>NC_086195.1:23967836-25217836 GCF_035770615.1 Melospiza melodia melodia
TTTGATAGTTATTTCCTGAAGTTAGTCTCCCTGAAGCCCAAAAGCAATTGAAAAGAATTTGTAGGTGTGCATGTAAGGAAATGGCCTCTCTAAAAACAAACAAACAAACCCACACCTTCCTGTTCCACAGTGTCTTATTTCCCTAACTTAATCTCTGGAGGCCCATTGAATTCTTCTTCTGCACAAACTGGGTTTGAGGCAAGGTCCTGTTTAGGTTTAACATAGCAAGATACAGAAGGGGGAAGGAACAGGGAGAAGCAAGGGTGATAAGAAAACTTAACAGATGGATAACACCAAGTTCATTGAGTTAATCTAAACAAGATAAGCAAACTGTCAATACAAAAACATCTATTTATTTTGAGTAAATGAGTTCTGTTGCAATTTAATGGAAAGAAAAATATGCTTGTTATTTAACATTAGATAAGTTAGGTTGTAATTGTACTGTTATCAGATATGCAGCTAATACGAATTTTGTGTATTAATATGGATTTGTGGTTTTACTTTTGCTTTGGTTGTCATATGTGATGTGGTGGTCTGGCATTTTAGGTAGGTTAATGGTTCCTGTCTGCAATTTCATATTCTCAGACCTGTATATTTTCCCTTGAGATTTTACAACTTCTCTCTTCAGACTGTCTTGGAAACTTATGTCCATGCCATTGTTATGCTTCAGTTAGCAAAAGGATTGGTTTGCAGCTGTTCTCCCATTTACAGAGATGATATTTTTTGTATCTTCTTTTCAGTTGGTGAAAAGGCAGCTGTTTGTATTTGTGTTGTGGTGTGAAGAAAGTCTGAAACTCAGGGGGATTTTTGCTGATTTATTAAGTAGCTTCCAGCACAACACTTGTGTTGTTTTGTTTAAAATCTGTGCTGTGTTGAAGATTGACATTTATAAAAAGCATCAAAATCAAGTTAGTTGGTTTGTCCATGAGAAAACTGCAGTGTTTCAAAGCTGTTGTCATTTTGCATAGAGTTCAAATGCACTTTTGTTGCAATAAAATTATTATATAGCCAACTGTGATTTAAATTTTTCACAAGAACTCTAGACATAGTAATTTTGGATTTTTCAAGTGGGAAAGCAAATTAAAACAATGCAATATAAATATGAAAAAAATTATATGTACTTCTGTTCTTCTTGATTTCACACCTCAGTAATGTACAGTAATCTGCTTACTGCAGCTGGTAGCTTTGTAATACATAGTTAAAAATATTCTAATTTCTTTATGCATTTATAGATTTTAATAGGTAATAAGTAGAAAATTTGGTTTGTCAACTTGCTGTGGAGAATGTGAATGATATTTATGTTGCTTGACTAAAAAAGAAACTATATGATAGTCTTTCTTGTGGTGAAAAAACCCGTGCATGTTAAATAGCAATCATGTTTTCCTTGTTCTTTAGTGTCAAAGCAGGAATTTTTAATAGCACAAGTATTATTCCTGAGATTCTTCCACTTTTCAGTTAGCTGGGAAGTAGTTTTTCATAAAGAAAGTACTCTGACTTTGTGAAAACTGACAAAAAATGTCCTTTAGTCTTTCCCTAACCAGATAGTTTAGTCATGCTTTTCAGTGCTTTGAATTATTATGTTTTTTTCACCATAAGCCTACAAATACTTTTACTTAATTATTCTGATGGAATTTGATTATTCCTGTGGCCAAAATTTACAGTATTTCAAAGGGAATGCTAATCCGCTTGATCATCAGCTGTATAATGAAGAAATTAATATTTCTGAAAACATAATGGAAATAATGTATATTACTTGCTGAAGAATAAGGTAGTTTGACTACCACAAAATTTAAAAAAAGAGTCTGAAGTGCAGAAATGTTGTTTTCATCCTTGTTTTTGTGCTATCAGTGATTTCCAAAGCCACAAGCACTGTATTTGTGTGCGTATGCACAGAGTTAAGTTCTCTGAGAAAGTAATTATGTTAGGGAGATGTGAAAATACTTAAATTAAACTGTAATAGTGGTTGGATGTTTTTGATATGGTCAGCACTCAAAAGCTGCAGGTTTTTTAATTCTGTGGGGATTTTGAGGCAGAAGCATAGTAAGAGGGTTGTTTTGGTCATATTACAGAGGGCAAAGCAGGACTGAGATTACTGAATGAGCTATTCCATTCCCTTAGAAGGGTTCCTGTTTAACTTTCATGAGTGACACTCGGAAAGCTGTCAGCTCTTGCGCTCAGCTGCCTGCCCTGGCTGTACTGATGCACCTCTTGCAGCCATCAGGGATGTGCTGTACTCGTAAAGGAAGCACAGCAGAAAACTTTCAGTTCTTACTGTAGCTGTATGACAAGAAGTAGTCTCCCTGTTAGCTCATAACTTCATGAAGAACTTCATAGAAGACATAAATGTAGAATTTTAATTACATGTTGTTTGCTATTCATCGTGGGGAGGATTTTGAAATGAAAACTTTATCTGTCCCACACAGAAAGGCAGCTGCACTTGGAGAGTTGTGAGCAGTCTGACTGTTTCAAAAACCTTATCTAGCAAAACACATAGTTGAATTCAAGATGTACAACAAATAACTGAACTGGATAATGTATTCATGTGAAGGTCCTTTAACACTTTAGAGAGAAACTGATAAATAAGGATGTGCTGGCAGTTACAGGACAAGATCAAAAACGGTAATGCTCTTTTGGAGAGTATATCCCTGGGTTTTGGAGATAAAAGCAAAGCATTTTCTACTTTTGAACTGAATTTTTTTTTTATATAAGTTATATTTTTATGGCAATTGTGTAGCAATTTTATATTTTTCTATTCTGTTGTTATATTTAAATTCTAATTCTGCATTCAGTGTGTTGTGTACAAAATGTTTTCTGTTTTACAATGGCAGCCTTAAATTATTCTTCAAGATAGTACTTGATTGGTAGTGTCCTAGCAAAAAGAACAACTTCATCAATTATTTCTGAGGGAAATTGCTATAACATAATATTGCTTATAAAATTTGTAGAACTTCTTTTCTAACCTCTGAAAATTTTCTATATTAAAATAGGTTTCCTCCATTTTTTGATGACAATCCATTTGGTATATATCAGAAGATTCTTGCTGGCAAAATAGATTTCCCGAGGCATTTGGATTTATATGTAAAGTAAGTCCATGACTCCCAACACTGTCTTTTCTATTCTAAATACCTGCTGAGCACTGTTTCTAAAAAATCTTTTTAGAAGACCTGATTTCAGATTCTGATTTTCTGAAACATCGTGTTGGAAAATATTTGATATTACATTTACACTTTCAGTCCAAATAAGCTTACATATTTTGTAGACTTCAAGGTGGTGATGCAGTTGTAAGATAGTATCTGCCTATCTTTTCTGTTTATTATGGGTTATTAAATGCTTTTCCACCTTCCACCCATTGACATGTCCTGTAAGAAGGTCAAGAGGAGAAATATGAGGAGATAGTCTGAGCAAAAATTAGGAGAGCAGGAAGAGGACACTAAAACTGTTTCTATCCATAGATACATACCACTTAAATCACTCTCAGCATAATTACTTGAGTGAACTGTGGTACTTCAGAAGTTCTAGTGTAAAGTCAACTTAAATTTGTGATAGCAGGGGCCCAGTTCAGTATGGAGTATTACATATACATATAATGTTGGTTTAATTTTCAGTATTTAGCAATTGCTGAAAGTGTATTGCAGATGAAATAAGTTTTTTTTTCCTATTTGAAAATTCCATAACTGAAATAATTTTAGTGAACATTGGAACATGAGGAAATGCGATTATAAACATGAAGTTTCTTCTAAGTGACAACTGAGTGAGTGATGGAGTGAAGACAGGAAGCTACTCCTTTGTTAATCACTTGTGATGTTTTGATGGTGACTTCAGAGAGGCACTTGCTTACTGTCACTACTGGGTAAACATAGAAGCAAAACTAATCATTTGAGAAAGTGTTGTGTTGTGTTTTGTTTTTGAGTTTCCACTGAATCATTGAGTGCACTGAATGAAGCATGTCTGCTTCCCCTTAGGCTGACTAGTGTCTCATATTCTTATGTGTTTGTAACAGTTTTCTGTCAGTAGCTCCACACAGTTTACAGTTTAGTGTAGTTTATCCGGTCTTCCCAATCCAATTGGTCTGGGAAAGAAAACTGATTATCTCTTCTAGTATTCTGTGCACTGAACTGTAATATTGTGATCAGGAGGGGGAACACCTCAAATTCGGTTATCATCTCTAACAACCCATCCAATATAGTGAAAGCTGTTACAGAGACTAATAACCCCTGAGCCTCCTTTTATCCTGGCTAAACAATCCCAGCTCCCTCAGCCACTCCTTGTAGGACTTACCCTCCAGATCCTTCACCAGCTCCATTGCCCTTCTCTGGACTCACACCAGCATCTCAATGCCTTTCTTCAAGTGAGTGGCCCGGAACTGTACGCAGAAACACGAAGTGTGGTCTCACCACTGACAAGTAGAGGGGGCCAATCACTGTTCTGTCCTGCTGGCCACACTACTCTTGTGGCTTCACTTACTTTCTGCAGTGAGTTGTGAACACAGTGTCTTGGATGTCAGCCCCTCTTCCTTCTTTTAAACCATAATATGCAGAACTGGATAGTCTTTGAACATCTCTGCATCATTACCTTAAAGCAAGTGCCGAGATTATTTTGTTTAATGAAGGCAGTCTTCTTCTCTTACCCTTAACCCATCTGTTTTCTCTCTTCTTCCAATAAATCAGTATTTCAGCCAGAAAGAAGACTGTCTTGGGTCCTGTCAGATCCAGACTGTGTCTGAAGTATTAGTGCTATATAAAGTTTTAACTCTCTGTTCTGAGGCAGCAAAACTGTTTCCCTTTCTGAAATCTGAGAGCGTTTCTCTCCCTAGGGATATGTACTGCCTGAGCTTACAGGCATTTACAATTTTTACTCGCCTATCCCTTATCACCCTCCTGTACTCTTTATTTTCTGAATTTGTACCACTTCTGCTTTCCCTCCTGATGCATGAATGTCAGTTTTCCTTACTGCTTTTTTAAGGTTTTCTTTGCAAAGCCACTTTTGGAAACCTCCAAACGAAATGTCCCTGTTACACCATTTTACTCTGCAGAGACCTTCATGTAGAATTTGGTTCTCAGAAACATGCACCAGCATATCTATTGAATTAATTTTAACATAATTTTTAAATGAGTATTTAGAACCGATGTAATAAAGAACTACGGAACTATTATTGGTTTCAATTCAATGGATATTTCACTGGTCAATGCAGCAAGTATCATATTTAGTAACAATACTGTATCAGCAAGTAAGCTCATCCCTTACCTGTTTTATGATGAATTTTTGAAGCAAGCCAAGAATGATCCATGAAATGTTTTCTGGTTTTATAGGAATGGGAAAGTGTCTTTGCCCATAAACTCTGTGAATCTCTTTTTGGGTTTCTGTATTTCTTTTCAGTCCTACTTCTGTTTTCAAGTGTGCTTATAGTCCTCCTCCATGATGAATGGTCTTTGTGAAGTAGAAAGGGATCTTTCTGCAAAGGTGACTGTGAAAGGAGTTGGTCACATGATTTAATCTAATTGAAATATTGATTGTCTGGAATAATCACAAGAGTTTTAAAAACGGCTTCCTCCATGGACTTTTTTTATTCATATATCTGGTAATTTAATTTTTTTCCAGTTGAATTTTAGAATTGTGTTTCTGCCAAATGCAACAGCTTTTCAAACAGTCTAGCATATTCAGTTTATATGTTCATTCTGCACACACTTTTGTGATATCAAGGACAGGTGACACTGCTATTTTTGGGAGGCATAGTAGACATTACAGGTAGGGATGGAGAGAGGCAGGTGTGTCATTAAGTTTGTGTTAATTTCTGTAAATAAAACAGTTGACTTTTTTTAACCTTTGATATTGCTGAAAATTTGAACTAGCCATACTCCTTAATCTCCGTTTCATGCTGTATGTCATCTCTCAGGAATAATTGAGGTTATAGAAATAAGGATGGTTAAACTTTTGTTCTTTCTTGTCATTGGTACTTCAAGCAATTAGTCCAGAATGACAGTTTTCTAAAATCAAATAGCAAAATAATCTTTGAGATAAAATGCAACTGCTTATAGAAATATGAAGCCGTATTTTTCTTTCAACTCGCAAGTAATGAAGCTAATTCCATAAATTATGATACTTTTGGTTTATGTCATAATTGTTTGGGGCTTAATATTTGAAGTACTTTGCTATTAACATGGAAGAGTTTTCTGTCTCTAAACTTCTTTTAGTTGCTTAAAATGTTGATTTAGTTTTATGTAGAACTGTTCAATGAGCCGTATCTCAGTGAGACTTTATGTTTTCAGTTAAATTATAGATGTTACTAGTTTTAAGCAGATGACTAACTCTTCCATGGTTTCCCTGGATATTTAGCAGAAAGATGAGGGTGCAACTTTATCTGCTTTTTTAATACATTTTAGTGTTGAGTTCTGTCAGGCAGATTGGAGATCTGTTGGAGAAAAAACATTGAGGTTTTGAGATTGGGCATGCTGAGCAAAATGAAAAAATACAAAGAACAAAATGGTGCTACTTGGCAAGGGGCAGGGGAAGAGAAAGAAGAGTTTTTTTCCCTTTGTTTCTTGGAAGAGTCTAAAAGAAATCTGCAAGAATTCTGTTAGATTCTTTTTTATTGCTTACTCTTAAATGTCCTAAAATACGAGGAAATGAATGGTCAGAGGGAAGCATGTCTGTATTCTGTAACACTTGACAATCAAATATAAGTTACTTCTGTTTAACAGAGAACATGTTTTCTCTACTTCAGAGACCTTATTAAGAAGCTGCTTGTGGTTGACAGAACAAGACGACTTGGAAATATGAAGGTCAGTGTAAAATCCTTAGTGTAACACACAAGGTTGAAAGAATTCTGTAGGAAAGATATAGACCAGCTCTTCATAGAATTTTTGGTTCGAGAAGCATGAAACACATACATTTTCCCATACATTACTTAGGTTTTGCAATCCTAAATGCAAATTTACCTCTGTATTTCGGTGTTTCTGAAAATCATTCCACTATTTGAATTAATGCTACTCTTGATGGTGGTTTTCCTCTCTCCTCACCACCACCTGTTCATTAATGTGAAAACCTAGATTAGACCAGAAACATGATATTAAGTCCTGTAGTGGATGGTGCCAGCTCATTTGGTTCCTTTTTTGTGGCAGTGATAATCCCAGAAGGGCCACTAATCAAACTTGAGGTTTAAAAATTATTTTAAAAATATAAGGATTGTAGTGATACCTGGTCATTGTCTTGGTGGTGCTGATTAAGCGCAGTCAAATACTCTTCCACCAGGAAGAATTATTTACCCTAATCCAAACAGTTTTATGAAGACAATAGATACTGAAGTTACCATGTATGATCTTTCCCTTAGGAGACATCTAAAATTTTTATTTCTCTGGGGAAGGAATGTTAGAGGTTTGGTTTTTGGCCCAAAGCATCTTGAATGGTAAACATAGGTGAAGATGGTAAGAAGTGCACAATCATCCAGGGTTTTCTTAACATGTTAATATAAATGCTTTAACCAGCTCTCTGGTGTTTTCTTTTGGAGCTTTTTTATGGCACAAAGTTAGACTGGTAAAAAAAAACAGAACATAATGTTTTTTCTTATCCTTCAGAATCCTTTGTAGTCTTTTTCAGGAGAATTTCTTAAGCTGAAAGTTTTTCAACTCATTTATCAGTGAAAACTTTTATATCTTTGGACAGTTTTGAAGGAAAACAAAAATAAAAGCAAATCTTGACTTGTTCAAACACGGCCTTTGAACAAATGTGTTTGGCTGGGTTTTCTGTTTTCTGAGGATTTTTTTAGTCCATGGTTGCTTAGGTTTGTTTTGGGGCTTTCCCTACAATTGACTAAAATTCTTAAATCAAAACCAGTTCTAATTAAGAACAGATTTTGAGATGAGAGCACTAGGTCAGACTTGTGTCTGATCCTTTTCCATTGTCTTAATTGTTTTAAAAATATGTAAATCCCACAAAACATTTTCTGGTGAAACATTCAGTCAGATCTGCTTTTGAGGGAACTACGTGAACTGTTCTCCTTGATGCCTCATTGGATATGAGCATGGATATTTCCACTCCACATAAATCTGAAAAAACCCAAATGTGTGATAATGCTTGGTTTTGTGGAGCTGTATGTGTTAGTCTTGAGTGCTGTGCTTTGATCAGGCCTGAGACAGGGAACCAGCTGTTTTTCCCCTGTGCTTAATGCCTTGAGAACAAGTCTGTGCTTGAAACAAGCTTAATCATGAAAAAAAGAGACATTTTTGTTTCTTATGCACATAAATAAAACAGGCACCCCAGAGAGAATAATCATTACAAGGCAAATACACCTTTAGCTGTATATCTAAAATGAAAACAAATGTTTTAATATATTTACTTTTGTATCAGGACTGAGAACCTCTTGCTGTCAGCATTAAATGCCTGTAATATTTAAAAAAGCTATGTGCTTCCCAGACATTATTTTTATTTAAAACACCATCAACCCTCAGATTTTTTTTTATAGCGCAAGGATTAGAAAGTATATCTGAATATAAGACATTCTCTAAAATGTTGGTGAAAACAAAAGTAAATAGGACAGTAACTAATGGTTTTGTGGATACTTTAAAGCCTGTTCTTGATCTCCATTGTGTCAGAAGAATGCTAAAAAAAGCCCAAAAAAAACCCAAATCAAAATTACTTGGGTTTTATTGCTGGAACTCAGGACCTACTAGGGAATTAACACTATGAATTTATCCTTTAGAGTATTTTCATGATTATCACCTGAAAAAAAAGAAAAAAGGATAGACCTGATATTACAATCCTTGTAATGAAATATATGGTTTGGCATACATGTAAGCTTAAAAAATAGTAATTTTGATTTCTTTCCTTAAAGAATGGAGCCGATGATGTGAAGAGACATCGATGGTTCAGGTCGATAGACTGGGATGCTGTACCTCAAAGGAGACTCAAGGTACATTCTGCAAATACTGTGTAGGACATCACAAGGAGAAATCATTGTTCATTTAAGCTGATCTGTTGAAGGTTTGTTGGCTGTTGCATCTGTGTGTTTGTGTGTGTATAAGCACATGTCTATATGCACACTTAGTAATTAAATGCTTATTGGCCTTTTTGCAATGTGGAGTTCATTGTATGAGTGTCTGCATTTTTGTCTAGATACGAACTGTCTAAAAAAATCCCTGCTTTAGTTTGCTGAAGATGATTTGTTAATGCAGAGTTTAGTTTTCAGGTTTAGGGTTTTCTAAGTGATTACTTGTAAGTGGTTTTTTTATTGGGGGACGTGGAGGGGATTGCTCATTTGTTGGTTTGATTTTGTTTTTCTTTTTTCCCTGTCCTTATGTATATGGAGGCATTTTATTCTGGGCTTTAAATTTTTGTACCAAGTTCAATTCAGGTAAATGTTTTAATAAAATGTAGAGCACATGGGAGTAGGAGGAATAGGAAAGGTGAAAGAGAGGGATTTATGAATGTAATTCCAACAGACTTTTACAGCACTGAATTCTAGTATTATATGAGGGCAGATGTTTGCAAAAGCTACCAACACTACAAAATACTTTTAAAGTACTTCAGAAGTAAAACTGCTTTCTTTCTTTCCTTCCTCAAAGTTCTAACTTGTACAATTCCTTACAGCAGTGGTTTTCTGTAGCAGAGGCTGAGTTACCTCATGCAGTCAGTCAAGTACAAATTAAACATTTGTTTTTATTTTCTTTGCACTAGTTTCTTCCACTTAAATTCCAGGTAGATACCTTGAGTTCTTGCAAAAAAAAAAAAGAGACAATATTAAAATCTTCTTGATGTATTCTTGTAAATAATATCTAATACAAAGCTATAGATGGCTTTTCTCTTTAAGAAAAATAAGTTTCCAGTGTTTTACATGTGTGGGTTTGTTTTATTTTTAATCATTACTGCAACCAGTTGATATTTTTATGTATATGCATTGTAATGAAGTCACATTTTTCTAGGTATTTACTCTAAATTCTGTTTACCAAACCTGCAAAGAACACAAACTAGGTGATAACCTGTTTAATAATATATAAACTCAGACGTTTATGGCAACCTAAGCAATAAAAAACAAATAGTACTAAAAATTATTATTAGATGTACAATCAAATGTCTCAGGTCCAAACATCCTTTATGTGGCATTTTTATTTTAAAAATTAATCAAAAAAGAGTCACCATAGCATTCAGATTACTATTAAGGTCTTGGAAGATGAAGTGATATTTAATTAAACTTTAGAGTAGGGATTTGAAGTGGATCAGAATTTTAGTTGGTTATTTGAAGAATATAGCTGCCTCTATAGAATTTGTTCTCATGATTTCATACTGATGAAGAGATTGAAAATATGAAATAATGCACACAATGCTCCGTTTTCCTAGTAAAAAGCCTGAATTTGTCTATTGTATAGATTATGCATGGAATCATGGTCTGAATAAGGTCCTAAATATCAATATCATATAAACAATAGCAATGGCTGAAAGGGAGAAAATTGTTTCATTAATCATCCTTTCTCTCTTGTTTTTTTCTTTCTACGTGTCACTTCACAAAACTGTTTTTTTCTGCCAAAATGCTTACAGGGAGGAGGGGTACCAGGCACTGCCCACAGTGGAGCAGACATTTCTCAGGGGCAGAGCAGATTCTGCACATTTTCCTCAGCATCTGGGCAGTGTTACTGTGACTGCCAGACACAAAATTAGCACTCTGCTTTTGGCTGAAGGTTAGAAGTACTATCATACAGGGACCTGTCTTTCCCACTGAAAACCAACTATTGATGACACCATTTTGAAAAGCCCAAAAGATCAAATAAGATCTCATGAGCTAGTGGAAGCCAGACTTTTATCTTTTTGAGGATATGCAGAATAGCATTTTGCTATACTTAATAATTCTGTCTTGGGTGTAAATTGGAGCCAGTTCAGTGATCATTCATAGGGTTTTCTCATTCTAAAGTGTTCTGTTGGATTCAGCATGATAGTTAAGCTCTCAGTTGCTGAGAAGAGGATAGAGACATGAATGTCCCTTGAGAGAGGAAATGGGGTTTGCCCTTCATTAATACCTGCAATTAACGCAATGTTCCTGAAGGGATCTTTATCTCGTAGTCTGTTGCCAGAAGCACAGTGCATTCTCAATGTTAGATTTCAGACAAGTAAAAACTACAGGTACTGTAAAGCTGATGAGCAATGCTAGAAATTGAAAGGATCCTCTGTGAAAACAAACAAAAACTGATACTTGGCACCTTCAAGTTTCATAAAAACAATCTATTTGAATTAAGATGCTTTTATAACCATCCTTTTGAAATGAGTTATGGTGAAGCAATTTCTTTACCTGCTTGAATTTATTGCTAGGTTAGGAAAAAACACAGTTGGTAGACAGAAGTTAGTAATTTCAACCTCTTTAAAAGCAATCAATCTATTTGAAAGCAATGAAGAGGAGGCTACCTTCAATATGGTAGCAGATTCCCATGCTGCTATGAAGATTCTTAGTTGAAAAGAAGCTAGTGCTCTCAATACAATAGGTATCTATATTAAGTGTATTAATTATCTAAGTGTCTTTTAGCCAGACTATTTAAGTGTGAAATTGACAAAAAGTCGGAAAGTGTATGTGTTGCTGCAAGTTTCTCTCTCTCGGTGCCATTCATTATTAGGGAACAGGTGAAGGTAAATCTGTAATGCATTTGTTTAATAGATCTCTTACAGAATAGTATGATGGAGAGGAGCTCACTGAGGAAACTACTAATGTTTTTGTTGTACTTCTTCTGACCAGCCTCCCATAGTGCCCAAAGTATCCAATGATGGGGATACTTCCAATTTTGAAGCTTATCCTGAAGATGACTGGAACAAAACACCTCCGGTACCTCCTAAAGATCTAGAAATTTTCAAGAACTTCTGAGTGTAGCGTCTACACTCAACAAGGTATGTCCAAATGTCAAGAGTGCCCTTGAAAACCTTGCAGACCTGTGAGTGAGAACCATATGCAGAATTACATTTTCTGATTTATAACGGCTTGAGGTGACAAAAATCACCTCACAGGATTTGGTTTTCTACATTCATGAAGGTTTATTTGCTTACAAATATTTAAGTCCTTCTGTCCTTAAATTTTTTTAAATAGTGTGTAAAAAGAAATACCTAGAATGATTTGACAGATAAGGAAATGTGATAGTTTTTAACTGTAAGGTTTTACTACTCTATAGGAATAAGATTGTCAGATTAGTTCTGTACCCTGAATATTCCCTCTTATAAATGCGATAGGTTGATACTTATTACTGAGTTCAAATAGTCCACCTTGAGTTTTGTGTTCTCTTTTTTTGTCTTAGAAACTGGAAGGAAATTGAAGTGCTAAGAGCAAGTCTGAAGAACAATGGAGTTCAGATATAAAGGAAGATTTTCTTTGTGGCTAAGAATGATGCTGCATTCAGATATGTGTATCAGTAAATGTCAGAAAATATGGAGGCAGGCAGGAATAATTTTTTGCTGTAAACATTTGACCTTAGTTTATTAAATTGTAATAATGGTAGTCTGCTCTGAAGTAGACTGATTAAAATTATATTTTTAGGATTTTTTTTTTAACTTATGGTTGAATTGCGTTTCCTGCTATTCCCAGATCCTTTTTGCATAATTAACTCATAGACTTAATTTTATAAGTTTATACTAAAGTTGTGTAATTAAAAGCACAAATTAGTATATATGTATATAATGGATACAGTACAACTAAAGCACAGGAATTGTGCAAAGATGTAAATTTTTGTACTTTGCAGAGTCTATGATTTTTATTTTTCAAACAATGTTTTTCAAGAAGTTCTTTAGGAATAAAAGTCTTAAAAAAGGATAAATGAGTTTTTCATCATCTTATATACCTTTTATAATTCTTTGTAAAAAACAGAAATAATTACGTTTTAAAAAAGATTTGTACCTAAAATTTCCAATGCCTCACACTTACAACCATAGTACTTGAAAGCAGAAAGACCAGGGCATGTTTTATTGTTGTTAAAGATGTATCTTAATGGCTAATTTATGAAGTTCTGTTACAATTATGACTTTTTGAAAACCAGAATTTTGAGTGATAATACGCTGTCTGAAATGAGATTCCTCACATGAAAACTCACTGTAAACATGCAAGTCAGTCCATCCTGATAAAAGGGCTTTAACTGGCTCTGACAGGAGTTGTTCCCTCACAAGTTTGTCGTCTTCTCCAAATGTAAAGCATGAGCCATAACAGACCTTTTTCATTAGCAAAATAGTTGTTGTTGTATGCTGAACACTTCAGAATATCAGAGGGAAGATGGAATATTTATTACAGCCTTATTTTTCTCCTCCTCCTTTTTTGAAAATGTCCTAGTCCCTGCTGCCAGCAATTTCATATGTACTGAGTTCACTGCACTTAGATGCACAGTCTCTTTTTTCATCCTGTGTTAACATCTTTCTAGCAGCTTGAGCACACTTTTTTGGAAGTATTTGCAATATTGCTTAATTTGAAGTAGCACTAAATATCAGTATGCGCATAAGTATGTATCTCTATATATGAATGCACAGGAACATGAAGGTAGATTGAATACTAGGCAGAATCTCTTTCTTAGGGTTTTTTTCATGTTACATATTGTGATACTTGTCTTAATATAAGGGAGTTGGTTTTGAAGTGCTTCAATTACAAAAAACACAATGACTTTTTTTAGGATGTTGTCAGTTTAGATAACTTCTAGTGAAATTACCATATTTGGACCTTCTTTTTTTCTCAGAACACATCAGCTCTCTGAAGTTCTACTACTATGACTTATGGCTCTACATAATACTGTTTGATTAGATCATACAGACAGTGTTTTTCAAAAACTACTCTCCACATTTTTGATCTGAGAGCTATAAGTGCAGGCCGAAGATTTGTTTTTCTAAACTAAATCCTGAATGCCTACCAAGTAGGCATTCTAGTAATTGCTACTGAAATGACCATATTTGTGATTTTATTGCAGACCTGTTACTGGAGTCTCCTTGTGGAAAAGTGATCTCAATTTTTTTTGTTTAAACAGTACAGAAGTGCTATTGAGAACCTGTAACATCTAGGATATTAGATTATTTCTTCATAAAGCAAGTCTTACTAAAAGAGGTTGTATAACTCTTGTCAAAAATGCACAATGTGTAACAAAATCAGGATATTTCAAAATGAAAATTCTGGAATATCACAAAGCTGTCTTGATGTTATGCAAGTTGATGGCCGCAGCTGCCACTCAGTGAATATTGTGTAGGAATGTATAATGAAATACAGGACAATCCATAGGAAATTACAGTTTTAACCTAGTGCAAGTACCTTATTCTCTTGGAAAAATGAATCTGGCTCACTATGTTTGTATCTGTGGAATTAGTTATTCTAAATCAATTGAAAAAACGGAATTACATGAAACAAAGCTTACTTTGTGTAAGGGGGAGCAAAAGCAGTTGAGGAGTTTTCTTGAAGTGTAAGTGTGTGGTATTTTATGGACTCTGAATACATACATCAATTTCATATTAGGAAATTTACATACTTCAAGAAAGTGTGCTAAACATAGGATTTTTCTTCAAATTTCAAAGCTGCTCTGTGTTTAAGTCTTCAGATCTGAGGAAATTAAGTTGAAATTGAGTAATTTGCCACAGTGGTGGTTAGAAGTTTTGAATGCTTGAACAACAGGAGATAGTGAATTTTCTTTTTATGACTTTTATCCATTGCTGGCAGTGGATGCACTGACACTCATTCTGATGGAGAATAAGGAAGTGAGTACAATGTTATTAATAATGATAATCCATTGACTTTACATTGTTTCCGAGCCATGTGTACATACACCTAACTACTGACCTCGTCAGCATGCTTTCTAGTACAAAACTGCTTTCAGTTTTTTTAAATTAAAATACTGAAGTAAAAAATAAAACCAAAACATTTTTAAGCATTATTTTAAGCGATCAGTTATTTTCTTTACAGTCCTGGGCTTAATGAGGTGTTATTACCTGGCTGTTTTATTTATTTGCACAAGTGAGTCTGCTTTAAGTCTTTACTGGGACTTCATGGCCTGCTAATGTAGTTCTGTCTGAGTGCTCATGCAGGTAAACACTGCACTAGTAATTCTGGATTTATGGGTTTTTTTAAAGAAGACTAGAAGATTTTTTTAGTTCCTGTTCAAGTAGGGTGTTCTCTGAAGTTCATTTTATTTTGATTCTTTCTGTTAATGTGTACTGTTCCATATAGACTGTTGCATAAGGACTGTTGTTTTGCAAGAGAGCCCATAGGCCTTTGATATTCTACATCAGTGAACAAGAATGTTAAACATTAAAGAAGCAACCATTATTTTTGAGTTTTATATATATATTTTTAATTGCCCAGTCTGAGGTTTTAAGTGATAAACATGAATTGTAAACTCAATTGCCTTGTAACCAAATGATATGCTTCATGACTGAAATGAAGAACATACTGTAGATTTTCCTGTAAATGAGCTTGATCAATGAATATGTGTGCTACTGAGCTTTAACTCATGTGATCTTCCACTGTAGAAAGTCATTGTTATGGATCAAATATAGGTACTAAACTATGTTTAAATGGATAAACAGGGATTTTACAGTTTTGAAAGCAATGAAGATATGGCTGTTCCTCAGCCCATCTGCTTGCCATTCAGAAGAGTTGTGATGCAGTGCTTCCTATGCTATAGAATTATTTTTCAGCTTTCAATGACTGTAGCATGATTCCTTCTTGTACTGTACTGTGTACAGACTTCCCATGTTTTGCACTTTTCTATGGCAAACCTTGACTGCTTTATAAATACTCTGTTGTGTAGAAAGTAGTGATAGTGGTAGCAGGCATTTGTGTGCTGCATAATCAGTTTGGACTGCTCGACTTGCGAGGTTCACTTGGGCTAATGTTGTGTGTAGCTGGTTGCTTGTTGTAGCTCACGTGTAAGTACTGTTCAACTTACAAAGTCAGCCCTCATTGCACAATGAAAAATCACTGTGATCTGTACATAAACCCTAGTAAAACTTTATTGCTGTTTAATTTAATGTAATATCTGTCAAATCTGGATTCATTTAATAAACCTTTATATCTTTTCAAATGTTTAAACCTAGTTTGCTTCCATTTATGCTGGAAGGAGATTGGGGTTCTTCATCCAAGAAAATGGTGAAGGGGAGATGAAAGTAGCAGAAAAACAACTGTTCCTTCTTTTCACATTTTAATCCTTTTCAGAACAAGATTGCAAGTATTGGAACAGATTTCAGGTGGTGTCGAAGAAACACCAAAAAGTACATTTTCTAAACCATTTCAGGTAGTGCACCAATAATCAAAAGTGTTAATTTGAACTTCTCATTAAACTTTGATTATATGACCCTAATTCCTTAGGCATTTTAACAACTTAATATGACCTGAACACTGTCCAAAACACTCAGTTCAGTCAGTTTCTTTAAGCATTGAAAAATATTCTTACAATGTCTACCTGAGTTACCCATTATTTCATCATCCATCAAAATTTGAAAAGTTCATTTTTAACAAAATTTGTTTAGCTGTTTAAATTCCTGGTTTTGGGTCAAAGAGAATTATTTTTTCAATTATTTCTTGCCACTTAGGTATCATAATATGGTGATAATTACATAGTCATAGAACCTACTGGATACAGTTTGGGCTAGTTATGGGTTCACTTTTTAAAGATGGATTTTTTTCTGCCTGGCTTCATTCTAAATTCTGTGCATTGATGTTTTTCTCTTGTAAACCACCATGACGTGTGCTTCAAGAGACTGCTAATGGAAAGTGAAGGAATACTGCAATGAGCCCTGGCAAGCTTTTAGTCATGTCTTTGTCATGAATCAAAAGAACTTTTCAGTTAAAACACAGGAAATTTTTTAATGGCAGCAAGAAAGAACTTTGGTATCTTGTTCATACCCCAGCCATGTGGCTGAGTTTTTGTTCATTTGTCCTGAGTGCTACATCTTTTTTGAATGTACATGTAACTCTTTATCTTTTCCAATAGAAGCCATTTAAAATACACTTTTTCACTCATTCATGGCAGGTAGGTTTTGTTCACTACCCCCAAATCTCTCACTTCATGCTTCATTAGGCCTTTTTAGGGTAAAACACTCTTAAAACCGCATTTGACAGTAGCCCACTGTTCTGTGACCCCCTGTTAACCACTGAAGGTATGATACTATAAAGAATGGTGGAAAGCAGCTGGCACTGTTACATCTGGAACCTGCCCAGTACTTTGTGAATTCTTACATAATTCACAAATCAAGCCCTTCCACATGCAAACCCCTGCTAGCTGCTTCAATCTCAGCTGCAGAATTCAAGTGGCTTTTCACAGGGAAAGTAAAAGGCTCTTCTGCTGCTCTCAGTAGAAGACAACTCCATTCTGCCTTTCATGCTCCCTTTCTATCTACCCTTCAAAAATCACCACATATGAATGTGTGTCAAGCTTTGTATTTATCCTTGAAACCAGAAATACTGTAAAATTTTAATGAGCTGAATTGTACAATTTTCCGTGTATCTAAATTTTTTTGCATTTTTGTGCAATCATATTTCAAACTATTATTCTGTGAAAAGTGCAGCGGTCAGCGGGGCTATTGCACCAACTTTGACTTAAGGTAGGTTTATCTGATTCATGACACTTGTTTCAATGCTAATAAGTTGCTGGGGCTGTTGAGAGTCTGACATCTCTTACTGCAGCTGTAGTTCAGGCCACTGAAGTCTCTGAGCCGCATCCCAAAACTGATACGTGACCTCAAAGACCAAAATTGCAGGCCTGTCTTACTTCTAGTATGCAGAAGTCTGAAGTGCCATGTAGGTGGGTCTCTACTGTACTTGTTTTTACATAGCCAGAGTACAGATAGATACATTGAACAGTGTAGTTGGTGTCAGTTTAAACAACTAACCAAATTCAGATTTTTTAATTTTTTTTTTAGTTGTTTGTTGGGGTTTTTTGTTTGTTTGCTTTAATTCTTTTTTACGGTATATTGTCTCTATTCTGGATAATTGCAATAAAGCAGGCAAATTAATGTGAGAAAAATATTTGGGGTGAGGGGAAAGCTTGATTTGGACTTTAATTCAAGAAAGAACTTGATATGCCTGGCAATTACATACTTGCAAATGTAATCTCTCACTAAGTGTTGTAGTTCTATCCCTAAATGTTGTAGAAAAGATGGTGCCTGCTTAGGTTTATGCTGGCTTTTAAGCAAAAATTCCTGTTTTTCTCAATATCAAAAAATGTAGTTTTGGGAGTCAGAGTTTATTTCAATTTAAGTCAGTAATCAGTGTAGTTTAGAGAATCCTTGGGACTGAAATCCCTTGGTTGGAGAAGGACAGTCTTTACAGTCGTCATGCTCCTAATTTTCCGCCCAGGTGTAAGCTGTGCAGAGGAGGTGGCCGTGCTTTCATTGCCAGTACTGTTGCAATTCGCATGAAGAAAACAGCAGCTTGCTTGAGCCTGCAGAGCGTAAACTTAAATCTTTTCACCTTGGAGGACCAGCTTTGAGAGAGTAAAATTGAGCAACTTAACAAATATTAAGACTGAGGTATAGAAAAACTCTGCCCTTTACAATGGCAACTCTTCAGAAATTAGGCATTAGAGAGCTCAGTTTTTGATTTGGAATACAAAAGTAAAATATTCTGTGCTATTATGTGCTTCTGAAGTTTGATGAACAAATGCCAAAAAATATGGAGTGTTTCAAATTTTGTATATAATATCTAGTAGCTTCTTTGGCCTGGTTTTATTTTATCAGTTACAAAGAAATTGTAGTTGAATTTTGCTTGTGAAGCACCATTTAAGTGAAGCAGTACTGCTAACCTGTGTTAATACAGTAAATAAAACATTCACAAGTGGCATGTCTTCCATTTGCACTGATAACCAGTTTCCTTGATGCATGTTAACTAGATGACTTAATATTCTGTTCTTAGTTTTTGGTCAAGCTTTTACCTATTCTACTAGCAAGTTTTGCAAAAAAATAAGCAGGTAAGTAAACAGAAGTAGGTAATTTTTTTCCCCTGTTAATAAAGCTGAGCTTTCAGTTGATAATGGAAATGCATTATCAAGGAACAGCAATCTCATGTAAATGCATTATCCATAAACAGTAACCTCTTCAGATTAATAATTCTTGCTTTGAATGTGTTCAGATTTAGAGTTCTTATTTTTCTTTTATTTTTCTGTTATTTTTCTGTGAATTCTTACTTTTTATATTTCCAAGTATAAAGTGAGAAGATTGAATGATCAAACAGTGAAGTGATTATTTTTTCAATGTAATTAAAAATTAAAACTAAATTGACTTTCTTATCGTGCCAGTGCCAAAACCATGAGCAGTACTGAAAGTTACTTCATTTGTTGTGGCTTGTGTTCTGGATTTTCTATTTTCAAAGTGTCGAGAGGAATAGTAATTATGCAATAAAAAATTTAAATGAAGGGTCATTTTCCTTGTATTGTTTTTAAGCTTCTAGTGTATTCTGTACATTGAGTGGAGATGTCATCCTACTTGAAATAATTAGTTCCATAAGTTTTCTCTCTAAATCTCTTTAGTTGATCTGAGATTGGCATAACTTCAAGCAACTAAAAGAAGAAAATCTGCAAGAGGAATATAGAAACAGTCAATGACATTTAGAACATATGTTGTCCAAGAGTGTGAGGGTTTTGTTGGGTTTTGGTTTCTTTTCTCTGCATAGGGCTATATGCATATGATATATTGGAAGCTAAAACAAAAGCCACCTTGAGACACAGCTTTGAGTTATAGTATAGTTTCATATATTGCCAATAAAGTTCTTGCATTTACTTTTCTTAGCTAGTTCCTTTTAAAGGCATCAATAGTTGTATTTTCCTGTAATGTCTTGCAAGTGCTTGCTTCATGTTCAAGCTTGTTTCCCTGAGGGTGACATTCAGTGGAGTTCACTAATGTTTATTTTATTGAAAAAATCTCTGATCCTGGTTTGTTGGTTTTTTTTTCTCAAAGTATTATGAGCAATAGCAGCAATACATTACAGATTCAAACAATGAATTATTGTGGAAGACAATTAATGAGGAGACAAACAAAAGAGAGAACACATCCTATCATTGTAGAGTATTTAAAAGGATTTCCAGTAGCATGGTAATTAAAATTCTTTCAAACAAGACCTTACAGATGTAAAGCTTAAGAAATAATAAATAAGGTTTCTCCTATTAATGTCAATAGTTCCATTTACCCAATTTATCTCAGTTTGCATGTTTTGAATAGTTTGAAGTTAGTAGGGCTGTGTGTAAGTGTCTGGGAAAGCAGGGTGTCTGGGTATGTGAAAACCTTACCTTCTACAAAATGCTCTAATAGAAATGTAACACTGCAGAACAAATATTTACCTGTGGCAAGAAGCGGGAAAAAATATATCTGCATTGCATTTATTGGCTGGTATCACCACAGCACATTTAGGCAGCGTACCTTCCTTTGCTCAGGGGTTAAATTTTTTCAAATTGGAAAAAGAACTATGTGAAATAAAAATCTTCAGTACTCATTTCCTTTGATACTGTATCCCTTTCTATGAGAATAAAACCAAAACCAACTAAAAAAAAAACCCACCACCCATGCAGTAGTTGATTTAAGGCAGATGCAGTTTCTAGGGGTGGAGAGAGGACTTGAAACTAAAGAACAGCAATGTCTTGGGAATAGGAGAGGAAGTGTTACATCCTTGGGTTTGAAAGTGTTCTGTCAGAATCTCATGCAAGTACCTTATGTTACACCAGAGGAGCTCAGGACTTCAAGGATCAAATTAGGTGGATTAATTTGAAGCAGGGGAAGGAAATACTTGGGAAAAGTTTTGACTTTCGCTTGACCATCTCACAGAAGCAGAGGGTGGTTGAGGTTGGAAAGGCTCTCCAAAGGTCAGCTGGCCCAACACCCCTGCTCAGGCAGGGCCATCTGGAGCCAAAGCAACAAAACAAAATTTGTACTCATTTTAAGTGACATTCTTAGAACCATCCTCAAAAGCTGAGAAAATAAAATATACACTGCTCTTTTCTTCCTGTATTTCACTAAAAAATAAAGCATTTATTTTTAGATTTAATTTTTTTTCCATTTTAAAGTTTTCTAAGCAGCCACTAGTAAGTTATTATTTATTACTGATATAATTCATTGTTCTCGC
Source organism: Melospiza melodia melodia (assembly GCF_035770615.1). Lineage (NCBI taxonomy): Eukaryota > Metazoa > Chordata > Aves > Passeriformes > Passerellidae > Melospiza > Melospiza melodia. Next base: position 23,988,871 of record NC_086195.1, read on the forward strand.
AACTTAAACTTCAGTGGAGTTGAAATTACAAAATGTGAATTTTGTTCAGTTCCTTGTGTTCTCAAATGCTGCAGAAGGACTTTTTAACCTCTCTGGACTTAATTCAGGTCTGAAGTTGTGAAAGAGACCATGTGTTGGGTGCCAGCTGCTGCACGCTGGTTGCTCATGACAAGCAAGTCCTGATTAAAGGTGGTGCTGGGTTTGCTGTCTATAGACAGCTTTGAATTTTCATTTGGAAGAAAAATTATTTTATTGGTCAGCAAGTTCATGGTAAAAAATTGTTACAGTTCCTTCCATGTGTAGAAGCACAGTTTCCAGTAGTCACTAAATCTTTTTCCCTCAGAGGTTTTCTAAATGGCCATGCCGTTCAGCCTCTGTTCTCTCAAGTGTGAAAGCTGGTGTGGCCTTCCTGTGGGTTGCAGAGGCAGGTTGAAGTTAATGCAGGACTTGATTCTTTGCAAACTGAGAAACAAAACCTGGTGTGCTCACAGGTGGCTGGGTGTGCACTCAATCCAAAAAGTGCTGCTTGTTGCGCAAAACACGCCTCTATCAGACAGAAAAATTTCACAAGAAACTAACTTGCAGCCAGTTCTTTCTATCGTGGTGTGACAAGCTGACCAATAATCACATCTTGTGGCATGGTGCTTGCATTTTCACCAGACACAGTCTGTCTGATTAATAAATGCTGATCCTACATGGCTGGCTGGAGTGTGGGAAGGGAATGTGTCTCCACAAAAAAGAGCCTGAGCATGATCCTGGTTGGCTCACCAGCCAACATTTATCCCAGGCAGATGGGAAAGAAGCACAGCAAGACTCCTTGGGAAAGAGGTTTCCTGGGTCAGGGAAGGTGTCCAGGACAAAGGCTGGAGCAGCCCCACGTGTGTTCCTGGGGCTGGGGGACAGAGTTGTGCCATAGGTCTGAAAACACAGACTTGCCTGCTCCCACCTGGTTTTACTCAAGCACCCTAAATGTGTAACTTCCATATTGATCATGCAGGGGCCCTCATGTCAACAAAAGAATTCCCTTTAATATTTTGGCTTTTGCTAATGCACAGAGTGCATCTTCTTTTCTCCTCCCCTGAAAGCTGTGCGATGGGAATTGGCCTGGAATACATGTAATTGAAAACAGAGAGAAACTGATGCCACTTCCAAGGCATGCCTTTCTTGTGATATACTCCTCATTTACTTAAGCATCAGTTTATGTGCATACATTAGTAACACCATATATTTTTAATCCTTCTCTTTTGAAATACCATGTAACAGTTTAATAAATCATTTCAAAGTCAAGGAATATTTTTCCACTGTTAGTTAACAGAGCCTGAGTTCTTCTTTGTCCTTTTGGTGACAGAAATATAGAAGAAGAATTGTTCTCCCTCTAAATTAAAAAAAATTAAAAGGAATAAAATAACCACAGAAATACTTTTAAAGTATACTCTGGAGTCATATTTATTTTAAAACAATAGTAAATCATGTAATTGTTTCAACTAGGCTTTGTTCCAAGCAGTTCTAAATTTGGAGTTAAAAGAATTGATCCTAAAAAGATGTGCAGGAAAACAAAACTCTCTTCCTCTCTCATTTCCTGTTTGAATTGATGGGAATTTGGGATCTTTAGTTAATTTAGCATGCATTGCTCCTCCATGAACCCCTCTAGTCAAGGATCACAGAATGTCCTCTTCTCACAAGCAAAGCATGAATTTGTAATCCAGTATGTAAATTATTTTTTGTCATTAAAAATGAGCCTATTTAAATGAACTATTAAAAATATTTCAGTAGTTTTGTACTACTGGGTATGGAATCAGTTGCACTACCAGCTTGCGTTGTGTTGAATGTGTTTTACATTGCCCTGTAATGCTGCTGATCACAGTGCTGCAAGTGTAATACACAGCAGCAAAATCACAGCAAGATAACAGGAGCATCAGCTGACACACACCAAGTGCTCTGGTTCCTCCCAATGGTCCTGATTTGAAAAGGAGGAATGTAACCAGATCAGGAGATGGAAACTCTGCCCCAAGAATTTAGGTAAATGGCCAGGGAGCTTCAAAATGTCCTCAGACGAAAGGAGATTCCACAGTTCTGGAGGGGCTGTGTCTGATCGCTTGGGGTATCACAGGCTTAGGACATTAAATGTGGACTTGGAGTAAAGGGGGTTTCAAGAGTTTTTATCATATTCTTGTGAGTCTGAAAAACTTCAGAGAATTTAAATATATAGTTTATGATACTTATATCTGCAAATACAACATCACATGGTCAGGGAGGGTAATAATACAAAACATAGTGAATTTAACTGGGGGGCATCTCATGGGACTTTTATAAAACAAGGGTAATTTTGTTTTTCTTTGGGGGTTTTACTTCTTTTTTTTTTCTTTTTTTCTTTTTTTTTTTCTGGTGTTTTCCGAGAAGTTCTAGACTAGAGTGCCACTTGTAGGTTTATCCAGATGAAAACTCTGCAACTCTTTAACTGAGTAACCATTAAAGGCTGCCTATTCAGGTCAGCCAAGATCATTAAAGTAGTTCAGTTGTGATTTAAGAAGGCTGTGATGTTGCTATGCTCTGCTATCCTTTTAGGTTGCCTTTACTCACTGAAAAATACTTTTGTCATCACATTAATGTCTAGAATTTTGGCTAATACTTGAGCATGGTCATGAGATTGGAAAGATTCTTTCCCATATAATAGTTTAAGAGTTTCCAAACACTTAAAGAACATCAGTTTCTTTGTATGTCTACAAGTCTGTCTCCCTTAAGCCAGTTATAGGAGGTTAACATCATAATATTTCTGTTTTAATTGAATGCAACTGTCATTATTAAATTGAACGTATAAGTCAGGTATTTTGAGGGGAAAATGGTATAGTATGTGGACTAGCACCAGAGAATGTGAAGGAAAAAATAAACAAAGTTGAATCAAAATTTCTATTTTTTTGCTTTAAATAGTCTTACAGAGAAGTAGCTGGGAGAGAAGTTAAGGACAAAGTGATTCAAGTGATTTGATTAATGAGAATGCCTCAACACATGATTTCACAGACAAGAAAATCTTTTACTAATACACCAAAATTGTCGGTTTCTTGGCTGTTTAGGTGACCTGGAAGGGCCCGGGGTGGCCTTGGACAGCCCGTGCTTCAAAGGACGAGAAGAGGCTTCAGATCTTTTCTCGGTCTCTGTGTTTATTAATTGTTTATCTAAAAGATTTTCTCTTGGCCCGACAGAGGTCTGCTCAGCAGCCAGCCATGAGCACACTGAGAGCCCCCGGGGCGGTCACTTATCTTTATACTCGAAATTACGTATACAATATTTATCATTTTTCCCCAATACCTTTTACCCTTATTAACCAGTGCACTTTTAGTAATAACCAATCCCAAAGTGCCAACATCACCACAGAAGATGGAGGCCAAGAAGAAGAAGAACAGGACACGCCCCAATTCCTCCATCTTACTTCTTTAGACCCCCCTGTACAGAAATCCTAAACTCTGTGTCTTACACTCTAATAAACTTATCCCTTCACCATTCACCCAGTGAAATCCTCCCATCCTCATACAGGTGTCGTCTCCCGTGTAGGATCAAAGTCCTGCCACCAGACACTTCTGGCAACATTCCAGGACTCCCGAGACCCCCAAGGGTGGTCTCGGTCACTCTGCACCTCAGTCCTGAGGCGCTGAGATCCCACATCTCCCCCTTCTGTTTGCACCAAGAAGACCTCTTTTGCTATCTGATTCATGGCACGTTTTAAACATGCAAATATGCATGGGACGACAAGTATGAGGACTAGGAGAACTATTAAGACATAGAACCCTACCTTTAAAATTCCTCTCCAAATGGGAGAGATGTCAAAGAATTCTACCAGCTGATCGATCCATGATCCTGTGATCTCGCCAAGCTTATTTATGCTGTCCTTTATATTTTTAATACTTTCATGAATTGATCTTGAATGATCTGAGAGATTCATGCAGCACATCCCTTCAAACTCTTCACACCCATGTCCATGAGCGAGCAATAGATAATCGATCGCCGCTCTGTTTTGAAGAGTTGCCTGCCTTACACCACTGATGTCTTTTAACATGTCATCCAACGCGACAGACACAGACCGTGCATGTTTGCTCAACCAACAACCCATGCGGTTGACTTGAGTCAAGGCTACCCCTGATGCTGTTTGAGGTGAGAAGATTGCTGTAGCAATTCTCGCTGCCTCGTCCCAAGAAAATATTTCATCATTGCAATCTGTCACATATTGTTCTATTGATCTTTTTTCTTTGCGTTTTCTCTCCCTTAACATGTTCAAATCAGGCGATAGCATTGAAATTTCCCCAATGCTGCATGGACCTCCCGTGGCATTAGCAGGAATGCCGTGCCAAATTCTGTCCCCGCAAATTAAGAACAAACCCTGTGGCAATTGCACTGGGACTTGGATCGATCCCCTGGCAGTTTTCTCTGTATATTTACACCAAGCTGATGCATCCTTATAGAATTCATGATTGGGAGTCGTCGATAGTTTTTGCCTTTGTGACCTTCGGAGCTTGAACCTGCATGCAGAGTTCCATTGTCATGGACCCAAAAATCTCCAATTCCTGAGGTTCTGTAGAAGCCACAGGAAGTTGATGTGTCCAAGCACACCACTCTTTCATAGGATCTTTAATGACCTGCGAAATGTTAACTGCGGAGTGCCCTGGAACTGGCCATTCATCCACTGGCAATCCAACCGTGCATGCCGAAAATGGTTTCCCTGGCCTCGAATGTGTCTGGCAAATACTATCTAAATTTGCTGCCTGAGCTAAAGTCTCACATACATTTTGTTTTGGTTGACTAACAGGTAAATTTCCTCCATTGCTTACTGCAATGAATGAAAGAATGATGCACATAAGCATCATGAAACTCATTACTTCGCTTTCATGTGAAATCATTGTTTTGCTTTTCATTCAAGACCCTAAAGAAAATTCCCCAAAGTCCTTAGTTTCCTTTTATTTCTCTTCTGAGTCACACTTTCCAGTCTGAGTCTCGACTTCTGTCTGAGTACTCGTCTCTTTGTTTCTTAGATCAGCGTTCTCGTGTTCTCGCGTTCGGAATGGCTTCACGTGCCGCGCCAACACCCACTTCAGACCTCGATCTGTGGAAATACAAGCGAAACCCTTGCCCCAAGTGATTAGTTTGAAAGGACTCTCTATTTGTCCTGTCTCTGGGTTTCTGATCAAAACTAAAGGATTTTCCCTTAGCTTTGCCTGTGTGCTGTTTAGAAAATGTCTCACGATTGGTGGATTAGGTTCTGAGGATGAGCTATTTAGAAAATTCAACACATACAGTGCCTTATTTAATTTCATGTGAGGTGTTGCCTCTGGCTCACCCCTTCTCTGTCTGTCCAGAAGGGATTTCAGGGTGTGATGTGTTCTTTCAACGATTGCCTGACCTGTGGGCGAATGTGGAATACCAAACGTATGTCTGACACCCCACCTTTTCACGAATCTGTCAAGCACCCTGCCTGTATACGTTGGACCATTATCTGTTTTTATCTCCTGAGGCACACCGAATGCTGCAAATGCTTGCAGAAAATGTCGACAAGCATGGTCTGCTGTTTCCCCTGCATGTGCTGAAGCAAAGACTGCACCTGAGAATGTATCTACAGAAACATGAACATTTTTGAGCCTCCCAAAAGATGGATACTTCGTGACATCAGCCTGCCACAACTGAAGACTTTGCAGCCCCCGCGGATTGATGGCTCCGGTAGAAGAAGGTGGCTGCACAAGCTGACAGTCTGGACAAGCACTAATGATCTCCCTCGCCTGACTCTTTGTGAGACGAAAGGACTCCATCAGCGCTTGCGCATTCTGATGAAAGAACGCATGACTTAATCTTGCCTGCTCAAAAATGTCCACCAGTGTTTGCGAAATGGGCATTGTCAACCTATCCGCCCGAGCATTCCCTTCCGCTAAAAATCCCGGAAGTGTTGTGTGCGCTCTAATGTGTGTGATAAAATACTTTCTTTCCCTGCTCTCTAGCAGTATTTTCAAGCTTGTCAGATATGAGTATAAAACCTCATTACTGACTTCTTTCAAGAGCGAACCTTCCAATCTCTTGACCACACCCGCAACATATGCGGAGTCTGTCACCAGATTGAGAGGTTGTTCGAACAACTGAAATGCTCGGACAACGGCTGCCAACTCCACAATTTGTGGAGAGCCCTGAACCATCCTCACATCAGATTCCCAATCCCCTGTCGTTGAGTCTCTCCACGTGATCACTGACTTGCGTGTCTTCCCTGAGCCATCCGTGAACACTGTGATCCCGTCCAAAGGTTCTTCACTTATTCTTGGTTTTGCTCTATAGCATATTTGTGATTGCAGTATTCTATGTTGTGGAAAGTGGACTGTGCAAGTTCCTGGGAACGCTAACAACGTGATCAACAGGTCTTTCAATTGTTGCATTGCCCAATCGAAATAGTCTCACTTCAGAGGTAATCTGATGACTGAGAATTCTCTTCCTGCCATTGTCAGCAACCTTGTTCTCGCCTTTATGATGATTTGTGCTGCCATCTCCAAATCTGTGAGAATTGTTTTTGCGGGCCTGTGTGGTAGGAAAATCCACTCTATGATTATCAAAGAGTCCTCTTGTGATTCGTCCCATTGGAAGATCAAACCATGGAACTGCGTTTTCTTCCCCAGCACTGCCAACTGAAAAGGCAACGTTGGAACAAATCGATGTGCCTGCCTTTTCTGCATCGCGTCCGTGACTTTCTCCAACTCTTTTTTCGCTTCTGGCGTGAGCGTCCTGGGAGATCGAATGTCTGTGTCTCCTCTCAAAAGATCAAGCAGCGCTGGAATGTCGCTGTTTTTGATTCCCAAAACTGGCCTCATCCAGTTGATTTCTCCCAAAAGCTGTTGCAAATCATGCAAATTGCTGATCTTGGTGCTGATCTCCATTTTTTGAGGTTTTATTGTTCTCTCTGAAATTTTCACCCCTAGATATTTCCAAGGTGCAACCTCTTGAATCTTCGAAATGCTGATTTCCAGACCTGCCTTTTGCACCTCTCCAATCACACAGTCACGAGCTTCTTGCAGCTCCTGTCGTGTTGATGCTGCAATGAGCAAATCATCCATGTAATGAATGATCTTCACCTTCGGAAATTTCTTCCACGCTGGTGCCAAAGCTCGTGCCACGTACCATTGACAGATCGTCGGAGAATTTTTGAGGCCTTGTGGAAGAACGACCCAATGGTACCGCTGCAGAGGTGTTTCCCTGTTGATACTTGGAACTGAAAAGGCAAATCTCGGAGCATCATCTGGATGGAGCGGAATACTGAAGAAACAGTCCTTGAGGTCAATGACCACAAGCTGCCAATCTCTGGGAATCATTGAGACAGATGGAAGTCCCAACTGAAGTGGTCCCATGTCTTCTATGACTTCGTTGATCTTCCTGAGATCATGTAACAACCTCCATTTGCCCGATAGATTTTTCTTGATGACAAACACTGGAGAATTCCAAGGGCTGTCTGTTGGCTTGATGTGTCCCTTCCGCAATTGTTCTTGGACCAGGTCTTTCAAAGCACTCAATTTTCTCCGCTCAAGGGGCCACTGATCCACCCAAACTGGATCATCTGTTTTCCATGTCAACTTCAATGTGGCGAGTGCCGCAGCGACCCCTATTAAAAATCCACTTCGATCTTCGCGCCCCATTGTGCCAAAAGGTCCCGTCCCCAGACTGTGATCGGCTTTTGGATGACAAAAGGACGAATGATCGCCGTCTTGTCTCCTGGTCCCGTGACAACGACAGAATTCTCACTTTGCAGACACAGAGATGCTCCCCCTATGCCTGAGAGAGAACCCAATGGCGCAACCAAGCTCCAACTGTGTGGCCAAAAGATGTACGATATTACCGTTACATCCGCCCCTGCGTCGAGCATACCTCTGATCGCTATTGTTCTGTCCCCACATGTCAATTGGCATGTGAGCGTGGGTCGGTCTCGACCTATGTGCTTCACCCATGTTGTATGTACTTCAACATGTTCCTTCATGGGGAAACCTTCTTCGTCGAAGATTGACATGACCTCTCCAACTGCGTGTGGCGGCAATGCGAAAGCTCTCACAACCACAGTATTTTCCGGTACAGTCAATGGTGGACGAAGCGCTCTTGCCAAAACTGTTAATTCTGTATTTTTGTCCGCTGAGACAACTGTTAGATAAACAATGAGTCCAAGAATACTGCACTTATCTTGCCCGATTATCAAGAAATCTTGTTTCTTGTATGAGTCCCCGCGGATACCCGTTGGTATCTCCGCATGACTCTCATCTAGAAAGCATACTAGTTTTGAAGCTGCCAATGCACACTGTGCCCCTGGTGGGAGGAGGTCTGGGTCACTGTGGAATCAACTGAGGGTTTTGCTGAGGGCATCTGCTTGTCGCTCACTGATGATTGCCCTGTCTGCTCTTGTGACACCGCCAGTACTTGTGTCTGAGCGCGCTGGCGAGTTACGGCCGCGCTCCGCTTTCCGATTCCCGGATGCGGTAACGGATTTCGATCCACGTCTGTCTGGGAATAACATTCTTTCACAGAGTGTCTTCCTTTCCCGCACCGCGCACAAACTGGCCTTTCCGCCTTCTGTGCTGGTGCTGGCGTATGTGTTCATGGACAATTCCTTTTCATGTGCCCAAACTCCCCACATTTGTAGCACTGTCCTCTTGGGGGATTGTTCTTTTTCTGCATCGTCGCAAGAACTTTGTTGATGTTTTCGTCCTGCTGATGGAGTATCTTTTCGAGCATCTTCTCCAATGTCTTGTCCTCTGTTCGCCTTTCTGAATGTCCCTTTAACTGTTCTTCCCATTCCTCTCTTAATTCGTTCTTCACAATCACTGCAACATGCTGAGGTGTTCCCACCTTGCTGCATGCCTCCACCATCTCTGCCAAGGATGGCCGTCCTGGCATGGCGCTGATCACCCGTTGACAATCCGGGTTGGCATTGCCGAAAGCCAAGCTCTCCAAGAGAGGCCTCTTCGTTTCTTCGATCGTCACCTGTGGATCCACGGCTTGCGTGAGTCAATCGATGAACGACATGAATGGCTCTGTGGGACCTTGCCTGATGCAAGAGAACGGAACATCTGGAGCTCCTGTTGGTGTAATTTGCATGATTGCCATTCGTGCTGCTTCTTTGATGTCGCTTAACACTCTTCGTGGAAGCCGCACTGCTTGTTCCCCTGGGTTGTCATCTGGAGGATCTCCTGCTAACTGCCCTTCTGTGAGATTCGCGTTTGGCCCACCTTGATATCTATTCCGCAATTCAGAAAGATATTTTCTCCACCTTTTTTCCCAGATGAGACTCTGTGTGTCAGTGAGAATCATTGCCACAATACTTCGAATATCATATAGCGTGAGGTCATACGTGGTGAATGTCCCTCTTAGTAGCTGTTTGAAGTATTGTGAGTTCAGCCCAAAAGTTTGAGCCGCCTTCCCTAAGTCTTTGAGTGTCTCATGACCCATCCTTTCCCACCTAGGATTCTGTCCCTGGGCATCATATGTCACCGGCATTGTCAGATCTCCTGATCCCGGAAATAAATGTTTTTCCTTTGCTAATGCTTTTCTAATTCGCTTCCAATCCATCATCTTCACCAGCTCTTGAAATTCCTCTTCTTGAGGTTTCATTGGGATTTGCATGAATAATGGTGTTGTGGATGTCATCGGTGATTCATCGTGCCTCATTTCTCGCCTTGAGGTTTTTTGCCTCGCTCCTAAATCCGAAAAGGAAACTCGAGGATCCTGTTGATATTTCTTTTTTGCTGCATCAGCTGAATGCAAGAAGCTTTTTGCTGCTTCTGCTGCTGACAGCATTCATGTCGGTACACCTTCCGATGCTGTGATCCTTATGACATCTTCTCCTTGTAGCTGTGCTTCATCTGAGCTTTCATCATCTTCATGAAATCCCGAAGTCGATAGATAATCCCTTTGTTGTGTTAACATTGTCTTCTTTAAAGTGCTTTTCTTTTTGTATAATGTTGGGAAAAATTGCTGCATTGTTGCAGTCTCGCCACGAGATGGCGCTGTGGCTCCACAGAACCGATCCGGCATGTCATGCACTTCTGTCCTCCTCCCACTAGGTGGCGCTGTCACCGGCCTCCCCAGCTCGGATGACGGAATGAGCTCGACTGCTCTTCCTCTTCGGGTCGACTGCCGTGTCTTCTGGCTGGCTTTTAATTCAGCTGGAAATGGAGCTCGAACACCAGAACGTCTCCCTTGAAGGGATGAGCCTTGGACCCCGAGGGTTTCAACTAAAGGTACCAAGTCTGAAGAAGGTGTGGAGCCCCGGGACGTAGAATCCCGAGCACAGCCCCTCCTCGCCCGAGACATCACAAGGGACCTGGCCCGCCCCCGCCCGCGTTCTTCTCTCTGCGCATGCGTGCTCTCTGAGCCGCTCCCTGTCTCTCCCGAGCTGACGTCACTCTCTCCCCCTTGTTCCACCTCCGAGGTCTCCTCCCCTCGGTCTGTCCCCGACTCTGTCTCCTCCTCCTCTGATGCTGTGTCCGTTCCTCCCACCGGTGTGTACAGCCCGCCTCCCGCCGGCCCCCGGGTCCGCTCCGCGATTCGGGCCGACCTCCGCACCGGGTCTGACGTCCCCATCGCGCGCCTCCTGCGTCTCTCTACGGTGGCCCTTTGGGGCTGCGCAGCTTCCCCCAATTCGCCACCCATGTTTAACGCCCCTGCGCTGGTTTGTGACTCCCCCCCCCGGGTCTTTGCGAGTTCTGCCCGCCGCGCGCATCTCTGCTACCCTGCCGGCCGGGGCGGCCGCCACCCCCGGCGTTGCGCTGACAAAAGCCGCACCGGAACTCGTGTCTCCCGTTATCTCTTTACCTGTGCCCCCCGCCTGCACCGCCGCAGCCTGGCCGCCCTGCTCCGCCACCGTGCCGCCGCGAGAAAGCGCCCCTCCCGATCCCTTCTCTCCCCCCTGCATCCCCCGTTCCGATCCTGACTCCCCTGTACTCTCCGGGGTTTCAGGACGCTTTAGGAGTTTCCTGGGGTTTCTGGGTTTTGGGACCGGAGCTTTTAATATTATTTCCTGCTCTCTTTCCTCGAGAGCCCTTTCCCCCTGGCTTCTTGAGGCCAGAACTAATTTTTTCCCGGAGCTTTGCCCCCTCCTCCTGAGGGTACCGCAACTTTTCGTTGCTTTTCCAGTCTTTTCGACTGCACCGAAATGCCTTCTAGCATGGTTCTTGCCAGCGAGAGCAACTTTAACGCTGTCTCATCTTTTTTCGTTGCTAAGAGATATAAATGTCTGTTAATTTCTTGCCAAAACCCCACTTCGAATAGCAGGCATGTCTCTGCAAGTGGATAATTGAGCCTCGCCCACAACAATAACTGTTTTAATTCTTTCTTTGGGATTCCTTCCATGTATGATTCAGCCACACCTTGTAAGGCGGACAAAATTTCCCGCTGTTCCTGGGAGAGTGTGCCCCCCATGTTCTTATTTTTGACCTTCTCACCGAATCTGTCGTCAGAGCTGTCCGAAGGCTCCCGGTCTCTGTCCAGCAGGTCACAGGAGATGGATCCAGAGGCGCCTTTCTGCTTCCGGTCTGGGCTGCTCTGCTAGAACTTTCTTCGGCAGAAGCTGAGAGATGGAATTCTCAGTGACTGCTGTTTTTTGCAGACTCTTCTGGCTGTTTTTTTTTCTTTTTTCTTCAGGCTTCTCTCCTCAGGAGCTATCAGTGCTCTCCTGGATCAGAGCTGCCCTCTCGGCTCTTCAGCTCTTCAGCTCTTCAGGGCTGATCCCCCCCCGAAAGGTTGGTGGGGAGTAGCCCACGCAGCCAACGCCACTTGTCGGTTTCTCGGCTGTTTAGGTGACCTGGAAAGGCCCAGGGTGGCCTTGGACAGCCCGCGCTTCGAAGGATGAGAAGAGGCTTCGGGTTTTTTCTCGGTCTCGGTGTTTATTAATTGTTTATCTAAAAGATTTTCTCTCGGCCTGACAGAGGTCTGCTCAGCAGCCAGCCATGAGCACACTGAGAGCCCCCGGGGCGGTCACCTATCTTTATACTCAAAATTACGTATACAATATTTATCATTTTTCCCCAATACCTTTTACCCTTATTAACCGGTGCACTTTTAGTAATAACCAATCCCAAAGTGCCACCATCACCACAGAAGATGGAGGCCAAGAAGAAGAAGAAGAAGAACAGGACACGCCCCAATTCCTCCATCTTACTTCTTTAGACCCCCCTGTACAGAAATCCTAAACCCTGTGTTTCACTCTAACTAACTTATCCCTTCACCATTCACCCAGTGAAATCCTCCCAGTCCTCATACAGGTGTCATCTCCTGTGTAGGATCAAAGTCCAGCCACCAGACACTTCTGGCAACATTCCAGGACTCCTGAGCCCCCCAAGGATGGTCTCGGTCACTCTGCACCTCAGTCCTAAGGTGCTGAGATCCCACGCTGCCTAATCATGGGACTGAGCCCAGTCTCCCAGCTTCTCTCTGGGACTGACTTGGAACCAGGTCTAAGGATGAGGAGAGGGAGTCAGCCTGGCTGATGCTGTGGGCTGCAGTGGGGAATGATACTCTATTTTGGCTCCACTAGGGGAATTGTAGTGAGAGTCCCTACAAAATCTATGTATTAGATAAGTGGGTCCTAGTTGCTCTAAATGAGCCACAGCTGTAAAGTCCTTAGTTGGGCAGCAGCTGTGGCTTGCAAAGATAACTGGGATAAAAGGGGTTGGGTCGAGAGCCCAGGATGAGTCCCTGTGAAGCCATGAGGAACTGCACAGCAGACAGGAGTTGCATGGTAGAAAACCAGCTAGAAGGTATGGACTTTAAGATGGGACTCTAGAAATATGAAACACAATAAGATAGCAACAATAGGGAATAACTGTAGATTTTCGTTCTGTAGTTGCACTTCCTTAGCCTGGAAAAATTACCCCTTCCATGACGCCATGTGAAATCCTGTGTGCATGGAGCTGGCTCCATGCTGAAGGTAACTGTCCACAGTTTCAGCACTGTGATTTAACCCATCCCCCTGTTTCAGAACAGCCCTTAGCAAACTCCTGCAGGATGCCCCAAAACTTGGCCTCCAGATTATCATCCTCTTCAGGAGCCAATGGAGATTTGGTCCTTGGAGGGAGTGTGGAGGCCCCGGGGCTGGGGACATGGCACAGGCCCAACTAGCCAGAGTTTATACACCAATCATAGCAATGCACTGATTGCTATACATGCACACCTCTAGGATCTCTTTTCTGTTTGGTTTTAGCAACAGTTCTGTTAGGGCTCTGGATTTTCATCTGACAGGGACACCCAGACATGCCATAAGGCAAAAACCTCCTGAGAACATCTCCTGTGGCACAAATGGTCTCAAACACAAAAGCATCCAGTGAACAGTTATTCAGTATCACCCTGAAGATGGGTTGATAAACTCTCTTTTCATGGCTGGGCTTGTTCCTCCTCCTGTTCTCTCCAGCAAATTCAAATCTCTCCCAGACACCCCACACTGAATACATGGTATACATCTACATTCTCCTTTATCCTACCTCTCCTGTTGTGGCCCATTTTCTCACCTCCCCTTTTATTATCTGCATTTTTATGAAGATTAAAGCTAAAAAAAGAAATTACCAAACTCCTCTACATTCTCTGCATCCTCCTCTGTTTTTCTTTCCTGCTGAGCAGTGAATGAATGAAGCTCTTCTTCATCTACCTCCCTTCATTCTGCCTGTGTTCTTGCCATCCCCTACACACAGCAGCCTTTGCTTTTCCATCGATATCATGTTATCCCTCCCAGTTCAGCCTCCTCATATTCTCTTCTCTCTGATGCTCAAGTGGTCAAGGATTTGTGCAGCCACTCCACTCCTCTCCTGGTAGGCCCCATGTTTTCCTGTGCTGCCAGCATTTTCCATTGTCCTGGTTTCAGCTGGGATAGAGTTAATTTTCTTCCTAGTACCTGGCAACGTGCTGGGGTTTGGATTTAGTACAAGAATGAGTTTGAGAACACACTGACATTTTTGTTCAGTAGTGCTTACTCTAAATCAGGGACTTCTCCTTGTCCCATGCTGTGCCAGTGAGGAGCTACACAAGGAACTGGGAGGGAGCATGGCTGGGACAACTGACCCAAACTGGCCAGAGTGATAGTCCACATGTCATGGGTTGACACTGGCCAGATGCCAGGAACTCAAAAAAAGCCACTCACTCACTTCCCTGCTGCAGCTGAACAGTGGAGAGAAAATTTAATGAAGGACCTGTAAATTGAAATGAGGACTAGGAGAGATCACTCACTACCATCAAGGGCACAACAGGCTCAGCTTTGAGATATAATGTGAATTTATTGCTAACAAAATCAGAGTAGAATAATGAGAAGTAAAGCAAGCCCTTAAAAACACACGTTTTGATGCACACACTGGTGGCTTTATTGGATGCACCTGGAGTCACAGTATAAAATTTGGGAATTTAGGTTGCCTAGAGAGGCAGTAGATACCTCATCCCTGGAAATATTCAAGGCCATTTGCACAAAACTTGGAGCACTTCCACTTAGTGGAAGGTGTTCCTGTCTATTGAAAGTGTTCCTGCTCATGGAATGAGATGAGCTTTAAAAGCCCTTCCCAACCCTAACCATGCTGTGATTCTCTGATTTACGTTAAATATTGGGAAGAAATTCTCCCCTATGAGGGTGGTGAGGCACCAGCACAGGTTGCCCAGAGAAGCGGTGGCTTCCCCACTCCTGGAAGTGTCGATGTGCCAGGGGGTGGCAGTGTTAGAGCACAGAAGGAGGAGACTCCTCCACGCCAGTCGGGAGCCTGTGAAGTCCCAGAGCTGGAATGCCTGAAGACGTGAACATCCTGTATCCTGCAGCCCAGCAGCTCACCAGAGAGTCCTGGGCCTCCACATTAGTTTTATTTCTGTGCATGTCTCTGGGCAAAGTGAGAAAATTAAAAATAATGACTTTAACTGAAAATCTTTTGCTAAGCAAAATAGAAAACTAAACAGCCAGTTCTGAGTTAAGAACTGATTGTGCACGCTTAGTAAAACTGAAGAGTGGGGAGTTTGGGGAGCTGAAGAGTGATACCAAGTGCTTTATCTCCATAAAAAGAAATCAGCATTTTCCTACCCAGAACTTTTGAAATTCCAAATCAATGGTGTGGTAAGTAATTTTTTAAACTGGGACAAGATGGAATCATTATTCCTGAGGCATTTGTTTGGTCCTATATGGGATCATGCCCAGCTCTAGTAAGGAGCAGGGTGAAGGGAAAGAAGATAAGATGAATGCAGAGCTGACATTTGAACGCCATAAATGTTAAAATTGGGGAATTTGAACCCCCCCACCCCCTCCCCCCAAGGGTAGAGAAAGGGATACTCTACAAAACCAGTAAAGGAATCTACAGAAGGAGAGAACAGGGCTCTGAGCAGCCTGGTCTAGAGGAAGATGTCCCTGCTTATGGCAGCAGGTTGGACTAGATGACATTTAACAGCCCCTTCTAACCCAGACCAGTCTTTTTGTGATTCTGTGATTCTGTGAACAGTTTAAAAAAGACATGCACACATGTTATTTTAATTTTATGAAAAAACTAAATAAAGAGAGTAAAAGTTAATTCATATAGCCTCAATATAATAATTTTTTAACATAAATTAATGCTTCACTTAATCTTTTCTCTTTAACTCCAGGATCTATGTGAAAATTAAAGTATTTCCCAGCAAGTCATAATTAGGAGATTGAAAACCCTTGATGTACCCTGAGACATCCACAGAACACGGTGGTGTTCATGAGTTTACTCACAGCTGGATTAAAAAAAATGGCTCTAGGACGATGCCCCACATCTGCAAAGCAGCCTTAAGTGCAACCTTTCTCTACAGCCCAAGTCCCCTGGAGATCCTTCATGGGGCAGAGCTGCAAAATAAAATAGAGTTGAAAGGATTTAATCTCATTAGAAGTCCCACTGCAGGCTGTCTAGGACTCAGGCCATCTGATGCTCAAGCTGCCTGAGGCTCCAGCACGCTCCAGCCCTAGCTGTTCAAGCCTCGATTGTGTTTGTCCCTGGATATTAATTATTATGAAAACCATCCCTAAAACTCCAAAGAGCTCCTAGTCACTGAGAGACCAATTTGCACTGTTTTTACTGGTATTGCCCCCCAAGTGTAAGAATTAGTATTTCAAACCAACCACGTTTGCAAGTACAACTTCTCCCAAATGTTTACAGGAAAGATTTTTAATATGAGTGTCCAGGGACTCCACCATGAGGAGCACCATCTCCACTTGTAAGCAATCAGAAATTCAAGTGGGAAATTGCTCTGACAATCATAGGATATAAAATCACAGAATTATTTGGGTTGGAAAAGCCCTGTGAGATCATCAAGTCCAACTCTTCCCCCAGCACTGCTAAACACACCACCAACCCATGTCCCCAAATGCCTCATCCATGTGGCTTTTAAATCCACCCAGGGATGGGGACTCCACCAGGACTCTGGGCAAACTGTGCTAGGGCTGAAAAGCCCTTTCCAAGAAAGAATTTTCCCCCAATATCCAACCCAAGCCTTGGCACAACTTGAGGCTCTTTCCTCTTGTCCTGTTGTTTGTTACGTGGGAGAAAAGACTGATCCCCACCTGGCTACAACATCATGGACCTATTGGATCAGGCCTAGAGGAGGTCACCAAGACATTCTGTGGGCTGGGGCAACCCTACTCCTGAGACAGGTTGGGAGAGCTGGAGGTGTTCAACCTGGAGAAGAGAAGGTTTCAGGGAGACCTCAGAGCCCCTGCCAGAGCCTAAAGGAGCTCCAAAAGGGCTGGAGAGGGACTTTGGACAAGGGCCTGGAGTGACAGGACAAGGGGGAATGGCTCCCCACTGTGAGAGGGCAGGGTTACAGCAAAGATACCAGCTGGGAAGGAACAACGACTCTTCCTTCAGAGATTCCCACTGGCCTTGACTCAACAGCCCACTTGCACTGCATGACAAACGCTGGGTAGTGGAAATTCCTCTTTTGCTGCTCTGGAGTTTATGGTTGTACTATCCCCATCTTCTGGGAGGGGATAGTACAACCATAACCAAAACTGTTGAAGTGCTCCTTTGGGAAAATAACATGTGGGTTAAATAAATGTGTGGGCTCAAGCCAAGAGAAACTCCTGGAGAGCATCTCTGGAGGGCAAGGCAGCGTGCTGAAATGAGATCAGCATCAGCAGTAGCTGTGCCCATTGATTCATTGCAGGAGTTATGCACTTCCCACTAAGGATAACACTAAGGAAGGGGAAAACCATGTTAACTCCAAAGCACCAGTGAGTTATTGCTGCAACTATTCAGTTAATAGGAAAGCATGTTTCAGACTAATTAAGTGTTTCATTTTGATTTACTTTTTTCTGTTGGGGACCAGGATGGAAAAATATGATTGTTATCCATGTCAACAGGCTCCAAGGGATGAGAATTTGATCTAATACATCTGAAAATGACTTCAAATCAATGCTAATTTTAAGGACTTCACATGCTGGGAATTTTATTTTGGTGCAATAAATTACCTTGGGTTCTTTAATAGCACAGAATTTTTTGTATAAATTACACCCTCAAAGCTTACCAGTTTGAAAAAAAAAAGGATGAGAAGTGGAGAAGGTTAGATTAGGTGAGAGGTAGAAAGTAAACAAAATATCAATTGCATTTAAATCTTGGAATGGCAGAAAATCTATCTATTTGTAATATTAAATGGATCCCTCCTATATGGTTATGGAGATGAGTCTCTAGGTGAAAGGTAAAACTATCTGAAAATTACCAGAGATTTAATAAAGTTCGGAAATTGTATGAGATCAACCACTACTCATGGCCATGCACAAAACATTTCCAAGTGAGCTTTATTTCCCCTCTCTTAAACTGGGATAAGGAAACCAAGGAATGGCATAAAACCTTAATTAAGCTTGATCTCTCCTTTTTTTTTATAGCTTAAACCTAACAAATAAAAGGGTATTGTTTTCTTACAAGCATTGTCTTGTAAGAAATAATTGTTAGAGAAAAGAGAGAAATTCCCAAGGAATTTGTGCCCATGAAAGGGCAGCAGCTCTTTTGTGGCTTGAATCAAAGTTGTTGGAAGTTTGCAAAATGCTATTTTTTTCTGCAGCAAATAAGAGCATAAATTATAGGTTTTGAGAGAACAGTCCTTTCTGCATTAAATCTTTATGAGCAACAAAGTATTTCTGTTGAGAAGGAAGAAAATCTTTGTGCCTCGAGAATTTTAAAAGTAAAATAAATGGGAAAGAGTTGCACACACTGTCTTAACCTTCCTGGACAAATCAAAAAAGCATCATAAGTTTATATTAATAATACAACTGTAGATTACTTAAAATAAAGATGTGTAAGGGCTGTAAACTGCCAGGGTGTGTCCCCCTCCATCTCAGCTGAAGTCACTTGCTCATTCTGACTTTTTTGTTACTCTGTCTTTGAATGCCATGAAACATTTCTTACTGTGGTAAAGAACATGATGATGGCCTCAATCAGCCAAAAGAATTACAGTGAAAATTATTATCATTAGTATTTTATTTACCAGGAAACAACATGGAAGTCAAAAGAAATTCTACATTTTCCTCTGAAAATCACCAACAACAGCAGAACGCGACTTCAAAGGCCATGGAAAATGCTGCAGGTGTCCAACCAGCAGCAGCTGGAGCACGAAAAACAGTGAGGAGGACTTTGGGTAGCAAAGATTGTAATCTAGCAGAAAAAGGAGGCTGATGGACTGCTCCTGAGCTAATTCCCTGAATTCCCTTAGAGAAGTGTGCACTTCCATAACGTGGCTCAACTTCTCCTCAGTGCAGAATGGGGCAAAGGACCTGCATGGCCCCAAATGTGCCTTTTCCCCACAGAGCAGAAAAGGACCCCAAATGACCAGTCCACATGGGGACCCTCTGAATGGACAACACCCAAAGCAAGGTGGGTTTGACCTTGACTTTATTTGACGTTTGTACCCAAGACTGAAGAACATTCTATCTATAGAAAAACTCCACATCTCCAACAGAGAATCCAAATCATCTTAACTATGAGATAGAGACAAGAGGGGCTAAGCTGTATCTTGCATATGAGCCTTGGTCCAAAATAAGGATTTTCCTTACAGAAGCTCTGCAAATTTCCTTAGGGAAATATCTTGAACATCAGCTTGTTTTATGGAATCATCATTGAATCACAGAATGGTTTGGCTTGGGAGGGAGGTTTAAGATCATCCAATTCCACCCCACTGACATTGACAGGAACACTGTTCACTAGACTAAGTTGCTCCAAGCCCCATCCAACCTGGCCTTGAACACTTCCAGGGATAGGACAGCCACAGCTGCTCTGGGCAAGCCTGTGCCAGGGCCTCACCACCTCACAGGAAAAAAATTCTTTGCAGTATTCCATCTAACCCTGCCCTTTGTCAGCATGAAGCCATTCTCATTGTCCTGTCACTCCAGGCCCTTGTCCAAAGTCCCTTTCCAGCACTCTCAGAGCACTGGAAGGCTTATGACCATTACCTGCCCCCTGAAGCCATCCCCTTTACCTAGCCAAGGTGACAAGAAGAGTGAGCACCCAGGTAGCATCCCTGCACTGCCAACAGCTGGGCTCATCATCACACTGACCCCTTCACTAGCTCACAGAAACAAAAACATGGATCACCACTGCCTTTGGGACCCTCTGGCAGCTGGACAATCCACATGCTTGGACTTCAGTGCCCATTTCCAGACATTGGGGTTCCCTGTTGCTGTGACAGTGTTGGTCATCCCTTTGGCCTCATCACACTGTCATTTATCCATGTCATCCCTTCAATACTAAAAATCAACTCCAAAGGAGGAATGAAACTTTTATTTTATTTATTACTTCACTCCTCTGATTAGTTAAGACATCATTGCCTTAAGCATTCTGTGTGGTTTCCCCAAATGAGGGCACATGCTGGTAAAATAAATATATTTCAGCCTATTTCCACGATTCTTTTAATCAACTGGCTATAATATTTATAATTTTCTAGTTTGTTCTCTATCCTTCCGTGACTAAATCACCAATGCACTAAATAAAGCTGAACTAGAGCATTACCATGTTTCTTTACACTTTTCTCCACCATGAAGGATGCATTCTTTCAATACTCTAATACTTTCTTGGGTGACAGAAGTTATTTTCCCTACAAATGACAGAGGTGACCCCGGACTTCATTGTTCCCAGGTAAGGAAACTTTAAAAATCACTTCACAGGACTGCAGAACTGTGGAGAAAGTAAAAGACAATTAAAAAGAGAGGAGTCACAGCTGGATGAAACCATGTCTGTGTGCAATACAGGGCTATCAACTCCTTCTTACATCCAGTCACAGGCTCCTGCACTGGGGAAGCCAATATGAAGCAACAGGCAATAAACCACCATGAACCACCAATTGTCAACACTATCAAGCATCAGAAAGTGGGATTGTTCATTGTTTATTCAGTTCCTTTTTCTCCCAGAGCAGGCCATTAGTCTAGAGCAAATCTCTGCCCTTTTGAGACATACCTGGATTTTTCTGACATTAGCAGACTGAAATTTATGTCTTTCCCACGGGATCTGTTTAACAGAACATTTCAAAGCTCATTAAAGGCATTGGGGTGTGCAACAGAGATACGGGAGTAGCCTTGTGCTATCTCCTTGCTCATTCATTGACATTTTTAACTCGAGATGACAATTCAGTCCAGATTCAACCCATTGCTTCACCAGTCCCTGTAAGCCTAGAAGGGTCACTCTTCCCCCGTGCAGTGATATTACCCTCCTCAGATCAATCTTTTACCTGCCTCCAAGCAATGGGCTGGGCCTGCAGCCAAGGGTGCTGGAGAAGAGGACAACCAGATGTGCTATGACATCCTGCACATCCAGAGAGAACAGCCAGATGTGCTATGACATGGACTCTCCTGCACTGTCCACTACCAAAAATGTACACATGGATGGGAATTTGTGGAAAAAAAAAGTGATGAGAAAGAATTAATCTAATCGTAGTGGTTGATTTGGGTGGAAGATGTTGGTTTTAAATCTCTACAGACTTTCACTGTTTCCTGTTGAGTCCCCAGTGTAGAGAGCATCCTCTCTGTCACAAGCATGCGAGCAGGAGCTGTGTCAGAGCCACCACAGGCAACGCCATGGCATCATCTTGGTTGTCTAAAAGTGGCAACCATGCTCTTCTTCCACATGAAGAGGCACCATGGGATCCAGCCAGGGAACATCAGAGGCCTGTGTATCAGTTAGCCCATAAAAATCAGCACTGATGCCCCATTTGCAAGAAAGGAGACCTGCACAAATGTCAGAGGAGAGAGAACCAGGGACCATGCTGGCACACTAACAGCACACCACACTGAGGTGCCTGAAGGGCTCTCATGGACAAGGAGGTCTCCAATGAGCTTTCAGGAATTGCAGGATTAGCCTGAGTTAGAGGTGCCATGTATCATAAATTCACCCTTGGTCCCAACTTTTGCATGCTGTGACCTTTGTGTCCAGAAGAGCTGACATGTTCCTGCAGCACAACAATATAGTTTGATCTACTTCAATAGTTTTCAGTTGAAATCCTTCCCCCAACAAAGTGTTTAACAATGAAGAATGGTTCATAATGACCAGCAAAATGTTCTTTTTGTTTTTCTCTCACTGTTAAAAAACTTAAGTCTTATTCCCCCTTTGATGTAATTCATTTCCACCCACAAGACCTTTTTTTATTTTTTGTCTGACACCAGATCCCTGTGGCCCATGTAAATTCACACAAGATGATCCAACTCTTCCATATGAAATGAATGCCCAGAGGCCCAGACTGTTAAGACACACTTTCCTAACTTTTAACAATTCTCTGGCTTTTTCTTCCAACCCCCTTTATGTTTTAACATCCTTGTTAAAGAATATCGATAAAAACTCAGTATAATAATCCTATATTTGCTGCAGCATCATAAAACAGAGATTATCCTTACCCAGCAATGGTGGGTAAGGTTCCAGCATTTCCCTCCTGATACATATAGGACAGTTTGACTCTTCTCAACAAGTCACTTCTCAGAGACAAGTGTTCCTGAGGAAAAAGCCCTATAAATATGAATTTCAGCTGCTATTTTATTGCATGAATGTTTATAAGTGCCCCAAGGATGGGAAACAGACAGCAGATCAAACAGGGTGCTGTGCAAAGTCCGGCACTGTGGAGTGCTTATCCCAGAGGGGTGTCTCCCAAGCCATCAGGGCACAGGTTCTTACATTCAGGTTGAAAAACCCTCTGAGACCACTGAGTCCAACCATTCCCCCAGCACTGCCAAGCCAGCTCTAAACCTTATTCCCAAGTGTCACATCCACACATCCATTAAATCCCTTCAGGGATAGGAACTTCACCACTGCCCCAGGCAGTCTGTCCTGGGACCCAACAACCCTTTCAGGGAAGGAATTTTCTCCAGTATCCCATCTTGCTTGCATGCATTTTTCACCCACAGCTAGCAAACTCCTCCCAAAACTCTAGGATGGGATTCTGGAAAAGAATTAAAAATTCACTGTAATCCAGAGGGAGAGAGAACATGGCCTGTGAGAAATTGGGAGTTCTGTGCTCTTCCCACAGCTAGTCACCAGGAAAGAAACACTAAATCAAGGAGAAAGGACACATTTGGGTTTCTCCAGTGCCAGCAGGGAGGATGTTACCAGCTGCCATAAAAACCCCATGGTGGTCTTGGGGGAAGGCTCAGAACCACGGAGCAAAATGGGGAATCAGCCACTGAAGGCACAGGAGTGAAAAGCTAAGACACCTTAGAAGCAGCCCTCCTCCCTTTCCAACACCCATGGGCAAAACAGGGTGGGAGGAGAAAGAATAAGAACATTGGCACAGCACATCCTAGAAGGCTGCCCAGGGCAGTGGTGGAGTCCCCATCCCTGGAGGATTTTAAAAGCCTGTGGATGTAGCACTTGGGGACAAGTGGTGGGCTTGGCAGTACTGAGGGAACAGCTGGATTCAAAGGAAGCCATAAGGATTACTGAATCTGACTCCTGGCTCAGCACAGCACCACCCCCAAGAGTGACACCCTGTGCCTGAGAGCATTGTCCAAACACTTCTTGAGCCCCGGCAGCCTCGGGGCTGTGACCACTGCCCTGGGGAGCCTGTTCAGTGACCAACCACCCTCTGGGTGAAGAACCTTTTCCTAATATTGCATCTAATCTTCCCCTGACACAACTTCAGAGCATTCCCTCAGGAGTGTCACTGGTCACCAGAGAGCAGAGATCAGAGAGCTGCCCCTCCTGTTCCCCTCATGAGGAAGCTGTAACTGCAATGAAGTCACCCCTCTGTCTCCTCTCCTCCAGGCTGAACAGACCACATGCCCTCAGCCACTCCTCCTACAGCTTCCCCTCCAGGCCCTTCACCATCCTTTGTTACCTTCCTTTGGACTCTCTCTCATCATTAAAGCCTTCCTTGTATTGTGGTGCCCCAAACTGCACACAATATTATTGCCTTTGTCTCAGGAAAACCTGCATGTCCCTGCCAGGCTGTGGAATCCCCATCACCTTGTCTTTGTCCTGGCTACCACAGGAACTGAGCCAAGGCAATGAGCATCTTTGATATGTAAAGCACCTTCTCTCTTGTATACACCCTCATGTTATTAATATTGCTGTTACTGTTCACAATGTTCATCCTCTTGCTGTTTGCTTCCAGTAAATTGTTATCTCAACCCATAGTCTCTGCCTTTGCCCCTCTCTAACTGGAAGGGGAGAGGAGGAACAGCTTATTTGGAGTTTAATTCCCAGCTGGTTTTAAACCATCACATTATGTAAAAGAAGAAAATCCACCCAGAGGATTTTACATAGTTTTGAAACAGTTTTCCCCTATCACAGTTTGACCTGTTCCCTCACTTTGAGGAACTGGACTTTTTCACCTGGAAGTGCTGCTGGCTCTTCAAAGGGAAGCAAATACCTCAGCTGGCTCCTAACACCTGTGTCAAGGGAGGAGGCCAGAGCAGGGGGGCTGAGAGGCCTGCAGCCAATGAAGAATACCATCACAGAATAGAACTCCCAAGATGGGATGCTAAATACTTTTAGCCTGACAATATTCATTACATCTGACAATATAAAAACCTTGCCTAGCAGCTAGAAACCATTCCCAACTAATATAGTTTGTTATCTGCAGCAATAGCATTATCCTAATATCCACAGGGTCACTCAGCTGCCTTGTACAAAACACTGCATTCCCATAATGCATTTTCTACTCCACACCTTCATCTCAGTTACAAATGAAACAAAAAATAAGAATTACAACAAGCAGAAGAAGCTGCAGGCTCTGAGTGTCAGTTTTTCCAGGCATGACTGAACCATGAGAGGCACTCTGCTGATGAATACAAACCCCCAAATACTTATAATTCCCTAATATTGTGTGAGCCAGAACAGCACTGTAAAATACCTTATTCTCTATCCAAGCAGCAAATTTTCCTACCTATTACTCCTTTTTGCACTTAAATTACTCTACCTCATCTTTGGGGATGTCAGCCCCCCTTCTGTAGCTGCATTTCTCTCCACAGAGAAAAGCAAGGCACAACTTCCCAAGGATATTTCTGGGAATCGCAGCTCTGAACCTCAGAGAAAGAAAAAACAATTCTTGTCTCATTTACTGCTCCTATGTTTTAAAACAAGTAGAATGCATTGTGGAAGATTGTTTACCTGAAGGGAATTGGTGACTGGATTCTGGTGTGAGTGCTTTGATTCATTGACCAATTGAATCCAAGTGTGTGTGTCAGGACTGCTGGCTCACAGTCATGAGATTCTGTGCAGTTGAGTTGAATGCTTGGCAGAATCAGTTTAGATGTAATAAAATATAATGTAATATACTATAGAATAATATAGTATAAGAAAGTAATTAATTAGCCTTCTGATATCAGTGGAGTCAGATACATTTCTCCCCTTCAGGGTTGCCCTGTTTTACTCTATTCTTCTGCCTCCCCTCCCCATTCCAGAAGCTCAGGCTTCTTCAATGGAGCCTACACAAAGATGAAGAGAGACAATTTACAAGGCATTGGAGTGACAGAACAAGGGGGAATGGCTTCACACCACCATAGGGCCGGGTTAGATGTGATATTGTGATATTTGGAAGGAATTCTTCCCTGTGATGGTGGGTAAGACCTGGCACAAGTTGCCCAAAGAAAGGAGTTGATCAATAATCATGTAAGCATGAGTTAACTATTAAGAGTCAGCAAATATTGATCACAAGCCTAAGAAGCACCTTAGCTTTGTCAAGATAAGAGAAACAGAATGCACCTTGCCAAGACACAAGGAACAACCTGTTGTCAGCAGAAAACATTAAACCAGCCAGTGAAGGACTGCACGTGCTTCAGAAAGAGAGGTGAGAAGTGCAAAGTGAGGAAGACTGCTGGCCTTCATTGGAACGACTGCTGAGGAAGACTCGGAGCCTTACTCAGTGGAACCACCAGGGTACACTGCACCAGTTCGTCAAACATGCTGTTTATATTAATTATTTCCCAGAAGTAATTTGCATAACCACACCTGTCCCAAGGAATGTCATGAATATGCACGAAATTTAACCATATATTGTACTGTGTAAAAGTGCTGGGTGTGCATGTTAGCAGGAGTGATCCCCATGTACCCGGCACTGAATAAAGCAAATACCCACCTCACTGAATCAGTCTCTGAGGTGACTTTTAGCTCAGCGTTGGAGTGAATCAGCCCCACCCCTGGAAGTGTTCAATGCCAGGCTGGACAGCCCTTGGAGCAGTGTGAGGCAGTGGAAGGTGTTCCTGCTCATGGCAGGGGGATGGACTTCAGGATCTTGAAGGTGCCTTACAACCCAAACTATTCTGTGATTCTGTAATTCTATTATTACCTTGCAGGAAAACCATGATATGATTTTTTTTCTTTACGTCTCATTTCAAAATGAAAGAAAATCCAGAAATCAAATCAATTAATGTCTAGGTTTGCATCAATATAAAAATATTTGCATGCCAAGGAGCTTATGAGTGTCCACATTCATCTGAAGGTCTCCCCTTCGATCATGAGAGTCCTCTCCTCCTCAGCTTGCTGCTGCTTCTTTGTGCCTGAGACTTCCTTCCTGTGACACAAGCTTCCACATCATGCAAATTATGTGTACATGGGGCGAAGCAAAGGCCAGATTGTTTTGTGCCATTGTAACATGCTGGAGGTTAGGATTTTTCTTTTTTTATCCCATTTGTTGCCGAAGAGATGATAAGGACAGTGCCTAAGAGAGACAAAAGATGTAGCTGAGAAGGGGGAGGAGAGATGCAGCTGAATGCACTCTGGTAGCTGAGGGGCATTCTCTTAGGAAGAGCAGAGATACCTGTGTGAAAAATGTGTATTTTAAGATTGGCTTTTCACCAATATTAAAATGAATATTATATGTATTATGTTAGAAAGTGATGCTGTACTAATTTTCTTAAGTAGTGTGTTAAATATTATTTAGGTCGCAACATTATGTTAAAATAGAAACTATGCTATGTAAGATATTTTTTTAAAGAAAGGACTCGCACTGAGATGGCAGCCACAGGACACCTAAATCTTTCAGAGAAAGAGAATTTATTGCTCCATTATCAGAAGAAACAAACTTCTTCTTGCCTTGCTCAGGCCTGAAGACGCCGTCAGGATTCAGGGGAAGAAGCTGACACTGACCAGACAGAATCCTGTGTTTGAATGGAATTTATGCATCATGTATGAGATGTATGAATATACAACAGGCTGTTGTTTTTAAGGGTTAATCCTCTGTTAACGTGTGTCCTTTTTCGGGCTTATGTTGCCCAGAAAAAGGTACTAGGACTGTCCATAACTCTTTGTTTTTATTGTCTCATATTGTCCTCAATCTCAATTGTTCAAATTTTTATTACTCTAATTATATTGCCATTTTTATAGCCATTTTATTACTATTAAACTTCTAAAATTTTAAGACCAAGTAATTAGTGTTTTTTCACACCTGGAGATTTTGGTTGGAGGGTGAAAGACTGGGCTTGGCTCCAGTCCCTCTCTCTCTCTCTCTCTCAGGATTGGGGCAGACACAGGTGGGGTTTGGTGCTGGACCATTGCTGCCCTGAGGATTTGCTGCCACTGTGGTAATAATTCAGAGGGAAGGGGGTCATATATTCCATTCCAGGGGAGATTCCCACCTTCCTTGGCAGACGCCTGTCTTTCAAGCCAAGACATAACAATAGCTTAAAATAATAATATTAATTCTACTTTGCAATCAGAATTTTTCTGCATGAATTTCTTGTAAAAGCAGATAATCTTTTTTCCATTGCTCCTTCAGGCTCACAACTAAACACAAGGACTTCAAAACACATTTATTTTGTTGTTTTTGTTTTGTTTTGCTAGGCAAGAGTTGAAAGCTTGCCTCACCTACTACCACATGCCATGAGAATGGACCCAAGGGTACCCTGATGCACCTCCTTCCCTCTAAAAGAGACACGGTTCTCACTGGAGTCATTCAGAAGTCTGCGAAGAGTGCCAAAAAGAACATCCCCCTCATTGATGTCTCCCCTTCTCATCCCTCAGAGCCAAGCTCTCCTGCCGAGCTCCTCCATAGTCAACAAGGGCAAAAAGAGCCATCCACAAGGCTAAGTCATCTTGCCTCCTGTATTTCTCCATGCAGGAGGGTCTGCACCTGGAAATGTTTGGAGTCACCAGGATGAGTGGGCTGGAGACCTCCCTCCTTAAGGCAGATCAGTCCTGTTCAACTCCTGCAGCATCACAGCAGGGAAACACAAAGGCTTCCAAGGATGTTTCTAAATTTAGGAGCTATTGAAATCTGGGCTGGAAATGTCATAACATCTGCAGTAGAGGGATACATATTTTGATTTATTGAGGTTTTAAAATATAAAAAAGTAAAGCTGCAGGTTGTGAAGTCAGTGTACCTGCAAGCAGAGCCCTCGTTACACAGCTTCTGCACTAGGATGTGCCACAGCAGAGCTCCCAGAGTATGGAGAAGGAACTCATCATTCTGTTGGGGGTTTAACACCATTTTTCATCCATTTACACCAACAGTACAGCACTTGGTGACACAGAGATCTGTCTTTAACCCTGTGCTATCTGCATGTATTATTCTGCTTTTGTCTGCCTCCCTCCCCTCCCAGGGAGCTCTGTGACCTTTGCTGTGCATTTACCACACCATGGGAGTCTGAAAACAGTTGAGAAGTGAGGGCAAGGCTTTTTTCTTTCACAGAGAAGAAAAGCCTTATTATTTGAACCCCAGAGAGCCCAGGAACAACTGGGAAGCCATTCCCAAAACCAGGCTTTATTGCAGCTTCCATTTCTTCCTCAGAAATCTGTGCAATGCCTGGGGAGAGCTGAGCATCTTACAGGGTCTTTCAGTGTCAGCCCTTCTGTTCAGACATTCCAGGTCATGAAATCATTGCTCTTCCCTGCATACCTCTGATTTGAAATGTCACCTCTCCCATATCTGGGGAGGGTGACCTGACTTTCCAGGGCAGCAGGGATGATGCTGTGTCTGAGATGAGACAGCTCCTCTTCCACTTGACCTGATCAACAGAGCACTCCCCTCCTCCCCGTTGCTGCTGAGACCATTCTCCTTGGTCCATCTCCCCAGGCTAGCTCCTATCTACATCTGGCTGTTATGCTTTTTAAATTATCTTATATGGGTGTTGAAAGTTAATTTCTTTCTTTTTTTTTTTTCTTTCTCTCAGGGAATTTTTCTCCCATTTGTTGCCTAAGAGATTATGAATGACAATACTTAAAAGAAAAAGATGTAGAAAGGATGGAGAGGAGGAGGGAAGGGGTGCAGTCTCTTTAGCTGGGGAGTGAGCTCACTGGCTGGGGGGTTTTCTCTTGGAAACTGCAGAGATACCACAAGAGATTGGGGAGAGGAACTAACCAAGACTTGGCTGGGGGTAAAGGGACTGGTCTCAGCTCTCTCTCTCCCTCTGGGCCTGGAGGGGAGATGGCTGTGGTTTTGGACTGCTGCTGCAGAGAGGTTTCACTGCTGCTGTGGAGGTTTTTGTCCTTCACTGCTTCTCCTTACTGTGGGTGAGCCTCTGCTCACAGGAGTGGCCCTTGAACTGGGACTTTGAACACTTCAAGGGTCTTGGGAGGGACCCTTACCATCTGCTTGGGTGCCTCAGGGGAACCCCAGGACCACCAACCCCCTCACTCTCTCCAGAGGAAGCATTCCTGGGTGCTTGCAGGAGTCTGGCTGCTGCTGCCATCACCAGGATGTCACACAGGACACAAGACAGACAGAGAAAATTTAAAAAAAAAACAAAAACCATCCTCCCCTCCCTGCTCCACCTTCACTCTCCTCCTAGCATTGCCCCAGTTTGTTGTAAGCTTGCCTTGTCTCATATATATATACTTATATATTCTAGTAAAGAACTGTTATTCCTTTTCCCATATCTTTGCCTGATAGCCCCATAATTTCAAAGTTATAATAATCTGGGGAGAAGGGGTTAATATTTTCCATCCCAGGAAGGTTCCCACCTTCCTTGGCAGACACCTGTCTTTTAAACCAAGACAGGGAGTATACAGAGGCCTGTTAACTTTACTCCATCCACTTCACACACCTCTGTATGCAATTCCTCCGTGAATAATCCTCACTTTCTGACTCTTACCAACACAAAAAAAAATTTAAAAAAAAAGGAACAAAACTACCACAGGTTAAAAAAAGGTCTCCTCTCTGTACCTGGTTAATAGAGACATTGTTGACAAGGACAAAAGGTAAATGGAAGACATTTGAGGTCTGTTTTGAATCCATGTAGTTTGCCACGCTTCTGGCAAAGAAGGAAAAGGAAAAAGGGGGGAAATTTCCCATGACACAAATATGAAGGGTAACAAAATTGATTTGGAAAGAGCTGCTGTGAAGCTGTACTGTAGAGCAGTTGTGTGCTGCCTTTGATTTACACAGGGCATGCACTACCAACTTGGAAACTAGGTGCTAACACTTGGGAAAAGGCATGAAGACAACCATGTGAGCTCTCTAAAAACATCTGCCCACCATTATTAACTGCCCCTAAAATGGAGCAGGGCTATCACCAGCTCTGGGAAGCAAACAGAGCCAGAGCAAAAGCACTTCATTTAATCCATCTTTGCATCTTGGCCATAAAGATCAACAACTGCTCTCTCTGTCTCTTTTTAATATTCACCTTATAGTGAATCTAAATTCTAAGGTAAATCTAAATTCTACTACCATAGTTTGCTTAAATACAAACATACCAAAAAAAAGTGCTTTAGCAATGCCAAAATGCATATCTCTGCTGCTTCTTTTCTGTTGAGAAACTCAGTTTCTATGTTTTCAAAGAAAATGAGTTTGCTCTGATATCATTTGATATTGGATATGACTGATAAGGGTGTTTTCAGAAACACCTTAGTTAAAAAAATAGTATATTTGCTTTGATTTATATGAATGCTTTTGAAGTTAGTGAGGATTTTGTCATTGCTGTTCCTGCTTTCAACAGAGCTGAGATAAAATGTTATTTTTGTACCTTTCAGTGTGGAATATTTATAGCAACAGCCTGGCCTATGCCAGTGCACTGTGACTGCATTAGGTGAACAAAATAAGGAGTGACATTCAGAGATGCTGCCTCCTGATAACAGTATGAAGCACTCAGATGAAAAAGAATCACTTATCAGCACTCACACAGTTTTATAAATTGCTGCAGTTTCACTGAATTTATTGAGAACCTACCAGGGCAAGAGGACTAATAATAATAATAATAATAATATGCTATTTGTTCAAGAGATAGCTGAGTTTCCATCCTTAAAATTACTTTTAGCAATAGCATCTTCTTAGCCATGCAAAAGCCAAAGCATTTAGAAAGTTGTGTTTCTGAGAGATTGCAAACCCTCCTCCTCTTTTCTACCACCAAAGCACCCAGGAACTATTCAAGGGGAATGCTAACATGCCTTCCTCATTTCCATCTCCCAGCTTGTGCCAAATTGCAGCTCAGGAATGCCACCTGGACAGTGTTAGTGCACACCCACCTTGTCAGAGAGGGGGACAATGCTGCCACTGAATAACACCATGCTGGGAGGAAAAGAATGCCTGCAGCTCCAGGGCCCCCAGCACAAGGAGGACATGGAGCTGATGGAGCATGTCCAGAGAGATGGTCTGAGGGCTGGAGCCCCTCTGCTCTGGAACCAGGCAAGAAGAGCTGGGGGTGTTCAGCCTGGAGAAGAGATGGCTCCAGGGAGACCTCAGAGCCCCTGTCAGGGCCCTAAGTGGGCTAAGAGAAGGATTCATAATAAGAGAAAGGGACACTGGGCAAGGGCCTGGATTGACAGGACAAGGGGCAATGGCTTCCCACTGCCAGAGGGCAGGGTTAGATGGGATATTGGGCAGAATTTCTTCCCTGTGAGGGCGGAGAGGCACTGGAATAGGTTGTCCATAGAAGCTGTGGCTGTCCCATCCCTGCAAGTGTTCAAGGCTGGATATCTCTTGGAGCAACCTGGTCTAGCGGAGGGTGTCTCTGCCCATGTGTTTTGGGGGGATTTGATGATGATACATTATTCCCTAATCATCTGCTTTATGCCCAGAAATGGCTGCTGTATATTTTAGATGAACCAGGGAGCCCGGGAACCCCAAGCATGGGCTTTGTTCAATTTCTCTCTCTGGCATGGTCGGTGGCTACATGGATTGTTACTTCATTGCATTTGCTAGATCAATTTTGTAACTAATATCCCTGTTCACTAAACCCCGATATGGGCAACCATGTGATTAAGAAATATAATAGGCAACTATGTGATTAAGAAATACATGGGCAACCATGTGATTAAGAAATACATAACCTAAAAGAATATATCAGCTATTGCCTGTGTAAACATTAACCACGCATTGCGCAAATATTAACCATGCGAAAAGCTAAGTTTTAGGAACTAAGAAGAGCTAGCCGAGAAATAGAAACCAGCCAAACACCACTCCATATAAGGAAGGCGAGAGTTCCGAGGTCAAGAGTACAGGCCTGAGGAAGACTTTGAGCCTTCATCCAGCGACCACCAGGGCGTAGAAGAAGACCCCCTAGCAACGACTGGAGCATGCGCCAAGAAAAGGACACGTGCGCGGAAACAGAGCTGCATAAAAAGAAGATGAACTGGGGGTTGAGCGCGGCTGTTGGCAGAGCAGAGACTCCCCAGTCGCCCAGCCCTGCTTTGCTTATTACCTTTGCTTGCTATAATTAATAAATTCCAATTGGACAACCTAACTCGTTGCGGAGTTAAATTTATAACAAATTTCACCAATTTAGGCGAGAAATTTCTGGTATTTTGGGTTTTTCCTTCCCCTGGCCTGGAGGCTTTTCACCAGCAAATTCCTTTTAGCAGTTTTTATTTCCTTGAACTGTCTCAGTTTGTTGTTTTTCTTCAATCTGAGGAGCCTGGGGAGGCGGCCACAGACAGTCCAAACCCTGGGAAAGACTGAGACAGTGAAAGAAAGGACATTGAACTCCACCAACAGCCTGCAGTGAGGAGAAGAACCACACCAGAAATCCAACAGGTTCCCAGCTGCTGTGTGAACTTTTTTCCTCCTCCTTTCCCTGAGACAGAGAAGGGAAGCTGCCATCTTTGCATCCCGGCCACGCAATGAGGTGCTCTTTTACCCTTGTGTTTTGCAGTTATCTTGCTTTGTTAATAAACAGTTTTACTTTATTTTTCACTTTCACCCACAGGTATTCAGTCCTCTCATCAGCAAATAGGGATTATTGAAGCCCTTCTCTTTGGACAGAATGCTCATTCGAGGGCACTTTTCTCCTAAAATTTGTCTCTACGCTGAGGCACCATGGCAGGGGTGTTGGACTGGATGACCTTGTAAAGGTCCCTTCCAAACTAAACTCTTCAGTGATCCTGTGACTTTAGGAATACCCTCCTCAGATTACTCATTATCCAATTGCTACCAGAATTAACATGCTGGATGTACAAACTGTAGAAGTCAATCAGCTCTACTCAGCCCAGGCCTGTCACACTTAAGAGCAAATTTTAACCATGGAGCTGCCCATGGGCAGATAAATGTGCAAAGGACACAAACAAGAAATACTTGGCTCCACTCAATTCTCTCTTTGACATAGTTTTTGTGGTGTCAAATGTAATGATTAAAAAAAGGTCTAAGCACATGCAAGAGCCTGCAGCAGTGAGCTGATTTAGCATGGCAAGTGCCAGGTAATCCCCCAGCTGCCAAGAAAACTCCATCTACAACTGTGCTCTGTCTCTGGATTTCTCTGTTTCCCTGCTGATTACCCATTATACTCATTAATCCTTCTCTAATGCATAATTGCTCTGTGTTCTTGTACTTAAGGGAAATCCTGGATTAGCTTGAGTAACACTACTTTGGGCTTTTGCAATGCGGTGTAAGCTTTAAAGCTCCTGAACCTACGTCAATAGCTGCAGAGTCATTTGTTCACTTCCAGGAGGTTCCTGATCTCCAGATCCTGCCTGTGCCCACTGGACACTACCCTAATGTAGCCCTATCCCCTTTCATTTCAAAGCTAATACCTGCAACAAAACCATGATGCTACATCAGTTCATGTCCATAAAAAAACACCTGAACACAGAGTTTTAATGATGTGGTAATAAAAATCACCATTCTGCACCACTGGCTGGTTGTCCAAAACATTCTCCTGGGAAAAGGAGGAATGGTCTGTGCCTGATTGAAGTCACTTCACCAGGAACCAATGTGTTCCTCAATGCTATAACATCCACTTGTGAAAAATTCCACTCACATTTTTTTTTTTAAATTGTAAAAGTTTAATAGTAATAAAATGGCTATAAAAACAGCAATATAATTAGAGTAATAAAGATTCTGACAATTAGGATTTAGGACAGCATAAGACAATAAAAATAAAAAGTTACAGACAGTCCTAGTACCTTTTTCTGAGCAAAATAAGCCCAAAAAAGAACACACATTAACAGAGGATTAACCCTTAAGAACAACAGCCTGTTGCATATTCATATACCCCATACATGATGCATAAATTCCATTCAAACACAGGATTCTGTGTGGTCAGTGTCAGCTTCTTCCTCTGAATCCTGACTGTGTCTTCAGGGCTGAGTGAGGTGGGAAGAACTCAATAACAGAGCAATAAATTCTCTTTCTCTGAAAGATTTGGGTGTCTTGTGGCTGCTATCTCAGTGCGAATCCCCTCTTTAAAAAAAGTATCTCACATAGCATAGTTTCAATTTAACATTATGTTATAACTTAAAACACACTACTTAAGAGAATTAATACAACATAACTTTCGAACAGAACACATGTAATATTCATTTTAATATTTGCGAGAAGCCAATCCTAAAATACGCATTTTTCACACACTTCAACAGTTCAATTGCCTCAAATATGACTGAAGTAAGCGTAAAGATAATTTTGACACTACACCTTTAAAACACTTGCTTGGGAATACACATTATTTCTCCTAATTGCTTCCTGGTAGCTAATTGAGACTGATTTGTCTCTTCACCTCCCTTCTTGCCCTGAGTCTTCCAAAGCACCACATGACTTTCCATCTTCTGCTGTTTCTGGGTAAATGCACCAATAAGATGCTGGTGCATCAGCCACAAAGTACTCAAAAGTGACTGACACAGAAAGCTCAAATTACTGTAAAGCACGAAAATAAATAGCATGCCCAGCTCTTTCAGCTTAAGCAAGAGGCTGCTTCTCGCATGAACAAAGCAGGGCTGAGCATGGAGCCCAGGGTCTCTGTACACCCCATGGGCTGCCAGGGATGCCAGCTCTCACTGTCTTTATAAAATCATAGAATAACAGAAGGGTTTGGGTTGGAAGGGACCTCAAAGCTCATCCCGTTCCATTCCCCTTGCCACAGGTAGGGACACCTCCCACTAGACCAGGCTGCTCCAAGCTCTGACCAACCTGGCCTTGAACACTTCCAGGCACAGGGCAGCCACAGCTTCTGAGGGCAACCTGTGCCAGGGCCTCACCACCCTCACAGGGAAGAAATTCTGCCCAATATCCCATTTAACCCTGCCCTCTGGCAGTGTGAAGCCATTTCCCCTTGTCCTGTCACTCCAGGCCCTTGCACAAAGTCTCTCTCCAGCTCTCTTGCAGCCTCTTTAGGCTCTGAGGTCTCCCTGGAGCCTTCTCTTCTCCAGGCTGAACACCCCAGCTTTTCTTGCCTGGTTCCAGAGCAGAGGGACTCCAGCCCTTGGAGCATCTCTCTGGCCTCTGGACTCACTCCAGCAGCTCCATGTCCACCTTGTGCTGGGGCCCTGGAGCTGGAGTCAGCTCTGCCAGCTGGGGTCCTCCAGGTGTGCAAGTGCATGAGGCTGCAGACCGTGACAGGGCAGGTGTGTGCACTCCCCCCTGGCCTGGACCCTACATGTGGGGGCCAGAGAAGTGGCAAAGGGAAAGCCTGCTGCACTCCCCTGGAAGGCCAACCTCTGAGCCACAACCCTTGCGCTTAGGGAAAGCAAGAAAATTGCCCCCAGAGACCTTTATATAAAGAGAGAATATGAGGGACAGGGGGTAGGGGGAGAAATAGAGGGATAGAGAGGAGCCCCCAGAGTCAGAGATGAATCCTCATGGAAGTAATGATCACTGCTCAATTTATTGCAAATTTGAGGGTACATTTATATGGTAATGCAGGGTTCAGATACATGAGAACACATTTGATTGGTTACAAAGTACTACGTGTAAGACAAAGAGCTAACATACCTTTGGTCACGTAGCGTAGCTTGGCAAAAGTGTCAGCAGAACATCTTGCCCTATATCTTCTCTTCACATCCTCAGAACATCCTCCTTCACATCCCTTTTCCTTGGGTACATCTTGGCAAACTTCTTTACATTTTATGCCCAAGGGCAGCATGTCTCTGCTGTCAGGCACGTATGCAGGGCTGTGCAGCTTGCTTCTATCCAGCGTCTGCTCAAAATGCTCTCTACATTTGTCAGTGTATGTTGATTTCTTCTACCCCATTGGCCCTTCCCCTTTGCTCTGCCTCTCTGCCCTCATCCCATTCACTCCTGTGTTCCATCCCACCCTCGAGATCCCTCTATAAAGCCCTACTTCCCCTAACTGAGTGGCTCTTTTCTCCTGGGATTCCTGCAAGGAAGAAGCTCAAAAAAGGTGCTAGAATGCTGTCAGTCACAGTAATTGTGACTGCTAAGAAAATTAATCCACAAACACCAGAGGTTTGTGTCCAGAAAGGAGACAGAGGAGTCCTTTTACTTTATTCAAATTAAGGGAGAGGCCATGGGCATTCCCCTGGTGTCTCTCAAATTTTTGGAGGATGTAACCTCTTTTTTATCCTGATTTCCTGGGCACATATCCCTTCTCTCTTTCCCCATTGGCTGAGGTACTGGAGAGATACAGACTTCCTGGAACACCTGATACCAGAGATTCCCCTCTAATGTATAACCCTCCCTTTTAATTCTTATGGAATTTAGGGTTTTTTCTTCCCCATTGTTTCTTTCATCTTTCAATGTCTAATTTCATTTATCAGCAAACCTAAAGTTTATTTGTAAAAGCAAATATCTTTTTCCATTCATAAATCAGTGGAATCCTTCCCATTGTTTCTTTTATCTCCCAGTGCTAGTTTTACCTACCAGCAGACCCACAGCTTGTTAGTAAAGACAAATCCACTATTCCTCTCAGCATGGAGCAAGAATATTTTCATCTTCTTTCATCTTTCACTAGTTTTTACATGTATATGCTGATAAGTCTTTTGTCCCAGTAATATCTTATGTGGGGGGGAAAATGTAACAGTTTAATGAGTCCATGTACTAATCAGCACATATTTGTCATGTAAATTGTTACAAGAATTCAATTTTCCCTTTCAGAGTCCTCTCTTGTATTTTTCCACTCATGAACACACACAGAGGGCACAGCTCATTTCTGATTTTGATACAGTGGTCTGTAATGGACTAATTTCCATCTCATTTTTAGCTTTATTCATTTTCATATATACAAGCCACTGGGGTTGGTTGCTTGTTTGTTTGTTTTTAAGATATAATAATTTATACATGTGGTTCACAACTTGAGATTTCAATTAAACCTTTGTGATAGGATGAGGCCAGGTTGGACAGGGCTTGCAGCAATCTAGGCTAAAGGAAGAGGTCCCTGCCCATGGCAGCAGGGATGGAATGAGATGATCTTTAAAGTCCTTTCCAACCTTAACCCTTCTGTGATTCTGTGTTCGATCACTTATTTCACTCACTTGTTTTTTCAGGACCTTGTTTCTGGTTTGGGATGGGTTTTTTCTGCTCCTTTTCCCTTCATTTTGGGGAAAGAAGACTTTCTGCATAGTAAAATAACTCAGAATTTATTGGAACATTTATTTTTTCAAATTCAATGTATTATTTTGTCAAATCTTCTAAAAAAAACCTTTTGAATAATTCTATTTTATTGAATAGCAAAATCTTTTTTGAAAGAATTTTGAGTAATTATATTTTACTGAATATCCTATAAGGACACCCTTCTCTTTTAAGCAGAGAAGAAGCCTGTGATAACCCTTAAGATCCCTGCTAGCAGGATGCATTGCTGCTGCTTGCTCACTTGGCCTGTGAGCACCTGCCTGGCTACTCCCAGAGGAGAAATGGATGATGGTTGGGTTTTTCCCCATGAAAGGATCTTCTTGTTATCCAAAACCCTTATTTACAGCTGTAATTTAGGTGAGGCTTAACATTATTAAGGCAAAGTTGTTCTGCATTTCTTTAATGTTCAAATATTCCTGCTGCTAATTTTTTCTCCATTAGAAGGGAAAAGAAAAAGTTTGTGCTCTTCTTTTGAGGCAACCAACCAAAGCTGAAGTTTATTTGTTGTACATTCAAACGAATTTGAGGTGTAATCCCAGGAATAAGATTAAGATTAACTTCTTCCCTTTAACCCACACAGATGACCAAGTTCCTGACAAGCCACTGACCTACTTAAGGATGACTTTCCTGCTTGTATACAGCAGGGAAAAGATTTCTAAGGAAAACAGAGGTGCTGAGTTCCACCAAAAGGGAAGGAGTTGATCAGTAGTGGTTTTAGTAGAGTTCTCCTTTCAGGATACACGGATTTCACAGCAGCAACTGCAAACAATTCCAAAAATAACTAATTTGCACGGCAAAAAGTTGAAAATCTCTTTCCTTCATGCTCCTGCGGCACAGAGGAGATGTATTTGGTCTCCCAGACCCCATGTTTTTCACTGCACACATCAAATATCTATTCTTCCAAAGTCTTGTTCACATTGTGATCTGGGCAGGACAATAACAGAGTTTCTGAGCGACACACTCGTGGGAGCTGGGGAAATGGTGTTGCATTTCTGTATTGCATTTCTGTACCAGTTCAGAATTGTTGTGCAGGGTCAGTCCTAGAGTCCACCCAGCCCCAGTCCCCCACCAGTCTAGACAGGTATCTTGAGAAGAATATGAATACAGCAGGAACATAGGGTACTTTCTACTAATACTGACATTACCTTCAATTATTTTCAACTCTTAAGTACTCAGTTCCTGAGGGAGAAGTGTTTTCTATGCATTTTGTAACCCAGTTCAGTCTCCCCTTTGGTTTGTCTTGAACCTGGAGTATAAGGTCATCATTTTTTGCTAGTTGGAGGTTAGGGTTTTTCCTTTTGTTTTCTTTCTCTTAGGGAAGTTTCTCCCCGTGAAAAATGTGTATTTTATGATTGGCTTTTCGCAAATATTAAAATGAATATTATATGTGTTGTGTTAGAAAGTAATGCTGTATTAATTCTCTTAAGTAGTGTGTTAAATGTAGTTTTAGGTTATAACAAAATGTTAAAATAGAAACTATGCTATGTAAGATACTTTTTAAAGAAAGGACTTGCACCGAGATAGCAGCCACAGGGCACCTAAATCTTTCAGATAAAAAGAATTTATTGCTCTCTTATTGAGTTCTTCCTGCCTCGCTCAGCCCTGATGACACTCTCAGGATTAATAGGAAGAAGTTGACGCTGACCAGACAGAATCCTGTGTTTGAATGGAATTTATGCATCATGTATGAGGTGTATGAATATGCAGCAGGCTGTTGTTTTTAAGGGTTAATCCTCTGTTAACGGGTGTCAGTTGTCGGGCTTATTTTGCCCAGAAAAGGTACCCGGACATCTGTAACTCTTTGTTCTTATTGTCTCATATTGTCCTAATCCTAATTGTCCAAATTATTATTACTCGAATTGTATTACTATTTTTATAACCATTTTATTACTATTAAACTTTTAAAATTTTAAGAACAAGTGACTGGCGTTTTTCACATCCCATTTTGTTGCTTAGAGACAGTAACAACCGGCTGCCTAGGAGAGACAGAAGAAGCCTGCCGTGGGTTTTTGCTGCACTGCGGCCCTGCACTCCCTGCCTGCCAGGAGCTTCCAACCACAGCTGCAGAGTTTCTGCTGCCTCTCGCTCGCTGCCCTGGCTGAGCCCGCCCTGCCATTCCAGCCTACTGCTTTCCAGGTTCCTGCCACAGCTCCTTTCCCCATCCAAAGGGGGCAGCGGATCGGCTGTGCCTGGGGCTTTGTGAGGGAAGTTCCGTCTCCATCCCTTCCTGCCCACACGGCCGAGCCCGCGCCGCAGCGCCCCCTGCAGCCGCGGGGGAGTCACTGCACGGTCCCGCCCGGCTGGGAGCCGCCAGCGCCCCTGCAGCTGTGACCGCGTCCTGGTTTAGGGCAAATTTGGGAGAAAACCACCAAAAGAGGGCCCCTCCAGAAAGCAAACCTACACGGCACCTCCCCCCAACCGGTTCGGGAAGGATTCCTCGGAGAGAAGTGGAAAGAACCTCTTTATTTAACAGGCACAGCACCCCCCAGCACACAAAATGAACAATACCGGATGGCACCACTCTTTCACCACTCTGAAAAAGATGACAAATTCAGAAAGTCTCTCTCGGGGGTGGTCGCTCTGTTATCAGTTCCTCCGGCGCTGGGGCACCTGCTGCAGCCACAAGGTGCAAACTGTCGGTGTTCCCAGGTCCCAGTCCGGAGCAGGTTCGAGTAGGTCCAAAAAAAGGGAAAGGAAAAACAGTCCAGAAAAAAATTTGGACTGCTTAGCTACTAACTAATGAGCAGAAGCAAAAAGCAAGAGCAAAGCAGAAACAAGAGCAAGAGCAAAGCAAAAGCAAAAAGCAAAAGCAGCACCATGTATAGCCCCATCTGTGTGTCCCACCAGCCATGGGGGAGCGGCTGATAGCAAAACCAAAACAAAACTTCGCTCTTCAAAGACAGTCTGGAAAGCACAGAACGTGATATCCAGCATAAACAGAACACATGGATGGGGATACAAACATCATAACGTCACCCTAGGACAGACTGGAACTGCACCCAAGGGGAAAGTGCCGCAGCCGAGAGAAGGCTGCTGCTGGGTCTCTGCTTTTGTTGTTGTTGGTTACCTTTTTTGGTTTTGTTTTGCTGTTTGCCTTTCTATACTAGTAAAGAACTGTTATTCCTTTTCCTATATCTTCACCTGAAAGCTCCTTAATTTCCCTCCAGAGGGAAGGGTGTCATATTCTCCATTTCAAGGGAGATTCCCACCTCCCTTGGCAGACACCTGTCTTTCAAGCCAAGACATCACAATAGCTTAAAATGATAATATTAATGTTATCTAATTTGCAATCAGAATTTTTCTCCTTTGGCAGACACCTGTCTTACAAATCAAGACGTGCTTGTTTGGAGAAAGAAAAGTCTTAAATAAAACTATATAATCAAATAAATGACTGAAGAGACTCAGCCCGCTGTTTCACATTACTTGTATGCAGTCAATGTCCTCTCATAGCATCTGTCATGGAATCATTTCATTAACATAAATCTGCCTCTTTCTGCAGATTTGTAGGAACAGGATGTATATGAGGGATGTATACAGGATGTATATCAGGGCAGTTCTTATGACAACTGTAGTGAGAATAAAGCTTGATGGCAAAGGGCTAAATCAAAACCACCTAAGTATCCTTTGACTAGGAGAGTGGATAAAGTGTAAATTTGTCCCTCAAAAGCAGTCTCAGAAGTCAAGCACCATTCCTAGGTTGGCAGTACAGGGATTATCTTGGTTTTCACCCATGACTGTCCTCACAGATCCTGCTCTGGCTACCCCCAACTTTTCAGAGCAGTGTTTGTTGCTTACTTGTGCCATTTTTCTTCCTTGTTCCCTCAAATACTGTGAAAGCCAACTTCCACAACATAACACTTCATCCTTCCTTGCGTCCATCATTGCTACTGGATTTAAATCAGGTGGAGTCAGAGAGATCTTATTAAAAGGGCATGCTCAGATCTGTCACTGTTTTCATTACATATAAGCCCTACTCTTCAGACATTAACATTGGCAAAACTTTTTTACAGGTGGGTCTTTTTTCTGACATCACTTCCCAAGTACCTGCTCCCTCCCAGACAAGTATTATTGTAGATGGCCAGATCTGTGTGGGTGTTAGTGTGAATGATGCAGCAGAATAGTGGGAAGACTGGCATCCATCTGTCCTTTATTACTGCTGAGGGCCAGTAAGAAAAGTTACTGGTAATTGAAAGGATCTGAGGTCTGCTTTCCTTCTGCTTGGTCAGCAAAAGTTATGTTCTTGGCATCAGTGTTCTCAAAGTCATTGGAGCAATGCTGGCTTTTTGCTCTCTCCTGGAGAGGAGTTCTAACCCCAAACTAACCTGCAACAAGAGACAGGCTCACTTCTGCAGCACCTCAAGGCACGCCACAGGCACAGGCTGAGTGCACACCCACAAAGCAGCACGACCCAAAACCAGGGCAGCTCTCCTGGGGGAAGTCTTGCCTTCTTCCCTCTGCTCTGGGGATATTCAGGCTCTTTGACAACTCCTCTGTATTGGGTTTGTGTGGCCAGGTTTGGATAGCAGGGAGGCTATGGGGGTGGCTTCTGTGACAAGATGCCATAAACTCCCTCCATGTCTGGCAGAGGCAACCACAGGCAGCTCCAAGGAAGATCCATCACTGGCCAAGGCCGAGCCCATCGGCCACACTGGGAGCACCTCTCAGACAAAGCATTCAGGAAAGTAAAGAATACTGGGCAACTTCAGCTGGACAGAGTGAGAACATGTGAGTGCAGCAGCCCTGCAGTGTCCAAGATCAGTGCAGAAGGAGGGGCAAGAGGTGCCAGAGCTGAGATTCCCTGGCAGCTGATAGTTCAGCCCATGGGGAGGCAGCTGTGCCCTGCAGCTGACGAAGCGCAGGGGGAAGCAGAGATCCACCTGCAGCAGCTGCAGGACTCCATGCCAGTCAAACTGAGCCTGGACTGAACTCAGGAAGAGTGGAAGAAGCCAGGAAGACAGGGAGAGTGTTTTAAGATTTGGGGGGTTTTCCTCATTATCCTACTCTGCTTTGATTGATAATAAATTAAACCAATTTCCCCAAATCAAATCTGTTTTGACGGTAATGACTGAGTGATCTCTCTCTGCCCTTATCTTGATTCATCAGACTTTTGGCAGATTTTCTCAGCCCTGCCCTGCTGGGGAGGGGAGTGACAGAGTGGTTTTATGGGCCACATTCTCACTTCACCTCATGAGTAGTTTTTAGCTGTTAAAAACCATGAATGAGAAACAAGGAACGCAGAAGCTGAGTAGTCCAGCCTGGACAAGGACAATAAATATGCAACTGAGGGAGTCTTGAGCCTATCTTGCAGGAAACCTGTAATTTTGAAACTGAAGGTGACAATTTCATTTTGAACATACTAGTGAATGTTGTCATGGCAGAAACGGAACATTTACAAGAGCACGGTTGCTCTGCAAGTAATAAAGAGTGCAAAAGTGGTTTTCAGCTTTGGTGAAAATGGCTTGAGAAATGCAAAAAAGCACTTTTTTAAGCTGCAAAAAGACAAATACAACCATATTTCACCATCTATGTGCTGTCCTCTCTTCCCTGCTGCCTTTTTAGCACTTTCTAACGTGACCATGACCTCAGTGATGGATTGGAAACTCCCACTGCCAACACAGCAAACACCAACAGATCAGTACAAGCCGCACAGCCCACGGCAGCCCATGACCAGGGGCATCAGACTGTCACCTTTGCACCCAACAGGTTGAACATTACTAGAGCAGCAGCTAAAGCTGAGTAACAAATTTATCTTAGGAGATGGATTTCATCCAGCCTGTCTCTGCTGTGCTATTCCCCAAATGAACACATGCCCATCTCAGGATTTATTTTTCACCCTGCAAAGCACATTTTTTCTTTTAGGTGTGTGACCAAAAGGATTGTCACTGTGATTTTGGATGGGCCCCTCTGGACCGCAGGCTGGAAGAGTTTGAAGGCAAACATGGATATGCAGCTGAGCTCCAGTTCTGAGGGGACAGGACACACAGGGATATTCTGCTGCCTTCCTATACATTGGGTGTTTTAAGTTACTCAGCAGAGCTCCACAAACCCGTTGCACACAACAGCTGACATCCTTCCACCTCTTCCTCAACCCTCTGCTCATTCATTTGTCTACTGGCAAAGAGCTTTTAGAACTTTCTGCTGTTTACTTGCTCAGGCAGGAAGAGGCCCCAAGGCACTGCAGAATGTCAACTGTTTTGGGCAGGTAACGGTTTGTAGATCAAATCAATCATTCTTCAATTATCAACCCATGGTGACATTTCGACATTTCACCTCTGTTTCCTTGGGAGGGAACCCAAGTGGCATTCCTTTGATTTCCGCTCTATCCCTCACTGAAAAATGTAAACAAATGTTGAAAAAAATTACTTTAAAATAGTGTGTGAAGGATAAATTCTCTCTTATCCTCTTATCATTTTATGCATATTTTGCAGGTCAAATGGGCTTACAAGCTTAACTGAAAGAATATGGAAATGTGGCTGTAGACCAGGAGAATGTTCAAAATCCCAGACTAGGAAATGAACTGTTCAGGAACACATTTAGAACAGGTAGCTCAGTGTGCAA
Source organism: Melospiza melodia melodia (assembly GCF_035770615.1). NCBI lineage: Eukaryota > Metazoa > Chordata > Aves > Passeriformes > Passerellidae > Melospiza > Melospiza melodia. Next base: position 24,032,539 of record NC_086195.1, read on the forward strand.
GCTGCAGGTGGAGTTCTGCATGGTGAGAAATGGCAGGAAATGGCATCTGAAGTGAGGCCAGAGGCAGGTGAGCAGCCACTCAGAGACACACCAGGATTCAGTGACTCCAAAGACCCCAGACTATTTTACACAGGATGGAAAAAACTTTTGCTATTAAAAAAAAAAAAAAAGTAAATGAGAAAATGCTTTAAAGTTCTGTTGTGGTCTTCGGGAAGTAGAATCACAGAATCACAAGATGGTTTATCTCGGAACAGACCTCAAAGACCATCTGATTCCAAACTCCCTGCCATGGGCAGGGACACCTTCCACTAGACCAGGTTGCTCCAAGCCCTAACCAGCCTGGCCTTGAACACTTCTAGGGACAAGGCAGCCACAGCTTCTCCAGGCATCCTGTACCAGGGCTTCCCCACCCTGACAGCCAAGAATTTCTTCCCAAGATCTCATCTAAGCCTGCTCCCTGGTAATGTGAAGCCATTACCCCTTATCCTGTCACTACATGCCCTTGTAAATAGCCTCTCTCCATCTTTCCTGTAGGCTCCCTCTAGGTACTGAAAGGGGCTCTAAGGTTTCCCCGGAGCCTTCTCATCTCCAGGCTGAACACTCCAGATTCCCTCAGCCTTTACTCACAGCAGAGATGCTCCACCCCTCTAATCATCTCCATGACCTCCTCTAGACTTGCTCCATCAGGTCCATGTCCTTCCTGTGCTGGGACCCCAGAGCTGGATGAAGCTCTGCAGGTGAGTCTCACCTGAGTGGTGTAGAGGGGCAGAATTCCCCCCTTCCTTGCTGCCCACAGGGCTTTGGATGCAGCCCAGCACACAGAATCTTCTGGGCTCCCAGTGCACACAGCCAGGGTATGTTCAGCCTCTCACCCACCAGCACCCCCAAGTCCTTCTCAGCAGAGCTGCTCTCAAAACCATTCCCCACCCAGTCTGGAGTTGTGCTTGGACTTGATGCAGCACCTTGCACTTAGTCTTGTTAAACCTCATGAGATTCCCATGAGCCAGTCCTCAAGATGTCCAGGTGCCTCTGACTGACACCCCCTCCTTCACGTGGGTCACCTGCACCACTCAGCTTGGTGTCATCTGCAAACTGGCCAAGGGTGCACTCAATGCCTTTGTCTGTGTCATTAATGAAGGTATGAAATAACTCTGGTCCCAGTACAGGCCCCTGAGGGACACCACTGGTCACTGATGTCCATCAGGACTGAGCCACTGATCACTACCTTCTGGATGTGACCATGCAACCAATTCCTTATCCATCTCACAGCCCTGTTGTATCTGCATAGAATTTTGGTACTTAATGCACTGCAATTAAGGGATAAAATTACTCCAGTTGTGTAGCAGACACTGTACATTACCTATTGTTCTAGCAAAAGGGTGGCACTATGTCCATCCAAACCTCAGCTGTGCCAAAGCAAGATGAAATATTTAGGCTCTGTTTTGGGGAAGGGGCAACAAATGATAAATCCAAATGATAAATCCAGAAAGCATTGAGGGAATAATTGAGCTCCCGTGCCTGGACACAAAAAGCAGGTAGGAGGTTTTCTCAGAGGTGTGGTGTTTTTTTGACTGTGGATTCCAAGGCTGGGAGAATTGCCTAAGTTTCTAACTAAAGCAGCCAAGAATGGAGAGACAGAGAAGAGCTGGCCCCACCTGGACCCAGGTGCAGCAGGAGTACCAGACTGCATTAACTTGGTGTCAGCAGCAACTTTTACACCAGAACAAGCATAGGATGATTTAAGAAGATGCATCACCCTAAATCCAGCAAGCCTGTTACCTCTGCCTGGTGATGGAGAACATTCCAGTGTGAGCAAGGGATGCACATTTCAAATAACCCAAAGACTGATTTAACTGATGTTCCCTCACATTACCCAGACACAGTTCTATTTGCAGTTGGCTCATCCTCTTCCCTGCAAGGACATCTCATTCCAACCCCCCTTACCCCTGGACCAGGCTGCTCCAAGCTGCTTTCAGGGATGGGGCAGCCACAGCTTCTCTGGGCAATCTGGGTCTCTTTTCCTGCTCTTTCTAAATATTTCTCTCTCCAGTTTAGATCTCTTTATCCTATGTGATAGTCTTCAGAACAGATATAATCGTGCTTTCCCCTTAACATAGTGATCCATGGCACCTCAACTAAGAGACAGGATTTAACTCCAGATTTCTATTTTCTTGTAATTTTACATATTTATGTCAGAGAACACGTGACTCATCTGCATTCAGTTGAAGGTACCTAATGCTTGTTTTTTGAAAGATGTCATTGCCACACAGAACTATCAAATGCTTTGGGTTGAAAGGGACCTTAAAGTTTATCTTGTTCCAAACCCCTGCTATGGAAGGGGCAAGGAATTTCAAACATGAAGCACTGAAGATTCTACTGGATGGAGAGCTGGATATGATCTGGCAAATGAAAGATTTGACTGTACCTGTGTTTCTGGCTGTGGCTGCTGACAGAGAACATCCTGCAGATGTTTGATAATAGGCTTTGTCATGTCTGCAAAAGAAAACAGACCAAAAGGAAGAGGAACAAAAAGGAGAGAGCCTGGAGCAACAGAACAAGAGGAAAGCAGGTTTTATGTTTAGGAGTTACACATCCAGCTCTGGGACCCCAAACATGAGGACATGCAGCTGGTGTGGCAAGCCCAGGAAAGCCATGGAGATGCTTCAAGGTATAAAAAACATCAATCACTTGTTTTTAGTATTTTAAAAGTTTAATAAAATGATTATAAAAATAGCAATATAATTAGAGTAGTAAAAATTTTGGACAATATGACACAACAGAAACAAAGAGTTACGGACATCTGGGTACCTTTCCTGGGCAGCACGAGCCTGAAAAAGGACACACATTAACAGAGGATTAACCCTTAAAAGCAATAGCCTGTTGTATATTCATACACCTCATACATGATGCATAAATTCCATTCAAACAAAGGATTCTGTCTGGTCAGTGTCAACTTCTTCCTCTGAATCCTGACGGCATCTTCATGGCTGAGCAAGGTGGGAAGAAGTTCGTTTCTTCTGATAATGAAGCAATAAATTCTCTCTCTCTGAAAGATTTAGGTGTCCTGTGGCTACTATCTCCCTGCGAGTCCTTTCTTTAGAAAAAAAGTAGTTTCTATTTTAACATTATGTTATAACCTAAATATATAACCCACTACTTAAGAAAATTAACACAGCATCACTTTGTAACACAACACATATAATAATAATTTTAATATTTGAGAAAAGCCAATCATAAAATACACATTTTTCACACTTCCCACTGTCAGGGGACAGGGTTAGATGGGATATTGGGCAGCAATTCTTGGCTGTGAGGGTGGCGAGGCAATGGCACAGGTTGCCCAGAGAAGCTGCGACTGCTCAGTCCCTGGAAGTATTCAAGGCCAGGCTGGACAGGGCTTGGAGCAATTTAGTCCTGTCGAAGATGTCCCTTCCCATGCCAGCTCTGAGTCCCCGCCGTCCCAGCCCGCACCGCCACTCCCCGCCCTCAGCCTGCGTGACGTCACTGACGCGCGTCGGCGCGTGACGTCACGGTGGCGCCGTGCGGGCGGGCGTTGCCATGGAGGCGGCGGACGAGTGGCTGCTGCAGTCGCTGCGACTGTGAGGGACCCCCGGCCCCCGGCCCCGGCACCGGGCCGGGCACCGCCGCCTCACAGCCGCCCTCTCCCCGCAGGTACCGCGACCTGCACACCTTCGAGCTCCAGGCGCCCACCCGCCTCATCGAATGGGCCCGCGGGGACCGTGAGTGCGAGGCGGGGAGCGCTGAGGGGAGGAGAGGGACCAGGCTGGAGGCTCCGGGGTGCGGGGCCCGGGGCTGGCCGGAGGAAAGGAGGAGGCCCAGGGGCCGGGCCGGGGGCCATGGGCGGGAGAAGGGGGAAAGGAGGCTCTGGGCATGGGCCAGTCTGGGGTCCCGAGGGTGGCCAGGGTGCGGGACCCCAGAAGTGGGGCTGAGTGGCTGGAGCTGCTCCGGGCTCAGTCTGGGCTCCAGCTCAGGGCCTGGCGGTCCAAGGACTGTGCGGTAACTCGGGTTTGTCTCAGGGAGGGTGGGCTGGGCAGGGGGGCAGCCCTCACCATATTCCTGGCTCTTCATGCCCACCCCACCAAGGTGTCTGTGTAGCCGGGTATGGACAGTCCGATGGGAACGAGATCCTGCAGCTGATCCCACCACCAACGCTGCTGACAAAGGAGACCCAGGTGGGTGTTGCAGCCCGACCTCTCTGACCTCCTTGGCCTGATGTTTTCAGAGGCCAAGGCAGGGCTTGGTGGCCTTCATGAGCTGTTACCTATTGCTGTGACAAGGGCATGGCCAGGGATTGAGCAGCTTTGGTTGAAAGGAAAAGCACATAAATCACCTGTGTGTTGTCCAGTCGTTATCCTGCAGCTGCTCTGCAGACAGCTTGGGTTGTGGACACTTCATCTCCAGGTATGTGAATGAAAGCATTTCATGGAGAAAGAGGACAGCAAGCCAAGTGAAGAAGGGGCTTGCTGAGCAGCTCAGGCCTGGGGGACCACCCTGCAGAGCACCAAGGTTGGCCCTTGGGTGGGTGACCTCTGCACTAGAGTAGAAGGTGCTGTTTGGGTAAGTAGAAAGCTCCTGAGCTACATGTGCACTGATGGCAACAAAAACAGGCAGAGCTCTTGGCAACACCTTTCTCCAGGCTTCAGTTCTCTCTGACTGTTTTGGAATCCTTCAGTGCTGTATCTCCTGTTGAAAAGGGCAGCGCTGGACAGGGAAGAGCTGTACCAAGCAAGAGTTTGCCTCATGTCTCTGTCATTTTGTGTGGTAACTGAGCACAAGTTGTGCACCACTGTGTGAAGAAATGACTTTGCCTTTGATTTCTAGGGCCTGTGTCCAGAGAGAGATTTCAAGGTAGAATGTGGTGGATTTTCAGAGCGCCCAGTGTACAGCCTGAAATATGTGCCAGACACCAGGTATGACCACCAGGTCCTTCCCAGGGTGTATTGGAAATGGAGAAGGGACTTTTCCACTGAGAGCAAACTCCTTTTCCATGCCTGCTTCCCAACCCAGCTGGCCAATCCTGCCAGCTCTGAGACCAGTGTGAGGCTGGGCCAGTTACATACCAAGAACTGCTGTTGTTGCTGCTCCCTACCCCACTTCTGAGCAGCAGGGGCCTGTAGAGTTTTCCTGCTCTACCTTCCCTTCCTTTGGCATTTGACATTGTTTGGAGCTGCTCAGCAGCAGAACAGGACACTGGTGGCTGGTGCCACTGCTCTGCAGGACCCTGTGTGTGCAGGTTCAGGAGCTTTTATCCTGCTCTGGATTTAGACCAAACAAATACTGCTGGCTGATCTCTTGTTCTTCCTACACAAGTCCCCACTGACTGCTTTGGGGCTGTCTGGATCATTCTCAGTCTAGTCCTTCTGGAAAGTGTGATAATTAAATCATGGAATCATTTAGGTAGGAAAAGCCCTCTGAGACCATTGGTTCCAAGCATTCCCCTGTCACTGCCAAACCCACCACTGACACATGTCCCCAAGTGCCACACACAGCTTCTAATCCCTCAAGGGATGGCAATTCCACTTCTGTCCTGGGCAGCCTGTACCAAGGCTGGACAACACTTTCAGGGAAGGAATTTTCCCATTGTCCACCCTGGTGCAATTTGAGCCCATTTCCTCTTGTCCTGTCCCTTGTTCCTTGGGAGCACCCAAGTTCCCACCTGGCTGCACCCTCCTGTCAGGGAGTTGTAGAGAGCAAAAAGGTGCCCCCTGAGCCTTCTTTTCTTCAGGCTGAACACCATCTCCAGCTCCCTCAGCCACTACTCAGCAGATCCTCATAAAATATCCTCATAAATGCTCTTGCCTGGGCTGCATGGAGCACACCCTGCATGAGGAGTTCTGGGATTATGGTCCTTCCAGCCACCACTCTGCTCCAAGCAGAGGCAGGAGTTCCTGCTGACAGGAGCAGCAGACCAGTTTGTCCCAGGCTGGGGAAAACAAGGCTGTTCTCTGCTCCTGAGGAGACTCTTTTGTGAGATTCTTCTGTTTCCTCAGCTTGCTGGTGACAAGTGGCCCACCCGACAGCTCCCTCCAGGTCTGGCAGGTGTCAGCAGAGGACTCTGGTAAGGCTTTCTGAGCTCAAGTATTTCCCAATGCAGTTGTTGTTGCATCTCACATCTCTAGCTTCCCCTTCTTCCTGTGTGTCAAAAATGAGGAGAGGAGTGCCACTTCCTTGTCCTGAGTGACCACACTTGTGTGGCACAGGCTGGAGAAGGGTACAAGACAAGGGTCTACACCAGTTTTGGTGGTTTGGAGTTAACAGCACAAACCTCGTCAGAGAATTAATATGTTCAGGCCTATCACAGTAGCCTTGTACTGATGTAGTTAGCATGCTGTCTCCTAGTAACTCCAATGGTTAGCTCCATCCATTGCCTTTTGGGATGGACTGTGATCCACCTTCTCTCAAAAAGAGAGAGGCTGCTACTGGGAAATACTTGTAAACCACCAGAAAGGAGGTGCAAAAGGAGAAAACTTCTTCATTGAACATAAACATCTCAATTCACAAATTTTCATTCAGTTTGCTCAGCATTTTGTCAGCCATGCTGGATGAGTTGGAAAGGGGTTTTACCCTCAAGAAGGGGTTAGGCATAATTAGATTTCTTATTGGTTTTGCAGGTCAGTTTTACCTTTGTGAGGTATTGTTGTGAAGCAGCTTAATTGGATGGATTACTTGTTCTCAATGTGTTTTACATCTGTTTTTATCTTTTCCTAATAGATGTTATTAAATCTGTAAGCACCATAGCAACAGAAAATGGCACTGGGCAGTCCTGGGCTAAAATTGACACCATTTCAGCCAGAGCCCCATGGGTCCTTCATGGTTCAAGACTTGACAGAGTCCAAATTACAGAGGTTGAATCAAGGAAAAATGTCTACACAGCAGGCATTCAAGGCAAGTCTAATGTCTTATTTTTGGAAAGATGGCGTTTGGGTAAAGCAATGCTAATTGCCTGAGTAGCAAACATTTCACTGAGCAGGTACTTTTGGACATGTGCAAGTGGTTATAAAGATATTTGCCACAAGTATATTGTCTTGAGGAAAGAGGTGACAATGGTCAGGTCCATCTCTAGCTGCTTACCACTCACATTACACTGATTTCTCACATTTCTGCTCCAAATCTGGGCACTATCTGAGTCCTGCAGATAGTTTCAGTGTGGAGAACTGGGTTCGCAGAGGGGTGCTGTGTGTGCTGTCCCAAACAAGGGAGGTGGCAGCCTGGTTACAACAGGTGGTGGGTGTAGGTCTGGTTTCCTTGGGGATCTGGGGACTCTGCTTTCGCTGTGCAGTGAGACTCAGTCCCCACAGAGCTCATCGCTGGGGAGGGAAGAGGGGATGTGTGGCAGTATCACAGCACTGAGGAAAAGGAAGGTCTGTTTGTCACTGTCCCTGTGCCAGAGGGACTCACAGAACCTTGGAGTGGTTTGGCTTGGAAGAGACATTTAAAGCTCATCTCATTCCAACTCCCTGCCATGAGCAGAGACGTCTTCCACTAGATGAGGTAGCTCCAAGCCTTGTACAAATTGCAGGCATTAGGCAGCCACAGCTTCTCTGGACAGCCTTGTCAGGGCCTCACCACCCTCACAGACAAGAATTTCTGCCCAGTATCCCATTTAACCCTGTTCCCTGTCAGTGGGAAGCCATACCCCCATGCCACTCCAGGCCCTTGTCCAGAGTCCCTCTCCAATTCTCGTGGAAAGGTGGAGAGGGACTTTGGACAAGGGAAAGCTCGTGGAAAGCTCTTTTAGGCACTGGCAGGGGCTCCTTCTCTTCTCCAGGCTGAACACTCCAAGCAGTCCCAGCCTGTCACTAGGACAAAGGGGCTGTAGCCCTCAGAGCCTCTCCATGGCCTCCTCTGGACTCATTCCAGCAGCTCCAGCTGGACACATTACTGCTGAGCATCCATCCTGCTTTCTCTCTCAGGCAATACTGCAGCACAGAAATCCTGAAATGCTCCTCACTGGACCTGAGCCCTGCCTCTGTTTTGCAGCTCCCCAAGGCAGCGAGGAGCTGAGCAGCCTGGCCTTCCTGGACTGCAGCCTGCTGCTGCTGTGCAGTGCCACGGGCCGGCTGTGCCTGGCCGACACGCGGCAGCCGCAGGGCCTCACGGAGGCCGTGCCAGCGCCCTCGGTGCCCAGCAGTGAGCACTGGTGCATGGGCACCCAGCATGCAGCCCAGGGCTCCCAGCCCGGCTCCCAGCCCGTGGCTCGCCTCTCGAGCAGGGGGCTCCTGGCCCTGACAGACCTCAGGAAAACCTCGGAGTTCTTGGCTGTGGCAAAGGCCAGAGTCCCCTCTCCCGGCTCAGGTGCGGAGTTCCTGTGTGTGTCCTGGGCTCCTGCTCTGGAAGGCTACCTTGCCATTTCAGGTAGGTGCTTAGGGCAGAGATCTCCTTTTCTGGGTGCTTTTTTGATTTGTATTTTTGTGAAGGCCAGTTCACTCCACCTTAAACCCCCCAGTGACAAGGTGGCTTTTCAGTGCTGCCTCTGGAGCGAGCAGAGACACCAGCTAATTGTCCTCTGCAGCTGCCTCTTTCCAGCAACTCCAGAAGGGGCCTGGGTGGGTTCTGGAAGATGCCTGCTGCCCTTCTGTGAGATGAAAGGCCCCAAGCTGACCACAAGCACTGTGTGATAGTGCCAGTCACAGCCTGGCTGCAGTGTTGAAAATGCCAGCTGGGCAGCAAGGCTGCCTCTTGACCGGAGCCTTGCATGTTCACACCCATGAGTCCACAAACTTTGGGGATCTGGTCTGGGCTCTCCGCAGCAGCTGTTTCTTTGAGACACTCTTCTCAGAGGCAGAGCTGCTCTCTTCTCACAGGTTTCTAGTCTGGGCCATTTTTCCTTGGTCCTGCTGGGAGGTGATCCTGAGCCCAGCTGGACTAGACCAAAGCAGTTAATTTCTGCACGCTCTCTTCCTTCTTTATCCTTTTAATTCCCTTTTCTCCAAGGTTTTGATGGCACCGTGCATGTGTATGACACACAGAGCTGGGACAGCTCTGGCAGGGAAGCAGAGCCCATCTTCGTTCACAAAGGCCACATATTTGGTGGAGCAGGTGGCAGCAGGGACCCTCCCCTGGTCACTGTGCACACGTGGCATCTGCAGAAACCCAGAACTTTGTTGTCAGCAGCGAGTGATGGTTCCTTGCATGTCTGGGACTGGGTTCAGCCCTGTGGGAAGTGTGGGTAGGTGGTGTTTTGGTGAGATAGGGCATTTCCTGCCTCTGCTGTAGTTTGCATGGGCTGCAGTGTGTGTGTGTTTGCCTGCAGATACTGTTTGGAGACTGTTGCAGTGAGCAGAACAACTGTAAAATTTCTATTTTAATAATAGTAAAAATTTTTGCCTGTGTTATTTGTTCTCCTGTGTACCAGCCTGCAGATGAGAGCTGTGCTTGTGGTTCTGCCTGTGTTTCTGCTGCTGGCAGAAAACATCCTGCTCTTGTTTGATCGTAGGCTTGTGTCATGTCTGCAGCAAGGGAGAGGAGCAAAAAGGAGACTTGTCAAGGGCCTGGGGGGACAGGACAAGGGGGAGTGGCTTCACATTGCCAGAGGGCAGGGTTAGATGAGATATTGGGAAGAAATTCTTCCCTGTGAGGGTGGGGAGGCCCTGGCACAGGTTGCCCACAGAAGCTGCTGCTGCCTCATCCCTGGATGTGCCCAAGGCCAGGCTGGATGGATCTTTCAGCAACCTGGTCTAGTGGAAGGTGTCCCTGCCCATGGCAGGGAGTTGGAACTGGATGAGTTTTGGGGTCCCTTCCAAACCAAACCATTCTCCAATTTAATGAAAAAAAAACCCAGGAATTTGGGGAAACAGACTCTTCTGTGGGATATTTACCCACTGTATTCCAGGCCCAGAGCACCAAGTGGAAGCTGCACCCCTGAGGGCTGTTAACATTTATCACGTGCTCACATGTCACGAGCAGTGACCTCCACTCAGGAAGTTTCAGTGTGAGCACTTGTGTTCCTGCTTGCAGCCTGCAAAAGGAACAGGAACAATCTTTCCTGCCACAGCCTACTGCAAACTCTGCCCCTCCCCCTCCAGATTCTGAGAGCACCTGGTCTGAGACAGGGCATTGGTGTCCTTTGGCTCTTTTCCCACCAGCTGCATGTTTAGATTTGATCAACTGTGTTAGATGTTTAAATGTGATTTCCTGGGCTGTGTTGCAGCTCGTACAACACTCACACTTTTACCAAGGTGTTAATTGGGAGGAACAACCTGCCTGCACAAAGGCTCCCTTCTGCCTGGGTGTCACTGAGGTGAGGAGGGGTTGAAGACAGGTGAGATGGGGGTAAAATCTGTACTTCAAGAGCACCTGGGGAAACCTTACACTGGGAATGTGCTGTACTGACTCATTCTGTGCCATGGCAACAGTTGTCTGCCTGGCAGCTGGGAACCTGCCTCATTTTTCTTCCAGGACAAGCCATATGAGCATTTCTGCTCGTCCCAGAACTCTGCCTGGCAGCATGTGAAGCAGGGGCAACGTGTCCTGCCCAAGGCTGGGGATGGTAATGTTTTGTCAGTTACTAAAGGCATGGATCTCTGTCACCAGCAATCAACAAAAGGAAAAGCCTGTTTGAGTGCTAGAGGAGCTGAGCTCTCCTGCAGGAGTGCCTGAGCATCCTTTGTGCTTCCAGGGGTCCACAGCAAAACCAATGCAGTTGAGCCAGAGCTGAACTGGAGGAAATGGCTTCTGACCAAGAGCCTGGGAGCATTTCTGCCCCATGTGGGCAGCAGGGAGGGCTCCTGGCTCTCGAGTCTCTCCATCTGCCCTTGAGTCAGTTCCTTCCAGCTCTGGTAGAGCCCAGCGTGCCCTTCCCCAGCACCAAGACCTGCAGGGTTCTGTGTTTAGCAGGTGGGGCCTTTCTGCCCCATGACTGGGACCCCCAGCAGCCCCAGGAACGGCAGCCTGAGGTACACAGACATGAAGGGCTCCCAGAGAGGCATCTTGGAGCTCTGGGTTTCCCTCAAGCACCCCTGGGAGCAGGCAATTTGGCAGAGGTGCACTCAGATTGTGCAGCTCCTCCTTCCTGGGGGAAACACCCACAGAGGGAGGGTCTCACTTTGGAGAGGTGAGCTCTGAGGCAGAGAGAAGACCACTGGAGCCTTCCCAGGACCCCAGCTACCTCTTCCTGCGTCCTTTGCTGGGACATGTGGAGGAGCTGACCCCTCGCTCATCTCAGTGATGCAGATAGTACAATAAGGACAGGGAACTGAATTTGCTTGGCTTTCAAAATGGGGCTTAAGCAATAGCTCAGTTTGTACCCATCTAAACTTCCCTTTTCTTTCCTAAAATAACTTAAGCCTTCTTGTCCAGCTTGAAGCAGATTTGACAGGGGACTGGAGATATAAAAAATACTAAGTACTCACAGATGCTGTGGGAAGGGATTATGCACATAGGAGTGATCTGGAGAGTTGTGCTGGGCAGGAGGGACACTGCTCTCAGGAATGCACCACATGGAGTCTCTGGCAATGTCCATGTGCAATCAGAGTCTGGTTGTGTGACTGTGGAGACTTTGGCTTTGCTGAAGCCAGATTTGTCTTTGGCAGGGAAGGTTGGGACAGCCTCTGGCACAAATGCCAACACCCATGAAGTGAACCAACTTAGGGACAGTCTCATCCTCCCCATAGCATCAGCATGGCAAGGGCAGCTCAAGCTGCATGGGACATGAATGTGTCCAACCTCTGCTCTCCCTGGCACCATGGAAAGGTCTTCCAGAAGGCCTGTCTTCACTGAGGCCACAGAGTTTTAACCCCTGGGCAAGGTAACACAAGCTGGAGACAGAATCCTGGAATCATTCATGTTGGAAAAGCTCTTTAAGATCATGGAGTCCAATCTTTACCCACACACAGCCAAATCTATCACTAAATCATGTATGTCTTCAATTGCCACATATACATATCTGTTAAATCCCTTCAGGGATGGGGACTCCACCACTGCCCTGGGCAGCCTGTCCCAAGGCTGAACAATCCTTTCAGGGAAGGAATTTTCCCTAATATCCAATCTAAACCTCCTCTGGCACAACTTGAGGCGGGGTTTCTCCTTCCTTGGCTGTGAGGGGACAAATCACAGCCCTTCCATGAGGGACTCTCCAAATTCAGGTCCAGAAATGGAGGTGTCACTTGGCTCATTCCCCAGTACTGGCTCCTGCTGCTCTCAAAGGGGATGAGAAGCTCCCTGCACCATTAACAGATGTTTGGATGTGGCTCTTGGAGATATGGTTTATGTGGTCTGTGGCTTTTTATGTGGTCTATGGAGATATGGTCCCAGCCTTGGCAGGGACCACTGGGAACCACTGGACTCTATGATCCTAGAGGGTTTTTCCAACCTCCATGATTGTGTGATCATTAAAACAATCGGCTCTGAGCAGTTCCTCAGCAGGACACAGACTGGACATGGCTTGTTTAACAAGCAGGTTGTTAGTGCCCTGTGCTCATCAAGTACTGCATGACCATGCATTTCATCTCCAAAATAATGCCCAGTCCCTGCTGTGGGATACAGAATCCTTCTTCTCCTCCTTGGCTCCTCTGCATGCACACCAGGGAGGCTGTCATCAGTGGCATGGGGTGGCATGAGCAGGGCAGATAGCTGCTGCTCCCTGGTCCTTGTGCAGGAGGGAAAAAATGAGGATGGTGAGGCCCTGGCATAGGTTGCCCAGAGAAGCTGCCCCATCTCTAGAAGTATTCATGGCTAGGTTCAATGGATCTTTCAGCAACCTGCTCTACTGGAAGGTGTCCCTGCCCATGGCAGGGAGGATGGAACTGGATAAGCTTCAAGGTCCCTCCCAACTTAAACCATTCTATGGTTCTGTGACTTGCTGCCTGTGCCAGTTCCCCCATCCTTAGCCAAGAAAAGTGTCCAGGCATTGGGACTGTGTTTTACTGTTTCTTCTTTTTTTCTATTTTTTTTCTGAGTTTAATAAACTAGAATAATTTATTTGACAGAACACAGAAACATCACAGACAGGGTGGAGAAACCAAAGCAGCAGGTATCAATGATCAGTACAAAGGAACCACTTTACAAAAAGAAGTACCACGCTGCCCATCAGCTTTACTCAAAAATTACGGGGGGGAGGGGGGTGGGCTCAGCTCAGCACCCCACAAACAGGGTGGGGGGGATGGAGCTATCCCTACAAAATGCTCTCAGATGACAATGCTGACTGCAACAGCACAATAAATAGTGGGAATGGCCTCTCAGTGAATGGTGGGAGACCAGAGACCCTCGGAGGGGAGAGGAGGTCCAGGCACCACCAATCTGGGAGGTACAAGCATCTGTTAAAACACTGATTAGGGTGGCAAAAGCCCTGATTCTCCCCTACCCCCAAACAGGTGCTGGATCCCATGCAGGCAGAGCGAAACATCAACCAGGGGGGCTTTGCAGCTTGGCAGGACAAAAGTATCCCTGGCAACATCCTGATGGGGAACAAGGCTGTTCTGCCACAACACTGCCATGGCTGTGAAGAGGCATTTGAGGCCTCTCCCAGAGCAAGCAGTGTGTGGGGCATAGCACAGACCCACAGGGTCCCCTCTGCCGCCTTAACCTGGCACCAGCAGCTCCCAGCTCTAAGCTGGTTTCCTCCAGGGAGATTATACTGGTGTGAAAACAGATGCAGCTGAGAGGACCCCTGGGGTTGGCCACTTTGGGGGGACTTGGGGGAAGAAAAGGGCAGGTGCTGCCCACCCCCTTTGTTTGGAGCAGCTGGGGCAGGGGCCAAAGTCAAAGCCAGGCTCATGCATCCCAGGGAGGGAACACATGCAGCAGGGCCGGACAGAGGGGGATTGGTCATGGGTGAAAGGAAGGGACACCAAAGTGCACAGGTGCCTTTTCCCATGAGAAGGCTGCCTAAAAAAAACACCCCCCCCCCAATTCTGCTGCACCCTCCCTCCCTGTAGCAAACTGCTGTTGAGACTGGGCTTATATAAAACTCATAAAAGGGGCATCTCATAGTAAAGGGCTCTAGTGAGTGGCAGGAGGCTGGACAGGGACGGAGTTATAGTGAGCCCCAGTGCCTCCAGCACCTCCCTGGCCGTGCCCTGCACGGGAAACAGCAGCTCTGGCAGCTGGATGAAGAGACAACACGGCACAGCTGGACGGTTATAGGTCCTGTGGCCATCGGGCAATTGGTAGGCTCCCAGTACAGGTAGAAAACAAAATGAATTAATTATAGAAAAGAGAAGCAGCCTAATGTAGGGGTGTCCCTGGGGCAGGGTGGCGAGCTGGGGGGGGCTCGCTTATCTGTCGTTGAGCTGTGGGGAATTTGTCCGCTCCTCCTCATCCTCCTTGTCATCCTTCATGCCTTTCAGTCGCTGGCGGGCGAAGTCTTCAAACACAATGTCATCATCGCTAGTGGGGACACAAGGGAAGTGGGTTTAGGTGGGGTGCAAGGTGAAACACCTCCTCTCCCACAAAGCTGTCCCAGCTTGCCCAGTGAGCTCAACTTGCACCACCACCATGTTACAGCAGCTCAGGGGGCCCCAAAACTTCCCATCGCTAGCAAACAGCCTTGGTTTTCAAAGCCTTATTAAATACTTGCCCAATGCACCCCAAAAAGAGACCCCAAGCTCTCCAGCAGGTGCAGCTTTACCAGAGCCATGGGCATTTGTCCCACTCTGGGGGAACCACAGACCGGCAGGAAGTAGCTGGGTGGGTTAAGTACCCTAAAACCTCCCAAACATATCACCAGCCCTTGGAACGCTGTGGCAACAACCTCCCACACCCCAACACGATCCCGGCGGCCTCTTACTGCAGTTTCTCCTGTTTTTTGGAAAGCCATGCAGGAAAGGGCGAAGGAGGAGAGAAGAGAGAGGGGAACAGCACGCGTCATGCATTACAGGTGACATGCGTGGGGTTAATCACACGTGCCAATCCCATGGCACAGCAGGTGTTAGAGAATTGGGGGGGTGCCATGCAACCGCCATGTTTCACATTCCCACAGGACATGTGGGAATTGGGGGAGGGGTGTATTTTAGTCTCTTACTTTGTATCAAGCTCTATCAGATTTGTATCAATGGGCGCTTCATTCTCTGGAACTGAACAAAGGGATGACATAGGATTAGTCACAGGGTGGTGAGTGCCATCCCACCGAGGTGGGTGACACCTTCCCCAGGATCATCTCTGCCCTCCTACCAGGGTGGGCGAGACCCCCCCCCCGCCGCCATCATTGCCATCCCACTGGGGTGGCTGAGATTCCCCTGGAGTCATCACCACTTCCAGTGTGTGGATGCAACGCCCCCGGAGTTTGGCTACACTGGGGTGATGGGAGCACCCCCATTTAATGCTGAGGCCCTATGAACAGGGCCAACAGGAGGCAAGAGTCTCCCTCCATGCAGCCTCACTGGCTCCCTTTGCCCCCACCCACGCCCAGGGATGCTGCCCCTGTCACTCAGGGACAGACACTCACTGTCCCGGTGTACTGGCTCCTCCCTGGGTTTGGGATGCATCAGCGTGAAGGGCAGCTCCACTGCAACGTCGCTGGAAGAGACACCAGGGTAAAGCACAGGCCTGCCTGCACTTTACATGTAGAGCAAGGCAAATTTGCAGAGGGGGAGCAGAACAGCACCCCCATTAGAGCTGCTATAGAGACCACAAAGCTGGGCAAACCCCTGTGTCAATCTCCATGGAGCTGCTCAGCAGCTCTCATGCCTCTTGGCTGAGCATGGACACCAAGGTGGGGGATCAGCACAGGCCCCCTGGGAAGCAGAGGGGCATCAGGAGGGAGAGCTGCATGACAAAAATCTGTCTTTAGCAGCTGTTGGGGGGTATCCAAAATTCCTTGAGCTTAGGCTGCAGCCAGCAGTGCCATGGGAATGGCAGGAAGTGCACCAAGTTTTCCCAGTGCTCAGTGGCCATGGTGGCATCAGGGCATGACAGCCTAAGCACAGCCACACCCAGGGGCAAGTAGGACAGAGCTCAGAGAGAAGTGTCCCAAAAGAGGATGAGTAGTCCCACGGTCCCTGTAGGGACCTCCCTGTGGGAGGGAAGTGATGTGAGGATGAAGACCTAGGAAGCCCCAGAGATTTGTCTCCCCACATCCAGAGATGCTCAGCCCTATGGAGCCACCTCTGTGCCCTGCTCATTCCCCAGCAGCACCCACAGGCCTCTCACTCCAGTACAAGTAGGATGATGCAGAATTCAAACCCTGCCAGCATTCCCAGCAACATCACCCCAGCCCCACCTCTGCCAGGCTTTTTGCTCTAGGTGAGACAGCATCTCCAACACAGTGGAATTCCCAGGACAGGCATGGGATCAGGTAGCACCCTGAGGGGCTGAGGGGGTGCAGTGAGGATCAGGGGGCGCTGGGGGGAGTGCGGTGTTACCTGGAGGCGAGGTCTCCCAGCAGGCTGGCATGAGTCAAAGGATACAACACGTTAGTCACTGTCCCCTCCCAAGGACACACAACCCCACACACCTTTTGTCCCACCCATGCTGCTTAGTCCCAGGGGAGCTTTAAGGATGATAGGGCCCCACCTGCAGCACAGACCAGTCCCAAGGTTAGAGAGGAGGTGCAGCACGGTGGGGGGGTGCCCAACACTCACCCTCCTCGTGACACCACCAGCTTCACCTTCACCTTGTAGGAGACAATGATGCCCAGGATCTCCTTGTTGGCTCCATCTCTTAATCTGGAGGAAGGGGCAGGTGGGCATAAGTGAGGGAATGTCCATGGGGACCAGCCCCCTGTCCTCCTGGAGGTCCCCCCATGGGATCTCCTCCACCCCAAGCATCACCCCTGAGCAGGGGCTGGATGCCCCCCAGGGCCAGGTCCTGCCCCCACGCTGCAGGGGAGGCAGGAGCCCTGGGGGGTAGAGGGGCTCACAGTGTGCTGGAGGCCAGGTTGGTGTCCTCGTGCTTGAGCTTCCCATCCAGCGCCAGCCCCCGCTTCTCCCGGTTGTTGGCAAGGAAGGGGGTCAGGGTGTAGACTTTGCAGAACGTCGAGCTCGGGGCCACCATATCACTGGAGATCATTTCCAAGGTCAGCCAGAGCCCCAGCCACCCACAGCTCCCACAGCCCCACAGGCCACCCCAGACATCTCCATCTTAGCCTGGTGAACTCCACATATTCCCATCCCTGCCACAGACTGATAAACATCTCTTTCCTGGAGGACGCAGAGGGTGACATCCCCAAGATGACACCAGAAAAAAGGTCTCCATCTCCCTGTTCCTCCCACTGGTTCCTGCTTCCCAAGTGCAACATCCCAGTGGGACTGCACTGGGGCAGGAGACCTCCAATGCTCCTCCAAGACCCCCCAGAGGTCTCCAGGGCTCCAAGGAGCCAGTACTCACTCAGCATCCTCCACAGCCACTGGGCACTTGTACTGGGCAGTGTTGAAGAGGCAGATGTCAGCATACTGACGCACTGGGGAGAGACACAGCGAGATGGGGATCAGGGTAGGCCCCCACAGGGATAGGAACAGGGACACCAGCAGGGTGGGGCTCTACTCTTCACCTGAGATCTTGATTTTCTTCACTGTCTTGTTGGTGTTGTTGGTGACGTGCACGTTGACGCTGATGGGCTCCCCGTGGTAGTATATCTGAAGGGCAGCAGAACAGAGAGGATGGTGAGGTCCCCAGGGTCACCCCACCAGTGTACACTCCCCAGTCCCTGCCCACCTCCTTGTCCAGGGATGCCTCAAGGTGCAGAGGCTTGTCTGACATGAGGAACTGCCGGGTGGTCTCTGCCATGGGCTGGGGGCCGGGTCTCTCTGGTGCATACTGGACCTTACGGATCACCAGGCGCACTGAATTCCTGGGGGAAGACAAGAGAACTCAGGCTGCCCACAGGCTACCCTCTTTCTTGGCTCATTCTGGGTCAAATCCCTCTTTTCTTCTGGTCTGCTGGGTCAGAAGGATGTAATGGAAGGTCTTGTCTGGATGCCCACCAGAGCTACAAGGGGAAAGCCCTATGGCTGGGCCAGGTTGCCCACAGCAGGTGTTGGGCTCCTTGCACAGTGATGGATATCCCAGCCCCTAGATGTTCTCTGACC
This sequence comes from Melospiza melodia melodia, assembly GCF_035770615.1. Lineage (NCBI taxonomy): Eukaryota > Metazoa > Chordata > Aves > Passeriformes > Passerellidae > Melospiza > Melospiza melodia. Next base: position 24,050,523 of record NC_086195.1, read on the forward strand.
CATCCCTATCCTGGAGAACACCTCCATCCCAGCCCCATTGTGGAAAATATCCCCATCCAAGCCCCTTCCTGGGTAACAACTCTATCCTATTCTGGAAAACATCTCACCCAAGGTGGGTAACAAACTGCAGTGCCCCTTTCCTGCTGCCAGTACCAGGAGGATGCTGTTCCCACCCAGGCTGGATTGATCCCCTCTGCTTACCTCTTGTGGATCTTCTCCTCCAGGTTCTCAGCACAGAAAGCTTTAACCTCATAGTCCACTCCACAGGCCTGAAAACCAGGAATGGGGGAGAAGGAGGCAGAGAAACCCTTTTGCACTCCCCAAAGAGGTGACCCCAGCAGTGGCCACTCACCACAGCCTCGTGGCATGGGAACATGGGGGACCTTACCTTCCCCGTGTCCTCTGGGCCTGGCTGCAGTGTGACGGAGCAAGGCAGGTTGGGGGGGATCTGGAAGGGAAAGGGGGGTGAGGAGCTTTCTGGGGGGCTACCAGTACTTCCCTATCCTATCCACAATGGAAAGAGGGAAATACGGGAAGGATTTCCTCATTTTACTATTGCATTTCCCAAATCCCAAAGTGTTACAAAAGTACATTATTTTAGAGGGTTTTAATTAATTGGGGATTTTAAGAAATCAGGGCATCAGGGACATTTTTGAGGCCATAGGATTGAGCACTGTAAAATGTCACAGAGCTCCAGAGGGGGTGGCTGTTGCCAGCCAGGGGCTACGTACAAACCACGAACAGGACAGGGCTGCTGTGGAACGTGCCTTGAGCTGTTTTATTTTCCAGCATCACTCTCATCACACGGTTATGACAATGGGAAGATGCCAGCAGCTCACATCCCACAGTGGCCAGCATTGCCAAAGCTTTGCTGGGGAAATCAGAGGAGCAGGGGATCTACCCCCACCCCATTCCCTGCCAGAGCTGTCCAGTGCTGGCATGGATTCCCAGTGTTACCATGGACCCCCTGGTGCTGACACAGACTGGCAGTTTCCCTACTGGTGGCTACTTTCTGCTCACGAGTTTGAAGATCCACCACCAGAAGTTGTGTCTTGATCACAGATCAACCCCAAGCACGACCCCACAGGGCCAGATGGGACCCTGCTGTCCCCACCAAAGGGTTCACTGTCCCTTCAAGCAGCCCAGAGCACGGTACCTCGAAGGTGAAGGGGTAGGCGTGCTCGCCCAGCTTCTTGATGAGCCGCTCCTGCAGCCGTGTCAGGGGCTTCTTGTCCTCGGGGACCGGGGGGAAGGCCTGGGAGTTGGCCACGAACAGGTCCTTGCGGAAGGTCAGCCCCAGCACATCCAGGTCCTCACGGCCATAGCGGAAGGCGCAGGTCAACGTCACAAACACTGGAGAGGGTGACAAGGGGAGGTTGGAGCAGGGTGTGGGTCATGGAGGGACCATCATGGCATGGGGGCACCAAGGCAAGGTGGCATCCTGCCACCAGCACTGGGAAGCAGTGGCTTGAGGACAGGCCATGTTGAGAAGACGAGGATTCAGCAGCCAGCTGTGCCTTTGGATGCCCACCACAGCACCCCCATTCTCCACAGGACAGGGAATCTGTCGTGGGGACAGGGGCTGGAAATTGTCACCAAAGAGCCCAGAGATGCCAATGCCTGGGTAGGATTGCATGGGGATGCTGGCATCACCCTGTGGCAGTGCCACTTCTGTGGCCCCAGGGGTAGACATTACCTTTTCTCTCCTTCAGGTATTCAGGATCCACCAGCACTACTCCATCTGCAACAGAATAGCCAGGTCAGAAATGTGCCATGGGGGCGGGGGGACACACTGGCAGGGTTAGGGGACACGATGGCATGGTCAGGGAATGCAATGGCAGGGTCAGAGGACATGCTGGTAGGGTTAGAGAGGAACATAGAGGCAGGGTTTGGGGGCACACCAGCACAGTTAAGGGGGGACATGCTCCCCCTTTACACAGAGAGTCATCACCTCCAAGCTGCCAGCTGGGGCCTGGGGGCAACACACTGCTAGCAGGGACAGTCTGCACCTACCACACCCAGGACATATGCAAAGCCACAGCAGGACATGAACATTATCCCAAATCAGCTGTTTTCTGCTCCCCAAAATCCTTCCCAGACAGCCCAGCCCACCCTGGCATGCATTTCCCTACAACTGAGGTCCCCTTCCTGCCACCACATACCCACGGGGTCCACCACGTCAATGTGGTCCACGAAATCCCTCTTCCCAAGGTAGACAGTGAGCTGCAGGGGAGAACAGGGTGTCAGGGTGCACAGAGCAGACCCTCCAGGGCCCCCCACGTTGTCACCACCCACTGGGGTCTATAGCCCTCATCATCCCCAGTGTCACCCAGTCCCTGTGGTAGCCAAAAGCCAATCCCACCCCATTCCAGTGAAAGCCTGGAACCAGAAGTCCCCAGAAAAGGAGACACTTTGCATTTGGGGACTCTCAGGTGGCACCCCAGGGGTTTGTACTCCACTGTCAGGAGTGGAGTGCTGCTGCCTGACCCAAAACCCCCACAGGCAGAGTCACCTGCACCCCAGCACTCCAAAACCTGTCTGCTTGACTCCTGACCTTGGGAAAGCCGCCCACCAGCCCACTGTGCCTCAGTTTCCCTTCCTGCCACCCTGGCAGGATGCTGAGGCAGACAGGGTTCAGGGACATGCCCACCCCCACTCCCAGCCATGTTTGTGACCCCGTGGTTCCCCCCACCATGTCCCCCTTACCTTCCCGTTAGGACTGGCTTTCTTAAACACCCTGCAAAACAGCAAAGGGAGGTGAGTGCTGGAGCGAGGGGTACCCCCCACTCCTGAACCCCCCTCTGCTCCTGGCTCCCTGCCCATGGAGCTGTCCAGCTCTCCCCCCCCTTCAGGAAGGGTCCCTGGGGGAAGAAGCATCCACTGGCACAGCCCCATGGTGCCAGGTGCATCCAACCCTCAGCACCCACTGCCAGGACCCAGCTTTGGATAATGGAGGCATCAGGATCTCAGCCCACCCCTTCACCTGAGGATGGTGCCCAGAGACCACTGTGAAAGGCAGCAGCACCCCAGCACCCACCTGGCCCTGGGGACAGCGTGTGGGACCATGGGGTCAAGGCATGCACAGGATGGGAGCATCCCATGGGATGAACCCACCTGACCATTACCTCACATGGATGCATCCCAAAGCCACTGGAGAAGCAGAAAAGTCTGGGTGCTCCTGTCCCCAGGGCTTTTTATTGCCATTCCAAACAATGGAACTAGTCCCCAGACACCCCTCTCAACTCCCAAAATCCTTCTGGAACACCCCACAGAGATATGGGAGAAAGGATGTGAATCCAACATGCCACTGCTGGGGAATGCCAGAGCATTCCCAGCCTGCCTGCTGCAGGCAGGAAGTGGGCAGAGGCAGGTAGGGTGCCTGGTGCTGCCAGATATTTTGGAGCCTGCCCTGGCACGAAGCCACCCATAATGGGTTCTCCTCAGATAATCCTTCCTCGCCTTTAAATTCCATTAAAACCATCCGGGAAGATTAGTAGTGGTTTTAGGCTGGAAAAAACCCAATTTCCCAGGGCAGCTGCTTGGCTCTGCCAAAATGTCAAAGGTTGCTAGTGGATGATGACCCCTCAGCCACCCCAGTGCCTGCAGCTGCCCACACCAAGCCAGGGGCAGGCAGGGAAGCAGCAGCTGCTGGGTTGCAGCCTGAGGGTGACCACCCCCCCAGCAATGGGGGAGGATGCATCAGGAGATGTGTGGGCACACCCCTCACTCCCATATCCCTGAAATGCTCTGTCCCCACCTCCCTGTATCCTATCTGTGCACTCCTGCACGCCCAAGCCTCCACATCCCCCTCTTGAGAGCCATGGGGACCAGCACAGCCCGGTCAGGCTCTGCCCAGGAAGCAGGATCTGGTCTGGATAAGGGAGTGTGGGGGCTGGGGGCCCTCGTTCCCTTGTCCCCAGATAAGCCACAGGAACCCTCTGCCACACACATAAAATATTGGGGACATCCTTCTGGCTGTCCCAAGCCACCGGGAGCATCAGGAACATCCTGCTGGCTCTTCCTGGATGGCTTTTCCCTGTGGGGGTTGGGGGATTGACTCTTCCCAGCCAAAATGGGAAAGCACTTCCACAGTAGGATGTTTGTCATGAGGGTTTGCTGATGAAGGTGTGATCCTGTGCTGGTGCAAAGAAAGGTGGAGTTAGTGGGAATTTAATGGGAATTTAAGCTGCTCCAATTAAGTAACTTGGGGAGATAAAGGCCTCAGCTTGCCATGGAAGGGCATCAGCACCCCACAGTTTCTGGGATTTGAAAGCCATGGGAGGATCAGTCTCCATAGTCAGGGATGGAGGGGCAATGAATGCATCCTCCTGAGAGCCCAGAGCAACTAACAGCAGGATTCTCATGGGTAATTAATGAGGCATTACTTCAGAGCAGGATAAGGAGCATCCCCTGACAGCCTGTCACCCCACACCCCACAGTCCAGCTCCCAGGGGAAGCCCCAAAGAGGGTCCAGCACGCTGGATCACACCCTGAGGTGCACTGGGAAGGCTGGAGGCTCAGTGGGTGCCACTGCCAGCCCCTGTGACACGGGTGGTGCTCCCAGCCAGCCCTGAAGGCACTAACATTCCTGCTAATGAACCAGTTCGAGTGAGAGTGATGGCAGGTGCTGCAGGAAGCCATTCCTCACCACCCTGCCTGGCACATACTCGTGCTGGCACCACACTGGAACAGGCCCCATGGAGCCTGAGCCTTGCTGAGCCACGCACTGCAGGTGCAGAAGCCCCAGGTTATGGGTGCAGAAGCTCCACAGAATGCAAGAGCTGCACAGCTGCACCCTGTGCATGCAGGAGCCCAGGCTGGCTCCCCACTGTGGGTACATGAGTGTGCTGTGCCCTCATCCTGTGGGTGCAGCAGCCCTGCCTGGCCCCAGGAGCTCACACCTCCCCTGCAGCACGGGTGACAGAAGGGAAGGGGCACATGGGGACACGCTGGCCTGTTGCTGCCGGCGGGGTGACCCTCACCCGCCTCCGGATCTAGAGGGAGGAAAGGAGGAAGTGTGAAGCCTTCCCTCCCCCTCCAGCCCTTCCTGGTGTCGAAATCCTGGAGACATGAGGCAGGAAGTGGCCTCTGCTGCTGCCCATCAGAGCCTTGGGGCCTCATGCCCTGGGCTGGCAGTGCCAGTGCCCCCTGAGCCTGTCACACTGCCACACAGCCACATCCCATCCCGCCTGCCCTCTCCCTGCCATGGATCCCATCCCTTAATGAGCTTGTTAGGCACCCAGCCAGGGCTATTATTAGTGGGGTCTGTTGGATCTTGATTGGAAGATTTATGAGGCTTTAATTCCCCTAGGCATCGGAACAGGATCCGATGGCAACGCCATTGATTGCCTTTGAACCCCGGGCAGAGAATTCAGGGGTTTTGCCAGCCCTCATGCTAACAAGGTTGGCTGGCAGATCTAATTAGCTAGGGCCACGTTAGAAGGGACCTCCAGGGATAATGGAACCACCAGCAACCACATCACACACACCGGCACAACCCCGCGGTGGCGGCCAGAAGTTCCATGCCAGCTGTGCCTGGACAAGCCTGGAGAACCATGCCAGCCAATCCCAAAGCAAGAGCATGCCACAGGCCCAGTGCTGCATTCTGCATCCCTGCTGCATTCATCTGTCTGTCTATCCCCTCCCAGGGTCAGCAGCAGCATCCCCCAGCAGCTGGGTCAGAGCTCCACCAACTTCCTTGGCAAGGAAACGCCTGAGCTCTGGGATCCGGGATGTGTCTGGATCCTGCTGTTATTACCAGAGTTTGCTCTCCAAACAACATCCAGGAAGCAGGAGTCCTGGGCTACCCTCTCTTTCTCTTCCCAGTGGAGATCCCTGTCCTGCTCCCACACCCTATGGCTTCACCTAGGGGGATGAATGGGGTGGTGGAGGGACTGAGCAGCAGGTCTGGCGGTAGGTGAGGGTCGCCCCCCTAGCAGCAAGGCGCTGTGGTGGAATGCTGCAGAGGGGCTGGATGGTACCGCTGGGCCAGAGGAACGGTGCCAGGGGTGCTTAATGCCAGCCAAGGCGGGCTCTGGTGTACCAGAAGCACTGCAGCACTTCCCAGCCATCAGGAAGCCACCCTCAAGCCACAGGCTAGGAATCCCAGCAGCCAGGAATTCCAGTAGCTGGGCATCCTGTGTGGGGCTGCAGCTGCCCTGGCTGGGTGCTGAGTGGGAAAAGCAGGGAAAGGTGATCAATGATGCCAACAGCCACCAACTCAGCTGTATCCTCCAGCTCTTCCCACTGGTGACTCCCAAGAAAAGTGGGTTGCCACAGCAGGAATCAGCCAAAATGGGCTTTTGGGGAAATCAGATAGTAAATCAGCTCCCACAGCTGAACCTCCTGATCAAACCCAGTGGATTTGGGTTTGGAGATCCGAACTGGAGTGGAAGAGGGATTTGTCAGCCTAATTCTTCCCCCCTCACCCTCCCCCAGCTCCCACGGTACCCGCTGCGTAGGCAGGGAGAAGATCAGCTCATGCCTCTCCTGCCGGCACGCCTGCTGATGGGAATGCTGCTCACCAAGCTCCCCCTGGCACCTGAAAAACCCTGCAGGCCAATCTAGCTGCATCCTGGGGTGTGCACCCAGACATTGGGGGGGATCCAGTGGCTGCTCCAGCCCCCTGATCTGTGGGGCTGCCCGCCAGCCCCAGGAGCGCAATACAAATTCTCAAGAATTCAGGATACTGAGCAAGGAGGAAGCGGATGCTGTCAGCCATGGCTGGGGCACCAACACCCAGCAGCAGGCCGGCAGCAGCAACAGCCGCTTCCCAGAATGCTGGATGAGTTCAACAGGCACCCACAGCTCCCATCCTGCCACTCCAAAACACTGCAATGCTTCTGGAAGGTTCTGCCCAGGCAGGCCAGACCCCCTCACCCTTCTCTCACGCCGTGGCCATGGTGGGGGGGAGCAGAGGCTGCACCAAAGCCCCTGATGCTGCTGCCAGGGGACATGGGGATGAGCAAAGGGAGGGCCATGGTGTTGAGGGGTGAGCAGGAGCACTCTGAAATCCCTGATCCTCCATGATTAATGGCTAAGGGGGCAGAAAGGGATTGGGGCGAGGAATGGGACTGTCAACACCTTGACCGCTCTGCCAGTGCCAGCCGGTGAGCGGATGTCACAGGATGTCACACCTGTGAGCGGATGTCACACACCCAGGCCTCCCTGCAAGGGCTGGCAGGGGTCATCAGGCTCTCCCTCAAATCCCAACAGTTCCCTGCAGGATGTGCAGCCCCATGGGTCCTGCAGCTTTCCTTAAATCCCAATAGTTCCCTGCAGGATGTGTACCCTCACAGGTCCTGCAGCTCTCCCTCAAATTCCAACAGCTCCCTGCAGGATGTGCAGCCCCACGGGCCCTGCAGCTCTCCCCCAAATCCCAACAGATCCCTGCAGGATGTGCAGCAGGCCCTGCCACCGTCTGCACCTGGAGCCCTGGGGGGCACAGGGGGGGTCCCCATCCACCTCTGCACAGGGGCCCCTAAAAGACAGCATCCCCATGGCAGCATTCCCATGGGATGAAGGCGTCGCAGGCCCTCGTGTCCCGGTGTTCCAGGGCTGGCACGTGCTCCCTGACACCCCCAGCTGTGCCGCATGCCGGGAGTGACATCAGGGCCTGGGTCCCCCGGCGTCACCGCGATGACAACAGCCTCCCCCATTCCCAAATCCATGCAGGCTCCAAATCTGATGGGGAGGGAGCAGTGACGCCCCCGGTCTCTGGATGCTCACTACCGCTCGGGGAGCGCCATATCCCAGCAGCGGGGCCACCTCAGGGGACCACCAGCTCCAGCGCAGGGCACGGGCAGCGCCTGTCCCACCCCTCCCCCGCCGCTGCCGGGCATGCCCCCCCGGGATGCTCCGCTCTGTCCCGGTCCTCACTCACCGGGTGCCTTTGTCTCCCATGGCCCCGCCGATCCTGCGGGCTCAGCCGAGAAGCGCCGGCTGGGCTTGGAAAATTACTGGCTGGATGGTGGAGGGAGCGGCGGCGGGGCGGGCGCGGGGCCCGGTGCGGCCCTGCTCGGGCCCGCTCGGAACCGCTCGAAACGCTCGAGCACGCTCGGAAACACTCGGAACCGCTCGGCTCGGCCCGGGCGCACGCCACGCCGGCCGGTTCGGGGCCGCTCGGAACCGCTCGGGCAGGTTCGGAACTGCTCGGAGCCTCTCGGAGCCGCTCGGACACGCTCGGAGCCGCTCGGCAGGGCTCGGCCCGTCCCGGTTCCGGTGCGGACGCTGCCGCCGCCGCCGCCGCCGCCGCCGCCTCCGCCCGCCCCTGAGCGGCGCGGCCCCGGGGCCGGGGGCGGCGGCGCGCAAGGGCCGCACGGGCGGGGAGAGGATACGGGGAGGCGGGGGGGGCACCGGGCTGACACGGGGTGGGTGGGAAGGCGGTGAGGGGGTAGGAGAGTGTGGGGCAGTGCGCGCGCACACACACACACGGAGCGGCGGGAGCACGCGCGCGGCTCGGGGCGCCCCCCAGCGGCTGCGCGGGCACAGCGGGGAGAATCGCGCGTGTGATCCTGGGGACACGCGTGGGGAACGGAGACCGGCGTGTCAGCCGGGACACGTCTGAGGGCACACCGAGACACGTACGTGTGCACACACGCGGCAGTGTGAGTACAAAGTGTCTGTGGGCAGAGGGACACAGCTTGCACGTACACGCGCACACGTGCATACAGACGCCATGCACACACGCGTGAACTCACGCACACACACGTGCACAAACATGCATGCTCACACAAACACGTGCACACAAAATAGTGTGTACACGTGCGCATACCCCCCATGTGCACACACATGTACACACGTGCGCCTACAACCCCTGCACAGATAGACAGACAGACGCACACACACAGACACACACGCACTTGCGAACACCCCGCCCCCGAGGTGTCCCTCCCCTCTCCAATGGAATCCGCCTTCCTTGCAGGAACACGTCCATCCTTCCGCCCCGCCCTCCCCGTCGGCCGTGTCCCCCTCCCGCCCGCCTCCCGTCGCGGAGCAGCCCGTGGGGAACGGGGATTCAGGTGATCCCGGTGCTAGGTGCATCCCCAGCTGGAGCGTCCCTTCCTATCCCGCCCCATCGTGGGGAGGATGGAGGAGACCGAGGATGGACACGCGATGTCACCTGTGCCCACTGTGGGGACACGTGCGCCCCACCCACGGGGCAGCTTTACCCCATCCTTGGGGAAACCTGCTCCCCACCGTAGGGATCAGCCAGGACGAAAGGACAGGAAGCAATGACGGGCCGAGGCTGCGGTGAGGGTCTGGAAGGAAGGCCGTGATACCCTGACGGATCCAGGCAGGAATGTCACCTAAGGGCACAGAGCCCTCGGTGGCAGAGGCAGAAGTGGGGCAGCTCCTGGCTGGGAACCATAAACCCTTCTCTGGGACTAGTTCGGAGGATTAAAGGGTTTAATCCCAGGATTTGAATCGGCGCTTGGAGCGGGATGGAGGCATTTGGTAGTTTGGAGCATTTGGTAGTTTGGGCAGTTTTTCACCGTTTTTCACCCCCATTTTGGCAGCTTACAGAGTGCCAGAGCGTGCCAGCACCAAAGCCTCTGGGGACTTTTCCTCTGGGTATAAAATGCCCAAAAGCTGTCAGATTGGGCTGGGATGAAAGTGCTGCATTGATTTTGGATGATAAATTACTCCTTAGCCGGATGGCGGCAATGAAAGCTGCAGTCCTGATGGATGATGGGCAGGCTAGGGGATCCCCTCTGGGGCTGTGCAAGGATGGCTGCAGGAACCAGAGGAGCAGCTGGATTCTGCCCCAGTCCCTGCCCAGGCTCAGAGGGGTCCCAACACAGGCCTGATCCTGCATTCCAGCCTAGGATCCCCCTGCAGTCCCAGCCCAAGCTGGATCCTGCCCCAGGCCCAGCTCCCCCTGCTGCCAGGCTGGATGGGGCCCAGCATTGGAGCATTCCATGAGAGTGGAACATCCAAGGAGGGGCTGGAGCCTCCTGGGGAGTCAGAGCTACACTGCCCAAGCTGGATTCTCCCCCTGAGGGTGATTTTGGTGTTCATAAGTTTCAATTGGAGCTCCCCGGACTCCAACAAGGCCACCCACCAACCTGTCACGGGAAGGTTGACATATGAAATTTATTTAGGAAAACCAAAACCCACCAAAAAAAGAGAAATAATAATAAAGAAGGAGCAGGAGGAGGAGAAACAGTAGGGGGGGGGGGGAGGAGGAAGAGGAGAAGGAGGAGGAAGAAAAGAAGGAGAATAAGAAAAGGAGGAGGAGAGGAAGAAAGAGAAGCCATCTCCTCCTTAGGCTCCATTGGAGTCCAGAACAACCAGTGCCGCAAGACAGAAGGACAGAGAAGCTGGAGGAGGTTTGCACACCCACACACGCCTGTGCACACTCCTGGGTGAGCTGGGCTGGCTGTGAGCTGCACTCCTCACTATCCAGAGGGGTATATACAGGGGCAGGAGCTGGGAAAGCTTTGACTACCTACACACACCAGCAGCAGGGGCTGGAAAAGTGGGATACAGCTGGGAAAAGGGCATCCCTGCGTGCCCCCACCACGGTGTGGTACCCGGGATGCAGAACCCAAGTGCAGGCACCCCCACATCTGTTGGATGGGGAGATGTGTGCATTGTCAGGCATCCCTGGGCGGCACTGGGATGCAGGGGCTGTCTTTGAACAGTTGTACCTACTGGCACCTTTGTGCCAGGGCTGTGCCAATGACACAACAGGGATGGGGCTGCTGTCCTCCTCTTGCAGCTTGGGGGTTTGCTGCCTTCTGGGACCATCCCCACCCCCTGTGGCAGTGTGGGGAAGGGGGAGGGCTTAAGGGGGTCTTGGAGGCAAAACCATGGGCCAGCAGACAGACTCAGTCAGCAGGTGGGTCCCACCAGGCTTCGGGCAAAGCATCTCACTAAAGGCATCTCCGAGTAGGTAAGGCAAAAGGAATTCAGGCCACTTCAGCCACGTGGAGCAGCTCAGCGTTGAGGTCTCCCATTGCTCCTGCAGACACGCTCCAGGTATCCCGAGAACACCGGCAAGTCATTGCTCACAGACAAGCCAAGGAGAGAAGCAGCCACCGTGCAGCCCAAATCCAGGAGGGACCCACTGTGGCACCACTGGGGATGGTGCCATGGGTTACTGCAGAGCAGTGGGCATGGGGTGGCAAAGGGCCCCACGTGCACTCTTGATCCCTAAAGAACCAACACTGCCAGCAGTCCTGGAATTTTACCCTGCTGCTCCCATCGCCTTTCCCTGGTGTGGTGGTGGACTCATCCAGCCCCCACAAGCTGGATGAGGCAGCCTGAGGGCTCAGTGCACCCTAATCCCCCAATGCTGAGCACACCCACTCAGCCCCAGCCCCCTCTTCAGCTCTGCCCCAGCAGTTCCCCTGCTCAGGGGTGTTTCAGGTGGCCTTGGCTGGGGTGATGGAGCCCAGGATCACATACAGCTGGTTGGACCCTGGGGGCTGGCAGAGCCCCTGGGACGGGGAGGGTCCATATGGGTTGGGTTGTGGGACTGGAGAGACCACAGGAGGGCAGCAGGGTCCATGCACAGTGGTCTGTAGGACCAGAAAAACCACAGGAGATTGGTGGGGTGCATGCATGGCAGTCAGGACAAGGAGAGAGTCATGGGAAAACACCAGGGTCCATGCATGACCAGATCAACCATGGCTGACCAACAGCATCCATGCATGGTGCCACGTAGGACTGGAGGGACCACAGGAAAATAGCAGGGTCAATGCATGGTGGTCTGCAGGACCAGATGGACCACAGGAGACCATTGGGGGTCATGTCCAGTGGTCTGCAAGACCAGAAGGATCCCAAATGTTGGCAGGATCCGTGCACAGAGGTTGGTATGGCAGGAGTTGTGAAGCCACTGTGAGCTAGGGTTACTCACAACATGGTCACCAAGCAGAGAAGCTGCTTGCAGTGAGGAGGCTCCGGGTGGACACCTCAGAGGAACACCCATGTTCCTCTGCCTATGGCAAGGACATGTATGGGACCAGAAGGTGAAGATGATGTGTGGGACCAGATGGACCCCCTGTGGAACACAGCCTCCCTCCCCTGTGCATGCAAACCAGCAGCAGGACCCCCAGCCTTGGCAGGTGTGTAGCCCTTGTAGGGGATGTGGTTGTGTGGTTGCATGGGACTGGGCTGTGTGAGATATGAGCCCTTCCATGGGTGAGTGGGTTCAGGGGTCCTGGGGGGGTGGGGCTTTCAGCCAAAGGATGCTCAGCAGCTGCTAGGGAGAGGCTGCAGCGGGTTCTCCAGTGTGGATCCCAGCAGGGGATGCAGGCACATCCCCATGGCCGTGGCCATCCCACTCTGGTGCCCCTTCCCTCCTCCAGCTGGAGCCAACCTTCTTCCATGGACCTGATCTATGGTCCCCATAGATCTCCATAACAGCCCCCATACGCTCTACAGCCACCCCAGAGATGTCCCACTGCCCCTCACCACCCTGCCCCACACCATCCCCTCTGTCCTGCTGACCCATGCACACCCATGTCATGGTGACCGAGCCCTCCATGGGTGCTTCCACCAAGGACATTGTTCTTATTGTCACCCCATGGGGACAGGACCTGCAGTCTTAAGGCAGCTTAAAGCACATCCATCCCCCAGCCCCACCGTGTCCCTTGGTGCTCCCAGCCACCAAGGCAAGTGTCCCATGGACTCCCGGGTGGACGGGACACCTGAACACCCGCCCTGGAGGGAGGAGATAGTCACTCAGTGGTGGGGAAGGACCAGTGGCAGCTGCTGGCAGCACACAGCCCTTGCTGTGGTAGTCCAGATTCACTGATATCCCCCCAAACCTCCTCCCCATGAGCTGGGGGATGAGGCTTGGGGATGCTCCCAGCCCAGCCATGGCTGTGGCCCCCCCGTCGCCTTCTTCACTCGGCCCCAGCCTCGGCGGGCTGCCCCACCTCAGGTTCCAGGCAGCCATTGAGCTGGGGGTCAGGGACCTGTGGGTCATATTCCTCATCCAGAAAGTCCAGGGAGTTGTTACTGGGCAACCCCCGGATGGTGAATTTGTGGGAGACCTTGGTCCACTGCTCCCGGTTGCTGGCCACCCGCTCGTAGAGCTCTGCTGCCTTGGGGAAGAGATCCTGCAGCAATCTGGGGAATGGGGGATGCATTCCATCAGCACAGGGCTGCACCCCTTACTTCAGTGTAACCCCCTTGGCTGACTGCAACCCCCATCCCCACAGCCTGGAACGCTCCCCAACATCTGCCAGACCTGGCACACACAGCCCCCGATCCCACCCTGAGGGAGGTGGGGGTGGCAGGGGGTCCTCCCCATCCCAGCTCCAGCACTGGGGCTCACTTGTAGATGGGCATGGCAATGTGCTCCATGAAACTGATCTGCAGCTCGGGGATGTAGGCTTTCTCCCGGTCCATCATCTCCAGCGGGCTGTTCCCCATGGCTTTCTCCTGCATGGGTGGTGAGGAGGGTCAGTGCCAGTGGTGCTTTCCCCCCATTCCCAGGCAAGACCTCTCTGCCCACTGCCCACCCCCCCATCCCATTGGTGCTGTCTAGGAGCATTGGCCAAGCCCAACCCTGCCAGCTGGTACCTACCAGGTCACCCTGGGAGAAGAACTCCTTGTAGATCAGCTCCTGCAAGAGACAGGTGTCAGCACAGGGGGTGCAGCCTGGGATGATCCCCCATCCCCACTGCCCTCCACACCCCTCCCCACAGCTCTGAACCAAGCAGGGATATGGTCTGGCTTGGAGAAACTGGGTTCTGCATGGTCCAGGGTCCTGCATGGAGGAACCCACTCCACAAGGGGCAGGTGTGTGCCTGGGGACATGCAGGTGGCCTAGGTGGGTTCTGAGGTGGCATTCAGGGGTTTAGCTCTGTGGTGTGGCACTCACTGCAATCTTCCTGGTGGTCTTCCAGCCCTTGGTCTGGTCAGACAGGTCACAGGAGGTCATGAGCAGGCAGAGCAGCAGGCTGCGGTGCTGCTTGTTCTTGGAGTCATATCCCACTGTGGGCACAGTGTGGGGCAGGGCTTGGGATGGGGGGCTCAGGACAGAGCGCCATAGCCCCCCTCATGCCACATTGTGAGCATTTAAGGGACAGCCAGAACCTTCTGTGTCATGTCCCAGCCATTATCACCCCTGACATAAGAACCTCCCAGCTTTGGTGGGATGAGTTCTTACCACCCCTCAAATCCCAATCCCAATCTCCATTGAGGATCTTCACCTTCTGCCATTTTCTGGAGATCCTTGAAGATGCGGAGGTGGTGGGCCAGGTCAGTAGCCAGGATGATGTCCCGCATCAAGTCCAGCATGCGCTGATAGTCCTGAGGGCAAGGCAGCTGCTGTGACCAGCTCTGTGTCCCTGCCAGCTCCCATACCCCCCGGGATCCAGGGATGGGGAACAGGAGGTCTGGAGAGGACACAGGGGCTCAGCATGGGCAGGGGGTGGCAGGAGAGAGATGTTTGGGTGGGGGACTCACCTTTCTGGAGAAGTGGTCAAAGATGTTGCAGCCTTGGCTGTTGAGGATAGCAATGGCTTGGGCAAAGTGATGCCTCTGTGGGAGAAGGCAGGACAGTGAAAGCAGGCAGGGAGCAGGTAAGGATGCTGCCACGCAGCCAGAACCCAGGAGAGATGGGCAATGAGAGATGTGGGGGATCTCACCTCCATGACAGAGCCCTCTGAACTGTAGAGCGCAGCCAGGACTGATTTCTGCAAGGCAGAGCAGCCAGAATGATGGAACTATGGGGGTGAAGACCCCCACAGTTCTCCCCGTACCTCTCCTCCCCCCTCGCCCATCCCAGCTCTGGGCTCGGCTCACCGAGGCCACCTGGAAGGAGTTATTTGTTCCTCTGTGGTCCAGGTCGTGGCACATGCAGGAGATGAAGAGGGCAAAGATCTCGATGTCTCTGGGGAGGGGGAGGAGGGAAACTGAGGCAGGCAGGAGAGCAGGGAGCAACCCAGCCTGGCCAGGGGTTGGAGAACAGGGGCAGGGATAGCACCTGGCCTTACTCCAGGTAGTTAACGAGCTCCAGGTTCTTGTAGAGCAGGTAGCAGAAGTGGGAGACGGAGAAGGCGTGCATCCAGTTGTGGTAGGGAGGGTCACGGTACCCCTTCTTTACCATCAGGCAGAACCTGGACAGGGGCAGAGCCATGCAGGGTGGGTCTCACCCCACAGGGACCTCCACCTTGCCAGGTGCCCACCAGGCAGGCACAGGCACGGGCATAGGGATCAGGATGGGGATGAGGATGGGGAAGGGTTGGGGAAGAGTGATGGGAGGGGGATGGGGACAGGGAAGGTAGACAGTTTTCTGCATGGGGATGGGCATAGGGATAGGGATGAGGATACAGACAGGGGACAGAGAAGGTGGACAGGGATGAGGATGTGGATGGGGACAGGGAAGGAGATGGAGGGGATGAAGTAGGTGGATGGGGATGGAAATGAGGATGGAGACAGGGAAGGTGGACAGGGATAAGGACTCACCTGGTGAGCGTCTGACGGTCCATCTTGTAGGTGTTGATGAAATTCATGTCTTGCAGCATACTCAGGATGGCCTGGCAGGAGGGATAGAGGGAGTGGCAAGGAATGACAATGCCCAGCAAGGTCCCCCACGAGCCATCCCTGCCCCTGCTCAACAGGAAGATGCTCAGGGCTGCAACCACAACCCTTCACCCCAGCACCCCAGGTTGGGATATATGACCTGGCTGAGGCCAGGCAGGGGATGGTGGCAGTTGAGAGTTGTCCCCATGGTCCTCACCATGGAGGTGTCGTCCTCAGGCAGTGAGCGTGGTGTGTAGGTGAAGCTGGCAAAGTTGGGGTCAATGGTGGACACAGGCTGGATGCCCTCGCTCAGCAGTTTGGTGTACTCATCATCAGACACCTGCAGGAGCCATAGGCAGTCATCCACTCTGTGGCCAGATGTCACCAGGTGTCCCAAAGGCCACATGAACCACAGGGAGAGCAGAGAGCCCTGGGGTATCACCACCACCCAGCTGTGTGACCACCTTGAGATAAAGGGTGGGGGCACCATGATGGCAGTGGGGGTCCCAATCCCTGTCCCTGTCCTCATGGTACCTCACCTTCATGTGGTACATCATCATCTCGTTGGCCAGGTGGCTTCGGTACTGTGCCTCATTCACCTTCTTGTACAGCAGGGACTGTGGGGCAGGATCAGGGATGGGAGTGCTGGGGGTGGGCAGACACCTCCAGCACCCGCCAGCCCACCCTGGCACCACAGCACATCTTTGTGCCCGTGAATTCCCTTCCCATCCCAGCGCCACCACCACTTGTCCCCAAGGAATGGGCACCACAAACACACATCCCCCCATCCATCGCTCTGTGCTGTGGCAGAGCTGGGAGCCCACGCTGTGTGTGACCCCCTCCAAGTGGAGGACCCCCAGCACATACATGGGCGATGCTGATGCCGCAGTAGATGGAGAAGGCAGTGGCCAGGTCCTCATCGAACTTGCTGAACCAAGGGCCATTGATCTTGTTGACCAGCTCTGCCACCCCAATGACCTCTGGAGCAGAGGGGGAACAGCAGGGGTATCAGGCCCTTGTGCTGGGAACAGGGTCATGCCTGTATGCTGGGGACAGCACCGTGTCTGTGGGCTTAGGGCAGGGTTGTGCCCAACTAGCAGGGACAGTGCAGTGCCTGTGGGCTGGGGACAGCATGACACCCACATTCTGGGGACAGTGCAGTGCCTGTGGGCTGGGGACAGCATGACACCCACATTCTGGGGACAGTGCAGTGCCTGTGGGCTGGGGACAGCATAGCATCCACATTCTGGGGACAGTGCGGTGCCCAGGGGCTGGGACAGGCTCATGCCCAGGGACAGTACTGTGCTCATGTGTTGGTGGACAGGATCGTGCCCACATGCAGGGTACATGATCATGCCCATGTGATCAAGGACAGTGCTGTGCCCATGGGCTGGGACAGAATCATGGCCATGGGCTGGGAGACAGTGCTGAGTGTCTGTAGGGGGACAGGATCATGTCCAGGGACCACGCTGAGCCCACGGACTAGGACAAGGTCATCTCCATGTGCTGGGGTCAGTGCTGTGTTTGTCTGCAGGGGGACAGCCACACCCAGGAACTGTGCCCTTGTACCAGGAGACAGCACTGAGCCCAAGGGTCAGGACAGGACCATGCCCACATTCATGGGACAGAATGCTGCCCTGATGCTGGGGACAGGACTGTGACCATGGGATTGGGACAGGGTCATGCCCATGTGCTGGGGCAGTGCTCTGTGTACGGGCTGGGGGCAGAATGGAGCCCATGGGCTGGGGACAGAAAGGTGTTCACATGCTAGGGACGAAGGGGGTTCACATGCTGGGGACAGAGCTGAGCCAGGATTGTGCCCCTGTGCTTGAACAGGATTCATGCCCACAGGCTGGGGATGATGCTGTGGCCGTGCTGCATGCTGGGGCCAGTGTCATGTCCACATGATGGGTGACCAAACCACCATGTGCCAAGACACCTGCTGGGCCAGACTCCCCTGTTCCCAGTGTGCCCCCATCCCTGCCTCACCCTGGCTCTCATTCTTGATGGGGAAGCAGAGGATGTTGCGGGTGCGGAAGCCAGTGCTGTCATCCACGCCGCGGTAGAAGAGCGGGTGTGAGTAGGCATCCTTGATGTTCAGGATCTTGCCAGTGGTGGCCACGTGCCCAGCGATGCCCTGGTCTGCTGGGATGCGGATCTCGTAGCTCTGTGGGCAGGGGAAGGGGATCACCAGAAAGGCCTGTGGGGAGGGACACAACCCCAGGCCCCCAAGCTCCATGCTGTGCTCACCTCGTCATCCACCACTCCACCATCGAACACCTTGGCCACCAGCTCGTGACTGAGCCGGTCCAGCAGGAACACAGAGCATCTGCAAGACACCCCGCTGCCATTCTCACCCACTGGGGAGCTCGGTGTCCCCTGTGTCCCCTCACCCACGTGCCCCACCACCACCACTCACATCTCAGCATTGCTGAGGTTCCGGGCCTCCGTAATGATCTCCTGCAGCAGGACAGAGACATCATCTGCAGGGGTAGCAGTGAAGGGTCAGGGACCCCAGCCAGGCAGCGCTGCCCCCTCTTCCCCACTCATGCAGTGAAAGCAGGGGGAGGGTTTAGCTCAGGGTCCCAGCAGGAAGTCTGGGGGGCACAGAGGGACAGGGGCAGTGTGGGGAATGTGCCTGTATGAGCAGCACATGTGTGCAGCAGTGCAGCTGCACATGTGTACATGTGTTTCTAGGAGCTCTGTGGTCATGCTATGTGCATGCATGCAGTCATGCAGCATCAGTGCGTGCCAGGTTCTGTGCCAGCTCATACTCTTCTGTTACCATTCCCCAACAAGGGGACAAGGTTTTCCCTGGCTGGGGACAGAGACCCCATTGCTACCACCCTCCAGGGCTGGGAAGTGATCATCCGTTCCCCATTCCAGCACCCTCACCATGGGTGCTCTCCAGTGCACCTACCCAGGTGGGTGAAGAGGTTCTTGGCCACCTGCAGCAGGGCCTGAGGGGACAGAGAGAATGCCATTAGTGACCAGTGCGAGATGGGGCACGCACACACGCACGTGGCACAGCCCTGCACATGCTCACCTGGCACTCACACTTGAGCTTTTGCTCCTTCTGGAAGGCCAGGGTGCTCGTGAGCACCGTGGAGGTGTAGCAGAAGCAGTGCTGGATCTTGTGCTCGTCCGTGTCTGTGAAGCTGGTGGGGGCACACCTCAGTTGTCCGTCCCCATTGGTCCCCCCCCCTTCTCCATGGGGACAATGCTCCAGCATCCCAAAAGTGAGAGGGTGCAGCCCCACAGAGAGTCCCAGCCAAAACGCTGCTCACCTCTCCCCACTGAGTTTGTTGAAGGCGCAGGCCAGTGCCACCACCTGGGAGGTGGCCCGGCTAATGACAGGGACACAGAGCATGGAGGTGACCTCGCAGCCCAGCATGCTGCTCAGCTGCTTGTGCTCCTCCTGCGGGGAGAGGGAAGATGGGGCTGGAACCCCTGGCCGACTCCAGGAAGCCCCATAGGACACTGGAGTGACACCCGTGTCCCCAGGTGTGGAAGGCACGGAGCTGGTACCCACCTCACTGATGTCCTTCAGCGTGATGGGCTTCTTGTCCTCCACCACCTGCCCCAGGCGCCCAAAGGTGAGCTGTGGGGAAAGGGAACACGTTAGCACACAGCACCCACTGCCCACCCCCCGACCTCCCAACCCCTCACCACCTCCCCTTGCTCACTGAAAAGCTGATCTCCTCATCCAGGACACGGTCCCCCACCACCTGGAAAAGATGAGAAGGAGGGGGTGCCCATAAGGAAGACACCATGCCAGGGGGTGTCCTGTAGTCCTCTGTGGGGGTCAGGCTTGGGGGGCTGGCCCAGTGGCACCTACCTGGCAGAAGAGCTGGTGGTTGTCCTCAGAGACGAGCAGGAGGCAGCAGCACAGAGACTGGGTCTCCTGCTTCAGCTGGGGAGTTAAGGGGAGAGTCAGCACCCCAGCCTGCCCCGAGCACTCCCCAGGCAGAATCCAGCCCCTCCTGTGCCCCCCTGTGCCCAAGGCACCCACACATGGCACAGAGAACTGGGTGCCCCTCCCCAGAACCTCCTCCCCGTGACACAGCAGGTTCACTCTGGAGGCTGCTGATGGCAAGGGGAAGGCTGCTCACTCTGGACACTACTGACGGTCATACTGAGGTACAGAATGATAGAAGCAGGAGAGGAACCTGGATGTTCTCTCAAGGAGCTTTTAGCGTGACAGTGGCACTGTTAACTCTGGAGACTATTGATGGTTGTTACAAGGCTGCTCACTCTGGTCACTACTGATGACTCCATGGGTGATGCTTGAGGCTTTTCTTGGCTTTGGGGAATTTTCTTGTTTTGAAATAAAACAGGGCTCCCTGGTGTGTCCTGGGGCTGGGGGCAGATGGGGACAGGGGGCTGGTGGAGCAGCTACTCACGTAGTTGATGACCTTGAGCTGCAGCGAGGCGGCATCCAGGTCATACAGCTCACCTGCGTGAGGGTCACAGTGCTGTGAGGGGCTGAGCATGGCTTCACCCTGCCCACACGCCCCTCCCTGCCAGTGTCCCCCCAGGTACCACAGAGCTGCAGGATCTTGCAGTCCAGGTCACTGTAGCTGCTGTCAGGTGCCTTCTCAGCCTTGGCCAGAGAGGTCTGGGAGGAGCTGGTGGAGAGGCTGACCTGGGGCCAGGGCTGCAGTTTCTGCAGGGCTTGCAGGCGCCGGACCGCCACCAGGGCCTGCAAGGTTGGGCAGAGGGGACAAGGAGCAGCAGGGCTGGGGGAAAGGCTGGCAGGTCCCCAGGTGGCAGGTCCACAGTTGAGAAGGAGTCACTCACGTGTCTCTCTAGCGCACGCAGGTTCTGCTCGTCTGAGTCACTCAGCTGGCCACAGTGCACCTGGAGCAGGAGTGGGGTCAGGACCCTCATGGCCAGGCCCTGTCCCCAGAGCCCTGCCCATGTTCCTGCACTCACCAGGATGACACAAACCACAGCCCCACTGTTCTTGTCCACCAGCGGGATGATGAGCACTGCAAGCAAGAGAGGGTTGGTCCCAGCTGGGCCCCAGGGCCAGCCTGGAGCTGTGGAACTCAGCTCTTGGGGTGCATGACCCCATTACATCCTGATGTGTCATGACCCAGCCAGGCAGTCAGCCAGCCATCTCTCCATCTTCCCACCCATCCATTATCCACCTGCCCACCTCTCTGCTTCCTTGTCCCTGAGAACACCTCTCAGTCCCAGTGCCCACCTGTCCCTCATGCCTCCATCCTGTTTCTGCCTACCTGTCTATGCAACCATCACTCACCCACACACAGCTGTCTCAGCCACTGCCTCTGACCACCCATGGACCATCCGACCATCCATCCATCCATCCATCCATCCATCCATCCATCCATCCATCCATCCATCCATCCATCCATCCATCCATCCATCCATCCATCCCTCCCTCCCTCTATCCACTCACATCTCAATCCCCCTCCCTGTCCCACCACCCAGCCCTACACCCACACCCCCATACATGGGTGGTGCACCAAGAGCACCCTTCCCACAGCTCCCACCTTGTGTGCCAGCGGCCAGGGGCGCTGCCAGGGGTCCCAGGTGCCGGCCAGGGAGCTCGGCAGGGAGCAGCCCCCCACATTCCAGCCGCTTCTGCTTCTGCACAGCATCTCTGTGGGGACAGGGATACTTTGAGCACCCCCTGGGAAGGTGAACCCCCAGGAAGGGGCAATCCCTGGGCAGAGACACCCACGGGATAGGGACAGGTTCAAGGACTGTGCAACACACATGCATATGTGTGTCCCTGCAGGCATGCACAGCCCCTGGACACAAATGTGTGTGCTCCTGCACACACACAGCCCCTGTGCCAACATCTGTGTCCCTGCACATACACATAACCCCTGTGCACGTGTGATGAAGAAGAGGATGGGAAGGATGGAGATGGGGACAGGGATGGAAACCCTCCTGCCTTCCATACACACCATGCCTGTTCATGCACTCCAGCGGGGCCCCCCCATGTGCCCATCCATGCCCAGGGCTGGGCAGGGGACCGAGCTCACCTGAGCTTCCCGTTGGGCGGCAGCTCGTGGGGGGGGTCATCGCAGAGCAGCCGCGTGTCCCCATCCAGCAGGTAGATGTAGACGTGCTCCTGGGGTACAGGGGCAGCCACACGTGTGTGCAAACACGTGAGCACAGCCACCGGTGTGCACAAACACGTGTGCACACCCGCAGTGGCACATGCACACATTCACAAACCCAGCCCTGCCCACGCACTGAGCCCTGCTCAGGTGTGCACAGGCAACTGTGCACATGTGCCCCATTCACATCCACCCATGGCAGGGGGGGCCCATGGCATGGCACTGACTGGCACAATGCCCAGCCACCACCAGCATCAGGGGCACCAGATCAGGGCCACCAGCACCCCCAGGGTCACCACCAGCACCCTGGGGCCACCATGAGCACCAGGGCCACCACCAGCACCACCCCAGGCTGAACCCCAGCATCAACCAGCAGATAATCCACTCTCTGCTCCCTCCAGGGCTTCCCCCAATCCAGGGAGTCTCAGCACCCCCATAATCCCCACCCACCCGAGGAGGATGCTCTGCTCCACATCCCTCCCAGCCCCCAGGGATGCAGATGCATCCCCCACCTACCACGGCGGGCAGCAGGGTGACAAGGGCATGGCGGAGGGCATCGCGCAGGGCAGCGGCATCAAGCGCAGCCCCCAGGCTCAGCAGAGCATCCTGCAGGGACAAGAGCAGAGCAGGGGCTCACTGGGGGTTGATTCCATGGAGAAGGGCACTGCAGCACCCACCCTCTCTGACCCCCGCCATGGCACAGGCCCTTCTGCTCCCAGACCCCTTGCAGTGGCCTCCAGTCTTCCTGGTGCCTTTTTTGGAGCCAAACCCTCCTGTGCTGGTCAAAAAGGGAGAAGAGGCTTTGGCACTGAGCCACACACTGCCCTCAGTGCTAGCCATGCCATAAAGAAACCAGTGAGAAGAGAAATGGGACAAGGAGATGGATTAAAGCTCATCTGGGGATTACAACCCCGTGGAGGGCAGAGGTGTTAGGATGGACACATGGAAAAGCTGGGGGACACATGGAAAAGCTGGGGGGCACAGGAGGCTCTGTGGTGTGACCCTCCCAGCTCTGCTCCTGCCTCCAGCCTTGTCTGGGAGACTGGGATAAGGATGATGTTATGATGGAAACAGTAGATGCTTGGAATCAGACTCTGGATAATGGCGTTGGGATTTGCTCTTCCTCTGGTTCCAGCCTTGCCAGGTGGCTCCAGGCTCCAGGTTCCCGATAACCAGACCTGGGGACTGTCATGCCCCCATGACCCCATCCAGGACAGCAGCCCTGTGCAGGGCCATGCCACCCACCCACCCTGGGAGCATTCTTGGCCACGGGGCCACATCCACATGGCACTGGGAGCGTGGCTGGCGGTGAGGGTGCTTCCAGCTGAAGACATGGGCACTGGATGTTATTCCAACAGGGCCGCATCTCCAGTCACTTACTCACACTGGAGACACATGCACTGTAGAATACAGCCAGGCCTCAGCCAGGTGGCCGTCCTGCCGTCCCTCTGTCCCACCAGATCCTCCACAGTGGCCCCCTGGGGCAGGGGAAGATGGGGCAGAGCCTGAGTGGGTCCTGTAGGTCTGCTTGGGGCATTAAATGCCAGTGGCATTCCTGGTGTGGGGATGGACAGGTGGCAGCTGGACATGGGTGGTGGCTTTATTAGGGCTGGGAATACAGGTCCATCCCGGAAACAGTGAGGGGAAAGCTGCAGGAGCTAAAAGAAGATATTCCCAAGACAAAGAGACAGCAGCAGATGCTGGCAGGAGGGTTTGCAGCCTTGCAAGAAGGTAGAGAGAGTGAGGTGGGCTAGGAAGGACATCACACTCATTCCACTTATCCCACTCATCCTGCTAAACTGCTTCTCCCACTCATCCCAGCCTATTCACTATATTGATCCAGTTCATCCAACTCATCCCATTTGATGGCTCATCCCACTCAACTGCTTGTCCCACTTGTCCTGCCCATCCCACTCATCCCACTCAATGGCTTGTTCCTTTCATCCAGCTCAACCCACTCATCCCACTCAGTGGCTCATCCCATTCAATGGCTCATCCCACTTCTTCCACTTGCCCCACTCATCCTGCATATCCCACTTGCTCATCCCACTAATTCCATTTGTCCCACTCATGCCACTCCCAGTCCACATCCTCCAGTCCAGAGCAGAGGTTTCCCCCAACACCCTCACCCCCTGTCCTCCGCCCGGAGGATGCTGCAGACCCACTCTGGAGGCTCTGCTAGGACAGAGCCTGGGCCCAGAGCCAGCACAGCCAGAGCCACTACCACAGCCACATCCCAGTTATTGCCATAAACAGCTTTTCCCTTTGCTGAGGAGCCCCCTGTGTCCTATTCCCAGCAATCCACACCATCCAGGCACTACTCCAGTTTGGGTGGGGACTCCTTCATATCCAGCACTACTGCACAAGTGTCAGGGTCTTTGGATGAGGCTGCATTGGCACACACACCCCCAGCCCCAGTGGAGAGATGAAACCATCAGCCAGCCCATGCCTGTCACCAGGAATGTCACTAGGATGCACACAGCCCTGTACCTGCACCCAGTGGGCACCAGAGCTCTCCCAGGAAGAGCTCCCAGCACCTGCTCTGCATCCCAGCTTCCATGGAGGGCAGAGCTATGGTAACACTTCCCAAGTGGGCACAGGGGGTTAATTAACATCACTAAAACAGGAGAAAGCCTAGAGGGATTGCAATTCCTGGCTGCTGGAGCAGAGTCAACACCCTCATCCCAGGTGCTGCACATCCAGCAGCTCTGGAGGGAAATGCTGTCTGGAAATGGGCATGGAGAGAGGGCTTTGGGAACAGATCCAAGGACAGGGTATGGGAAGGGGACACAGCATAGCATGGTATCACTGTCAGCCCCAGGAGCTGAGGATGCTGCTCCTGCAGAGCAGGTGAACAGCACCCTGTCCCTATCCTGTCCCCATGGTGCACACTCATGGCCTGTGAAGCCCCTACTGCTGTCACCTTATCTCTGGCCCAAGAGGACAAGGATACTGATGTCACCCTGCCAGACTCCCTGAGCTGACAGGGTGACCCATGGGGACCTCAATGCTGGCAGGAATTTTGCCAGCTCTCCTTGGCCAGCATCCCATGGTGGGTGCAGCACCAGAGCCACATCTGCCTCAGTATTCCCACTGGGGCCAGTGGAAGATTAATGACACCATTCATCTCCTTGGAGTAAGGATTTGTCTCTGCTCCAACATGGACACCCCCACTCTGGCAAAGCCAAATCCTGCCACAGGCCAACTCCTGCTCTCTCCCTCATGGAAAATGGCCCTTTCTCTCCCCTGCTGTTTTTGCCCCTCTTTTCCCTTTGGATAGCTGCAGAAGCATCCTGTCCCCATGCATCCTGTCCCCCTCAGCACAGGCTCCCAAGCTGCCATCCCAGGCTTCCATAGATCCTGCTGGGATTTAAAAACAGCTTTTTTTTTTTTTTTTTTTTTTTTTTTTTTTTTTTTTTTTTTTTTTTTTAATCAGAGGGAATTCACCAGCAGTGAAAACATGAGGATCAGCAATGTCTGTCCCCTGACCCCTTTCCCACCCCCACCAGCTGTGGAAGCTTGGTTTGTCCTCCCTGGCACCCCCAGCTTCTCTGGATGTTTATGAAATAGAGAAATCCCATCCTGGCCAGCTTCCTCTCCAGAAAGGTTCATTTCACACCTGCCATGTGCAGGGTGGGGGCCTGGAGGAGGAGGACACTGACACCACAGGGTCTCAGGTCTCTGAGCTCACATGCCTTCTCCTGGCCTTGCTCCTGGGAGATGAATGGAGGCCCCCCAAGGGTGAGGAGGAACCCCCTGGCAGCAGGCAGAGGCTGGATCTGTGCAGTGAGGCACCCACTGGGATGTTCAGCCCTCCTGAGGGTACCTGGGTCTTGGGGTCTCTCTCTGAGGGGGTACACACCTGAGCATACACTCGGTGAGTGGAGTTTGCATGAAACAGAGCTCAGAACAGGGACCTGCCACCCACTGGATTCCTCTTTCACCATGGGAAAACAGGCACAGAGAGCCAGGCAGCAATTCCAGGTGCCTGGGAGCATCCTGCTCCCAGAGGAGTGCTGAGCAGGGCTGCAGCACCCCCAGCCTGCCTGGCAAGGGAGTGCTGGGCTAGGGAGGCCCCAGATGGATCCTGCCATCGCTGCCATCACCCATGGGTGCTGATTCTGCAGGGAATGCTGGCAGCAGCCCAGGCTTCAGTGGCAGACTCCTGCCACAACCCTCCCCAGAGAACCTCGAGGAAATGAATCATCCCCCTGCCGAGCTTCCAGCCCAGCTTTGCTGTAAAGATTCCAAGTAAATGATCTGCCAGAGGTGACCGCTGGAGCTTGAGGCATCCATGGCACAGTGAGCCCTCAGAGCTCACTCGGCTCCTGCCCTCCAATGGGACCTTATCCATCTGTGAGCACAGGGAAAATGAGCCCAATTAATTTTGGCAGTGGATTAGTCTATTAGCCCCTGCCTGAGCAATGACCTTTGGGATGGAGCTGGACATCGCTCTGTCTGGACAACTTCATCACCAGCTGTGGGCCCCAAATCAAATTAGAGCTTCCAAGATGCTGAGTGGGCAGCACATCCCAGTGCCTACATCCCATGCAGATGCTTCTCACTAGATTTACAGGTTCAGGTTGCAAAGGGATTGGGATCCTTGGGAGTGCAGAACACAGCGAGGAGGGATCTGGGGCACAGCAAAGGACCCCTCTGCTGTCTGTCTCACCAGCCCCAATGTCTCTCACAGAGGGTTTGCAGACTTCAAGGACAGAGGAGCTGCTCCCCAGGGAATTCCCTCCCAAGCAGAGCCCTGGATGAGGAGGGTGACCATGTGGTCACCTCATTGCAAGGCTGAGAGCCAGTGCTGGGGGCTCAAGGCTCCCTCCCACTGAGGTCTCTTCAGATAGGGCGCATTTTTAGCCACCACCCTCTGGATCTTGTTATATTTGAGAGGTGAAAAGCAAAATCCCGTTTGGATTCCTGGGAGGCAGCCTGCCTCCACCTGCAGAGCCCCTCACCACTCCTTGTGTCCCACCCACAGGGTGCCTGGATACCTGTGCCTGTCCAAGGGCTCCCTATCCACCACAGCCCTGCAGGCAGACACACCCACCCTCTCTCTGCCTTTTCCCAGCCCTTTCCCCTTTCCAGGGAAAGTGATGGGGAACCATTTTCCCCTCCTGCCTCCCCTTCAAGGAGGAAGATGCTGCTCCAGGACCCCCTTTTGCCCCCACCCATCACACCCCGAGTTGTTTCCAAGTGCACGGGGACAGATGTCCCTGCCTTTGTCACCTCTCCAGTGCACGGCTGCAGAGTGACAGCACCACGGGGAGCAGCTGATCCCCCTGGGCCTCCAAGCTGAGCCACAGCTGCCAGCAAACACCCAGCCCGCGCCCGCGCCGCCCTGCCCAAGCATTTGCCGAGCAATCTGGCGGCATTAAAAATATCCCAAAATATCCCTGAGCCATGATTCATCCTCCTCTCCCACCTCCAGCAATGCTGAGCCGCCCCAGCTCCCTCCAGCCCTGGGGGGCTGCTCTCCCCTGGCTGCTCTGGCCGTGGTGGTTAAATATAGCCCGGCTCTGTGGCAACGCCGGGCTGACAACCAGGGGCAGGGCCAGGCAGGAGAACACAGCTCTGACACCGGGCATGGATGGGGAAACTCAGCTAAGGAGCAGGGAAGCAGCTCCTGAAGGCAGCAGGTCACCAGCTGTGCTGTGGGCAGAGCGACACTGCTCAAACCCTGTCACCCTTTCCCTGCTCCCCACCCCGCTCCTTCCCCCAGGCCCAAAGCCACGATTTCTCAGGGAATCCTCCGAACAGAGCTGGGCAGCATCCCTGTTCCCACGCCCCCAGGAGCATCCCTGATACTCTTCAGCTCTGCCATCCCACTTATGGGATGTTACACTGCTCAAACCCTGTCACCCTGTCCCTGTTCCCTGCACTGCTCTTTCCCACAAGCCACGATTTCCCAGGGAATCCTCCCCACAGAGCTGGGGAAATAGAGGCAGCATCCCTGTTCCCACCCACCCCCCAGGAACATCCCTGACACCCTTCAACTTTGCAACAGGCTCTTACACTGCTGACACCCTGTCACCCTGCCTCTGCCACCCCCCACACTGCTCCAGGCTCCTTCCCTCTGCCCCACAGTCACAATTCCCCAGGAAAATCTCTCTGTAGGGGTGAGAAAACAGTGGAATCCCCAGTGCCCCAAAGCAGCACCCCTGATAACCCTCCAGCAGTGTCCCTGGAGCAAGGTGCAGGGCAGCAGAGGATGGAGGGATGGATGGAAGGTAGAGCTGGCAGCTCTGCCCAACTCCAGTTGGGAAGCCATCCATCCATTTCCTCCCAGCACCGCTCTTAGTCCCAAATTACATTGCTTTAATCTAATCAGGCAGCAACAACCTGCAACACGGTAGCTCCTTAATTACCTCATCTTTTCCAGGGGGATCATGAGGGCAAACAGGAAGGAAACACTTCTGGGATATCTCTTGTCTCCTCATGGTCATTTGCCTGGGGTCCTGCTGCAATGTATGGATGGGAAGCAAGGGCTGAGGTGCAGGACCCTGCCATGGAGCTACCCTGGCACCCAGTGATCCAGGCTAAGGCTTCCAAGGCTAAGGCTTGGAGGACACAAATCTGTGGAATCATCCCAAAAAATCACACAAGTAGCCCTGCATGCCTGTGCCTACCTCAGTTTCCCTCTCTGTGGAGTTTCCTACCTCAGTTTCCCTACCTGCAAAGGGTCTGCTTAGAATGGCACTAGAGCTTGGTTCCACTAGAGGTGGAACGAGCCGTGCTGAGCCCAGTGTCTCCCTGGAGCTCAGTGCATCCCTTACCCCATCCTTCTCCTCCTCACCCATACATCAGCCTGGCTGGAGCCTGGCATGCTCACACTGCACAGGACATTTGCACAGACCATTTGCACATGGAGTTTCTGCAGCCTGGAACCAGACAGATGCCATTCCCTGAGGATCCCATACATTCTGAGTGGGAGGTTTGCTGAACCAAGCAAATTTCCTAACCTCTGGCAGCTCACAAGCCCTTGGGGTGCTGCTGGCCTGTCCCCCCACATCCTGGCCTGGCCTCCCGGGGCCAAGAGAACTGGGCTGGAGTCAAGGTTGCTTCCTGTTGATGTCCCTTTGTCGGGCGGGACAAATCGGGACAGCAGCCACACTCCTCAAGGATTTCCGTCCCCAGAACATCGTGGCCTTCTTGGAACAGCAGGCTCGGCCACCAGCCTAATGATCTGTCACTAGTTTGTCACTAATTAGCTCACTATTCTCAGAAAGAAGTGGTGAGGGCTGAGGGTCTCACTGTCACTTGTGTCTAAGCCACATCAGAGAGAGGGAAAGGGACCCTCTTGTGTCACTTGTGTCTAAGCCACATCAGAGAGAGGGAAAGGGACCCCCCTCAGCCCGGCGTCACTTGTCCCTAACTCATGTCAGGGAGGGACATATGGACCCTCCTGCAACAGCTGCAGGAAAGCTGCTCCATGGTTTGGGGAATCCCTGCTATGCAGGTGCCTGCACCCCAAAGGACAGAGACATCCTGGCACCAAGCTTGGGGTGCTGGCAGTGCTGGGAGAGAGGTGGCATGATGGGCATTCCTGGGACATGGCATGGCTGGGAAAACTTCCCTGGCACACAGTCCCCTTCCCATCCACGCTGGCTGGGTTTCCAGGACTTTCCTAGATGTTTTCTGATGGATTAGCCATGCAGGGCTCTCCGTGCCTGGCTCTGCTTGGGACCATCATGGCAAAGCTCAGGGCATGCAGCCAGAGAGGGCTCAGGGAACATGTAAGTCCCTTGGGGGGATAAGAATCAGTGGGGTGGGAAGGGGGATGCAGCATTCCCTCATCCATCCGTGCAGCCCCTCCTGGCATGGCTGGTGCTAATGGGATCTGCACAGTGATTAGGGACCTCATTTATCAGACTCTGATGGGATCTGGGAAAATTGAATTCCTGGCCATCTGCAGCTGGAGAGGAATTCGATTTGGGCAGTGCTCCGGAGCAGGGTGTGGGGGGCTGGGGGCTGCCAGAGCTGCCCCCCCAGGGGATTCCACTCTGTCTGTACAGGGACTGCTCTTATTTTCCATGTCTGGGAGGGTCTGATGGCAGGATGCAGCTCTTAATTGCCATGAAGGAATTGGGGTGGTCTCACTGCTCGGATGGGGAAATTGAGGCACGGCAAGGAGAAGAGCAAAGCCCATTACATGGCAGAAAGGGTCACAGTGCTGGTGTTTAATGGGTCAGCACCCAGCCAGGGGTCTGGCCTCCAGCTCCCCCTTATGTGTGGGGAGTTCCAAAGCTGGGGCCAGGGCATCCAAAGGTGCCAGACACCCTCCATCTGCCGGAGCCAGCCAGGAGCAGTGATCTCTCCTGCCCCAAGAGGAGGGAGACTCGGGAGCTAGCTCTGCTCCCTGCCATTTTCCACCCCATGGCTCTCTCAGGCAGGTCCCCACCATCCTCTCCCCCACTTCCATGGAGTGCTCAGGGTAAATATGCAACAGGATTCAGCTGCAAAGGTCCCAGGCCAGTCCCCAAATCCATGGACTCAGCTCCCAGAGGACCACCCTCCAGAGCCAAGCTTGCAGGGGATCCCAGCCCACCACCTCCCTGCCAAATGTCACAGCTTGACTCCAAAAAGCCAAGGTCACCCACGGGGCCTATCCCATTCAGGGGGAAGATGCCATCATGTCATCCTGCAACAGGAGCATCCTGTCCCAGCTCTCACTGCCCAGGATGCAGCAGAACTAATCCCCTCCAACTCCTTCTGCTTGGGGTGCAGCAGGAACATCCCCATCCCAGCTCCCCTGCCTGGAGTCCAGCAGGGCACTCCCACTCCAGACCTCCCTTCCCAGGTGATGTCACGAGGCATGAGAGCACTGGAACCCATATAGCAAACCCCACTGCCCCTCAAAAACCAGCAGCAGGGCACTGCAGTGCTAGCACAGGCTGACTCCACGCTGCAAGCCTCGATCACTCCTTGATCCCTGATCTGTGGGGATCCCAGGCCTGGCTGGGAAACACCGTGCTGCCCCCAGCCATGCCAGTTTGGGGATCCAGCTCTGCCCCTGACCTTGCTGAGCGTGGGAGGAAGCCAGCCCTGCTGCATGTCATGGAAAGAAGCCGCCACGGCCCTTTCCTCCCCTTTATTGCCCTGCTGGTGTGTTTGTGTCTGCCAGAGGAAACGCAAGGACAAACGCCCGCGTACGCATGTCCCCTCACTGGCCTCAGCAGGCCCTGGGCCCACTGAACGTGGCTGGCCCCACACGGGGGGAAACTGAGGCAGGAGGAGCCCCATGTGCTGGCTGAACCCCCCAAGTCCCTGGCAGGTCAGTAAAGGTGCCTGACTGTCCCCCACAGCCCCTCCTGCTTCTCCAGGCTGTGAACATGTATCAATTACCGTTTGATTCATGATCCAGTCTGCCAGTAATTGCATTGCAGCTCGTGGCAGGGAGGGAGAGCAGGAACAGACGTTCTCAGCCTCACCCCACTGCAGGGTGTTGGAGGGGAATAATGCCCCAAGCCCTATATACCCCCTATATGACCCCCCAGGCTCAGGGATGGGAGTTCCAGACGCAGTCAGCACCTAGGACACCAATGGGGACAGGGGTGCTGTGGTATTTTGTGGGGGATGAGCTGTGTGGGATGTGCTGGAGAAGGGGCAGGATCCATCCCCACTCACTCCTCATACACCCTGGGTCACACCCCATTGCCACCGTGGCCTCACACACTGGGGCTGGGGCTGCATCTCTGCCCCACCGTGTGACCCACTCCTCCTCCTCCTCCTCCTCCTCGTTGCCACGCCAGCACTGGGTTAAAACCAGCCTGCCCAACCCCCCATATGGGTGCATTTTGTCCCCCCCAGGCTGGCAGCTGTGGCTCCCTGACCCCCCCATCCCCAGATCCCCTTGGGGGGCTGTGCCCGGCGTTCAGAGCCTGCCCAGCTGCCAGCACCCTCCTGGGTCCGGCCCGGGTGGGTTCTGGAGAGCTGGGACCCACAGGGATCACGGGGACCCCCGTGTCCCTGCGCTGGGCGGTGAGCAGGGTCACACCCCACCGCCGTGCTCAGCGACACTTCAGATGTCCCCAAGCCGCCACCTTCCCATCCGGAGGAGGAGGGGGGCTCATTTCCCCCCGCCCGGGGCACACTGGCCCTGCTCAGCTTCTTTCTCTCCGTCAGCAGCTTTCGGCAATTTCCCAGAGAGCGTTTCCTTCCCTTCGCTTCCCAGCTTCAGTCTCCAGGTCCTCGCTCCTGTCTCGGACCTGCAGCCCCCTGGAGCCCCCCAAGCAGCTGTACCCCCGGGGGGACCGAGGCCACGGTTCTCACACCCAAAACCATCAGCACACAGGGCAGGGATCCATCCAGGCGAACAGAGAGGAAGAAACCCCCTCAAGTCACCCCCTCCCCAAATTTGGGTGTGCTCGAAGGCGCAGGAGCAGAGGGACCGTGTGTTTTCCCACTGATGCAGCCTCCATCTCTCCAAAATGTGCAGCTGGTGTAAGGAGGGTGGGGGGCTCAGGGTTGGGTGCTGCTGGGGGTGCTGAAGGGGCTCTGTCCTTCCCAGCACACCCACCCCGAGATCTGGCAGCAGGATGGAATTCGCAGCCGAGCTCTTGAGGCTCTCATGGCCAGAGGGGCGAGGGGACACAGGGAAGGGGGAACTCCAACCCCCCAGGAAACCGAAACCCCCAGGCACTCCCAAGCACACCGCACCCCAAAGCCCCAGGGCAGGATGGACCCCCAGCCCGAGGGCACAGCTCCCCCGGGACCCCCAGGGTATCCCTTTCCCCAGGGTCGCTCACAGTGTCCTGGAGAGTCCCCATGGCGCGGCCCGGCTCCTGGCGCGGCTGCCGGAGGGCGTGAGGGTCCCCCCGGGACCGAGCCGCCCCCCTCCCTGCCAGTCCAGCCCATTTCCTCCCGGGATCCCGCCGGGATCCGCACCCCCCAGCCCGCTGCCTCCTCCCTGCGTGTCCTCGAACCTCGGATGCGGTCGGGGCGGGGGGGAAGGGACGACGGCACAAACGGCACCGTCACCCCCGCCTCGGGAGCCCCATGTGTGCCTCAGTTTCCCTGTCAAGCTCTCCCCGTGGGGTTCAGAGCCCCCCACCGAAAAGGGGGAGACAAGCGGGTGCAGAAAGCCCTCTCCGCCCTTGGGAAGGGATGGGGGGTCCGAGCACGGCGAATCGGGAGCCCCGACTCCCAACCCCGCCCCACAGCATGAACAGGGGGATCCCCCCACCTCCGGGACCCAGTGGGAAGGGAGGCCGCGGGAATGGGGTCCTGGGTGGAAGAGGAGGTGAGTCGTATGTCGTGGTTTGGGAGGGGAGGAGGGCTGAGGGTCCCGGCTGGGAGGAGAGGTGCTTGGGGTGGGGGTCCCCAGTAACAGGGCAGGTGAATCGGGTGTCCCAGGTGTCGGGGGACGTGGGTGGGGGTCCCGGGTAGGAGCAGAGGGGAGTCTGAGCGCCCGGGTGGGATGGGGCGGGGGAATGGGGGGGTGGGTTGAGGGTCCCAGGTGGAACGGGTGATAGTTGGGATTGGGGTCCCGAATGGGAGGGGATGCGGCTGGGGGATGGAAATCCCGGTTGAGAAGAGGAGGGTCCCGAGAGAGAGGGAGGGAGGTGCGGGGGAGCCCTCGGGGTGCAGGTCCCGACGTCCCTACCTGTAGCGCCTCGGGGCCGGGAGCGGCGTCCCCCGCCCGCAGGAACCCGCGGCTGAAAAAGCGAAGGAGCGCGATGAGGAGCCGCGGCACCATCCCGGCACCATCCCGGCAGCATCCCGGTCCCGCGCACCCCCGCACCGCCCGCGGGCTGCGGGCACGCCCCCGCCGCGACACGCCCCGTCACGACACGGCCGATCGCGACACGCCCCGCACCTGCTCTGCGGGGCTCCGCGGGGCGCTGGGAGGCGAGGATGGGTGGGGGCTGTGGGGCGGCCGGGGGATCGGACATCACTCTCCAATCGGGGGTGGGGGTCCCCGGGGTCGAGGGGGTGGTCCCGATGTGGGAATCGGGATGTCACTCCCCGGTATTGGGAGGGGGTCAGGAGTGGGAGTCCCAGTGTGGGGTGGTGAAGGGGGGAACGGGAGTGGGGCGGGTGCGCCCATGTGGGGAGAGGATCAGGGCATGGCTCCCCACTCTGGAGCTTGCGGGGCAGGTGCCGACGGTGCCGTCACGGCTCTGGTACCCAGGAGGGCAAGAACCCCCCTCCGTGTTAAACCCTCCCCTCCTGGGGGTCGGGCCAGGAGTTTCCCCTTGCCCCTTCTCCCTTCTGGGGCATGTTTCACCTCCCAGTAAAGAGACCCCTGTCACCTTAAAGGCTGCGCCCCACGTTTGGGTTGGGGCAGTCTTCCCCTCATCCTCCCTGATGGAGGGGCCGAATCTCATCCCATCCCTCACCCTGGGGTAACCCTGATGCAGGGCTCAGTAGAGAAAGCCTCCCCTGCCCCCCATCCTATAGGATACTGCAGGGGGTCCTACCCAGTGTTCCCCTCTTGGATAAGGAGGGACCCTCATCTTGGGGACCCCTTATAGGGTCTGTTCACCCTCACCCTCCTATATTAACCCCCCATTGCTTTCAGTGAGGAGTGACACCTCCTCCCGTCCCCCCGACACTTACAAGGATTTCGGGATGCCGCCCCTCCCCAATGGCCCCAGGGAATCTGCACGGAGGGTGGACATGCTCAAGCCGTGTCACACGATGGCCACATGCCACACGGTGAGAGGAATATCGCATGGTGAGAGGGATACCGGCAGCGTGACGATCTCCATCCCTCCCCCTCCTCCTTCTCTGGGCAGAAGAGAAAGTTCTAGTCTGGGGGAGGATGGCCTGCTCTTCCTCCGGATCCCGGGACTCCCGTGTCCCCAGGCACTCCCGTGTCCCTGCACCCCTGTATCCTTGCCCCTCCATGTTCCTGTGTCCCTGCAGTCCTGTGTCCCACACTCCCGTGTCCCTGCACCCTGTACCCTTGCCCCTCTGTGTTCCTGTGTCCCTGCAGTCCCGTGTCCCCCTCCCTGCCCAGGCACCCCTGTGTTCCTGCACCTCTGTGTCGCTGTCCCCAGGGTGCCCTTCAGGGACAGGACGCTACTAGGCTCCGCTGGGGGTTTGCAAAGGACTCCTCCCATGGTCTCTGAACCCTCACTAGGACAGGTGGTGATAAGGAAATGCCACCCCGAGGCAGGAGCCAAGCAGGGTAGAGTTTAGGGACACTGCATGCTGCACCCTCCATCTGGCTCCCTCCTCCCCGAGCCCCGGGTTGCCGGGCCAGGGAGCCCGGGGGAGGCTCAGGGTGGGCCGAGGAGCCCGGGGGAGGCTCAGGGTAGCCCGGGGAGGCTCAGGGTGGGCCGGGGAGCCCGGGGGAGGCTCAGGGTAGCCCGGGGAGGCTCAGCGTGGGCCGGGGAGCCGAGCCTGGGAGAGGCTCATGGTGGTCCGGGGGAGGCTCAGGGTGCGCCGTGGAGCCCGGGGGACGCTCGAGGTGGGCCGGGGAGCCCAGGGGAAGCTCAGGAGGGCCCGGGGAGCTCGGGGGAGGCTCAGGGCGGGCCGTGGAGCCGCGGGGCCATCTAGCGGCCAGAGCCACCAGGAGCTCCCGGCCCATCCCGGACACTGCCGCAGGAGCCCCGGCCGCCGGCCGGTCCTGCCCTGCGGGTGACACAGGGCCATGGGCGTCTCTCGCCGGGGGTGGCACAGGATCATGGACACCCCTCAGGGCAGCGTCTCACAGCGCCCATCTTTCTGATTAGGACACCGCCAGAGCCGCCAGATCCCCGAGATCAGGCTGTGGAATCCCCCGCTCTGGGGTCACCCTGCTACAGGTGTGACCGAGTGTCACCCCAGCCCGACAGGTCCTGCTGGCACGGATGTGGGTCCGGGGATCCATGAATAAAGCAGATGAATATAGATCTGAATATAGATCCATGAATATAGCAGGTTCCCTGTGGGGCCAGCAGTGGGAACACCCAAGGAGCTGGGTGCTGGCAGGATCCATGTCCTGCCACCTGGCACAATCCTGTCACTAGAGACACCCACAGCAGCTCACAGCCAGCGCAGCTGCCCAGGAAACACAGAGGCATCGCTGGGTACAAGGACACAGCATGGAGCTGTCCCTTGGGCTCGCCCAGAGGTGCCTGGGGACAGGGGATGGGACAGAGGAGCTGCAAGGACACAGGGGTGCAGGGACACAGGAGCTGCAGGGACACAGGAGCTGCAGGGACACAGGGGTGCAGGGACACAGGAGCTGCAGGGACATAGTGGGGAGGGGCTGGGGGACAAGTGTTAGGACACGGCACAAAGGCCTGGGGACAGAGAGGGAGACACAGGTACAGGGACACAGGGAAATGGGACACAGGGACATGACAGTGTAGGGACACAGGGGCACCTGGGAACAGGGGAATGGGGCACGGGTGCAGGGATGCAAGGGTGCAGGGACTTGTGCTGCAGCACCACTGTTGCATTCATACATCACTGCTCATCTCCCAGTCAGTCCTGGGGTAATTATGAGCTGATCCCTGGCTTTTCTGTGTGCCCCAGGAATGGCGTTCTTGGATGGGAACATCTCAGCGGTCAGATGGAGAAACACACAGCCTCAGAACCCAGCCCTGGAGCTGCTGGGGAGTAACTGTAGGTGCTCAGGAGAGGCAGCAGGGTGGGCTTCCCACATTTCCATCCATCCTGTAGTTTTCTTTTGTTCCTAGCCTGAAGTGGATCAATAAAGTGCTGTGCCTCCTGTCTCTTCCTGGGAACTGGGGAGCAGCCACGCCGCATCCCATCTGGAGGGTGTCTGATGGCATCAGTGGGAATAAAGTTCATGCAGGCAAGTAAATATTGACCTTTATTCCATGCTAATGGAATATTCCACACCAAAGACACTCACATAAACCCCACTCCAGCTTTTCCTGGGAGGTGCTGGCAGCAAATGGTACCAAACTCCGAAACTTGAAGATTTTGGAGGGTTAAGGCACCAAGATGAGCCTTCACACCCTGTGTAACCCTGAAATCCCATTTCTCCCCATCTGTGCAGCACCTGTGGGCACACTGGATATCCTATGAGCACTGGGATGGGAGAGCAGGGCAGGAGGAGCATGGCTGTTCCCAGCTGGGCCAGGAGTGCTGTGAGCCCTGTAGGATCAGCAGTGCTCCATTAAACTGTGGCACCAGTGCAGACCCAGGGCTGGATGCTGGATCTGGGGAGGCACAGCACTGTGCTGCCTTCTGGAGCATCCCTGTCCTCTGGGAAAGGAGGGGACGTAGTGGCCAGTGCAGGTGGCACATGGGGCTGGGGTCCTGCCCAAGAACAGAGATGACAGAGACTGAGCTGAGCCTGGGGACACGGCCATGAACAGAGCTGCTGGATCCGTGAATGAATTGGGGTGTTATTGTCTGGAGCTGCTGGCACAAGGTACACTGGCAGCTCTAAACCCCACCAGAAATCAATCCATCTGCTCTTCCTCTCTGCACTAATCCCCACAATGGCACCCAATCGATATCCCATTTACTGCTCTGTGGTTTCCCCATGGATAAATCCCACTCAGTGCCCAGGATGCAGCTGCAGTGCCCAAGTGGGGCAGAGAATATGGCAGGGCAGGGAATGCTGTGGGACAGGGAATGCTGTGGGACAGGAGATGCTGAGGGACAGGGAATATGGCAGGGCAGGGAATGCTGTGGGACAGGGAATGTTGAGGGACGGGGAATGCTGTGGGACAGGGAATGCTGTGGGACAGGGAATATGGCAGGGCAGGGGATGCTGTGGGACAGGGGATGCTGTGGGACAGGGAATATGGCAGGGCAGGGAATGCTGCAGGACAGGGGATGCTGTGGGACAGGGAATGCTGCGGGACAGGGAATGCTGTGGGACAGGGAATGTGGCAGGGCAGGGGATGCTGTGGGACAGGGGATGCTGTGGGACAGGGAATGCTGCAGGACAGGGAATATGGCAGGGCAGGGGATGCTGTGGGACAGGGGATGCTGTAGGGCAGGGAATGCTGTGGGACAGGGAATGTTGAGGCACAGGGAATGCTGCGGGACAGGGGATGCTGTAGGACAGGGAATATGGCAGGGCAGGGAATGCTGTGGGACAGGGAATGCTGTGGGACAGGGAATGCTGTGGCATCCCTCACCCAAGCAATGCCAGGCACAGGCTGGGGGTGCTAGAAGGTTCCATGGCATCGGGTGGGTTCACTGCATGGAGCTGCTGGGAGCAGCAGGAGAGTTGGGAATGTGTGGACACAAGGAAGAGCTGAATGATCTCAGGCTGGGCAGGGATGGGGTGTCCTGGCAGCAGCCCCCCAGTGGGGATGGCCCCCAGAAGTGCCAGCTGCAGAGACCTGGCTGCATCAGCTCTGGGGCTTGGGCTGTCCTTGGATTCAAAGCGGGATAACAAAGGGATGAGGAAGGGATGAGGAAGCCCTGCACCCTTCAACATCTTTATAAATGAATTGGACACAGGACTGGAAGTTCAGACAAAGCAAGTTCACAGACGATAAAAAACTGGGAGGGGCTGCTGGCAAATTGGAGAGTTGGACAATTGCCGTGTGTGTGAGGTTCAATAAGGATTCTGCATCTGGGATAGGGCAACCCTGGTGTACACACAGACTGGGAAATGATTTGCTGGAAAGCAGTGTCGTGGAAAGGGACCTTTCCATGACAACAGTTGAACAGGAGTCACATGAGTCACACCCATGTCCTGGGGGCACCAGGCACAGCATCACCAGCTGAGCAAGGGAGGGAATTGTCCTGCTCTGCTCTGCTCTGCTCTGCACTGGGGCAGCCTCACCTCGAGTGCTAAGGGCAGTTTTGGGCATCACAAAATAAAAAAGACATTAAATCTACTAGAGAGAGTCTAAAGAAACACCGTGAGGGTGGTAAAGGGCCTTGAGGTGAAGCTGTATGAGGAACAGCTGAGGTTACTTGGGCTGTTCAGCCTGGACAGGAGGAGACTGAGAGGACACCTCACTGCAGGTACAAATTCCTTGTGAGGGGAACAGGAGGGGCAGGCACTGACCTCTGCTGCCTGGTGACCAGTGACAGTCCCGAGGGAATGGTCTGAAGTTGTGTCATGGGAGGGATAGGTTGGATATTAGGAAAAGATTCTTCACCCAGAGGGTGACTGGACACTGGAACAGGCTACCCAGAGCAGGACCAAGCCTGACAGGATCTGGACAGTATTTTGGGCATGTGATGTGACTCTTTGGGAGGACCAGGAGCTGGACTGGATGCTCCTTGTGGGCTCCTTCCAACTGAGCGGATTCTGTGAAGGGGTGACAAAGGGATAAGGGAGGGCCAGGCTGATAAGTGATACCACTGATGAGTGAGTGATGGAGTCCTTGGAGGGTCTCTGTGGAGACATTTCAGAGTGGGGCCGGGGGGCCACCAGCAGCCCACAGACATGACAGGGCTAAGGAGGGGGACAGATGGGATGGCAGAGCCCTGCTGGCCCCACTGTGCTGGCCAGGTCCCTGTGGGGCTGAGACAGCTCTTGGCTCTGCTTCCACGCCTCTGTCCCCATTCTTTGGCTGCTTTCCCAGCCAGCTCACACAGTCCTCATGGACAAGCTCTGGGCATGGTGGCCACCAGCATCTTCAGCCTGGCTGGTGGGATTTCCTCTCCTGAGTTTCACACACCTGTCCCATGAGATTGTCCTGTGTGGGCAGGGACAGAGCACACCCCCACTGTGCCCTCAGAGGGGTGAGGGAGAGGGAGTATCCATAGGGACAGCCTATGGATAGGGACTGGCATGTGCCATGGTGAGAGCAGGCACCCAGAGGGACAGCATGTGTCCAAGGGGACAGCGTGTATCCAAAGGGACAGCGTGTATCCAAAGGGACAGCATGTATCCATCAGGACACTGTGTATCCATGGGGACAGCATGCATCCACAGGGACAAGTGTGTCCATGGAAACAGCCTGAATCCCGGAGGACAGCACGTGTCCGTGGGTGACAGCCTGGACCCAGCAGCACAGCGTGTGTCCAGAGGGACAACCTGCTTCCAGGGTGACAGCATGCACTCATGGGACCAGCACATGTCCAGGGGCACAGGTGACATCCTGGGGGGCGCCCTGTGTGTGGAAGGACACGGCACACCTGGGGACGGCACGTGTATGAGGGAGAGCAGGTGCCTGAGAGGACAGCACGTTTGCAGAGGGACAGCATGTTTGACAAGGGACAGCACATGTCCATAAGGACAGGGCTTGCCTGGAGGAACAGGATGTCACTGGAGGGTCACATGGATTTTGGGGAAATTATGTGCCAGAATGAGAGTGTGCAGCAGGAGAAGGGACAGCAGGAGAAGGGACAGTGTGTACTGGGGGCACAGCAGCCCCGGGACATGCAGTGCCACGCCACTATTCCAGGTGGCCCAGCAGCAATAAGGAAGGTCCCAGCCCAGCCCAAGCATATGGGGGACAGGAATTTACTGCCAGGTTAAATAAAAGATGAGGAGATGACATCCACTGGCACTGGCTGTGTCACTCTGAGCCGACCCCACTCCAGCTGCAGGACACAAGGATTTGGCCACCTGCTCTCACTGGTCCCTGCCACTCTCCTTGGCCCCTTATTTAGGGGTGGGGTTGATGCCAGGTGACAGTGGAGTGTGGTGGTGCTACCATGAGCATCCAGGGATGTGTTCAGAGACAGAGAAGAAGGCCTGGTTCCCACCAGCCTGGAGACCCCAAAGAAATGTGGCACACAGGGAACAGGGTCCCTGTCCCTGTGCTGGTACCTGATCCCACAGGGTGACAGTGTCACTTCAGAAAGGGATGTTCCAAGCCCTGACTCCAGGGATGCTCTAAGCCCTGTTCCAATGGATGCTCCAAGCCCAAATCCCAGGTGTGCTCCGAGCCCTGATCCCAGGTGTGCTCCATGCCTCCATCCTAAGAATGTTCTGACCCTCTTCCTAGGGATGCTCCAAGCTCTGGGCTCCCCAGGATGGTCTGAGTGGTGATCCTGGGACAGTCTGAGCCCTGAGCCCCTCTTCCAGATTCCTCTTCCAGCCTCCTACTGGCACCCTCAGGATTTTGCTCCCCACTCAGCACAGCTCTCCATGGGCAGCCCTTGGCACCTGGATGCTTGTTGGCATTGTCTCACCTGGCACCTGCCTGCTCCAATGCTCCCTCATCATCTCTTCTGCTAGCAAAGCAATCACTCCCCAATTTAACCTGGATTAAAGCAGCATTGCTCACTTGCTCCCTCGCTAGTTCTTTTCCAATTAATTTGTTCCTCGCTTTTATTTCCTAATTAATTCTTCAGGCTCTTTGGCAAGGAAACAGCAGTGGTGCCCAGGGTCTCAGGAAGGGATCAGGATTAATTATCCCAGTGGGAATGAGCAGAGGGGAAGAGAAGCAGGGGCTTAGCCCAGGATGGGGACATGGATCTGGGGTGAGCAGTCTTCCCTGGACCACCCATAAGCATCCCATACAAAGGAGAACCATGGGATGAGGGGCTCACAGCTTACATCATTTCCATCTTCCCTTGGGAATGTCACAGGGACAAAATCCTCACAGAAACCACTATGATGCCTCTGGGGGGGGCACCCTAGGGGCAGGTTGCAGTGGGGGCCCAAGTCCTGCAAGGGTTAATGCACAGTACAGCACAGGGTGTTGGAGCTAAAAATACTGTGCCTTTCTTGGGATTTGCTCCAATGACTCATTCCTTTCTGTAATTTATTGCTTGTTACATAATCACTTTCATTTTCAGCTGGAGAAAAATGGAATATGTTTTTTTCCCCTTTTCTTCTGTTTTTTCAAATGAAAAGGGCATTTTAGCACATAAGCACCAGCCATTTTCCCAGCTCTTCCTGGCATCTTCCTGGCAAAGGGCTGGCATGCTGCCGCCAGCTCCAGCCTTCATCCAAAGGCTCCCAAGAGCGTGGGGAGCTCTGGGGTCTGCTAAAGAGGGAAAGGGGAGTGAGAGCTCTCTGGGTGCTGGGAGGGCAAAACACCCTGGGGCAGCTCTGGGATGGATGGAGGGGCTGGATCCACCCTTTGTGCCCATTGCCCAGCCAGGGTGAGCACACCTGGCACTGCTGCAAGGGCACTGCTGTATCCCAGCAAACCCAGGGCTGCATCCCAGCAAGCCCAACGTGGTACTCCAGCAATTTGGGCACCACGGCCCAGCAAACCCAGTGCTGTGTCTGAGCAATCCTGGGGCTGCATCCCAGCAAATCCAGCTCTGTGTCCCAGCAAACCACTGGGTTTGCTGCATCCCAGAAATCCCAGTGCTCTGTTCCACTGAGCCCAACAGAGCGCTCCAGCAAGCCCAGAGCCATCTCCCAGCGATCCAAGTGTCTGCCAGCACAGCTGCCTGCACCAAAGCAGGGCAGGACACTCCAGAGGGGAAGGGGGGCTCTGGGTCAGGCCCTGGCTGGGACTGGGATGATCTTCTGGCAGGGAGGTGAGAGCCCCACTCTCTGCCAGCCCCCCTGCCACCTCCACAGGGGGGCCAGGAAGCCTTGTGTTTGGAGCTGCAGCCTTGGAATTAACTGTGCCAAATGTTTTATTTGCGTAGAAACACAATTATGTTAATTAAAGCATATCTGTAATTACAGCACTTAGTGGCCTATAAGTGCACAAGTGACTCTGGTGACTTTAGAGAAGCTGGAAGGCTGGAGGGTGGCTTGGCCCCAGCTCCAGAGAGCTCTGTGGGGGGGAAAGCAGCAGTGTCCCCATGGGGTGACAGTGGTGACCCCAGTGCCTGGCCACTCTGCCAGGGACGGTGCAGTGAGATGGGCGGCTCAGTACCCACAGTCACACCCTGACCAAGCCACGGTCCTGCTGCTCTGGGAGTGAAGATAAAAAGAAGAATATGCCTCCAGCACCTCAGGGAAGAAAATGGGTCCCTGAGGTAGCCAACAGTGCTGGGCAAAGGGAGTTTTTCCGTTTTTGCAGGCAGCAGGGGCTAAAGAGTGTATCTGTGAGGGGGAAATAAAGGGGAAGCAGAGAAAGATGACAGCTGGAGCAGCAGGCAACCAGCCCATGAAATGGCTGGGATACATCCCACAGTCTCCAGGCAAAGGGAGGGAGGGAGGTGGCATCTGTCCCCACCTCAGCAGAACCCTGGTTGTCGGCAGTGTGTTATGGGGGGATCAGGACCCCAGAGGGATCCTGGTCTGGGGCCATGGAGAGCCTGGAGCAAGGGAAGCAGCAATGGCATGGCGTGGTGCTCCAGGATCCCCACACACCCAGACACCTTTCCTCCACCACCAGGGCAGCCAGCCTCCCAGGCCAACACCTGCCAATGCAGTTTCCATCTCCCCCAGCCTCCAGCAGTGACAGAAAATCCTGCAATTGCTCAGCCCAGAGCAAAACCATTTCTCTGGAGCCGAAGGATCTCACCCTGCACATCCCCCGAACAGATCCCACACACGGTTCAGCAGCACCCTGGCATCTGCAGGCAGGAAAGGCAGGGAGGGCTGCTGAGCTGCCGTGTTCCATTTGAAGCCATCGGGAACCCTGCACAACTCCAGACCTGCACAATAATGGCCAGGTGCTGCATGGCAGTGCCAGGGCAGCTGGCAGGAGCTGCGGGAAGGGCAGCGGTGGCACCAAAGCTTTGCCGGGTGGGATTTGTTTGCTGAGCAAACGAGGGGAGGCCGCTGATCCGGCTGCGGAGGCTGAGCCCTGTTTGCTCGGCAAACACGCTGCTCCGGTGCTCCGCCCTGGAGCATCAGGTCCCGTGCAAGCAGCTGCCCCCACTGCCTGGGGGCT
The DNA here is from genome assembly GCF_035770615.1 of Melospiza melodia melodia. Taxonomy (NCBI): domain Eukaryota; kingdom Metazoa; phylum Chordata; class Aves; order Passeriformes; family Passerellidae; genus Melospiza; species Melospiza melodia. Next base: position 24,093,745 of record NC_086195.1, read on the forward strand.
GCCTGGAGCCGCAGGAATGCAGCTGGCCCCGGTGGTGGGGCTAGAAAGCCTGGCAGCCCTGCAAGGCTGCAAATCCCTGTCCACATTGCACGGCAACCCGGCAAATCCCCGTTGTATGGCGTTCCTGTAAATCCGTTATTGTTGTACAGCATCCCTGCAAATCCCTGTCCCCACTCCACGGCATCCCTGCAAACCCCCAGGGGTGCCAGGAGCCACAGGAATGCAGCTGGTCTCAGTGATGGCAGCCCTGCAAGGCTGCAAATCCCTGTCCACACTGCGTGGCAGCCCTGCAAATCTCCATCCCTGCTGCATGGCATCCTTGCAAATCCCACCACCGTGGGGACCTCCAAGCAAAGCCACCGGCACCCCAAGGGAGCCAAACCAGGCAGGAGCATAGCCAGGTGAGAGGGAAAACACACAGTTACCCTGAATCCCTGGGGAATTATCCTTCGATAAATGCAACCCTACAGATGCTGCCAACTCATCTTTCAATTAGTCCATTTATTTGATAACTAGAGGAGGGAAGCAAGCTGCAGTTGATCGTGGTTCAGCATGTTTTTTTCACTTTGCTTTTTTTTTTCCTTTCCAGCATTGTTTTCCCTTAAAAATAGTGGGAATAGAGCAGGAGCCAGGATCTTGCCTGTGCTTTCCACGCCCCACGCTTTCCATGAACAACAGTGCCCTAGGAGCAGGGATCGTCTCCCAAGCAACACCACAGATTTCTAACTGGATCATCCATCTGTGAACATGGCACAAGTGGGAGCCACTCACTGGGCCAGGACTTCTTCTCAAATGATCCAAATATTCCCATGAGCTAGAGTTAGTGCAGAGTTAGGGAGTGGGGACCATCTGTGGAGGGACAAGAGATGACAAAGCCACTCATGCCTTGGAGGCTCATCAGGGCAGGAGTGGCTCTGTCTGACACTTTCAACCCATTTCCCAGAGCTGAGTTGAGCTTTTAGCTTCCAAAACCTCAGCTTTCCCTGAGAGGAGGGGGAAACTGGGGATGGGCTGTATGGAGTGCCAGTGGTGGGGCTGGTGTGGGTACTGGGGGAGAGATGGAACTGGCAGAGAAATGCAGCTCAGCCCTGGGACTGGCATGGAGATGCCATATGGAATATGGAAACAGAATTATTGAGGTTGTAAAAGCCCTCTGAGACCATCAAGTGCAACCATTCCCCCAGCAGTGCCAAGCCTGCCACTAACCCATGTCCCCAAATGCCACATCCACAAAACTTTTACATCCCTCCAGGGATGGGGACTCCACCCTGTTCTGGGCAGCCTGTTCTGCACCCCTTCAGGGAAGGAATTTTCCCTAATATCCAAATTAAATCTCCCCTGGTGCACCCTTCTGGGCTGCTCTCTGGCACAGCCAACATCCCGCTGGTACTGGGACCAGTGCCGGAGCAGCCAGGCTTTTATTCCTCGACCATGCTTTCCATTAATGAATGGCTTTTCTGTGGTTGAACTGCTGGCTCCAGCTCCCCTGCCACCCTGTGCCTGGACAGAGCCCTGCCAGGATGACTGGCAGCCAGGTGCCACCTGAAAAGTGTCCCCAGCCTCATCCTCTTCCCTGTGCCACAGTGCCCATGACAGGGCTGGTTCAGGGATCCAAGTGAGCTGCACAGGAAAGGATGGAAACAGGGATCCCAGATTATCCCCATGGACCCTCCTGGGAGCACAGTGGTTCTCTGATGTGCCTGCAGGTTCAGGAGCTGGGATCCAACTGAGCTGCACAGGTCAGGATGGAAACAGGGTTCCCAGAGTATCCCCTGGGAGCACAGCAGTTCTCTGTGTGCCTGCAGATCGGGGGCTGCAGGAGGGAGGGGACATAGCTGGGGTCCCCCTGGCCGTGCTGCAGCTCCCTGCACTGTCAGCTGGCACGTGGAGCTCGCTGCAGGCTCTGTGCACAGCAACACACCCCGTGCCTGACTCTGCATTCTCGGCAGCCCACGGACCTGCTGTCCCTGTCCCTGCTGTCCCTGTCCCTGCCTGCGCCGCGGGGGAGAGGGGCTTCTCCAGCAGCACCCCACCTTCGCAGAGCCCTCCATCTCCACCAGTACAGCACACCCACACAGCCAGGAGCCAGCTCCCGCGCTGCTCCTGGGGGAAGGAGACCTTCTTTCCATCCCTTTTTTCCATCCCTGCACAGTAGCACAGTTGCTTCATCTCCTTGACGTAAGGGAGATGGTCACAACGGGACATGGGGGGCCCCAAGGACATTACCCTGACCTCGGGGTTCCCAAACCACATGGAGCTGGAGGTGGCACTGGTGGCCCCTCTGCACAGCCCGAGCATGGTACACACAGCACAAACCCTGCCCCAGGCAGCTCCAGCTGTGTCCTGTTGATCTGGTAGGTGCAGGACCAGCCACAGATGCCTGACTGGGACCCACAGCCATTCCCAGGAGCATCATTTCCCTGGAGACAGTCAGATCCAACAGCAGTCCCCTCAGCCTCTTCCTGAGCCTCCCAGGGTTCATCATACCCAGCTCCCACCATGAGCAGCTTTTTTCCTGTGGCATCCTTTGGAGCAAGAGCTCACCTGGCTCTTCTGCTGCATCCACCTGCACCTGGGTCTGACCAAAGGAAAACAGCACCCAAAGGGCACCTTAGTGCCCTTGGGCTGATTCTGGGGAATGCCTCTGAAGTTTGGCTGGCATTTCCACAGGGACACTCCTCATGCCTCAAGACCTGCATTGTCCACAGCCAGTACTGTTTTTCTTCACCTGAGCTTTAGCAAAACTCCCCAGTTTTGGGGGTTTCATCCAGCAGTGTTGCTGACTCAGATCTGTCCCCCTTCCCACTGAAGCCAGGAAAGGTGCAAGACCAAACCAAAGCCCATGATGGGTCCCAGAGAGCCTTTGGCTCAACCAAAGGGGGAAAAACAGGGATGGGAGGGCCCCAAGGCTGTGCTGGTGGGGAAAGTGGAGCATATTCTGCTGAGGGAGAATGAAGCACTGCAGCCTTTGTCCTGGCAGACCTACACTAACCCTAGTCAAGCACTAACTGTAATGCTGATCATAGACCTAACCATAAACCTACACCTTGGCATAGCTGTAACTCTAAACTTACACTCAGCCTAGCCCTAAATCTAAACCTAACAATAACCCTAACAATAAACTAAGCCTTAAATCTAGCTCTAACACAGACACTAAACTAACCTGAACCATAATTCTAACCCGAGCCCTAAATCTAATCCGAGGCTAACAATAACCCTAAACCTAAGCTTAAATCTAAACCTAAGCATAAGCCTAAAATTAGTACTACTCCTAATACTAATCTGAACCTTAAACTTAGCCATAGACCAAACACCAGCCCTAGACTTAACCTAAGTTTTAACACTACTCTTAGATCTAACCAGACCCTAAATCTTTTATCTTAGCTCTAGACCTAACCTTAAAGCTAAACTTAGCTTTAGCCTTAACCTTAAACCTATACCTAATCCAAACACTAGCCCTGAACTTGATCATAGCCCTAAACCCAGACCTAAATTTAGTCCAACTTTAGCAGTAGCTCTGACCCTGACCCTAATCCTAACCTCAGGCCCAGCTTCAGCCCCTCAGCAGCCAAAGGGAGGCCAAGCTCTACCCCTGAGGTGCTGCAGAAGGACCGAGGGGGTCCCCATATCCTGCAGCTCCCAAGGATGTCCGTGCTCAGGATCCAACACTCTCCTCTCAGGAGGAGAGCAGGAGTTCCAGCCCATTGCAGGACTTCTATCCCACTGCAGGAGTTCCATCCCATTCCAGGGGTTCCATCCCACTGCAGGAGTTCCTGGCTTGAGCAGCTGACAATCAAATTCTTGAAAATTTCCACCACCCTGCTTGAGTCAGGAGGTTGGGGACTCTGGCACTGTTCCCCATCACTAGCACCACCTTTCTTGACCCCAATTTCTTACTTAAAGCCTTCATGGCTTCCACCTGCTTTTTCCATGCAGGAAGGATTCTGCCATCCCCCTGTCTGTGATCACACCAGTAAAAAACATGAGGAAAGCCCTCATTTTGGGGAGAGCAAGGGAAAACACAGCAACACCCACAGCTTGTGTCCTTTCAGCCAGGCTCAAGCCAAGTGTTGGCTCGAGGACAGGGCTGTGGAGACACAGGGCAGCTCTGGTGTGAGGATAAACCCTAAACCACCAAGAAGCTGCACAGACATCCCACAGCATCACCACCAAGCAGCAACATCCTCCTGAGGCTGATCATGCCACTGCTTGGCAGGGCTCCATGCCTCAGAGCCAGGCTGGGGACCATCAGAACAAGCAGGGGCTACAAATCCCTGCATTCCCAAATTCTGGCTGCCCTGCCAGCTTTTGCCCTCACAGGCACTGGCATTAGGGCTCTGGTGCCATGGGGTGAGATTAAATGTGCAGGGAGGTTTTCATTGGAGCATCAGCATCCTCATGCCATAGGAAACAGACCCTGAACTTCAGGGGACATGGACAGGTCACCCTGCAGACCTCACCCCACAGCCAAGCAAAGCACAGGCACGTTCAGCTGGCACCAGCTCCAGAGAAGAAAAGGGTGAAGAAAAACCCTCCACCAGTCTCTGCCTTTCAAATGCGCCTTATAAATATCTGCTCACCGTCTTCTGAGTCACCCAGCTGAAACGTGCAAGTTATTAACAGCCTGGGAAGGGGCTGGGAAGCAACTGGAAGGCAGAGGAGGCTTCTGGCTAAGTCAGCACTTTGTCCCAGAGCTGCACTGGCAGCGCTGCTGTCTGCTTTTCCCTCTTTGGGTGGAGAGCAGAGGGCTCTGGGGATGCTGAAACACACAGTGAGGCTGTCCTGGATGGATGCAATGCTCAGGCTAAGCCCCAACCCAGCCCCAGCCAAAAAAAGTCTGGGTTTCACATTTTCAGTGGGAAATGCACCCCATCCCACTTCTAAATCCCTCTCTTTGTTCTATTTGATTTATCATAGAATATACAAACTGACAAAGGCCCAAAAGGTTTGAACCAAGATTCTCCCATGTCCTTCCTGCCCTCTGACTCCACACACCAGGGATGCAGGCAGGGCTCAGAACATGGGTCTAGGAGCAGGATTTGCTGCTGGGAGCAGCATTTGGGGACAGGAGAGGACCAAGGGCTGCTGCTGCCAAATAACCAGCTTCAGGGACATTTGGCACTCAGCAAGTCCCTGAGGCTGCCATACTGGTCCATTCCCCACAGGGGATCCTGTGTGGATTACAAGGTTTGGGGACAGCTTCCTACAAGGTGTTTCCAAACACCTTCCTACACATTTCTACACGGCCAGATTGGATGAGGAGGGACCTGGTGTACTGAAAGGTGTCCCTACCCACGGCAGGGACATAGGAACTGGATGAGCTTTAAGGTTCTTTCCAACCCAAACCACTCATCCCGCAATTCAGGCTCCAACCCCTGAAACATCAAATCTTGCTGTCATCTCCCATTGCTAAGGCAGGTGAGACCCTTCCACCCACCCCTGACACCTGGGCTGGGAGAAGCCAAGCTCAGGCTGCCTGCTGCCCACTCAGCAGCCTCTGCACTGCCTGACCCTGCTGCTGCTGTGCAGATGGAGCCATGGCAGCAAACAAAGCCTCTCCCAACACTCCCTATCCAGCTCATTCCCCCCTCCAGACAGGCCCATCCATTCAGGAGAAAGCTGGACATGCAGAGAGTCCCAGGCAGCTCCGGGCCCTGCCGGCATTTCTGAGCCCAGCACAGCTCCCACTGAGCCACGTGGGAGCTGGCAATGAGACAAAAGTAATGACCAGGGTCAGAGGGCAGCAGGAGGAAAGAGGGATTCCCAGAAATTGCTGCTGCATCCACCATTGCCCCCAGGGAATGCTGTATTCAGCCCTAGATGGATGCTCAGGCTCCCAGAGCCCCCAAAGCAGCACAGCTCACAGGGGATGAGCAGGGCTCTGCTGCAGATGATGGCCAGGGCACACCTGGTGAGGATCCTCACTAACAGAGCCAGAATCTGGCCCAGATCCCAACACCTCCAAACAACTGGCTGTTCTGAAGCTGGAGATGCTCAGGGAGATGCCCTGGGGTGATGGAGGGGAAATTCCTCACTCACCCTGGAGACCTTCCATGGACAGGAGCAGGGTGCTGGGAAGCTCCTGGCATATGCAGAATGCAGGAAGCTTGCAGCCAGGAGTTTTCCCTCTATTTTCCCTGCCAGGCACCTCCAGGCTCTGGGGCTGGGTGCACAGGCAGGTGGGTGATCCTGAAGAGCCCCAGTTACAAGTGCAGGAAGAGCCCAAGGCTTTGAAAAACCTGGAGAACCTCACCTAAGAACCTCAACAATGGGGGACCAGGTTAAACTCCTACCACTGAACCCCTTTTCCTGCTGGAGGGGGAGCAGAGCCATCCAGCCAGACTGCCAGGACAATGGAGTGATGGGGTGATGGGGTGGGCATTTTCCATGGCATTTTACACATGCAGCCCAGGGACCAGCAATAACCATGAAGGGTCTGGGGGGGTTCTCTAGGGGGTTTGCAGGTGCTCCAAGGCTTCCAAAGGGTGGCTGAGCCCATGCTCCCTGTGTCCCAGACAGTGTTGTGCCCTGAAGGAAGCCCTGACCCCTCCCAGCCTCCGCTGAGCTGGATCCTTCCCGCAGGGATGCTCAGAGCTGCATCTCCTCCTCTGTGTTTTCCATCTGCAGAGCTCAGTAGCTGCTTCCCCAGCCCCAGCTGCTGTCAGATGCTGTGAAAGCAGCAGCTCCAGGCACCCTGGCACCCCACCCACCTCTAACCAGGTCAGCGTCCACCCACCCGGGAGCACACATCCCGGCAGGAGAAAGGGAGGAAATGGGTTAAAACGTGACCTGGATAATGCTGCACCTGCATCCCCTTGCAAAAAAAATGCACCATGCACATGGGAGAGCTGGGCCACCTCTGGATGCCAGCCCCAGCGTCACTGGCAGCCCATGGAACAGGGCAGGGCTGGAGGGGAGGCTGGGAGCAGCAGCACCTTCCCCACAGCGCCAGCCTCACACTGCAACCCCTCCAGGGAGCACTGCAGGGCCGAGGGCATCATCCTCTGGCAACTCCTGGGAAGCTTTTCCACCTCTCTGTACCCCGTGGGGTTCACAGGAGCAGGGACAAATATGAAGGACATATCCCATGTTAAAAGGGTAAAGCAGCTGGACTCACCATTCCCACCTTGCCTGCCAATTCCCACCTGGGCACAGCCAGCCCAGCTACACCAAGCTTTTATGTCAGTTACTTTTTTTAAAAAAGCCTTTAAAGAGCAGCAGCAGAGGCAGGAGGGAACATGGGGCTCGCATGGCATTTCAAGACCTTTGTGTGTTTTGCTTAAAGAAAAGGACACGTGCACGTGTTCAGGCAGCACCAGGGAAGGATCTCTGCAGGGAACAAAGCACACACAGCACCAGGGAGTGAGCCAGGAGAGCTGGGGGAAGGATGCTGCCTGCAGAGACAGACCCAGCACCCACGGGAGCGTGGGAGGATCAGCACCTATTGGGGCCTTGAGAAAACAGATCCAAGGCACACATTGCATGTAGGCAAGAGAGATGCTGGAGGGTGTTTTCTACAGAGAGGGAGAGGGTTCTCACCCAAAGGTCAACTCATGAAGGTGTGAAAATTCGGTGAGGGAAATGAGTAGCGCTGGAGCAGGAGTGGATGGAAGCTTCCCTGCACCCCAACAGTCCTGCCATCACCTGAAGCACCTGCTCCAGGAGAGCCCAGGCTGCTCCTGGGCACATTCCAGTCCCTCCTGCTTCTGGTGGTCCTGGTGTGAGCAGCTGAGCCAGGCAGTTCGGCCAGAGCCCGAGCATGTGGAGCTGGCACTGTCAGACAAAGGAATCCAGCACTGAGAAGCCTTCCTCCTTTCTGCCCTAGACCTGCATTTCTTCCTGTGGTCCAGCTCACCCTCCCAGAGGGCTTTTCAAAATGTGGGATCTGCTCCCACTGGAGCAGGGGGAGGAGAGATTGGGAGCACCCCAGATCCTTGGTGCCCAGAGCACACGCTGTGAATATCCATGCACATCCTGCTTCCCAGCAGCTGCGGCGCAGCCAGCGCTGCACACGGGGGTGCACGCACACGGGGGGCTCTGCCAGCCCCGCCAAGCCTCTGGGCACTGGGGATCCACACACTGCAAGCTGCCCCTCTTGCAACGTGGGCTCTCCAGAGCATCACCCTTCCCTGCTTCCAGGGAGCACTGTCATCCCTCAGCAAGGTCACCCACGCTGTCACACAAAGCCCGCTGTGCCCGCTGCAGCAGGAGACCACCGTGAGCCCCATCCCCACCTGGCCTTACACAGACAGGCACTGTGACACTGGGAGCCCCAAATCTGCTTGGTGAGCGGGTGGCCGTGCAGGGACTGGCTTCTCTTGCCCTGTGTGAAGCTGCCGAAACCACAATTCAGAAGGCTGACCTGAATTTCACAAAGTCACCCGGGCCCCCCTGCGGCCCACCACTGGGCCAGGAGCCTTCTACCCTTGCAGGAAATCATTATGGGATGAGGGTGATGGGGAGACAGGGAGATTCAGTTCACACCAGCCCTCCGGCACAGAAACACCGGCGATGACCTGCCCCGGGGCTAACCTGGGTGGCGAGTGGGGAATAGGGAGGGGTCGCAGCCTCTTGTCATTTCCTTGCCACCCCCTCCCTGACAGCTGTCAGGCAGGAGGAACTTTTTCCTGCGTCCCTGACGTCTCCTTCGCTCCTCTGCCCGGCATTACTCCCAGAGCATCCCTCCCTCTTGGCGTGGTCCCCCATCCCCGGTGCCGGCGGGAGGGAACTCACATGTCAGATGCGGCCGCCTGGTACGGCTGGCTCCGGCAGAGAATGGAGTGTCCGCAGCCCTGGCCCATGGCTCCGCATGCTTCGGCAGCCCTCCCAGCCCCGCCGCCGCCGCGCCCGCTTCTCGGTGCCGGCTGCGAGCGGAGCCTCCCGCCGCGCTCAGCTCGCTGCTGTCACCGAGCCCGATGCAGCGCGCCGAGGCGTGCGGGAGGGGAGGACGGAGCGGGGGCGACGCTGATTGACGGCGCTGCTGCGGCTCCGCGGGGCTGGGCGGGGGCCGCGCCGCTCGGCGGAGGGCCCGGAGGGGCCGGAGGGGCCGCACCTGCCGCCCGCCGCCGCCCAACCCGCGCCGCGCCCGGCCTCGCCCGTGCGCCGCGCCGCGCCGGGGAGCGCCCGCCTTTGTCTCGGAGCGCCCGCGGGACCTGCCCTGCCCGCTCGCCCCTCCGGCCCTGCTGGGAGCGCAAGCCCCGTGTGCCGTGCGCTGTTACTGCCCCGGTGGCACCGGCAGCACCACTGGGCAGCAGTGTTCCCACCTGTCCCTGTCCCAGAGGTACTGAGCAGCACTGGTCCCACAGGTTCCTGTCCCAGGGGCAATGAGCTGCACTAGGCAACATTTGGACCACAGGCAGGCTGCAATGTATTTCTTCTCTTGTAAGGGAGATGGCCTCAAGTTTTTCAAGAGAGGTTTGGATTTGGTATTCGGGACAATTTCTTCCCCAATACTGTTGTCAAACGCTGCAGGCACCATGCCTGTGGGGATTTAAAAGCCATGTAAATGTGATACTTGGGGACATGGTTTAGTGGTGGGCTTGGCAGTGCTGGAAAATGGTTGGATTCAGTGGTCTCAGAGGGATTTTCCAAATCATGGTTCTGTGATTCTATCATACAGAATGGCACTGGACCACAAACGGGTCCCTGCCAGAGAGTGGACACCTGGCAAACAGTCCCAGACACGTGGGTGGTCTCCAGCTTGAACCTGCTGCTCTCCTGTCCTGGGCCCCATGGGCTGAGTTCTGGCAGTGTGAGCTGCAGGCAGGGTGGGACAGTGTCAGAGGGGTCAGGGGTGGGACAGTGTCAGAGGGGTGAGCAGGGTGGGACAGTGTCAGAGGGGTGAGCAGGGTGGGACAGTGTCAGAGGGTGCCTGGAGAAGGGTAGAAGTCACTGCAGTGCCAGCACTGCCTGTGCTCTTCAGGCAATGACCCCATGCACGGGAGCTACACTCCCAAGAGGGACCCTGGGGAAGGACACCCATCCTACACTGAATTCAGAGGTCAGAGGTTTCTGTGAAATTCAGGTCAGAGGTTTCTGTGAAACCTCCTGGCACAAGGGAATCAAGAAGGAGCGACAGCAACCTGAGCTTTCAAAGATATTTAAGCATTTCAGCTTCTTCCAGTGCAAGCACTAGAGACAAAAAGGGAAGCTCCTAGGGACCAGGTGCTGGACAAAGACTGCAAGGAGATCATCCAGCTGATGAAGGTCTTGACTCAGGGTCACAGAACCACTGAATGGTTTGGGTTGGAAGGGACATTTGAAGCTCCTCCAGTTCCACTCCACTGCCATGAGCAGGGACATTTTCCACTAGACCAGGTGTCTGCAAGCCCCATCCAGTCTGGCCTTGAATGCTTCCAGGGATGGGGCAGTCACTGCTTTTCTGGGCAGACTGTGCCAGGGTCTCACCACCCTCACAGCCAAGAATTCCTTCCCAGTATCCAATCTAACCCTACTGTCTGTCAGACAAAAGCCATCCCCACTGTCCTGTCGCTCCAGGCCATTGTCCAACATCCCCCCCAGCTCCCTTGGAGCTCTGTTAGGCAATGGAAGGGGCTCCAATGTTTCCCCAGAACCTTCTCTTCTTCAGGCTTAACACTCCCAACTCTCTCAGCCGTAGGAGGGATGCCCACAGCAGATGTGTTCCAGTTCCCAGAGCATCTCCACAGCATCCTCTGTATTCCCTCCATCAGCTTCATGTCCTTCTGATGCTGGGCCCCAGAGCTGGAAGCAGCTCTGCAGAACAGGTCTCACCACAGCAGAGCAGAGCAGAGCAGAGCAGAATCCCTTCCTTGCCTGCTGCCCACACTCCTGGGGACCAGCCCAGGACACAGGGGGTGTCTGGGCTGTCAGTGCACATGGCCAGGGCATCCTGAGCTTTTCAATTCTCAAGTCTTTCTCCCTAGGGCTGCTCTCAATCCATTCTCCAGCCATTCTGTGTTTGTGCTTGGGAATACTCCAACCCAGGTGCAAGACCTTGACTTACCTTGTTGAATTTCATGTGGCTGGCACAGTATCCCCTCTTCAGCCTGTCCAGGTCCCCCTCAATTCCATCCCTTCCCTCCAGCATGGTGATCACACCACAGAGCTTGCTGTAAACATGCTGGGGTACCCTGGATCCCGCTGCCTGTGCCACTAACAAAGATCCATGTCTTTGCCCTGCTCTTTCTCTCACCCTCAGTGTCTCTGGGCCACTGGCAGCACAGAGCCATGGACCTTTGTTCTCAGCCAGCACAGGCACACAGGTGAATCTAGAGCGTGTCTGGGGTCTGCAGGCTCCACTGCACTGCTCTGCAGGTACCTGCATCCTCTGCACTCTCTCCCCATGCTGTGTGCTGCACCACAGGCCCAAATCACGCTCCCAAACTGGGAACTTGGCTTGGTGTGTTGAGATTTTGCACCAAAAAGAGCTATTTGGGTTGCTCTTCACTAGCCTTGCAGACCTCCATCTCCCCAGCATCATTTGCCTGTGGGGAGAAGGGAGGAATGTGCTTTAAAGTCGTTGTGGATCCACCAGCTGGGACGTCAGAGCAGCAATAGATATTAAGGGATTAGCACTCAAATCACATCAGTTCCTGTCAAATTCACCAGAATTAATATCCCCATGGCCTACAGATATAGGCAGAGTATCAGTTACACAAGATCCTCTGACTTTGTTATCTGCAAGGGGAAACTGAGGCTCAGACCTGCAATTACTTTCCCAAATTTTCCCCCAAGAGAGCTGAGAGTAGAGCTGGGACTAATTGGAGATTATTTTAAGGATCATCACTTTAATCTAACCCCTATTTCCACCCTGAGCCTCAGATTTAATGACTTAAAGATAGGTTTTCATCATATCCTGCACTCCTTTAGGGGGAGAACCTGCTGTGGGGCACCATGGGGTGCCCTAAGGACTGGGAGCCATTCCAGCACTCATCCATCTCCTCCCACCAAGGTGGCCAAGTTGTTCCCAACACTCTGCAGTGGCAGTAGTGGATGGTGGGAGCAGGGTGGCTGCCACGTATGGGCCATCCCACACCCTGCTAACCCCATCACCTTGTAACATACAAGGAGTCCCCTCCTTTCCAGAAAAGCTGGTTCCATGCCTGTTTATCCCGGCCCCTCTTATTCCCCAAGGGATGTTTTTGTCTTGCAGTGGTCCCCAGACAGAAGCAGCTGAGAAGATCAGAGCAGATGTGGGTGCAAAGACCACCAGAAGGAACCAACCATCTCCAGATGCAGGGCAAGGACCATCACGTCTGCATATTACCTTGGAATCATGGAATTTGTGTGGGAAAAGCCATTTGGGACCACCAAGTCCAACCATTCCCCACCACTGACAAGCCCTCCACTACACTATGGACCCAAGTGCCACATCCACATGGATTCCCACCATCCCACATGCTCCAAACCCCCTGGGACTCCCTCCATGGTGCCTGTGTGATGCCTAGCTCTCTCCCTTCTCATTCCCCTCTCCAAATGTCATTCCTGGTATTTAAGAGACGTGGTTTTCTCAGCTCCACATCTGCCTGTACTATTTTCTCCTCAAGAGAAAACTATGCCCCGTATCCAAGAAGCTTCTTAGAGTCCTCCTGCAAATGGCAGCACAGTGTGTGAAGTCCCAGGGGTGTCATGGAGGCTAAGAATTGGAAAAACCCTCCTGGAATGTTTTGGTGTGTTTAATTAAAATGCTCAGTTGCTCAGTTTGAGGTTGATTTTTGTTTTGGTTTTTTGGGATTTTTTTTTAAATAAATCCTGCTAATTCTTGCTTGGAAGCACACAAGGCATTTTTGGGTGGGCATTGCTGCGTGGATATTGGTGGGTGGGCATCACTGGATGTGTTGGAACCCAGGAAATTCCTCTGGCTGTCCTGGAGGACTCGAGACCCTGCCAAGGGGGCTCAGAGACCTTGGCACAGAGCCCAAGACCCCTGTGCCTTTGATCTTGACCCATGGAAAAAACAATTACCTTATATGAAGATTTACAAGCCACAAAAGTTTTAGTAGAATAATAGTTTGTCACAGGGTGAAAAATAGATTTTTGAGGTTCTTAGAATAGGGGCTTGGGGTCCCAAGATGGAGGAATTTGGGCGTGCCCTGTCCTTCCTTCTTCCTTCTTCCAAGGCTCCATGTTCTGGATGATGCTGGCTCTTTTAGATTGGTTTGGAGTAGAAACTCACTGTCTAACATAGGTGATAGGTATTGGGAAGTAATTGTAAATATTGTACATGTAGTTTTTAGTTTGAAAAGATAACACCACCCCATGAGAGGCAGAGTGCAGAAGCCATGCCTCTGTCTGACCTGCTGGGCGGACCTCGGCAGGCAGGAGAAAGAATGTTATAGATAAGATACAATAAACAACCTTGAGAATGAGAAATGAAGAGTTCTGACTCCTTGTTCAAGCACTGGGCTGGGAAAAAAGACTTTCTAACACATCTCAGGGTCACTCTGACCAGCTACAGACCCCGAGAGCTGCTACAGAGCATGGACATTCCTGGTGCCATCTCCTGCACAAAGCTGCTAAAACCAGGGCTTCACTGATCCCTCTGACAGGGCTGAGGCCCCAGTGATGGTCAGGGAGATCCTCCCAGAAACCTTCTCCAGGTGCACCTGAGAGGGGCAGCTCAGCCTGACCTCCTGGCCAGAGGGAGCAGGTCCTGGGAGACATGACAACAGTCAGAATCCTGACACAGTGTCTCCTACAAATATCACATTATCTCCTAAAAATCTCACTTGTTTCTCTTTGCTGGAGCTGCTGGGGATCCTGCACTGGGCACCAGCATGGGCTGCATGTCTTTATTTACTGCTGGGAGAGCGAAGCAGTGCCAGGTTCCGTAGGCAGCGTTCCATCTCCGTGGGCTCTTGCCGATATTTGTGGCGTGAATGCAAAACGAGCCTTGCTTTGCTTTCTGCTGATACTCCTCAGCAAGATGATTGAATTCTGTGGGCTCTGAATAGGCAGGCTTTGTCCTCGAGCACGTATTGTGCAGGATACCAATTCCAGCGCTAATGGAGATGTATTTGCTGATACAAAGCAATTTGCACCTTGAATACCTTCCCTAGAAATGCGCTCTGCATCACACCAGAGCTGTGAGCTCTCTTGCTGTGCATGCAGGGAGATACTCCCCTTCCTCTGAAGACTCCCAGTCCAGCTTCCTGGGATGGTCTGAGCCACTTTCCTGCTTTGAATCATGGAATCACAGAATCATTAAGGTTGGAAAAGCCCTCAAAGACCACCAAGTCCAGCAGCTCCCCACCACTGCCAAGCCCACCACTAAAATACGTCCACAAGTGCCATGTCTACATATCTATTTAATCCCTCTTGGTCCTGCCATGTACATAGGCATCTCCATGAGAAAGTTCCATTTCAGCAAGTTTTGGGGATATTTTTTTCCTCTTTCTGATTTTTCCACCATTTTCCCTCATAAACCTGAAGAGTCTTTCAGGGAGAGAAGAAAATAGCGAAACAGAGAAAAGCTTTTCCATTTCCATTGACATTTATCCTGGGAACAGATAAAGAACAGGAAAAAAACACACAGAGGAACCTGGAGCCTTGTTTTTATTGCAACGTCGGTACAAGATGTTCTCAATAAAAAAAACTAAAAGGAAATAAATTCACAGTGAACCAGAAAATTATTCCCTGTGTCCAGAGGTCCAACAGCTCACCTGTGATTGGGGCGGAACAGAGAGAAACACCCTGTGTGTATTTTGGGGTAGGGATGGGTGTCCCAGGAGATGTTTGGGGCCACCACATCCCACACTGGGGCAATGCTGTCACCAGTGCCAGCCCATCCCATGCTGCAGCCATCCAGGTTTGGTGCTGCTGGAGCTGGGATGGAGCTTCTGAACAGCACAGGAAGGAGCTTGGGTAGCACCTTGAGGAGCTCCTTGGGGAGGCAAGGGCTTTCCTTGGCTTTGGAAATGGGGTTTGGAGAGGGAAAGGGAAAGAAGAGGAAAAAGAAGGGTGGTGAAGGGAAAAGAAGGGAAAGAGGAAGGAAAAAGGGAAATGGGGGAGGGAAAAAGGGGGGGGGAAAGGCAAAGAAGGGGAAAGAAGGTGAAGGGGAGGGGGGGAAGGGAAAAGGAAAGAGGAAGAGGAAAGAAAAGAGGAAACAGAAGGGAAAAGGGAGGGGGAGGGGAAAAGGAAGAAGGAAGGGGAAGAGATCTGAGTCAGCCACCTTCTCCAGGGTTGTTCCACACCATGCTGCTGGTCTCAGCAGCCCCCCCAGGCTGTAGCCCCCCAGCCCCAGCTCCCTCAGGATTGGGGTCTCACAGGCCCCTGGGATTGGCAGGGCAGAGGGAGGGTGGCTGGGGACAGCTCCTGCAGCCCCTCCAGCACCTGCACCTGCCCTCCAGCCTCTGCCAGTGTCCCCTGCCTGGTCACAGCTGTCAGCTGGCTGCGGGAGGGGACAGGGACCCGCTGGCCCTGTCACACTCAGGACATCATGCAGGTGACCTTCCCAGTGCTGAGCCAGGAGAATGAGGTGCTCATGGACACCAAGGGGCACAGGGGACACTCTGCCCCCACTTTCCAACCTCACTCTTCATTGCACCTCAATTTTTTCCATCCTCCCATAGAATGATGTGTCCCTGAGCCCAAAGTATGGGAAAATATCCCTGCAGTGCCTTTCTCCAGGTGGCAGCTTCCCTACCTGGCCTATGCCAGGGGGGACACTCAGCAGGCAGAGGGAAACAGGGATTGAAGCAGGGCTGCAGGATCAGACCCTGGGAACTGTCAGGAGTCATAAGGATGCTCCCAGGGCTCTGTCAGGTACAGCCCAGGTACCATCCCCACAGTCCTCCCCCATACCAAGGACCCAGACCTGACCCCCTCCACTGATTCCTCATTCCAAAGATGCTCAAGGTTTTGGATATCCTTTATTCCACCCCTGAGCCCTTCCCAGCCCTCACACTGCTGCCTGTGGAAGCAGGCATGGGGCACCAAGGCATCCAGTCCCAGGGTGGCCCAGAATTCCCAAATGCCCTCTTCCCCCTTGCCATCACCCAGAGGCAGGGGTCTACCTCTGCTAGGAGGAGTGGAGGGGTTTTTCCTTTGCACCCAACACTGTCACACCCCCAGGATGGGTGGCAGATGAGGTGGGAGACAGGGAACAGGGCAGGAACCAGGGCAGGACACAGGAAGAGCAGGATGGAGCTCCTTGTTCCTGGGAAGAGATGTCCCTGTGTTCTGCCTTCCAGCAGCGGTGGGGCAGATGAGAAGTGTCCCTGCACCTTCAGCAGGGGTCAGGATCAATCAGTGTCCCCTTGTCATGGCCCACGGGTGCACCCAGAAGGGAAATGGGGGCCCCATGGAGAGAGGCTGCCTTTGGGATGGTCCTTCAGGGTCATGGAAGGGATCCATGCGAGCACTGACCATCATGGGAGCTCTCTAGCACGTTATCCCTCCAAATCTAGCAGCATGGGATAGCATGAGGCTTCAAAAGCCTCTCCCAAAGGTTTCCCTACCCCATGTCCCAAACCATGGCTGGTGAGAGGGAAGGCCAGAGCTCAGCTCCTCCAGCTGCTGATAGCATGTCCTCTGCACTCCCAACGTGCTCCAGAGGGCTTCTTGGGGTGGGCAGAAGCAGTGATGAAGCTTCCAGAGGTAAAGGGGGGAACTCAGTGCTCCTCTGGGGAGCAGAAGTGCCTTGAGGCATCCGTCCCTCCCAGACGGGGGCTCAGCTCTGCTCCCAACCTGCACAGGGGGTTCTGCAAGGACACCCCGCTCCCGCTGTGCCTCCAGTGCCAGCCTGAGCATCCCTCCAGGCGGGAGCCAATCCTCGGGGTGTGGTCCCCAGGGTGGTGGTGCTGCTGGCTCGGCAGCAGCAGCAGCATCGGGCAGCACAGAGCTTGATGCCCGGGGGGACGGCGGGGACGCGCTGGGAGGGAGGCACATGGGGCTGGCACGCTGCTGGCCCGGCTCTGGCTGCCAGGTAGCCATGGAAACCTCCCGGCGGGATGCTGCGCCGATAAATAGCCAATTTGAAGTGATTCTCCTCAAAGAGCTTTTTTTTTCCCCTGTGTTTATTTTTTTATATACAAAGTCTCAGGGATTTTTTAGATTTACCTTTGCTTATTTTATTGTTTCCCTTTATTTTATTATTTTTCTTGATTTTGTCATTTGTTTTCTTTTGGTTTGGGTTTTTTGGTTTTTGTTTTATTTTTTGTAGATTTTTGTTTTGGTTTGGGTTATTTTGGTTTGTTGTTGTTGTTGCTGCTGTTATATTTTTCCTTTATTATTTTTTCCTTTGATTCAAGGCCTGGCCTCCACAAACACTCAAGACAGTGAGGTTTGACATCTCTGTTGTCTTCAATAAGCCAAAGCTCATTGCTATTTCAGCGGCAGCCCACGTGGAAGTGGGGTGACATCATTCAGGGGCCACGTGTGCACAGAGCTGCTGCTCACCTGGGTACGAATTTAGGTGGGATAAATACTCATGTGTGCACCGAGCATGTATGAGTGTGTTTGGAGGCATGGTCATGCATGGAATTGCAGATTCAGGCAGGCCATACACACATCTGGAAAGCATACAGCATGCTCATGCACACATCTGGAGTCACAGCCCAAAATGGGCTCCTTGGGAATCTCCCATCAGGTGGAACAAGGGCAAACTGAAATTTTGGAGTCCTGCTGAACCAGACTCGTGGATGGGCAGAGCTGTGCCTGCTCCTCTGCAGCTGCACCCATGTCTGGTGCACCCGGGGTCAGGGCTGGGTAGGGGACAGGTGCCCAGCCTGCAGGACATGTGGTACATCCATGGAACTGCCTGGAGCACTGTGGTCATTAGCCACGGGGCTCCTAAAGACTGATTCCATAGGGATTTCACTGCCAAAGACTGATTCCATAGGGATTTCACTGCCTTCACCTGCAGAACCTGCTGGGCTCTCGTCTGCAGCTCAGGGAGCAGCTCTGAGCCTTCACCTGGGGAAGGACGCCCCCAGGGAGGCTCCAGCGATGCTTCAGATCCCTTCTGTGACCCTTCTACAGCCCACAGGGACACTGAGTCCCCCCACCATCCCTGAAAAGCTCATCCCTGTTTCTCCCCACCCCTAGAAGTCCTGGAGCACAGAGGGGAGCAGGGCTGTCACCCAGGGGACATGCAGCAGCCAGGATGTTGACAACTCAGCAATTCTATGTATCTGCCTGTCCCACATTGCACACATCTCCCCGGGGATCCTGGCTCCAGGGGATCCTAGCTGGGCTCCATGCCCAGCCCTGGGCAGGGATGCATCAGGAATATCTCTGGGCTGACAACCCAGAAGCATTGCTGCTGCGATGTTAATAAAGAGATTGAAAGCTCTGTTATTTTTAAATAAATGCAAATTAACATCTACTTAATGGAGAAAGACAAACCCAGATCCTCATCTGAGCCAGTGCTGTGACAGTGATGGATAAACAGCCATCAGCCAGAGCATCCTTGTTCACATGCCAAGCCCACATGCTCTGGGATGCAATGGCACCACTGGCCTCTGCTGGGAAGAAGGCTGGCAGCTGGCTGTGCCCACTGGTCCCACTGGGAAGGTCCCACTGGCAGGGAAATTCCCAGTCTGGCTCCCATCTCTGCCACCCATCACCATCTTGCTTTAGCCATGTCTCCTTGGCCAGCTGTGGCCATGCAAAGCCAAGGGCAAACATCCCTTCCTAAACACTTTCCCCATTCTCCCAAGACACCGAGCTCCCAACATCTATCACCTGCAATGTGGCACTGCCAGCACCCCACTGGAGCTGGGAGAGGCAGATCCCCCATCCCATGGGACCCTCCTAGGCACAACCCACCTCTGCAGCCTTTCCTCCCCCCACACCAGCCCAACATTTACCTGGCTATTTAAATTTCCTTCATTTTTCTTATTAAAGTGAGAGGACGACTGCCAGGGGGAAGCTGGGAGTGGACAGAGCAGGGGGAGGGGAGAGGGCACTGTGAAGGATAAAAAGCTTCAGGCAAGCTGGGCCTTTCCTCTGCCCCTTCACTTTCTGCTTTTAAAACCCTCCCATGGGCTCTTCTCTCCCTTCCCCAACATCCAGAGACCTTTTCCATCACTGGGCCAGGCTGAAAGTGGAATGGAGCAGGGGGAGGGGGGTTCCTGCGTCAGTCTGGGGAGCGGTAGATTTCCTCAAACCCTTCCCCAGCCTGATCCCATTTTCTGGGTGGGTAAACTGATAGCTGAGGGGTGAGGTGAACCCCCTGAGAGCATCCTGAGTGTGTTGGCAGCCACATGCTCTGACAAAAAAGCATAGATGGAGAAAAGGCAGGAGGCAAGGGAAAGGACAAAATTATGGGGAAAAGGCTGGAAAAAGCCAGTGACAGTTTAATGGGGCTGTTGATGAAATAATGACTAGTTTAAAGTCTGCTGGAGTGTGGCTGCTCTGCAATAACCCAGGACCTGATAATCTGCTGAGTTCATTACTGAGGGGGGAGGGGGAGTGCAGGGGCAGGAGCCATTCAGCGGGACACAGAGCTGCTGTGGGTGTGGGTTGCAGAGCAGAACCCCTGGGGACAACCTATACTGGTGCCACGGGGTGATTGTGGCATTATTCTGGGCTGTCCAGCCACCTCCTGGCTCCTCCTCAGGAGATGAGGACGGTGAATGTGGGGTGTCCCCACCACAAGACACAATAGCCAGGAAAGGCAGCACCCAGGGCAGGCAGCACCTCGGGAATGGCAGCATTGTCCTTGGTGGCACCATGACCGTGACTCGAGTCTGGCATCCATCTAATCTGCATGTCTGGTGCACAAGGTCACTGATGCCACCACCAGCAGCAGATCATGGGCAAGGACAGGGACAGTGCCAAGGGCTCCAGCACCGCAGGAACAGGCTGTGGGTCCCAGCTGAGTCCCAGCCTGTGCTCGTGGAGAAGCCCGCAGACACCCTCACACGCCCAACCCCCCCCCCAGTGTCAGTTTATTAAGTTGTTTGTAAATGTCTCTGCAATTAATCACTTGCCGATGTGCGGTGTCACATGGCACTGCCTCCGCAGCACTATGAATAGTGAGAGCTGGAGAGAGGCCTGATCCATGCTGCTCCTGGATGGATCCACCTCTCCACAGGGCAGGGCTGCACCAGCTCAGTGCACAGTGCCCTGGCCCCTCCTGTCTTTGCTGGGCTCGAGGACATCAGGGCAGGAGGTCCCCAGTGATCATCACTGTATCCTGGCTGCCCTCAGATGGGCTCTCAGGAGCTCACTGCCCAGCTCTTCCCCCAGAAAACAGTGTGAAGGTGAGGGGAACCCCAAACCTCATGCTTATGGGATCCGGGGGTTGCCAGCACCCTGCATCCCTCCTGCCCACTCCCAGTTTCCCCCAAGTGTGCCACCAGCAGCTCCCTATTGATCCCTTCCCCAAAAAATGTGGTTAGAGATGAAGGGAACCCCAAATCTCATGCTCATGGGATCCAGAAGTGTCCCCAGCATCCCCTGCTACCCCCACACTCTGCCCCTGGTCTGCTGAGGGGTGCAGGGAGGGCAGACCCAGCCTTGGCTGGAAGCTTGGCTGGTTGGGAGCTGCAGAGTTTGTTCAGCTCCTGGAGCAGGGCAAGATGAAGAGGTTGGATGTCCTAGTGGTGAAAGACTGGGAAGGAGAGTAAGAGGGCATGGCCAGAGAGACAGGTACGCTGCTGAAGTAGGGGGTGAATTGAGGGAATGGTGGTGGGGCAGGGGAGAGACAGAGGTGGGGAAGGAAGGATGGATGGATGGATGGATGGATGGATGGATGGATGGATGGATGGATGGATGGATGGATGGATGGATGGATGGATGGATGGAGAGTGAGTGAGTGAGTGAGTGGATATCTAACAATGTTGAGCACTAATGGTTATTTCTTGGCACATCCCTGGGGTTTGGTGCCAGGCATCTGTTCCTGGCCCACAGAGTCCTGGCCACTAACAGCCCCATGGAGCAACCTGGCACAGCAGAATGGGAGAGAGGTCACGAAGCCAGGGGTGCTGAAGGCTCTCCTGCCCTTCCCCTCAGCCTGCCACAACAAGGAGGGGCCTGAGCCACACACTGGTGTAACTGAGGCTTGTGGGGGGCTGTTTTCAGGGGGACACAGGTCCCTTGCCTCTGTCTCCCTCTTAGTGGCTCCTCCAGCCCTTGCAGCAGTGCAGGTGACAGTGCCAGCCCCGCTGCCACCACCCTGCAGCCTGGCAGCGCCTGCAGGTGATTGACAGCCCTCCTGCTCCCACGCATGACTCACCCACAGCCCCTGTGGTGGCTCAGCGTGAGGAGGGGGTGTGGGACACCCCCACCAGGGCTGCCACAGACAACTAACAGGGAGTGATGCTCCAGCCCTGCAGTTACCCTTGCATCCCTCCATCCCTGGGGACCAGCACCCCTGGCTCCCATCAGCCCTGCATCCCCACATCCATGGGGATTCCACATCCCTGGAAAGCAGGGAAAGCAGAGTCCCAGCTACCTTCTGCCACTCACTGTGATGTTCCCCACCACGATGGCTGTGAGATGAAGCTCAAAGGGTTTCCATGGCAAGTTCCAAGGTCACAAGCACTGGCAGGCAGCAGCAGGACACAGGATCAACCATGGGCTATGGGGGGGGAGTTCCTAAGGCTGCCATGATCCAAAGAGACAGCTCCCAGCCTCTGGCTTTGAAATGCCCATTGTGTCTCACACTGCAAGGGCCAGGCCCTGAAACACACCTGCATACGTGTTTCTTGGCAGCTCCCACCCACTCCTGGTGATCTATAGTGGCAGTCCAGCACAGACACCAACCCTGGCACTGGCAAGGCTCAGAGGACTGTTGGACTGGGGTGCCACTGCTCTGTCCCCAAAAAGGCAGCTCACTGCCTTCCCCGTGGCACCCATCCTCTGGCAACCACGCAGCAGGTGCATCCAGGACTGTCCCTCTGCACTTCCAGCTCTCAGTGTCCCCCCTGCCCTGTGTGGCTGGCAGAGACCTGAACACTCCCACTTCATTTCTTAAGACCTTTAATATTGTCAAGAGGTGGCAGTGGGACACAGGGGCCGCTCCTGCCATCTCCATCGTGATGGGTGGAGGACAGAGCCCAGAGGCACCCCCTCCCCAGTGTTGGGTGAATACTGAGGCTCTTGTCATCCTGCCCTACCCAACACAGAGGGGACCCTTCCCCAGGAGTGATGGGAGTAGGATGATGGCAGTGCCTGGGGCCAGGCATGCATCCCATGAGAAAGGCTAGTGCAGCATCCCACAGGAAGGGATCCCACCTGCCTTATCACTTCAGAGGAGAAAGACTTAAAAATAGGGGATGGAAGAGGAAACACAAATGCCCTCGACTGCAGCTCCCAGCCAGGCTCTGCTTCTCCTTCCGGAGCTGGGAAAAGAAGCGGTGGCCAAAGGCAGCTGGGGCACAGAGTCAGGGCTGACATCCTGTGGGCTGTGTGGCAACAGCTCCCAAGCCCAGCTCTGCTGGGTGGGGATGGCCTCGCTGCCATCTGCCCTCCTGGCTGCCCGTGGTCCCCACAGTGGAAGGTGAGAAGGCCCAGTGGAGGCTCTGGAGGCAACAGGACCCTGGCAGGTGCCGGAGTACGGGGCTGGCACGAGACCCCGAGGGCGGCCCCACTTGGAGATGAACCTGTGGCACAAGTGGAGAGCAAAGTGTCAGCAAAGGGGACAGAGCAGGCACTCCCAACCCCTTTTTTTCACCTTTGGGGACACGTGCCATGTCCCCAAGCCAGGATGGCAATAGGACAGACAGAGCCATCGGCTCCCACTGTCATCAGATCAGGACAGGGCAGGCAGGCAGGGTGAAACTCACTGGCATGTCAGTTTTCCAGCTCAGACGTTCCGCAGAAGCTGGGGACAAAGGGCAGACAGATCACCTTTCATCCTCAGCCTCCTCCTCCTCCGTGTCTGCACATCACTGGCAGCATGGCACCCAGGGGGACACAGGGAAAATGCCCAGCAAGAGAAACTATGGTCGCCCCAGGTCACCCCAGGTCACCCCACTTCAGTCCCAGAACCTCCTTCCATGCTGGCCCCATTGTGGGTGACACCCACTGTCCCCTAGGAGCCCTGGTGTGCTGGTCCCCTGCACCAGACCACACCACCACAAGCACACTGTGAAGCACAGCCCACAGCAAAGCCCCTGGAGCCTTCCCCACAGCCCTTTGTTATAAACCTGAGCCTGTGCAGGAGTTCCAGGGCAGCAAAGATGCTGCCCTCTGCCCTTGGGGCATCCCTGAGCACTCATTGGGTGATGCCCAACTGATGCTGGTGGGGGATTTCCCTGGCACAGCCCTGTCCCCTGGTTTATAACAGCAACGAGGGCCCAAGCCATGGGCTTGGAGGCAGTGGGATCATCTCTGTCCCACCACCAGCTCGTGGCTGGGCAAGAGTCCAGCACCAGCACCCGCATGGTTGAGGGACACTCAATGGGCAGGACAGCTGTTGCAGACAGACAAGACAGCAGGATGGGGAGGTGATCTGTGACCAGGACAGAAAACCCAACCCTGTTAGAGGAAAAAGCAGGAGCATGGCCACATCCTTTCCTTTTGCATCACACGATTTGGGACCCCCTGGACCCAGGAGACTCTAGCAGCCCCCAAAGGATCAGCTCACCCCTCCAGATCCACCACTGGAGAAGATGCAGTACATAAGGAATGGGAGCAGGAGTGGGAACTAGGATATCCCCCACCCAGGTTTGGAGACCAGGACCCGCCCATCATGTGATGCAGGGAGGATGCAGCCCTGCACGAGGAGCATCCAGTGCCCCCAGATCACTCACAGTTAGGGGGTCAGTAGCAAAAGCAGCCACACTGTTCCTCATCTCGCTCTCATTGCCCCGCAGCGGGATGAGGGAGATGTTACCCAACCTGGCATCCTGCTGCGGCCGCGCCACCCGCGCCCTGGGACGCTCCGAGGGCCACAGGGCACCCCCGTTCTGCAGGCAGAGGGGACAGTCAGCCACACCAGGCACTCACCCACCCCAGGAGCTCTCTTCTGCCCCGGGGTGCTGGTGTTTAGGGATGCTTGGATACCCCAAAGGGTTTCTGCTGTCCCCCATGGGGTGCCACAGGGAGGGATCATCCAGCCCACTGCCTACCTGCACCTGAAGGAAGGTGGCAAACCACTCCCGCAGGTCAGCCTGGGTGTCACAGCACAGGTACCTGTGGAAACAGTGTCAGCAGCCAGAGGAGGTGGTGGTGGCAAGTAGGGTGTCCCCTCTGCCCACTGCAGGGACACCTGCCTGCTCCAGAGACCTCAGCTGCTGCTCTGCATGAGAGCCCAGGGGACTGAAGGGGACAGTGGCAGGGGAAACCTGTATGGGGCCAGGAGTGCTCAGCCAGGCTGTCTCCACACATCTAATGTCCCTGCCAAGGTCAGGAGGGTGCGACTGCATGATCTTCAAGGTCATTTTCCACCCAAATCGTTTCATGATTTCTATGATTCCCCATCTCCCCCTGCCACAGCAAAGGCTCCAGAGAGCTGCCATGAGTCTGTCTGTCTGTCCCAGGGAGAACTTTAGTATCCCGTGTCACCTTCCCTCACCATTGCTGCTTCTCGTGCTTCTCGTTTTCGTAGAATACTGTAAAACCCCAGCTGGAAGAGAGGAGTGAAAACATGAATCCCAACAGCCCACACAGCCATCCTCTGCTGGCCAAGCACCCCAGCAAACCCCTCTCATCCCTTCCATCCCCATCTCTGCAAACCCCCCACTGTCCCTGCAACTGCCCACTCCAGCCCCACAAACCCTCCCCCAGTTCTGCAAATCCCCTCAGCCACACAAACACACCCCGGGACAGGGCCAGGAACAGGGCTCGGGAGAAAGACAAGGTGGGGACAGTGTCGAACACAGGGTGGGGACAGTGTCGGGGACAGCACAGTCCCTGCTGGGTGGACCGGGCTGCAAAGCGAGCGACAGGGCTGCTCTGACACCTGGTGGCAGGAGGCCTGGCCAGCAGGGGACGGGTCCAGCAGTCAAAACTGTCCCTGTCATTTTCCCTGTCCCCATCTCCACGGCTATCCTCATCCCTCGGCACCACAGGCCACCCCTTTGCTGCTCACCACGTCGGGGGTCGGAGCTTCTTTTTAACGCCCAGGTAGACCTTCAGGTTTCGGACAGGCCACTCCTTCTCTGGCTTGTGACTCTGGGGGAACAGGGCACCAGCACTGGGTTGGTGGCTGCCAGACCTATCCCCACCCAGCACAGTCCCCACCGGTGCTGGGATGGGGTCCTCCCCCAGCAGGGAGGAAAAGCTGCAGTGATGTGTTGACAGGGAGGAGGGTGAAGCCCAGCATGGAGCATGTGTCTGTCACCCATGGCAAGGGCCACAGGTAGCAGCAGGAAAGGGACACAGGTGGCCTGCCCCCCTAGCCAGTGCCAGTTGCCTCCTGAGCTGGGAGCAGCACTTGCACATTGTGACAGGGTCTCAATGAGAGTCTGGCAATAGACATTTCCCATGGGATCCCACCTCATATCCCTCCTCAGCATCATGGCCACAGCCATGGCAGTGGTGGATCTGGATCCACTCTGGCCAGAGCACATTCTTAAGTGTCCCACTTGCCATCGTGGCACAGCATGAGGACCCTTACAGTGCTGGCTGTGCCTTGCCATGATGCAGAAGCAGGTCCCACACTGGGAACCCTCCATCCATGTTCACATGCAAGCAGTGTTGACTTACAAGAGCCCGATCCAATGCCTGCGGGATGGGGGAGCAGCTCAGCCCATCCCTGTCCTCTCTGGTCCCTTCCCCAGACCCAGCTCTGGCTGCCTGCAGTGAAGGACAGCGGGACCCACAAGCCAGAGGGGCCATATGGAGAGAGCACCAGGGACAGTTCCAGTGATTGGTACATGTGTACTGCAGGATTGGATTTGAGACTGACCCTGGATTGGATCTGAGGTCAACCCTGGGCAGACTTGTAAGGGCAGAGGGCGTGGGAGCCCCTGCACCCCAGCTGAGCCCCCCGTTCCCCTCCCTACTCACGCTCTCCAAGGGGGGGCTCCGCTGCCTCAGGCTCTGTTCAACAGAGGAGAAGGGTTAACAGAGATGGGGGACCCCTCCCTGCAGCCCTGGAGTGCTAATGGAGTGGTAATGGAGTGCCACATCAGGGCAACCAGGAACTGGGGGCACAGAGGGGCTGTCACTGCACAGCCAGTATGCCAGCATGTCCCTCCTCAGCCCTGGCACTGACCAGGAGCTGTGGGATCTGCTCCAGGTCTGGGTGACAGCACTCCAGGGGCCAGTTCTGGCACTGCCCACACCGCCCTTGGCTGCCTGAGCTGCCTGTGCCATGGCAACCCCATTGCTGCCTGCGCTGCCCGAGCAATGTCAGCCCACGTGAGTCCCGTGTCCTCAGGGAATCCCCAGAAAGGCACAGTGTGGCAGGGCAAGGAAGGGCAGGATGGGGAAGGGCCAGGGAAGGGGCAGGCAAGGGAAGGAGATGAAGGGGAAGGGGAAGGGGAAGGGGAAGGGGAAGGGGAAGGGGAAGGGGAAGGGGAAGGGGAAGGGGAAGGGGAAGGGGAAGGGGAAGGGGAAGGGGAAGGGGAAGGGGAAGGGGAAGGGGAAGGGGAAGGGGAAGGGGAAGGGGAAGGGGAAGGGGAAGGAGGAGACAAAGAAGGAGGAGAAGGAGGAGAAGGAGGAGAAGGAGGAGAAGGAGGAGAAGGAGGAGAAGGAGGAGAAGGAGGAGAAGGAGGAGAAGGAGGAGAAGGAGGAGAAGGAGGAGAAGGAGGAGAAGGAGGAGAAGGAGGAGAAGGAGGAGAAGGAGGAGAAGGAGGAGAAGGAGGAGAAGGAGGAGAAGGAGAAGGAGAAGGAGAAGGAGAAGGAGAAGGAGAAGGAGAAGGAGAAGGAGAAGGAGAAGGAGAAGGAGAAGGAGAAGGAGAAGGAGAAGGAGAAGGAGAAGGAGAAGGAGAAGGAGAAGGAGAAGGAGAAGGAGAAGGAGAAAGAGAAGGAGAAGAAGGAGAAGGAGAAGAAGGAGAAGGAGAAGGAGGGGAAGGAGAAGGCAGGGCTCACCCGCACTTCTTTGTAGAGGCGCAGCCAGGAGTGGTTGAGGATGAAGTAGCGATCATGGAAGCCAGTGCTCAGCCCAAGCCCCAGCAGGTTCCTCTCCTCCCGGAATTTCATCATGCCATGCTTGCAGTCACCCACTCTGCTGGCTGGAGGCAAATGCCTGAGCGGCTCCAGTCCCCCAGGGGGGACAGGTTCCCCAAGGAGGGCACAGCCAGACCCTCACCCCCTGTAACAGCAGCCCTCCAGCTGCTGCAGAGTCCTGGCATTGCCCATCGACTCCCAGGCCAGGCAGGAGCAGCTTCCCTACTGCTCTGGGCACAGCATTTGGCCATGACACCGTATCAGGGGACTCCAAGTCACATGCTAACTGAGCTGGTACCTACTTGGATCTCATACCATCCTCTTCCTCACTGTCAACCCCTTCTCCATCCCCTTCCCTCCACTCTGCATCGCCATCAGTGTTCAATCCTCATCCCATCCCATTCCTTGCCATCCCAGACCATGGCCCTGCCTCTCACCAAGGTAGAGGAGCATGTTCTCCATGGACATCTGCTTCTTCACCACCAGGTAACTCTCTGTGCCCAGGCAGTGCAGGATGGGCAGAACTTTCTCCGAGTAATGCAAGGGCCGCTCTGTAAGTCAGGGGACAGTCAGGTCTCAGGAAGGGCACCCAGGGCCAGCTCCCATCCAGAGAGTGTCACACTTGTGTCCTGAGGGTCTGACATGGCCTTGCCCCTAAACTAGGTCCCCAGGTTTCACACCTACAGGTCTTGTCAATTTCTCCAGGGATATTCCACCACTGCCTTGGGCAGCCTGTGGCAGGGCTGGACAACTCTTTAGTTGAAGGAATTTTCTCAAATATCCAGCCTAAACCTCCCCTGGCATAACTTGAGGCCATTTCCTCTTGTCACTCGTTACCTAGAAAAGATTGACCCCCACCCACTGGCAGCAGGACCTCAAGGCACCAGCAGACAGGACCAGGCTTTCATCCTGTTTCTGTTGATCTCTCCCTTGCTGCTGCCTATGGCCAACATAGGGCTGCTCACTTTGGTGGCCAGAGAAGCTGGACACCTGCCCCATCAAAGTTTCAAAGGCACTTGAACTCCCAAGGATACAGACAGATGTCCTGGCCCAAACTTCAGCCCATCTGGAGTACTTGGCCATGTGCAAGCTGGATGAGGTGAGCAACTGTCCTCCCCTGAGCACCTGAGCCCATCCCAGACTGCTCCATGGTGCAATCACAAGGGGAGATTTTTCATATCCGTCCCTATATCCATTCTCATCTCCATCTGCATCTCTATCCCCATACCCATCCTTACTCCATCTGCATCACCATGTCCATCATCTTTTCCACCCTCATCCCCACTTCATCCCCATCTGTATCCCCATCTCCACCTCTAACATCATCTCCACTTCCATCTCCATCTCTCTACTCCTCATGTCTCTGCACCAACCTGCCTCTTCCCTCTCATTCACTTCGAAGCAGCTCCAGTAGTCCTTCTCCTTCATGACGATTTTCCGCCGGTCCAGGATCTCAAAGGTGAGCTCCTCAGCCGTCATCGTGGCTGGGATCTGAGGGAAGGGGCAAGTCTCCATCAGTCAGTGCCCTTCCATCCCCACACCACAGACACCCAGCTCAGCATGAGTCCCCATGCCACCACAGAGGCTTGGACATACAACAATGGAACCCCTGTCCCCTCTGCGCCCTCTGCCCAACCACTCACCTTGACATGCTGCTCTGTCTCTGTCTTCTTCTCCTCCAGGTAGACAGTACAGATGAAGTCACCAGCTTGCTGGAAGGCAACAGTAAAGAGTTTCAACCTGCAGCTTCTCATGTGTGGGTGAAATCCCCCCCCACCAGTGTGGACATCCCTTGCCCAGGGCATGTTCATGCTACAGTAGACACTGAGGGCCCCAGGAGAAGACGTCCCCATGTTCAGGACCCACCTGTGTTCCGCTGGATGATGCCTCCCGCATCTTCATGATGGCTGTGATTTCATCCTGCTGCTTCTTCATCTCTTGGTCATTGACCTGCCAGGGAAGAGAAGCCATCAGGGCTGACCAGACCATTCTGGCTCCAGGCTTCCACTTTCCAAGGTTTGAAAAGACATGGTCCTCTCTTCCCTTGTCTCCAAAGCAAGATGTCTACAGACAGAGCAGATCTGACTTCCTCTTCCTTCCATCTCTCCATTCCCTGTGAATGTCTGCACACTGGGACTCAGGGGTAAACCTACGTTAAAGATCTCCACGTAGTGACTGATGAGGTCCTCCACCACACGTCCTGCCTTGTAGTCCTTCCCATCCGTCTGGAAGAGTGTGGGCCCAAAGACAATGGCCAGGTTGTGTGTGTTCATCTGGTTCTCCCCAGAGAAGCACTGGACCCTGTGGGAAACTCTGTCAGGATTCCTGCCCCAAAGCCCTCCCAGACCCCTCTGTTCAACCCCATGCAGGACACGATGCTTGGCATCAGGCACAGCTTGGCCCCAGACTCCTCTCCTTTCCTTGCAGGGGACATGAGCGAAAGGACAAGGGCTCTCCCACACCCCAGAGCCACCAAGGACCCCACAGTGGAGAGGCTGATGCCCAGGGGGTGGATGCCATACCGGAAGAGGTGATTGATGAGCGCCTTCAGCGTGGCCCGGTTCACCGGAGGGAGGGCAGCCAAGAGCTGCCGGTACTCGCCAACCTTTGCCCCCTCATCCTCCAGCGCTGCCAGAGGGAGAGAATGAACATGGAGGAGCACAAAGTGGAGATTAGGGCTCAGGGACACACCATCCCCTCCACACACTTCACTTCCCCTCTCCTGTCCCAGTGTGGGGATGAAGCACCCCAAATCCATGAGGCCAGAGAACATTTCAGGTGTGCAGAGCCAGAGCGTGCCGGAGCTGAAGCATCCCAGAATCACGGCACCAGAGTAAGCCAGCATCATGGAGCCAAACCACTCCAGTCCCATGTGGCCAGACTGTCCCAGCCCCATGGGGCTGGAGCACCCAAGCTGAATGGGAAAGGAGCATCTCAGCTCCATGGGGTTGGAACCTGCCAGTTCCAAGGTGCCTGAGCATCCTAGGCCTGGAAGATCCCAGGTCCATGGGGTGATAGCACATCTGCTTTATGGGACTGAATCACCCCAGACCTGTGAGGCCAGGGCACTCCAGCTCCATGGGACTACAGCATCCCAGCTCTGGAGGGCTAGATCACCCCAGATTCATGGGAACAGAACACCTCAGCATAATGAGACTGGAGCATCATAGCATCATGGGGCCAGAGCATCCCAGCTCCATGGCACCACAGCTTGTGTCTGTTTTACTGCCGGGTGCACTAAGGGGGACCTGGCTGTCTCCCCTGGCTCAGCCCCACCTTTGCCAGAGCATGAGTCAGTACAGGGGCAGCATGAACACACTCCACTCCCCACCCACCACTTGAGACCCCAGCACAGGGGAACATGTGGAGCCCAGACATGTTTCTCTAACCCAAGAGGGGACAAATTGGCTGCACAGAACTGGCTGGCCCACACCCCTCCTCTGCCACCCCCTAGCAGCCCCCAGGGCTCACCGGTTGCCCACAGCCAGTTTGGGGCCCACCGCCGCGTGAAGAGCCCATCCCCAAGGTCACGGAAGAAGCGTTTGAGGGTGTTGGCAACATCGTCCACGTGGTGCTCGCCCTCCTTGAGGCGGACACAGCGCGCATCCCGCTGCAGCACCTCCAGCAGGCTGGTGGTCTTGGAGTTCTGCCCGCTCTTGCGGTAGATTCCCTCAGATGTCAGCCCTGTGATGGAGCCAATGGGAATGAGACCCCCTCTGCAAGAGACAGACCCCACTCCCGGCCCACCAGCTCCCCATCAAACACTGCCAGGTGCCAAGGAGAATCCCATTCTGCAGGTGCTCCTGTGACTGGAGACAAAGCCGTGCTAGAGATGGAGCCCTCCCACAGAGCTGGATGTTCAGGGAGGGAGGGAATCACGTATCACAAGCATGTAGGGTTCTCAGCCTGCCACACCACACCAGTGGGGTGACCTGACTGCCACGCTCTGGTCCCTGCCAGCATGCCAGGACCTGATCCATACCACACTGAGTGATGTAGTCGATGCAGCGGTCCACCAGCAGCGGGACGTCCGACTCCGTCAGCTGCTGCTCCGACAAGGTGTCTCCCGAGCTGCTCGCAGCCTTCTGGATGGCATGGACCCAGCCCAGGAAATCTAGCTTCCGCTCCCCTTGGATGTACAGCGTCCTGCCAGCAGGCCTAGGCTCAGCAGGGGGCTGCCCCCACACCCCACTGCATGTCTGCAACCCCCAGGAAGGCTGGCCCTGGGGGCCTGCAGGTGAGCCCAACTCAGATTTGGGGGTCTACAGTCATGCCAGGGAGGGTAAAGGCACTCCGGAACAAATGAGGGGTATTTGGCTGGGGGGAGGGGGGCTTTTCCCCCACCTTCTTACCTCCGCCTCTCCACCAACACCAGAACCTCATGGTCCCCCTGGATGGCTGGAAAGGAAGGCAGGGAGCCATCACCTACGGGAACATGGGGTGCCACTGCTCCCCTAGACCCACAGGTCCGGCTCCAGTCCAAATGGGACAAGTAGAGATGGGGAAGAGGATGGAGAGGGGGAAGAGGATGGAGAGGGGGAAGTGCAGCTGCATTCCCTCTCTTTCAAGGG
The DNA here is from genome assembly GCF_035770615.1 of Melospiza melodia melodia. Classification (NCBI taxonomy): domain Eukaryota; kingdom Metazoa; phylum Chordata; class Aves; order Passeriformes; family Passerellidae; genus Melospiza; species Melospiza melodia. The sequence continues at coordinate 24,125,304 of NC_086195.1, forward strand.
ACCCTGAGCTCCACAGGAGCGATATCCACCAGCCTCCCACCAAAAGCTAGGAGTACACTAGAGCAAGATTTGGGGGACACACCCTTCCCCCAGCCAGGGGGTCCTGCCAGCAGGGCAGGGGTACTCACAGAGCTCCTGCAGCTTGCGCAGCTGGAGGGGCTCCTGCCGACGGCCATCCTCGGAGCAGACGTGGAGAGTGGAGCCAACCAGGGCAAACCAGCCCTCCTGGGCACGCTCCAGGGTGAGACCCCCTTTGTAATGCAGTCGGCCAAGCCGCTCAAAGTCTAGTGCCAGCAGCTCCTCGGCACAGGGGTGGACAAAGGACTGAGCCAGGGAGGAGAGGAATCCATCAGCACCACTCTGTCCAGTTGCCACCAGCACCCAGGGCCACCCCAGGCCCCTGCATCCCACCTTGGCAATAGACTTGAGCCATTCTCGAGCAGAGGCAGGGCTCTCCAGCCCAAAGAGGTAGAGTCGATCTGCCTCGGTGTACACCTCAAACGTGCTCTCGATCCTTCAGGAGGGAAGAAAAACAGAGCCTGGGTATCCACAGAGGTGGGATAGAGTTGGGTGGGTGACAGGGGTGTTCCAGGGGTGGGAGCATCCTGCTGCATGGCTGCTGATGACTCTGACAATGGCTGATCTAACATGGGATCCCCCCTCTATGGCCTGGGCAGTCCAGCATCCCTGTACTGCCAGACACATTCCAACAGGAGACATAAGGACTGCACAGGGGCCACAAAATGGTTACAAAGGAGCTGGACTGGGGTTCCAAAGGCATTACAAAGCAGCTGCAAAGAGGTCTCAAAGGTGTTACAAAAGTATTGGAAAGATGCTCCAAAGGAGCTGCAGAACCCTTGCAAAGCCATCATCAGTTCAGGGGCCATTGGTGGGGTAGGGAACTACAGTCCCCTGGTGACAGCCCTCATGGGGGCCCACTGCAGCCATGCCAGGCCATGCAGGAACAGAGGGGCTGTGGGGGTGCTCCAGGGAGAGCAGCCTTACCCATGGGCATGGAGCGGGTTGTTCACCAGGCAGACAATCTCCTCCACCCTGATCTCGCCATTGGGCACAGTGTTACGGTCGTTCTCGTAGTAGCTGAGCACGCCATCCTGCAGCGTGCACCACCGCCTGCTGAACTCTGCATGGCACAGGAGGGCACTGAGCAGCCTCCCTGAGCTCTGGCCCGCCCCATGGCACCCACCCAACCAGCCTGAACACTGCTGGGTGCCCATCTGATGTGATCACCCACCAAACCAGCCTACCAAGTGATGCTGCACTTCCCCACCACCTTTTCAATGCTGGAGAGAACAGAGGAGGGTGCAATTTCCCCTATCAATCTCCCAGCACCCTTTTTCCTGTCTCACACATGTACCTTCTGGGCCCTTGCGCTCACTGATGGGCTTGACCATGGAGGGGGTCTTGTAGAGGAAGCCATTGTGGGTGATGGAGGGCAGGTGCACAGAGTAGGGCTTCTCCTCACTGCACACCATCTCCAGGCGTGGCGGCTCTGCAAGCAGCGAGATCAGTCTGTCATGGGGAGCTGCCCTCCTCCCCCAGCCCCACCAGGCAGCTGGGATTCCCCCATCTCAGCACAAGGAGCATCTCACAGGCTGCACCCCAAGCTCCCACCACAGCACAGCTGGGGTGCAAGGAACAGTGCTGGTATCCAAATCCAGGGTTGCCTGGAAGTCATTCCACATCCTGAGTCCTCCCCAAAGCCGCTCCCTAAGCACTGAGTTGGGACTGGATGGGAACAATGTGAGCCCAAGCTCTGGATTTCTCTGGCTCACTGGGGTGGCCTGGGAGGCCTCAGAGCTCTCCCAGACACCTTTAGTGCTGACGCATCAGGAAGAGCTGGGCCAGCCCCAGACCTGGGCAAATTCCAACTTCCGCAGGAATGCAAGACAGACTTGGCTGCCGAGGCAAGGAGGGAGATAACAGCTCTGGCAGGTGCTGGCCAGCCCCCCACACCTCTGTTCCACCCACCCATGTGTTCCTGCCCATTTGCCCAATGCCTGTATTAGGGTGCAAATCCCATGGGAGCTGTCAGCCCTCGTGGAGTCACGTTCAGGGGCCAGCGTGCACAGCCAGCAGAATGGGACTGGTCATCAGGGGTCAGCCCTCCTGCCCCAGGGACATGTTGGAGGTGGGGGCTGCCCATCTGACAGAGGAATGTCCCTTCCTGGAATGCCCACAGCATGCCAGAATGGTATAGGAATACTCTCTCCTAGCCCTTCTGGTACCTGCAACGCCAGCCTGCATCACCAGCTGGCCTTCAGACCCATGTTCCCAGCTGGCATTGAGCCCCCAGGGGTGTAGGGGTTCCCAAAGCCTCTCTTCCCTCTCACGGGGTACACAGACCCTCGACAGTGCCAGCAGATGGAGAGCCTCCCGCCAGGAAGCTGCTGGGCAGGACACAGAGCTGGGACCGGCTCAAAGCACAGCTGTGTCCCCCGGAACAGCCCAGCAGCAACTCCAGGAATGTTGTCCGTGGGTGTGAGCTCATGGTGGCGCTCCAAGGGGGTCAGCCCTTACCTGAGGTTTTGTTGTGCAGCAGGAACTCCATCTGCAGCCGCTGCCCGCTCCTCTCAGCCAGGGCCAGGGGCGTTGGGCACTGGGGGTCCCCGGTGTCACAGGTCACCGATGCCCCACAGAAGAGCAGAGCCTGCGTCTCTGCCAGGTCACTGGTGGTCACGGCCGCACACAGAGCCTGCAGCAGAGCCAGGAGGCCCGTACTGAAGCTGATGGCTCCCACCGAGGAGGAGAAGCAGGAGGAAACCCCCGGCGAAAGGAGCCGGGAGAGTTCAGCGAGCAGCCGGACCCCCGGCCGCCTCCCAGCCGCCTCCCAGCCGCCTGGTCAGAACAAAGGAGGCTCAAACTGGGAGAAAAAGTTTGGAGCCGGCAGCGAATCCCTCCCTTAAGGAGCCGGGGTGAAGTCATACGGCAGCGGGGCGGGCCGGCCAAGGCAGAGTAGGAAAACAAACAAGCCCACATGCGAATTCCCTTGGCTGGCCGGGCCCCCCATGTACCCCCACCGCTTGTAAAAACACTGCAGAAGCCACGGCAGGGACAAAGCCATGGCAGAGCAGGAGGCGAAGGTCAGCAGCCAGAGTGCCAGGACGGCATTCCATGTGTCATATTCCTTGTGTGACCGCTCTGGCCTGGCACCCTGCCAACAGCCAGCGCTGGGAATGAGTGCCACCGACGGTGATTAGGAGTGCTGGCCAGGTACTCCTGGGGAGGCATGTCACGCTGCCTCAACTGGGGTGTGCCCACAGCACCAGCTCCCCTAAGCCCCATCCAGCCCAGAGCTTGAACCCAATACAATTTCCGTGCCAGGGAGAGGTAAACCCTGGCACTGCCTGGCTGTGGTAGGGAGATCCCATCTCGGACAAGGCTCTCCAGCCTGGACATGAAGCTGGTTACACCCCACGGCAGAGATGTTACCCTGTCCCCACAGTGGGCTCATCCTTCCTGGAGACCCCAGACTTGGGCTTGGGCCGCACAGTGAGGACACAGGGTGTGCAATGGGGGCTGGGGGGATATAGACAGGGAGGTGAGGTGGGCAGTCTGCTTGGACACAGACTTCACTCCCCAAAGAGCCTCAGGACCCCAGCTCAGGCAGAACCCCCGAGCGGGTGCCCATCCCTGGGGGCCACTGACCCTGTCAAGCTCCTCCTGGTTGCCGAAGAGTGGGTGGTAGTGACGGTACTTGCCCTCCCGGTATTTGGCGATGAGGAAGCGCCTCCTCTCCTGGCTGCCGCTGGTGGGGCTGATGGCCTCACTGGGAGGCACATTTGCAGCCCAAAACTGGTTGGCCATTATGTTGCCAAACCGCTGGAAGAGCTGTGGAAACAATGACAAGGAGACGGCAATACGACCACACTGCTGGGGCCTGTGGAGGCTTTGCTGGGGGTAGGGTGCTGCCCGGAGGAACAGTGGGGTACAGGAAGAGCATGGGTGGTGCAGGGGAGTGGGCAGCGGGGTGGGCAGGGTGCAGGCGCACCCACCCACCCACTGTAGGCTTGCAGCATCTGACAGCCCCCACAGCCGCCAGCTCCCCTTCCTGCCCTGGAAAAGCACATCTGGAAAGCAGCACCCAGCGGTGGGAGGCGGGGTGGTGCTCGGTACCCATGGGGACAGATTCAAAGCGCTTTTGGTGGCCCCTTGCCATCCCGCTACCCGCAGCTGAGCAATGCCAATGGGAGATTTATCAGGAGATGCACATCTCCTCAATAGCCACGGGGCTCTGCCAGCAGCCCGCAGCTCTCAGGGCTGGAACGGGTGCATGCGAGAGGGGAGAAGGGGCGGTGCGAGCCGCAGCCCTGGGGATGCCGGGGTGGTTTCGGGCAGGGTTCCCAGAGAGGGGAGGGGAAGGGGAGCAGCCGCAGGAGCAGCTGGAAGCGTTTGGGAGCTCGGGGAGCAGGCAGTGCTGGAGGAGGGGGCTGCGCGGGTGGGACGCCGAGCAGGAATGCAGGATCTGAGCGGGATGGATGGGAAGAACGGAGCCAGCCAGGCTCTGCCGGCGGGAAATGGCTGCCAGGTTAGGTCTTGAAACGAATCCCAGCTGCGCCCGCCCACCCATTCCCGGCCCTGGCTGCGCCGGCACATTCCTCTGCGCCGGCGGCCATAGCGCTTCAAGGGAGTGCTCTGCCCCCGGGCCTACTCCTGCCCCACAGCCACCGTCCCACAGCCACGGCCCCACGGACAAAGAGACACCGTCTGTCTGTCTGTCTGTCTGTCTGTCTGTGGCACACAAGTGCCGCTTGTCCCTAGCGGCGTGCTGAACTGGTGGCCAGGGGTCCACAGGGCCAGAATGAAAGGCTGCTGGGGTTCCTCTCCCTAGCCAAGCCACACCATGGTGTCCCCCCAAGGGCCTGGAATCAGCCTGGAAGAGCCCTGCCGTGCCCCAGCACCCCCCAGCCCACAGCTCCATAATGCAGAGGGAACGGCATGTTGCCCCCCCAAAAAGGCTTTTTGGGACTGTGCCACTACCTCGATCAGCTCCTCAGTCCACACCTTCCTGTCCATCTTCAGGCTGCGGACTTTGGTGATGCCAGGGCCCAATCCCCGGTGTTCCCCTGCCAGTGAGATGAGCCATTAGGGACCCATTTTGGGGTGGGAAAGGTCTGGGGGTCCCCAGGGATCCCCATGTGTGCCCCTCTGGATATGGGTACCTGCACATCTCTTGCAGATGACAACACAGAGGTTGATGGAGGCCCAGTCGGGTTTGTGGGAGCCGCAGTCGGCACAGAAGCGGTTGGACTCCACCGCCCAGATCCTCTCGGCCACCTCCGAGTTGGAGAGTGCCTCAGTGATGGACTGCTGCATGGCCTCCACCCACTCCTCCTTCTCCTGCTCCGAGTCAGCAGAGAAGCTGCCAGGAGGGATGGGGGTGAGATATACCATGGCTCGGGGTGGGCAGCACCCTCATCACCCCCTCCCCACCCTGGCCTCACCTGAAGATCCTGTATGGTGTGGTGAGGTCAAAGCTCCGGCGATCCACCTCCTTGACGTTCCCAACATTCATCTCAATGTAGGTGATGCCAATCCCCAGCCGATAGTCCTGGTGGGGAGCGTGGGCAAGGGATGAGGGGGGGGATGGATGATGGGATCCAGTGCCTGGGAGCTGGGGTAACTCTGTCCCTTCATTGCCTGGGTGTACCTAGGGCACCAGGGACTCTGGAAGCAGCTACAGTGGGTGTCATGCTCTTGGGAGATCCCAAGGCTCAGAGCCAGCAGAGAGGGAGGGCTCAGAGGGCAGCACCCTGTGGCTTCTGTGCTGTCCCTATTTGAGGGATGGTGGCAGGCCTGGGTGCCCTGCCTCACTGCTGCTGTGCTCAGGCTGGCAGTGCAAAGGGAAGGGGCATCAGGGTTCCCCATAAGTGGCAGAGCCCTCCCAGCAACCCACCTCTGCATTCTTGTAAAGGAACACTTTGTCCCCAGCCACCACCACAAAGAGCTTGTGCTTAAAGCCCCGCAGCTCCAGGAAGCCACTCTTATCAGCTGGCTCAGTGGCACTGTCAGTGGCTAAGGACATCGATGTCCTCACTGCAGCTTTGCCCTTCCGCTCCTCCGCAATCTGCTGCAGGGTCCGGATCCACTCATTGCGGTCTGCTGTGGGGCCAAAGAGAGACGGGTCAGGATCAGCCTGAGCCCAGGAGCCATCCCTTGGGCTGGGAAGGGAGAGGAGCTGGGGAACAGGGACCCCTGTCACTGTCACTCACCATCATTCTCAGCCCGGAACACGAAGTTGCGGTTGTTGGTGACAACCTCAAATTTCTGGTCCCCAACACTGGAGACGCGGGAGATGGAGGAGACGGGGATGAGCCGCTTGGAGTAGGTATCCTGGGTCAGGGAGTGGGAGACACGCTGCTCATGTCTGTGTCAAACGGGGCTGTTAGTGCCCCAGGCTCCCAATGCTCCAGCTCCAGTGTCCAGGAGGCTCTGAGCCTCATCCCCAGCACCCAGCCATGGCTGCTCCCTGGGACACTGACCCTTGGTACAGCCATGTCTCTGAGCTGGGATGCTCAGAGGGAGGTGGCCCTGCTGGGGCAGTTCCTCTGTCACCTTCTCATCCCAAACCCCGAGATCCATCTTCTCCACCCACCTTTTCACTGTCGAAATAGCGGAGGTAGTCAGGGTCAAGCTTCACCCAGCGCCTCTGATAGATGTAGGACCTGGGAGGGGACGGGAGGGACCCATTGGAGGGGATGCCCTTGAACTCAGGATGATTCTGCTTGCGTGTTCACGCCCCAATTGCCAAAAGCCTGGGGCCACCTCGGCATTGATCCTGCCCTGTGTCCCCAGCCCTCAATGTTCCCAACCCCCCCAATCATACGCCGTGTCCCCAGCCCTCCATTCTGCCTTGTGTCCCCAGCCCTTGGTCTGGTGCTATATCCCCAGTCCTCTACCCTGCACAGGTATAAGAGGCCTGTCCTGGCCAGCCCTTGAAGTCCCCAGCCCTTGATCCTGCGCCCTCATGTTGCTGTTTTGTATAGCAATGGGGACTTCTTGCTTTCCTCCAGGCACCAGTTAAAACATGGAGCTGAGAACAAGGGCTGCCCCTAACAGCTAGGCAGGATTCATTCCAGGAGACATTCCAGGAGGGGTCAGTGGCACCAGAGCAGAGGGAGAAGCCATGCATCTCTGTCAGGATGGGGATACAGATGAGAGGCAGGCCCCTCTGGGGGCTGAAGACAGCCCACCAGAGACCCCTTTGCCCCCCCAGCTGAAAATGCAGACCAACCATGCACCATAGGGAAAGGCAGAACATTCCTCAGCCCATAGCTTTAGCATTAGGGCTGCAGGAGTAGCCAAGCCCTTTCCAACACAGCTCCTGCAAGCCTGCCCCTGAACAGCATTGAACATCCAAGTCCCCCCATGCTGGTGGCAGCAGGGACACAGTTGCTCAAGGGCTTGTTTACTCAGGAAAGGTTTGCTGGAGCAGGGGTTTCCCAGGGACCTTCCAGCTGCTCTCACTTCCCCAGCAGCACGGCTGCTCTGTTGCAAACAGCTGAGTTTCCTCCTCCTCCGTGGAACTGCTGCCTCGGGGCTTACTTGGAGCCCAGATTAAGAAGCTCCAGTCACATCTCCTGCATGATTGTTGCCTCTCAGCTAGTGCAGGGGCTCTTTGAGTGGGCTGGCTGCCTGCGCACACTGTGCTGGCTGTGCTCACTGGGTTCACTAGACTCCCTGGGGATCACTGGCTCCCCATGACTCCCTGGCTCGCTCACCCTGGAGCACACAGACACAAGCCCAGCACTTCCCCTGTTTTACTGCTGCACCACTCTGACTATCCACCACGAGCCCAGGATTTGGGGCTGCTATCCCATGGGATAGGGGCTATCACCACCTCCTCCTGCAGCAAACCCAGCAATCCCAAATGCACGGCTCAGCCCACACACCCCACCTCATCCCTGACAGCTTTTCCTGTGGTCACCAGCTATTCCAGGGCTCCCCCAGCTCTTTTCCCAGTGATGCAGGGTCTGAGAGGAAGGCCGAGCCGCAGCCTCCCCTTCTCAGCAAAGTCAGTACAACAACTGCTGAGAGAAGGCTCTGTCACAAAAAATGAATGTTTCTAGCCTAAATCACAGGTTTGAAGGGAGTGGAAGGAACCTCTAGCAATGGATTTTCACCAAAGCAAAAGTACACCCCCATGAGCAGGAATGTCAGGTGAGAAAAGGAGGGGACAATTACACTTCTATGTCACACAGGGACCCCCAGTACATCACTCACCCCTGTGGTGGGTTCTTGTCCAGCCACCCTTCTCTGATGGTGGGTGACAGCAGGCTGGTGGCACTGGTGTCCTCCATGCTGTCACTGAGCGTGCCGGGGCTGCTGCCAGGGAAGGTGTCGGGCACAGGCAGATGCAGGCTGGGCTCCCTGTCACTCCAGCTGCTGCCACGACTGGGGATGAGGAGCCGAGGGAGGGGGTTAAGAGCTGGCAGGTCCCGGGAGGGGCTGAGGTTCCCCGGCATGCTTCAGCCTCCCTGTGACCTTCCCTGAGGCGCAGGCAATGCAGGCCAGCTGGATGCAAGCAGGGACACTGGGGACGGTCCCCTTGGTGGAGTCCCAGCGTGTCCCAGGGACAGCCCGGGCCTGAATCCCAGCTCTGGGAGGGGGGACAGGGGCACCCCCAAGAATGCAGCCCCAACCCAGTGATGCTCAGAGCTGCTCTCTGCTCACACACACTCACACGTGCTCCCACACACAGGTCCTGTGTGTGCCCATCTGCGGGCACGCTGTGGAGCTGTGCACGCCCAAAAGCCCTGACCTGCACACTCACCTGCCCTGCCATGCACAGGAGCTCTGTGGCTGTGCTCACACCCCCCACACAAACAAAAACACCCCCTGGGACACACACAGAGTGTCACCAGCATCACACACATGTGCCCTGCACACAGCACGGCAGCCAAGCTCGTACCTGGCAGGGGATGCACTGGGCTGGTCCTCACCAAACTCATCTTCACTGAAGAGGCTGTTGAAGCGCACAGAGCGTGGTCGCCCCATCCTCAACTCAGTGTCCTCCTGCAGAGACACACATAGGTGACAGCTGGGTGTGGGGGTGCTCACAGGGGTCCCAGGACAAGGGAAGAGACGAGAATCTTGACTCCATGTTTCAGAAGGCTGATTTATTATTTTATGATATTTATTAAAAGAAAATGATATATTAAAACTATACTAAAATAATAGAAGAAAGGATTTCATCAGAAGAATAGAAGAAAGGATTTCATCAGAAGGCTAGCAAGGAATAGAAAGGAATGTAATGATAATAAAATCTTGTGACTGACCAGAGACTGACCAACTGGACTGTGATTGGCCATTAATTAAAAACAACCACATGAGACCAATCACAGATGCACCTGTTGCATTCCAGAGCAGCCGATAATCATTGTTTACATTTCATTTCTGAGGCCTCTCAGCTTCTCAGAAGAAAAAATCCTAGCAAAAGGAGTTTTCTAAAATATGTCCGTGACACCTGGGGTCTCCTTGGTGCCACCACTGCACCGTGAGGGTGCAGGCTGGATGGAAGGAGAGGGGACACAATGCCATGTCACCAGCCCACCCCCAGCTCAGTGGGCGCCCACAGTGCCAGGGTGCCCAGGAAGAGGCATGCTGAGGCTCACAGAGAGAGGAAAGTGTAGCCAAGTGAGGAGCTGAACACTGGGATTTGGGATGCAAAGTCATTTATAGCAGCTGAAAATGTCAGAGCTTCATGAGAAATCTGGCATTGCCTCCTTGGCCCTGGTGTTTCCAAGCCAAGGTAGATGGGGCTTCAGATGTTCAGGGAGCTCTGCAACTTCTGGGACTCCTCAAATCCATCCGTTCCCACCCCAGAGAGTGAGGGAGGCAGATAGAAATTCACAATCTAGGGATTATATTCAAGATGCAGTGCTGGAGATGTCTACTAGCACACACTCTGTGTGGTGTGCTGCACAGCTGGAGGTGCTCCCCAGAGACCCCAGAGGAACCAGTGAGTGCTTCCTGGGAACACGTGGGTGACACCTGCTGGGTGCTCCCCAGGCACCCTCGAGTCCCAGCACCACGGAAAGACCCGATAGAAACTTCCCAAGGACATTGAAGAGCCGAGTTCCAGCCCCCCTGAGAGACACAGTGGGTACTCCCTGGAGACCTGTGGAAGACCCAGTGGGTGCTCAGTGAGGCAGAACCCCTCTCTAGCCACTGCCAACATGCTCCTGCAGCCCTAACCAGTATCTCTGGATCATGCCAAGGCTGGTACCTGTACTTAGGGCCAGTCACCCTGCTAGCTCCTGCCCACCTCCAGCCCCACGGTGGGACCAACCTTGGCCATCTCCCCCGTCGGTCTGGCTAATTCCTCCTCCCACGCCGAGTCCTCGTAGTCTGAATCATCTGACAAAGGAGAGGGAAGATACTGGGAATCAGCTGGGGTGGAGCAAGGGGTCCCAGTTCCCCCTGCTAGCCTGGAGCCTGTGGGGAGGATGATGCAGACATGGCTGGCTTCCCTTTGCTTTGCCCTTGGCAAATAACAACCTCATTCTTGTGACAACAAAGGTTTTATCAAGGAGTTTGGGGAAGAGCTGGAAAGGGCAAAGTCCCGCTAGTGGCACCTCCCAGCACTGTCATGACACTCCTGGCCTCGCCAGAAGGGGACTTGGTGACACCAGCCCCAGCACCATGGCTCCATCCAGGCTCTCCTGTCTCTGCTGGGGGTTCCCAGGGGATTTTTCCACAGCTGCTTTGCCAGGGTGGATTCCCCTCCCTCCTCTCCCATTCCTTATCAGCTCCTGAGCTTGTGCACTGTGGAAATGAGATCCCGGAGGATGATGGGAGTGAGAGATGGTTCCTCCTCCCCCAGCACTCACATCAGCAGGAGTCCTGGTCAGGATTGTAACCCCCCAGACAGCCTGGCCCTGGCAGACACCCACTCTCAAATCCCACTGAGAATCTGGATCAGATTCCTCCCAAAACCACAACCCAGATGATGGTGTTTGGGCCCTGGCAGCAGGTGAGGATGCTCTCAGGCTTCAGGGGGCTGAGGGGTGCAGGTAGGTGCTCACCTTGGCACCACAGAAACCCCCTACAAACTCTGCATCCCAAACCCATCAGGGTGGGAGCAGCTTTCCTCCCTGCACCCCCAACAAACAGATAAGCTCTGTCCTGATAACCTGTCCACGGCTTCTCCCAGCTTCTGAAACAAATCCCAGATCCCAGTTAAGCCAGTGCTGCTTCCTGCAGGGCTGCTGGCCTTGAGAGGCACCCAGCACCCCACACAACTCAGCCCTTCCCCTTCCTTGCAGCAGAGCTGTTCCAGCTGAAGTACAGTCCAGCCAGGGCTGCACCCTGAGACCAAACTTTCACCTCTCCATGGGGGTCCCCAGCTCAGCACTGCTCACTGCAGTTGGCTGAGCCCCAGGGACACCCTGAGGGAGATCCAAAGGTATCCTGGGATTCCAGAATCAGGGACATCTGCATTTCACCTCCCAATAGGTTCACTTTTGCTCTGTGAGTGAGTGTGGGTGCTGGAAGCACCCACAGAAACCTTTGCTCTGCCCTAGGAGAGGCTGCACCCAAACCCCCAGTCCACATCTCCCATCCCCTGAAACTACCAACCCTGGTCTTACACCCCTTCCCTGAAGTCCTCACACACCCTAAATCCCCCAGCCCAGGCCTTGCACCCCTGGCTCTCCCAGCCCAGAAGACAAGAAAGGGGATAGAGAAGAAAGAGACCACAGCAAGGACAGAGGAACAAACTGCCAAGAAGGAAGGCACAGCACCCACGGGATGGATGCTGATGGATTGGCAGCCAGCTATCCCAAGGCAGGATTTGTGACAGGGGGAGAGTGGAGAGGCCCCCTGGTACTCACCAAACTCTGGCACGAAGGGAAGGCTGGCCTTGGAGGGCAGTGCCGGTGGCGTCGGTGCCGGTGGCGTCGGTGCTGGCGCCTTGCAGCGGGGCGGGGGCAGCGGGGAGCACAGGGTGGCACTGGCTGCTCTCTCAGTGATGGGCACCTCCTCCTTCACAGGGATGCTGTGGGGGAGAGGAGCAAGCACTGCCTTGTGCCAGCCCCTGCCTCGCTTCCCAACCCTGATACACCTGCAGGGGGGTCACAGAGAACCCCCAAAAGGGACCAAACCCCAGCAGACCCAGACCCACAAAGCAGTCCCTAAGACCCCGGGGTAAAGCCTTTCCTGTGCTTGGGTTATATGACTACTTTTGTAGCCTGGAAATGTTTTCCTGGCATCCAGCCTCACTCCCCTGTGTGTGCTTCACAGCCCAGGATCCTTATCTGACTCTGGGACACCTCAAGCCACCCACAGCCTTGAAGCCACATCCCAGAGCAGGTTGTTTTCTTTCCTCCAGTCTAAACAATGGCAGAGTTGCTTCCTTAGCTGTTTTGCAAGTGGCTGCAGGGTTCCTTGAGTAGGATGGGGGTCCTGGGAGTCCTAGGGGTGCTCTGTGCCACCAGCTTCCTTATGGTGGAGTGGACACTGGAGATCCAGGGTGGCTGCTACAGCAGCAAGAAATTCTGGAAATGGAGCTTTTCCTGGCTCAGTGACGAATGCCCCCAGCCCCAAAGCCATGACCAGTGGGGAGAGGGACCATGGGGGACTGTCCTCCTCTGCACAGAGCCCGAGCAGCTGAGCTCAGCCACTCCTACCTCCTATTCCTTGCTTCCTGCCTTCCTGAGACTGAAAAGTGACAGGCAATCAATAGAAACCTCTGGGGTAATGGTGTTTTCAAGGGCAGGAAATTAAGAAGTTTCTCTAGGGTATAAAAATACAAGGTACTTTTGAAGCATCCCTGAATGCAGGAAGAGGGCAGAGGCAGTGGGCAGAAATCCACCCCAAGCCCCAGGGAGGTGAGCCCCAGGGGAGCTGCATGCTGGCACCATCCCCATCCTTGCCCCAGCTGCACCACAAAAAGGAACAGCTGGTTAGACTGGGTATTGGGAAGAAGTTCTCCCCTCTGAGGGCAGTGAGGCCCTGGCACAGGTTGCCCAGAGAAGCTGTGACTGCCCCATGCCTGCAAACGTTCCAGTCCAGGTGGGATGGGACTTGGAGCAACCTGGTCTACTGGGAGGTGTCCCTGCCCTTGGCAAGGGGGGTGGAACTAAACGAGCTTTAAGGTCCCATCCAATCCAAACCATTCTGTGATGCCATGATTCCATGGCCAAGGATGCCATCAGCACACCATGGTTTCTGGGGATGTGCCTCCCAGCACCATGGCTTGTGCACAAGAGCTTTCCCTTAGCTTGGGGTGAGCTGCAGAAGAAGCTTCTCCCTGGCTGGAGCAGGAAGCAGGGAAGGATGGGAGTGCTGGCTCTCCCTGGGTCAGCCTGACCTCATTTCTCAGCAGCCATTTCCATAGGAACCAGCCACAACCATCCATACATTAGGGAATGCTGGCAGGGAAGGAGGGGAGCACGGGCAGGGGAGCAGCACTGCTCCCAACACCACCAGGCAGGAGCTGCCAGAGCACCCAGGTGTGCAGAGACCCAGAGACACAGAGGTGACAGTGCACAAGCCACAGAGCCTCCAGCACAAGCCTGGCTGGGCTCTGCATCCGTGCAGCCACCCAGGATGGTGTTTGTCCCCTGGGGTGAGGGTGGGGGGCTGCAACACAAGCCCCATGGCCAGCAGTGAGATGACAAGCCTCAGGCTCAGAAGGGCTCTGGCTCAGCTCCAGTCCTGTGCAGCCCCAGCTCCACCATCCCAGGGACCAGCAGGATGGGCACTCCCAGAGCTCAGGCACAAATAACACCCCAGTTTTCCAAAACAGCCTCCCCACTGCTCTGCCTGCCCCACCTGTCACCATCTGCTGCTGTGGCATCGCTGGGTTTCATGTCCCCCCATGGCTCCCTGGGGCAGCGTGGGTGCCCTGTCACCCCCTGTGCCCTATCACCCCCTGCACTTCCCAGACCCCTCTGCAGCCATGCCCAAAAGATGCCAGTCCTGCTCCAGGCAGGGTCTGCCTGGTGCCACCTCTGCCATCAGACAAGTGGCAAACCAGTGCCTTATTTGCTGTCCCTTATCTGAGCAGCACCTTAAAGCTACCCTTTATCTATTTACCCCTTATCTACCCTTTTATACCCTTTATCTAGGCCTCTCTTTTAAGGGGGGCAGAGAGGGCTGCTCTCCCACAGCCACCACCACAAAGCCAAAGCTCTGCCCAGGCCACCACCCCTGCCCAGCTCACCCAGACCTCCAAAATGAGTCTTCTGTCATCACCTCCTTGGACATCACTTTGTACAACCCCTTCTCCCCAGCAGCTGCTCAGGGGGCTGCTCTAATCCCTAGATCACTTCCTGGGCATGGAGAGGGTGTGCCCCCCCTCAGTGACAGCCTCATCCCACAATCAGGATGCAGACATGCTCATGGGATCCTCTGTGGGGTGTCTAGGTCTGAGCCATCAGTGGCCAAAACTGGGGGGCTCACAGCCCCACTGCTGGCACTGGGAGGGTGGCACGAAGTGCAGAAGTGGTGAGAGAGCTCCCAGTGTTGGACACAGCTGCTGCCATCAACCCGTGGCAGGTGGTATCTCACACATCCCACACCCAGCAGGGCTGGGACGATCCTGTCACCTCCTAGCACAGAAATGCTTGGGGTGGCCCCGGGTTTGGGGGGGTGGTGAGAACTCAGAGTTGAACATGGCCTGGAGGAAACCACAATATGGCTCTGCAAGCAGCTAGGAGGAAGCACCAGGGACCACGGCAGCAAGCCGGAAGTGAGGGGAGATGGGTGGATGGTGTCACCCCAGAAATGCCCAGGTCACTTGCTCTGCTCCCAGGCTGTTTGCATATACAGGGCTGCTCCAGCTCTTCCTCAGCCCTCACTCTCAGAGATCCCTCCCTGTGAGAACCTCCACCTCCACATGGTGGGGTCTCATTCCCACTCAGAGACAGGGGCAGACCAATGCAGCTGCCTGACAGCTGATGGCAAAGAGCCCCAGTCGCAGCCTGGATGCAGTGAGCATCACCCTGATGTGGGCAGGTACCATCCAGACCTGGGCAAGCATCACCCTGATGTGGGCATCAGCTCAGCATGGGCAAGGAACATCCAGACATGAGCAGCCATCAGCCCCAACATGGGCAAGCATCCCCCACTGTGGTTGGTCCTTGGGCAGCCCAGCAGTATCCCCCCAACCCCCCATTTCATGTTCACTGGCTGCAGGCACCCCAGGGGGCAGGAGGTGGGTTTGGGGCCAACAGCAGCACCCCAGGGCTGTGGGGCTCCCTCAGACCCAGCACAGGGCACTGTGGCCAGTCACCCATCACTGCAGGGAGCCCCAGTGTGGATTGCTTCCCAAGCTCCCAGCAGAGGCTGCCCCACACACAGAGCTGGGACCCAAAACCCACCACAGGGTGACTCATACCCTCACCCTGCTGAATGCACCCCTTGTCCGTGCCAGCTGTCCTGCCCCACAGCACCTCCTCCAGCCAGGGCATGGCCAGGCACCAGCACGGGCCAAAGAGCCACAGAACTATGGAATGGTTTGGTTGGGGAAAGACTTTAAAGCTTTTCTCATGCCATGGGCAGAGACACCTACAACCCCAGGTTACTCCAAGCCCCATCCAACCCAGCTCTGAACACTTCCAGGGGTGGGGCAGCCCCAACTTCTCTGGGCAGCCTGTGCCAGGGCCTCTCCACCCTCAGAGAGAAGAATTTCTTAGGAAATCACAGCTCTTTATTTTTAAAATGTTCTCAAAACAAGAACCCACCTACAGCCAATACATTCCTGGTCATACAATTAAAGTGACTTTTGAAATCAGAGTTTTGGGGTTTGGCTGGTTAGTTCTGAATCCCCAATATATCCACATAATAGACATATAACATACATAGGGGTGCACAGATAGACTCCTGGATATATTCACTACAGCATCAAGACCTATGTGAGAAATATATATACACACACACACACACACATATTTTCTTTTGTTGCTACCACGCACCCACACATACCTTGAGGTATCTCTATGTTATGAGTGCATGATGGCACACCAGGAGCCGAGGTCCTGTGGCCACCCAGCTGTCCCACAGTGGCATAGTCCCCGGGGCTCTGCCACAGTGTCCCCAGAGTCCCCCAAGCCACGGGAGCACCCTTGTGTCGGAGGGTGCTGCTCAGCCACCGCCTGGCCCATCCCATCCCGAGTCTCACAATGCAGCTCCCAAGGGACCCTTATGCACCCCCAGATCCCGCGGGGCGGCTCCGGGGGAACATCCCGGCCCCCAGTGCGCAGCCCGGGGGGTGCCGTGCCAGGATGGGCAGCGCCTGCCCCGCGGCAGGATGCCCTGAAGTCCCCGGGCAGCAGGAACCGGCAGTGCCCGTGGCTCACAGGCCAGGGCAGGAAACAGCGGCACGGCGAGAGGCGCACCCGGTAGCGCCGGCAGCGCTCGATCCCATGCCCAGAATCCCTCCGCCCCGGGCCCGCCGGCCGCCCCTGCGCGGCACCGCGCCCGCCGTGCCCCCCTACCTGGGCAGGTGACAGCGACCGCGGCGGGACCGAGCGGCACCGCGGGCAGGGCCGGGGGAGGCCGGCGGGGAGCGCAGCTTCTCACCCCGGCACTTCCTGCGGGCTAAAAACAGCAAAACTTCCTGAGCTGGCCGAAGCAGAGGCATGGCTAACACCAATTCCTCAGAATGGCCAGAAAGAGCCCGCGGCACGGCCAGCACCAGAACGCTGGCACAGCTGGCATTCAACACCCAGCATGGATGGCACTAAATCACGGTACAGCTGGCATCCAACACCCAGCACAGACTGCACTAAATCACGGCACAACTGGCACCAAACCAGCATGGCAAGAACCAGAACACTGGCATAGCTGGCATCCAACACTCAGCACGGATGGCACCAAACCCATGGCACAGCTGGCACCAAATCAGCACGGCAAGTACCAAATCGATGGCACAACTGGCATCCAATACCCGGCATAGATGGCACCAAACTCACGGCACAGCTGGCACCAAACCAGCATGGATGGCACTAAACCCACAGCACAGCTGGCATCCAAACCAGCATGGCGAGTACCAAACCGATGGCACACCCAGCACCAAACCAGCATGGCAAGAACCAGAACGCTGGCACAGCTGGCATCCAACATCCAGCATGGACAGCACAGGCAGAGGGATCACCTCCACCCGCCTTACCACAAAAAGCCCATTGGGACACAGGGATGGGAAGCTGGAGGGAAAACCCAGCCCTCCCATTCTCATCCTGACTGCACACATCCAACACCATCAGTCCAGCTGGATGGTCCCATCCAGCACCTTCAGTCAGGACAAACCCAGCCTCACTCCCAGGACCCCCCTGAGGGGACCACCTAGACCCCCCAGCTCCAGGAGTATATCCCTTAGAGTCTGTGGGTCCTGGGGAGGTTGCAGGGAAGGACTCCTGGGGCATGGGGGCCACACCAGCCTGGTGACATTCCCTCACCTCATTCTGGGAGGGTGCTGGTACCCAGGAGCTTGTCTGCCCCCTCCAAACTGCATTCCCAGTCCTCATCCCCACATCTGCTTGTGCTCTGCAGGATTTGGGAGTGCACTGGGTGGTTGGGACATCAAAGGGGGGGCTGCAAGTGCTGCTGTCCCAAAATTCCAGCCTGCTCCCGTGTCACCTGGCCACAGCAGCTGGCAGCAGCTTGCCCCACGCTCCCTGTGCGTGGCAGTTCACTGCCTGGCACCCACTGGTGTCCAGAGTTCCTCAGGCTTCAGCACTGCCTACACTGCAGGTGGGGGGAAGGCAGGGCTCTGCATTGTTGTGGGATGGCACCCAGCCCATGCCAGGCTGGGGTGACCTGGCTGACTGGGATGAGCAGGGTGGATACACCCAGCTAGAGCTAAAATGAATATTTCAGCACCCCCCACCCCAGTGCTGGTAGGGAAATGTGCCGTGCCCTGGGGCAGGGCTACCCCAGGGGTTGTGCAGGGGTTGGGGGAAGGGTCAGTACCCCCATGGGATGTACTGGGGCTGGGGATACCCCCATGGGATGTACTGGGGTTGGGGGTACCCCCAGCAGTTGTGCTGGGGTTGGGGGAAGGGTTAGTACCCCCATGGGATGTACTGGGGCAGGGGGTACCCCCAGGACATGTTCTAAGGTCTGGGGAGCGCATAGGCAAGCCATATTGTGACCCCAAGGGTCCCACCCACATCCCAGCAGCCCCCCACACAGACTTGGCCACCTTGGGGCCGTGTCCCTGCCCCCCCCCTTACCTCCTGTGGGACACAGCCCTGGGGGGCAGCACGGGGGGGCGCTCAGGCACTGGGGGGCCCTTCAGGCTCTGGCACTTGGTTTCCACTTGGTGTCTCTTGGCCGGCAGTGGGGGTCTGGCCCTGCTGTCGGCGGGGGGCTTGTCCCCAAAGGCTGCTGGAGAGGAGTCCTCCAGGGCTGGGAGATGGCTGCAGGATGCAAGGGGGGGTTCGGGGCTGTCCCCCGATAGCGATGGCGAGAATTTGAGGGGCGGGCGGCAGCCCACCCTCGGTGGGATGGGTGGGGGCAGCTGGGGGAAGCCTGCCCCCCTCTCCGGCTCCAGCGGTGGGGTCCCAGCGGGCACCGGCGGGCACCGGGGCTCCGGCGGCTCCGGCGCTGCCGCAGCGCTCGGGCGGAAGATGTGGCGCTTCATGGGGACAGGTCTGGTGCCAGGGGGCTGCTGAGTCCCTGCGGGCGGCGGCGCCTCGGCGAAAGCTTTCTGCAAGCCCAGGAGGATACGGCGGCGGTGGCCGGGCAGCAGCACCCCAAGGCGGGTGAGCCCCTCGTCCGTCAGAGCCCGGCAGTCCCACACCGACCACAGCCCGCTTTGCTGGAAGCTCTCCACATACTGGTCGAGATGGACGGCAGACAGCCAGGCAGACACCGGCAGGGATCCCTCCTCCTCCATGGCAGGGGGCTGGCCACGGAAACCTGCACCACTCAGTGCATCTTGTGCTGCCAGCAAGGCTCAGGATGACATCAGGACCTGGGAATGGAGACAACAGGTGAAGCCTGGAGTCCAAAACACACACCAGGTGAAGCTTGGAGTCCCAAAACCAATATTCCCAGCCTCCAACCATGCTGTGCCCCCAGGATCACCCACTCCTGAACTGGGGGGCTGCAGGGGTGTGGAAATGCTGGTGCGTCCCAGTTTAGGCATTGAAACATAGAGGTCATCCCTTTACAGATGAAGCCCCAGCTTGGTCCCAGGGATGACATTTGGGCTGTGGGACAGAGCAGTAGGGGATTATCCACATTGTGGATAATCAGGGAATATGCCTGAATATGCATGATTCAAGGGCAGGGGAGCTGTTGGCTGCGTCTCAGGGCTGTCACCCTCGAGGATGCAGCTCCTCTGGTTCACAGCAGCAAGCCAGGATAGGGTGACATGGACAGTTGGATCCAGAAGGCTGTCCCTTCTCCCAGGCTGTCCCTATCACAGCCCGTGGCAGGGTGCTGTCACTGGAGCCCCCAGCCCAAACCACACCAAACCCCTCCTCACAGACCATATGCCCACTATGGCATTGCTCCCAGCTCCAGAGCCCTGTCTGTCCTTGGCATTGCTCCCAGCTCCAAAGCCCTGTCTGTCCCTGGCATTGCTCTGGCATGGCACCACACCCTGGAGTGCTGGCAGAGCACCTTGGTGCTCACACCTAGCAGAGTGCCCTTGTGGCATCCAGAGCTTGGCACATGGGGCTCATTTGTTGTCCCAGCTCCTGCAGCAGAACACCCATCCCACACCATAGCTGTTGGCAGGGCAAATCCCTGTTATCCCCCAAGCAGCAGATGGGATGCCCTGCCCTTCCCACCCACCAGCATCACGGCCTCAGCAGGCTCCAGGCAGGAGGCAGATCCTGTCACGCCGGCACACACAGCGCTGCTCGTGACCCCGGCACCATCTTATTTTGTGTTTGCTGGAGGTTTCTCTAGACCTGCTAAGAAGGAGCCAGAGGATTTCCTGGAGCTGTAAATAGGCCAGTCTGATCTGCTGTCAGAGTCACATTTGCTGTGACTCAGGCAGGCCCCCCTCAGCAGCACTTGCGGTTTCGGTGCAAAGTGCACAGCTGAGCAGAGCTCGCTCTCAAGCCAGCACAAACTGGACACTGCCGGGGTCCCTGCAGCCAGTGAGCCCTGCACCTGGAGACACCAGCATCCCAGTGGTGCTGCTGGGATGTGGCCACAGTGCCACTTCCCTGGCACTTCCTGGCACAGTTTGGCTTTGCTTCAGGCTCCAAGGATCAAGTGTCCAAGGAAGGAGCAACAGCGCTGGCTCACCCCTGTGGCTCCTTGCTGGCAGCACCAGAGAAATCAGCAGCACCCAGGACCTTCCCAGCACCCAAAAATCCCTGATTCAGAATAAAATCCCTGGTCCCAGCACCACAAAAATCCCTGATTCAGAATAAAATTCTCTCTTCCACCTCCACACCTAGAAAGCCCTCATCTATTACTGAAAATGTGATGGTGCTGGGTGACATTGCTGTCACCACATCCCAGTGACACCAGCACAGGCAGGCTCCACCCCAGCTGGGCACTGGCTGTGGAGGAGCAGAGGGAAACACAGTGACAGCAGGATGGGGCTCCCACAAATGCCCCCTGTCCTGGCTAGAGCCAAGGAATCGCCACCAGTGTCACCCACTGACACCAGTGCCAGCATCCCCAGCTGTGCCAGGACATGGATGCAGTGGTGGGACAGAGCTGGCAGGAAGGGACAGCTGCACCAGCACTCACCACTGGCGCTGTCCCAGCACTATCTGGGGTGGCTGAGGGCCCTCCTTGCTGCTCACCAGGGACAGGGATGGGGACACAACGCCAGTGAGGGAAGTCCCCGGTGTGCCAGGCTGGCAGCTCCCGTTGCTGTCAGGCCCTTTGCCCTCACCAAGTAAATAATTCATCAGGCCTCTGCTAGGTTCCCTCCTCCAATCATTAATCATTTAACCTCTGTGCTAAACAAGATGAGGATATTCCAGAAGCAAAACCAAGACAGGGAGATGCTGTGACCCAGCTGGCTGCTGGGGTTTGGGGGGTGACCCTGGCTGTGGCCCCTGCCCAGCACAAATCCTCCCAGTGCTGACCCACTGCATTCCTCCCTGGGATTAGGCAACACCACAGGGGCTGTTTTGTAAGAGACTTAAAGGCTGGACAAATGGTGTGAGGAGGGAATGGCAAGGGCTGCCAGCACCCTGGCACTGTGGCTGGTGCTCTGGGGGGATAAGTTAGGATGCCAAAATACCCCTCAGCCCCATCCCAAACCCACAGAGCCCTCACTCTCACAGTTCTGGGGATGAAGGATCTGGGGGTGCCTGGTGCTGGTTCCCTTTTTCTGGACCAAGGGGCTCAGCAAGCCCCTCTCTCCCCAAATTTGGGTGTTGGCTGCTTTTCTGGAGGCTTCTGCAGCTACCCCAGCCCACCAGATGCCCTCAGCTCAAGAGAGCATTTGGGATTCACCTCTTCCCCCAGCAGAGCTGAGCATGCTGGCCCCAGAGAGTAGCCCCCCGTGATGCAGGGGTGTGCCCACCCTTCTCCCACTGCATCCCACCACTCTCTCAGGGCCATGGGCTTCCCAGCCCTCAGGTAGGGCACTAATGAGGGCTGGGCTTGCTTGATTAAGGAGCTGTGCATGCCATGGAAGCTATGGGCTCTGACTGAAGTGACAGGCGAGCACGCTTCCTTCACTGGCTCCAGCTTCCCCTGGGTAATCACTGTTACCCTAACAACGTGCCAGGAATCCAGCAGTGTGACCAGGGCCATCAGGATGTCACTGACAGCTGCACTCAGCACCCAGGCACCAGGTAATGAAGTGGTGGCCATCCCACAGCTCCTCCCTGCTACAGAATAGTGGCCATGAGCCAGGAAAATCCAGCACAGGAGCCCGGCTGGGTGTTTAGCACCCACTTGGTTATCTAGTTCCCACTGCAATTCCTCCTCCAGTGCAGGCAAACCCTGCCGCACCCCATGTTCCCCTTGCCCAGCTCTGTGGGAAATCAAGGAAAGCTCATTACCAGCACAGGTCCCTGGGCTCAGCAGCAGCAGCAGCAGCAGGAGCAGGAGGTGGCCAGCCTGCCCGTGGTCCAGCTGGAGCACTGGAGGTTTGCCCAGGGGTCTCTGCCGGCCCTGGCACTTCCTCAAACGCCACCTCAGCAATGGGAACTTTCCGGAAAGCCGAGCAGAGCTCTGAGCTAGGATGTGGTGCAAGAGCCCAGCAGAGCTGTGAGGCCTCAGTGTGGTGAGGCACTGACCACAGCTGCCATGAGAAGGCTGGATCTGAGGTGCTGTGAGCCCTGGGTGACAGAAGGACGGGGCAGGGCTTTCAGCAGGAGAGGAAGGAAGAGCCAGGCAGGGTGATCTCTGGGAAGTGAGAGCTCAGCACTGCTGCAGCAGGAACCAGGTACCAAGGACAGGGCGTTGTGGGGCTGCAGGACAAGATGAGCTCTGGCCACTGGGCAGAAAGGGACAAGCAGGCAGGTGGCTGCCATGTCCCAACACCCCAGGACCCCTGTGGATTCCCTGAGAGGACAGTAAGCTGTAACCCACCAGAGTAAAGCCGAGTGGCAGAAGGACCTGTGGGAACAGGGTTGGCCACCAGTGGGAAGGGGCTTCTTCAGCCACCACTGGGCAACCAGACTCACACCACAGCAATTTTTACCCTTTCCTGCCTAAATTAAGGAGAGATCCTCAGCACTAAAGCCACAGCCAGCCAGAATGAGGCCAATGTCACCAGTGTCTCTGCTGGATCCAGGGGGTGAATGTGATGTCCCCAACAGACCTCCCAGGACCACTGCAGATTCCCCACCCAGCTGGGAATCGAAAGCACCACATCCTCACCCCGAAACCGCCCAAGCAGGATCCTCAGCAAGCAGTGATTACCCCACACTCCACAGACCCCTTCCCACCCAAACCCTCCACATCCCACCTCAGTGGGTGCCCACCTGCTCAGCAGCACCCAAGGTATTTCCTGGGAAGGTGAGGCTTTTTCATTTTCAAGATCTTCTCAGCCAAAGAAATTGCAAATGATATTCAAACCCCCCAGGCGCTGTTCAGGGATCAAGTTCAGGCTTGTGGAATCACAATCCAGAGGTGGAATTGCCTCTCTGGAGCCTCCTCCCTCTGCCATGAGTTGCCATTTCCAGGTGGTTCATGTGAAGAAGCCAGAGGGCTCACACACACATACACACCAGGGTGTGCCCAGACAGGGGAGCTGCTTCAAGCCAGCTCTGTGTGCATAGAGGGTGGGAGGTGGGCAGTGATGAGGTGGGTGAGGAGTTAGGAACAAGGGGGCAGGAAAACTGAGGGTCCCTCATTTCCCCAGGGTCCCACCTGCATTCCCCTTCCTCCATGGAAGCAAAACCTGGGAGGGTGAAATATGTCCCAGGCTGTGGCACCAACAAACAGATGAGTTTGCATCAGCAAACAGCATTCCCTTCCAAGGTGTTGCTGCCTGCCTCAAAAATCTAGCCAGAAAAGGGGCAAATACAGCCAGAAATTAGCAAATCCAGTAAAAAAACTTGGTAAATCTGACCAGAAATGAGGAAATCCAGCCAGAAAAGGGGTAAATACATCTGGCAATGCTGTCACTACCCACTGAGTTCCACTGGAATGCTCTCAGCTCCTGACACACTTTATGGAAGCTGCCAGCAAACTAGGTCAGGAAGCCAAACCCCACATGCACAGCCACCCCAGAGGAGCCCCAGTGTGCCAGGGTCTGGTGATGCTGAGGGGGGGCTGTGCCAACAGCCTGGCTGCAGAGGATGGGTCCCTGTCCCTGATGGGTCCCTGGGAAGCAGGGCACCTCCTTCCTCCATGAGAAATCAGCCCCATTACCAGCACTACAACCGTGCAGGTCCCTCTTTCACTTTCTCGTAAGTGGGAAGTGAAAGTGTCGTGGGAAGGGGTGACCCCTCCAGCTGTGGATGGGGTGCACCCTTTTCCAGCCCTGACGCTCTCCAGCCTCTGCTTCATGCTCATTGGGGTGCACAGGCCCTGTCCCCCACAGCAGGGTCACACCATACTGGGGCCATCCCCTGGATCCCCCTGGCCACCACAGGACTGCAGATAAGCCAAGGCAGGGGATGCTGCAGCAGAGACAAGCACAGGGACTGCCAAACACATGCACCCACCCCCCCTTTGTGAAAGACTTTCTACACAGCCAGGCTTTCCCTCATCTGTAGATTTGGGAGACCCATCTGCAAAGTGTCCCCAAGCATCAAACCCCCCACAGCCAGAGTCCTGCCACAGGAGCTGCATCACTCCCTGCCTCCCACAAGACACCCCTAAAATCTCCAGGGCTCACCTTGTTCTGAGCTAAGTTCTGGCAGCAAACACATCCTCAATATTGCTCTAAATATCTCTATCCCTGATGTCCTGGCTGTGGCCCATAGAAACACATCCCCAGTAGCTGCTGGAGCACCCCCAGAAAGGCACCATAAGCTCTTGGAGGAGTTCTCCTTGCTGCCTTTCTCCCAGCACCCCAGAATAGCCACCCAGCCCTAGCACTCAGCCCTGTGCCTCCAAAACTCGGCTTTTGGGGCTGAACCCACAAATTAAAATTGCTGTCCTTGCAGTGGTGCTGACCTAGGAACCCCCTGTGCAGGTGCAGTCCCTGGGCACCCCAAACCCCAACCTGATGGCCCCAGCAGTGTGAAGGTGTCCTGTGGAACCAGCTTGCCATTACTGCAGGACAAAGCAACCACCATCCCAGTTCCAGCTGCACAGCACTGGCAAAGCTCCAGGCTTCACCAGACAGACTGGAAAACAGTGAGGAAGAGGAGGAGGAAAGCAAGGGAAGCCCACTACCAGCATCCCTTGGCATTAGGGTGGTGGTTAGTGTGGCACAGGCATTGCTGGCAGGGGCCAGCAGCTGACGCTGGTTTTTGGCTATGAACAGGGACATGCCAGATCCCCAGCAGAAAACAAATCTGCCAGCTGGGCCCTCGGGGTCCCCTTGTCCCAGCTTCACCCCTGGCACGGGCAGCACAACCACCCAGTGTCTCCCAACATGTCACTCACCCTAACCCGGCAACAGGAATGGGGGCTATCAGCAATGCCAGGGCTCCCTGGAGACTGGGGCTGAGCTGGGGTCTGCTCAGGGGAGCTGGGATATGCTGGAAGTGAACTGGGAAGGCTAGGGTTAAACTGGGGTTAAACTGAGATGTGCTGGTATTGAGCTGGGAAGTGTTGGGGTGAATTGGAATATACTGGGGAGGAGCTGGGACGTGCTGGGGAATACTGGGATTAAACTGGGATGAACTGGCTTTGAGCTGGGATGCGCTAAGGTGAACTGGGGTGTGCTGAGATTTAGTGGGGGTGCGCTGGGAATGAGTTGGGGTCTGCTTGGGGCAGCTGGGGGGCACATGGCCAGTAGCAGGGTTCAACTGGAGCATGCTGGGGTTGAGGTCGGGTGTGCTGGGGGTGAGCTGGAGTCTGCCGGGAGTGAGCTGGAGTTTCCTGGGGGGCAGCTGGAGCATACTGGAATTGAACCAGGGTTGAGCTGGGATGTGCTGGGATTGCGGTGGAGGGGTCTGGGGGTGAACTGGAGCATACTGTGATCGAGGTAAGGTGCGCTGAGAGCCAGCTGGGGCGTACTGGAATGTGGCTGGGGAGTACCGGGGCTGAGCTGGGGTACACCGGGGCCATCTGCAGCACGAGTACCCCAGTCGGGGGGGTTGGGGGGGCACACCACTGCTGCACTGAGCCGGGGAACAATCCATACTCCCCCCACCGCCCCAGCAGCTCCCAGTATCCCCGGTGCCCCCCTGTGTGCCCACAGAAACACGTGGAAAGAAACACAACCGCCCCCAGGAGAGAAACGGCGCTGAGAAGGCAGAGTGTCCCCCCTCCCATGTCCCCTGTCCCCGCCCGAGCCGGGGGTGCCCCCGCAGCCCCCCGGAGCACCCGGTACCTCTGTCCGGTGGCAGCGGCGGCTCCCAGAGGATGCCGGGGCGCTTCCCGGGGCGGGGGCACTCCGGGCCCCCCTTGCCAGGCCCGGGCTTGTTCCCGCACGGAGCTTTGGCTGCCTCATGGAAACAGGATTCAAGGGGAAAGCTGCCAGGACTTTCCCCAAAAAAATAATGAACGGGTTGCGCGTGGGGTTCTTGCCTCCCCGCACAATTCCCAAGGTCTTAGTGGGGGGTAAGAAGGAGAGTGGGAGGGCCGGGGGACACAGAGGGGACGTGGGGTGTCCATGGCCAGCCCTCACGGCTGCCCAGCCTGGGACAATGGTCCTTTCATCCGGCGCTCAGGGACCGGGACACGCTGGCTGCCGGCTCCGGGGGTGGCAGCCCCCCCTGCTCGGCCCCTCGCCCACGCGAGGCCAGGGCAGGAGGGGCCGGATCAGCCCCACAGCCCGGCCATGCTGCTGCTGCTCAGGGGGCCAGATCAGCCCCACAGCCCGGCCATGGTACTGCTGCTCAGGGAGCCAGGCTCAGCCCCACAGCCCGGCCATGGTACTGCTGCTCAGGGAGCCAGATCAGCCCCACAGCCCGGCCATGGTACTGCTCAGGGGGCCAGATCAGCCCCACAGCCCGGCCATGGTACTGCTGCTCAGGGGGCCAGGCTCAGCCCCACAGCCCGGCCATGGTGCTGCTCAGGGGGCCAGATGAGCCCCACAGCCTGGTCATGCTGCTGCTCAGGGGGCCAGGCTCAGCCCCACAGCCCGGCCATGGTACTGCTCAGGGGGCCAGATCAGCCCCACAGCCCGGCCATGGTACTGCTCAGGGGGCCAGGCTCAGCCCCACAGCCCGGCCATGCTGCTGCTGCTCAGGGGGCCAGATCAGCCCCACAGCCTGGTCATGCTGCTGCTCAGGGGGCCAGGCTCAGCCCCACAGCCCAGCCATGCTGCTGCTGCTCAGGGGCAGGAGGGGCCAGGCTCAGCCCCACAGCCCGGCCATGGTGCTGCTGCTCAGGGGGGCTCTGCCTGGGGGCCAGCGTGAAATACCCCAAAAAGCTCCTTTACTGCCTGCATCCCCCCTACTCCACCAGCCCACCACTGTTCCCTACCCCACTCCCCGGAGCCATCACATCCCCCACGTTATCCCATCCTGCTCCCCAGACCCAATCACACATCCCTGCTCTCCTATCCCAAACCTTCGGATCCATCTGGGGGGGATACCCTCCCAGAGCCTTTGGCAGAGGATAAGGGTGCCATGGCCTTACCCACTTCGGGGGTGTCACACAACAAAGTCTGTCTGAGACCCCAGGGGCCTGCAGCAATGCCTAATCCCTGAAGGGCTGAAGCCTTGTACCCCTTCCCAGCAGCATTTCAGGGATGACCCCTGTCAGTCAGTCCCTGAGGATGTGCCCAGCACAGCCCTTAGATCACTGCCCCCCTCCACATATCTACCTGTGCCCCAGCTCTTCTCAGCCCCCCTGGCGCCAGACATGTTCCAGAGCATATTCCATTTCCCTTTGGAGCCATCTTCTCTCTGGTCCTGCAGCTCCGGGTCTCCAGCTGTACCTCCCAGAGCTGACAGAGCTAAGCCCTCCCCACGAGGGGCTTTACCCCATCACCTGTCCTGCTCCGCGTCCCCCTGGCTCAAGCTGCTGCAGTGTGTCCTGTATCCAGTTCGGCTCCATTTCCAACCTGCCAGGTGGGTGGTGGCCAGGTTCCTTTTTAATTGGGTTCTATTTTTAACTGGGAGCAGTGCAGGAGGGTGGGAGGAGGTGGAAATTAACAGGAGAAATGGGAAGCAAGTCCCTAGTGCCCACCCCAGCCCCACAGGTGACAGAGACACAGGCACAGAGGATGGCACGTGCTGGACAATGCCACTCACCAAGACCCTGCTGGTGGGGGCCTGCTGAGGTGTTGGGGTGCCACAGCACTGGGAGGGCAGAGATGGGGTGCACAAGCAGCTTTGTCCCTGGGTGCACCCCAGGAGGAGACAAGAGTCCCAGGACTCCACGATCCAGGCAGTGCCAGCTCTGTTCCCCAGTATTCTCCTCCTGGAGAAGCCAGGATGTGTCCCCCTGGAGTGCCCCCAAAGTTCAGCCCCACACGTCTCCTCTCCCAGAGGAGGTTTTGGGGGAAATGTACTGCTGGTACTGGCTTGGCTGGGGCTGTGGGAAAACCAGCTACAAGGAGTGTGTGGCCTCATGCCTAATCAGTGCCCAGTGTAAATTCATTTTAGGGGTTTCTCTGCCACCCTCTGGTGGCATCACCATCACCCAGAGCCCCCCTGGAGGTGAGGGTCCCACAACCCCTGAGGGTCCCCCCAGCAACCACCATGAGCAGGGACCCCCTGTCTGAGTGCACTGTGGGGACAAGGATGGCTACCAAAGGACCAAGGGGGGACAGAGGCCGAGTCCCTCCCATGCCAGATTCAATTATTTTATTCCTAAATAATCAACTCTGGTACAAGGTACAAAATCTCCCATGTCCCTGTGCACCCCCAGAAAAGGAGGGGGCAGGAGCATGGCCAAAGACCAGCTCCCAAACCCCCAGTCAAGGCCTCAAATTCCAGTGGAGGAAGGGTCCAGGCACCCAGCTTGGAAAGGGTCCCCATCCTAGAAAGGCAGGGGACAGGACAGGAGCCTTCAGAGACCCACACAACACCAGGAGGTGCCAGGAGCCCCCCCCAAGTCCTTTCAACGTGCCTGAAGATGCTGGGAGCCCCTAGAGATACTGGGCACACCTGGAGGTGTGAACTTACCCCAAAACCTCCCCCACACAAACCTGAAGATGCTGAGACTCCATAAGACCCTCCCTCAACATGAATGGAGATCCCAGGAGCCCCCAAAATGCCCACCACAACACATCTGGAGGTGCCATGAGCCCCTCAACTCCTCCCACATGCCTGAAGGTAAGACCCCAACATCCCCTCCAACATGCTGGAGGTGCCAGGAGCCTAGAAGCTTCCCCTCTACATGCTTGGAGATGCCAAAAAACCCCAAAGGCCCTCCTTCCCAGCATGCCAGGAGGTGCCAGAAGCCCCCCAAACCCCTCTGCACACCCAGAGGTGCAGGCAGGTGCCCAAGCACCTCCTGGTACTTGTCTGCTGGGGGTGGGGATCCCATGGGATGAAGGCAATTCTGTTGGACCATAATAGAGAGATGGGGAGCAGGAATGGGGGGCAGAGGGGGAGTGCAGTGGAAGGGTCTCCAAGACTGAGAAGCAGGCACAGGGCCCCCCCTTTTCCTCTGCCCCCCCCAAAAGCTGAAGGTCACTTTGGGTTTGCCACCTATAGGGACAACTCCAGTGTCCCACAAGGGCTCAGCGACCAGACAACCCCCAACTTCTCACCCTGGGGGACCCACTATGTCCCTGCTGTCCCCAGACAGGGGTACACCAATGAGGGGGGTCCCCCTGAAACCCAAAGTGGGGGTGCATGTGTACAGGTGTGTGAGATAGAGACACAAACCATGTTGGAAGTGGGGGGATAGGGAGAGGA
Organism: Melospiza melodia melodia; assembly: GCF_035770615.1. Classification (NCBI taxonomy): domain Eukaryota; kingdom Metazoa; phylum Chordata; class Aves; order Passeriformes; family Passerellidae; genus Melospiza; species Melospiza melodia. Next base: position 24,154,637 of record NC_086195.1, read on the forward strand.
GCCCCCAGGGTGGGGGTCATGTCAGGCTGTCCTAGCCAGGGGAACGAGGAGAGGAGCTCCCAGGGGAATCAGGTCAGGCTGTCCTCGTCGCTGCCCTCGCCACGGTCCTCCTTGCTCTCGGCCAGGGAGCTCTCGTCGATGTTTTCCAGGGAATCTGCATGCTGCAGGGACAGCTCGGACAGGGCCAGGGCCGGGAGCCGGCTCTGCTCCGGGAACAGCCAGGGCTTGAAGTGAGGGTCATGCTTCTGCTTCCACTCAGGGTACTTGAGGCATGCCTTGTACATCTTCTTCATCGCCTGGGAGGAAGAGAGAGATGGGCACGGAGAGCCCTCACCCCACATCAGCCCCACCCCCGTGCCACAGACTCACCTTGGGGGCCAGGAACTGGGAGGATTTATTCACCACCCACTTCGGTAAGGAACCTGGAGAGAAGGGAGGGCAGCTGGGAGTGGGACCCCCAGCATCCCCCCAGTGCCTAAAAACCAGGACCCCACATGTGTGACCCCCACAGCACTCTCAGTGGGCACATGTGGTTAGAGAGGGAACAGGGTTCAATCCATACTGCTCTCCGCTCTTGCAGAGGTCAAAAACAGTGATTTCAGCATTTTGGGTCCCTCTTCAAGCCACAAAAATGAAAGATTTGAAGAGAATAGGCCCAAGATGTTTCCTCCTGACATTGCTCCATGCTCCATCCCAAAGTGCTTCTGCTGATGAGCCCTTTCAAGCCCACCTTGAGCATATCCACAGGTCCTCCTGCACCCACCCCGAGTCCCACTGAGCTCAACCTGAGACTTCCTGAAGCCCTACTGACACTGCCCTGAAGTGCCAGACCCCCAAATGAATCCCCACTGAGCCACCCCCAGCCCAGACTGAGCTCCCACTGAGCCCCCATTAAGTCCAAGTCAGTGCCCATTCAGCTTCCCCCAGCCCACCCTGAGCCCCCCAAGCTACTCTTGAGCCCCCACTGAGCCCACAGCCCCCATTAAGGCCCTGAACTCCCAATGAGCCCACACTGAGAACCCATGAGACCCCCACTAAGCCCCCCCTGAGTTCCACCAGGACCCCACTGGGTCCCCCAAGCACACACTGACACAAGGGAAGGACTTGAGGGTGCTGAGCCCCAGGGCACAGAGCTGGGGGTCCCTCTCTCACCTTTGGGGTCCACCTGTGCCAGGTAGGTGATGGTGCAGCTCTTGGCTCCCGTGCCCTCGATCAGGTAGCCTGTCTGGATGGAGACAGCCCGCACCATGTCCTTGCGGGGGGGATACTTCTGTGGGGGGCACCAGGGAGGGAGCACGAGTCACTGGCAGGGCAGGTGGGGTACAGAGGCACCAGCCACAAGCAGGGCTTGTGCAGAGCCCCTCAACTCTCCAACCTATCCCCCCAAGATCTGAGTGAGCCCCAGCCCCAGCCCAGCACCACAGCACCCCCGGTGCCCCGCTAAACTCACGGGATGCTTGACAGAGTAGTTCATGATGATGTAGTCAGAGCCTATGGGCAGCCAGGAGCGGAGTGTGACCACGTCCCGGTTCTTCAGGGGCTTGGGACACCTCCCTAGGGACAGCACCAGGTGGGATGTTCCAGAGTGAGACACTCACTTTCAAGATCCCCTTCTGCCCTCCAAATCCCCCCAAACTGGTATGCAGACTCCTCCCTTCCACGCCACACACCATGGAACCCCCAGATGCCAGCCCAGGGTGGAGTGGTAGCTGCCCAGGGATTGAGCCCTCCCCAGGAGCACCCAGGCCCCCAGACCCCTCCTCACAGGCGTAGTATCCCACATCGGAGTTGGCCGTCAGCCTCCCGATGTCGAAGGTCTCGATGACGTTGGTGTCCCACTTCTTGCGGTACTCGATGTCATGGAGCACGTCGTAGAGCGTCTCCGCCGGCACGTCCCTGCACTCCATCCTGCACTGCAAGGCAGGGGCCATCAGACACCTGCCAGGGACCCCCAGGGCAGGAGCTCAGCTGTGGGGACCCCAACAGGGTGGCAGTGGGGACCTCGTGGTGGGGAGATGGCCATTGGGACCCCCGGGTGGGCAGGGGGGATCCCAAAGCGTGAGAGTGGCTGTGGGGACCCCTGGGAGAGAAGGAGGCCATGGGGACCCCCAAGTGGGAAGGCAGCTGTGGGAAGCCCCAGCAAGTGGCGGCGGGGAGGTGTCTCCTTTCAGATGTTAAAAAAAAATAAAATCAATGCAGTCTCCTCCAAGAAGACCTGGATCCCAACCTGGATCCCAGCCATCCCTGTAGCACAGGCACACAGGGCCTCAAGGCAGTGTGGAGCTGAATCCTGGGTACTCAGGGACCCTGCTTCCCACCTGCCCCCCATCACTGTGGATGTGCTCTGCCCAGAGTGGTATCCCTGTACAACAGGAGCCAAGAGGAGCCTGTGCCTGGTGCCTTGGGGCAGCATGGATCATACAGTAGGGGTTGAGGGGTGCAGAGCGGGGAGCTGTTCCGTCACTACGGCAGCCAGATCCAGGGAAGGCGAGGAGACAAGGAGAACGGAGAAGGTGAAGGGAGGGGATGCATCTGCTGAGATCAAGGGTGCTGGAGCCAACTGTGGGGCAGGGAGAGCAGCCAGCAGCCTGTCCCTGGGAATGCCACTGGCTCCTGTTTATCCCCAGGGATAGCATCAGCTCCTCCGGCCCCCAGACCCTGCAGTTCAGGATTTAGGGCTGGCCCTGTCACCCCAGCACACAGTACTAGAGACTCCCCAGCCCTGGAAAGAGGCACAGAAGCACCCAGCAATGGGGCACAGCCTCACATGGCCCCTTGGTGGGACACAGCCATGGAGTCTGTTCCCCCACAGTACTCACCCTCAATCCCATCCTTGCCCCACAGAGCCCAGCTCCACCCCCACCGTGCTCAGATCTATCCCTGCCCCATGGATTCTGTTCTCAACCCCACCGTGCTTATCCTCAATCTCAGAGACCCATCCCTGTTCCACAGAGCCCATCTCCTGCTCCTCCATTCACCCAAAAACTTGTCTGGGAACAGGCACCGCTGCCGGGCAGGTTTGGGGAGGGCCTGCCTGGATGACTTCCTTGAAGAAGCCCCGCTCCCCCTGCACCCAGCACCATGCTCAGGTGCACAATTCCCAGAGCAGCAAGGCTGGTCAGGCCAGTAGTGCAGGACGTGCCCTGCAGGTGACTCACATCCTGGGGGGGTGCCAGGAGGGTCGCAGCAGGAGAGGGGATGGTGCCACCTGGGAAGTGCCTGGAAACACATGCCCCAGCCTTGAGTCAATATTGACTAATGGGGTGAGGAGGAGGAGGAGGAAGAGGAGGTGGAAGAGAAAGAGATGAAGTCCCCAGGGCTGGGGTTATGCTGTGCCTGAGGGAACAAGGAATGGGTGCCAGACTGTGGGACAGCAGCAGATCAAAAGGGACACCCACCACCCCTGCCTGCAGCCACCAAGGCTCATCCTCACTGGCAGCTTTACCAACACCCCAGACCCCCCCTCTGCTGCATCCTACAGGATGGCTCCTGGCCATCCTTTGGACAGCCCATTTAGAGGGGAAACCATCACCCCTGGGAGATCCCAGATGCCCAGGTACCAACTCACTGCCCCACCGGGTAGGAAGGGGTGTCCTGGCTGGGTTCCCCCAACCTGTAGCCAGTCCCAAGGCCACCAAATGTCCCACTGAGAAATCAGCCATGGCACCAGCTTGTTCCCAGACTCCAGAAAACAGGTTAGACGGGAGCTGCATCCCTAATGGAGGGGGGCGGGGAGGAGGGGGCGGCAGCCTCAAAGCAGGGCGAGACCTTCAGGTTCCACTTAATTAAGCAAGGAATCCAGGAGGAATCCAGGATGAATTCAGGGGGAAACCAGCTCTTGGGAAGCTGCAGAGAATGCCCAGCACCCACACACAGACCCCCAGCATGAGGGGCAAACCCCTGGGCTGCACCTTGCCGTGCCACGTCATCAATGCCACGTGTCCCTCCCTTCAAAATCCAGCAGGAGCATTTCATCCTGGGTGGGATGGTGGGCCTGGCTGCTGCTGGGGGCCACGGGGTGGGGAGAAGGAGTGTTACCCCACAGGGTCTCCAATACCCAGTGGCACACACATGGCATCAACACACAAACACCCAGCAGGACCTTTCCAAGCAGGATTTGTCTAGGAGGGCGTGGAAAGAGGCAGGACCTGGCTCAGGGACCCCCGCAGGCAAAGACAGCTCCAGGTGCAGGGGCAGGAGCAGCTGTTCCAGGACATCCTGGAGTGGGCTGGGTCCCTGCCACGCCAACGTGGCACACTGGGATTGTGGGACAGGCAGGGGACGCACCCAAGCGCCACCCCAGTCCAGGGGATGTTTTGGGATACAACCCCCAAGTGCAAGCAGCAGGGCTGGGGGACACAAGGAGCTTGGGGGGGGTGCAGGGGAGGATCAGGATGCACTGTCACACAGAGCTATGCCTGTGCCATCATGCCTGGACGCCACAAGGATGGACACTCTGCATCCCACCCAATATGGGTCCCCACCTCTGCAGGGATGGGGCAGGGTGCAGGTGGCACCAGTGACCCCCTATACCCCAGAGAGCACCATCCCCCCTCCCAGGGCTCACTGGTGCCACCAGGGCACAACAGGGACCCGTTCCTGGGTCACAGCAGCCCAGACTCCTCCAACACACTATAGTGGAAGCAACCCAGTGGTTCCAGGCAGGAGCCGGGCACAGCCACTGCCAGTGCCCCAGGGACAGGTTTCCCCAGCAGGGCCAGTGCCAGCTGCTGCAGAGCAGTGTGTGAGCAGGCCGCGTCGTCACTGCTGCCACCGCCACCGTCACCACCCGGGCTCGACACCACGGCAAGGATGATGCCACCCACTATACCAGGACAGCTTAATGAAGGTGCCACCAGGGACAGGGACACCTGCCAGAGACTCAATTGTAACCCCATCCTTACGCTGCTCCTGTCTCAAGTTGTCTGTTGATTGCCGGTGTCCCTGCTTTGCCAGGATAAGAGTGTACCTGCCTGTGCCAGCACACTGGCACCAAGAGGGAAGGGACCCACGGGGAAATGCAGTGGGGACATAGGGAGCTCTGGGCAAGGGGGACAACCCCAGTGATAGCAGGCCAGTGGCTGCAGACTCCAAGGAATCCCCAAGCCAAGCCCTGATGTGCAGCAAGCACGGGAGGGACATTCCCAATGGGTGAAGCAGGGAGAAAGCAGCACCCAAGACCCACGGCCCCACACACCCTGGGGATTCCTGTTTGTCCCCAGTGTCCCTGCACAGTCCTCAGCAGTGCCTGCTTGTCCCTGGCTCGGCCCTGCTGGAGTTGTGTTTGTCCTGGCGTCCCCAGACTGCCCATTTGTCCTGCTGTGCCAGTTAACCCCACCTGTCCCGGCGTCCCTGCTGCCATCGGGGTCCAGCTCGGCCTAGAGCCCCCTCGCCCCAAGATGCTGCATCACCTGAGGGACCCCACTATTCCCTGGGATTCCCCCTCACACCTGACTGGTGGTTAAACCCCCGAACTCCCACTCAGCCCCTGTTCACTGTGGGGTTCCCCTCCCTCCCCCCAAGCCCAGGGTGCAGCATCTCCCCCAGGGTCCCTCCTGCCCTCAGGTCCCCGCGCCCCCCTTTTGCTGCTGGGTACCCCGGTCCCGGGGGGATGCCGGGCCGGTGGGGGGGTCTCACCGCGGACTGGGGGTGCCCAGGGTGGATGGGGATGTCTCACCGTGCACCAGGGTGTGCCGGGCGGGAGATCTCACCTTGATCTTGTGGAGGGCGCGCTCGGGCTCCAGCAGCTGCACCCAGACGCCCACCCCGCCCTTGCTGTAGGTGAGGCTCCAGCCCTGCTCCGACTCGCACTGCGCCCGGAACGCCCCGAAGTCCCGGTCGTCGGGGATCTGCACGCTGTCGCGACTCGACATGCCGCCGTCGTCACCCGACATGGCCCCGGAGCGCCGCAGCCCGCCGGTGCCGGTGCCGCCAGCCCCTAGGGCGGCATTGCGGGGCGCGGGGCGCGATGGGACCGGCAGGGGCGGGCCCGGGGCGGGGCCGGGCCGGGAAGCGCCGGGGGCGGGAGCGGGGGAGACCTGAGGGAAAATGGGGGGAACGGGAGCGCCGGGAGGGAGGAGTTGGGGGATGTCGGTGGGGGTGGGGTTACCGGGAGGAGCCGGGGGAAAACGGGAAGGTCGGAGCTGCAACCGGGAAGAGCAGGCGGGAAGCGAGAGCTGTGACTGGGAGGAAGGACAGGCTGTGGGAGAGGGGAGCAGCCTGGACCGGCGGGATACCGGGAGCAGCTGCAGGACACGGGTGCAGAGTTGTGGCACTTGCAGGGACACCTGCACTGTGTGCCAGGGAAGGTTTAGGTTGGATATTGGGAAGCTTTCTTCACTGAAAGGATTGTCCGGCCCTGGCACTGGTGGAGTCCCCATCTCCGAGGGGTTTAAAAGGACAGATGTGACACTCCTGGACATGGGTTAGTGGTGGCCTTGGCAGTCCAGGGGGAGTGCTTGGACTCAATGGTCCCAGCGAGCTTTTCCAACCCAAACGATTCCATGATTGCAGTCGGGGTAGGAGAGTACACGAGTGCAGGACAGAGACCCCTCTGTGGGTTGTGTGTCACCCTGATGTGAGACTGTGAGCCCATGCCCTGTGCCCGTGCATTATCCATCCTTTGTGCCAGTGCTGGGCCTTGCCTGGCATCCCCACGGTGCGGTGGCCAGGAGCAGGTGGGCATGCTGCCATTGGCAGTGCTGACTGGGATGTGTTATTTTTGGAAAAGCTCAGGCTCTGGCTCCCATCCAGCTCTGAAAATGCTGCCGACTCAGGATTTCTTTCTTTCCATTTGGGAGCACCGAGGAACGCTCTTCCAGCTCTCGTGAATAACTGTGTGCATGATGACAGAGCAGTGTGGCATGTGCCTAGACTGGCAAAGCAAAGCCAGGAATGTGGGACCGAGCTCCTTATCCAGGATGAGGCCCTTCCCAGGGATGCCATAGCCGGAGGGATAGGAGAGCACAGAGATGTCACCATGCTCAGCACCTGTGAGAAGACAGGAACCTGGCACCACAGGGCTCACTGTGCCACAGCACTGCTCCCAGCATCCTCACTTGGGAAAAGGAGCCAAGGGAATCCCTGGCATCCTATCCCACTGGAAGTGGACACCCACAGTAGATGGTTGGGTGCTGTGGCTGGTGCAGGGGGACCCTCTCCCCTCATCCTTCTCTCCTTGCCCTTTCTGCCAGCTCTGCTATGAAAGCCTGGCCTTTCCCTGTATCCAGGGAAGCAGAAAGGTGAAAGCCATCATACTATAGCCCTTCCCAGCCCCAGCACTCCTGCCACTGGAAGCGGGAGCACCCACATTCCCAGCAAGTCCAGCCATGTGGCACCACATGCCATTCCTAGTCTGGAACACAGATGGCATGGAAGCCATGGCATAGGGAGGACAGGCTGGGGGAATGGGGGAGCTGGGCTGGAGAAGCTGTTGAGCTGAGCTGGAGAGCAAGGTGGGAGGAGCTGGAGAGACTGGGCTGGGTACCCGGGGGAACTGGGCTATCAGAGCTGGACGAACTGGACTGAGCAACTGAGCAAGGGCAGCAAACACTCAGTGTGGGGAAGCTGGGCTGGGGAACGGGGAGCTGTGGGCTGATCTGGCAGTAAGAACTAGGCTGGGGAACTACCAGCACTGGGCTAAAGGAGTTGGGAAACTAGGGGCACTGAGCTAATGGAGCTGGGCTGGGGAAGTGGGAGCACTGAGCTGATGGAGCTAGGGGAAGTGGACTGGGGAACTGGGAGCACTGGGCTTTCTGTAACAACTCCCAGTCCTGCTGGCCCCAGTCAGGGTGCAGAAATGCCCATTTCTGACACCTTCCTCTCCCACATTCCTGGTTCTTTCTCAGATCTCTGGGTCCCAATCCTTATTCCTGCTCAACCATCCCACATCTGCAAGGAGCAGATGCAGAAATCAGTATTTGGAGTGTGCAGAGCTAAATGCAGAAATCAGTAATTCAGGCAATAAAACCAAGTCTTCTAATTTTTTTTTTTTTATCAAATCCCTAAAATGCATCTTCTTACCAGCTCTGTTTAATCCAGAAGTTTGTCAGACCCCGTAGAAGCGCTGGAGTGCTGGTGGGACGGCCAACTGGGCAAACAGCTGCTGGGATAATGGGAAATTGAGGGAATTGGGGTGAAACAGGAGGAAATGGGTAGAATGGGAATTGCTGGTGGCAAATCCTGGGCGGGAAGGCACTCACACACAGATGTACCCACACAGGCGTCCCCCAGAGGCATCTGCGCTGAGCCCAGCCCGCAGCAGATGCCCAGGATTCATTCATAGCACCACATGAAGCCTTGCCTGGGGGTACAGGCGCTGCACACGCGTGTGCCCCGCTGCCCAGGGGATGCGTGCACAGGAGAGCACGCGTGCCTGCAGGTGTGCGCAGGTGTGGCACTGCATTTGTGCACGCAGAAACGCCCCTGTGCGTGCGCGCCAGTGCACGCGTTTGTGTGCGCCCCGCGTGTGAATAAACGCGTGTGCACGAGTGTCCATGTGAGTGCCCATGGGTGTTTGGCGTCTGTCTGTCTGTCTGTCCGTCCGTCCGTGCCCGCCCCCGCGCGCGCGACCCCACTGCGTCACACAGGCACGCGCCCGAGCGCCCTGCCCCGACCCGCGCTGCGCCCCCTGCCGGAGCCCGCCCGCCACTACTCCCCTGCGTGTCCCGCAGCAGACGCCGGCTTCCCGGCATGCCCCGGGAAGGCCGCGCCGCGGTGCCTCCTGGGGGTTGTAGTCCGCCGCGGCGGATAAGCGCGCCGCAGGGTGTGGTGGGGACTACATCTCCCGGCACGCCTTGCGCCGCTGTCTTCATCAAGCTCCGCCGGCCGGCAAGCCGCCATCTTGTCCACCGGCCTCAGCGACGGGGGGGGGTAAGGTGCGAGTGGCGCAGCGGGAGGAGCGAGGGAGCTATGCTGGCGTCTCTGGCGTTGTGGCCGCTGCCGCAGGGGCTGGCGCGGCTCCTCCGAGCGCGGCCATGGTGGTCGCCGTCACGTGCGACCTACGGGACTGCGGCGGCGGCCGGGGCTGAGGGGGCCGGGGGCGCCCGGCTGCGGCTGCTCCCGGTATTGGCCGCCAGGGGGCGCCGTGGGCTCGCTCCGACCTCAGGCGCGAGGCTGTCATGGCGGACCGCTGCCTGCAGGGGGCGACAGGGGAGCCTGGGGGGCGAACCCCCGGTAGCGGGGCCGGTGCCCGGGGGCTCTCCGGTGGCTGCTCCGTCAGGCCCCACTTTGCCAATGGGGCCGGTGCCCGGGGGCTCTCCGGTGGCTGCTCCGTCAGGCCCCACTTTGCCAATGGGGCCGGTGCCCGGGGGCTCTCCCTTAGGTAATGGACCAGGCCTAAAGGGCAGCACCGCAGCGGAGAGGCCAGGGCTGCCTGTTCCAGGCCTGGCCGCACTGCAGACACCCCGGCCACCTGCCACCCGCCCGGCCAGCAATGGCTGCCTTGTGCCAGCAACATCGTCCAGCCGCATGGCATCCCTCAGAGAGCCGGCGCCATGGCCCTCGGGCGCAGAGCAGCGCTGCTGTCATGCGGGAGACCCCGGCGGGCGTCAGAGTGGAGCTGGGAGCTGCTCCCCGGGAGCAGGGCTGCCTGCCCTCATCGCTGCGCTGGCTTACTGCTACCTGCGGGACCGCCTGTCCAAGGGTGACTATCGCTGCTGGGGCCGGCCCCAGGGCGGGAGGCGTGGGATGCAGCAGAGAGTCCCTTTGGAGAGTCCCCTGCCCTTTGGGAGGGGATGTGGGGTCCCTCCTTGGGGATGGAACCTGCCTGCTGGCTGTAACCTGGCAAGGGTTATCCTTAATGCTTTAGTGCATAAAGGGGCTCCAAGAGAGCTAGGGAGAGACTTTAGACATGGGTATGGAGAGACAGGATAAGGGGGAATGGTTTCCCACTGACTGGTTTCTTCCAACCCTGAGGGCAGGCTTAGATGGAATATTGGGAAGAAATTCTTGCCTGTGAGGTTTGGTGAGGCCCTGGCACAGGTTGCCCAGAGAAGCTGTGGCTGCCCCATCCCTTGGAAGTGTTCATGGACAAGGCTGGGAGCAGCGTGGTCTGGTGGAAAGAGTCCCTTCTCGTGGCAGAGAGGTGACATGAGATAAGCATTTTAGGTCCCTCCCAACCCGTCCCTTATCCCATCTCCCAGAGCTGGATGCTGCTCTTCCCTTCTCTAGCCAGGGGGTGTCATTCTGACTCTGTGTAGGAACACTTCTGTGGTGTCTGGGAACCTCTAGCTGAGGCTGACACCGTGGGGTGACAGTGCCCACTGCCCTGGGATGGCTGCTGCTGTTCTCAGGGTGTGTGCTGGGGGCTGCACTCAGTCACCAAGGCAGCGGGGAGCTTTTAGATAACCTGCTGGCAGGATTGGGCTCTTGCTCACTGGGGTGGTCAGTGAGAGCTCTGAGCAGCAGCAGCAGCCCCTGCACATTCCAGATTAGGGTGCCCATGTGTGTTCTCCCTGCTAACTCCCTCCTCCCTTCTGTCTGCATTTCAGAGGATGCTCTTCTGGAAGCTGCAAGGATTAACAACGTTTCAGAAGTCAAGAGGTGAGCAGAGTTCTGAGACATGAAAGCAGTGTCCCAAGGGCTGGGAGGGCAGGAAAAACCTGTCAGCACACGGGGAAGGAAGGGGCTGGCTGCTCCCAGCCCCCATGGGATGCTCCCCTCACCCTCTCAGATCCAGAGTGGGTGGGGACAGAAGGGGAGCACCCTTACCTGTTGGGTAGGAGGTGGATTGCAGATCCCTGTGCTGAGAGAGGACAGTGTGAGGCCATACTGTGCAGATGTGGGTGTACACACTGCAGAAGCTCATCTCTTGGGGTCTGTCTCTGAACAAACTGCCCTTGGGGGTTCCTCAGCCTGAGCCAGCAGTTCTCCAGGGGCCTTTGGTCCCACAAGGAGCAGAGGAGAGAGCTCTACCCAGCCAAGGAAGTCAGGGAGGTGAGTGGTTGTGTGACCAATGACATAGCTGTTAGGGAGTGGAGCATCTCCAGAGCTCCTGTCCCATGGCAGCAGGCTTTTTGTCCCAGTTGGGTGTGCCTGCCTCACTGGGGTGGTGCCATGGCACCTTTCAGGTGCATCTGGCAGCGTTATATTCCCCGAGGGGGTAACAAAGGGCCAGGCTCAGCATGTGTAGTCCCCAGGAGGCACGTTCTTTCTGCAGCCAAACCTCCAGGGAGGGACTCAGAGGTTCTCAGGATGGTTTGTGAGCAGCAGTGCCATGTCACTGACATGCTCCAGTGATGGCTCCACCCAATGCTGGGGACAAGCTCTGGCACTGTGGGAGGAAAACAAGTCTGCCCTAAAGTGGGAAGAGAAGTGTGAGAACCTTGGAGCTGCTTCTTGAAGGGATCCTGGCACTCCTACCTGGTCTGTCTCATAATGCCAGAGGTCTCCCAAGTGCTGTCCTCAGCCAGTATAGAATGCAGACCCTTTGGCAGCCTGGCAGCTTGTGTAGGATGGGAAGAGCCATTGCTGCTCTCCTGTGTACACCACACATGTGTTCCTGTCTCTGGCTGAGATGTCCCACCCAGCACAGGCCCCTGGGGAGGTAGGAGCTGCCATCCCTGTGTAGAAGCAGAGGATGGATGCAGAAGAGGACAGGGAGAGGAGAGCCCTCTTGGCCTGCAGCCAGGGGATGTTCCATCCAGTTTCCAGGATCTTGGATGAAGCACCTGGCTCTGCTGCACCCCAGGGCTGAGATCTGGCCTAGATCAAGGGCCAAAGAGGATATTGGTGTGCAGCTAATTGGCACATGTGTTCTGCTGCTTGTAATTGCAGGAAGCTGCTGTTCAGGGATGTCTGGGTGATTTGTGAGCCTGGTCAGGCAGATCAGCAAGAGGGATGCTCTGTGCTCCAGCTGCTCAGGGCAGGGCTGGTGGCTGTACACCATCCTGCTGGGCTGCACGTCTGCAGCTTCTCCCTTTGTTTCTGTGCTCTGTCACAGAATCACAGAATCACTTGGGTTGGAAAAGCCCTCTGAGATCATTGAGTCCAACCATTCCCCCAGCACTGCCAAGCCCACCACTAAGCTGTGTCCCCAAGTGCCACATCTGCATGTCTGTTCAATCCCTCCAGGGATGGGGACTCCACCACTGCCCTGAGCAGCCTGCACCAGGGCTTGATGACATTTTCCATGAAGAAATTTTCCCAAACATCCAACCCAAACCTCCCATAGCACAACTTGAGGCTGTTTTTTCCTCCAATACAGTCATTTGTTACCTGTGAGAATAGCCTGATCCTCATCTGGCTACACCCTCCTTCCACAGAGCTGTACAGAGTGAGAAGGTCCCTCTGAACCTCCTTTTCTCCAGGGTGTCCCCCCACCTCCCTCAGCCTCTCCTCATGAGCCCCTTTGGTCCAGAGCCTTGAGCAGCTTCACTGTCCTTCTCTGGACCCATCCAGCACCTCCAAGTCTTTCTGCTCACGAGGAGCCTCACACTGCACACAGGATTTGAGGTGCCTTGCCCAGTGCAAGGGAACAAGGATCTGCCTTGGGCTTGCTGGCCACACTGTAGCTGATACAAGTTAGGGTACCATTTGCATTCTTGCCACACCTGGCTTATGTTCAGCCACTGTCAGCCAGCACCCCCAGGGCCTTTCCTGCTGTGCCCTTTCAGCCACTCTGCTCTCAGCTTGTATCTCTGCACAGGGTTGTGGTGACCCAGGTGCAGGACCCAGCACTTGGCCTTATTGAAACCTCATAGGGTGACCTCAACCCGTGGAGCCAGCCTGTCCAGATCCCTCTGCAAAGGCTCTCCTGGGCCTTCCTTCCCATCCTGTTCCCTGTGGCGCTGGCAGCCCTCCCACTAGCCTAACTCTGCTTTTTGCCTGTGTGAGAAGCATGAGTGGTAAAAATCATGACTTGCCCTGCTGCAGGCAGTTTCAGCCTCAAACACGATGAAGGGACTGGAGCATCCCTCTTACAAGCAAAGGCTGAGGGAGATGGGGCTGTGCAGCCTCAAGAGGACACAAGTTGAGAGGGGAACTCATCTGTGTCTGTCAGTGTCTGCAGGGAGGTTGTCAGAGGATTGACCAGTTCTGCTCCATAGGGCCCAGCAATGGGGCAAGAGGCATCAGGAGAAACTGGTGCACAGGAAGTTCCATCTCAATGTGAGAAAGAACTTTGTGCTGTGAGTGTGACAGAGCACTGGAACAGCCTGCCTAGAGAGCCTGTGGAATCTTCTTCCTCAGGGATATTCAAACCCCACTTGGACACAATCCTTTACAGCCTGCTCTGGGTGAACCTGCTCAAGGAGAAGGTTGGACACAGTGATCTCCAAAAGGTGCTTCCCACCCCAACCACTGTCTGATTCCATGAATCTCTTTACAACAAACTTCCACAGCCCAAGATTGCCAGACCTGCTGCAGAGCTGACAGAGGAAACACAAACAGTCTTGCCTTCAATGCTCCCTCCACCTGCAAGGGGTAAAGTCCAGACTGAGCTTTGACAGGGTGGGAGTGTGACAATCCAGCTGGGCAGCCATCCATGGAACATTACCTGTCCTCTTGCCACACTGCTGTCCCCTGCCTGCATTGTCTGTCCCCTGGGGTGGTGTTTCTTATCCAGCTTCAAGCTGGTTTGAAGGGGGATGCTGATCTTTTCCCAGTGCCTTCAGCTGGCAGCTGGTCATGGCCCTCTGCACATGAAAACACCAGAATACAGTTACTAGGAAATACAGTCTTAGTCTGAGGTGTGGAAAATGGCTGTGTGAGAGAGGGTGAGCGGTACCAAGAAGATCATGAGATCCCACCTGATTCTAGCTCTGGGGCCCTCATCATGAAAAGGCTGTGGAGCTGCTGGAGTGAGCCCAGAGGAGGCCATGGAGATGCTCCAAGGGCTGGAGCTCCTCTGTTCTGGAGACAGGCTGGGAGAGCTGGGGTGTTTAAGGCTCCTGAGAGAGCTGGAAGCCCCTGCCAGTGCCTAAAGGGGCTCCATGACGGCTGAAGAGGGACTCCAAGGGCATGGAGTGACAGGGCAAGGGAGGATGGCTTCAAACTGATGGAGGGCAGAGTTAGATGGGATATTGGGAAGAAATTCTTCCCTGTGAGGGTGGGGAGTCCCTGGCACAGGCTGGCCAGAGAAGCTGTGACTGCCCCATCCCTGGAAGTGATCAAGGCCAGGTTGGATGGGGCTTGGAGCAACCAGGTCAAGTGGAAGGTGTCCCTGCCCATGGCAGAGGGGGGTTAGAACTAGCTGAACTTTCAGGTTTCTCCCAACCCAAACCATTCCATGATTTTGTGATTATTCCAAGCAGTGATTTTTAACTCTGAAAAGGAGCAGGCCTTTCAGGCATAGCAGACAGACCTCACTGGAATACACATTTATATTGCTGTGGGAAGAATGCCTATCCACAGGCTGAATCCAGCCCTCTGCTGTAGGCTTGCCTCTACCATCTCTGGCTCCTCTGAGCTTCCAGCCAGGTTTTCTCATCTCTAACCACTTGTTGAATGCAGGGAACCAGGCTGAATTCTTCATTGACCTGAGAGAATGTGCTAACTTCTGAGAGCATCCCCTTTGGAGCATGTGGCAAACCAGCTCTTCCCACCAAGCCCTTCATGCTGTTAGCCAGCACAAAATATAATACCTAAATGATGTAGATAGTTTAATTTCCCTCAGCCTCAGTTGTTCTGTGCATTTGGAGGGAAAGCAAGAAGCAAAGGCATAAAAAAATGCCCACCTCACTCCCACTTGTGTTGATATTCAGTATTAACATTGATTCCTTGTGTTCCAGCTTTGTTTCTTAGTAAGCCACCCCAAGAGCACAGGCTTTCAGCAGTTTCCTGAGCAGATAAGCATGATGGAGCAGTGTTTTTCTCAGCCCTGTGCAGCTATGACTCATGGAGACACAGAGCATGTGTCAGATGGCTGTTATCAGCCTCATTCCTAACAGCAGGCAGCCACTCAGATCTGTCTAGTAATGAGATCTGGAGCTGACCAGGTGCTCTCCCGCTCTCACAGGGATCCAGACAGACGTGGCAGTGGGGCAGGAAGCTCCATGTCAGTTGCTTCAGCTGAGACTGCTCTCTCCAAGCTGATTTTTTAGTTGGAGGAGATGCAGAAACAGCTAAGTCAGGCTTGATTGCCCCAAACAGTGATCTCTCAATTTTCAAGCAGCACCACTCATCTTGGCTCTGACTCATGGCAGTTCTGCCTCCTCCAGACCGGGCTTGTCTCTTCTCCCTTGTTTGTAAGCAGCACAGCTCATTGAGCAAAATCTCCCCCATCCCTGTCCCTGGAAGTGTTCAAGGCCAGGGTGGACAGGGCAGTGGGAGGTGTTCCTGCTCATGGCAGGGAGTAGAAACAAGATGAGCTTTAAGGTCTCTCCCAGCTATAACCCTTTCAGTTCTCTCCAGTTTGGGGGCTGGACTGGGGGTACAGCCCCCCAGTATTTTGTTTGCTTCCTTGCTCAAGTGTTCGTTACAAGAATTCAGAGACTGGGTAAAAAATCCCTCTGCAGTGTGTCTGGCTTTGTTTACCTGGAACATCAGATCATTGAAAGGCACTGTGTGGAGGAGGTGGGCCTTTATGGGAACCATGTTGTACCTGTTGAAGCATCTTCTCTCACAGCATAGTTGTGAGTGTCATGACTGAGGCTTGAGGGGTGCCTGAATTGCCTGAATGCTTTGTAGGGTGAGCAGAAGAGTCATGTCATTGGCTCCTGGCCACTAGCCATCATGTACCTTATCTCAGTCCTGAACAGCTGTGACATCTTCAGCAGGGGTAGTGGGAGCAGGTTGGAAACAGGATTGGAAGATGATTTATAATTATATTTTTTTTCCACTGCTCCATGCTTATATATGATGTTGAGCCTGCATTTTTCTGTATCTGAGTTACAGACACCTAGGATTTTTAGGACAACAATATGTTTATCATGTAAATGTCCCCTTTAATCTTTTCTCCTAAATGACCAGATTTTCCAGGACGGTGTTTCAGTGAAAGTCTTGTTACTGATTATTGAGTTTGAACTGGCCTGTGGCTGCTGGAGTTCAGAGCACATACAACAGCCCAGATTTCTTCATGTTGGCAATGAAGTATTGGGGGAGACATATTTGTGCTGTGCTTTCCTATTCTAGATAGCTGGAAAACTGCCCTTTTTGATCTGCTTCTTGGTGTATTTTGCCCTCCCAGGATTGTTTGAGTTTGCACACTGAGTCACAGAGCAGTGTCTCTGCAGTCGGTGCCAAACCAACAGGAGATCTCATTCTTCTGTCCAAAACAGCTTTAAAGCCCATAAATCCCAGTTCCCTCTCTCTAGAAGCAGACACCAACACACCTGGAATACTCCTGGGAACCATCACAGGGTTAATTCCAGTTATGGAGATGTTTATCAGCAGGTCTGAGTGCAGGAAAGCCTCCTGAGCAGCTCTGGGTTTGGAGGAGCAGCAGTCCACCAGCATGGATGTGGCCTGTACAACCAGGGGAGCAATTATTCCACAATTATTCCACTTTCCTCACAGCTCAGGAGCTAAGGGACACCTTGGAAGATGTGAGGTAGCAGGTTAAAAGCATGTTGCTTACACAGCACATAAATGTGAGTGTTGGTGGATGTGAGGGAGTCTGATATGTGGGTTCAGCCCTGTGCACAGTAAGTCAAGCAGGTAACACATGCCACCTCCTGTAGCAATGGATTGTCAGAAATTAGTGTATTGTGCTCAAATTCCTCTGCAAACAGTGATGGCTCATTTCCCACTTACACTGCTGGCTCTGCCAGAGCAGGCTGAAGGCTGGTAGGGTATTTTTCTGGCACACAGCTCAGTTGTTGCATTGGGGTGACTGAATTGGGACTGTTCCATGTAAGGTTTCACATGCCCTTCCAAACCTGGTGATGCCACCTGTCAAATCACAGAAGGATTTGGGTTGGAGGGGATTTTGAGCTCATCCACTTCCAGCCCCCTGCCATGGACAGGGACATCTTCTACTAATCCAAGTTGCTCCATGCCCTGTCCAACATGGTTTTGAACACTTACAGGCATGGGGCAGCTACAGCTACTCACATGTCTGTATTGGCCTTTTCATGCTTGGGTTGTACCTCTTTGACTTTTCCCACTCCATGTGCTTCACCCATGGTGCCCACCCTCTCTGCTCCCAGACCTGCTCTCCTCTTTGAGTTGGCTTCACCTCCTCAAACTTGGATTTATAAGAGCTTCCCTTTGATTTTGAGAATTTGTTTCCAGGAGTTTCTCCTTGGCCCCTAGCCTGTTTGTGCTGTCAGGGCTAGGCTTACCAGGATTCCTCCAGGGACCCCTGTGTCCTGGGAGCAGCTTTCCTGCCTTGAGAGCTGCAGAGAAATGCTGTTCCTCTCTCCCTTCCCCTTACCTTCCCTCCCTTCCCCACAATGTGCTGCTCCATGTTTTCACAGAGCACCTTGGTGTGTTTCTGGCCCTGCAAAGGTGGTGAGGGGTGAGAGACAGCAATGAGCTCTCTCCAAGAATACAACAGCCACATTATAGGGTTTCAAGCAGCTCACTGTGTCCTCCTGTCCAAGCAGATCCTTTCCCTGGCAGGAAAATCTAGCAGGGATTGTGCTTTCATGTTCCAAGATATTGTTCAGTTGGGATGTTTTACTTCCCCCCCTTCTTCTGCAAAGCAGAGAGCAGTTCCCAAGAGGGTGAGCACATCTGAGGGTGTCCCACACTCTGCAGTTAAACAGTGACATATTGGGACAGGGCTGGGGAAAATGTCTAAGAGGCTGACAGAAACAGAAGCTATTGTTGTTGCAAAAGTTCAAGTTTCCAGCTTCCTCTTCCTCCACCTGTCAGGATGGAGTGCTGGGCATGCTCCCAGCACTGAGCACAAACTCAAACATGCCCTCTGGGCTCAGCAGTGTCACCGAGTCAGTCACCCAGAACCCCAGTGACGGGTGAATAGAAGGCACATCTGTCCGGGGGCAGGGGGGGAGAAGGCTCATCGCTGCGATGTGCGCTCTTTATCTCTTCTGCAGGGATCAAAGTGCTAAAGCTTGGGAGCTGCTGGCTTGGCTAAAATAGGGCATATGCACAAAGCAGTAGGTGCTGCTCTGCCCAGATTCCTTCAGCAAATTCCACAGCAGACAGGGATGTTCATAGAGTCAGGGAATCACAGAGTGGTTTGGGTTGGAAACGACCTTAAAGCTCGCCCAGTTCCAACCCCCTGCCATGGGCAGGGACACTTTCCACTAGACCAGGTTGCTTCAAGCCCCATCCAGCTTGTCCTTGAACACTTAAAGGGATGAGGCAGACATGGCTTCCCTGGGCAGCCTGTGCCAGTGCCTTACCACACTCACAGGGAAAAAATTCTCCCTAATATTAAATCTAACCCTGCCATCTGTCAACTTTCTGCCCTAAAACCATTACAAAAAAAATAATTATTGAAATCCCTTAAATATGAGTACTTCCCCAGTCACAAACAGCACCAGCTCTGGTTCAGGGCTCTTCCCCTGACCAGGTCTTGAATTGCAGCATCCCAGAAGAGTTCATGTTGGAAGAGACATTTAAAGGTCATCCAGTCCAACTCCTGCCAGGGGAAGGGACATCTTGGTGCCACCACTGCAGTCAAAGAACAGTTTGTCATTTGAGAAACACTGGAAATGGCGCTAATAGAGCTGTATCCATGTGAGAAACTCCTTAGGAGGGGAGTGTCCTGGATCTTACTTGGTTAAAATGTGGATAAACATCCTAAACATTGATCAGAGAATTTTATTTAATTAAAATAAAATACTCCTGCTGGTAAATACATTTGGCTGTCTGGGATCTGAGCAGTGGTCTTGGCTTTATCGATTGTCATATCATTAAATCAGGCGGAGAAGAAATAAATGGTGGGCCTGAAGACCCTGAACATAAAGTTCAGTTGTCTGAAAATCTGTTAAGTTGCTGAGCATCTTGCAATGATTTAACCAAAAAAAAAAAAAAAAAAGCAGTCCAACTTCTAAATGAAATGTCAATGCATATTATGGTAGATGGTATGATACAAGTAATTCCCTCGCTGGGCTCAGTGATGTGGCATTCCAGATGCTTATGATGATCTAGATTCCTGAATGGAAAACTACTTGACTGATCCTAATACCTTTGCTCCAAGCCTGTAACCTAATGCCACAGGAGAGGCTCCAGCATCCTTCCTGTTGGATGCACGATGATTAAACAGGTTTGGCTGCCAGACTAGGATCTCTTTCATTATTTTTTTTAAAGAATGAAGATAATTCATTATTCAGTATGTCCTTCCGGTGTGTCTGTAGAGAAAAAAGCCTTTCAGTACTCATAGGTATTTTTCACTGGCTCCAAAGTGTCTTGAGAATTCTAAAATCACAGGATGGTAGAATGGCTTTGGTTGGAAGGGACCTTAAAGATCATCTAGTCCCAACCCTTTGCCATGGACAAGGACACCTCCCGCTAAACCAGGTTGCTCAAAGCCCCGTCCAGCCTGACTTTGGACACTTCCAGGGATGGGGCAGCCACAGCTGCTCTGGGCAACCTGTGCCAGGGCCTCACCAACTTCACAGGGAAGAACTTCTTCCCAATGTCTAATGTAAATCTCTCATCTTTCAGTTTAAAATATCATCTTTTTATTTGAAATAAGGGCTGATGTCCTGTCCTTTGTCTCAAAGGGATATATTGAAGAGTTACACTGCAAGTCCTATTTATGAGAAAACAAATGTAACAGGAGAAGGGGGTTGACTTCACACTGCCATAATGCAGGGAAGAAACTGGGAAAGAAATATCCATTCACATGGCTACCCCATCCCTGGAAGTGTTCAAGGACAGGTTGGATGGGGCTTGGAGCAAACTGGTCTAGGGGAAGGTGTCCCAGGATGTGTCAGTGGGATTGGAACTGGATGATCTTCAAGGTCATTTCCAGTCCAAACCCTCCCATGAAATGTTAAAACTCATGACAGGTGAAATTAAGACAGACTCTTTGCAGCAGAGCAACCCAGTGGCTGGCAGGTGACCAGGATGGTCTCTCTGCCCCTTTAATGTAAAATCATATAAACACCACGGTCACGTGCAAATGGGCCTGATGCTTTGCAAAATTACATCAGTTAAACTCTGCTGGGGATATTAATCAGTGGTTGGTGTTGGGCTTTAAGGCTTTTATTGCCAGGCAGAAGCTCCCAGCCTGATGTGTGCCTCCATCCTGGCATAGCTGATGCCTTCTCACCTGCAGTTTTGGTGTTGGGGTTACCATGCCCCTTCTGGGTTCTTTCTTCAGGCTCCCTCTCCCTTGTCATCCAGCTGCCTTTATTTCCTGGATTTTCTGTGGCTATTAGGCTGTCACAGTGACACAATGTAGGAAGGGGGTGATGTGAGTGTTCCTGCTTTCAAATGATTTCCAAATGGACAAGTAAATACAATGAAATTCAGAAATGACTTGGACATGTTGGTCCACACCTCTCTGAGACAGGTGGAAGGGGATTTGGCATCACAATATCTGGGAAAGGATTGTTGGAAGTAATTAAGGTGAGTCAGGGGAGACAGTAAGATGTCTGCCATTGCATCCTGAGCTCTGGTGCTGGTGGGAATGGCTCCTTGGGGTCTGGGGGAGCTGGGTGTGAGTTTGTTCCTTCAGTGGCAGCGAGCATGCAGTATTCCAGCTGAGGGAGCAGCTCCCTGTGCCTGTGCAGAGGGCACGGCACACATGGTGGCACAGATGGAGCTGTGGTGTGGATTTCTGCTGCAGGCAGTGTCCTTCCAGCTGGAGCAGGTGACAGTGTGACCAGCAGCAGCCATGGGTCTGAGTCAGGCTACCTTATCTCTGTTGTGAGTGCAAACACCTCTGTAAGGGGAGCTGCAAAGGGAGCTGATCTGTGCAGATAGCAATCTGCTCTCCCCTGTGTGTCTGGGCACATCACCAGGATGGAAAGCTGTGGGGCTGCGCAGGGATATTTCTCCTTTCAGCATTCTGTTGTCTGAGAGTGCTCCTCAGCACTGCAGAACTGGCAGCACACTCTTGGCATTCACTTGCAGGGATGTGGTGCTGGCAGAAGGAGAAAGCATAAGGATATTTCACAAATTCTTCATAGAAAGGGCTGTCCAGCCCTGGCACAGGCTGCCCAGGGCAGTGGTGGAATCCCCATCCCTGGAGGGATGTAATAGATGTGTGGATGCAGCACTTGGGGATGTGGGTTAGTAGTGAGCTTGGCAGTGCTGGGGGAATGGTTGGATTCAATGGTCTCAGAGGGGCTTTTCCAACCCAAATGATTCCATAATTCTGTGCCATACTCTGCAGGGCACCAAGGCTGCTCTTGTGCACCTCCCCAGATGAGTTTACTGGGCCCCTGGATAGTGCAGGGGCTGCAGCTTGACCAATGTTAGCCATATGCAGGGCTGTGTAGATCCAAACCCCCATAAGGCTGTAGGTGAATCATCCCTGCTCTCCTTCACACTTCTGGGTGGTTCTTCAGGTATTAAACCACATAGAAAAAGGAAATCAAAATTGGATCTGGAGTGGATTCTGTGTGAAAATTTGTTCTTCAAGTATCAGACTTCTTTGGACCTAGGTCCCGTTGTTGACTGCCAGATAGTTCATTACCACTGAACTTTAAATTGTAACCCTGGTAAAGAGAACATAAAGCAAACATGTTGGTGCTGTGGTAATTTACAGTGGTCACAGCCTCCTGAGTCACAGTTGGGAGCTACAAATGGAGGCTGCCAGTTATGATTCTAGTATTTCAGCTATTAGGTTTCTGTCCAAGTGTGTGATGAACAGTTCAGAGCATCCAGAACCACAGCACTAACACTGGCCACTCCTGTAAAAAAAAGGGTGGTGAGATTGTCCACCCAGACCCATTCCCTGTGTATCCTACCACCACTCCAGTCAGAAGAGTTCACCAACATGCTTCTGTGTAGGGCTTGGCTGAAGCCATCTGCCTGTTGGCTCTCAAGCCCTACTCTCTGTCAAATAAGGCAAGTAGTTCAGCTGGAGAGGAATACAGGCTTTTTATTCACATGATGTTTATCTGGCTGGTTTGTCCAGTCAGTGGGTGAACTGTGTTCAACTGTGCTCAAGATACCAGCCAAAGTTCAGGCATTGCTACTTGGAAATAACTTTAGGATTATCATACCATGTATCGTAGCACTGAGGGGTTTGGTTGGGAGGGAGCTCCAAGACTATCTAGTTCCAACCTTTCTGCCATGGACAGGGACAGCTTCCACTAGACCAGGCTGCCAGAAGCCCTGTCCAACCTGGTATTGGACACTCCCAGGGATAAGACAGCCACAGCTTCTTTGGGAAACTTGTGCCACAGCCTCACCACCCTCACATCCAAGAATTTCTTCCTGATATCCCATCTAACCCTGTCCTCTGTCAATGGGAAGCCATTCCCTCTTGTCCTGTCACTCCAGGCCCTTGTCCAAAGTCCCTTCTCCAGGTCTTTTGGAGCCCCTTTAGGCACTGGCAAAGGCTCTAAGTTCTCCCTGGAGCCTTCTCTTATTCAGGTTGAACACACCAGGTGTCTCTGTATGTAAGTGTATTTGTTCCTTGGGATAAGTTTCTAGTGAAACTACTGTGGAGGTTTCCAATGAGGTGGAGGAAGGTTGGCAAGACACCCTGGGTATATCTGTGAGTGTTCTCTGGACCAGCTTTCCCTTTTTTTTCCCAACTGTAGGAAGAGGAATATGGTTTGTTTACCTCCTTTTCACTCATTCCATCCCAGCACTGTTAACCAGTGAGAGCATTGCCACCAGAGCAGACCAAGGGTAAGGAATTTGGAAAGGCTGTCTAAGTTCTGATGTGAACCTCTCCAGGTCCTTAAAGAGCTGATCTGACTTGTTCAGTGCATGCAGGCACTCACACCTGACCTTGACTTCCTTGCCTGAGATTCTGGGCAGAATTTTAAGACTTCAAGTGTGTTGCTTGCACAGGTGGAACATGGCTGCTGTGTTCACTTGTGTGTCTCCCAGCAGGGAGTTTAATGACAGCTCTTCCCTGTTATACCTGTGTGGAGGATGCACTGTGCAGGGACAGCCTCACCCAGAAAGGAAGATGAAAAAGCCTTAATGTGTGAAAAGGGAGAGGGATAAACCAAGGGGCAGAGAACTGCTGACTCTTGCATGGTCCACCCTGCTTTCTAAAGCCTGACCCACAGCTTCCCTGTCTTGGTACTGGCAGCACCTTGCTCCTGCAAGAAAAATGGGTTTGTAATCATGGATTTGGTTGTGTGGAGGGACCTTTTACACAGGCAGAAAGTGGCAGGACAAGGGAAAATGGCTTCAAACTGACAGAGGGGAGATCTACATTAGACATGGCAAAGAAGTTCTTCCTTGAGAGGGTGGTGAGGCCCTGGCACAGGTTGCCCAGAGATGCTGTGGCTGCCCCCTCCCTGGAAGTGTCCAAGGCCAGGTTGGACAGGTCTTGGAGCAACCTGGTCTAATGGAAGGTGTCCATGCCTATGGCAGAAGTGATGGAACAAGATGGCCTTCAAGGTACCTTCTAGCACAAACCCTTCTGTGAATCGTTCTTTCATTCTATAGCTTGAACATGCAGGGTTTAGAGTTTGTCTCATTTAACTTGAGCACTGTAAAATTTGTGTCTCAATTCTGAACTTCCTTTCTTCCTTATGGTATGCAGAGAGAACTATCATTTCATACTGCCTGGGTTCAGCACATGTTATAGGTTGAGCTAAAGTACCTGCTGCAAAATCTGTCCCTTGCCATTATCTTGCAAAAGCTGAGAAAATTTTGGAGACATGAGGATAGTATGGTTCCTAATATATTTAAGGGTTGTCTTATTTGTTCTTATGCTGTATGAGAAAACTGTGAAGTGTCTGCAGGTGGCATGGGCTTTGGAGGTCCACTGAGCTGCTTCTGAAGCCTAATGGGTGCTTTGCAGCCAAAGGATTCAAATGTCATTGGGTTTATCAGTTTTGCTACTGATTGGTTCTTCAGAAATTAGACTGAACGGAATAAATAAACAAATGTACAAACAATACAGAAAGCAAGATGTTGGCATTGCACCCTTTGAAAGGAGTGGGATTGCCATCACCTGAATGTTTGTTTAAGTTTGGTCACCTTTGAGAACTATTGAATCAACTTCATGTTGGGTCTTTTCTGGGCCATGCTGGAGCAGGTGCCTGCACAGTAAAACATTCTGCTTTCCCTCATTAGCTCCAGAATGCCTGAGGTGCTCTCTTCATATCTGTTTCCTGACCATATCTCTCCCCTTTCCAGGTTGTTGGAAGAAGGCACAGATGTGAATGCAAGGCACAAGCTTGGCTGGACGGCTCTCATGGTGGCAGCTATCAGCAGGCACTCCAGGTATGTGCATCTCACATCATGATTACTCACTTCAACCTTTTCCTAAAGTCACACTGAGCTCTGTAGAGGGTCCTCATAAAGTTTGGGATGTGTTGTGAAGCTTAACCCAAGGGAGCTTATCACTCTCCTTGTGCCTAGCATGTGGTGTAAAAGATCAGGGCAGGCTGCTCCCCCGTCCCGCGGATGTGACAGCTGGACTGATGGTGCCATTCCACACCAGCTCTCAGGTTTTGGCCATGGATGAGCCCATACCTGTGGGATGTTGTTGTGGTGGGCACCCCACCAGCCAAAATCCCTCCTGTCCCATATCTTCTCCCTGGGGATGGTGTCACTGGGGCTGAATGCTGTGCCCTTGCTCCACAGTTCCCATGATGATCACTCTGGCTTCTTGTAACCTTTTAAAGACACTCCTAAATATATTCAGTCTACAACTAAATTCAATTAGGTTTTTTTTATTTAAGGAAAAAAAGAGAAAAAGAAATCCAATTTTGGAAAATGTGGGACAGACGGGAGAATGAGCTTTGATGTTACAACCTCTCAGGGATGCTTTACTTAGTCACAAGTTCATAAGCAAAAAAGCTTAATTACTTGGGAAAACACAGGATTAAAGCAGTGCACAAAGGCTGAATATCCGCTCTCGGGTGACACTATCCCAATCCATGTGCTGAGTTCGTGTGTGGTGCAAACTTTGATGTGTGCTATGACAAGCTGAAAGTCGTGACCTCCTCAGGGAGCTCCTTAAAACAGGCCCAGAGGTGGGGGCTTGTGAATGTTTGTTTAACTTTGATGTCCGAGCAGCAACGGGCTCTGTTATTTGCCTGCCCATGAAGGGATGGGCTTGGGAGCCTCCCACCTTTCCCAGTGGACAATGGTCAGCAGCAGAGTGTGACGACTGTTGACCATTCCAAGTGACTGGTGAAGCAGAACAGGACTTCCCGAGTTGCAAAGGCTAAGGGGAGACAGGGAGAAAGGCTGTTCATGGGACAATAATTACCTAAAATCAGGCCTAAAATCAAGTGGAAATGCTAATGAAAACATCTTGACAAAAAAAGTGTGGACTCCAGGCTGGTCCCTTCTGAGAGGGCAGAGTCATCACCACGTCTGTCTTTGTTGTGTACCTGGCCAAAAGAAAAAGGGTTTGGCTGTGTTGGGCAAAT
This sequence comes from Melospiza melodia melodia, assembly GCF_035770615.1. Taxonomy (NCBI): domain Eukaryota; kingdom Metazoa; phylum Chordata; class Aves; order Passeriformes; family Passerellidae; genus Melospiza; species Melospiza melodia. The sequence goes on from NC_086195.1 coordinate 24,180,016, forward strand.
TCTGTTTATTTTTCCCACATTTTAGATGAATAGTGACTTAAAGTGAAAATTAAGAAGACCTTGAATACCTGAAGCTCAGTATAACTTTTCTCCAGATAGCAGAAGAGTGATTAGATACTGTTGGACTTGATCTTAAAGGTCTTTTCCCACCTTTGTGATTCTGATTCTATCCTTTCTGGAGGCAAACATAAATGAAAGCTTATTGCTTATGTAACAGCTCTGGCATTGTGCCAGACAAGGTTTTGGCCCTCAGTCCTGTTTCTAGACTTGAAATGTTCACAGTGCAGAGTGGGAAATGCATTGAGCTGGAGCATGACCCACAGAGAGTTTGAAATTCTTACAAATGGTTTGTTAATTGACCTAGTCCACAGGGTGAACTGTGTAACTGAAGCTAGATGTTGTGGCCAGGGTGTAATGGGGAAGGGAGGAGTCAAAGGCACAAGGATGCAGGATGGTTTTGTTTATAGAGTGTGGTCCTCTGTAAAAGGTTGTGCTCTAAATCTGCTTTCTCCAGCCACAGCAGCTGATCTCAGAATCAGAATCATGGGTTGGAAGGGACCTTGAAGATCATCCACTTCCACCCTTCTGCTGTGAGCAGGAGCACCTTCCACTAGACCAGGTTGCTCCAAGCCCAGTCCAACCTGGTCTGGGACACTTTCAGGGATGGGGCTGCCACAGCTTCTCTGGGCAACCTGTGCCTGAGCCTCACCACTCTCTCAAGGTAGAATTACTTCCCTATATTCAATCTAACCCTGTCCTCTGGCAGTGTGAAGCCATCCTCCCTTGTCCAATTGCCTGTGTAATCCACCTCATGTGATGGATTTGAAGTTGTTATGACTTTTGGTCCTTCACACCTCAGGCCAGCACCTCTGGAGAGGTGAGCTGGGCTGTCCCTGGCTCAGAGATGGCTGAGGTGCAGCCAGCTGAACAGGACCTACAGGTACTGCTTGCCTGCAAAAAGATCAAGGTCATTCCATTTTAACTTATTGGCTTTCTCACCACTTCCTATTTTATGGCTAATGATACCTCCACAGGTTCCTCAGCATGGTTTTGAAGGGCTGGCATGCTGGGAACTGGGATGAGTGTTTTCAGCTAATAAAAAGGAAGCCTTCATCCTCAACCCCTTTCCAAAGGTGTTTTTCAGAGAGGAACGATGTTTTCAGTCTCCGCTGTGCACTGGAGATTTCTGTGACCTGTCCTTTAGCTTTGTCATGTTTCCCAATTTCCACAGCCCTCACTCTTCCAATTAGACAGCCCCAGTCCATCTGTTTAATTTAATTCCAGAGGCACTGCTTTAATGATTTCTGTCAGTTGCCATCAGCTACAAGATGAAATCCAGCATGCTGGAAGGCAAGTTTGGGGTCCATCTTTTCTTTTTACAGCAAAACAGTGATCATCTTCTTCCTCTTGGAAATGTCTTGTATCTAAAATGTGGGGAGGCATTAAGAAGCATTCTGCAATATTGCCATGGATAGGTCTGGAGGAGACTGGTGTCTGCCTGGGAGGGGAGATACAGTAGTGGATCTAGTGGAGACAGATATTTAGGGTTTCATTTTTACATGAGACAATGTCCAAATATTTTGGCTCCATGATGATACATGTTGTAACTGGGTTGTGGGCTAAAGACACATCAGCTGTGACCATGTTTACAGCAGCAAAGGAAGGTTTTATGTGTAATTCCCATTGCTGTGGGAATTGCCATAGCATTGTCATGATTTTAGTATTTAAGCTTTAATTAAATGCATACTCAGAGCTTTGTGGGGTTTGGGCATTTGTTAAAATAAGCAATAAAGCTATCATAAATGAAACCCCAAAGCAGGTAGGACTTTAGCTGTATGGCTGTATTCTGTAGAATAGTGACCTTTTCTATATCTGGTTATCAGCTACTCCGATTTTTATCATTTCCACAGAAATTAAGTGACAGTGAAATATCAAGTCATCTCCTCAGCCTCCTCTGCCTCCTCTGAGGCAGAGAACTGCTTGTGTGGTAGGGGAGACTAATGCACAGAGCAGCATGGAAAATCTGAGTCCCAGTGGGATAAGTTTGAGTAGTTGTGAAAAACACTGGAACCTGCTTCTGCTCCCATTCAACCACATTGGCACAACCCCTGGGCAGAAATTCTGAAGGCTGGAGCATGAGCATGAGTCTGATGAGGGGTGGCTGGGGGAGCTGGGGGTCTCAGCCTGGAGAAAAGGAGGCTCAGGAGTGACCTTCTCACTCTGTAAAACTCCCTGAGAGGTGGGTGGAGCCAGATGGGGGTCACTCTCTTCTTCCAGGTAACAAGGGACAGAGGAAAAAAGGAAACGGCCTCAAATTGTGCCATAGGAGCTTGAGGATGGCTATTAAGGAAAATTCCAAGCCTGAAAATATTGTCAAACCCTGGAAGAGACTGCCCAGTGCAGTGGTGGGGTCACCATCCCTGGAGGGATTTAAAAGTCCTATGGAAGTGGCACCTGGGGACAAAGTTTAGTGGTGGCCTTGGTAGTGCTGGAGGAACAGTTGCACTCAATGATCTCAAAGGGGTTTTCCAACCTAAATGGTTCTGTGATTCTGTGATTTTAGGGCTTCCAGAGTTTTCTGCATGGCTTAGGTGGTGGGGAGGAGCACCTGGGTGCACTCACAGGGATTCCTTTCTCAGAATGCAGTTCAAGTGCAGTTCAAGCCTGTGCAAGTCTCCATAAAGGCTTTCACAGTAGCAGCAGCAGCAATACCAATGTTTTAATTGGACAGAAGTGCTCCAGCCCTCAGAACATCATTTTGTTCCCCTCTGGACTCACTCCAGCAGCTTCACATCCTTCTGATTTTGGGTGGCCCAGAGATGGAGGCAGCACTGCATGTAGGGTCTCACCTGAGAGGAACAGAGGGTCAGAATTGCCCCCTCCTCTGCTGTCCATGCTGTGGGATCAGCCCAGGGCACAGATTTCTGACAGTGCACTGCCAGGACATGCTGAGCTTTGCCTTCCTGTTTCACTGGGGGCTTTAGCCTCCAAATTCCCCTTGACTCTTCCCTACATCATCTGCTCATCTTCATTTTCTTTTTGCAGCTTTTATTTCCTGCACACCCTTTCTTCTTCTGCCTTCCTCTTCAGGTCTGCATCTCTTTGCATTTCTTCACCTTTGCTTCTCAACACCTTTCTTCTGGGAATGACCAATGCCAAGTGACTCCTCCCTGAGCCTTGGCTCTCCTTTTCCTTCTCTGCCTTTCTGTGAAGATCAAAGAGCTGTGGGTCAAAGGTTCTCCCATGGAACCAGCAGGGCTTGGGCCAGTGCTCCAGCCCTCCTTAGGGAGAGGAGTCAGGAAGGAGTTTGTTCCTTGCCTCCATGTGCACTGCTGGGAGCTGTGCCTCATCCACATGTGCATTGAAGATGCTCTGTGGCTGTTTTATATTGGTAATGACAATTCCTCATGCACTGTGATTTTCTAGTGGGTTTGTTCTGAGATTGGTGAAGGGTGACTGATCTGGAGCTGTTCCCTGTCTACAGGCAGTGACATGATGAACTGGTGCAGTCTTGTTGTCTATATTAGGTACATACATCTGTTCCATGGGGGTTTCTTCACTCCTTTCACTTTAGGCAAGTCATTCAGAGCTGTCTGCAGTGGAGCTGGAGAAATATCTGAGTACCTTTGGAAGAAGATAGGGCCCAATGTGTCACCTGTCAGAGAGCTGCGGAGTTGGGTGTGGGTTTCAGCTGTGGTGACAGAATGTTAGGAGGGCCTGATCCTACAAACTGGGGCATTGACTTTCAGCCACTTCCTGTCTGGGTGTTTTTGATGAACAGTGACCACTTGGCTGTTCCTGCAGCTGTTACTCACACCCCTGCCTTGGCAGCACCCCCATCTCAGACCCTGGGGCATGAGCATCTCTGTTTTCAGGGATGAACACCCTCTGATATCTTGCAACTCAGGCACAATGTGATGCTGTCAATTTAGCAGGTTCCTGCACCTCTCCAAGCCACAGAAATGGCTTCTCTTCACATTTTCTGCCTGCTCCAGGCAGGGAGCAGGGCTGCTAACCCTCCTCAACTCCCTTGTGTGCCTTCACCATGCCTCTGAAACATGATTCACCCATGTCACACTCTAAAGAAAACTGAAGAATATAACAATTACCACCCTTCAAGATTTTTCCCCTTTTTTTGGATTCCATAGTCCCTTTTTATTCCTTTTTGAGGAGTCAGTCATTTTCATCTGGGTTAATAATAACACATCACAGCACAAGGGGTTGCTGCGGCTGCCTGGCTCTCTGTGCCATGGGTAGCTGTAAACATGCTCCTGGGAAGGCACACATCCACATTTAGCTTCATCTGAGCAACAGTTCCTCCCAGCCCTCCTGCTGGGCTGAATTTTGCACAGTTAAGATATAACCAGGCAAGGATGTTCTTTGTGTGGCTCCTGCCAGAGCTCAGGGCAGCCGCGGATCAAAGCCCAGCCGGGCGTTTGCATTGTGCTGATAACACACGGTCATGGGGATCACCAGGCTTCTTGGTTCACCAACCCCAGCTGCCGGCGGTGGTCCAGGCATAGCATCTCTCTTGAGGCAGCCCCAGTCACCTCCCACCATCTCAGCATTGATTTCCCCACCCCCTGTATTGTATTTATGTATTTATTTATTGAACAATATGTTAGTGCAGCCATTACAAGCAGAAAGCACTTTCCCCAATCGATCGAACTGCCCAGCCAGCTCTAGCTCAGCATTGCCCTCTGAGTCATCACCAGGGTCAATTTAGATTTATATTCATGCTGATGAATAGGCTCTGCCTCTAATCCAATCAAAACTTGATCAGCAAATTAAAACTCAGCTTGTTGAGGCTGTTGAACCCAGGTGAGTTATGGAGGGAGCTGCAACAGCCCAGCTGGACAGTGGCATCCCACTCCTTCTAGGATCTGGTGTAGGGTGTTGTTCTGCCCCAGTGCCTCACAGCAAGAGGCAAACCACAAAAAGTGTATGGGCCAGAGAATCCCTCATTTGAAACTCACTCATCGTGGGATGGTTTGGGTTTGGAAGGGCCTTAAAGCTCATCTGATTCCAATCCCCCTGCCATGGACAGGGACACCTTCCACTAGACCTGGTTGCTCCAAGGCCCATCCAACCAGGCCTCAAATACTTCCAGGGACTGAGGCAGTCACAGCTTCTCTGGGCAACCTGTGCCAGGGCCTTGCTACTCTCTCATGGAAGAATTTCTTCCCAATATCCCATCTAACCCTGCCTCTGTCACTTTGAAGTCATTCCCCCTTGTCCTGTCACTCCAGGCCCTTTCCAAAGTCTCTCTCCAGCTCTCTTGGAGCCTCTTTAATCACCTGATTTTGCAAGTCCCTTCCTTTTTTCCAGGAACATTCACATGCTTTGCATCACTGAGTACAGTTCCTTTGCATTTTCATGGGGCTGTACCCTTTCCTACAGGGTAATTTGCTTGAATGTCCCTTTACCTGCAAATTGGATAGGTGCAATTAATAGCTGAGTCTAGCTGATGGACAAGTGCTTGGAGGGGTCAGCACATCCCAAAAGCAGGAGATGTGATTGAAAGATGATTGGAAAGGAAAGCTGGATGTGTGATGTGTTGTTATTAGATTAGTGCCAGTATTTTGGCACAGCAGATTTTGCCAGGAAGTGATGATATCAGTGCTTATTATTAAACTTGAGTCTCCCAGCCATCCTAAGAGCTATGGAGATGTTTCTTACCACAGGGAATATGGTGCAGAGGGTAAATCACAGGGAGAGCAGAGCACCATCACCTGCTACACCACTCTCAGACCACCTTGCATCTAGCAGTTGTGGTCCTCTGAGCTCAACTTCTCATAGAAGGTCACTTCCCAGAGAAGAATGCTGAACATGTAGGCAGTGGATGAAAAGGACAGGGCTTCCTGAGTATCTGAGAGCACATGGAGGTAGTATGTGAAGTGCAGGTGGGAAGAAGAAAGCTTATTTCAGTGTAGTCACTGAGGGCACAAAAAGCAGATGGATGGAGTTATGCACAAAATGACAAATCCTATTTTACCATATGATTAATTCAGTACCTGTAGCTCAGGGGCCACAATGTTGTGGATTAAAGTCCTACACTGGGACAAGGGATCATTTCCTTTAAAATGAGGCACAGTCAGGGACCTGAAGGTATATCACAGCCTGTGAGCTAAAATTGAAGTTGAAGGATCTCTTTGGTGGTAATAGCCATGAGAATGGGGTCCAAGAAGGGTGGTTTGGCCATATCAGAACCTGTACTTCCAAAGACTTGAGTGATCTGTGAGGCTTAGCTGCCTGGTGGGATGCTGGAAACCCTGATTGCAAGAATCACAGCAAGCCAGCTGCTAGGGCAAGATCAACAAAGGCTTCATTGAAGCATGTAATTTCTTGCCTGAAGGAGTTGTCCAGCCCTGTCACTGCCAAGGCAGTGGCTGCCCAGGGCAGTGGTGAAGTCCCCATCCCTGGAGGGATTTAAAAGCCATGATTCCATGATTCTATGATGTTCAGTAGGTAGATGTCCATCTCTAGTAGCCCAGAGGTTGTCAATACAGGTCCCATAAAAACAGCAGGACATAACCTGCCCCACCATTTTCCATCCTGCACCTCCTGCTTTCATGGGGGCATCCTCTTCAAGGTCTTTGATGCAGTTCTCTTGATGACTGGGTTGACCACAGTCACACCAAGTACTGGAGATGCAGGATGTTTCCAGAGGAATCCAGCACTGGATCTTCCAGAACAACTTTGCACAGATCAGTGACCTGTGCTGGAGCTTTCCCAACTAGAAAGACTGGATGTGGTGCATCTCCCTCTGTTCCACAGTCTTTGACAGATGGCTCAGTGCCACACAGATACTAAGGTTGGGTCTGTCCTACCTAGTGACCAAAGGTGGGAGAGCCTGGGTGGGTGGCCTGTGGCCACATCTGTTCTGGGTGTCCCAGGCCACGCACTTGGCCTCACAGGGCTTTTCTTGCAGCCAGACCTTCCTTGCTTTGCATTTTGCTGCAGCCATAGAGGGCAGTGGTAGAGGTCCAGGTTCTGAAGCAGAGGTGGTAGTGGAGCTAGGCATGCTGAGCAGCCCTTCCTAGAGCTGCTGAAGGAATTTCAGGATACATTTTGTGCCCTGTGCCTTTTCCATGCTCCTAAGGTAGTCCAGAAGGATCTATAGGCTCATTGTGGCACTCCTACATGGGATGTGCTCACTGATAGGGCCTTAAGGAGCAGTGTAGCAAGACAGTGTAGACATGTCTCTTCTGAACATGGAGCAGATATTTGGATCAGTGTCTTTTCCCTGGCATCACAGTTCTGTTCTCAGATCATAGTGTGGCCAGGGAGTGCACTACCATGGAGGCCTGAGGATGACATAGTGAGGTTGTCTGACTGGAACTGTACTGAAGATTGTGGGTTATCTCCCATGCTGATCCTTCAAACAAAAATCAAAACTACTTGGTGAACTGGGAGAAAACTCAGGCTCATTGAAGAGATTTGTGTGGTAGAGAGTGAGCACATCTGTGATGCAAGGGTGCTCTGGGCTTTGTGGCTTCCACTGCTGATGTCTGAAACTAGATGAAGTGATCCACCATCAAGAAAGATGTCAACCTGTTGGAACAAGTACACAGGAGGCCATGGAGATGCTCCAGGGACTGGAGAGACGCTGAGAGAGGTGGGGCTGTTCAGAAGAGAAGGCTCCAGTGAGACCTTAAGCCCCTGCCAGTGTCTAAAGAGCCTCCAAGAGACCTCTAGAGGGACTTTGGACAAGTGTCTGGAGTGACAGGACAAGGGGGAGTGGCTTCACACTGCCAGAGGGCAGGGTTAGATGAGATACTGGGAAGAAATTCTTCCTTGTGAGTGTGGTAAGGCCCTGGCACAGGTTGCCCAGAGAAGCTGTGACTGCCCCATGCCTGGAAGTGTGACTTAATTGGACGGAGCTTGGAGCAATCTGGTCTAGTGAAAGGTGTCCCTGCCCATGGCAGGGGGCTGAAATTAGATGAGCTTTAAGGTCTTTAAGGTCCCTGTCTAACCCAAAGCATTCCAGGTTTTCATGATGCCCATCCTTAGTGCCTGTTCTAAGCTATCAGGTATGATCATGGCTGTACAATTCAATCCACTCAAGAACTTGTGCATTGCAGCTTCTGATGACTGAAAAGGGGAAGGGCCATAATTGGAAATTGCTGTTTGCAGAATGAGAGCCAGAACCTCTCACCCTAAATATTATAGAACAAACTATATTATCTAAATATGGATATAAATGAAGTATGGATATTAATGGAGTACAGATGTAAATGAGCTCTGTATGCTCACCAGGATTGCCTGAAAGGAGAGTGGAGCCAGGTGGGGGTCAGTCTCTTCTCCCAGGTAACAAGTGACAGGACAAGGGAAACAGCCTCAAGTTGCACCAAGGGAAGTTTAGGTTGGATATTGGGAAAATTTCTTCCCCAAAAGGGTTGTCCAGCTCTGGTGCAGTCTGCCCTGGGGAGTGGTGGAGTTACCATTCTTGAAGGCTTTAAAAACATTTGGATGTTTGACATAGGGATGTAGTTTAAGGGGGAGTTATACCTAAGATTTTTAGCTTTTTATATATTTTATATATTTGTAGCTTTGTAGATTGCTAAAGCATAGCTGTAGCTTCTAGTATTTTTCCTATCTTTCCTTCCTACATTTAGGAATGATAAGCTAGCCTTATAAACATATTCCTAAGTACTGTTTAGTCTTATTCCAAGAAGAGAACCAGCTACAAAGACATTCTCTTTTCCAATCAGAGTCTGGACCAGACATAACAGAAATGGGGCAAAAGAAACCTCTGAACTGCTTCCAGTGGAGCAAGACCCCAGCAATTATTGCCTAACCAATTAACCTTTTAATTGGACAGTATATGATAAGCACACTAATCAACTAACCTTATAAAAATTGTAGAATTAATATACCACATGCAGTTTTCACCACATTTTGTACCTGAAAGCTTTCAAGTAAAGATTTGCTTTTATATTCACTTTATATGTAAAGATATGCTTTTATATTCACTTTAACATTGTTGGAAAGATCTATTACATTTCCCGGGTATCAGTGAGTGACAGTGCTGGGGGAACAGTTGGACTCAATGGTTTTAGAGGGCTTTTCCAACCTAAAAAGTTCCATGATTCTATCTCCTGCCCCCAGTCTTGGTGCTGTGCTCACTAGAGGTGACTTTATACATGGTGAGGAGCACACCAGTGCTAGTAAAGAGCTGGCCTCTGCTATACCATGCTGAAATAACAAGATAACCACCCTTGATTCTGTTAATGCATTTATAGGGTAAATGGAAGAGGAGCTTAAGTTGAATTCCACATGTGACTTGACAAGCCACAGCCTGCAGGTACATGTCAGGCTGTGGCACACATCACTGTCAGCCTGTGAGCCATGTCACTGGTGATGAATGCTAACAAATGAGTTACTGTCTAGTTGTCAGGGGAAGCCTGCATGCTGAAAAAAAAAATTAAGAATTAACTGGCTTTAAGCTGCTTTCAGAAGGAGTGAGAAATTTAATTCTTACCTGATAATTGTTTGGATTCAGAAGCAGAGAGTGAGGACTTCCACACCAAAATGCCTGGGCAGTGCATCCCATGTCCCACTGCAGCATGTTCATAATGTGCAGCATTTGCTGGCAGCTCAAAATCCAGCATGTCCTGGACTGATCCCCAGCTCTATGGGCAGCAGGGCAAGGGAGAAACTTCTGACCCTCTGCTCCCCTCTGATGAGACCCCACCTGCAGAGCTGCATCTGGCTCTGGGGTCCTACCTCAGAAGTGTGGGAAGCTGCTGGAGCAACAATGTGGAGTGCAGTGAAGCTGCTTGGATACACCAAGGAGGTGCTCCAAGGTCTGGAGCGCCTCTGGAGACAGACTGGGAGAGCTGAGGTTGTTCAGCCTGGAGAAGGGAAGGTTTCAGGGACACCTTAGGGCCCCTTCCAGTCTCTAAAAGGGCTGTGAAGTTCAAGTCATAGAAACAGGATTGTTTGGGCTGAGTGGATCCTTAAGCCATGTCATTCCATCCCCTGCCATTGTCAGGGACACCTGCCACTAGATCAGTTTGCTCCAAGCCTCAGTCTGGCCTGGAACACTCCCAGGGATGGGACAGCCACGACTTCTCTGGGCAACCTGTGCCAGGGCATCACCACCCTCACAGATAAGAATTTCTTCCTGCTATCCAGTCTATCCTCTGTCAGTGGGAAGCCATTCCCATTGTCCTGTCGCTCCAGACCCTTGTCCAAAGTCTCTCTCCAGGACTTTTGGAGCCACTGTAGGCCCTAAGGGGCTCTAAAGTCTCCCTGGAGCCTTCTCTTCTCCAGGCTGAACACCCCCAATTCTCTCAGCCTGTCTTCTAGAGCAGAGGTGCTCCAGCCCTCTGATTATCTTCAGAGCCTCCTCTGAACGGCTTGCGGTGGGAGTTGTTTGCACTTCCTGTGGCAGGATGGCACCTGTAGTACCGGAGATGCAGGTGCTGTACAGTTGCCTCCCAAAAGCAGTGTAGTTTTGCTTCCCTTAGTCTGCAGATTGTTACAGTAATCTTCCTTTTGGCAGGGACAGGGATGGCCTTGGAGCCAAGGTCTGTGTCTAGGAATATGCCTTGTGCTAGAAGCATGTTCTGTGCATGTCACCTCAGAAGGATTGCATATCTCTACAGTGTCACCCCTTCCTCCAGTCCCTCCCCATATAATTCATTTTAGCCTATGCTGGTGGAGCTCCATTTGATGAAATGTTCAGTTATGGTTGTGGATTAACTTCCTTGGAATGTTAACATTCCCAGGAGTATTTGAAGAGGGCTTTCTGAGCACTTCTCAGTCTCTGAAGGACTTCAGTTCTTCATCTACTACTTCTACCTTACTTTCCTTCTGTTTTGTGACAGTGTGGTAAAGGCTCTGCTCACAGCTAATGCTGATCCAAACCTTGGGGATGATTTCAGCAATGTGTATGAGATTGCCAAAGAAAAAGGCCTCCATTCCTTGGAAGGTAAGATGGCTTGTGTGTAGCTACTGACATTTGCTTTTCAGCTCCCAAAATTTTGGTTCCTGATCTGACCTCATGGGGTTTTTTTAGAGCTTGTTTCATCTTCTTCCTTTTAAATGCAGAGTAATTGATGGTACTTGGGTGAATGTATGTCTGAAGAGGAAAGAAACATTATATAGATATTATATGGAAGCAATACTTCAATTTACCAGAGATAAACTGGTTTTATATATCCAGAGCAAAATACAAAGTCATACATAGGAATGTCATTCCATTGACTCACATGCAGCCACATCTTGGGGAAGGGTTCAGGGCAGTGTATTCCACCAGCAGCCTTAATCCAGATCTTATCAGGAGCTGTGAAATACAGACAGACTTGGCCAATTGAAATAAAGCTGAATGATGCAAGTGGTTGCAGTGACTGCTGTTAGGTTTGGGCAGGCATCAGTATCAGCTCTCAGCCCTAGATGACTTTCCATGGAAACAAGGTCATTTTCTGCAGAGTCATGTCATCTCATTATGGATATTCTTGGCAGATCTCAGTTTCCATGCTCACCCCTTCATTATCCTCATCACTGGTTGATGCAGACTCAGAATCATAGAATCATGGGATGGTTTGGGTGGGGAAGGGACCCTTAAAGCCCATCCAGTCCACCCCCCTGCTATGGCATGGATACCTTCCACTAGGCCAGGTTTCTCAGACACCTGCTTTGTTAATTCAGATCTATATAAATTTCCCAGACAGTTTCCACTTTTCATGACAATAAATGGTGGTAAAATTTTCTTGGTTTTATGATTATCAGGATATGTCTGGATTCTAGGTGGCCAGCTGTGCTTTGTAGCAGCCAGCTGCATGTTCAGAGATTCTTCTGTTCCTCATGCTGGCAGGAATGATAGTAGGACTTAACCCTCCTAAAGTATCCCTGTCTTTCCTTCCCCATCCCAGAAGCCTTTTCTCTATCCAGGCACTGTGCTGACCTGCCAACCTCACCTCTGAGCTGGCAGACTATGGGATTTTTCCCAGACATCCCCCTTGCCCTGCCAGAGCCCAGCCAGCCACTGGGCCTTGCATTCCCAGGTACACCTGCACCCACAGTGGCTGCTTTTGTGTGCTCTGACTTGTTTGGAAGTTAAACCTTGTTCCTGCTGCTCTGGGAGGAAAATGGGAGGAAGTCACACAGTTTGTCCAGACCTCAGTCTGCACAGCATGGTTTGCATAGAGTCATAGAATAGAATAATGGAATTATTTCAGTTGGAAAAGCCCTTCCAGACCATAGAGTCCAACCATTCTCCCAGCACTGCTGAGGTCATCACTGAACTGTGTCTCCAAGTGCCACATCCACATGACTTTTAAAGCCCTCCACAGATGGGCAGACGGTGCCAGAGCTTAACAACTCTTTCCATAAAGAAATATTTCCCTGTACCCATCCTGAATCTCCCCTGCCACAGCTTGAGGACATTTCCTCTTGTCCTGTCCCTTGTTCCTTAGGAGCAGAGCCCGATCCCCACCTGGCTCAACTCTCCTGTCAGGGAGTTGAGGAGAGTGAGAAAGTCCCTCCTGAGCCTCCTTTTCTCCAGGCTGAGCCCCCAGCTTCCTCAGCCACTCCTCACCAGACTTGTGCTCCACACCATTCCACAGCTCCATTGCCCTTCTCTGGACATGCTCCAGCCCCTCAATGTCCTTCTTGGAGTGAGGGATCCAGAGCTGAGCCCAGGTGTGGCCTCAGAGCACCCAGCACAGGGTCACTTCCCTGGTCAGGCAGCCACACCATGGGTGCTGCTGAAGCACAGGGACATTATCCACGGGCCTGTCTGTGCTTTTGGCTTGGTGCTCAGCTCTGTGAAAGCCTAATGAAGGTGTAATATTTGAACCTTTCATAAAGCACAGGTTGAGTTAAGAAGATGGAGCAGTGAGGCGACAGCTTTGACAGGGCATTATTCTGTATTTTTAAAAGCTCCCTGCTCTCATCCCTCACTGTGACCCACCCGTGCAGCAGACCTACTTCTTGCTGGTAGAGAGAGTGTACATAGATCATATCCCTATAGCAGGGAATGTAAAATGTATGAAACTGCATTAAAAAATGAGCAATAGAATGCCAATACATAATGCATGTACATAGACTTTATTTAAGATAAAGTGTATCAACCAAGAAAGTTAATTGTTTTTGTCTGCATTCATCCCTCTCTAATGTTATATATTTTGGGGTGAAGAAAAGATAAGGCCACTCCATGAGAAGTTGCATTAATTCTTTGGTTGACATGTTTTATTAAAAAGAATAAATTCAGTTGCGTTTTTAAAAAGAGAGAGAGAAACTGCCTTTGTTTTTTCCTTTTTTTTTAGACATTTACATATTTCGTGTATAAATATTTTTTCATAAAAACATCCAAATCGAGAGGGTGTGCTCCACAACCACTGCACAAAATATATTACAGACATTTATATGGATGGCAGGAAGGGAGACAGAGGGCTGAAAATTTCCAGGCACCCAGTGATGGATGGTGGACGAGGCTTCCCCTGACGCTTTATTGAGTTTCCGATGATTATCTTTCTCAGAGACATTTTTTACAGATGACGGCCGAGCTGTCACAACGGACCATGGGGGAAAAAAACCAACAATAATAACACTTTAATCTCTTTACTGCGCTGCTCCCTAGTATCTCAGATTCATCTTCCCTGACGCACGCAGTTCATTATCCTGCTCCTCCCTGGGTAGGAAATGACGACAAATAAATATACATACTCACCCTGTGTGCTTGGAGAAAGGACCCAGGGAAGGAAAGGAGCCAGGGCATTAATTGATCTTCCTGGAGGGACTGTGGTTCATTAGTGGAGATACTGGGCTCGGACAGCATCAGGTATTCATCACAGTGTTTCTCTCTTTGGAACTTTTCAAATCTCCTAGAAATCTTTTGATGGCTCTTAGGAGGGACTGTGAAGAAGTCCCTGCAGCCCGTCGGTTTTCCAGCTCTGCTTGTTTTGCCATAGTACAGTATGAGGTGTTCAGAGCACTTGGGAGCTCTCCCTGCCCCTGGATCTGGCTCTGATGAGTTTTGGGTACAGACCCTTTCACCAAAGAGTTGGACACACCTCCAGGAGCAGAATTTGGCCCACCAGTGGGTGGTGTTCATTTGAATGGAGACAGCATGCACCAATTCCACCATCACTCATGCTCCATGGTGGGACAGGGTATTTATGGGGCTTCCTCTGGGCAACCTCGGCCATTGTCTCACCACCCTCACAGGGAAGAATTTCTTCCCAATATTCAATCTTACACTGCCCACTGTCAGTTTGAAGACATTCCTACTTGTCCTGTCACAATCTGCCCCTGTAAAAAGTCACTCTCTCTTATTTTTTTTGCTGATGACTAAAGCAAAGAGTTTAAAATCCAGGTTTTCTAAAGCCTGATCCTTAAACCAGCTACAGGAGAGCAGGGGTGCTGCAGACCCTTCCTTTAGAGCCATGCCCTGCTGAGACACGTGGACTTATGTGCTGGAGACTCCCAAAATCAGGAATTTGCTTAAAGATCAAGCCATAGTGGGACATTCATTCCTGTCACAGCTTCCCTTCTGTTTGCTAAAAACATTATTTAGATTAGATATTGGTAAGAAATTCTGCCCTCTGAGGGTGGCAAGGCCCTGACACAGGTTGCCCAGAGAAGCTGTGACTACCCCATCCCTGGAAGTGTTCAAGACCAGGCTGAACACAGCTTGGAGCAGCCTGGTCTTGTGGAAGGTGTCCCTGCCCATGGCAGGGGGATAGAACCAGATGAGCTTTAAGGTCTCTTCCAAGTTACCCTACAATACTGGGATACATGGAAACCATGTTGTCCTTATCTCTACTGCTGCTCAGTGGAGTGGGGGCAATGCCCACCAGAAACACCCACTGGGGTCCTGGTGGTCCCAGAAGAGGTCACAAAGCCCTTAAGAAGCTTCCTGCCTGGTGAGGGGTGGTGGGTCCATGCTGCTGCTGCACATCCAGATGAGCAGTTCTGTAATTCTCTCAGTGAGCTGAGCTTTCACTCTCTGTCCCCTGCAGTCCTTGTCACCCGGGAGGATGACTTCAACAACCGTCTCAACGTCCGAGCCAACTTCAAGGGCTGCACAGCTCTGCACTACGCCGTTCTGGCTGATGACTACCTGACAGTCCAACTGCTGCTGGATGCAGGTGAGTTTCGTAGTTCCACCCAGCTCATGGGCCAGAAGCACTTCTGAGTCAGCCCATCCTACAAAACTGTCAGGTTCAGACACAGGTCACACTCTGTCACTGTCACAATTTGGTGTGATTTGCTGTTTGCTTTCATCTCTTTACTTTTTAGTTTCTGTGTTCCCGTTCATTTCCAGTGGTTTTTCTCCGTGTGCTTTCGGTGGCTCTTCTCACCTTAGTCATTGAGTTTTCCCTTTCCTCCTGCAGTTAAACATCCAGGGAATCATAGAATCCTGGAATGGTTTGGGTTGGAAGGAATCTCAAAAATCATCCATTTCTAACCCTCTGCCATGGGCAGGGACACCTTTCACTAGACCTGGTTGCTCTATGCTGCATCCAACCTGGCCTGGAACACTTCCAGGGATGGGGCAGTCACAACCTCTGTAGGCAACCTGTGCCAGGGTCTTGGCACCCTCAGAGAGCAGAATTTCTTCCCAATATCCCATCTAACCCTGCCCTCTGTCAATGGGAAGCCACTCCCCCTTGTCCTGTCACTCCAGGCTCTTGGAGCACTCTCCAGCTCTGTTTGAGCCTCTTTAGACACTGGCAGGTGCTCTAAGGTCTCCCTGGAGCCTTCCCTTCTCCAGGCTGAACACATTCCACTCTCTCAGCTGTCTCCTTGGAGAGCCCTTGGAGAGTTTCTGTGACCCTCTCTGTCCTCACTCCAGCAGCTCCACACTCTTCTAGTGCTGGGAGCCCCAGAGCTGGACTGGGTACCCCACATGCGCCCACTGGTTTCTGCTTAGTATTTTTTCATTTCCCACCTGCAGTATTCACTCAGGCCTTCTGTCATATCCCTCATGTCCCTTTGTGGAATGGAAGGGTCCCCACTACACCAGGAATGGATCTGCTCTGTAGCCAGGGCACAGAATAGGTGCTGGTACCCAGATGAAATGGGGGACACTCAAGTACTGTTGGACCGGGACAGTGCAGCTCTTGTGAGAATTGGTCGGAATTATGCAGTTACTGGTCCTCCTGGTTAAATCACAGAGCCCTTCTCCTCACAGAGCCTGCTTCACTGTCTTCTCTTGTATACTCACCTGGGCAACCTGTTCAGTGCTCAGCTGTCTTCATGGGGAAAAAGCTTTTCAGCACTAGTGGAGTAGAATGAGAAGAAGCATTTAGCGAACAGAACAGGAATGTCCTGCCCTGGCCAGGGTTTTTATATGTACACTCCTGCTGTTCCTTCTGGGATGATATTTGTGACTCTTGTGCTGTTCTCCAGAGCTAGCATCTGCTTAGTGTGTACCTGCACATGCACTGTGTGCCAGACCACCAAGCTGGTCTATAGTTCTGCTTTCATCCAGATGTGATGTCCTTTGTCCCCAGCACTCCTTCTTCTCCAGCAATTTCAGCAGCTCTCCTCCTGTGATGTCCCCAAGGTCACTTGGAGATGAGCCAGCCACAGCAATGCTGTCCCTGCCTCAGGTGTATGCTGCCAGCAGCCAGGTGGAACATAAAGTGGTCACCTGTCACAGCCTGGCCCTACAAAGACAGGCTCACTAGGGTCTGGTTGGCCAGATGCTGATTTTTGCAAAGATTTGAGAAATATAGTCTTTGTGATGTGGACATCTCAGAAGTTAATTCTAGGGAAGCACACAAGTATGTAATGGCATGATGTGGTCTCATAAGGCTCATTCTTTAAGAAAGCAGCTAAAAAGATAATAGAAAGTAGTATCTGTGATGGCTAAATGTCCCCAGATGGGATGAGGAAAATTAATTGTGGCAACATTGAACCTTGATACTCATCTGTATTATCTGCCTATTATCTTTCACAAATAGAAATATAAAAGTGAAAGGGTGAGATTCTGTAGCACTGAACTCCAGGTCAGAGTTTCCCTGGGAGCCTTACAGATACCAGAGCCCCAGCTCCTGGCCATAAATTAATCCAAAACCAAAGGAACCAATGAAACAAATTCTATTGCAAAGGCAGGGCTCCTTGCAGGGAAGAGAGCTAAAAAAGCAGGCATTTTTCTGACATAGAAGCCCCCCTCAGTGTGGGCATTGTGTGAACACAGAACCTGGCACAGTCTCAGAGCATCTGACTGACTGCATGTCTGTTCCATGGGCCAACAGCACCTGCTCTGCAGTCACTTGGCCATGGGACTGACGATCAGAAGGTCTCCCAACAAGACCTCTGGGATCCCACAGTTATGTCAGGGGATGCCCACAGGAGGAGCAGAGCAGAGTGGAGCGGGCTTTACCTGCTTGAGCAACGGGTTGTGAATGCCCAGACCTGGAAGGGCTTTGTGGGAGAGTGCAGGGGGCTCTGGAGTGTTACAGAGAGTGGCAATGGGGTAGAAGGGCTGGAAAAGTCCTTGTCACAGCAGTATTGGGAACAGGTCTGTGCAGAGAGTCTGTACAGAGAGTGGAGAGTGTTTGACAAATGTCATGGTGTGAATCATAGAATCACAGAATGGTTTGGACTGGCCATTCCCAGCTCTCCCATCCTGTCTCCGGAGCAGAGGGGCTCGGCCCTCAGAGCACCTCTGTGGCCTCCTCTGGACTCGCTCCAGCATTTCTAGAACCTTCTGTTGTTGGACCCCAGAGCTAGAGGCAGCACTGCAGGTGGGTTCTCACCAGAGTGGGGCAGAGGGGCAGAATCACCTGGAATAGCATTTTCTACAAAGATACCTGCTTCTCATTTCTGCCTTGGAAAGCCTCCTTACATGGCGCATATTATCAGTTGATTGAAAGTACCAGGGCAGCTCCTTGGTTACCCTAAGTGCAGGTAAAAGATGGGTGTGAATAACTGAAGTTGGCACTAAAGAATTTTTCCATCCTGAATAAATCATTGTAAGGAGTAAGTCCACCTTATTTCTCCAGTTGTGCCCTGCTTAGCTCTCCAAGTACTCTTCCAATCCAGGCCTCACTGCACAGAGGCAACTGTTCTTTATGTTCCAGAGATATTTCTGTGTCTGTCCTGGAGCCACTGCCATCCCTGTGAATGGCCCTTTCTCTGCCTGGTGCCCACAGAGAGTTCTTTGTTAATAGCAAAGTGTCTCAGCTTGAAAGAACTCCCTTGGATCTCAGGAAAAAAAAAGCATTTAACAATCTGTGGGACTGTGTTTGTTTGGGTACAAATGGAAGGATTGTGTGAAATCAAAGTAAAAATTCAGAATTTAGCCAGAAGATGTGATGCTCACTCATCACTGTTCCGTTCTTAGTCCAGCCCCACAGAAATCCTTCTGGATCCTGCTCAAGAGCCTCAGAGTTCATTTCCAAGCGGAAATCCTTGTCTTGTAGAGCATGTCCCAGTGCTCAGATCCTGGAGACGGCAAGCCACCAGTGGGAATCTGCATTTGGCAGTGGTGACATTCCCATTGGAGCTCCTCCCAAGGTTGAGTTCACAGTGTTCCTCAGATTAATAATCCCTGTTCACCATCCACAATACCCACTTACCCTTTGCAGTCATGGTTTAGGGTGCAGATTTATGAGGATTATTTGCTAAATGTAATAAACTTCACCTTTCTGTCAGGTGGACTCTGAGCTGCTGGGGTGACAGCAGACCCTCCCCTGCCCTTTCAGCCAGTTTTGGGTGCTGGAATTGGATTTCCTGATGAGTGCATGATAGGAGGATTTCAGGGCATTCACTGGAGGCGTTCCCCTCCTCCCAAAGCAGGGCATCCCTGCCTCCTGGTCAGTGTAATCTGGGATGAATACATGGCCAAGGGTCTTGGTGTGGAGATCGAGCCCCGTTCAGCCCTTTGTGAGGGTAATGCCCCTTTGCTGCCATTGACATCACACACACAGGGTGGCTCCTGGTTGCTGACATGGAACAGGCTCCCCTTGATCCCTCCCTACACCTGCCTTTTACTAACTCTCTATTTACTCTAACTTCTCTGGCTGGTGCTCTGCCCTGGGGCCAAAGCCATTAACTGCCCAGCCCCTCTCTGCTCCAGCCACTTCCCGACCCCCCTGTTGTTTTTAAGGGAAGCCCCCTGCACTTGCCCCTCACCCCACATCCCTGGCCTTTTGTGGCCCATTCAGTGACTCGCTTGACCCCTGCAGGACCTTACAGCCCTTTGGTCAGCATGTGTGTGCCCAGCAGACCGCGAGATGAAGTGGCAGCTCTGTTGTCCTTTCGGGCAGTTGTTGGTGACATTTCACAGTCCCCTGACCTGAGGCGACACCGTAAATGTCGGTGTTTGGGGAAGGGGTGGGTGAGCGCTCGCATCCGCACTGTGCACCAGTTGCTACTGCAGGCACAATTGATTCCAGGGACTTTGTGTTTAGCTCAGAGGAAGGCAGGCAGGGTCACCAGCTTGCTGGTGACAGAAATCCCCTTGTTTTAGAGGGAGCTTTTATTATGTCAGTATTTAAGTGATATAGCAGTATTAAAAGGTGCAGCTTTCTGGCAATGGTGTAACCCTGCCGCGGAGCATAGCCGAGATCAACCTCCCTTCTACAAACAGTTCTGCTCCAGAATCTGTTGCTGAAACGCAGGGAGGCACTGATTCATGTGTCCAGAGTCATGGAGATTGTTCAAGGGCTGGAGCCCCTCTGATCTAGAGACAGGCTGGGAGAGCTGGGGTTGTTCACCTTGGAGAACAGAAGGCTCCAGGAAAACCTTAGAGCACCTGCCAGTACCTAAAGAGGCTCCAAAATAGCTGGAGAGGGACTCTTTATAAAAGTGCGTGGAGTCACAGGACAAGTCAGGGCTCCCCACTGACAGAGGGCAGCATTAGATGGGATATTGGGAAGAAATTCTTCCCTGTGAGGGTGGTGAGGCCCTGGCACAGGTTGCCCAGAGCAGCTGTGGCTGCCCCATCCCTGGGACTATTCCAGGCCAGGTTGGGTAAGTCTGGGAGCAACCAGGTCTTGTGGAAGATGTCTCTGCCCATGGCAGGGTGATTGATATGAGGTGTGCTTTAAGGTCTGTTCAGCCCAAACAATCTTGTGATTCTGTGATTCAGAGCTAGGGACAGCACTGCTGCTGCTCAGGGATTTGCCCTGCAGGTAAATGACCCTTCTCCCAGTATGAGAAACTGTTCCCTTTTCACAGCCTTGTACTGGGAAGAGTTGTCATAGCTGTGGTAACCTTTCAGTAAATTAAAGTTACACTAGACAGAGCACAGAAGAAGATGCTGCAGGAACTGTCTTAGGTTGGAGCTTACAAAATGCAAAATCAGAATATTGTGAGCACTTGCTTATGTATACACCTGAGAAACCAGGCACAGGAATAAGCGTAGAAGCAAGGTTCCCCTGGTGTGTAGCAGCTCACTGCCATTTTTCTAGGATCTCAAAATTAATTTCCAAGAACTTTTCCAAGGTGTGTTTGGTGTGTGTGTGTGTGTCCATGAAGCAAGGGGTTGTCTGAACTGTCATCTGCTGATGTGTGGAAGTGTTGTTTCTGCATGGTCGTGTGGCAGTGCACTACTCTGTGCTGCACATAGGTGGGTAGGGGCTTGTATTTCCGACCCTTGCCTAAAAAC
The DNA here is from genome assembly GCF_035770615.1 of Melospiza melodia melodia. Taxonomy (NCBI): domain Eukaryota; kingdom Metazoa; phylum Chordata; class Aves; order Passeriformes; family Passerellidae; genus Melospiza; species Melospiza melodia. The sequence goes on from NC_086195.1 coordinate 24,200,591, forward strand.
AGAGCAGTTCCTTCCTTCAGAGATTGACCCATGCCAGTTCCTGGGACTTCCCTCTCTCTATCCCCACTGCAGAAAGCAACACCTGCCCTTCTGCCAAACCTGAGCAGGCTCCATATGTCCCCCATTCTCTCCTGTGCTCTCCTCATCCCTGACTGCCCTGCTTTCTATTTCCCATCTTCAGGAATCATCCCCTCTGCTCCCAGCTCCTCCTAGAGTCAGCACACAGGCTGACCAGGCTGTTACTGCGTTGGAAATGCCTCCTGCAGTACATCCACAGGGGATCACATGAGCACAAAATGGTTTGGGTTGTAAGGGACTTTAAAGGTCTTCTCATTCCACCCCACTGCCATGGGCAGGGACACCTTCCATTAATTCAGATTGCTCCAACCCCATCCAACCTAGCCTTCAACATTTCCAGGGATGGGGCAGCCACAGTTTCTCTGGGCAACCTGTGCCAGGGCCTCACCAGCCTCACATGGAAGAATTTCTTCCCAATACCTGATCTAACCCTGCCCTCTGTCCATGGGAAGCCATTCCCCCTTGTCCTGTCACTCCTTGCCCTTGTCCAAAAGTCCTCTTCAGCAATCTTGGAGTCTCTCATCTCTAATTAGATGTGAAAGAGAGAGAGGAAGAAATGAACATACATTTGTGAAAACATTTTAGCTGAAGCTGCAATAAGCTGGTCTGCTGAACTTGATTTGTTAGTAAATTTAGCCCAGTGCATTTGTTCATAATGTTGTGCACTCATCTCCTCAGTCCAATGTAATTGCAGATCTTGTGAGTAGGGTGAGTGATGGGTAAACAGATTATGGAGCCGGCATTGCAAGGGATGGGCTTTGGCCATCAGAAAGCAAAAGTGCTTATGGTATTCTCTGGAAAAATCAGGTTCTAATTAATTGGGTTTTTTCTAACCCAATTAATTTCTTATTAACTACTACTTAATATGTCTTGGAGTGTTTTCTGTTGCATCCCAGATTAAAAGGGTCCATTCTTCCAGAGGGAGAGTAAAGGATATCCCTAGAGAGTAGGCTCTCAGGTTCCCAGCAGCCACTTCCAGAGAGGAGAGAGCTTTGGTTTTAACACATCCAGAGAAAGTAACATTGTGGTTTTGCTGCAGTCAGCAGTTACCACAGTAAAAAAGAGCTCAGGGCAGAACTCCTCCCTCTCTACAACTCCCTGAAAGGAGGGTGGAGTCAGGTGGTGGTCAGGCTCTTCTCCCAGGTAACAAGCAACAGGATTAGAGGAAACTGCCTCGAGTTGTGCCAGGAGAGGTTTAGTTTGGATATAGGGAAAATTTCTTCTCCAAAAAGGTTGTTCAGGCTTGGCACAGGCTGCCCAGAGCAGTGTTGGAGTCCCCATCCATGGAGGGATTTAAAGGCCTTGTGGGTGTGGCACTTGGGGACATGGGTTGGTGCTGAGGGAGTGGTTGGACTTGATGGTCTGGCAAGGCTTTTCCAACCCAGAAAATTCCATTAAACTCTATGACAGACTCTGTAAACCACGCTGTGCAGAGTAAGGCTCTGCACAACCTGTGTGGCTTCCTCCTGTTTTTCCTTTCGAGTGGCTGGGACAAGGTTTAGCTTACAATCAGGTCAGAGCATACAAATGCAGCCTCTGTGGGTGCAGCTGTCCCAGGAATGCACGTCCCAGTGGCTGCCTGGGCCCTTTTTGGTGAGTCACAGGCGTGGTAGCTGTCCTGGGTGGTCTGTGGTGGAGGTTTGCTGCCCTGACCAGCTGTCATACCAGAGTGCCTGACATCTCTCTCCCTCTCCATGCTCATATTTACAAGGGAATGGGATAAATTCCGTATTGATTCCTTCTGTTGCACTGTAAATTTTGCAAAAGATGATTAAATAGTGCAATAGCATCTGCGAGTGCCGAGGCTCAATATGTTCTGGGCCGGCGTATCGATCCTTCGTCTGACCGCAGCCAGTTCCACTCCCTGCCATGCCAGACCAGTAATTAAAATCCTATGAAACTGGGATTTAGAAACCAATCATATCCCAGCATCGAGGCATCCAGCATCCCACTGTGGTGAGAGCAATAAGAGTCCAAAGTGCCAGCACATTTCTGTCTGTGTTGAAGCACTTAGGAATAGTTTTCCCTTAGGACAGGGGAGTAAACAGATCCCTCTTGAAGTGTTTCTGGGACAAACTTGACAGTGACAGCATGTTTGGAATGATATTAGGAGCTCTGCACACATGGGTATATGGAGAAAGTGTGATGGATATATAGGAAGAGTATGATTTTGTAGTTTCCTCTCTCTTACCTTACAAAACAAGAGTCAGGTGGATTGTTTTCACATGCAGTTGTCAAGTAGGCATAGACCAAATTACACTCAGGCTCCAATAAAGCAAAAGTGAAAGGTGCACACATTTAAGACATTTTTAATTATTTCCATATTTCTTCTAGTTCAACTTTCCCATTTGCCATAGAATCAGAGAGCACTTTTGGATTGGAAGTGACCTTCAGGCTCATGTTGTTACAAACCCTCACCATGGACAGGACACCTCTCAATAGATCAGGTTGCTCCAAGTTCTGTCCAGCCTGGCCTTGATCTTTATCATTTATGAGAACTCACTGTCTCAGGCTGACTTCCAGCTTCTCTTACAGCTCAGAGGTCCTAGCTTTCCTTCTTAAAGAAGGAGCTTCTTTTTTATTTTAAAAAATCCTTTTTTACCTGTGGGTTTTTTACATTTAATTTGCCAGAGCAAACACTTCATTTGGATTTTCTTCATTCACCCTGGGTTTGGAAGAATGATGGTATGGTTTCTCCCTTTACAAGAAGGTCCTAACTCTTCTTATGAGAAGAACTTTAATAAATATCATGGGTTTCTTCAGTCTTTATATCCATGTTTCTGACAGTTACCTGCTGGTGGGCTGCTGCTTTATTTCAAGCAGGATCCATGTTTTCCCCTTGTAGTACAAAGCTCCTTGGCCATGGATTCTTTGCTGGATATTCTGGTGAGGAAGTTCGGCATGAACATGTGTCCCATTGCAGTGGGGTACTTAGGAGCTGAGGTTTGGAGAAAGCCTTTTGGTTTGTCCAAGGCTGAATTAAAGCTTGCACCTTGTCTTGGAAGCTTTCTGACTGCCAGAGCTCTTAGACTCTGGTTTCCACCAGTTTAACAATTTATTGGTGTTTTGCTCTTTATCCTTGTAGTCCCTGAGCTAGTTTTCTGTGTGTTGCAGTGCCCTTCAGTGTCTCAGAGGGGTGACCTTCATGCTGTATTTTCCCTGTTTGGTCAGGGCATTTCATTCATTTAATCTCTGTGTCACTGGCTCATACTATTGCCTTTCTTACCTTCATTTTGTTTCCAGTCTTTAACAGCTGACCTCACCACTCCACCAGTGGGGCTCAGTCCTTACCTGCAGTCCAGTTTACATGCTGCTTCGACCAGTCTGCTCCTAAGCCTCTGTTCCAGCTTATACATTCTGGTCCTGAGACTATTGTGTCTGTCCAAGTACATAAAGATTTGTGTTCAGTCTGGTTCACAAGGTTTGGGAGCACTGGTTAAGCTGCACCTCCAAGAGGACCTCTCCTTGCTGGTTGCTACCTGCCCTTGTCAGCATCTGACCTTCATCTCAGACCTCTGGGTCTCTGGGTGTCTGGGTATCTGCTTTTCCATGTAAACTCTACCCCAGAAATCTCTAATTCTTAGTTAAGTCTAAATCCTTCCTTCACAGAATCACATCATGATTTGGAAGGGACCTCATCCAGTTCCAATCCCCTGCCGTGGGCAGGAACACTTTCCACTAGAACAGGTTGCTCTAAGACCTTGTTTGCCCCTCTAGCTGGACAAATTTAGGTTGGAAAGGGTTCTTGTGTTTTGAGAGTGAGGCCAAGGACCAAGGGAGCACAGATCTTGTTCTCTGGAGCTCTGTGAGGGCTGCTGCCAGCCCAGGGCTGTGTGTTAGGCAGTACTTGATGTGGTGGAACTGGAGCTGGTGCAGGTGCAGTGTGTGTGCCCAGGTGGACCATGAGACCAAGGGGATCTTGGCTTGTGTCACCAATAGTGTGGCCAGCAGGACCAGGACAGTGACTGATCCCTGTACCAGGCACTGGTGAAGTCACACCTCAGATCTTGGGGTTGGCTTTGTGCCCCTTATGGGAAAAAATGGAGGTTCAGGTGTGACCTTCTCAGTCTCTACTGCTACTCAAAAAGAGGTTGTAGCCAGGTTCTCCCAGGCAACAAGTGACAGTACAAGAAGAAACGGCCTCAAGTTGCACCAGGGGAAGTTTAGGTTGAATATTAGAGGAAATTTCTTCCCTGAAAGTGTTGTCCAGCCCTGGCACAGGCTTCTCAGGGCAGTGGTGGAGTCCCCATCCCTGCAGGGACTTAACAGATGTGTAGTTGTTCCACGTGGGGACATCCTGGCTTAGGGTGATGTCTGCTCACTGTGTCCACTTCCAGCACCCTCAGCAGCAACCACCATGGCTTTGGTACTTCCAGGCTCCTCTTTCTGAGATTTAGTGCTCTTCAACAAAAAAGAAGAGTTTATTTCCCACTCACTTTTGGGATATTGGATCCAGCAGAGTCTGCTGCAGGGAAAGGGATGCTCTCCAAGTCCCCTCAGTGTGCTGGAGCACAGGATGGGTCCAAGGCAGTGACCTAGGCAGAATGGGTGCTCACAGGGCCTGGTAAAAATCTTGAGATACTCCTGGGTGCAGTGCCACGAGGAGCAGAGAGAAGTGCCTTCAAGGTTCATCCTTGTTGACTGTACCCAGACCTTGCCTGTACCTGTCCTGCCAGGGGCCAAGTGTGCTCAGAGCCTCCACTCAGGACAAGCTCAGTGCTGGGGTTCTATATTGGAGAGAATAGCTTTATACTGGAGAAAATGGCTTTATGCTGGGGAGAATGGCTTTGTACTGATTCAATGGTTTTATGCTGGAGAGAATGGCATCCCTATTCATGGCAGGAGGGTTGGAAATAAATGGTCTTTATGGTCTCTTTGAACTCAAACCAATCAGCAATTCTGTGATTCTATGAATGGTTTTATAGTGGGGAAAATTAATTCAAACTTCTCCTCAGTTTTATACTGGGGAGAGTGGCTTTATGCAGTGGCTGTATTATGTAGGTGGGGATTTGTATCTACTCTGAAATAACAAGTGATAGATAGGACAAGAGGAAATGGCCTCAAGTTGTTCCAGGGGAGTTTTACATTGGTTATGGGGAAAATTCCTTCCCTTGAAGGGTTGTCCAGCCCTGGCACAGGCTGCCCAAAGCAGTGGTGGAGTCCCCATCCCTGAAAGGGATGGCCATGTAGTTGTGGCACTTGGGGACATGGGTTAGTGGTGGCCTTGGCTGTGCTGGGGCTATGGTTGGACTCAATGGTGTCAGAGGACTTTTCATACCTAAAATGTTCTGTGATTCTATCCTTGTTGAATGGCTTTGTAGTGGGAGAATGGCTTTCCCTGACTTTGGTGACTGAAGCAGTGTAGTCTTCTGTGCCAGAGATTTGCACAAGCCCTCAGTTTCCACCTCCACCATATTGTACCTTCTGGACACCAGAGAAGGAAGATGGGAGACATTGAACATTTTGGCATCTTGTCTTTCCATAACACAGGTCACCACAGGCCACTGCTGCTGCCCAGTGGCATCAGACAGGGACTGTGTCATGCCACTTCTCTGTCCCCACACCCACTGCTGGGAACAGCTCAGGACCCAAACACTCAGCCAGAGACTGCCTGTGGGTATGCCCAGGAGGAGGAGGTTTCACACCATCTGGCTGGGCTGTGAAACAAGGTCCTCAAGGGTCCTTTCCTTGTCCCAGTAATTGGGGCTTTCTCAAGCTGTGATCTGTCCACTCTTCAGAGCAGTGTCATTCTCTGGTTGTCCATGTGAGTCTCCAGTGCCACTGTGTGCCCTGTCCTGTCTGTTGGAAGTGTGAACCTTGCTCTGGCTGCAGCAGGCTCAGATCTGCTAGTGTTCTGCTCTGACAGGATGGAGTGACAAGAGCAGAGTCTTGGGGCTGCCAAGGACAAGGGAACATCACTGGGATGTTTCTCCAGGTTCTGCCTGTGCCTTTTGGCATCCTCCTTTTCCCCCTGCCATTTCTCCCTCCTTCTGCCATCCCCATCCCTACACTGACAGCAGTGGGGGACCTAAGTACCAGTATTCGCTGCGTCGCCAGCTCTATTGACAGTTATCCAGAATCTGAAGGAATTCAAGACAAATTGTTAAGAGGATGGAGTTAATAAAATTTGAAAAATTGAGGCCTGTCACTCCACTAAACTTTTTTCGATCCCACTGACAGAAACATATTTCCCCAATGAGTGACCTTCTGCAGCTGCTGCAGCGCCACAATGCGGGGCGGGTGCAGGGAGAGAACCCCCACGCTATTTATCAAATATTATCAGCCAGGGCCTTCTAATATGAGCATGGAGGGTGGGAGGAGGCCACGGGCTCATACAGCCTGAGGTGCTGCCCAGGTGTCCATCTCCAGCTACAGACAGCGAGTGGGAGGTGACAAATTGCCTTCTATTAAGTCGCGGAAGGTTGACGTCCCCTTGGATACTGCTGCAGCCTGTGGCACAGGGTGGGAGAGGGCAGGAGAGGAGGTGGGGATGTGGAGTGGGGTCAGCCAGGGCACTGACAGACCAGTGGCCACTTTTACCTTCTATTAGCAAGGCAAGTGATACTGTTATTTATGGCAGCATAATATTTTATTGCTGCCGGTACTCGAGGTTGGAATCGACCAGTTATAGGAGTCGGGTTCTATCAATTATTGCAGCAATTAGTCAAGTCGTCAAAGCCATTAACAGGGGGATTAGGCCAATATTGGAGAGCCATTATTGATAGATCCAGGGCAAAGCCAAACAAACCCTCCATCAGAAATGAAAGCACGCCTAGCCTCGAGTATGTCATCATTTGGAGAAGTCAGGAACGTGCCCCACTGGTCGCTGACAGACCCAGGTGGGTTTTGGGGGGGGGGCGGGGGGGGATGGTGGGAGCACTGTCTCTTTAATGTCTATGGAGCAGCCAGCCCCAGCAGTGTGTAATCTCACCTGTCTTGATCATGGTCTTTATTTGTGAAGACAAGGCTTGCCATAGAAATTAGTCCATGTCAAATGTTTATGGAGCACATTTTTCATTCTGTAAGCAAATATAGTTCCTTGATGCCAAAGCCTGGGAATGGCTAATCTCTGTGGCCCCGCTCCCACAGGGGCTCCCTTGTTTCATTCATCTGTTCTGATTGCTGCTTGCCCTTATTGAGCACTCCTGGTGCTTTACACTTGTCTCATGGCACAGAAGCAGCTTGATCTGCCTCTGCCAAGGTACTTGTCTCACTCCCATGTTTTCAGCAGGGTCATAGAATGATTCAGACTGGAAGGGACATCAGTGGAGTCATCTGGACCGACTCCCTTGCTCAAGCAGGAGCACATTGCACAGAATTGCAGTGGAAGGATTGGAATAGAAGTCATCCCAGACCTGCTGAGCACAGTTATGGGGTCTTCCTCCACCAGATTGCTTTCCAAGGCTTGATGACTAGTGGGAGGGTCAATTTCAGCACCAGTTTGGGGAGTTTGGGACCAATTTGAAGGTTCATTCTCATAAACTCTAGCAGTTAGGAGCTGCTGTGGGGTCATGGAGTGCACCAGTGTTAGTGACAAGTCTCTGCCTTAGAGACAGCTCCTGAGATACTGAGAGTCAGAGATGAATCCTGAGACCTTGTTTGCCCCTCTGGCTATTGCCATTACCCCTGTCTCCTGATATCATTGAGTTTCCCTCCCTGTACTTCCCATCACTGCAACTGGACCAGTTTGACATGGAATTCTCTTCTGCAACCCAGTGTATATAGGAGGGAGAGCTCTCTCCATGTGTGTGTGTTTCTGTGGGGTGCCCATCCAACTCAGTCTAGCTCAGTCTTTGAGGTTTGTTGGTTTTGGGGTTTTTTTAATTATACTGCAAGGAAGGGTGTGATTTTCCCCCAGAAGTGCTCCAGGGGCTCGGTGGAGCAGCTGGTCCACAGGCAACAGCCAGCTCCAGCTTCAGCTGCAGCTGGCACAGGCAGCATATCCAATTGAAGCTGTAATGGTCCCATGTGGCTCCCACAGGACTGAGAGTGGGTGCTTTTGTGAGACTGTATTTCCTTCTGGTGACCATGTGCTCTCATCCCTGCACAGCAGCTCTTCACTGACAGGCCAGCTGTTAGCAGTGACAATCCCTTTTCTTCCTCCCTGGAGATCCATGCTTGTAACTGCTGCTTGTACATTCTGTCTTTCTGATCCAGACACCCTCCAGAGCAAAGGTTAGGAGGGGACACAGAGGGATGTGCTTCCTGCTCCTTCTTTCCCAAGACTGAACTCTGAGCTCCTGATCTTACTCATTTCTTGTGCTGTCAGGTGCCAACCCTCTGCAGAAGAATGAAATGGGACACACACCCCTGGATTACGCCCGTGAAGGGGAGGTCATGAACCTTCTGAGAGCATCCGAGGCAAAGGTGAGCCTGAGATTCTGGCCAGTTTGGGTTTCCTTTCCCACTACAACTTCAAAGATGTCGGGTGAATGTGGCATGTGGGGACATGGGTTAGTGGGGGCCTTGGCAGTGCTGGGTGAGCAGCTGGATTTGATGATCTGAAAGCTCTTTTCCAACCCAAATCATTGTATGATTATATGATTTTAGGGTGCAAGCAATGGAAGGCCACCTTAGCACCCCTACAGCTCCATCCTTTTCCAAAAGAAGTCTGTAAAAATTAACAATTTAATGCATAAGGAAAAGCATCCACTTCTGTAGTATTTTAACTGTGGCTGTGCCCACCTCTTCCAAGTTACCATTTCTCACTCAGGAGTGACCTGCCCAGGACCAGTAATGCTGCTCTGTAACCCCTGGATGCAGTAAAATCCAGAGCCTGTTTTTACTGTATTTTCTGAAGCTGTCTGTCGATCAGGCTGGGCTGACAATCAGAGTCCAGCTATGGCCGGGGATCCAGGTATTCATGTACACCAATCTAAGGTAGAAGGCACCCATTTCCATGGTGGGATCTCATGCCTTCAGCCTCCATGTCCCATTTGCTTTAAAGAAGGAAAAGAAACACATTTGCCATCATGGTTCCAGTAAAAATGCCAGGAATCAGTACATTTATGGCAGTGGGCTACTAGATAATGAGGGATCTGCAGCTAGATCTCAGGGATTTAAAATTCCTGGGCAGAGGCCTTGTTCAGTGAAATATGGTAGGAGAGGCCATCACAGCAGTGGCTGCCTCATCCCTGGAAGTGTTCAAGGCCAGATTGGATGGGGTTTGGAGCAACCTGGTCTAGTAGAAGGTGTCTCTGCCCATGGGAGGGGTTGGAACTGGGTGAGTTTAAGGATCACTTCCAACCCAACCCCTTCTGTGATGCCTTTTGAGCATCATCTCTCCAAGCAGCACAGATCAGCTGGGGCAGGGCACTCCCAGATAAGGGGCATTCCCTTGTCACCAGACCACAAGAGCAGGAGCTGAGGCACAAGGGGACCAAGTTTGTTCCTGGCTGCAAAGTTCCTCTGACATTGTGTACCTCAGTGTTTGTTTTATGGGTTTGGAATTTAAACTTGCATGCTGTAAACCTGAGGCTAAGAACTTACCACAAGTGGAGGATGAAGGTAATTTAAAACTGTGTCAATTAGTGCACTGAGGAGGTATTACCGTGAAATAAACCTGCCAGGTGTCAACTGCTGCACTGTCTGTGCTCTCCTCCTAAAGTCAGCACTCAGGCAGGAGTTCAAAACCACATTCCCCTGTGCTAAATAAACGTCTGTCCTTAGTAGGGACAGACTGATCTTTCCTCTGGGGCTCTCTGTACTCCTTCCTGGCAAAGGAAATGCTGCCATGGCTGTCCTCTCTGGTCCTGATGGCTGCTTTTGTAGCCAGTATGTGGTAACTGTGGCAGCTCTGAGAGGTTTTCATAAAATCATGAAGGAAGAAACCTTAAAGTTCATCTCATTCCACTCCACTGCCATGGGCAGGGATACCTTCACTAGACTTGGCTGCTCCAAGCCCCATCCAATGTGGCCTTGAACACTTCCAGGCATGGAACAGCCACAGCTTCTATAGGCAGTCTGTGTCAGGGCCTCACCATCCTCACAGAGAAGAATTTCTTCCCAATATCCTATCTAATCCCACCCTCTGTCTTCCAGGAGAAACCATTCCACCTTGTCCTATCCCTCCACACCCTTATTCAGTCACTCTCCAACTCTCTTGGGACCCTTTAGGCCCTGGCAGGGGCTCTAAAGTCTCCCTGGAGCCTGCCCTTCTCTGGGTATGCACCCCTAGCTCTCAGCCTGTCTCCAGAGCAGAGGTGATCCAGCCCTTGGAGTACCTCCATGTTCATCAGCTTCATTATCCATTATCCCTCCAGCATCCCTACCAAGCATGGCTGCATTTATGAGAAAATACTCCAAGGGAAGAGGTTCATGAGCACAGCACCAGCAGAACCAAACCTTGGCATAAAACCTGCAAAGAGTGACAGTGTCTTTCACTTTATAGGAAAAAGAATTTGAAATACTGAAGGAAAACAGGATTTAAACTGATCAGCCCAGATGATGCCAGGGACATGTGCTAAGCTGTGATAGCTTTGTGGAGGTCTGGAGAGGGGTTCTTCCATAGGAAGGGCCAAACAAATCTTGAGGTAATTCTTGTGGGTTTAAGAGAGGTTAAAATGAGCTTTCACTGCTCCAAACTCCACATAGAAGGTTGTGGCCAGATTAACCAACAGCCAGCTTTTAAATAACCAAGAGAGACATTTTTCTCATGAAATGTGCTTAAACCAGCAACCTGAGGATGTTCAGGATGGAAAAAGAAGCACGTGAGTCACAGCTGGAGGCTTGTTTTCTTGGAAAGGCCTATCAAAGGGGATGACTAGGATTAAGTGAGCCAGCTTCTGGTCAGGAGGTCTCACACTGCTGCTTCCAGAAGGGAAAGGGCAACTCTATGCTCTTCCTAGCTGAAATATTCCTTAAAAATCCTTCATCAGACTCTGATGAAGACAGGGGAGGTCACCAGATTGGTCTGATAGGGTGCAAAGAGGATCTGAATGGCAAAGACAGACTTGCAAGAGCCAAGCTCAGTCCAGGCACTGCTATCCCTCTAGGGACAGAGGAAAGACACCATTTTCAAGTGTTTTTCCTCCCTTTTAGTCATAGATACAGAAGTGCTTATTTTAATTTCTTCAGACTGTTTAGCACTGGAAACCAACTGAGGAGTCCTCAACACTAGGCAAGTGTGGTCTAAGCTCAGGAAAAGCACACACAGAGTTCTGGTTTGTTTTTTTGTTTTTTTTTAAAGAATAAAGGAAATCAAAATAAATTAAAAATACATATGAAAACTCCTTGTTATTCTGTCACAAGGATATGTAAATAAAATCTATGGGATATGTCCATCCCGTAATAGTGCTGTCTATTCATTCTCTAGCAGTGATTAAAATGAGCAATAAATTCTCAAAGACTCTCAGTGGAATGTGGCTGCTGGGGAGGATGAAACCCCGGGAGCACCAGTTTCCCCCCAGCTGAATATTCATCACAGGCTGGCTTGGCAGTCTGCTGGTTTATATACAAGTACAATCATCTTCCTCAGGAACAGCTCCAGAGATATATTTCCTTTCTCTCCCTCAACTATTACTTAAGCATAAAAACCAAGGCAAGTTTCAAACTGTTCAGGGCAGGTTTCCTTATTGGTGCTGGGCTCAAGAGAGCATTTACCCCAGCAGATAATTCTACCCCTCCTGCTCTTAAAGAGTTCAGTTATTTTATTCTCCACTTTTCTTGCTTAAAACAACATGTACTGGCAGTCCAGAAGCCCCCTGTGTCCTGGGCTGATCCCACAGCATGGGCAGCAGGTGAGTGGGGATTTTGCCCCTCTGCTCCACTCAGGTGAGATCCCACCTGCAGAGCTGCCTCCAGCTCTGGGGTCCAACATCAGAAGGACATGGAGCTGCTGGAGCAAATCCAAAGGAGGCCACAGAGATGCTCTGAGAGCTGGAGCCCCTCTGCTCTGGAGACAGGCTGGGAGAACCGGGGGTGTTCAGCCTGGAGAGGAGAAGTTCCAGGGAGACCTTAGACCTCCTGCCAGTCCCTAAAGGAGCTGCAAGAGAGCTGGAGAGGGACTTTGGACAGGGACCTGGGGAGACAGGACAAGGGGGAATGGTTTCACACTGCCAGAGGGCAGGGTTAGATGGCACATTGGGAAGAAATTCTTCCCTGTGAGGGTAATGAGGCTCTTGACACAGATTGTGCAGAGAAGCTGTGGCTGCCCCATTCCTGGAAGTGTTCAAGGCCAGGTTGGATGGGGCTTGGAGCAACCAGGTCTAAGTGGAAGGTGTCCCTGCCCATGGCAAAGGGGTTGGAATGGGACAGTCTGTTAGGTTTCTTAAAATCATCCTTCTGTGACTCCATGACTGCCATGCCCACCCCAGCAATAGGCAGACAACTGTTATCACCTGCCAAAGCACAGACTGAGTCCTTCTCTTTTTAAAAATTAAGATTTCTGATCTTTTGGCCTTGCATCAGGAGAACTTCTTAACCCAGTTGAGTGCAGAAGTCTGGTTGCCTCCAACATGAGAGCAGAGCAGTGCTCCCTGCATGGCTCTCCAAGCAGGTAGCGCCACTGTGCTCCACTTAAGTGCTGATGCTGAGCCAGGCAGGGGTCATCAGGACAATGAAAGATCAGCTGCCAGAGGGTGGGGACACAATGCCCACCAACACCATTGCACACCACAAAGTGAGAAGGTGGGAACAGCTGGATGTGTATGGAGAGGGGAGCAGATGAGAGAGGAGTAGAAGTTTGTGTCTTATGTAAAGTCCAGGATTAGTGGGGCTTTTTCTTGGAGGTTCTGTCACCAATGCATCTAAAATATGTTTTTCTTGCTGGGTTTTCTTGTCCCAGTGTCCCCTGTACAGTGCAAGCTGAGGCAGATGCTCAGGATGCTCCAGGCCAGCTGCATGACCCAGCCAGGAGCTGTGTTATCACTTCTGGCCCACTGAGTAGCTGCCATGAGCAGGGCTCTCCAGAACAGCTCCTGAGCAGAAAATGGTATTTGTACACAGGACTTGTACTGTGTCAGCTCTCCAAGGACAGAGGGAGAGGGCATTGCAGAGGATGGGTATCCCTTCCTTCTCTTCCTGCACATCTTACCCACTCTCCATAAACCCATGGGAATTGTTGGGTGTCCTAACATCACTGATCACATTCCTGCATCTTCCAAAAGGCCAGAGAGGAGGGAGAGAGAGAGAAAAGATTTATCAGGATCCTACAGACACAGACATATGGTGAGGTTGTACCCAGTGCCAGGGGGATCAGCACAGGCAGGATGTCTGTCCCAGAGCTGCTCCACTGGGATCTGCAGGGAAGTTATTGCTCTGTGTGAGGATCAGGGCTCATGGCATCTCTGTTACACGTGAGACTGATAGCACTGGCCAAAATTGGATTGTTCACTATTTATTATTTTTTAACTTCTGTCAGAATCGCTGCTAGCCCAGGAGATGTCAGCAGCCTGGCTGGGGGTTATCCACTCCAGCTCCAGCAGCTGGATCCTGCTGCAGCTTTGGCACCTGCCTTCTGGCTTTGCTGAGGGTGTTTCCCCTTAGTGAGATGGATTCAATGACAGGGACTGTTCTGTGGGTGCAGTTACTCACTTGGCAAATCCCATGGGATCTTTGTGTTCTGTCTTCATCTGAGTCTGGCTTTGGGGGATGGATCTTCCCAAGGCAGCAGTCTCACTTGGGAATGTCCATGCTCAGGTTGTGGCAGGAAGAGTGCTCAGCAGCCTTTCTAAAGATCTTAGAATCACAGGTTTTGGGTTGGAAGGGACTTTACAGCTCACCTAATTTCACCCCCCTGCTGTGGGCAGGGTCACCTTTCACTAGACCAAGTTGATCCAGGCCCCATCCAACCTTGCCTTGGACACTGCCTGGGATGGTGCAGCCACAGCTGCTCTGGGCAATCTGTGCCAGAGCCTTACCACCCTCACAGGAAATAATTTCTTCCCAATATCCCATCTAATCCTCAATGGGAAGCCATTCCCCCTTGTCCTGTCACTCCATGCCCTTGTCCAAAGTCCCTGTTCAGCTCTCTTGGATGTAAGGCACAGTGATACTCTGCCATCCCTGCAGGATCTGGTTGGAGTCTTTGAACAGGAAATGATTGGAGGGTAGGAAGACAAATCTAGGTAGAGCAGTCCCAAAATAAATAGCAGCTAATGGTTGAGAGCTGTTGAGCAATGCCATTGTTCCCTCTTTGTCACCAGTACAGAGGTAGCACAGGGTCTGGTTTCCCATCAGCAGAGCAGGATCCCTATTCCCACTCACCCCAACTTCCATTCCATGACAGATTCAGAAATTTCCTCTTGCTAGGGCTGGAGCATCCAGACCAAACTGCATGTGCCCTGGAGATGCTCTGGCTCCATGTCAGAGGGATCCCCATACAGGGCTCTGACATCTGTGTGTGACCCAGTGCTCTGTCAAGTCTCTGATCCCTGTTTTCTTCCCTCCACAGTTCCAGGAGGAGCAGCGCAGGAGGGAGGTGGAGGAGCGGCGGAGATTCCCACTGGAGCAGCGGCTGAAGGAGCACATCATTGGTCAGGAGAATGCCATAGCCACAGTGGGGGCAGGTAGGACCCTTCACACGCTGCCAGCTCTGCCCTCCACACCTGCTCCACAGGGGAGAAAGCTGTTGCCTCAAGCCTTGATCTGAGGCTGCCTCTGGGCAGCCTTGCAAGGTTGCTGAGGAATTCACAGTGGATGTCCTATCCATGGAAGTGTTTAAAGCCAGGTTGGATGGGACTTCAAGCAATATGGGAGGTGTCCCTGCCCATGGCAGAGAGTTGGAATGAGATGAGCTTCCTCCCTACACAAACCATTCTGTCATTCCATGTAATCAAGGCTCTGGCAATCTGAGCTGGGTTTGATTTGCCAGTCCAAAGCCTCTAGATCCTGTCAATAATTCCTGATCCATCCGTGCATCCCAGTTAATTCCTGAAAATGGGACAGCAAAATAAGAGCTGTTGAGGCCAGGGCAGAATCACAAGGAGCGTGCTGTCAGAAACACAAACCCTTTGCCTTTAGTTAACAAAGAGGAGCCCAGTGTGGGCTGGGAGCTGAGAAGGAGCCGGGAAGGAGCTGGGAAGGAGTCTACACTCCTGCAAAAACAACAGCCACCCTGTGTGTTCAGAGAACGGCTGTGCCTGGGGGCAGCAGCCCGGCTAATTGGGGAGCTGTGATTAATGGGCAGTGCCTGTTCCTGACACAGGTGGCGTTTCTGCGCATTAACGTCCTTGCCTTTATGGAGGTTTTTCTTATTGAATTATAGGGAATGTGCTTGATACCCCTACAGCCTCAGGATATTGGACCAAAAGGTAGTGGGAGACTCTCTGTCCCCTCCTCCCCCTGCTTCCCTTCTGTCCAGTTTTTCTTTTCATTTTCTTTTCTTTTTGTTTTCTGTCCAGAAGGATGAATTTTAAGACAGGACTTTCTCTCTCAAGCACTTCCTCTCTATCTTTGCTATTTATTTTGTGCCCAGCTGGTTTTCCTGCTGCTTTGTGGACCCTGCATCCCTCCACTCTGCTCTCACCACTGCCATTTGCTGGTGAGCAGACCTGCCACACACCACATCTTCAGATCCACCAAGCCTGCCTGATATGTTTAATTTATAACTGGTGCCTTAATTGAATAATTGGATTTAATCCGTCACTCGGTGCATGATCCAAACAGTCTCCAGAGGGGCTTAGCCAGAATACAAAGGGAACGTGTGATCTGGGGTTAGAAACACAAGGTCTGGAGCAATGGGGATAGAATGGAGTCACAGAATTACGGAATAATTTAGAAAAACCCTCTAAGATCACCAAGTCCAGCTGTTATCCCAGCAACCCTCTGCAAGGGGATGCACCAGGAATCAGCCACACAGCAGCCACAGCCCCAACACCATGGCATCACTGCCAGAGGGAAAATCCTTCCCCATTGCCTCCATAGCATATATCCAAGATCTGCAGCACTCTTTTCTGATATGTGGAGCAGGACAGGACTGGGAGAAGGTGGATGATGGTTAACTGATTGTGACTGGGCATCTCCCAGCATGCAAGATTTCTCCTGGTGCCTGACTGGTTGATAGTGGGAGGCAGCTTGGCCACCCCCTCGACTGAACTGTAGATGTTCAGTTCATCTTAACAAAATCCCCATTAAATATTCCATCTCCTGACATCAGAAACAGGCAGGTCATTGCTGCCATCTCAGGAACTGCTGGGGTTCTCTAACTGGTACATACAAATGAGCAGCTAAAAGGCTTAGGGTTGTGTTTCCAGGCACTTCCATAAATGGTTGAGCTCTGGATCTGATTAGGGCTACTTTGCCTTTTCACTGGAAGATGAGGAGGCAGAAGGGATCAGCAACATCTCCTCTCTGAAGTTATAAGCTAAAGGAGGCATTTTTCCCAAATATATATATATATATATATATATATATATATATATATATATGTACTTTTTTTTTGGTCTAATATCCTAAATATTATGCCAGGTAAAGAATATATTTTTTATATGGATATACCATGTTGCTGGTCAGTACTCACTTAGAAGTAGGGTGGTTCAAACCTACCACTTCCCCTTTTCAGGGGGAATAAACCTTGAGGGTTGAAGCAATCTGTTCCAGCTCTTCCTGAAGTTGAATAAGGACTGAGGAAGGAAAAGTGTTGTTTATTTTTCAGGATTTTGAAGAAAGGGTAGTGCAGGAAAATCGATGTTTTAATGATAAAATCCCCGATTTTAGCAGCTATGATATTGAAAATCAGTCAGTGTTTCAAAACTGTAGGGAAATGGATGAGAAGGACTATCATCCTGCTCTGGTCCAAAGGAAACTGGGGTTATTTTGGACAATATAGGATCCTTTATGAGGGCTGTTTTTTGATGTGTGTTGCTGCCTGCAGGTCAGGTGAAACTTTGCAAGGGCACAGCTTTGATCTAATTTGGGGTTCCATAAGCCTGAGCCACCAGCAGCAGGGCTGGAAGAGAGCTTCTTTGGGAATGCTGCAGACCCTGGAGCATCAGTGCAGTACCTGGATGGAAGCAGTGATCCCAGGATGGGTTTGGCCCCAGAGCCTTCGCCCTGCGGTACCCCAAACCCGGACAGGCCGAGGAGCCCCGCAGAATGAATTGATTTGATAAATGGACATTTATTACACTCACAAATTGGCTGAAACCAATTTCAGTCACATCAAGTGCTGATAACTGCTGGGGTATTGATTTGTGTAAAGTAATACAGTGAATTTATCAGTTCAATAGCGGGCTGAAGGGCCTCTTGGAGACACAGGGCTGCAGTCACACTGTTACAGATGGACGAAATAAAGCGAGAGCACGGCAGCAATGCCAGGAACAGCTCTGCAGAAGAAGGCCCCAGCGTCATCATCATCAGGCTCTTGTTTTGGACATTGGGGCTGAGTGTCATAATGAGATTTCAGCACAGCAGTGTGACCTCCCTCCTGGTATTTATTTATTTATTTATTTATTTATTTATTTATGCCAGGAGGAAGGAAGGGGGCAGCTTTCCCAGAGGCAGAGCATGGATTTCATGCTTGGGTGACAATGAAGAGCGGTCAGCGTGGCCAGCAGCTGCTTTGGCAGTGCAGACTCCAAGGAGAGGAGTGCTTCTGTGGCTTTCCTAGCTGAAATTTTCATCCTTGGAACTGGTACTGATGTTCTGCTTTGGCCCAGGATGGGGCTTCTGTTCCTACTGCTGAAGCTGAACACTGCACTGAACAGCCTGAGAGAGCCTCCTCCAGCCCCAGTGGTAGAACCTAGGGACTGGTGTCCCTTCCCTAGGGATATCCAGATTTTTTAAGTTTTTCCAAACTTCAAGAGTGCTGTGTGGTGGAATAGCTCATCATTTTCAGGCTGCTTGTAGAAAAGCATTTACACCTCTTCACTCTGTTGATCTGATTAAGCTGCTGACTAGTGAGGGTGGAACAGTTTGGCTTAGAAGAGTCCTTAAAGCCCATCTCATTCCAACCCCCTGACATGGACAGGGACACCTTCCATTAGACCAGGTCACTCTAAGCCCAGTTCCAGTCTGGCTGTCCAGGCACAACTTTCCTTGCCAACCTGTGCCAGTGCCTCACTAGCCTCATAGGAAAAAATTTCTTCCTAAATATGATGCTCAGCATCTTCTGACAGAGATCATGTGCTGAATCTAAGCTCTGACTTTATGGCAGTTTTTTAAGGGATGCTTTATATCCCTGGAGCTGCTTTGAGTATTTATCCATAAACTCTGGCATCCTGCTGCAGAGGGGAGGGGAAGAAGGCAGCACTTAACCCCACTGTCTTTGGACCCTGAACGTGCTTGACCCTGTGAGTGGTCACTCCATGCCCCAAAGCAGAAGTTTATTACTTTTATTACCATTATTATCTTAGCTGAGATAGCTGCAGGAATTATTGGCGGTTGTGTTACTCCCCATCAGTTTTTATGAAATTTCTCACCCCAGGTGTTTGACCCCTCATTCATTGCTGTAAAGGGTTGAGAAGGAACATATGCGGTGCTGGGAAGGGCACACAGAGGGATGCAGCACAGACCCTTCCCTGCACCTCCCTGTCAGGTGGCTGATTCCAGGGATGACATGGCCAGGGAGCAGCTGAAGGACAGGATGGGATTCCCACCAGTCTTTGCCCAGGATTTTGAACAGAACCAGATTGCTGACTGCAGCCAAGCTGGTCTGTCATGCTGATATGCCCAGGCAGGGTGAGATGGAGCCAGGCACCAGCCAGTGCTGCATCTGGCCTTGGCCCAAGCTAATTAGGCCTTGGCAGGAGTCAGGACTCATCAGCATGGCCAGGGGGACAGGTAATGCATCTGCCTGTGTCCAGGCAGGGAATGGCAAGTCCTTGAGGCACTGAGGTTCAGCTCCCACTAAATGCACAATCCCAGCACTCAGACCCATTTCTGAAGGGGTTGGAACTGTGGTCTTTAAGGTCCCTGCCTACCCACACTCTTCTACAATTACATGATACTGCATGCCTTGGATTTAAGGTTAAATTGGGGATTTTTTTTTGATGTTTGGACAGGGATGCAAACCTTCATCTTCATCCTGAGCTACCACTGCCTTTTGGGAGGCCCTTCTGAATTTCCCTGCAGACTTTACAGGGATTAGGAATTCAGTCCCACTCTCTTCCTAAGTGGCTGCAGTGGTTAATCACCTTTGTTATTAAAACTGTTCTGCTTTATTTGTAGTTTGATCCTCTTGCTACAGCCCCTGGAGCACCTTAATTTTCTCTGTCGCTGAGCAAGTTCAGTGCCTTCTTGGGAGATACTTAATGACTGTGGTCAGGTCACTCCTCACACCCCTCATCATTAACCTCAGCTCATTGATTTGTTCTTGTATTGAGGCTTTGCTCACTGAATCTGCTGGCTCCCCTGCTACCTGAGTCTCCTGGAATACAAGCATGGACTCTGAGGAGCGAGGTTTCATGCAGGTCTTGCAGCTCCAAATTCCCATGAGACCCCTCCATGCATCTCTAAACTCCAGCTGCTGGAATATATGACTTGAGCTGCTGCTGTTTAACATCTTCCCAGTGTGTCCCTGCTGGCACAGGCAGCATTTCCATGTCAGGCTGTAGCCTGTGACATTCCATTTCTTATTATTTGCAAAATGGAAATACTGTTTAAATATTTTTATATGCAAATCTTTTTTGTGCAAAATGGCACTATTTATTTCCCATGTTAGTTTCTTCTCCTGTGCAGGAAGGACTCGTGGCATGCCATGCCTAGGATGCCTTTTTTAGGTACCTTCTATTTACCACACCCCATCAAGAAAAGGGTTTTATGGGCTGACTTTGAGATTGAATTTAAGAATTCTGCAGTTTTAAAAGCCACTCTTGTGCCCTTCTGCCAGCTCAGGGAAGAAAACAAACCCACAGCTCCCCACAGAGCCAGCCAGTGCCTCATTCAAGAGAGACACAGGACTGAGGCACAAGGACAGAGGCTGAGGCCCAGGATAGTGGCCAGAAGAAGAGGAGGAAGCTGTGTTTTCAGGGTGACAGTGACAAAGAGAAGTGGGTTTATTCTTTCTTGGCTTTATTCCTGTTTTTGCTGTGGACACCACTGAAAGGCAGCAGAGGCTGAGCTTTGCCATGCCTGTGTGCAGCAGCACTCCAAGAGCTTTAAGCCACAGCCCTCTGTGTTTTCCTTCTGCTCATCCCACCTCCAGTGCTATTGTTTTTCCCCACTACTTTCAAATTCCTTGTCAGTTACAATTTTTGGGCATCTTGCTGTTTTCATGCCCTGCTTCCTCATGTGCCATATTTTGGGTTTGGCTGCATCTGGGGGTGCCATGTTCCACTCATGAGACCTTGCTGGGTCTGAGGGGTCCTGAGACTGTACACAGTGCATGTTCTCTTTTGCAAAACACCTTACAAGATTTACAGGCTGTATTGAAATACTGCAGATAAAGCAGAAAGGCTGGGATGTCAGTTAATCTCTCACACTGAACTGGAAGCTGGTCTGATCCAGGGAAACCACTTCTCTGTTCCAGAGACCACATCCAGCCAGCAGAGGATGAGATTTGATCTTTTGGCCTCAAAAGCAGTTCCTCCTCCTTCAAATAAGCCCAGTGCAATGATGTTACAGGTCACAGAGCCTGAGGCTGCTCTGGGGGGCTGGAGAGTACCTTGGGGAGCTGTGGGCACCCATGGGGACAGGAGCTATCACCCACTCTGCACAGCAGATCCATGTCTGTCCTGAAGAAGGGCTGTACTGGTCAGACTGGGAGTTTGGGAAGGAATCAGAGCTCTTGCCTTTTGTAAAATTTTCCACTGGTATCTCACCCAGGATGCACTTGGATGCCACTGTCCAGGGAGGCACTGAGATAATCACCACACTTTTCCCAATCCTTGCACCAATTCAGAGCATTTGTGACCTTCAGCCACCTCTTTCTTCCCATTCCATGCCAGAAATAACCTATAAACCTCTTCAAAACTGATGGTTTTTCCTCACAGAAAGGTTGCACTTGGGAGCTGGCGAGGCAGAGCGCCTCTCCATCCCTCTGTCCATCCATCCATCCTTGTCCCCCCCCCTCCACCATCTCCCTGGCAACGCTGAGTGCACATCCTGGAAAACTTTATCCGAAATCTGCTCTGGGCAGCTTTCCAAATCCATGCTAACCTTATTAGGTGTCTCTGGGGCCTTGGCTAGCTAATCAAATTAGAGAGCGCTAATGGCAGGGAGGACTGGGAGTGGGTAGAGAGCAGTAAAACATAGTGTATACTTAGTGATAATTACACTTGCTTTGTGGCATTGATTTATATGCTTCCCCCCTCCTCTTTTTTTGTTTTCATTGTCTTCAAATGCAGCGATTCGGAGGAAGGAAAACGGCTGGTATGATGAGGAGCACCCGCTGGTGTTTCTTTTCTTGGGATCATCTGGAATAGGTAACATTTGGGTTGTGGGGAGGGGGATGGAGAGCCCTGAGGAGAGGGGGTAGAAGCTGTTGCAGGGCTGCAGGGTCTGAATGAAATACCAGTTAAACACACTGTCGTCTTTGAGCGGGTCACCCATCCTCCAGCAGGGTGACCCCAGCTGGACACCAGCACACACAGGCACATCCAGCCTCATGCTGAGTTATCCCACAGGACAGCCCCCCTCCAAGTCTCAAAAAGGAGCAGTTTTCAGAGTAAAAGTATTACTCTTAACAACTTTCTGGTGAAAACCCCTCTATTCCAATGGGAATGGTGGGATAATAGTAAAAATTTGCTGCCTGCAAACTGAATCTCTGCTCATTTGCTCCTGTGGGCACAGATTGCTTTGGAATGACAGGATTTTATTGACACCGATAAGATTTGTCCTCCAGCCCAATCAAATGCCACATGACAGCTGATCAGTTCATGAAATGGTCCAAATGACTTTTAGTTGTGGAAAAAATCCCCAACAAAACAGCTTCAAAGTAACTGATCTGTGACATTTGGAACAACCTCAGGGCTTCTCCTGCCTCCACTGCCTCCCAAAGGGCTCCAGAAGGTGCTGATGCTCCAGTGCTGGAGGGGTTAAAGGGGCACAGGTGAGATTTTGCTCCTGCTGCAGAACAGTACCAGGCCCAGCATTAACTCCAAATAAGTTGCTATAAAGCTGTATAAAATCAGGACAAAATATTTTTGATACTTCATTGCCCCGCTGAATCTAAAGATTCAGGGATGTAAACTTTCATGGGGGCTTTTCTTTTCTTTTCTTTTCTTTTCTTTTCTTTTCTTTTCTTTTCTTTTCTTTTCTTTTCTTTTCTTTTCTTTTCTTTTCTTTTCTTTTCTTTTCTTTTCTTTTCTTTCCTTTCCTTTCCTTTCCTTTCCTTTCCTTTCCTTTCCTTTCCTTTCCTTTCCTTTCCTTTCCTTTCCTTTCCTTTCCTTTCCTTTCCTTTCCTTTCCTTTCCTTTCCTTTCCTTTCCTTTCCTTTCCTTTCCTTTCCTTTCCTTTCCTTTCCTTTCCTTTCCTTTTCTTTCTTCTCTTCTCTCTTCTCTCTTTTCTTTTCTCTTTTCTCTTTTCTTTTCTCTTTTCTCTTTTCTTTTCTCTTTCCTCTCCTCTCCTCTCCTCTCCTCTCCTCTCCTCTCCTCTCCTCTCCTCTCCTCTCCTCTCCTCTCCTCTCCTCTCCTCTCCTCTCCTCTCCTCTCCTCTCCTCTCTCATCTCTCTTTTTCCTCTCTTTCTTTTTTATAGGAACCATAGTTTCTTGCATCCTTACACATCAGGAGCTCTGATCCAGCGTCATCCAGAATCAGCAAAGCTCAAAGTGAAATCAAATGCAAAATTTTGGCAGAGATTTATCAGGTGGAGCAGAGCACACCCCATGAATTCCTGTATTTGTAGCCCTTTTTTTGGTGCTTTATTGATCTGACCCACCAGATCTATTGTCCCTGCAATGCAGCTGTGGTTAGATATACAATACTCGAGTAAGAATGTACTTTTCCACCTAATTTCCTTTTAAAAACACGTTGGTTTTTTCCTTCCGAATAGTTATTTCTGTCCCTGCTCATTTATTTTTCAGTATGCAAGTAAATCCATCAGGGATCCATATGCAGTACACTGCTGACAGGTGTGCAAGGGACAAGTGTGAACCCCCAGAACATCCATCCTCCAGAGGGCTGACTGGCTTCACCTCAGCTTTGCTGGTCACCCCAGGAGCTAAAACTGGCCCAGTCCTTCCCCTGATCAACCTGACAAAACCAGCAGTGTCATGCTGGGGGGTAGCAGCAGGAAAGAGAAGTTTTACACATTTAATAAAACTGCTTTTTCAATGAAGTTTTTCCCCAAATGGATGGGCTGGGAGAGCAGGACATGGCCTGGCATGAGCTGGTACATGTGTTCACCCTCAATAAATGCCTCAGGCCTCTGTAAATGCCTTTCAGGATGGGTTTGCTTCATTACTGATTGTTCCTAATGCCAGAATTTTTTTACTGTCATCTTATATAAAGCTAAGAAAAAACACCCCATTTCCTTGAAATTCTTTATTTGGAGACTACAAGGCATTGCACAAGGAACTTGAAATATTGAGGGTAAATATAGCAAGAAATCTGATCTATCCAATATAGCAAAACTCTGATCTATCAACATCTTTTTGTGGAAAAAATCAAGAGCTTTGTTCCCATCATGTGAGAGTCAATTAAAGCTGAGGGAGCCAATGCAGAGATGTCGCTGTTCTAATGCATCTGTTCACCCTGCCCAGGCTGGGAACACCACTGAATGTGATCCTGGAGACAAAACAGCAATGCCTCTTCCCGAGGAAAATCCATGTATTGGTTGCAGGAGGTGCCAGCCCTGGTGTTAGCAGAGCTGATGGACAGACAGAAGATGGACAGACCTGGTTTAATGCAAGGTTTTTTTTCTCTCTCCAAAACAGGTAAAACAGAGCTGGCCAAGCAAACAGCCAAGTACATCCATAAAGACATCAAAAAGGTAATGGCTCATCCCAGCTTTGTGCTGGCAGTAAAGGGATGCTGGGAGGGTCATCAGGGTGTTCATTGTGTGGCTGTGCTGCCCTGAGAAAGGGCTTCTTCTGCACTGAGAGGGGCCTGTCAAGGTCATGGAGTCACAGACAAGTCTGGGCTGGAAGGGTGTTTTAAGCTCATCCAGTTCCACCTCTCCTGTCAAATGCAGGGACACTTTCCACTAGACCAGGTTGTTCCAAGCCACATCCAAATTGGCCTGGAACACTTCCAAGGATGGGGCAGCCAAGGTTCTCTGGACAGTCTGTGCCAGGGCCTCACTACCCTCACAGGGAAGAATTTCTTCAATCTTCCCCTGCCCTCTGTGAGTAGGAAGCTGTTCCCCCTTGTGCTGTCATTCCATGCCCTTCTCTTGCAGCCCCTTTAGGCCCTGGAAGGATCTCTAAGGCCTTCTGGGAGCCACCTCTTCTCCAAGCTAAACACCCCCAGCTCTCCCAGCCAATCTCCATGGCCTCCTCTGGGCTCACTCCAGCAACTCCACATCCCTGTGATGCTGGACCCCAGAGCTGGAGGCAGCTCTGTAGGTGGGCTCTCACCTGAGCAGAGCAGAGGGGCAAAATCCCCACTTGACCCTGCTGCTCACACAGTTGGGTCAGCCCAGGACACTGTCTATGCTCCTATGTTACCAGAATATTTGAATTGGAAAAATTTAAATGGATGTAACATTTGTGCTTCCTGTTGAATTTTGCTCTAATTTTGACATCCTGTGTTGTGAACATTTTTTTTTACCTCTGTTACTAATATCACTGTAAGTTAGAAGGATAAAATTCCTGAAATCTGTTTTCCATGTCCCCACCTCCACCACTTGTCATATCCTGCCAGTATGGACTGTAGTGATGCAACATTGATTTCCTGCTCAAAATTTTAAGTGCTGAAGTGTTTGGTATCCAGAAGCAGTTTGAATTATTTAGTTTGTTACCCAGTGGTTAGATTTTAGAGAAGATGGGCTGGAATTATTTCATGGAGGAGGTGGTGGCTTTGCAGGAGAACACTTCAGTGGTGTTTGAGGTTTCTATTCTATTCTATTCCATTCTATTCTATTCTATTCTATTCTATTCTATTCTATTCTATTCTATTCTATTCTGTTCTAATTATTTCTATTCTATTCTATTCTATTCTATTCTATTCTATTCTATTCTGTCCCATCCTGTCCTCTTCCATTCCATTCCATTCCATTCCATTCCATTCCATTCCATTCCATTCCATTCCATTCCATTCCATTCCATTCCATTCCATTCCATTCCATTCATTTCTAACCTGTCCCATTCTTTCTATTCTGTTTCTTTCCAATCTATTCCAATCTATTCTATTCCATTCTGCCAATTCTATTCCATTACAATTATTTCAATCCATTCAATTGCAATGTATTCTACTCTGTTCTATTCCATTCCAATATTCTATTCTATTCCAGTCAAATCCATACCATTCCATACCCATCTTTCATTCTGATCTGTTCTGTTCCATTCTGTGCCATTCTATTCAATCCCAGTCTTCCATTCCATTCCATTCCATTCCATTCCATTCCATTCCATTCCATTCCATTCCAATGGAATTTTCTTCCATTCCATTTTCTCCCATTCCATTCTGTTACATTGCATTCTCCTCCATGTTTCACATTTAAGCCTCTGCCTCCCTGTAAGAGGTACTTAGCTCTCTCCCACATGGAGCCAGGGGAAAGAAGGAAAGACAAGCAGAGCTGTGCATAGATGAATCCCTCTTCCCCACATCCTCCAGCAGTGAATTGACACACAGTGCAGCAACACATGTAGAAAGAACAAACTGAAACCAGTGCTGTAAAAACAGCTCTTCTGGTTTCTTTCCTCATGCCTCTATAAATGCCTTCCAGAAGCCATAAATCCTGCATCTAGAGCACCTTCATCCCTTATCCTGCACGTGGAACTGCTCCATGG
Organism: Melospiza melodia melodia; assembly: GCF_035770615.1. Classification (NCBI taxonomy): domain Eukaryota; kingdom Metazoa; phylum Chordata; class Aves; order Passeriformes; family Passerellidae; genus Melospiza; species Melospiza melodia. Next base: position 24,226,437 of record NC_086195.1, read on the forward strand.
CCAGACATCCAATGGGGAAATCAGTTAAACCCTGAGTGTTGTGTTAATTTGATAGCAGCAGGAATCTGAGGTTTATTGGGAATGAACCAGGTCAGCCTTTGGGCCCCTTAATGAGGGATGAGGCTCTGATGAGGGGCAGCAGTTCACAGGAACTGATGAATTAAGAAGGGAAAATCTGAAATTGTCCCCCTTTCATTTGCAAGACAGTCAATTCTTCCATCTTGCTCTGCCCTGGGCAGTTTGTAGATATTTTAATAATTTTCAGCGAAATTTTTGCATGGGAATATTTTACCCAGAGAACCTTTGGCTGTCCTATCCCTGAAAGTGTTCAAAACCAGGTTGAATGAGGCTTGGAGCCACTTGGCCTGGTGGAAGGTGTCCCTACCCATGGCAGGGGGGTTGGAATGGGATTATCCTAAAGGTCCATTCCAACCCAAACCATTCTCTGATTCCATTATTTTCCCCGGTAACAAATGACAGGACTAGAGGAAACTGCCTCAAGTTTCAGCAAGGGAGGTTTAGGTTAGATATTAGGAGAATTTTTTTCTGCTCAGCTCTGGAAAAGACTGACCAGGGCAGTGGTGGAGTCCCCATTCCTGAAGAGATCACACATGTGGATGTGTGGATGTGGCACTTGGGGACATGGGTTGGTGCTGGGCTTGGCAGTGCTGAGGGAACAGCTTGGCTCTGTTGTCCCAGAGGGCTTTTCCAACCCAAAGGGTTCAGGGATTATGTTCCCTAATTCTGGGATCCCTGTGTGTCTGTGAGTGTGCCATGTCCACATGTCCAGATGAGATGTGTTCCCAGACGTGTTTCATGTCTCATTCTCCCTCATGGACAGGGGTTGTGGCTGGTTGACTGTCCCAGGATGATGCTGGGAAGTTGAGGCTTGGCTTCTCCTTGGTCAGCTGGATGACAGGATCACTGTGGGTCCTTTCCAACTGAAATATTCCTATTCCCTCCCCTTCCCTCTCCTCCCTTCTTTTCCTTTCCCATCTAGGATGTGGATTACAGCTCCATGATTACAACATTCAGTACCTGCAGTGAATCATCAGCTTTTCAGATGCAAAATGGATACTTGGGTGGATGCTATAAATTCTCTAACACTATTCTCTGTTCTAGGTGATCACCCACAAGTCCAGTTCTCCTCAGCTTTATGATTTTTGCTGGATTTTTGTGGAGGGGTGTTGCATTCTTCTTGTGATTGATTTCTAAAAAGCTGAACCACAAAAATATCTATTTTATTTGGGAAATTTCAGCCCTGTCAGTACTGCTCCAGCTCTGGCAGCGAGCAGATTGATCAAATCTCATCCTAAATCTCTTGCAGGGTTTCATCAGACTGGACATGTCGGAGTTCCAGGAGAGGCATGAGGTCAGTAAATGGGCTCTGAAGGGAGCAGCTTCAAATTTAATCCAGAAAAAATGGGCATTTTGGTGTCTCAAGGTGGGAGCACAGCAGAACAACAGGAGTTGCTACAAGTTGTGTACTAAATTGCAAGTAAATTGCCAGAAAAGAACCTTAATTGGGTGTTGTGGTTTAGGCATAGTACTCCCCAGTTTAGTGCTCCCACTGAGACACTCCAAACCAGGAGCCTCTCACTCCCTGCCTCCCCTTGTCCCTCCCCACAGCAGTGGACTGGAGAGGAGACCTGGAGGCTCAAAAGGTAAAGGCCGTGGGTTGAGACAACAACAATTTACTGGAAACAGAAATGACATAAGAAAACAAGCAAGCAACAATATTAAAAACAAAAGCATGTAAAAGAGAGAGAGAGAAAGAGAGGCTGTCCAAACCCAGTCATGCCCTCCAGCTCAAAACCAGCTACTTCATGTATTCCACACCTTCTGCTGCTCTTATTTGACCAGAAGGAACCCATTCTCCCCAGAAGATTCCTTTCCCTCTGCTCCATGACATGAGGTAATACAGAATATCCTCCAGGTTCAAGCCTTGCCCCTCCCTTACTGCAAAAATTAACCCTGTCCTGGCTGGAACCAAGACATAGAGGAAAATTAGGAGCAGAGACAAAGGAGCAAGGAAAACTTTAACAATATGTGTCCAGTGCTATGAATTCCCTTGGGGTGGGGTCGGCCCCTGGGGAGAGAGCAGCTGAGAAGAGATGATGGAATCCAGAAGATCATCTTGAACAGCCACATGCTGTTCATCACCTAACATTGCCCAGGCAGGCACAGCTTGCCCCAAACCCCTTATCCCCAAAACATGGCAAAGTCCGGTGTGGGATCTTTGCCTCAGCCTGCCTTCCATGTAGGAAAGGAGGAGAATCCAACAGGATACAGGACAATGGTGCCAGGTGCAGCCCTCCCATCACAACTTCTGCCCAGTTCTGGTGCCATGGGAGGTCCAAGGTGCCAAGTTTTCTGTGATCCTTGCCAAGGTCACCCCTGGACCTGAGCCCTCCCTTTGGTGAGCTCTGTCTCCCCAAAAAGTAGCAGGGTCCTAGCAATGAGAGTGGTAAAACACTGGCACAGGTTGCCCAGTGAAGCTTTGGCTGCCCCATCCTTGGAAGTGTTCAAGGCTAGATTGAATGGGGCTTAAAGCAACCTGGTGGAGTGGAATGTGTCCCTGTGTATGGCAGCAGGGCTGGCACTACATGGTCCCTTCCAACCCAAACCATTCCATGGTTTGGCTGTGACTTTGGGTGACATTCAGCCATGAGTAGAAGTAAGATGCACCAAGTTATGTGTCAAAAATTGTCATTTTGCCAAAACTTTCCTGTTGTCAGAAATACTATTCTATATAAACTTCTAAATTTCTAAATGTTTTTTAAAAACACCATGGCAAGAAGTGATGACATACGAAAAGTATTTTACTTGTGGCTTTGATTCTGCACCAGTACCACCTGCCACTTACAATCCTTTGAATTCTTCCTCTTAAAAGGCTAAAAGGGATGAAAATAGGTCTTGGACATCTCAGACAGGTTGCTCAGACCCTGCATAGCAAAGCAGGGCTGGTGCCTTCCCACCTGACCATGCCTGCTCCTTGGATTCTGCTGGTTTGAGCTCTGGGCAGGTTTGAGCTCTGGGCTTAATCCTTATTTTGCTTAATTGTTGCTTATTAAAATTATTTTGGTAGGTGTCACAAAGAACATAGAATTTGTTTTGTCAGCAGCAAAGAGTGGTGGTAGCCCGATGAGCTACCAGAATGGCTTCATTCCCACTGTCCATGGGTCAGCCTTCACCTTTCCTGTTCCTTCCTCCCAGGTGGCGAAATTCATCGGCTCACCACCCGGCTACGTGGGCCATGAGGAGGGAGGACAGCTCACCAAAAAGCTGAGGCAGTGCCCAAATGCTGTGGTGCTCTTTGATGAGGTGGACAAAGCCCACCCTGATGTGCTCACCATCATGCTGCAGCTGTTTGATGAGGTAAGTCCACGTCAGAGGTTAGAATCAACACAAGGGACGTGGAGAAGGGGACAGTGGGGGGTGAGAGGGGTGACAGATGGAGGAGTTTGGGTTGGAAGGTACCTTAAAAGCACAAATAGTCCACCCCTCCTGCCATGGGCAGGGACACCTTCCACTTGGCCAGGTTGCTCTAAGCCACGTCTGACTTGGTATTGAACATTTCCAGGCATGGGGCAGCCACAGCCTCTCTGGGCAACCTGTGCCAGGGCCTCACCACCCTCACAGGGAAGAATTTCTTCCCAATATCTCATCTAACCCTGCCCTCTGGCAGTGTGAAGCCATTCCCCCTTGTCCTGTCTCTCCAGGCCCTTGTCCAAAGTCACTCTCCATCTCTGGTTGATTTTGAAGGTCCCAGTCTGTCCTCAGAGGCCTCCAAACTCCAGAGCAACATGCTGGAAGATTTTGAAGTGGTTTTTTTTGTTTTGTTTTAAGGATTAATAACACCATTTTTCTTGCATAGATCATCACAGTAGCAGTTCAATGTGAAATCAATTCCTGTACCAGGAACTTGACAGGGCAATAACCCAAATGTTAATCTCAAGCACCCAACAAGGATTTGTGTCATTGTGCTGGATCTCTGCTGTTGGAGATGGATTGAGGAAAGAAACAGCCTGGGGAGATGCTGCTTTTTTCCTTATTTCCCTATCTTTTTTTATATTATTAATCAAGAGCACTGGTGCTTTGGAGGTTCCTGGATTGGTTTGGGGGGCTGAGGGTTGATGTCACTTCAGCAGTGGTGGTGCTGGGCAGCCCTGGTTTGCCAGGAGGTCAGTCCCACAGGGATGAGGAGCTCTGTTACTCAGGTCACTCTGTTACAGCCATAACGTGATTATTTGTGGGCTCTGCCCAGCCCAGACCTGTGCTGAGCTGAGCCTGGGGCTTGTGTCAGACCTAAAACCATCACAGGGAGGTAGGCAGAGGGTCAGAGGCTGGGGAGTTACATATGGGCAGCCACACAGTCATGGAATCATTGAGGGTGGAAAAGCCCCCTGAGACCATCAAGTCTAACCCTCCCCTCAGCACTGCCACATCCACACAGCTTTTAAATCCCTCCAGGGATGGGGACTCCCACACTGCCCTGGGTAGTCTGTGCCAAGGCTGGACAACACTTTCAGGGAAGAAATATTTCCTGATACCCAACCTGTTCCATCCCTGGTGCAACTTGAGGCCCTTTATTCTTGTATGTCCCTTGTTACCTGGGAGGAGACCAAGACCCCCATTGCAGATCTGTCTTCCTGTCAGGGAGCTGAGGAGAGCAAGAAGTGCCTCCTTCTCTCCAGGCTGAGCAAGGACATGGTTTGGCCCAATCCTCCTCCTGGAGGCATCTCCCAGTGCTTCCATCACTTCTGTCCTGGATGGGGCAGGCTGGGACCATGTGCAGGAGAAGTTCCTGCCATTCATGGAGAGACAAGGACTTCTCCAACCTCATCCTTGCTTCCTTCCACCTCAATCCTTGGGTATCCCTTCAAAATTAAATTGACTCTGGGGAAAAACAGGAGCCATGTTCTTTTTCCTGGTGTTTTGGCTATGTCCTCCAGCACCTGCTGACAGGGCTGGTGTCATCTTGCTGTTGTTGCAGGGCAGGCTGACAGATGGAAAGGGGAAGACCATTGACTGCAAGGATGCCATCTTCATCATGACCTCCAACGTGGCCAGTGAGGAGATTGCCCAGCACGCGCTGCAGCTCCGGCAGGAGGCCATGGAGATGAGCAAGAAAAGGATTGCAGAAAACTTAGGTACTGGAGCTTCGCTCTTCAAACCCCTAAAGAACCTCCCTGCTTCCTAATACAACTTTGGAACCAGCTCAGCCATCCCTTGGCAGGGGGCACACCCAGACCCTTCAGTCCCCTCTCCACTGGTCCCAGCTGGTCCACATGGCTTGGGAATGCTCCTCTGCCAAGAAGTCAAGAAATCCCAGAAGGGTTTGGGTTGGAGGGGACTTTAAAGACCATCCCATTCCAACCCCCTCCATGGGCCAGGACGCCTTCCACCAGACCAGGTTTCTCCAAGCCCCATCCAACCTGGCCTGAAACACTTCCAGGGAAGTGAGCACAGGATGAGAAACGCTGAGAGGTTGGACAGAGCCTTAAAGATGCAGTCTTCCTCTGACAGATACAATGTCAAATAATGAGGATTTCAGAGCAGGTGAGTTGAAACTGGATGGTCTTTAGGGTCCCTCTCAATCCAAACTCTTATGTGATTCCATGACTCTGTTTATCAAATCACCCTTCATTTTCTTTTGAGACCCTTCCAAATTCCACCTGCAAAAGACTGTGCTTGGTTCAGGTGCTCATATGAAAGAGGAAAAGTTTTGTTTCCTCTCAGTCCTTCCCAAAAGAACTGAGCTTAGTGAATTTTACTGCACTGTGGAATGGGAGCCCTGGCCTCATATATCAGGCTCCTGGAGAAAAATTTCTCAAAAATAGTGAATTAGGTAATAAAAGGGGAATAAGGAGAGCAAGGGCAGCCTCTGAGATTGAAAATGAACAACTTGATGTGCAACATCCAGTGCCTTTGGGGGTAGCTCTGAGGATATACAGATGGATGGTGGTGCTAGCACCAAGGACTGTCCCTTTTGGGCCATGTTTGTCACATGGAGAGAGGAAAAGCCTGTTTCCATCAGGTGCTGCTGTGCCTATGGAGAACCAGGAAACCATGGACAGTGACTGCATCCTTTCTTTTCTCATCAGTTTAAAAAAAAACTTACTTTGGGGTTTTTAAGATCCTTTTATGATCTTAATTGTCTGGATGCCACATTTTTCTCAAGGTATCCAGCAGCCTGTGCCATCTCAGACACACATTCCTGCATCAGCTCCACAGGAGCAGGAAAAAACATTGGATTTTGTCATCAAATCTATTTTCCAGCTTCTTTCTCCCAGTCTCTTCCTTTTACTTTGGAGAAGTGGCTGTCGACACTGGCTTAATTCCGAATCTTTAAACTTCAATCAGGCTGGGTAAAGGACAGAACACATCATCAACTGAACCTTCCAGAATAACATTTGAAAATGCCACAGTTTCCCTGCTCAATGAGGAGAGCATTGAATTTTAATTTCTGGGACAGTACAGCTGCAGCAGAAGAGGAGCTGGGGAGGGCATTTGGGCACAGCAGCTGCCCTCAGTTGGGTTTCAAGGAGCTCCTGCCCATCTTCTGAGCTCTCAGTGTGGAGGTGCCTTGGCAGGAAGTCACTAAAGTGCCTGGCAGGGAGATAAATGGGAAGATAAAGGGAAGGAGCAGATTCTTCAGTGGGCTCTGCATCTACCAGTGGCAGGAGCAGATATTACATATGGGAAATGGGAATGCTGGTAGCAGTGCTGGCTCCTCTGCCTTTCCAGCTCTCCTCTGCCAAAACACTAGGACTTATTGGCATCCTTGCCCCAGAGAGAGGGGTTGGAACTGACCAGGTGATTGCAGAGCACCTCTTTGGGCATTAGGGGGAATCTCCTCACTCCCTACAGCTGCCTGAACAGAGGATACAGCCACTTGGGCATCAGTGTATCCTTCCAGGCAACAAGTGACAGGACAAGAGGAAACAGTCTCAATTTATGCCAGGAGAGGTTTGAGTTGGATATTGGGAAAATGTACTCCCCACAAGTGTTGTCCAGCCATGGCACAGGCTGCCCTGAGCAGTGGTGGAGTTCCCATCCCTGGAGGATTTAAAAGATATGTGGATGTGGAACTTGGGAACACATTTAGTTGTGGGCTTGGCAGTGCTGGGGAATGCTTGGGCTCAATGGTCTCAGAGGGCTTTTCCAACCTAAACTACCTGTTGAGAATCCCTTCTGCCACTGCTGGTGAGGGGCAGCAATCTTCATCAAGGCTGCAAAGCTGGGACAGGGTCCCAGCACCCAGCATGGGCCTGTGTCCCCTGCCCTGCCCTCCCTGCCTGCCAGGATCCAATCCAGAGCACAGGAATCTCCTCCCTGTGAGCACGCCGGTGTCAAACAGCACATGGAGGCAAATGGGGTGGAATGGGTGAAGCTGTGGGAAGAACTGGGATGATGAAGACAAAGAGAAAGACAGCACTGGGAGGAAGAAGGGTGATGCTGCAGCCAAGCATGCAGAGGATGCTTGGAGGCAGGATTTGAGAGCAGCCAGACCCTGGCTCCATCTGCAGTCAGCAGAGGGAAGTAGACTGCAGCCTGAGCAGTGCTGCAGGCACCCTGAGCAGGAGTTTGGTGCTTGCTGAGAGACCACAGGCTCTTTCAGTTCTACAGCCCCAGAGGGCCAGTGTGCTCTGTGTGACAGGTCATTGGCTGCTCTGGAGCCCAGCTGGGCTCTTCAGCTTCCCAAAACCCCTGGGAGCAACTCCTGTGGGTGCAGAGCAGGGAGCAGAGGCAGAGCCAGGGCTCTTCGGCCATTCAAGGGTTCCCCTGGAGCGCCCCAGCACCAGAACTGCTGTCCAAGTGCAGGGACACCACAGTGCCAAAGCAAACTGCTGGCACATGTGGAGGTCCCAGGTCTGTCCTGCAGCACCTCCCAGAGCCTTCCTTGCTCTCAGCTCACCAGACAGAGATGGAGCCACTGTCCCTACTGACACCCCTCTCCACCTCTCTTGCAGAGGATGTCCAGATGACCGACAAGATCACCATTTCCAAGCAGTTCAAGGAGAAGGTTATTCGCCCCATCTTGAAGGTATGGAATTTCATGGCTCAGGTTTCAGGTGTCCTGAGCTTTGGTCCCAGACTCCCTCCCTGTTCTTCTCTACCAGCTATGAGAAAGGGATGTAACCCCACTATAAATGTTGGAGAGGTCAGAGCCCAGCAGAAATAAATCACACCTTCTTTATTCTTGGAGTGGAGCCATGGTGTAAAGGAGACTCAGGCAAGAAGTGCTGCAATGATTTGGGGGTTCTCTGTTCTCCCAAGGTCAGGAAAGCCTGACTGCAGTGACATCCCCACGATCTTCAGTTTAAGATGTTTCTGTTGCTGTCCAGCTCCATGGTGTGGGGGTTGGATGGCTCTTGGGAGCTATGGGAGGTGGGATGATCCCTGGGGAGCTCCTTCTGCAGTGCCACTCTCCCTGCTGTTCCCATCAGGGAACGTCCCTGTCCCTGCTGACCTCCTCCTCCTCCCTTGTTCTTGCAGGCTCACTTCAGACGGGACGAGTTCTTGGGCAGGATCAATGAAATTGTCTATTTTCTCCCTTTTTGCCACTCAGAGCTCATCCAGCTGGTCAACAAGGAGCTCAATTTTTGGGCCAAAAAGGTAAAAAATCATCAGTGGCTTTAGAGGAGACTTGTCAGAATAACTCCAGAAGAAATCACTTGTGGAGCATCTGCCCTGGGGTCATCATACAAGCTGTTGAACTTGGGGTGCTGGGGAGAGCTGGGACCTCTGGGAGCAGCAGGGATGGTTCCTCTTGGACTGCAGTAGGGATGAGCTCCAGGCTGCCTTCATAGATGTCATTTGTCTAATTGGTCTTTGCATGTCTGAGCTCTCTGAGGGCTAAATGGGATTTTGGGGTTCCTTTGTTGTGGAGGAAGTGGCCTGGTGGAGCTCAGCCCTTCTCAGCCCCCCAGTGCAGCATCCTCACTGCTCGAAGAGAAGGGTGCCAGGCTTGCTGATGAACATCCATAATTCTTCTTCCTTTTCCTCCCTCCCCCCTGGCAGGCCAAGGCAAGGCACAACATCACCCTGCAGTGGGACAGGGAGGTCATGGACGTGCTGGCTGATGGCTACAACCTTCACTATGGTGCCCGCTCCATCAAACACGAGGTGAAGGCAAGAGGGAAGTTGGGGTGAAGTTTGTGAAGTCATCTCCAGCCCCACTGCCCAGGGAGAGCCAAAATTGGAAAGGCATCAAAAGAGAGATGGAGTCATGGAGCAAATCCAGAGGATGTCATGGAGATGCTCTGAGGGCTGGAGCCCCTCTGGTGTGGAGACAGGCTGGGAGAGCTGGGGTGTTCATACTGAGCAAGAGAAGGCTCTGGGGAGACTTTAGAGACCCTGCCAGTGCCTTAAAGGGCACCAAGACAGCTGGAGAGGGACTTTGGACAAGGGTCTGGAGTAATAAATTAAGGGAAAATGGCTTCAAACTGGAAGAGGGTGGGATTAGATGGGATATTGGGAAGAAATTCTTCCCTGTGATGGTATTGGGGCTCTGATACAGATTGCCCAGAGAAGCTGTGGCAGCCTCATCCCTGAAGTGTTCAAGGCTAGGTTGGACGTGGCTTGGAACAACCTGGGATAGTGGAAGGTGTTCCTGCCCATGGCAGGGCGGTGTGGAATGTTAACAGACTTTGAAAAGTCATTTTCAACCCAGATCCTTCTGTGAATTCATGACTGTGTGGGTCTGACTGTCCTCAGCTCTGGGGAGATGTCTGTGGTCTTGTGGAGGAAGGGGCACACCCACACTCCAGAGACAGGGAATCAGTGGGATGAGGAAGAGGTTGCATGATTTTGCACTGCCTGAGGGTGGGGAGGAGCTGGCCATCTCCATGGGAGACTCTCCACAGGGATTCCCTGACGGAATCTGTCTGTCCCTCAGGTGGAGCGGCGCGTGGTGAACCAGCTGGCAGCTGCCTACGAGCAGGACCTGCTGCCACGGGGCTGCACCCTCAGGATCATCGTGGAGGACTCGGACAAGCAGCTGCTGAAAACCACAGAGGGCTCTTCCCCCAGCACAGAGAAATGCAAGGTGCCGACCCTGCGGCTGGAGATCGTGGAGAAAGACCGCAAGGCCCGGAAACTGGAGATCCAGGCGCCGCTGAACCCCAAAAACATCACTTACTTCTTGTGAGTGCTGGCCACTCCCAGTGACAATAAAACACCCCAGGAGCTGGAGCGAGGGGCCAGAGAGGGCGGAGCCACAGCCCTGCCACGCTGGGCACGGACACAGACATGGATACGGACATGGACATGGATACGGACATGGACACGGGCAGGAGCTGCCCTGGGATGGGCATGGAGGGCTCCAGGGGTGCAGCTGTGTGTGACAAGGGGCCCTGGTGCCATCCAGGGATGGGGCAGTGGATGGTCCTGGGCTTTCACAGGGTGCTGGAGTTTTTTAAGGAAGGGGGAAGCAAACTGCGGACCATGTGGGAATTTGTCATTCCCGTGGGAGGGGGCTTGCTGGGTCAGCTGGGCTGGCAAGGTGAGGAATGGGAACTGAGTGAGGATAAAAGCCACCAGGCACTTGCTCTGTATTGTCCCCATTTCTTTATGGCAATAAACATGCTATGTGCATCCAACCCTTTGTGTCCCCACAAGGAGCTGTTGACATCACCACCCTCATCCCAAGACACTCCTGGGTTTCCTGCTCATCACCAGGAGCCAGGAATGTCACCAAGAGTGGGGAATACCACTGGGAGCTGGGACCCACTGTCACATCTCCCCAGCCCAGCCAGGCTGGGTGCAAACCCCTGACTGAATCTTTTTCTGATGACCTTCTTCCAGGAAATATTTAATATCTCAAGTGGAACTGAGCTGTCCAAGTTGTCCCCATGTCCCATGGGGGCTCCTTCAGGGAGCTGCTCGTGGTGGAACAGGAGCCATGGTCACTACTGGGGCCGCCCCAGACAGGGTTTCAAAGTGTAGAACATGAAATACATATGGAAATTGAACCCTCCCAGGACTAATGAGCCCCAAGCCACTGTCCCTTGGGATGCAGATAGGATCCCCATCCCACTGCTACCCCTACCCTGATGTTCCCAGGAGGGTTTGGTTCTGGAGCTGGTTCCTATCTTCCAGGGATACAAGGAGCATTGGTTGGGGATTCCTTGAGCCCCCTTCCTATCCCAGTGGCTTTTTTCCTGGCTTAATGCCAGGGGCTGGAGCAGGATCCCATCCCTGGAGGGTTTGGGAGTGTCACCAGGCACTGCTGGATCCTCCTAAGGTCAGATCCAGTTCCAGAGGTGCACACAGGTGTGCAGTGAGCTCTGCATCTGTGTGCATGGCAGCACAAAGGTGTAACATGTACCTGTGCATGGGTGGGCACCTCTGGGCACAGCTGTTCTCTGGCTGTGCCCTCAGATGTGCCCTGCCCTGCTGTGCTGTGTCACACCCTGTCACACCATGCTGTGCCATCAGTCACACTGTGCCACGTCGTGCTGTGCCAGGTGACACTGTGCCATGCCAAGTCACATCACCCTATTCCATGCTGTCCCAGTACACACTGTGCCACCCTCCACCATGCCACATCCCACCATGCCAAGCTGTGCCAGCCCCATGGATCGCAGCCCCACAGGAAGGAGCCACATGGGCCCTCACAACCCTTGAGGTGGTTTCCTTGGTGCCAATACAGTAAATGGGCTTCCACTGCCAGGGAGAGTACCTGGGAGCACGGGAGCTGGGAGAAGAATCTTCTTTGGCTGTGCCAGACCCATTCAGTTCCCCACATGTGAACCTCATGCTGGCACCCAATCCAGGCAGGGCACAGGGTGGCGGCTCAGGACACCCTGGAGCACCCCAGCTTTGTCCCCAGAACAGAGTGGCAGTGGGCAGAGGCCTCCAGCACCACTGGGGGCAGCTGTGGGGCTGAGGGAGCCACCAGGACCTCCCAACACATCATCTGGGGCACTCCGTGGGGGGATGAAGGCTGGAGAGTGTGGGTGGCAATGATGAGGTGGGTGCTGTCATCCCAACCGAGCTGGAGCTAGAGCTGGGGGAGTTTGGGGTGTGACCAGAGGGGATCTTGTAGGGGGGTCCCTTTAGAGAGGGTCCCATTGGCACAGGATCCATTGGAGGGGGTCCACCCATCAGAGGGGTCCCATTGGAAGGAGTCCCCCATCAGACAGGAGTCCCTTCAGGACAGTCCCTTGGAGCCGTTCTATCATAAAGGATCCCATTAGTGAGGGTCCCATCAGCCCCCCTGACCAGCTCTGGGGGGACCCCAACCCACCAGGCACACGGACATGTCTCCAAGCAGCTCCCAGCACACGATGGGATGGAGGGATGGGGGTCCCTGTCCCCATCCCCACCACTGTGCTCGGCCCTCCCCGCTGCCAGTGCTGCCCCTTCGGGCGCCAGCCTTTACCCACCCGCACTGGGCAGCACCGGGGCACTGCCAGCACCCGTGTCCCTGCGTCCCCCACAGCCCGCAGGGATCGCTCCCATCCCACGGGAGCCGCGGGCTCTACCCCCGGCTGCGCCCCATCCCCTCCATGTTCCACCGCCTCTGCTCTCCCCCTACATCTCCCTCCTCCTCCTCCTCGCCCTCCCGGCTCTGCCCGTCTCTGGGTAGCACCAGCAGCTCCTTGCGTGGCAGATTGCTGCCTAATTAGTTTAGAGGGAAAACGTAATTGAATTAACTTTTCACAGCTCCAGCAGCCCGACAGTGGGGCCTCGCTCCGCGCCAGCCCCACGCCCTGATCGAATTAACTTGTTTAGCAAGCTGCCCGCTCCGGCCGCGCAGCTGGGCAGGGCGCGGGGGGGCCCCGCCGGCACCCACCGGGGCCGGGGGCTCGGCCGGGGGAGCGGAGACCGAGATGGACCGCGGGGGAAGCGGGGCTGTTCCCGGGGAACGGAATCCAGCAGGGAGCGGGACCCTTTGTGGCCTGAGATGGGGGCAGAGCGCAGGACGGGCATGGGGCAGGGCACTGGCCAGGAGACAGAGGGGAGATGGGGCAAAACGTGGGGCAGGACACAAGATCGGATATGGGGCAAAACACAGGGCAAGAGACAGGGCGGGATACACGGCAGGAAACGGGGAAGGACAAGAATTAGGACAAGAATATCGGGGAGAAGGTGGGACAGGATGCGGGGCTGGATACAGGGCAGGACATGGGGCAGGACAGATTCGGAGCGATCCCACAGGACCCGGCCGAAGTCCGTTCTTCCCTCACCCCCCCGCTCCCCTGGGGGACCCAAAGCCCTTCATTGGGCACAATTAGACTTTTAAATCCTCTTTAGTGAAAGTGTTTGTCTTGAAAATGTCCCAAATCCCGCCAAATCCTCCCGCATCCCCCCTCCCCACACGCCCCTCCGGTGCCGCTGAAAGGGGCGAGAGCCTTTGCCTCGGTCCCGGCAGGGGGCCGGGGGATGGGGGGCTTTGAAATTCATCCGGCTGAAAACTGGGGAGGGGGATTGCAAAGGCCAGAGCCCCCGAGGAGAGAGGGGTGGGGCTGAGGGCCCCTCCAAAGCCGCCGGCTCCCCCTGCACCCAGGGACGGCGGAGGGCACCCGGGGACAGGGCGTGGTGCTGTTGTTTGCCCTCCTGCCCCTGGGATGCTCAGCACCAGAGGCATGGCATGGCATGGCATGGCATGGCATGGCATGGCATGGCATGGCATGGCATGGCATGGCATGGCATGGCGACAAGGAGGGAGATGGGGATCAGTTTGGAGACGCACACAGGATGGGATAGGGATGGGCACAGGGACAAGACCAAGGACCGGGATGGGATGGGATGGGATGGGATGGGATGGGATGGGATGGGATGGGATGGGATGGGATGGGATGGGATGGGATGGGATGGGGATGGGATGGCGATGGCGCTGGGGACAGGGATGACACGGAAGGATGGGACACGGGGGGAAGGTCGAAGCGCCGGTGCCAGGGCAGGCCCGCCGAGCGCTGCTCCGGGGGTGCCCAGGGGCCGCTGCGCCCCCGCCCGCCCCCAGCCCCAGCAGCGGCCGCCGGAGCCGCTCCGAGGCGGGGGGTGCTGCGCCCACGAAGGGTTAAGGGGGGCGGGGGGCTGAGGGGAGGGGGGTGTCGGCTCCGCCCGCTCCCGCCGTCCCCGGGAGATATTGTCATGCAAAAGCCCCCGGCGAGCGCAGCCTTTGTCCGCGCTCCCCCCGCCGGTATATTAACGGGCCGGGGCGGCGGCGGTGGCGGGGGCGGGCGGGGGCCCGGCGGGCAGGAGGCGGCGGGGACGGGCGGGCGGCAGCCGGGGCCGCACCGGGCTCGCCATGGACTACTCCTACCTCAACTCCTACGAGTCCTGCGTGGCCGCCATGGAGGCGAGCTACGAGTTCAGCCCCTGCAGCCAGGCGGGCTCCTTCCAGTACAGCCCCATGCGGGGGGGCTTCGGGCCTGCGCCCGCCTGCGCCCCCCTCGCCTCCGCCAGCTGCGCCCTGGGCGCCCTCCGCGACCACCAGCCCTCGCCCTACTCGGCAGGTAAGGGACAGGGACCCGCCGGGAGCCACCGCGGGCAGCCCCGGGACGGGCGTCAGGGAGCGGCCGCGCCGTCGGGGCTGGCCGGGATCGGACCTGGCGGGGGACCGGGGCCAGCGGGGCTCGGACCGGCGGCTGCCGGGGATGTCGGGGCTCAGTGCCATCGCTTGCCGGAGCCGTCGGTCTCCCGTACCGTCCGTGTTCGATGCCGTCGGTGCCGGTGCTGGGGGCTCCCGGAGCCGCCGCTGCCCTGCGCTGTCAGAACTCGATGCCGACGGTGCCCGTTACTGCCGGTTCCCGGTAGCGCCCGTGCCCGATCCCACCGATTCCCGCTCCCGTTGTTGCCCAGTACCGGCAGCGCTCGGTGCTGTCGGCGCCGATACCATCGGTTCCCGGTGCCAGCAGTGCCCGTTCCCGGTGCCGCTGGTGCCCGGTACTGTCAGGATTCCTAACCATCGGTACCCGGCACTGCTGGCGACCGATATCATCGGTTCCCGGTGACCCCAGTGCCCAACACCGTTAGTGCCCGATGCCGCCGGTCCCGGGAGCTGTCTGTTCCCGGTGCCGCCGGTGCCCGTTCCTGCGAGTTCCCGGTGCTGTCGGTTCTCGGTACCGCCAGTGCACGCTGCCGCTGGTGCCCGGTGCTGCCCGTCCCCGTTGCCGCCGGTGCTCGGCATTTCATGCTCGGTGCCGTCGGTAGCGGCTGCTGTCGGTCCTCGGTGCCGTCAGCTCCCCATGACATCGATTCCCGGTGCTGTGGATTCCCGGCACTGTTGGCGCTCGGTCCCACCGGTTCCCGGTGCTGCCGGTGCTCGAAGCCCGGGCTGGCCCTGCCCGGCTCGGTCCCTCCCGCCGCCCGTCCCGGCTCTCCCCGCTCGCCTCCGCCGCTGGGGATGAGCCCTCCCAAGCACGGCCGCGGATCCCCGGGGGTCCCCGGGGCTGTGGCGGCCCCAGAGCGGGGCTGGGGAAGGTCCTCGCCGCTGCAAACCCCCTCCCCGCCCCGCATTCGTTGCACCGCGGAGGCGCTGAGCGTGGTTCCGCCGATAACGAAGGAGCTGCCGGCTGGCACCGGCCCCGCACTGCCCCGCCAGCCCTGCTCCCGCCCCGGGGCCCCGCGTCCCCCGAACGAACGAACGAACGAACGGGGCCGGGGCTGCAGCGGGGAGCAGCAATTCAGCCCTGCCCTCGCCCTTCCCGCCCTGCCCGCGGGGTCCTGCCCGGCTCATCGTGCCCGGTTCACCGTGCCCGGTCCATGCCCTGAGTCATCCTGCCCGGTCTGCCCCTTCTCGGTTCACCGCAGCCCAGTTTGTCCTTCCTGGTTCATCCTTTGCCGATTCCTCTGCCCAGTGCATCCCCCTGCCCGTTTATGTATTCCCCGTCTATTTCTTCCTATGCGATCCTTGCCCAATCCTTCTCTGCCCTTCCCTTCCCTTCCCGATTCATCCCTACTCAGTTCATCCTTCCCGGCTCATTTATCCCCGGCCAGTGTCCCCTGCCCAGTCCATTCCTTCCCGGTTCATCCTTGCCCGGTTCATCCCTGTCTGATCCATCCCTGCCCCATCCATCCCTGCCCAGTGTCTCCTGCCTGGTGCATCCCTTCTCGCTCCATCCCTTCTCGCTTCATCCCTGCCTGATTCCCACTGCCCAGGTATTCCCCCAGTGCCGACCACAGCCCTCCCGGCTCTATTGACTCCCCATTTCTTCCCCAGTTCCCTACAAATTCTTCTCGGACCCGTCGGGGATCAACGAGAAGCGGAAGCAGCGGCGGATCCGCACGACGTTCACCAGCTCGCAGCTGAAGGAGCTGGAGCGGGTCTTTGCCGAGACTCACTACCCCGACATCTACACCCGCGAGGAGCTGGCGCTCAAGATCGACCTCACCGAGGCGCGGGTGCAGGTCAGCCCCGGGGAGGGGAGGGGGCTGGGGAAGGGGATGGCCGTGGGAAGCTCGAATCCCACTGGAGCAGGGACCCCGACCGTGGGATGGTGCTGCTCTGCTCCCTGCATTGGCAGGGCGGCAGGCAGGGACTCGGCCTCGGCACTGCCGCAGTCGGGGGACACACTGCTGGACACGCTGCTGTCACCTTGCTCTGCTGGAGCTCGGGAACACAGCCTGACCCCCAGCAGAGTGTGGGCATTGGTGCCACAGCACCGTCACTGCCATCAATGATTTAGGGCTGTCCCAAACACCTTGGGGTTGGTGACAGTCCCGTAAGGACAGAGAGTGGCCCTTTGTGGGTGCAGTGTCCCCTGTGTCAGTGCAAATTTCTCCTGGCTGAGTCGGGACAGACACAGAGCCCCCCTGTAGGTGCAGATCCTCCTGTGTGAGTGCAGACACACTCTGCTCACACATGTGCCAATGCGGACCCATCTTTGTGGGGTCCTTCTGTGTGGGATCCCCCCCGTGTCAGTGAATGCTCCACTGTGTGGCTTCAGACCCCCTCGGGGAGCGCAGACCCCCCCTTTGTGAGAACATCTGTCCCCATAGAAATGTAGGACCCGTAGGAGTGGGGGTCCTGGCCTCTCCCTCCAGGGGGATGTAGGGAGTGTGGACCCCCCTGCTGGCACCAGGGGAGCCGGGGCTGTGGGCTGTGGGCTCTGGCCGCACCAGGGGCAGGCGTGGGGGCAGTGTGGTGATGTCCCCTCCCCATTTCCCTCCCCTGCAACACCGGAGCGCACGCCAGCAGCGCCTGGCGCCAGCCTCACAAATCTACATTATTGTGGATATATGGATCCCTCTGGAGATGTGGAAGACATTTTCCCCGAGGGAATGCAGGGTTGTGAACCCCATCCCCGAGCATGGGAGGGCTGCCTGCACCCACAGGCTCCCCGAAGCCCCAGGGACTATGGCAAGGGGTGCTCCCACCCCCTCCATCCCCCTCCAGGTGTGGTTCCAGAACCGTCGAGCCAAATTCCGCAAGCAGGAGCGCGCCGCCAACGCCAAGGGTGCCAGCGGCACCGGCAGCAGCGGGAAGAAGTCGGAGCCACGCTCCTCCTCAGAAGACGACGAATCCAAGGAGTCCAACTGCAGCCCGACCCCCGACAGCACGGCCTCGCTGCCCGCCGCCGCCCTGGGCAGCCCCGGCGGCAGCCTGAGCCCCAGCCCCGGCGCGGGGGCGCCCCTGGGACCCGGCCATGCCCCCCAGCCCCTCAAGGCGCCGCTCTGGGCGGGGGTGGGGGGCGGCAGCGGAGCCCCCAACACGGCCGAGCTGCTGAAGGCCTGGCAGCCCACCGAGGCTGTGCCGGGACCCTTCTCCGGCGTCCTCTCCTCCTTCCATCGGAAACCGAACGGCATCAAGACAAACCTCTTCTGATCGCCGAGCCGCCGGATCCGGCCGCCCCCCGAACCCCCTCGGCCCCCGCCCCGCCCCCTGCACCCACCGCCCCCAGCACGGAGCCACCGCGCCGCTCCAGCGAGCGGGGACAGGGAGCGGGACCGGCCCTGCCCCTCCCGGACCCTGCGTGAGTGGGGGCAGCTCCCGGCGACACCCGTGGGTGCTGCGGGACCGCGGGGGCGCCGGGCGGGGACACCAGCCTCGTGCTCAGCCAGCGCGGCCCTGGCAGAACCTGCGGGTGGGGGCAGATGCGGGGCTCCCACAGCGCCGCGGGTGCCCCAGCAGAGCCCCATCGATGGTCGGTGCCGCCGGGCTGGGGGCAGGATGCACTTTATGGGGGGCTCTGGGCTCACCGCGGGGGGGCAGCGCCGGGCACTCCGCTAGGGAGATGGCCCTTGGTGCGGGGAGGAGCTGATCCCACCCAGATCCCGCCTGCTGGCATGGATAACTCCGGCAGGGAAGCGGTCACCCACCCCAGCCCCGAAGGCTGTGGGCAGTAAATGCGGGGCTGGGAGGTTCAGCCATCGCTGCATCGCTGCAGGCGCTGCCAGGGGGGACAGGGAGCCAGAACTGCCGGGGTGAGGTGCCCCCCTCGGGAGGGTGATGTGGGATGGAGCCCTGGCTGTGGGATGGATCCCTGGCTGTGGGATGGAGCCCTGGCACAGCCAGTGGGATGTCTGGGAGCAGCCAGGACCCCTGGGGCAGCAGCAGGGTGGGTGCTCCCACTGAAGCTGGCACCCCCCGCACATCCCCCAAAGTTTCCCGAAGCAGGGGTGGTGCTGGTGGTGCCCAGCCACCCACGACACTCTGCTGCTGTGCTGGTGGGTTTCAAGGCATGGTGAGGATGCTGGCAGCCCATCCATGGATCCCTGTCCCCCCTGTATCCCTCCCAGCTCCCCCGAGGTGGGTTCTCCACTTTTCTTTAATTTCTTGGTTTTCTTTTTTTTTTTTTTTTTTTTTTTAAACCATTCTGTAATTTATTACCCATGTTTGCAAATGCCACTAATCCAAATTAAACTTAATTTATTGACAGTGCTGCTGGCCCTCAGCCCCTGTTGCACCCCGACCCCACCAGGGGTTGCAGGGGTGGGGGGGCTGCACAGTCCCCACCCCTGGACCCTCTGAAACCCACCAGAACCCCCCAGGTGATGCCACGGACCCCCAGCACCTCAGGGATTATTTTGGGTGCCCCCTCTCCAAGACCCCAAGAAGCTGTAGGACGCTGAAGGGGCACCCCATGGGAAGCCCCCTCAAGTGGGGTGAGGAGAGGGGTGCCCCACCCAGCCCCTCTGGCCTCTAGGGGCCCTTTGGGGGGTGATGATGAAGAAGCTCTTGGGGGCATTGGGATGGTGACAAGGAGCATGCCAGGCTGTTGGGGAGTGGTCTGAGGTACCCAAATGGGCAAGAAGGGGACAAGGGACCTGGTCCCCACCTTGCTGGGGCCAGTACAGCCAGCTTGGAGGGGTCACAGATTATGCTGGGACCCAGCTCCTCCCCCTAGGTTCCCACCTTGCCCCCCTCCCCACGCCGAGAGCTCCAGCACACCGATTGCATGAACATGATAAAAACCACTCCAGGTTTACAAACACCTCCAAACACAGGAGCTGGGGTTTAGTGGGGGGAGTTCACCCCCCCAGTAACAGAGGGGGGAGGTTGGGGTATGCCAGGGGCACCTGGCCCATCCTTCATCTCAGCCGGAGTGAGGGGTGGGGGGTCTGGGGTAGCATCACCCCCACCCCCCCGAGGACAGGGAGAGCCTGGAGGGAGCATCCCAGAGGGGAAAGCACAGTGGGAGCAGCCCTGCCCTGGGGACCCTCCTGGAAGGACACTTGGCAAGGCTGGGGCTGAGCACCCACAAGGAGAGCCGGCTGCCAGCCCTGCTGTCCCCAAGGGTGACACAGACCCCCGTGGGGACAGACCCAGCCAGTGCCAATGGGCAAACGGGCTGGGATGGGGGGAGATCTGCCCCGCAGGCACTGCTGGTGTGGGATGGGCTCTGGGGGAAGGCACTGAGCTGGCTCTGCTCTGACAGGATTCCCAGGCTGGGGATGGACTCCCAGCATGGGGACAGGCACTCCCAGAGAGGGGACAGGGACCCCATGGTGGGGACAGGGACTCCAGGGACAGGGACGGAATCCCCACAATGGGGACAATAGGACCCCTGGGAATGGAACCTCTGGGTGGGATGGACCCTCAGGGTGGGGTGGGGCACCTGGGAATGAGGACAGCACCCCCAGGGACCACCATAGTGGGGATGGGACCCCCAGGAATGGTAACAGGGACACCTGGGTTGGAGATGGAACCCCCGGAGATGGGGACAGGGACCCATGGGGTGAGGACAGGAACCCCCAGGGGTGGGGACAGCACATCCAGAGCAGGGATAGGGATCAGAGTGGGGGTAGAACCCCTGGTGTGCAGATATGAGGTCCAGGGTGGGGACAGGATGCTCTGGAGCTGGGAGAGGGGTCTACAGCAAGGGGAGGGGGCACCCAAGGATGGTGACAGGCACCTCCTGGGTGGGAATGGGACATCATGTTGGGGACAAGGACCCTGAGGGGGACAGGTGCCCTGGAGTGGGGACAGGGATGCCCAGGGTGGAGACAGGAACCTTCACAGTGGGGATGGGACTTTCAGGGTGGGGACAGGATCCTTAGAGTTGGAGATAGGGACCCTGAGCTGGGCCTAGTGTTGTCTATGGGGGCTGGCTGAGCTATCCCATCCCATCCCATCCCATCCCATCCCATCCCATCCCATCCCATCCCATCCCATCCCATCCCATCCCATCCCATCCCATCCCATCCCAGGCATCATGAAGGCACTTGGGTCAAGACATGACTTTGCTCAGAGCCTCCTCCTAACTGTGAGGGCTCATGGGGGAGCCAGGGTCCCAATTAGGGAGCCAGGTTACCCCCAAACACCTCTTCCCCCATCCCTTCTCCCAATAAATAAAAAAATAACTTAAATGTGAGGACACCCCATGGGAATCCTCATGTGAAATTATCTGACCAGGACCCACCACCCCCCTGTCCCCCACTCCCCCTTCCTGCCCCATTACCCTGCACCCAGGGTGGGGTGGGCTGTGGAGGTCATGGGGTTCCCACTTGCTGCTGGTGATGGTGGGATGCAGGGTGTGGGGCTGTGGGATGAAGGATCCTCAGCTGCAGGATGCACAGCTGCAGGATCTGGGATGCACATCCATGGGACCCAGGATATGGGGTCACAGGATGCCGGGCTGCAGACACACGGCCGCAGGATCTGAGGGATCTGGGATGCGTGGCCGCAGGATCTGGGATGCTCAGCTGCAGGATGCAGGGCCACAGGCTCCAGGACACGTGGCAGCAGGATACAGAATGCACAGCCATGGGGTCCAGGATGTCTGTCTGTGGGATGCAGGATGCTGGGCCACAGGACACACTACTGCAAGGTGTGAGACGCAGGGCTGCAGGGTCTGGGATGCTGGGCCACGGGAAGCACGGGATGCTGGATGTGCGGTGGCAGCTACTTGCGGAGCTGGAGGCTCTCCAGAAGGACGCGCTTGTGGCCGGGCTCCAGCACTCCAGCCTCCTCCAGGTCCTCCTCTGTGATGTCACTGGGAATGAAGCACAAAGATGGGGCTCTCTGACCCTGAGGGGCACCCCACCCCACGAGGGGGTGCGAGAGCCCCCACTCAGGCTGCTGGGCGCACACCAGGCTCCATCCTGTCCCTGCCGTGGGGTTTTGTGACCCTCAGGGGCACTGGGGATCCCGAGAGGCAAAGGGCACAGGGGAGCAATGGGGACATCCAGGGGCAGCAGGGACTCCCAAGGGCAGCACAGAACATTTGGGGGCCCTCCAGGGGCAGTGGGGACTCCCAGGGGAAGTGGAGACCTGCAGAAGGCAGTGGGGAACCCCCAGGGATAGCAGGGACCATCAAGGGCAGCACCCCAAGAGACCTCCCAGGAACCCAGGCAGCACTGTGACCCGCTGGGGAAGTCATGCACTCACTGGGGCTGGCCAGGCTGGGGGTGGGAGTGGGTGGGGGTCCCTCCCCAGTCCCTCCCCACCATCCTGGGGGGCTGCTCACCTGAGGAACTCCAGGTCGTCCCAGCCGTTGCGCACCAGCCCCTCCTCGTACCGCTCCAGCCCCAGCGCCCGCAGCCACTCGCCCACGCCGGGCACGGTGCCCACGCCGCGGCCCAGCGCCTGCGCCCCAACAGCCTCAGCACCATTGGGCACCCCAAAGGGAGGCCCAGCCGAGGTGCCGAGGACCCCCACCCACCCTGCCTCACCCACCTCCTCAGCCAGGTCCTCCTGGATGCTCTCCTGGATGGAGTGGGGAGGGAAGGCAAGGGGGCGGCCATAGTCAGGGTGCAGGCAGCGGGGAGGCAAGGCCCCCTTGGCCAGCAGCGGTGGTGGGGGGACCACCCTCCCCTTCCCACCCCCGTAGTCCACCTCACTCAGTGTCTTGGCCATCTGCAGCACCGAGCAGGAGCGGTCATCCAGCAGCCCTCCCGACAGGCCCCCGGGAGCGGGCAGTGCCCCAGGAGCGGGCAGTGCCCCAGGAGCAGGCAGTGCCCCGGGAGCAGGCAGTGCCCCAGGAACGGGCATCCCGCCAGCCCCCTCCATCCCAAATCCAGCCCTGGCGGCTGGGGGTGGCCGGGGGTGCAGCTTGGGCAGGGGAGCCTCTCCGAAGGCAGCAGGGTGGGATTTGGGGTCCTCACACCCGCTGGATGCCAGCAGCTCCTTGGGGGTGCCCAAGAAGGTGTTTTGAGGGAGCTCCAGCTCCCGCGGCAGCGGCGGCGGGGGGAAATCCGGCGGGGGCAGGTTCAGGGTGCCCAGCTCCTCCTCCTCATCGCTCTCGCCACCACAGCATGCCGAGGGGCACTGGCAGCGCTCCGGCACTGCCACCTGCACCTTGGCCTTGGGGGGCTTGCCGGGGTCCCCTGGCACCAGCAGCTGGTGGGGGACCCCCTCCAGCACGTAGTACGCTGGGTTGTTGAAGCTGTTCTTCAGGGGACCCCCTGAGACCTCTGGCACTGCCTCCACCTTGGACCTGTGGGGACAGGGTTGAGCGTGGCACCTCCACAGGAACCCCCCTCCCTAGCCCTGCCCACGCTCCCTCACCGGCTCGGGGCGGCCTCGTCCCTGGGGGCGCTGCGGTGCGGGGCCGGGGGACGCGGCGCTGCTGTGGTGCTGCTCTTGTCGGGCTCCTCCGGCAGCTTCGCCAGGAGGGTGGTGGGGGGCTCAGCACCCGTGGGCTTCCGCCCCACAGACCTGGCAACAGGAGGGGTTGGGTGGCCCATGGGGCTTGAACGTCCCCATCGGGGTTCAGACCCCCAGGAGAGGTTCAGACCCCATGGGATGGGTCTCAGCAGCCTAGATCAGGGCTCAGATAGCCAGCATGGGGCTTTGCCCTCTAGGATGAGGTTCAGCCACCAAAACACAGCCAGAGCCACATTCGGAGGCTCAGAGCCCCACCCCTGCCCTGCGTGGCACAAAACTGGCATCAGGACTGTCCCCGGTCGCATCCCACACACCTGGCTAGAGGGATACTCTAAGCAATAGCTGTGCTCAGGTGAACCCCTCAGACCTCCCGACCCCCAGGTGCCCCCCACCCTACCAATCCCTGTCCCCCATACTTGGCATTGTCCTGGGTGGCCCTGGCACCTAGCAGCACCTTCCCTTTGCTGGCTGTCGTCTCATCCTTATCGATGCTGATCCACTCTGCCAGGGAACAGGGGCTCAGTGGTGGAGTCCTCTCCCCAGGGTGCCCCCCTGGGTGAGGGGTGCTCACCATAGAGCCTCTCGCGGGTGCCCAGGCGCTCCGTGGGCACCCAGACCTTCATGGAGCCACGGATATTGCCGGTCTCCTCACCGCGGTGGGACAGGTAGGTGAGGAACTGCTGGGCTGTGCTGCCAATCATGGACTTCAGGGCAATGACACACTCCCCTGGGGGTGACAGTGGGAGAGGTTGGGGGTCTGCACCCCACAGACCCCCGGTGCTGGCGTGGTGCTGGAGTGGACACTCACCATAGGACTCGTAGCCATCAAGGGACTTGACAGTGAGCAAGAGGTGCTGGTCCTGCAGGTACTCAATCTCAGAGAGGATGGGCTTCAGCTGTGGCAGAGGGAAGGGGGTGCTGGCACTGAGCACGGGTCTCCCTGTCTGCAGCTTCCCACAGGACCCACCCTGCCAGCCCCCAGCCCCTCCTCACCGTGGGCAGCTGCCGGGATGACCACTGCACCTTGAGGAAGTTGATGTTGTCACTGCTCTGGCTGTCGTTCTCGAAGCTCTTCTTGAACTCTGTGATGGTAGCAGGACATGGCATCAATCCTTTAGCCTTCCAGGATGCCATGAGCTTCCTGAGACCCCTCTCAAGCCCTCTGGGACCCCCCACTGCCATTCCAGTCCTCACCTTCCAGGCAGGTAGAATAGAACTCGATGAAAAACTTGGTGCGACTGGAGGTCTTCACGATGGCTTCTATGCTCTCAAACTCGATGTATGCCTGCTCTGAGGACTTGGAGAGCCCTCCATGGAGAGGCAAGGCATTGGAATCTCCCTGGGGCCTCTCCATTTAGAGGGAGAGGTTGGACCATGGAGGGGCAGGGGACAGCAACGGATCCCCTAGGGCATAGGCACCTTTTTTGGAAACGAACTGGGATGTCACTCCCACTTCAAAGGAGCCGAAGACAGGTGAGTGGTCACTGGTGACAATGTCATCTGTGCACCCTGCAGCCAGTGGGAATGGGGAAGAAGTTAGGATGGAGAGGGGAGGACTGTCCCCAGAACAGAGTGCTGGGGGTGGTTATAGTGCTCACCATAAGCGTTGCAGTTGACATGAGTCTCGGGGTAGGACTTCCAGAGGATGCGGTCACACCAGGACGGCACGTTGGTACGCACCTGGCAGGGGTGGGGAGTGGATGGGGGTTCAGATTGGGGTGTCCTCCACTCCCCCAACTCCCCCTACCCAGCACCTACCCCTGTGGGCTTCTGCTTGTGCCAGACATAGGTGTCCCGGGAGCCCCGCTCGTAGCGGTAGGTTGGGGGGAAGGTGATCTCCTCCTCACCTGCAGGGACAGCAGTGGGTCAGGACAGTCCCCACAGCAGGGGCTGCAGCACCAGACCCTCCTGGAGCCCCCCCAGTTCTCACCAAAGCGCAGGAACACCTTGTGCTTCTCCTTCTCCAGATTGAGCTGATCGACCTTCAGCAGCGGCTCCAGCTCCTTGCGGCTGATGTAGTTGAGGATCTCCTGTGGGGACCAAGGTGTTGGCACTGGGCTGGGAGGGGAACCCTGACACTCCCAGCTGCCTTGCCACCCCCAGCCACCCCTTCCCCTGACCTGGATGTCCATGTCTAGGCGGTAATTGAGGTCCCCAAACCAGAAGAGGTGGGTGAAGCGAAGAGAAATGTCAAAGGAGCTCAGCTGCTTATCCCCCAGTGAGAGCAGGCGCAGGATGTCCAGGTAGTTCTGGTTCCTCCTGAAGCAGGGTACACAGGGACAGAGTGTCACAGACATGAGGACAGGGCCTGTCCCAGCCCAGCCCAGGGTAGGGGTGCTCACCGTGCAGTCTTCTCATTGCCAGAGGTGAGGTGGCAGTTGACAAAGCCAAAGGAGGTGCCATTGAACATGAAGGAGACACCCACAGCGCCCTTGTTCCCTGTGAGGAATTGAGGACATGGGATGTGATCAGGCAACCCCTGATTCTGCCTCGGAGACGGACACTCAGCCGGCCCCAGGTCACGGTGATGGGGCACAGTCCCCACCTGGCACATGCTGAGTCCCCATGCTGAGAGGCCTCCTCATGAAACGCCCCCCAGAGTCCCTCTCATGCAAAGCACACCTATCCAGGGCCTCCACATGCAACACAAACACTCCCAGAACCTTCCCCGTGCACTGCACACAGAGCTCTCCTCGTGAAACACCCGTGCTCTGGGACCCCTCCCCGTGCACCAACAGGACCCCTCCACGTGCAACACACGCCAGGACCCCTCCCTGTGCAACCCTGGGACCCCTCCCCATGCAATGCCCACACACCAGGGCTCCTCATCATGCAAGGTACACATGCTGAGACTCCTCCTCATGCCACACATGCAACAACAGGACCTCCCCAGTGCAGACAGCCCAGGAGCCCCCCCAGTGCAGTGCACAGCCCGTGTCCCTCTGTGCCCTGCTGTGGCCCTACCCAGGGTGTTGGCGATCCCTGTCTTGACGCTGGAGGTGCTGACGTGGCTGATGCGGTTCTCGTGCTCTGGCTTCACCAGCACCACCACCTTGATGTTCCACAGGGACTGCATGGCCACCTGTGGGTGCCAGCACCCTCAGCCCCCTGCCAGCACGCCCTGGGGCCCCCTGGGGCCACGGGGGCCCCTCTGGTGTGTCCACAGGGAATGCTCATTACTGCTTCACCAAGGGCTGTTGCCCATGGAATCCCACCACCATCAATCAGCATCCACAGCTACCCAGCACCAGGAGACCACCCCAAAATACCTTATGTCACCAGACCTGGAGCACCCACAGCCACCCAGCACCACGAGAGCACCTCAGAACAGCCGGTGTCACAGAGCCAGAGCACAGCCACCCCCGGGACACTGAGCATCACACACCTCCACCACCCACCAGTGCCTGCACCCCAGAGCCCCCAGGGTCCCCTGGGGCTTACCGGGCGGTACTCAACCTCGGTGAAGTCCTTGAGGACGGAGCGCAGGAAGTCCACCCACTCCTTGTCTCCCAGGGAATTCTCCTGGGTGCCAAAGACGTAGATGTCGTGCGGTATGGCCATCGTCACCTCGTCCAGGGTCTTGCCCAACCCCTTGGAGGTGATCCATGAAGTGATGTTCTTGGGGGGAGGAACGCTGCCTGCAGGGGGACAGCAAAGTTAGGGGGGGACCCCAAGGCCCTGACACCCCACCAAGGGCTGCTCCAACCTTGCTCACCCATGTTCCAGGTGCCAATGAAGACAGAGATCATGTCAGGCTCGTCCTGGTGAGAATGCTTGTTCTTCATCAGCTGCAGAAGCTGACAGAAGGCCTCACGTTTCTGCAGAAGGGGGCAGTGAGTGGGGGTAGAGGGGCTCCCTACAACCCTCTCCCACCCCCCTGCTTTGGCTCAGCCAAAGCTGGCACCTTCTGGGCATGGGGATCACCCCAGGCACATCACCCAGCCATCAGGCACCAGTACCCAGCGCCTGTCCCTGAGCCCTACCAGGGCCCAGGGGTTACAACCTGTCCCATCCCGTCCCTACAAGGGACCCCTTGTCCCCTACCTGCCTCCAGCTGAGCGTTACCCACCCGAGCACTGACAAAAACAAAGTCTTTCCGTTGCGTTTTATCCTTTTCCTTCTCAAAAACGATGCCCAGCTTGTTCTGCACCCGCTGCGACTTAATCAGCTGCCGAACTGAGGAGGAGAGGAAAGAGCTGAGAGGGTGCTGGCTGCTAGCTGGGTGCTGGAACCCCCCCAGTGCATGCTTTGGGGGACCCCCCAAGATGGGAACACCCCCAGCATGAGGAATCTCCCAGCTTCCAGCTCACCACTGAGCCTCACAGGGATGCTGCTCAGCACAAAGGGTGCTGGGGCCCTCCCAGACACCTCCCCACTCACTCTTGTCATGGGTGAAGGTGTTCCAGTCCTCCTGGGAGTCCTTCTGCTTCTTCAGCACCACTAGTTTACCCCCCTCCACATCCACGCTCAGCGTGTACTTCTGTGACTTCCCAATCTTGGTCAGGTCCCCCAGGGTGATATCCAGCTTCACCTGCCAGGGGACACTGGGATGAGGGAGGACACAGGGGACACCCCAGCACCCCTGGCATCTGGCCTCCCCCAGAGACACCTAGGGGTCTGTGCCCTCAGTGTCACACTGGAGGTACTCAGCTGATGCTGAAATCCCCCAAAAACTCCAAAAGAGGGCAGGGCAGGGGGTAGGGTCGGGCTCACCTCGAAGGTCTGCACAGGGATGCTCTTGGCCTTGCGGGAGAGGGGTTGAGGAGGGGTGGCTGGGGTGGCTGAGCTCATCTCCTGCAGGGCCTTCAGTGCCTGCCAGAGCCCCAGCAGGGTCAGCTGAGAGCCCACCCGTCCCCCAGCTCCAACAACCCATCCAGTCCCACCAATCTTCCAAGCCCCACCAGCCCTCAAAGTCCACAAGGCCCCACCAGCCCCCTCAGCCCTACCAGTGCCAGCTCCATTGGCCCTCCCCAGTCCCACTGGTGCCTCAATCCCACAAGCCCATTCCCAGTCCCCCAGCTCCACCAACTCAGCAAGTTCTGCCAGTTGCCCCAGTTCCACCAGTGCCCTCAGCCCCACATTCTCTCTGGTTCACCCAGACCCCTCAGAGCACCCCCATCAGGCCATCCAGCCCTGCATCTCCAGCCTTACCTTCTTCTCGATGGACGACAGGAAATCTTTCAGCACAGAGAGTTTCAGCACCAGGTTCTCCAGCTCCTGCTCTCCACTCTGCCCTGCTGTCTGGAACCCCCAGCAAGACACCCCAGCACTGGGATGTGAACCCCAGACCCAGCCCAGAGCCTCCCCCCACCCCAAGTGGCAGCGCCCACTGGCAGTCTGGGATGGGGTAGGATGGTTAGGTGTTTCTCCACAGTTTTTCCCACCACCTATGGATGGTTGGGTCTGTGGGTGCAGTTCATGGTGGGGGGCTGCCACTGCTGTGTCCCCATATTCCCTTTACCTGTTGCAGGATCTTGGAGACCATGGGGGAGCTCTGCTGGTCAAACACCTTGGAGAGGATCTCCAGCCCTGCCAGCACCTTGTCCACCTCACTGGAGAGGCAAGAGGAGCTGGCTCACCGGGTGGCACATACGTCCTTCCGTCTGTTTGTCTGTCCCAGTGCCTGGCACTCACCTGTGCAGCCGTTTGCAGGAGGTGACGAGAGTCTTGTTGAGGTGGGGGAGGCTGTTGGCCCCTCCCTTCACTGCCTCCAGATCCAGGCTGTAGCTGCCCTTCAGGTACTCGTGAGAGATGCTGCTGAGCCCATTGGTGCTACAGAGAGAGCACCTGGGGGGTGAGAGCCAGCAGGGAGGAGCAGGGGACAGACAGGGGACAGACAGGGGGACAAGCAGACCCTCACCTCTCCACTGGCCTCTCTGGCACAGATGGTCCCAGGCCAGTGGGGCTGAGCCCCGCTGAGGTGCCAGAGAAACTGGTGGAGCCGGAGCGTGGTGGCAATGGCGGCTTCTCATCCTCTCCATCTGCAGTGGGGCATGAGGGGGCCAGTTACCCCCACCCCAGGGGTCTCAGGACCCCATTCACACACCCATGTCACCCTGCCATACCTGAGTAGTCCCTGTCCTCCACGGTCTCCTTCTCCTTCTCCCTCTCGACCGGGAAGAGCAGGGTGCAGACCAGCCCCTGGTTGGGCTGCAGGTACAGGGCAATCAGCTCGCTGAGCGTCTTGAAGCGCCGCACCTGCACGCCCTGTGACGTCTGTGGGGACATCGGGACACCGGCACCATCAGCACCTGCAGCCATCATCACTGCACACCCCCCAGGTGGAGACAACACCAAGCAGGGAACCCCCCCATCCAGGGATGCCACCGTGCAGAGACAGGAATCTCCCCAGGCAGGGATACCACCATGCAGGGACCCCAGGCAGGGATAACACCATGCAATGATCCCCTTGTGTGGAGGTGCCACCACACAGGGATGTTCCCATGAAGGGACCCCCATGCAGGAACCTCCATGCAGGGACCCCCATGAAGGGATCCTCCCATGCAGAGATGCCACTGTGCAGGAACCCCTCCATGCAGGGACCCCCATGCAGGATGGGGGGCTGACCCCACAGCCCCACGGTGGGGACCAGAGCCCGTTGCAATGAGGCCTGTAGGGTTGGTAGCTGGGCACACAGGGTGCAGGCAGCAGCCATCCCTCAGCCTCCTCCCTCCCAGAGGCAGCTTTTCCTGCCAGCCTGGCCAGCACAAAGAGGGTTCTGTTGCTCTAAAAATACCCAGTGCCACAGCCGGCCAAGACAGGCGCAGCCAAGCCATCC
Organism: Melospiza melodia melodia; assembly: GCF_035770615.1. Lineage (NCBI taxonomy): Eukaryota > Metazoa > Chordata > Aves > Passeriformes > Passerellidae > Melospiza > Melospiza melodia. The sequence goes on from NC_086195.1 coordinate 24,256,220, forward strand.
GGCACAGCCGGGCAGGCGCGTGGCACGGCGCCAGGGCTGAGCCCAGCACAGCCACAGGGACAGGTAAAGCCACAGCATGAGGCCAGCACTGAGCACTGCTGAGCCAGAGAGCCCCAGTGCCCACGAGCCAGGGGTGTCCCATGCCCGCGCTGCCCACCTGCACGGCCAGGAAATCCTCCTCGTCCGGCAGGATGCGGTAGGTGTGCACGTGTTTCTGGAACCTGTGGCAGCAGGGAAGGCATCAGGGGGTGCTGGGGGTGGCTGGTGTCCCCCCACCTGCCTGCACGGCCCCTGCCAGCCCCAAAGGGATGCCCAGTACTCATCTAGTCAGACCCCTGCTTCACCAGCAGCGACAGTGAGGAGCTCCAATACCGCCATTCCCCATGGAATGCAGTGAACTGACAGGGAACCCATGGAAAAGCCACGGGAAAATGCCTGCAGGGTGGGTGCTGGGAGCCCGAGAGTGACTCCCCTGCGTGCTCCGACCCCACAATTGACAGCACTATGTCCTTGGCAGTGCTGCTGCCCTGCTGCACTGCCTGTCTGTGCCAGAGGCACTGTCCCCAGCCCACGGCACAGGCAGGAGCTGGCAGGAGCAGGCAGGAGCTGGCAGCCAGGACACCAGGAAACAATTTATTTTCCTGTGGAAGCTGACAGGAACCAAGGACACGATCCCGGGGCAGGGGGTGATGGGCAGTGCTAAGAGATGGGGTGAAAACATCAGTGAGTGCAAGGAGCAGGACTGGAAGCCCTCCCCATTTCAGGGACTCCAGGAGACAGGGAGCCTCAGCGCTGCCAGACCTCCCCACTCCAGGGCTGTCCGCAGGGACCGGGACTCCTGGCTGGCCTCTGGCCACAGAGGTCACCGTGAGCATTGAGGCTGCTGTCACCACACCGGGGCCACTCAGCTGCTGTGTCCCCTGCCCCAGTGGCAGCTCAGTGCAGGGCTGGAGGACTGGGACAAGGCAGCATCCATCCCCCCATGCTGTGCTGTGTCCCTGGACAGGGTGCCGTGCCCACACATCCTATCCCCCTCTGTCAGGTCCCCTGGTGTCACCCTACAGTTCTGGTTACCCTGCCAGCACCCCACAGCACCAGGTCCCTGGTGCCACCACGTCCCCTCCAGTGCCAGGTACCCCATTTCTCCTGCCTCCTCTGGAGGTACGACCTGCCCCAGCATCGCTGGGGTCCTGCCAGGTGTCCCAGTGCCCAGTCAGGGTCATTGTGAGGGTGGGGCCATGGAAAACTCTCCAAATGGTAGGGGGGGCTGAATGGGAATCCACAATGGGGGGGCTGTATGGAAAACCCTGCTAGGGTGGGGGAAGGGATCAGGGGCTCCCAGACTCAAAGGAGTCTGTGGGAGAATCCCAGCTGGTAGGATGGGGAGCACAAAGAGACACCCCCAAACGAGGGCAGCATAAGGGGTCTCTGTGGGAAGTCCTAACACACAATTGGGGTCTCCACAGCAGGAACACCACTGGAGGTGTGATGTGAGAGCAAGAGGAGCCCCAGCACAGCACCAGTATGTGGAACTCCGGATTGGAGGGGCAAGGAGCAGGACTCTCAGGAGGAACCTCAGCTGTGGGGGACACCAAGGGGTTCTCTGTGGATAACTGGCAGGGGCTGGAGGGACACCCGGCACAGGGGCTGGTGCTGTGGTGAGGGCCTGCAGGGCCCCCTGGCTGCCCAGCCCCGCACCGCTGTCTGTCTGTCGCTGCTATTTCGGTGAGCAGCGACGGGGAGGGGGGGCCAGAGAGCACCGGGCTGGCTACAAAGAGCCTTTATGCGGGAGCTGCGGGACTCCCCTGTCGCTCTGACGCACAGCACCCTGCCAGCACAGCGGGCACCCCACATCCCCGCTGCTCTGTGGCACACAGAGGGGCACCTACCACCCTGCTTCACCAAGAGCAGGGTATGGGCACCCTGGCAAGGGGGATACCGTGTGCCCCCTGGCACCACCCTGGCACTGGTGTTCCCCGTGAACTGGCAATGAGCCAGGATGGAAGCTCCAAGCCCCCACGCTCCTGTGGGACACCACACCAGGACTGTCCCCACTAGCACTGCTCACCAACCAGTGACGTCAGCACACCCTGGGGTGCCACTGCTGTAGGCTACCACTTCCCAATATGAAACAGCGAGGCCACAAGTGTGACACCCTGGTGTGCCAAGGTGGGACACCCCAGTGTGCCATGGCAAGGGCACAGTGAGATGTCCTGGTGTGCCACATCCAGCCCGGTGAGTCCATGGCACACCAGTGGGAGGGTTAAAGGAAGCCGATGCTGCCGGGATCCCGCTGCAGTTCCCTTTCCTCCTCCTGATTCTGCAGCTATTTTTAGGCCAATGGCTCCACAGCCCTGTCCACCCACTCACAGGCAGTGGGGGTGCCTGGTGAGATCACAGCACCAGGGACTCCCAGTAGCCCTTGTAGGAGTGCAGCCTCCCGGCCTGGCATCCCCATGATGGGCTTTGCCATGCTGTGTGGTGCCAGTGCCACAGGCCAGCCACGTGGCACCCACGGCCCCCTCACCAAGCAGTGAGAGACATCAATAACAGACACACCTTACCCAGGCACCCGTGCCACAATGCTGTCTGCAGCCCCCTGTCACCACACTACACGATGCCCTCCCTCCAGCCACACGGCACCATTAGATGCTGGAATTGCAGGCTCTCCCCATGCTGTGCCCAGTGCTGCCTGCCACCCCAGCTCTGTGGTGGGGAGCCAGTGCCCAGAGCCACACTGTTACCCCACATGCCTGGGAAACTGCATTTGCCACTGTCCACGGGGCAGGACAACCACACCACCATGGAGGCTGCATGCCTGGCAATGCACACGGCACCAGCACACAGCAACCCCAGGCCAGGGCAGGCCAGCTCACAGAGCACTCCCAACTCTCCCACAGGCTCTCAGGGCACAGAAAAGCTTTGAGTTCAAGTGCCCTCACCACCACCTCACAACCACATCAAGGTCCAGGTGCTGGCACAGGCAGCCAGCCTTGAGCAGAGCCAGTGGCATGTCCCAGGAGTTTCAGCACAACAAGGTGCCAGAGGCCCCAGGTATGGTGGGGTGCTGGGGTGCACCACTGGGCAAAGGCACTTCGGGACCCCCAGGGCTGTCAGCCCTCACCTGTGACCTGGCACAAGCTGGCAGCCATGGAGTTCCATGGCACTATTCAAGCTGTCCCCCCTTCCCAGGCTGGGGACCCCCAGACATGAGGGCAGGAGCTGGGGGACTTCCAGTGCCATGGGTAGGTTCAGGGACCCCAAGAGTGTGCGGCAGGTGCTAGGCCCCCACCTCATAGACCCCCATGGTAACAGGGGTGGGTGACACAGACCCCTGGAGCCAGCCCAATATCCCCCCACTGCCTAGAGATTCCCACGTCTCCTGGGACACCCAGGCCACAGCAGGGGCCATTGCCCTGGTGCTGCGTCCCAGAAGTGGCAGTCCATCCAAAACCCCAGGTCCCCCCGTGTCCGTGCCCCCCACCAACCACTGACAGAGCTGTCCCAGCCTCCCCGTGCCCACATTCCGAGTAACCCGCACAGTACCGGTGACCCCCGTGTTCACTGTATCCCTCTCTGTCTGTTGCCCTCTTAGTGTTCCCCCATCCCCACCAACGCTCCCTGCGTGCTCCCCTGGATCCCTTCCAGTGATCCCCCTGCCTGTTCTTCCTTGGCGCCCCCTCCCCCTGCCGGTGCCTCTCCCACTGTTCTTCCCGGTGCTGTGCCAGTGCTTCCTTGGACACCCGCCCTGCGTAGCACAGTGCTCCCCCAGATCCCTGCAGCGACCCCACCGTGACGCCTCAGTGCTCTCCCCGATACCTATGGCGCTCCCCCAGATCCTCCCCTCTGCTGGCCCAAGAGCCACCCCCGGCTGCCCTCCCGACCCCCTGCTCTCCCCGGACCATCCCCGAGGCCCCTCTGGTGCCGCCCTGAACACTTCCACTCCTACGCCCGACTCTCCCCGGTACCCCCACCCCGTTTCTCCCGGGATCCCCCCAAAGCTCTCGCCGGTGCCCCCTCAAGCTCCCCCCTGCAGCTCTGCCACGGTCGCCCCCGGTCCTGCCCCCGACTCCCTGCCCGTGCCTCCGCAGCTCCCCCGGCCCCGCGCCGGTCCCCTCCCGGCGCACCCCCTCCAGGCACCCCCGATGGCCGCTCCCGGGTGTCCCCCCACGCCCCACCGGCACCGCGGGGGTGTCCCCCCGGCAGCCCCCCGCCTGTACCCCACTCACAGCAGGCAGAGCGCGTAGGCCCCCGCCACGCTTTCGCTGTCCCGCACCAGGAAGCTGCCGTCCCGCCCGGCCCGCGCCAGCTGCTCCTCGGCCGCCGCCCGGCTCAGGTCCCGGTGGTACCAGGGGGGCACCGGCACCGGGGCCGCTCCTCCCGCGCCCCCCGCGGCCCCCGCGCCCGCCATGCTCCGCCGCTGGGGCCGCGCCGCGGGACCGCGCTCTGAGGGGGAGGGGGAGCCGAGGGGCGGGCAGCGGGGCGGGGAAAGGTGGGGGACAGGGACATCCCGGGGACAGGCGGGGGCTTCGGCGGCTTCGGGCGCCGCGGGCCCCAGGGGGGCACCGATGAGGCACCCGGGGGCCCACGGGAGAGATCCAGGGGCGGCCACCGTGAGGGGCGATCGCGGGAGTCGAGGACCCGGGGGGATCCTGGGGGAGCAGCAGGGGGAGCTCGGGGGAGCACTGGTGGGGTCCTGGGGGCGCACCCGAGAGACACCGGGGCAGATCAGGGGCCGTGAGCAGGATGTTCAGGGGGGCATCGGGGGGTCTGACCGAGGGGCAGCGGCACCGAGGGGCGGAGAGCAGCGGGTAGCGGCAGCAGCAGTGGGGAGCACCGGGAGGATGAAGAGCACCGGGGCGGGGAGCACCTGGGAGGGGGAAACCACCAGGGGAGCACCCGGGCATACCGAAGGGAAGAGCGAGGGCACGGTGGTGTGAAGGCACCGGCAGTGTGAAGGTACCGGGGAGCCGGGCACTGGGGAAAGGGGGGCCGCGGTGGGGCAGGGCTGGGGACTGGGGCTGAAGAAGTGGGAGGCGCGACCCGGTTTTGCCACCAAAACCGGGGACTTGTCCATGGGCCAGGGATCGGGACGGTGCCATCTCACAGCTGGGAACGCGGAGCATGTGGGGGGGGGAAGGGACAACTGGGGTGGGCTCCAGGCCAGCGGAACTCCCTTGACAACCGTGATCCCACCTCAGGGTCCCCGGGATATCCTCCCCTATTTGCCCATAATTTTCCCAGTCTCATCCTGTGCACCCCAGCGTGTCAGTGACGCCCGGGTCCCTGGATCCGTGTCATGTGCTAGGACACATTCAGCGATCCCATCCTCCTGGGCCCCAGTGGCAGGCAGCCCTGTGCCTGTACAGTGGTTTGGGGGAGGCAGTGCTGGGTAGCCAGGTTGGTCGGTACAAATGAATAGGAGTGATGTCTGCTTCATCTCCCCACCAGAAGCAGCATGGGACAAGCAGACACCCCCAGGTCCCTCAACCATCCTATTGGATCCCCACAACCATCACACAACACCCAAGACCAAGCAGGGCAGCAGCATTTATTCATGGGCCACATGCCTCAGGGCGGGGGTACACAGCTTGGGGACATCCCATGGGGAGGCACAAGGCAGCCTGGGGACCCCCCTGACCATCTACTGCCTGCTCTTGCCTGTAGCCCCTCCTGCTCAGAGCAGGGCCAGCAGGGTGAGGGGCAGCAGGGACAGCAAGATAGAGGGCAGGGAGTTTGGGGGAGCATCGCCACGGGCGTAATACTGGGCGACGACAACGTTGGGGTTCCCCTGCGCGGGGTCAAACCACATCTGGATGCAGCGGCCGCTGCCACGGTGGTGGGACGTGTAGCGGTAGGAGCCAGACCAGACCTGCTCGCAGAGCGCAGCCGCCGTGGGGAACACAAACTTGAACTTCTGGCACATGGCACCCTTGGGACACTGGTTGGTGCCTGGGGGTGGGCAGGGGGTGAAGTGGGCAAAGGGCTTTGGGAAATGGGTGTTGTTCCCCTGTGCATAGGGTGCACATGGACCCCACTGGCATTGCTGGGGAAGAAAGAGCTGACCTCAAGGCGGCACAGGGTCTCACATTGCATTACCCCATGAGGACCCTCACACCCCCTGACCCGCTCACATGCACAGGGGATCCCACCTGGCTGCCACCACCACCCCATGGGGACCCTCACACCTCTGGACCCACTCACAGCCACCAGGGAGGGTGGACACAACCTCCCCTGCAGCAAGATGGAGGGTGACTGGAGACCCACAGCGGGGTCGAGGCATGATGGGGGGTGCCCTGCAACCCCCACTCACCTGTAGTCCAGTTCCAGCCCTTGTGCCAGTTGACCTTGCAGGTGACAGCATCCTGGCAATCCTCCCACCACTGCTCACAGTCCTCCTGGCACAGTGGCACATCCCGGATCCGCTCCTTCCGCCAGCTGGTGTCTGCCTGCAGGGCCCCCAGTTTCCCCCAGTTTCCCCCAGCTCACCCCAAGGATTCTGGTGGGTGGATGAGAGCAGGATCTGCACCTACCTGGTCGATCCATGGCCCCAGGTTAGGGGAACACTCATAGAGACATGTGTCCTGGATGAAGTGGCGCTTGCACTTCTCTGGCATGGCTCCACAGTGGTCCCAGTTGAAGTTGTACAGGTAGGACTGGTCCTGGTGAGCTTCCAGACTGGTGTTGGCAGTGCAGCAGGCATTGTCCTTCCAGAGGACACACTGCACCGGGGCAGCCGGGGCTCAGCTGGGACCCATCAGGAGCCACCAGGGCTCAGCTGGGACCTGCTGCAGGTCCAGGGAAAGCACCAGTACCCGTGGGTGGGTGACACTGGGTGTGCTGGAATTCATGTTGGGGCACAGAGCCCCCCAGCCTCCATCCTGGTGACACCACAGCAAGTGACACCAGTGGGTGCTGGTGCAGTGGATGAGGACCGTACCTGCCCATAGAGCTGCCCCTCAGGGCCAGGCTCTGTTTTGTGGTGCTTGGCATCCATGCAGACATTCAGCAGCGAGTCCCGTGTCACCGTCACTGCTGCAGTGGCAGCTGGCCAGGCCACCAGCAGAGCCAACACCGCTGCCATTGCTCTGCCAGGGCAGCAGCAGGTCAGGATAGCAGCACTGAGAGACGCGGTGACAGCAGGGACAAAGTCCCCCGCCGTGCATGTGGAAGCGCGGCAGCACACGGTCACTGCCCACGACCACCGACAGTGGGGTCTGGGATCTTACCTGGGGGTGCCAGGGCTCTTACCTGGGGGGCAGCTGGGCTCCAGGTGCCGTGGGGCGAGCACAGCTCATCTCAAAGGTCGTGGTGCAGAACAACCCGTGGCCACTGATCACGGGACGCGGGAATGCAGCGGATTGGGCAGCGCTGAGGGCATGGAGAAGACAGTGCACCCCGCCCTGGCTCCCCACTGTGTCCTGGACTGACACTCGTGCCCATCCTGGCCCCTCATCAGCCCCACATGCAGCTGGGATTCATCCTCCTGGCGCCGGGCTGGGGCCAGCACCAGCCAAAATCCACTTATGGCTGTTTTTCCTTCCCTCCTATGGGAGGTGGCCTGACTCCCTGACACCAGCACAAGGGGAGGACCTGGCCCCCCAGCACCACAGGGCCCCTGTGAGTGAGTGGGGGGGAACAGCACAGTGGGTAAGAGATGTTGCTGGCAGGGACAGGTACCCTGGCAAGGTCACCTTTGGCCACAGGGTAGAGGCAAGTACCCCTCATTGAGTTCCAGGTCCTCAGGGGATCACAGATCCCATGGAGGGGGAGCAGATACCCTGGGGGAGAGCAGTCACTATGGCTCTGAAGGGACAGAAACGCTGCAGAGTGAGACATGCCGGCTGGGGGAGGACTAGGAGGGAAGATATCCTGCAAGGGACAGATACTTCCAAGGTCACACGTGATGGGGGGGGCAGACGTGCCCCGGGGATCACAGATGCCCTGAGGAGGGGGGAAGATACCCCCCTCAGAGATGAGAAATACCCCCCTCACAGGTGACAGATACCCCCAGCCATGGATGACAGCTGCCCCCACAGGAGCAGATACCCCACCAGCATCACAGATACCTCCTCACTGGGGTCACTGGTACCTGTGGGGCTCACATGCCCATCGTTAGTCACAAATATCCCACGGGGGGCACAGATACTCCGTGGGGATCACAAATACGCCCTGAGGGGGGTCACAGATAACTCGGGGCTGCCCGGACCAGCACGGCAGCCTCACACTCACAGGGGCCCAGACCACCGCCTGTCAATCAAGCCGCGCCCCGCCCCCAGACGGCGCAATAGGCCACGCCCCCCTTGCGTGCCTGCACGCCCTCTGCGCATGCTCCGTGCGCTGTAACTGATTCCGGGTCGGCCTCCGCTTCCGGCAGGGCGGCTGGCGCCGGCCAGGCGCTGCTCCCGGTGCCCCGCCATGTCCACGCTGTTCCCCTCACTCCTGCCCCGCCTCACCGAGTCCCTCTGGTTCAACCTCGACCGGCCGTGCGTTGACGAGACCGAGCTGCAGCAGCAGGAGCAGCAGCACCAGGCCTGGGTGGGCACCGGGGCGGGGGGAGCCGTGAGGCGGCGGGTCCGGGTGTCAGAACCGGGAACGGGTTCGGGGCCGGGGAAGCGGCTCCTGCTCCTGCAGCGGGCACGGCCGCGGTGCGCGCTGCGGCCCGGGTGTCCCGGGACACGGGGCTGCCCTGCTGCGTGGCTCCCCCCGGGTGTTCACCGGCTGTGCCCGTGTTTCAGCCGGTGCTGCCGGCTCGGGCACCGCTGCTGTCATGTCCGTCACCCGGGGCTCCCCGGTTACCCTGCGGGGGTTTATTAATAAGATGCTGCTGAACCGAGGCTCCTGCACTAGCTCCCAATTAATGAATTAACTAATTTCCCGAGGGAGGCGAGGAGCGATTTCTGATCCTGCTAACTGACAAGTGTTTGTGCTGTGAGCGTGGTTCGGTGCTGCAGTGCCCCTGTGTATGGGGGGGAAGAACATCTATTTGATTAAAGTTTAAAAAAAATATCAGTAATTAAGCTTTTATAATTAAATAATAAAGTTTAAATCAATTAAAACCCCAGCATGTAGAAGAGGTTCCAAGTCCCTCTGGGTGGGAGGTGCTGACGTAATTTAATTGAGCTTTAATTATCCGCTGTGGTTGTGTTTGTCTGGCTGATCAGATGTCCCAGGTTTGGTTATTTTTTGATAAAGAAATACATAAGCTTTGTGTTTGGGCTTCTGATGGCACACATGGGGACACCTCGACCCCTCTGAGCACCAGAGTGTCACTGGGATCCCCCTGCTTGGTGCCAGGGTGTTGAGGCAGGGTGTTAAAGCTGCTCTTCCCTGCTTGGCTGGGGGATGCCAGGGAGGCAGCAGGACTCTGGGCATGGTCAGTCAGCCACACAAGGCAGCAGCTGAGCCAGGAGGGCCTGTTTGCTGGGCTGTCATGGAGCTGTTGGAGTGCTCACCCTCCTCTCTCCCTTCCCCAGCTCCAGAGCATTGCTGAGAAGGACAACAACTTGGTGCCCATAGGAAAGCCAGCGTCCGAGGTGGGTGTGTGCACAGGGAAGGGGGGGGTGCCCCAGGGCTTGAGGGGCAGATGGGGTTGCTGGAGCTGTTGTGTCCACAGCACTATGATGAGGAGGAGGAGGAGGATGATGAAGATGATGAAGACAGCGAAGAGGACTCAGAAGATGATGAGGACATGCAGGATATGGATGAGATGAATGATTATAATGAGTCTCCTGATGATGGGGAGATCAATGAGGTAAATAGTGTGAGACCCCAAAGCAGGGGATGTGAAGTGTGTGGGACCCTGAGCATGGGCTCCAGGGGCTGTCTTCTCTCCTTCACACCCTCTATTTTTTCTAATTAAGTTCTTGCTCTGGGGGAGATCTCAAACCTCTTTCTTTCCCAGGTGGACATGGAGGGCACAGAGCAGGATCAGGACCAGTGGATGATCTGATTCTGCCACAACCACACCAGACCAGAGGCTGGGGGAGAGCCTTTGCCCCCACGGCTCTGGGGGACAGTTCAGTGAAGCTCCTCCTGCCATGGCTGCTGTGTGGGGCAGGAGATTCGGAGCGAAGCCCTCCAGGGGAGGGGACACTGCCACCTGGCATATTGGAACTCACACATCTTTTCTAATAAACTCAGTTTTCAAGAAAACAACCCCAAATCTGGTGTCTGAGGCCACCAGGGCAGGCAGAGGGTAGGGCTGCTCCCCACCATGCACTGGTGTTCCTGGCACAGCTCCCTGTGCCGTGCAGGCAGGAGCCCTGTGGGGAATGAGCCCCTCCCTCGTTACCCACCGCCCCCAGCACAGACCACAGCAGCCACTGTACTTCCTGCAGAGCCCTTGTTGAAGCCCAGGCCGGGTTGGGGACCTGGCACTGCCACGGTGACCGTGGCACCACGGGGCAGGAGGTGCCCACTCAGTGGGTGCCGGTGTAGCGGAGCTCGGCGATCCCGTCGGGAATGGCGCAGAAGTACTCCAGGCTGGCGCGGTGCACCCTGCAGTGGTATTTGCCGCAGGTCTTGGCGTACTGCAGGAAGTGGGGTGCCCCAGGGAAGAGGACATTATCAGCCAGGATGGTGGCCCCCTCAGCCAGCAGCTGGTGGCTCTCCAGCAGCCGTAGATCCCGCAGGTAGCTGCGCTTCCAGTGATCCATGAAGACGAAGTTGGCGTTCACCAGGCCGTGCTTCTCCCGCAGGCGGGGTATCACCTCCTCCGAGGGGCCCACGATCAGCTCCACCTGTGCTGCACCCCCCTCGGTCACTGGGGCAGGGTGGCAGGGTGCCCACCCACGCCCCTGCTTCACAGGGTGGTGAGAGATCCGCATGGAGCAGGATCAGGGTGCCCAGCCACCCCCCTGCCTCACATGGAGCAGGATCTTTCTCTTCCCTCATGCACTACCCAGCAGGTGCCTCAGTCCCTGCAGCAAAGGATCCCACCCCATCTCCTCCCTGGTTTCCCATGCAACGCTGGGCTTTGTCCCAGTGCCCCGGTGCTCACCGTCTCCTCGCTGAAGCCAGCCAGGCGGATCACCTTCTCGGCCACGGCCGCGTGTCGGGGGTCGCCCTCGATGGTGTAGAGGCGGGCGCCTGGGGGCAGCCCCTGTGCCAGCAGCACGGTGCCATAGCCACAGTACGTGCCCAGCTCCAGCACCCGCAGCGGGGCCCGCTCCAGCAGCACCCGCTCCACGATCCGCCCTGGCGTGGCATGTGCCTCTCAGCACCACTCTGTGCCACCCCAGCCCTGTCAGGGCAAGGGTGCCAAGCAGTTCCCAGAGGCATGGAGGAGAGCCATGCCAAAAATGCCACAGCCAGGTGAATGATGCCACAGCCATACCAACAGTGCCATGGCTCACTGGTGCCACAATCATGCCAACAATACTATGGCTATATCAACAGTGCCACTGCCATGCTAATAGTGCTGTGATCACACCAACACTATCACAGCCATGCCAGTGGTGCTGTGGCCATGCTGGCAATGCCATGGCCATGTCAGTGGTGCCATGGCCGTGCCCAGTGCCATGCCCTGTGTGGTGTGGACAAGCAAGGGTGGCACTCACCTTTGTCGGGCCCCACGCAGCTGAGGTGCTCACAGTGGTAGCACCACTGATCGAAGGTCTGGAGGATGTGGTGGGGGTCCCCAGGGATGGCGTGGGCCAGCACGTACTGGAAGGCACGCTGCTCCCGCGAGGTGCCGGTGAGCCGGTCCCGCAGCCAGGCTACCAGCACTGCCCGGTACAGCAGCACCAGGTAGTGCCGGTACCGGATCAGCAGGGTCACAATGAAGGGGAGGAAAGCCAGGGCAATCGCTGGAGACACCATCACAAGCGAGCGAGGCTGTGCTTTTTGTTAGTTGACTTTGTTAGTTTTGTACTTTTCTTGGGAGTTCTGCCAAATGGGAAGATTTGCACCCTTTGTGTCCACTATCAGTAGCATAACCTTGGGCCCAGGCTTTGAAAATCTCCCCTGTGCAGAGATCATTGAAGCATTGTGAGCCCTTAAGCCATAACAAGGCAAATCTATCCTGTCATGGGATGCTGTGATAGGGTGTCCTTCCAGGGAACCTCACAGCTCCCACTCATGCCAGGAGTCGGCTGTGCTGTGCTGTGCACCCCCTGGACGTGCCCCTCTCCCTGGGCTCCAGTGCTGCTGGGCCTGTAGGGCTGGGGCACCCCAGGATGATGTGGAGATCCCTGTGCCAGGGCTGGGGAGTGCTGGGGACCCACCTGCCAGGGTCTAGATATTGGGTTTGGCTGGGCTGGCATCCCAGGTGATTGTGCTGCTGTGAGGGGCCACCCCCCTTGGTCCAGCTTTGCTGCTCCCATCCCCCATATTCTGTACCTCACCCCCTGCTCCCCACACCCTGAGCTCTTGGGGGTGCCCAGCCACAGCGACAGGATAGGGCAATGGGGGTGGCACCTACCTGTCCCCGCACTCCAGGCAGGCAGAGGCAGGCAGTCCTGTGTGGAGCCCTGCTGCCACTGAATTATTGATGGTGTCACCACAGCTGCAGCTGCTATCAGAGCTCCGGTTACCAGCTCAGTGGGGCTGGCAACTGAGACGGGGCCAGGCTGGGGCGGGGAGGTGGTCCTGGGCTGCACAAGGGGGGTCTGGGGTGCTGATACTGGAGCTGGGGTGCTGATACTGGGGCCTGGGGTACCAGTATCATGGCTGGAGTCCCACTACTGGTGTGTAGTACTAGGAGCTGTGGTCCTGATACTGGAGCTGGAGTCCTGTGACTGTGCACTGGGAATACCGGGTACTGGAAGCACTGGGCAACAGGAGCACGGGAAGTCAGAAGCACTGGGAGGACTGGGAGCCCTAATCAGTGGACACTGGGGACACTGTGGGCCCAGGGAGCATGGGGGCATTGGGAGCACTGGGGGTCTGGAGGGTTGGGGCACTGGGATCTATTGTGGTTTAGGAATGGTACTCCCCTGTTCAGTGCCCCCACTGAGACCCTCCAAACCATGCCCATTCTCTCACTCTCCTGCTTTCCTTTCCCCCTTCCCACAGGGGCGGGATGGAGAGGAGGCACAAAAGGTAAAGGTTGAGATAAGAATAATTTACTGGCTATAAGAAAATCAACAGTAACAGCAACAATATTCATGACAAAGGGAACAAGAAAATATTCACATGGAAGACCCCTTTCCAACCAACAGACAATACCAGAAGCTCCCTCTGCCAATTTACTTGACAGTGAGCTGGTGTATGACAATGGCTCTGTACAAACTTGTGCCACAATGACTGTATACACCAGACATATGGGCCTAAAGGGGACTTTGTTATTTGAATCCCTGTAGTAGACTCAACCTCCAGCACCCCTAATTCTCTCCAAGATACTGGGTACCTTGCTCCATGGTTCCACATGCCTCCATGCATTACTTGATCATCCCTGGGTCAATGCCTTTCCCTCACACTTGACAGGAGTTGCCTGCAGAACCTGAGAGTTTTTGTGCTCTTCCCAATGCCCTTGTCAATGTTCACATCCCAGGACAAGGATCCCAGCTGCTTGGCTTCACTACCATCCCCTTCCATATGGGCCAGGATATCCCAGCACTGGAGTAGCCAGGTCGCCAGGGGCTCACCTAACTGGTGGCTGGGCTTTCTCACACATCTTACAGCTCACCTGGGGACATGGACCAGGTGATTTTCTCTGGCCCTGCCTCCTGCCCCTGTTCTGAGGGCCCTGCTCTGCCATCCCTCACTAACTGAGCTGGTTTTCTCTTAGGTTCCTTGTTCCCTGCAGGGGTGGCTGCTCCCAGCACGGGCTGTTCCCTGGCTCAGCTGCAGCTGCCGTGGCCGTGGTGCTGTTGCTGTTTCCTCCTCCTCCTCCTCCCCTGAGGGTGCTCTCCAGTGACCACTGGTGTGCAATGAAGAGTAGCCAGGGCCCAGCACACTGCAGTAAGCTGCTCATCTCTGCAGCTGACACAGCATCTCCTTGCAAACATTCTGTCACTTTATCAGAGGCTGCAGTTGTTCAGGGGTGAACTCCCAAACCACCGGAGCAGAGAATGTCTCAAAAAATTGGCCAATTTTCTGGCACATTCCCTGCCACTCATGACTATTCCCCCTCGGGACAGGTCCCTGAATGGCCTTGGAAATCTCTGTTCTGCCCCCAAAGGTGACTCTGAACACAGTGAGGACTGCACTGAGACCAACAGGAACAGGCTTTCTTACCATCCAAAGGGAATTAAAAATGCTCAAAAGCTGTTGGAACAGGCCTGAAGGAGGAAAAGGGGGGGAAAATGGAGAAAATCATCCTTCCCCTGTTCCCCCCCACAGACAAGGTATGGTTATTAATGGACTTCAAAGGGCAGGAGAGCAGCACTGAATACACATCCCAGAGTACCCTCATTGCCCTTGGTGTTACCTTGTCATAGACTCACCTCCCACAGTACAGCAACAAAGAAATGCTGATCCCTGTCCCTGCTCTGTGAAAGGTCACCCCGAGGAGCACACACAGGAACAGAGCCAGGGTCAGGTACCACACCCACATGGACAGACCAAGCACCACTGTGACCAGTGGCCCTGGACCCAATACAGCAAATGCTGACATCAAATTTGTTTCCAACCCACTACTGTTATGTCGGATTTTCATTTTTCTCTTTCTCCTCTGTTTTATGGTTAATTTATGTTTGCTGGTTGTCGGTTTCTCTTCCCGGCTGATTTATGTCCGGAGATAGCTCAGGGATGCCACTTGCTCAGTTTCTCGGCTGTTTCAAAGACTTGGAAAGGCCCAGAGTGGCCTTGGGCAGCCCGGCGCTTCAAAGGACGAGGAGAGACTTCTGGTCTTGTTTCAGTCTCAGTGTTTATTAATTGTTTATCTAAAAGATTTTCTTTCAGCCCGACAGAGGTCTGCACAGCAAGCCAGCCATGGGCACACTCCCCAGCCTCCTGGGCGGTCACCTATCTTTATACTCGAAGTTACGTGTACAATATTTATGATTTTTCTCCAATACTTTCTACTCTTATTAACCGGTGCACTTCTAGTAAAGACCAATCCCAAAGTGCCACCATCACCACAGAAGATGGAGGCCAAGAAGAAGAAGAAGAAGGACAGGACACGCCCCAATTCCTCCATCTTACTTCTCTAGACCCCCCTGTACAGAAATCCTAAACCCTGTGTATTATACTCTAACTAACTTATCCCTTCACCATTCACCCCAGTGAAATCCTCCCAGTCCTCATACAGATGTTATCTCCTGTGTAGGATCAAAGTCCAGCCACCAGACACTTCTGGCAACATTCCAGGACTCCCGAGCCCCCCAAGGGTGGTCTTGGTTGCTCTGCACCCTCATCCTGAGGTGCTGAGATCCCACACTGTTACCCCAACCCTAAGTGCCCCATGATAGGTGACAAACAAGGACAGTTGTGGTTCAGCCAGCAACCAAGCCCAACCCATCCACTTGCCCACTCCCCCATCAGAAAGATCAGGGAGAGAATTGGAACAGTAAAAACTGGAAATCTCATGGGTTGAGGTCAAATACAGATTAATAGGAAAAGCAAAGACCACACACACAAGTAAAGCAAAACAAGAAATTAAGTCACCTATGAAAAATGCCAATCACTTGTTTTTAAAATTTTAAAAGTTTAATAGTAATAAAATGATTATAAAAATAGTAATACAATTAGAGTAATAATAATTTGACAAATTGAATGAGGACAATATGAGAAAATAGAGACAAGGAGTTATGGACGTCCAGGTACCTTTTTCTGGGCAGCATGAGCCTAAAAGAGGACCCCCATTAACAATGGATTAACCCTTAAAAGCAATAGCCTGTTGTATATTCATACACCTCATACATGATGCATAAATTCCATTCTAACACAGGAGTCTGTCTGGTGATCGTCAATTTCTTTCTCTTAATCCTAACAGCGGCTTTGAGGTGGGAAAAAATTTGTTTATTCTGATAAAGAGGGCAACAAATTCTTTTTCTCTGAAAGATTTAGGTGTCCTGTGGCTGCTATCTCACTGCGAGTCCTTTCTTAAAAAAAAGTATCCTACATAGCATAGTTTCTATTTTAACATTTTTTACAACCTAAAACTATATTTAACACGCTACTTAAGAGAATTAATACAGCATTACTTTCTAACACAACACATATAATATTCATTTTAATATTTGCGAAAAGCCAATCATAAAACACATGCATTTTTCACATCCCCCCTTGGCATGGGCAAGCAGGTGTTCAGCTATTCTAGGAGAGCAGGGCCCCATCACACGTTACAGTTATTTGGGACAACACACGCCATCACTCCCGGCATCCCCCTCTCCCTCATTGTTGCCCCACTGTATATTCTGAGCACCGGAACACCGGGGAACCCGGGGGCACCGGGAATGCCGGGATCCCTGCGGGCAGGCCGGCTGAGCGCGGGAGCGCGCTCGGGACACACCGGGAGCGCGCCCGGGGGGGCGGCGCCCTGACAGCAGCCACGTGACCCCGCCCGCAGGGCCGCGTGACGTAGCCCACGTGCGAGCAGCGCTCCGGCCCACGTGACGGCCCCGCGCGCGCCCCCGGCGGCGGGCGCGGCCGTGTGTCTGTCTGTGCGTGTGTGTGTCCGTGTGTCCGGGTGTTCCCCGCCGCTCACGTGACCGGCGTGACTCGGCGCTCACGTGACCGCGCGGCGGCGGGGCCGTGCCGGAGCCGGGGCCGCGCTCGCCATGGGCTGCTGCTACAGCAGCGAGGCCGAGGCCTCCGACCAGGTGGGCCTGGCGCCGGGGGAGCACGAGGCCCGCGGCGGGGGTGGCGCCGGGAGGGACGCTCGGCCCCGCTCCCGGGGCTTCCCGGCGGCGGGGGGCAGGCGGCGCGCGTCCGCGGCGGGGCCCGGCCCTTCCCCGCTCCCGGGCAGGGTCTGAGCGCTGCTCCCGCCTGTCGCCGCCTTCGTGTCGCTCGTTCCGCGCGTGTTCCCCCGGTGCCGCGTGGGGGCTGGAGGCGGCGGCTCGGGGGTCGCGCCGGACCCTCCCGCCGTCCCGCTGTAGGTGTAAGCCCAAGGCCTCACACGGCACCGGCGGGAGCAGCGCCAGGTTTTCCTTCTTGGGACAGCGGGACTGCCACGCAACTCGGGGGCCGGGACAGAACTGGGGCTGTCACCTGTCCCGCGAAACTTAATCCGGGTGCGGCGGGAGCTGGGTTGTGACAGCCCGTCCCAGGGGGAGCCCAGCCCGCTTCCACTTGGGTGGCGAGAAAGGAGGGAGAAGGGCCTGGGCTAGAGTATGGCAGCAGCATTTCCCAGCAGGAGGAAGGGGAGAGCAAGCTTCTGGCCGGGAAGAGCTGGAGATGCCACTGACAGCATGTGTGGAGAGGTGGTTGCACTCCCAGCTCACCATGGGTGACAGGCTGAGCATCCTTTCAGGGCAAGACAGACATGGAAGGGCTTGAGCATGTCCAGAGAAGAAAATGGAGCTGGAGCACAAGGAGTGGCTGAGGGAGCCGAGGGGGCTCAGGCTGCTAGGAGGCTCAGGGATTGCCTTCTCACTCTCCACAACTCCCTGACAGGAGGGTGGAGCCAGGTGGAAGTCTGTCTCTGCTCCCCGGGAACAAGCAACAGGACGGGAGGAAAGGGCCTCTGGTTGTGCTATAGAAGGTTTAGGTTGGATATTCGGGAGAATTTCCCTAAAAGTGTTGTACAGCTGTGACACAGGCTGCCCAGAACAGTGTTGGACTCCCCAACCCTGGTGGGATTTAAAAGCAATGTAGACTTGGCACTTGGGTAGTTTGGTGGTGGGCTCAGCAGTGCTGGGAGAACAGTTGGGCTCAAGAGGACTTTTTCAATTTTGCTGATTCTGTGATCTTATTCTCATGGGTGTTTGTGCCCATGATCTCTCTACTGGGCTCTTCTCACCACCCCTGCAGCACCATTCAGCCAAGCCAGAGGATCGAGGGCTGGGCTGCAGCTCTGCACCTCCTGGAGTGAGTGGAGGAACATGCCCTGTGGCTCTGGGAAGCCCCCACCCCAGTGCCTGGGCTTTGGCAGGTGGGGTTCACCTGGCTCAGGTGAGCCCCCTGCTATGCCAGGGTGGGCTCTCCGTGGTGCCCAGGCAGGGGTGGGGCACAGTGGGTGCACGTTAGCTGGGGGGTTTAATGAAGGTTGATGCTGGCTGCAGACTCCTGCCTGCAGGATTGGCCACTCCAAAGGTGCTGCCTGATTTCAGCAACACTTGCTGCCTTTGTGCCTGGAAGGGCTTCATCTGGAAAAAACTGAAATAATTGGGTAAAGAGGTGCCTGGCAGAGCTGAGGCTGTTCTGGGTTACACTGGGATGCACAGGAAGCCCTCCTGGCTGGTGAGGGAAAGGTGAGACTTGCCTCATCCCGTGGAGTTAATGCTGCTGGTGTGGGGCAGCCAGGGCTGATTTTCCTCTTGCCTTTCCCTCAGGAGGAAGAGACAAAGCGGCTGCTGGAGCCGGCAGCCAGCCCGCCCAACAAGGTGCTGAACGGAGCAGAGCAGAGCTACCACAACCTGCCGTCAGCACGCACCGATGAGCAGGCCATGCTGTCCTCCATCCTCGCCAAAACAGCCATGTAAGCCTTGGGCTGTGCCCCTGGGGCAGGCAGCACCCTCAGGCGTGTCCCTGGGGCAGGCAGCACCCTCAGGCTGTGCTCTGGGGCAGGCAGCACCCTCAGGGTGTGCCCTAGGGCAGGCAGCACCCTCAGGCTGTGCTCTGGGGCAGGCAGCACCCTCACAGTGTGCCCTGGGGCAGGCAGCACCCTCACAGTGTGCCCTGGGGCAGGCAGCACCCTCAGGCTGTGCTCTGGGGCAGGCAGCACCCTCAGGGTGTGCCCTGGGGCAGGCAGCACCCTCAGGCCGTGTCCCTGGGGCAGGCAGCACCCTCAGGCCGTGTCCCTGGGGCAGGCAGCACCCTCAGGCCGTGCCCTGGGGCAGGCAGCACCCTCAGGGTGTGTCGCTGGGGCAGGCAGCACCCTCACGCTGTGCTCTGGGGCAGGCAGCACCCTCAGGGTGTGCCCTGGGGCAGGCAGCATCCTCAGGGTGTGTCCCTGGGGCAGACAGCACCCTCAGGGTGTGTCCCTGGGGCAGGCAGCATCCTCAGGGTGTGTCCCTGGGGCAGACAGCACCCTCACAGTGTGCCCTGGGGCAGGCAGCACCCTCAGGCTGTGCCCCTGGGGCAGACAGCACACCTCCAGGACAGTGGTGACCCTGGCTCTAGCACACAGCTGGGACTGCCTGCCCGTGGGCCCCAGTGGTCAGCCATAGGTGCTGAGGGGAAAGGAGGAGCTGTGGCAGAGCCCCCCATGTCCCTCTGCCCTCAGACAGCCCCTCCCTCAGCTTTGAGCCCCATGGGCACACAGAGAGAAGACCTGAGGTGTGAGGTAACCCCTCGGGTGCTGGGCTGGAAGTAGGGGCAGGGTTTGGGTAGGAAAGTGATCCATGGGGATGTGGAGAGGGTGGCAGGAGGGGCAGCAGCACTGCATCCCCTTCGAAGGAGGCTTTTCCTCAAATGCACAGGGGCAGTGTGGGGAGAGGGCTGTGTCCAGCCTGGCTGGGAGGGCTTTGGGATGTTCCTAGGCCCCTCTGCTCCCCTGCCTGACATTGCAGAGCTAGTGGCCACTGTGTGTGTCCAGCATGCAGGGCCACAGCAGCTCTGAGCACTGCTCTGCTCTGGGGTGCACACAATGGGGCTCAGCAGGGCCCTGGGTAAGGGCCCAGGTCCTCTGTGAGCCCAGGGCCTGGTACAGGGGCTCTCAGGATATCTGCCAAGGACATTGTCCTCCCAGGGGTTCCTTTTATCTCCAGGTATCTGCATGCCAAGCTCCCCAGAGCCCAGACCAGCCCCCAGCTTCCTGCAGCCTCTGCCTGTCTCCCTCTGCCCCAGGGCAGCTGTGGGCAAACAGTCCCTGGCATTTCCTTCCTGGCAAGCAGCCCGTCCAGCCTGGCACACTTGTGGCTGGGCGAGTTTGGCCTTGAGATGTTTGTCTTGGGGTGCTGGACTTTGTCTGCCCTGGTCAGAGGATGCTCTGAGATGGGGAGGGAACTCAGGGGCAGCAATGAGCCTCCAGTGGGAGCCGCTGTCTTGTGTCTCTGCAGCAACATCATCGACGTGTCGGCAGCGGATTCCCAGGGCATGGAGCAGCATGAGTACATGGACAGAGCCAGGCAGTACAGGTGGGAGCTGCACTTCTACCCTGCACTTCACAGCTGTGTGTGTCCCTGGGCAGGTCCCAGGGGTTTTGGCCTGTGGCAGTGAACTCGGCATGAAGAAGGGCTGCCTCATCTCAGAGAGCAGGGTGCAGCCTGCTCAGGGAACGCTGATGGCAGTGCAGGCAGCAGAGCCCAGGACAAAGGGCTCCTGTGTTCCCCCAGCCCTTGGGGCAGATGATGGGGGGCTGGATGTGACTGCTTCTGCTTGACAGGTGTCTGTGTGGGAGAGCTGGAAGCTCCCTCACCCTCCTGCTGGAGGGAGTGAAGAGGGCTGGATGCTGGGAGTGCAGCACCACTGCTCTCCCTTTCTCCCTCTGGGGGTGCAGCACCCATCTTCTGGATGTGCCCATGTCTTGGCATGGCACTGATGTTGGCTGCTCTCCCTTCACAGCACACGCCTGGCCATGCTCAGCAACAACCTGACGCACTGGAAGAAGCTGCCACTGCTGCCATCCCTGACTAACCAGCCACACCAAGTGCTCGCCAGTGACCCTGTCCCCTTTGCAGACCTGCAGCAGGTGAGCAGGGCTGGGCTGAGCCCTGGGCCCTTGGGATGCTCCCCAGGGACACATCCTCATCCTGGGGGAACAGTAATGCCCAGAGCCCTGACGCAACTTGTTAGAGCTGAGGGCAAAGCCTAGGTCAGGTTTAAGGCCTTGTTAGAGGTGGAGGCAAAGCCCAGCATGGGCTTAGGGACTTTTTGGGGCTGGAGGCTAACCTGCAGCAGTGTCTTTGGGATAACTGGGGATTTTTCTTTGGGATAACTGGGGGTTTCAGTAGCCACCAGTGACACAGCCATGTCTTCGTGCCTGCAGGTGTCCCGGATAGCTGCCTATGCCTTCAGCGCGCTCTCACAGATCCGTGTTGACGCCAAAGAAGAACTGGTTGTACAGTTTGGCATCCCCTGAACCTGCCCTCACCACTGCTGCTTCAGCGCTTTGGGTTGTTTTCGGTTTTTTCCTGATTTTTTTTTCTCTTTGTATCCCTTCCCTCCCCATGCTGCTGCCACAGAACTTGGACAGATACCCTGTTTCCTACTAAATGCCAAGGCGCCCATCATTGGCACGTTGAGCCCACCTGCAGTGCTTGAGGCTTTCTCCTCCTCGTGGGTGGGTGGGTGGGTGGGTGGGTGTGCGTGGGGAAGAGGCTGTGTCAGCTGGATGCTGCCTTGCACAGGGACAAGCACAAAGGGAACAGCCGGTGCAAGGAGGCCCTGGTGTGGGTCAGCACCATATGCCAGGTCACCAGGATGGGTGGGCTGGAGCCAGGCAGATGTGATGCTCTGCATGGGGCCTGGTGGCTCCAACACCATCCCTTCTCCTTTTTACATGTTTAGACCTTTATTTCAGTTTTTTTTTTTTTTTCTTTTTTTTTTCTTTTTTTTTGTTTTTAATTATTATTTTTGCCACAGTAGATAAAGCCACGTTCATCCAGTGCCTGTCTCCACTGTTCTCTGTCAGACACAGCATGGACATGATGGGGGAGCCATGCCCTGGTGGGGGGGTACACACATCTGTCTGACCCCTGTCACCTCTTTGATCATGTCCCATGGGGACAAGGGGACAGGGAATGTATGATGACCCACCTTTAAGGGGAAGGAAGCACCTGAGATTACTAAATGCTCAAGATTGAAAGGAATGTCAAAAGTCAGGGTTTGCAAATAATCAGAAAGTTTCATTAGTAAATGACACACTTGGCATGGAAATTGCAGGGTACCTTTTTATGGATAGGTTTCCGCAGCCTGAAGAGGATTTCTCATTTTCTATGCAAATTAGTTATCATGCACAGTCAGTTCTTTCAGGTCTTCCTGGAAATAGATCCAACAAGTTTGGGGGTCTTTAGTCATCTTAATCCTACCCACCTCCTGCCACTCATTCTTGTGCTGTTTTGTCTTGTGCTTATCAGCAGGAACTACAATAAGGATGTTTTTCCAGGGCTGTCCTGTCTTACCTTGGCTCCCTTCTTCAGCCATATCTTTTTCTTTCTCATGGTGTGTTAATATCAATAGTGTTTATTACCAGCAGTCCTTGGTTGATTCCACAGCCATCCAAGTATCTTTGTTTGAGACATATGCATTAGCTCTCCTATGTTCTGGGAAGCGAATGCTCAGTGAGACTTTGGACTGTGGTTTATAGGGTCATCAGAGAGTGGGCTTCATTATGGATTAGCCCTTTATAATTGAGAGCTCAAAGGGTCTCACTTTGGATTGCTGTCTAGGTCCCAAGAGAGTGGGCTTCAGTCATAGTAATTTTCCATCCTGGCCACGATTTGAGTTGGTTGAAGGTTCAACAGCAAAAATACTGTTCCACTTGGGTTGTTACTTAAGCAAGAAAAATAAGTTTCCAAGTCTGTTCATTAAAAAACAGATGCTCAATAAACATCTGTTAGTTCCTTGGTACAGATTATATCCAATAAGCTCAAGAGGGGCTTAGTCTGGGTGGTCTTTGTGAAGGCCAAGCCTAACAAGCATTTCTCATGTCTTGGTGGGGCCTGGGCAGTGGTGGGGACATGTGCCACCACAGTCCAGTCCATGGCTAAACTTACTTGGGCCTCTACAGGATGAAACAAGGCTGTGGCCACAGGGACAAGCGCAGGAGCCCCCAGGTGAGAGCAGGCCCCACTAGTAGGTCAGGACAGGTTGGGGGGCTGCTGAGGACCCCTGTCTAACTGGCACTGCAGGGCACAGTGGGATGTCTGCATGTGACACCCTGCTAGAGTCCCCCACGTGCCCCCCTGACTCACTGTGGGCTTCCAGTACTCCGTGTGGCCCCACACAACCCCCTGTCATGTGTCCACCTCTCACTGGGGGCTTGAGACCCACACTCTCACACACCCCCGTGGTCCCATCTGTGTCACTCTACCTTCACGGGTGGCCCCTGCCTGTGTTCTCCTTGGCCCCAGGCAGCCCTATAACCCCCCCAACACTAGGGCTTCCCTGGCTTGGACTGCTGCACGTGTCCCCCCGGTAGCCCACGGTCCCGGGGACCGGCCTAGCGCTGTCCCCTCCGGTGCAAGGCGAGAGCCGAACGCCGCGATTCGCGGCCTGCCCGCCCGCGTGACGCCCCCGGCCCGGCGGTGCCCAATGGGCAGCAGCGGGGGCGGGCGCTGCCGTTCGAATAAGAGCGGCCCCGGCCCGGGCCCTGGCGGCTCCGGCGTGGGAGAGGATCGTCAGTACTGCTGGAGCCCCGGCGACACCGAAGCCGAAGACGATCCCCAGCCACGGTCACGGTACGGGGAAAGCTGAGGTGACCTGCGGTGGGGGGCCCGGTGGTTCCCTCGGCGGGCGCTCAGGGCCGCTGAGCGAGGCTGGGCTCGACCTGTGCTGAGGTGGGCAAGGAGCGGAACCCTCGGGCGGGCGGGGCACGCGTGTGGCACAGCCTCCGTCTCGGGCCAAGCTCAGCGGCGTCCCCGTCCCTGAGGGACGGGGCAGTCGCGGCCGGAGCGCTGTGGCTCGGGCTTGTGGTTCTTCGTTTCTCGGGGCTTGGCACAGTCGGAACCTTCGCCAGCGGCACTCGGCGGCCGCGCTCCTTGCGAGTTCCTCTGCTGCCCCCAGCGCCAGTTTGAAAGAACCTTTTCCTTGTGCCCTTCCTGTGCCGTGCTTGGGACGGCCCCATCCTGCGGCCCTGAGCCTCCTGAGGCAGCCCGGGCGCTGCGGAGATGACTTCCGAGAGTCTCCGGAACAGCAGCGAGGGGTGAGCGTCCCTTCCTCGCCTGACTCCTCCCTGGTCTAGCTAGTGACTCGTAGGGTCCGGTTTCCGTTCAATCTGTGGCCGCGGGGTGTGTGCGTATCGGGGGTAGATATTCAGGGGTCAGCTGGATGTGACTCCAGTCAGGTTAGAGGGAGACGTAGCATCGGGGGCCATTCTCTGCCGAGCTCCGGCTTCCCCGAGCTGCGCTGGGGCCGGGAGCGGGTCTGTGCCGGCCTCACCGGCTCAGCTCTCCGTCCCTCGGCCTGGGCTGGGTGACGGCAGTGAGGGCGTCCAGGCTCGGACGATTCCCCTCCCCGCGGCGAGGCGCCGGAGGTTTCTGTGCCGTGCGCCTTTAACGAGCGCGGCCCCGCCGCGGTGACGTGGGGTGGCGCAGGGCCAGGAAGGGGAACCGCCGCCTGCCAGCCCCGCCGAAGAGAAGCTCAACAACTTTCTTTTGTGCGTGGCCGCTGGCTCCCCGGCCCTTCCCGGCTTGCCAGCGCTCATGGCGGATTAACCCCAGCGAGCCGACGACGGCCGCGCGGCCCCGGTAAGGCCCCAACAAAGACTTTCTGCCTCTTCCTTGTTTTGTTTTCCACGGGGCTGGGGGGGGAGCGAGGCGGGGGCGGCGAAGCTCAGCTCGCCCAGCTCCGCCGCCTCGCCGCAGCGTACGGCTCCCGGCCCGGCCCCTCCCCAGCCCCGGAGGGGTGCGGGTCCCCGGGGCCGCGGGTGCCGCGCCGGGCTCGCCAACATCCGGGCGCTCGGGCCGGCGGCTGCTCTCCCCCTCCGCCCCGCGCCTGCTGCGGGCCCGTCCGTGCCGGGGGCTGCCGTGGCTCGCTCACCCCGCCTGGGTGCTTCCCGCAGCCGGACCCTCGCCCGGGACAGCCCGGGGCCCGCGGGCTTTGCGTCCCCCGGAGCGTTGGCACGGCGGGTGCTCCGGAGCGCGGGCTTGCGTAACGCCGTGTTGTGACCGGAGCGGCGCAGGCAAGGAGGGGAAGGACAATGCCGCCGCGGCCGCCGCCACCTCCGGAGCTCGTTCCCCGATCCCCGCCGCCCCCCTGCAGCTGCTCTCGGCGGGGATGCAGCTGGAAGGCGCTCACGGCCGCTGGCGGGCTCCCGACCGCTTCCCGCCTGCCATCACGAATGGCACGTCCTCACGGAGGGTCATGGCGCTGTCTCAGGCGCTCAGGGTGGCCCGTGTCACCAGTGACGGGCCAGGCTGGGAGCGCGGCAGGAGCGGGTAGCCCTGCCTGCCCGTGCAGATCTCACACCAGGCACCAGTGTGTTCGCAGACTGGTTCTGGTAAAACCCAGCTCGACGCTGGTGGGACACGGTTTTCACTCAGGATCTGTCCATCCAGCGCTGCACGAATGCTTTGCCCGGTGCCTTTGGGTGGATTTTTAGAGAGAGGTCTTAGCTCTGCCACCGGGGGGAGGGACAGTAGTTGCTGAGTGACCCAGCCGTGGGACAGGGAGCTGGGTTTTTGCCAAATTGGAGGGAAGACCTGTCCTGCTGAGGATCCCATGTGTCCCAGCTGGACTGATGGCAGCGGGAGCTCGTGTTTGCTGGGCAGCTGCAGATCCCAGCCAGGCTCCTGGCCCGTCAAGGTGTGGGCGTCCAGGTGCAATAATACAGGCTGAGGAGCCCCGTCCTCATCTGGGTGACTTTTTGGCTCCCAGCAGTCCCCTCCCCTGGAAGACTGCCAGGGTGGCACCGGGGGCAGCCAGCGTGGAGGCAAAGGTCGCTGTGAAGGGGACCTGGCAGTGATCCCAGATCCCGTCAGGGCAGCTCATCCCCGCTCCCACCCAATGCAGCTGTGAGCTCCCTGTGCCCCCAGCAGGTGGTTCTTTCACTAGCAGCAGTGGAAGGGGAGCTGGCAGCTCTTCAATGGCTTGGCCACTGCCTTGCTGGGCTAGAAATGTTAGTGACATTTGCAGGCGAGGGAGGGAGGAAGGCACAGCAGGAGAATGAGGAGCCGGAGCAGCAGTTTTCCACTGACCCCTTGTCAGAATCCTAATCTGTGGGAGTGGACCAGGCTGCTGCTCATCGTTGCTCCCCACTCTGAGCCTGTGGGGAAGCAGGAGGATGCTGGCTGCTCCTGCACAGCTGGCCAGATGCAGGGACACATCCTTCCTTGGTGGGCACAAATGCCTGGTGCTGGGTGCAAGTAATTTAGTAACATAGTTACTATAGTTTACCTTTTTTATCCCCAATCCCCCTTTGTTGATGTTTTTAGGTCTGGGCAGGAACCTGATAGGCTGGCCACAATGTCACTTCATGGTGAAAGAGTTGCTGCTCTCCTGGCTTGGGTAAGTCCCCCCTCCTGTGCTGGAGCTCGCTGCATGGGTGGGACATACTGCTGCCAGCTTCGAGCTCGATGCTGGGGCTTGTCACAGGAGGGATTGTGGCTGGGGCAGGCCCTAGGGTAGTCCAGTTCCTACTGTTCCTGGGCAGGTGGGTGTTTGCAGGAGAAGCCTTGCTCACCCTTCCTGTTGAGCAACCAGAAATGCTGGAATGGCTTGGTCTGGTCATGGAGACTGCCTGGGAGATGGAGCTGAGCCTGAAGCAGGCAGCAGCTGTACTGTAAAGGTGTTGTTGGATCTGTCTCACAAAGCACTCCTGTGTCCAAGTGAAAACTCCTAGAATGGTTTGGGTTAGAAGGGGCTTTTAAGCTCATTCAGCTGGAATGCCCTGCCATGGGCAGGGAGACCTCCCACTAGACCAGCTTGCTCCAAACCACATCCGGCCTAGCCTTGAACACTTCCAGGGATAGGGCAGCCATGGCTTCTCTGGACAACCCTCACAGGAAAGAATTTCTTCCCAATATCCCATCTAACCCTGCTCTCTTATCAGTGAGAAGCCATTTCCTCTTGTCCTGTCACTCCAGGCCTTTGGACAAAGTCCCTTTCCTGCTCTTTTGAACCCCCTTTAGGCACTGGCAGGGGCTCTAAGGTCTCCCTGGAGCCTTCTTTTCTTCAGGCTGAACACCCCCAGGTCTCTCAGCCTCTCCAGGGAAGAGGGCTCCAGCAGTGTGATGAATGGGACCTGTGCAGACTCCCAGATGTGGAGCGGTGGGGATTGTGTTCATCTGTTCCCTGGGAAGGGGTGATTTAAAGGGGTGGATTTACTTTCACCCCCAGACCAATCTTGCTGTCCCCTGCCAGGACTGGAGGTGGTGAGTGGCACAGCACAGTGTTGTCTTGGTTTCTGACTGTCCCACACCATTTCTAGGTGAACAGCACCAAGGTTTGTCCTGATCCCGTCAATGATCTGTCCCAGCTCCAGGACTGCAGTGTCTTCATCAGAATTATTCACAAAATGTGAGTATGGGGAGCTGTGCACATTTCAGACCACACATCTGGGTCTGTGCTGTCCCTGGAGCCATGGCCTCAGCCCCCAGGAGCTAAGGGCTCCTGTCTTGGGCAGGGTGGGAGTGGGGGTGTGGGGTATTTATTCCTCCTCTGGCCTATGAGATATTGAGATCTCCATCTCCTCTGTGGCACTGCACAGCTGTGGTCTGCCTGCAGAGCTGCTGGGTCCCACAGAGCTGCCCAGGGAATGTTTTGGTCAGAGTTCCTGACCTTTGAGACCTGTTATCACATCTGCACTCAACATCTGGGTTCACTCCTGGCGTTGTAGAAAAGACCTGAGTGCTGCTGCCAGTGGCACAAAGGTTCCTGCAGCTGCACAGGTGATTATCCATTTCTGTTGGTGCTCTCTGGTGAGGGAACACCCAGCAAGTTTTCCTGAGTGGCAGCCTTGGGATCCCGAGGAAGCCTTGTATCTGGAAAGCAGTGTGTAAAGCATGACAATTTCTGCCTCATGAGGTGCTTCTGTTGCCTTGCCCTGCTGCTGAGTATGGTGTGGTCAGGATGGAGCCTGTGTGCTCTGCCCTGGCACCTGAGGTGGCTGGGCAGGGGTGGGAGGAATGCCTCCTTCAGGAATTGTGTTTGTTCCCTGGGAGCAAGGGGCAACTATAATCTACAGGCCATAATGGGCATCAGAGGTGGGACAAAGCCTGGTGGTTGAGGAGCTGACAAAAACAAATGGAGAGGGTGTGAAGCTGCCGTGCATTGCTTTCAAACCCTTCCGGTGGGAGGCTCACTGGGAGCCTGTCTCCTATAATTACCTCCTGCACAGGGTAAGGAGAGCCTGCCTGGAGCAGGGATCTGCCTGCAGTGGGTGGGGAGGAAGGAGCTGCCTGCACCACAGATATATTTAGTCAGACCTGGTTAATCTCCTGGCTCTGTGCTCCAGCTGGGATTAGCAGGGATCCTGGTGGCGTGTGCTCTCTAAAGAGGCCTGGCCATTGCTTGATAAAGTGGGGTGGCAGCAGGGCAGCTGCCACAGCAGCTGGCTGATCTGAGAGCTCCTGGTGGCACAAGAGGAAGTCTGTGAGGATGAGCAAATCCTCGTGGCAGCCCCTGTCCCAGGCCAGGTTCTTGTTTTTGGCATGTTGGGAGTAAGAGACAGTACTGAAGCAGTGCTGGTCAAGCCTGATTGGTGTGGGTTTTGGGCATGCCATTTCTGAGCTGCAGTTTGGTTTAATAACCTCTGTGGGTCTCCTCCAACTCAGGATATTCCATGAACTGGTGGCTGCTCAGGAAGAGTGTAGTTGCAAATAAGTGCAAGAGGAAGCTTCAGCTTCCCAAAATCCAGCAAGAAAAGCCCAAGGCTGCATGCACGGACTGGCCCCTGTGGTGCTTCCTGGCCAGTGGGGCCACCACAAGCCCCCTGTGCTGTGCTGGATGCTGGGGCTGGCAGGCAGAATAGGAAGCAGTGCCAGGGGGTGTTGGCTGCCTGGCTCCAGCAGGGGGATTCTGGGGGATTCCCCTCCTGTGGTTGGTCCTGGCTCTGCTGGCCCTGGTGTGGGGGCAGAAGGCAGAGCAGCGCCCCAGAGCCAGCCCTGGCTCAGCAAACCCTGCTGCACAAACCTCAGCGTTGGTCTAATCCCTCCAGAAGGAGTTAATGCAAGTCTTGCACTCTTCCAGCCACGGGAGCAAGGAGGGGGAGTCTGTGCTGGAGCAGCCACTGCCAGAGAGGATCTCCTTCATCCATGGTTTCCTGCAGAGTAAGACCCTCCGCTGGTGCTGGGGAAAGTGACTGCCCCTCCTCGGTGCCCCTGACCTCTGAGAGAGTCTGGGCTGCTGTCTGCAGCTTCCTCTCCACAAAGTGACCCCCTCACCCCACATCAGCATCTTTGTGAGGTGCCAGCAGCTTTCCTGCAGCAGCCTGTGGAAGGGGAAACTTCCAGACGGAAATCCTTATCAGATCCCAGGTTCAGAGCAAAAGAGGTTCTGGATGTGAAGGGCAGGGTGCCAGTGGCTGCTCTGGTGATGCTGCCTGGAGTAGTTTTCCTAGTTGGGTACCTGCTCTTCAAATCCCAGTTGAAAACCTTTACCCAAGCAGAAATCCTGGGAGGGGAAATGGGAAATATCTCACACTCTTGTTCAGTGTGTTATCACATCTGGGTTCACTCCTGGTTCACTCTTGTTCAGTCTTTCCTTGAGGGAAGACTCGATATCCCACCTCATATCCCATCCAGAGATGGAGCTCTCTGTTTGTGCTGATGTTGGGGGAGATGCCAAGGTGGGGAAGCTGGGATTTAGGGTGGGATTCCAGGGAGTGGAATGAAAGTTGGTTAGAGCTAATGGCCAAGGCTGACCACGGGGATCTCAGCTCTGGAGCCCATCCTGCCCCATGTCCCTTCTCCCTGAGGATGCATTCCAGTGCCCTCCTGGCCATGAGTGCCACCTCAGGGGAGGCAGTGTGCCCAGTGGCTCCTGTGTGACTGGGAATTCTGCTTCGTGTTGCAGAGCACTGCCGGCACAAAGTGGCTGCAGAAAACCTTGTCTCTGCACAGAAACTCCTGGATGGAGAGGAGCTGGCCCTGGCCAAGGTAACTGTGTGGTGTGTTTTAGTCCCAGATGGCACCAATGTGCTTGGGACTGGCCTGGGGTTACTCATGCTTTTCCTGCCTTGCTCAGGTGGCTGTGCTGCTCCTGTATCACACCTCCATGAGTTCCAAGGACTCTGGGGACTGGAATGAACTTGACTACAAGACCCAGGTAATCCCTTTGGGGTTCCTCCTCTGGATCTGGGGTGCAGAGGGAAGCAGCAGTTCCTTTGGGGGAAGGTACTCTGGGACTTGCACTCCTGGGTCTCACTGAAAGGCGGTGTGGAGTGGGCACTGTGGTGCTCACTGGTGGTTTTGGGCTATCAAAAGCTTGTGGCAGGCAAGTGTGGGCAGCAGCACAGGCAGGCAGGGAGCTGCCCCACGCCTGCTGTGGTGCTGCCTGTGACCTGCAGCAGAGCCACTAACTCTGCAGCTCCTCCAACACAGGTTGAACTGGCATCAATTGTCAAATTTGTGCTGGATAACGAGGAGTGCCTGAATGAGAATTTGGAGCCATTTCTGCAGAGGAAAGGTAAGTGCTGCCCTGGATTTTCCTCTTGTTTATCCTGCTGTAGCTGCCCAGCTGTAAAGGCAGCTGCATAACCCAGATGTGCTCAGCTACAAAACAGTCCCCTGTAAACTCCCAATAGTAGGGCTACCTCAGACCTGCTGGCTCTTCCTACTCAGCAGTACCTCAGCCTTTCCCTGGGGGAGAGGAGCAGGTGGGATGCTGACAGCCTTGTGGAAGCAGAGTTGCTGGGGAAGGCCTGTGGAGCAGGAGGGATGAGGATGTAGGGCAGGTTTTTGGCTTCCTCAGTTGGCTATTCCATCCCTACTGGAATTTGTGGTTCCTGTCCCCCTGAGATTTTAGCTGCTCAGCCTCTTAGATATTAAAGATGGCAGCCTTCTTCTCCCTTTTTATTTCCTGCAGAGGCACCCTTGTCCAGTGTGTCCAGCAGCAGTTCTGAGGAACATTCCCCACTGTTCTCTCTCCCTTACAAGAAAGAGGTGCATTTCCTGGAGCTGCAGAAGATCGCCTCCTTCCCCAGCACCAAGTATGTGCCCTGCCTCCTGGCTGCCAGGGGAAATGGAGGGAGGGAGGGAGGGGTGGGTGGGGCAGCTTTTGGGACCCACAGGTGTAGCCAGGCTGCACACTGACTCCCCAGAATGCCCTGTTCTGTCTTGGTGCTCTCCTGCTGCACGTTGCTCTGGCATGATGTGGGGATGCATGATGGAGGTGAGCTTGGGCTCCAGCTCCTTTTAGAATCATGGAATCGTTCAGGCTGGAAAAGCCCTCTGAGACCATCGAGTCCAACTATGCCCTCAGCTCTGCCAAGGCCACCACTAAACCATGTCTCCAGTGGAGGCATTTTTCCATATTTGCCCCTGGAGACCTCCAATAAAAGACCAGCTTTTATATTACCTCCTTTATGGAAATGGTTTTGTATGTGTGTTGTTTTGTTCCTAGATTTTGAAGGCAGCAGTTCCTTGGGGGATGCAGGCAGGAGAGCCTGCCCCAGAGATGGGGGTGCAGAGTGGGTCTGGCTGCATGGGGCCTGGGCTGGCTCAGGATAATCCAGCCTTGTGTGTGTCTCTCTCTGCAGCCTCCCCAGCACTCCGTCTTCGCCCATGGGGGACATCATGCAGACCCCCCAGTTCCAGCTGCGGAGGCTCAAGGTGCAGCTGGCCTTTGAGAGAAAGAAACAGGAAGAGCTGGAGGTGGAGGTGGTGGAGAATCACAAGCTCATCATGGAGAAGGGTCAGTACCAGCACATCCTGGGGTGCAGGGAGGGCTCTTGGGCAGAGATCTCCCCTTGTTTCTCTGACTTTTCTTTTGTGACCCTACCACAACTCTGCTCATGCATGGTCCATCCTGCCATGCCACAAGTGAGACTCCAGGTTCCTTCTTCCATCTTGTATTGCCTTATATATCGTGGGCAACAAAAGCCATGACTGAAGCAACACCTATGCTGAGCAGCAGCACTGGTAACCTGGCTCTTTGATCTCCTGCTGGAGAGGGTTTCTGTGCAGAAATGCTGTTGTGGGGGCTTCAGGTGACATGAAAAGTTGGTAATGGGCCCTTTCTTGCCCCCTTTCCCAGATGCTCAGATCACCAAGATGCAGCAGCAGATTGATCGCTTGGTAAAGCTCAATGAGAAACAAGCTGAAGACCTGCTGGAGCCCAAAGAAATGGAGGAGCTGAGGGAGAAGAATGAGAGGTAATCCTCCAGGAGCATCCACTCCTTCCTCCTAGGTGGGATCTTGTCACTCCCATATCCCCAGACTCTATGTTGTCTGTCTCTTCCCTAGCAGTGCATGAAACAGGGGAGAAAGCAAACCTTCTGGTTCCTCTGCTGCTGGGGACAAGACAGCAGGCACAGAATCAAAAAAGAGCCTGGGTTGGAAGGGAACTTAAAGCTCATTTAGCTGAAATACCCTGCCATGGGCAGGGCCATCTTCCACTAAACCAGGTTGCTCCAAGCCCCCTCCTACCTGGCCTTGAATCTCTTCCAGGGATGGGGTAGCCACAGCTTCTCTAGACAGCCTGTGCCAGGGCTTCATCACCCTCTCAAGGAAGAGTTTCTGCCCAATATCCAATCTAACCCCGTCCTCTGTCAGTGGGAGACCATTCCCTCTTGTCCTGTCACTCCAGACTGGTGTCCAAAGTCCCTCTCTGTCTGTCTTGGAGCCCCTTTAGGTGCTGGAAGGTGCTCTGTGGTGTCCTCAGAGCCTTCTCACCATCAGGCTGAACACCCCCAGGTCTCTCCAAGTCTGTCTCCAGAGCAGAGGGGCTCCAGCAGCCCTTGGAGCATCTCCTGCGGACTTGTCCCAGTAGCTCCACATCCTTGTGATACTGAGGACCTCAGAGCCAGAGGCAGCTCTGCAGATGGGGTCCCACCAGAGAGGAGCAGAGTCCCCTCCTCCCTTGTTGCCCACGCTGTGGGATCAGCCCCTGACACAGCTGTGCCACCATCACGCTGCCTGTGCCCTCGGGGCAGTTATGGCCTGCAGCCCGTTTTTATTGCAGTGGGCATGGATCCAGTCCCAAACCATGCAGCCTGTTCTAACAGCCCACTCTTAACCCAAATCCTGCATGGGAGCAGTTAATCCTGTTATGTGAAAAGGGTGTGCTGCCCTTGTGGGTCTCACCTGCCCTGGAATAGGGGAAGCTTTCAGGGTGATCGTGGAACTCCTGACTCCAGCCCATTTCCCAGGCCTTTACTTTGATCCCATGTCACACACTTGAAATCACCTGTCACACTGCATCCTGGTCTTTGCTCTGTCCCTGTGCCATTGTTTACTCGGGAAGGCTGCCCAACCTCCACTGGAAGTGCCATGTCTTTTTTTGTCCTTTCCTCACTTATTTCCCTTTGCAGGGGGGTGGCTGGAGTCCCACAGCTGCCTCTGCTCTCAGTTTGGAGCAGCTGGGCATCTGCAAAGCACAAAGACTGGTTATCTGTACTCTGCTTTGCCACCTGTTGGGACCCAGTTTTAGAGCTGGGTTGATGGTAGAGTCTCAGCAGGGCATGGAGATCCCTTGGAACCTTTCGTTTCTGTGGCAATATCCAGCAGCAGCGATCCCTGGTGATATCCTTGCCTGCTGCCAGCATGCACCGCCTCCTTAAGCACCTCCTTTCCCACAGCCTGGTGGGGCGCCTGCACGAGGCCTTCAGGCAGTGCCAGGACCTGAAGACTGAAAAAGCCCAGATGGACCGGAAAATCAACCAGCTCTCCGAGGAGAATGGGGATCTTTCCTTCAAGGTGCAGTGTCCTCTGCGTGTCCCCACAGCCCAGCTGGTTGTGATGGAGCCCGGGGGGAGGGTTTGATGGCAGTGCTGGATGCTGGGATGCTTCTGGTTCTGCTAATGCAATCTTTGACCCAGTGACCAAGCCTGCCTTGGGTTCTGGATCCTGATCCAAATAGGAACTCTGGTGGGGGAATGGTGACTGGGTGGAGCTGCCTGCATGTGGTGAACACCCAGAAGCCAGGATGCCCATGTGTGCTGCAGCTCTTGAGAAGTGGGAGTGGGGGAGTTTGGGAGCAGCAAAGGCACACTCTGCCTCTCTTCTGGACTGGGTGGATTTTCATTGGCAGCTGCGGGAGATCGCCAGCAATATGGTCCAGCTGCAACGAGCCCTGAATGAGCTCTCAGAGGAGCACAACAGTGCCATGGCACAGTCGCAGGAAAAGCAGCGGCAGCTGGAGAAGGAGCTGCATGCCGCTGTGCAGGATAAGGTCAGGGGGCTTGGGGAGTGGTGGGTGGCCCCCTGTAGCTTCCCCATTGTCCCTCCCAGCTGGGGGACACGCCAACTGCAAGCAGGGTGCAGCAGCCAGGAGCCCTCCTGCCCATTTTTGCCAGCACACGGGGAGAAGCTGTGTAACTGTCAGCTCCTGTGGGAAGCCTCTCCCTGAAACTAAGGAAGGGTTCCCCAGGGTGAGACAGGCTGCTGTCCTTGGTTGGTTGGCTCTTTGGTCTTTCCCCCATGCTCAGTCCCATCTCTGTCACCAGAAATGCTCCGAAGAGAAAATCGAGATTCTACAGGGAAAAATTTCGATGCTGGAGGAGCAGTTGGCCAAGCTGGAGGAATGCAGCGCCCAGGAGAAGGGAGAAGTCATGGGAGACATTTTGAAGGTACATTGGGGCTCCTGCAGCTTCAAGGGCTTGAATGGTAGACGACTCCAGTTGGAGAGAGCAGCAGGTGCCAGGAGAGGCATGGCAAAGCCATGTAGGGCAGAGCCTACTGCTCTGTGCTGCTGGATAGGGGATGTGGGGCTGAGCACTCTGGAAGAGCTCCTTTTGGGCTGAATTTGCAAATCCTGCTGCCAGGGAGCTAGTGCCTTCCCCAGCCTGCCACAATATGAACTGGTTGTGAAGGGAGCATCTCCTGCATGGTGAAAAGAAGGTGTTTGGTCCAAGGGAGCAGAGTGGCACAAGGCTGAGGGAAAAGCAAGAGGTGCCCTTGGGGTGTGATGAGAGGGAAGGCAGGCACTGGGCAGCTCCCAGTGGGATGCAGCACGTGGGGCTCTGGTGAGCATGTTGGCTACAACTTGAGTAACACCTAGGGCGTGCATGTTTTGTCCCTGTAGTAGTCTGACCTTGGCTGGGCACCAGGCACCCACCAAGCTCTGCTATCACTCCCCTTCCTAGCAGGATAGGGGAGAGAAAAATAAGATGGAAAATAACTAGTAGGCTGAGATAAGGCAATTTACTAAAGCAAAAAGAGTGAAAGCTTGTGTGTGTTTAAGCAAAGAGAAAAGCAAATCTCTAGTTCCCATCAGCGAGTGATGTTTAGACACTTCCTGAGAAGCAGGGTTTCAGCTCATGTAGTGTCTGCTCCAGAAGGCAAACACTAAAATAATGAGTGCCCTCCATTCCTCCCACGTCCCTTATCTTTTATATCTGAGCTGACATCATATGGTGTGGAATATCCCTTTGGTTAATTTGTTAATTAACCTCATTGTGTTAATTTGGCCTCATTGTGTCCACTCCCAGACCCTTGCTGGGGGTGGGGGTTAAGAGTTCCCTTGGAACTTTCCCTTGGAAGCTTTCACAGTGCTGTGCTTTGCGTGGGTAGCTGGAAAGGTGTTGATATCACAGCAGTGTTTTGGGTACTGCTGAGCAGCACTATCTGAGTCAGACCCAACAGAGTCTCCCTGCTCTTCTGTTTGCCAGCTGGAGGAGCTGAAGCAGGAAGTGTCCAGCCTCACGGCCAAAGGACTGCAGCTGGAGGAGGCGAAGCAGCAGCTGGAGAAGGAGAAGCAGCAGCTGGACAGCCTTGTCACCAGCCTCCAGAGCTCCCTCTCTGAGAGCCAGCGGGCTCAGGAGAGGCTGAAGCGGGACCTGCAGGCACGGGCTGCCGAGGAGCAGGCTGAGCGGCTGGCTGCCCTGAGCGCCCAGCATGAGCAGGCCCTGCGGGAAAGGGACTCTGCCCTGCAGCAGCTCCAGCAGGCCAACACATCCCTCAGCAGCCAGCTGCAGGCCAGGGATGAGGAGAAGGCTATGCTGAGCCGCAAGGTGGGCGAACTGGAAGCCCAGATCCTGGAGCTGGGTGCCCAACGGCAGCAGGGAGTGGCAGCAGAGGCACTGAAAGCCCAGCTGCAGGAGCTGGAGGGCAGGCTGAAGGAGAGCCAGCAGAGGCTGGCTGAGAGGGACAAGCTGGCCCGGGAGAACAGCCGCCTGCAGGAGCAGCTGCTCTTCCTGGAGGAATCCCTGCGGAACACTGAGGGAATATTGGAGGATGAGAAGAGACGGGCAGCTGAGTGCCTGGAAGGCAACCTGGCCAGGATCGCTGAGCTGGAGGCAGAGAGACAGCAGCTGGTTCAGGGCCGGGAGCCAGCCCTGCCGGAGCAGGGTAAGGAGCTGGCCACACACCGGGTGTCACAGGAGAGCCCGGAGCAGCCCGTGGGAGCCTCTCCTGCCGCCCGAGGGGAGGACGAAGAGTGCAGGCGGCTGAAGGAGGAAATGCAGGCGCTGAGCCGGGAGCACAGCCGGACCTGTCAGCAGCTGCAGGCTGAGCAGGAGAAGGTGGCTGTGCTGGAGGCCCAGGCAGAGCGGCTGGCTGGCCTCCAGGCTGACTTGTCCAGCGCTCAGTCATGGGCAAAGGAGAAGGAGAAAGAGGAGCAGAAGCTGAGGGCCGAGATGTCATCCCTTCAGGAGAAGATGGCTGTGGTAGAGCAAGCAGCAGCCCAGCGTGTGGCCAAGCTGGAGGCGGATGCCCAGAGAGCTGCTGAGGCACTGGAGGGAGTCTCCCAGCAGCTGTCCCAGGAGAAGCTCAAGTCCAAGGAGCTGGAAGGCACCATGGATCAGCTGCGGATTGCAGAGAAGGAGCTGGTGTCCCTCCGCTCTGCCGTGCAAGAGAAGGAGAGCTGGAAGGAACAAGTGTCCCAGTGTGTCCAGGAGATGGAGAGGAAGAACACCCTGATCAGCAGCCTGGAGCAGGAGGTCTCCATCCTCCATCACCAGGTGAAAGAGAAGGAAGGGGAGAGCAAGGAGCTGAAACGCCTGATCCTGGCTGAGTCGGAGAAGAGCAAGAAGCTGGAGGAGAGGCTGCGGGTGCTGCAGACTGAGATGGCCACCGCAGCCTCCCGTGCAGCCGAGAGGTGCTCCCTGATGAAGGTGGAGGTGCAGCGGTGCCAGGACGAGATGGAGAAGCAGCGGATGACCATTGAGGCCCTGAAGAGGGACCGCCACAGCCAGAGCGAGCGGGAGGATGAGCTGAGGCAGGAGGCAAAGGTCTGCCAGGACAAGTGCCTGCAGAAGGAGCAGCTCCTGGCTGCTCTGCAGCAGGAGCTCGACAGTGCTCGGGCCAGACATGCCTCCCTAGAAAGCCAGCAGCGCCAGGACCTGGAGCAGAGAGCAAAAGCTGTGTCCACGCTGCAAGGTGAGCTAGCGCAGGCCAAGCTGGAGGCGGCCAAGGTGCCATCGCTGCGGGAGCAGCTGGCAGAAAAGGAGCGGGCCCTGCAGGAGTATGAGAGCAGCAAGGGGGCAGCCATGGAAGAGAGGAAGAAGCTCCTGGAAGAGACGCAGAGACTGACAAGTCAGGTAGGAATTCCACTCCTAGCAGGAGGAATGTGGATGGGAGAACCCTCCTGGAAAAGGGATGTGGTTCAGCCTTCTGCGTACCCCTGAATCCATGTCCTGCTCAGCACAGGGACTAGGGGTGTGGGACACATTTCTAGGTGTGAAAGGGACTGTCACATTCAGGTGCTGGAGTGTTTTCAGAGAAGGGCAGCAATGCTGGGGAATGATCTGGAGCAGCAGCTAAGGGAGTTGAGAGGGGGGCTAAGCCTGGAGAAAAGGAGGCTAGGAGGGGATTGTCTCTGCCCTGAAAGGGTGAAACAGCTCCCTGAAAAGAGGATGCAGCCAGATGGGGGTCTCCCAGGTAACTTGTTCTGCCAGTTAACAAGTGACATGACAATAGTTTCAAGTTGTGCCTGGGGAGGCTTAGGTTGGCTATTAGGAAAAAATTCCTTCCCTGAAAGGGTTGTCCAGTCCTGGCACAGTCTGCCCATGGCAGTGGTAGATTCCCTGTCTCCGGAGGGATTTAACAGACATGTGGACGTGGATTAGTGGTGGTCTTGGCAGTGCACTCAGTCTCAGAGGGCTTTTCCAACCTAAATTACTCCATGATTGTATGAAAAACCACCTGTGTCTCAGTGGTGTATTCACCTCTGCTTTTTGTGCTTGTGGGTGGAGCAGTTGGAGATAATCCAGAAGGACCAAACTAAGCAGGTAACACACACCAAGAGCTGGCTGCTCAGTGACAGTGCACAGCCCTCCTTGTTTGTCACTTCCTGCTGGAGCCACCCTCTCCTCTGTACTGTACTGTGAACTGTGGACTGTACAGTACTGTGAACTGTTCACAGCATGGACCCAGCCATGGGGCACTTGGCTCCAAGTCTCTGGGCACCTTCACCTCCAGGGAGCAGCAACTGGGCTCCCATCCTGCCACCTGCTCCCTCACATTAATGCCTGCAACTTGGCCTGGCTTCTCACATGCCCCATGGCAGGACATGCAGCAAGTGGCTACCAGGAGCATGCAAGGCTCCTCAGCATAGGACTGTCTCAGTGCTGGGATGGCTTCTCCCTCCAGCTTTAATCAAGGCCCAGCTCTTGGCACAATAGATAGGAACAGCTGTGCTCAGGCAGCATGGCCCAGATGTGGCTAGAGCAGCATTGATCTCAGATGTGGTAGGAGTTAGCACTTGGGAAACAATGCTGGAAAAGCCACATTTCCCTGTCCAGTCCCGGCCAGAACTGCCCAGGACTCTGCAGAGACCTTGTGACTATGAGCAGGGGGCTGAGGGCTCCTCAAGCATCCTCTGGAGCAGGGAGAGCATGGCCAGGCCAGAACTTGCAGCAGCCAGCTACCTGTGTCAAGAGTGCTGGACGACCTGTGGGACTCCAGGTTGCAAGTGCTTGGGCACTGGGAACTTAACATGGGCTTTGCTTCCAGCCCGTGACTGCTCCTTATGCTTGGGTAGTTGCAGCCAGCCTTGCTGTAAGGATTAACATGGGGTGGGTGACTGTCACCTTGCCATGTCCTGGGATCTTCCTTGGCAGTGGGTGGTGCTGAGCAGTTGCCCTGTGGCAGGAAATTTCTTCATTGTGCCCTAGAGCTGGCTAGAGAGGAGGGGCTGTTCTCCTCCACAGGAAGATGGTAGTTTTGTGACTGGAGCTGGTCTCACCAAGCCAAGTTCTTTCTTCCAGGTGGACGAGCTGAATAAAAAGCTGACTCAGCATGAGAAGGCCACCTGGACCCAGCAGCAGAGAGTTAAGGTAAAGAGGGACCAAAAGCCTGGGGGCTGAGCCCTGGAGCTGTTAGTGCTGCCAGGGGGCTCACCTGGGTTGCCTCTAAGCCAGTCTCTTCCCTGTCCACAGGCACTGGAAGGGGAGCTGCAGACAGCAGTCAGAAGCCATCAGGAGAAGGTGGCAGAGCTGCAGGGGCAGCTCATCCAGAAGGAGCAGGCAGCTGAGCACTACAAAGGGCAGGTATGTTGGGGGCTAGTATGGCCTTGCTGTTCCTGACACTGCTGGGAAGCTTGACAAGATTCCTCTGCTTTATATCCTAGATGGAGAAGGCAAAAAGAGATTATGATGCCAAGAAGCAGCAGAACCAGGAGCTATCAGAGAAGCTGAAGGCCATGGAGAACCTGCAGAAAGAGAACACAGAGCTTCAGAGCAAATCAGAGAGGCTGGCCAAGGAGCTACAGCAGAGCATCCTGCAGGCCAAGGAGTCTGAGATGAGCTGCAAGAATCTAACCAGCCAGATTTGCAGCCTGGAAGCTCAGGTGGGTATGGCATAGTTGAGCTTCACCCTCCTTGTCCTCACTTTCATCACCACCTCACTTGGAGGATAGATCCATCCATTCCTCCCTGTTTCCCATTCAGGTGCAGGAACTCAGCAAGTTCCAGGGGAAGACTGCCACAGTAAAGGGACATGAGGCTTCCTTTGAGAGTGTGGCTGACCAGAGCACTGATAGCCTTGATGAGGCACAGCAGCTCAGCTCCTCCAGGTACCAGATCAGTCTTTTTCCAGCACCCCAAAAATCCACCATTCCCGATGGCCTGGTCAGCCTGCTGGTGCTCCCCTCATCCCCTGTCTCTGCAGGAAGGCTACCAGCTCTCAGCTGGAAGTCTCAGTGGTGCCGTCAGACAGCGAAGAGTCACTGCTGTCTCAGCGGCTGCCCCGGACCAAGTCATCCCTGGAGAGTCTCTACTTTACTCCCATCCTCTCTGAGACACGGTCACAGCTCCAGAGCAGCGCCAACTTCCCGGCAGACTTCTCGCCGGACTCGGGCTGCAAGACCCGCTCTGCCCGGCGCCGCACCACCATCAACATCACCATGACAGATGTGAGCAGGGGGCCCCTGCTGGGGAATGCAGGGATCAGGAGCAGCACTGCAGAGGGACTCAGCAGGCTGGGAACTGAAAAGCTGAACATGACCTGTTAATGTGCACTGGCAGCCTAAAGTCCAGCCGTGTCCTCAGCTGATCCCCCCCAGCACAGTGGGTAGCAGTGCAATGTGGGGATTTTGCCCTTCTGCTCCACTCTGCGTATGAAACCCCACCTGCAGAGCTGCTTCCAGCTCTGGGGCCTCGAGATCAGAATGACATGGAGTTGCTGGAGCAAGGACAGAGGAGGTCACAGAAGCTCTCCAAGGGCTGAAGTCCCTCTACTCTGGAGATAGGTTGAGAAAGGTGGGGGGTGTTCAGCCTGGAGAAGGCTCCAGGAAGACCTTATAGCCCCTGCCAGTGTCTAAAGAGGCGCCAAGAGACCTGGAGAGGGACTTTGGACATAGGCCTGGAGCGACAGGACAAGGGAGAGTGGCTTCCCATTGACAGAGGGCAGGGTTAGATGGGATATTGGGAAGAAATTCTTCCCTGTGAAGTTGCCTAGAGAAGCTGTGACTGCCCCATACCTGGAAGTGTTCAAGGCCAGACTGGATGCAGCTTAGAGCAGTCTGGTCTAGTGGAAGGTGTCCCAGCCAAGGGAAGGAGGAGGTGGAAGGAGATGAGCTTTAAGGTCTGTTCAACCTAAACCTATCTATGGATTTTTCTCTCCCAGAAACAGGGAGAGTCTGAGGAACTGGTCTGCATCAAGAACATCCCATTGGCTCAGTCCACAAAAACATCTTCCCCTGCTAAGGGCCGTCTGCGCTCAGGTGCCTCCACCCGCTCCCTCACCAGCTTCCCCTCCCAGGAAACCCTTGCAAAGCTGGAAGCCTCCTCCCCAGAGAAGAGCCCTGACCATTCAGTACTGCTGGGCCTCCCTGGGTACCGACCAGTCACGCGTAGCTCCCTGCGCTTGCAGCGGACCAGCATCTCCAGCCTTGGTGTGTATGGGCGGGGAAGGCACTGGGACTGCTGGCTGTGGGGTTCTGCCCTGCCTTGGCGGAGTCAGGTCTTACCTGGAAGCCCCCTGACCCTTCCTTGCTTTGGATTTAGGCCAGAGCACCATGAAGCTGGGCATGTGCCAGGATGAGCCGGAGCAGCTGGATGACTGGAACCGCATTGCAGAGCTGCAGCGGCGAAACCAGGCCCGCCCTCCCCACCTGAAAACCAGCTACCCCCTAGAGAGCATGGTAAGGGCCGGGAGGGGGAGGTCAGGCAGCCCTTTGTCCAGAACTGGGGTTTGGGAGGGGGTCTGGGAACGGACAGTGCTCCTCAGTCCCCACATCCTCTCCCCAGCCCTCCACCTCCTTGGGAACCATCACGGATGAGGATGTGAAGATGGGGGACCCAGAAGAGACGCTGCAGCGTGGCAGAAGGCAGTCCTCCCAGCCCGTGGCCACCAGCAGCCAGGCCGGCAGCATCACCACCCGGCAGCGGAGGAAGCGCCTCTCGGAGGAGACCCACCAGGGCCCTGACACCCCCCCGGTGAGCTCAGCCCAGTCCCCCAGCACAGCACCCTACTGGGAACAAGGAGCTCATCACAGCTCCCACTGGGAACAAGATGGGTTCCAGCGTTTGAGGGAGCTACTGTGGCCCGTATTTGCCACATGTTCCCACTGATCCTGGATTCCTGTGCCCAGTATTCCCAGCATCCAGTGGTGTGTCTGGTACTTGTGATGCTCCTGGTGCTGGGAAGGAGGCCATTCCAGAGGCGAAGGGCTGAGCCTTCTGCCTTCCCTGGGCACAGCAACCCTCAATCACATTCCCTCCCTGTGTCCCCTCAGTTCCCTCATTGCTGCCAGCCCCCCAGATGGCAGTACTAGCTGGTCCCCTGTTTTCCAGTCCAAGAAGCCAACCAGCTGCTTCCCACGGCCCCAGAGCTCCCAGGACCGCAGTGCACAGAGTGGCTCCCAGGCCAGTCAAGACAGCGAGCAGCGAGCCCCAGCCACACCAGTAAGCTTCAGAGGGAAAAAGAAGGATCAGGAGGGACCCCTGTGTCCTGCCCCACGCTGAGCTAATGGTCCTGCCCCTCTTTTGCAGGCTCAGAGGCGCCAGTCGATGGCGTTCAGCATCCTCAACACCCCCAGGGAGCTGGGGAGGCGCCTGCTGCGCCGGGCAATCGCCCAGAGGAGCACTCCCACATCCTCCAGCGGCACCCGCCGCTCGTCCCGCATCGCCACCGCCAAGTCCCCAAAGGGCAAGGTAGGCACTGCCTGAGCCCCTGGGCACGCTGCTGAGCTCAGCCTCAGTGCCCCCAGCTCCTGCCTTGGCTTCATACAGGCCATGGGGACAAGGGACACAGTCCTGCTGGCCCTGGGGTGCTATGGCAGCAGCAGGTCCCAGCATGGGGCTGTCATGTTCATGGTCCCTAACCTCCCATCTTTGCTCTGTCCTTTCCAGGCCAGTCGCCAGTCGCGCACGGACAAGCGATCCTGAGGTTTCCCCAGTCCCTGCGTGCTGGCTCTGCCCTGGCCTCCCACCTGCACCCCCTCACCTCTTCCTGCTCCCCCAGGGCCCAGGAGCACTGAGGATGAACAGGTGGGGTGGGGCCACCCACACGACTGCCTTGCATATCTCAGTGAAAACTGTGGGGTGCCCTGGGCACAGCAAGGCCCCTTTGCCCTTCCTGTAGCCATTGTCATCCTAAACCCTTCCGGGACCCAAGGCAGGGGGATGCACAGAGGTTGAGGGCTGGAAACACACAGGGGTGCAGGGGCTGGCACCAGGCTGCAGCTGGAGGGGTTGAGCTCTCCCCAGGGATATTCTGCAGCCTCAGGTACAGGGACAGAGGTGAAACTTAGCATCCCTCAGGCCACCACCTTTGCTCCCTGTGTGTGGGACCCTCCCAACCTGCCCGGTCCTCCTGCTCCTCCCAGGGAAGTTGAGGCAGCATTTTTAAATGTTTTTACTTGTAAATAAAGTGTATTTTTCACCTGCTCTGGGGTCCTGGCTTCCTCCTCCTACAGTCCACATGCACTGGAACCCTTATCAGGGCTTGAGGGGAGGAAAAGCATGAGCTTCTCCTTGCCCTATCACTGAACTACACAGGGTGTCCCAAGGCAGGATGCTCACCCGGAGACCCTGCAGTACCACCAAGCAGTCATTGTGCAGATTTCTCTTTCTTATTTTTCTCCTTGAACTTACTCTTCTGCATAGCAACCCCTGTAATTACAGTGCTTCAAACCCCACCAAACCTGGCCATGGGGCTGGAAGCACCTTGTCCATCCTCACACCAGCCTTGCCACAGATGTTCAAGGGGCTGCAGTGTCTCTGCCCCTTGGGGTACTGCAGGTTCTGCCCTCAGGGGTGGTGACACAGGGTTTGTGCCCAGCTCTGTCCTACTGCAGGCACTGGGCTGAGGACAGGGCCCCTGGTGTCTCCCTGCAGTTGCTGGCATGCTGCTCCATCCCTGCCACGCCAAAGGGCAGCTGGCAAATGGGCCAGGGCACAAGCAAGGCCAGGCCACAGTAGGTTCTTCTCCACACTGGGAGGCGTGTGGGGAGCAGATTCAGCAGGAAGTGGCCTGTGGAAAGGGAAGGTGATATGGTTGTAACAGGCCCCCTAGTGTTGGGATAATGTGGGGTTTGGACTGACACCCTCCCTGATGGTTCTCATGGCAGCCTGGGAATACACTGTGATGCCCCTCCAGTGCCAGGGCACCAGCAGGAGGGATGTGTCCCAGCTACAGAACTGCCACCACTATGCCCATTTACTGCCCACAGAGGACACCCCTGCCAAGCAGCCACCTGAGCAGATGGGGCAGACACCATCTCCCCATCACTGCTGGCCTGTCCTCTGTCATTTCTCCTGACTTGTCTCTCTTGGGAACCACAGGCTTGGGCTGTTCCTTTCCCCCTGGGCATCCCTGAGGTGGCAGCTGGAGCCCTGCACAGGGGTAACATGCTGGAGGTACCCTATGCCACATCCTGCCAGCCCAAAAGAGTGAAGGGCTGTGCCCAGAACTGTCTGGGAAAGGCTGAGAGCAGTAAATAGCCAGGTGAGGGCAGGAGAAGACAGTGACCCAGGGGATTACCTGCCAACAGGACTGTGAGCACAGTGCCTGTCCAGCTGCCTGCAGGTACTCAAGGGAGCAGCAGGCACATCCAGTGCAGAGCCTGGGGAAAAGCAGGAATGACAAAGGCAGAGGGCAGTTTGGGTTGGAGGAGATTTTAAAGCTCATCTTGTTCTAAGACCCCCCCACCAAGGGCAGGGACACCTTCCACTAGACCAGGTAGCTCCAAGCCCCATCCAACCCGGCCTTGGAACACTTCCAGGGATGGGACAGCCACAGCTGCTCTGAACAACCTGTGCAGGTGTCTTACCACCCTCACAGGGAAGAATTTCTTTGTAATATCCCATATAACCCTATCTTCTGTCAATTTGAAGCCACTACCCCTTGTCTTGTCCTCCCAGGCTATTGTCCCTCTCCAGTTCTTTTGGAGCCCCTTTAGGCAGTGGAATGGGCTCCAAGTTCTCAGAACCTTCTCATCTCCAGGCTGAACAGCCCTGGATGTCCCAGCCTGTCTCCACAGTAGAGGGGCTCCAGCC
This sequence comes from Melospiza melodia melodia, assembly GCF_035770615.1. Taxonomy (NCBI): domain Eukaryota; kingdom Metazoa; phylum Chordata; class Aves; order Passeriformes; family Passerellidae; genus Melospiza; species Melospiza melodia. The sequence continues at coordinate 24,300,909 of NC_086195.1, forward strand.
CCCCCCAAGAGGATCTCCACAGCTTCCTCTGGATTCATTCCAGTTGCTCCACACTCTTCTGATGTTGGAGGTCCCAGAGCTGGAGCAGCTCTTCAGGTGGGCTCTCACCTGAGCAGAGGGGCAGAATTCCCCCTTGCCCTGCTGCCCACAGTGGCTGGGAGCCAGCCCAGGACACAGCTGTGCAGATTCACTCACCTGGCACTACAGGACCTCCCACATCCTTGGCCAGCAGCTCCAGGTGACGCCCCAGGGTGCTCGTGCCAGCTCTGGGCCTCAGGGCCTGGTTCTGGTTCTGTGTTGTCAACAGCTCCATCCAGGCAGAGTGGCTGAGGTGGGCTGGGCTCCAGGCAGCCCCATCCAGCTTCCACAGGCGGCTCCTCAGTTGCTTCTCCTCCCTGGATCTCCTGGGGATAGGGAGGGGCAGCCCTGCAGGAGAATGTCGCTATGGGACACAAAAGAACACAAGCACACACCGCTGTTCTCAACGTGGAGAAAAAAGGGAAGTTTATTTTCTGACTCCAAGATTTATAGTTTTCCAAGAGTGACAGTGGATGGGAGGGTGACAGTGCCACCTCTCCAATGACACTGGACAGACCAACAGTCCATCAACTTTCTCCTCCTCCATAAAGGAATGCAAAACAATGGGTTATTTACAGAAAGTGTATGAGAAAGTTCGCTACAAGAATTTCAACATCAGAAAGCTTAGATAATCTTAAAAAAACAGGGTGACAGGAGGACAAGGCTGGTGGGAGCTGGGGCTCTGGGCTCCAAGGAAGCACCTCAAGGGGCTCCAGGCCACACTGTGCCGGGACAGGATGGAGTGGACCATGTCAGGCCATATAAATGCATGATTCAGGAAAGAAAGTCCTGTGAAAGGCAGGGCTGGAGCACCAGGGTCTGTCAGAGCTCAGCATCCTCCTGTGGGACAAGGAGAGGCCCCAGGCAATTGAGAGAGGTTCCTTGTGCCCACCACTCTGGGCACAGCCCCTAGCTCAGCCCAGCAAGCACCTCCAGGGGTTTCCATGGGGCACAAGTGGTGGAGAGGGACATAGAGAGGGACAGATGGAAGTGTGAGAGACACCTACTGTGTCCAGGGGTGGCGGTGGGCGGTCAGGCTCCTGCCCCTGGGGTTTGTGCAGGCGGATGAAGCAGAGCTCAAAGCAGCTGCATGGACTGAAGGGCTGGCTGTAGGTGAGCTGCAGTTCTGGAGACAAGCACATGACAGAACACACTGAGTTCCTGCAACAAGAGCCAAAGTTTATTGGTGGGCACCGCCTTTTATAGGGGCTTCAGAACTCCTGCACTTGAACATTTGATTGGCTCGGGTCTCAACACCACCCAGCTCACTGGCCAGCTGATGTCTGCTTTCAAGATTGAATGGGACTGGCTGGGCTCCCCTGCTGGAGTTCAAATCCTACTTATCACTGTCTTACCCAGGGACTTGTTTACCTCTACTCTTTAATCTACCAGGCTGGTCAAGTTGGGGTCTGTTATGGCCAATTTTAACTGTGCAGCTCCAGACCAGCTGCAGCTGTCACAGCACGTGGTCCCTGTCTGCCCCATGGTCGGCTCTGAGCTCTGCTGTGGGGAAGAGCACTGGCCACTGGCCCAACAGCACTCCTGCCTCTGCTTGTTGCTCTGTTGCTGTGCCACCCAGGACATGTGGGGGATTATGGGCACAAGAGAGGGCAGGGAAGCAGAGCTGGTACAGCTTTCTTGAGCCCATAAACAATACTAACCCCTGGTCTACCTGTCCTCTTCCCTACCTGTCCTTCCACCCTCCTATCAGCCTCATCCTACTGGCAGCCCCATTCCATCACCATCCCCCCTAATCAGCTCCATCCCACGATCAGGCCCACAGCTCTTCTCCATGCCCTTTTCCTGTGGATCAATCCTTACCTTCCTAAAACATCTGAACCTTGCAGCGATTCTGGTCCAGCTTTGAGTCAGCTGGTGTCATCAGTAGGCACCAAGATGTGACAGGGCTGGTCACAGGGCCATGAGGAGCATCCCACCTCAGCCTGCAGAAAGGCACAGCTGTAGTTCCCTGGGGAGCAGCGAGAAGGACAGGGGCAAGGGGGCTCAGAGCTGCTGACCCCACTGTGGGACGTGGCCCTGGCTCCTGCACGGGAGTGGGGAACAGGGAAGTGTCAACGTCAACACAGCCAATGGGACTGGCTCTCTGCAGTCACAGCCCCACACTCAGCTGCCTGCTGTGAGCCTTGGGGCAGCCAAGCCAGGGCTGGATGCTGTCCTCACTCAGCAGGTTCTCTGCCTTGGGGTACTTGGGGTCCTGCACACACACCAGGGACACAGCATCACGTACCAACCCCTCCCTAAACACCCTCCCTCCAGCTCTAGCTTGTTCTGGACATGGGGAGAAGCATGGAATTCTCTGGTAACCTACAGGAACAACATCCCATTTTGAGAGAGCAAGAATGTTGTGAATCCTTGCCCTTCAGCTTAACAAGGTGAGGTAGTACTGCACCCTGTCATGGCCTGACCCACCTCTTCCAAGACCCCAGCAGCTCAGAGGGATCAGCCCCACACCCAGCCCCCCAGAGGGAGCCCCCAGGCACCTGGGAGGAGAAGGACACCACACAGCTGATTTTAACCGGAGCCTTTCTGGAGCCTTTGGAGACAGCACTGCCAAAGTGTAACTTCCCTTCGCATGCCTCCGGTGCCTGGTGGGGAGAGAGGAGAGTCTGATGAGCTTGGACATCTCCTGGCTTTGGTACCATCCAGCAGCTCACCAGTCCCACCCCACCGCCTCGGTGCCCCCCAGAGCTGCCCCAGCACCCCTCAGGTTCCCGTCCCAGCAGTAACCCCCAAATCTGAGTCACAATCCCCCAGCTCAGCCCACAACGCCCCATTCTGCCAGCCGGGTACCACCCACACGCCCCAGCCCTGTTCTCCAGGGCCCTCAAGTGCTCACCCGCAGCTCCACGGCCCGTGTTCCCAGACGCACGAACACCGCCTCAGCGCCATTCCGCTATCGCTGCAGCTCCCCAGTCGTTCTCCGCTTTCCCAGCCCTGTTAAAGCCCTGGCTGTGCCCCACAGCCTCTCCACGCCGTTACCCAACCCAGCCGGGGGACCCCAGAGGTCCCGACTCACCGCCCAGCCCCATCGGCGCCGATCTCGGCCGCCCAAGTGACGCGAGTCCCGATCCCCGCCGCTCCCGCCTCCCTTCAGCGCCTCTCCCGAGCGCGCTCCGATTCGGCCGCGGCCGGGCCCGCCGCGGGGCCTGACGGGACACGCAGCCCGCGGGGTCCGGGAGAACGGGATGGGGTTGTGCGCTGAGGGGCTCGGAGGGTCCCTGGAATGGGACAGCGGCGACTTTGGGTCACTTTGATCTTGTGGAGCTTTGGGGAAATGGGTGTGAGGAGTGTTAGGGCGGGGGAGATCCTGGTGTGGGAGGACAGGGGCAGGGTGGCACTGGCAGCTTCGGAGGGCCCATGGGGCAGGGACAGTGCGGGCTCTGGGGGCAGGAGGGCAGCCATGGGGGCACAGCTGTTGTTCCCATGCTGGCTTTTAATGTTCCTGGGGATGAAAAATTACAGAACTGGAAAAAAATCTGTCTGGAAAGATGGAATTGTAAGCAGGGTGGGTGCTCTGTCACAGGTTCGTGCCACTTTCCGGCACTACTGCCCCGGGCTTTGCAGTGGCTTTTCACCTTCCCCTGTGCTTCGTGCGTGGGAGGGTTTTTCCCAGTTGTAGAGAACCAGGAGAACTTGGTTCCATCCTGTCTGCACTGTGGGAGCAGCTGCACCGGGGTCATAAATTCGCTTAGCTTGTGCAGTCAGGTAAATTTTTGGTGCCTTTCCTCAAGAATTGGTGGTGTGGCTTTAAAATTGTCAGATGCTGGTGGTTGTTTTGGAGAAGATTGCTGGCAGGGCCCAGTTGTGGAGATTCCCTAGTGCATGGCTGAGCTGTGGGAGCTTGTACCCCTGCCCTGTGCCTTGTGTTGCTGCTGGAGAGTGGTGCAGTGGGGTGATGGGAGGACTGAATCCCAGATCAGTCACTCTTGAGTTGCTGCTGGTTATATTTTAAGATACTCCTTGGTGACTTTGTATGTAAAAATGTGGAAGATCCAAATCACTGATCCTCAGAAGTGAAATTCCCACTTTTCCTTCCATTAGGGCCTGGCAGAGAGGGCATCAGAAGGAGGCAGTGAATGAGGAGGTGCATATAGGACTGCTTATCCCTGTGATTCCACAAATGGTTGGGGGAAAACCTATCTGCTTGTGCTGTCCTGAGGTCTTGGCAGCTCTTTGGGCAGAGCGGTTTGCTGATGAGCCACTCATGGTGGGGACCAGAATAAAGCCAAGTGTCCCATGGCCCTGGCTCTGCCAAGACCACCACTAAACCATGTCTCTAGGGGAGGCATTTTTCCATATTTGCCCCTGGAGACCTTCAATGGAAGACCAGCTTTTATATTACCTCCTTTAGGGAAATGGTTTTGTATGTGTGTTGTTTTGTTCCTAGATTTTGAAGGCAGCAGTCCCTTGGGGATGCAGGCAGGAGAACCTGCCTCAGAGATGGGGGTGCAGAGTGGGTCTGGCTGCATGGGGCCTGGGCTGCCTCAGGATAATCCAGCTTGTGTGTGTGTGTCACGATCCGTCCTTATGAACAGGGTTCGTGATGGTTCGTGGATTGATCTCAGGGTGCAAAAGAACCAACACGGCACAGGGGATTTGCAGTAATAATCAAAACAAATGCACCTTTATTGAATGACCACAGCAAAATGTGAGAGAGGGATTAAGGGAGAGAAAAAGACAAAGAAAGAGAGAAAAGAGAGAGAGAAAGAGGGGGGTATAGCTACCAAATGTAGAGACAAAGTCCTTTGGTCCAGTCCAGTCGAGGATCCACCTGTTACGTCAGGGAGATCTCAAAATATCTAGCTAACTCAGAGGATTTTATTATGGTAACTCTATTGAAAATTGTGAGCGGGGGAGAAACAGATACAATAAGGAATAGATGTAACAGATAGTCCATGTTCTCAGCAGTAAACGAGAGCCACTGTTTTCGTGGTCCAGTGGTCACATCCTGCAGGCAAACATCTCACTTTGGTCAGCTTGCCTTCCCCACACACCTTGCCCGGGTTGGGGGTTTCAGTCCCAGTCGTTGGAAGGAGGAGAGGGGCCTTTTCACACAGGGGTTTCATGTCTCGGTCTTTGATGGAGAGGCTCGTTACATCCCACTCTGTCTGTCATGGTGGTTGTAAAACAGGTGAGGATCTTCTGTGGGAGACCTCCTGAACTCAGGAGAAGTCCAGCCAGGCCAAGATGCCAAGATGTGGGACAGCTTCCAAGGCTATTGTTGCAAACAGGGCACGGTGCCCCCTTCTCATTAGGCTCAGTGTATCATACAGCAAACAAGACCTGTGAAAACAATAACTTAGCACTGTGCTCTCAGGTCTCAGGGCCTTTGGTGTGTGTAACTTTCTCCTACAAAGCCAGAGATTTTCAGATGGAAGGGGTGGTGTTCTCTTCGGTGGTCGCCCCAATGAGGGTCGTGAGGCAGATGAGGATATTTCGGACAGACTCACACATGATTCTGTGACTCACGATTGTCTTGAAGGGATCTTCATCAGCAGGGCTCTGAAATCTCACTGATAGGATTTGCCATCCGTTGGTAGCATAACCCAGAAAAAATAGAGACAGTTTGACAGAGAGAGAGAGAGAGAGAGAGAAAGGAGGAAAAGAAAGGATAGGAAAAAGAAGGGGACAAGGGAGACAATAAACATAATTAATATTGATTATCATAACAATTTTCACAAATGGTTGATTAATTAAAATAATATTATTTTTGTAACAATTTTCAAAATTATTAATTACAACAATATAATTTTTATAATGGTTTTTAAATGCTTGAAATAAATCACAAATAATCAAAAGCAAAAAGCAATAAACAAATCATAATACAAGTAATAATTTAAAAATAATTTTCTAAAACAATTCACAAAAAATTGAAAGTAATTCTCACAAAATCATAAACAGGAATCAGGATTTACTCTAAAACACATATGCCTAATTCATAATTGCTTTGTGTCAAATGTCTTGGGGATGTTCACAGTGTAGGGGACATCAGCCAAGTTGTGTGCATTAACTATAGACGTCAATCTTGTCAGCTGTCTTTTCACCATCTTCTAATTCATAACGACTAGGACTGCTGATAAAATAAAACCAAACAGAATTAAAATCAAAAGGATAATAATGGGATGACACACACTGTTCAAGGCACTCATGGCAGTAGGAGACCACCCAAAAAAGAGTATCCCACCACTTGTGCTCAGCATCTTCCTCCACTCTTTCCATGACACAGTGTATCTGTCTCACATTGTGATGAAGAGTTACCACAGTTTTCTGTCCGTTTTTCTTAATCTTCTTGAGGATTTCAATTAAATCTCGATAGAGCAGTTGTCATACCAAAGTGAGAGTCATCCCAATAGGAGTAGGCATCAGTTTGTGAATCAGTGTGTAGTTAGATTGCAATAGGTAATGAGAGGTAACTGGAGCTTCATAAGAGAAATCACATCCTGTAATCTTGGGAAAGTTACAAGCACAAAAACTTGAATGATTTTTAGTATCTACTACAACATTTTCTACAAATACAAAATCACAAATGGTTCTAAAGCATGCACATTATTGCCTATGTATATAAGAACTGTTTCAGAAGTCTCGTTAGGACGAATTTCAAAATGACAGATATTTTGCTCTGTGTCTAAACAAATGTCTTGAGCTATGATTGCATTGCTTTCACAGATGAGCCCTTGTTGTTCTCGGGCAATACTTAACAGTTTGCCATTTCTTACCAATTTGATGGGCCCATTCTCTATGTTCAGAAAGACAGAGAATAGCTCCATCGTAATTCAGTTCTAATGCTCTAAAACCAGGGAAAATCAAGTGCACTGAGGCATTGCGTATGGTTAACACAAAAGCTGTGTCAGTGCTTCAAATGGGGTCATAGGTCAAAATTCACTAGGTTCCACCAGGATTGGAATTCTCTTTCAAAGTCAGTGGCACTGTCCCAAAATAATTTCCAAATTTCAGTGGGAAAAGTGCCTTCTTCACCTTCTCTTATAGTTGAAGCAGAAACTGACTGCATCCACAGTTGCGCCTGGATACAGCTGAGAGCCAAAGAAACATTGTTTTGTGTAGCACTGAGTGCATCAATTACCAATTTGTGATAATTTACATTTACCTTCTCCCAATTTGGTAATTTGTTTGATCGCAGCCGCTGGTGTGTTCACAAAAGCCAATAAGAACGACTGCAGTGGTTGCTGTAATTTGATCAAATCTCTAATTGTGACAGCCAATTTATTCAAGTTCAATTAATTTACATGTCATGTGTAATATCATCCCCTGGTGTTACCATAAAGGGAAGGGAAAACATGATTTCTGTTGTCCATCACTAGTGTTATCATGGTTTTTCAGGTCTTCATGTCCCTCGGAGTTCTTCTGTAAAAGTAAACACAACAGACTCTGCCACAAAGAGGCAGAAAAAGTTAGAACAATGGAATTATCAGAGAGGTTTTGGACAGCAGTGGTACTTCCCCTCCTGCAGCGAGGGGTCCACCAAAAGCAGGTTGCCCAGGGTAATGTGCTGGGTTCTTGAAATCATCTGGTCTCTATAGTGAAGGAATGATGCTTGGAGCTGTCGGGCAAAAAGGAGTGATTTTGGAACACTCATTTAGCCCCCATCTATAGTAAGAGGTGTGAGAAGTCTATTTAATCTTTTCACCTTCTGCCCAATCCTGCACACGTTTGACAGTAAAATGAGAAATATTATGAGATTGAATTTCCTGTGGTTTTAGGAAAATTCCAAAGCATCCTTGCATTGCTTAAACAGTATTATCTCCTGTAGCTCTTTTAAAAGCATCAGCCAGGAGCAACCTAAATATAAACATAGCATAGGACTTGGTGTAAATACAGACAAGAAAATAATTTTGTCCCTCACTTTGGAAAATACACCAAACAGTTAACTCCTGACTCCAGCCTATTTCCCAGGCCTTTACTTTGATCCCATGTACTGGGCTTTGTCACACACTTGAAATCACCTGTCACTCTGTGTCCTGGTCTTTGCTCTGTCCCTGTGCCATTGTTTACTCGGGAAGGCTGCCCAACCTCCAGTGGAAGTGCCATGTCTTTTTTTGTCCTTTCCTCACTTATTTCCCTTTGCAGGGGGGTGGCTGGAATCCCACAGCTGCCTCTGCTCTCAGTTTGGAGCAGCTGGGCATCTGCAAAGCACAAAGACTGGTTATCTGTACTCTGCTTTGCCACCTGTTGGGACCCAGTTTTAGAGCTGGGTTGATGGAAATGTAGATTTTAGGATTTTTGGTATAGAGGTTATGGGGACAAGATGGAGGAATCAGGGCGTGTCTAGTCCTTCTTTCTTCTTCTTGTTCTCCATTTTCTGCTGTGATGTTGGCACTTGGGGATTGGTTTAGAATAGAAGTGCACTGTCTAACATAGGTGATAGGTATTGGAAATTAAAAGTAAATATGATATACGTAGTTTGTAGTATAAAAGGACGACACTGCCTCGGGGGTGGTCAGAGTGCCTGTGGCTGCCTTGCTGTGCAGACCTTGGCTGGGCAAAAAGAAAATTTTGTAGATAAGAAATAATAAACAACCTGAAGACCGAAAAAGCGAAGAGTCCAGACTCATTCTTCAGAGTGTGGGCTGCTGCAGAACCATCCCACATATCTCGGGGCAGAGAACAGACAGCTGACCCGAGATCTTGGCGTCCCTGGGTGGGCCCGAAGCAGGCAGCTCCCAGGCTGGACTCGCTCCCAGGAGGGCACTGATAAGTCTCCTTGGGAAGCAGCCAGAACAGCCCTGAATAATAGGCCAAAGAAGCGGCAGCCACTCTTGAGATCATTGCACTCCACTTCTGCCGAATAGACTCACAGCAGAACAGTCCAGAGCGGAGCCAGAAGGCGCCCTGGATCCACTCTCCTGTGAACTGCTGGCCGGTGACCAGGGACCTTCAAACTGCCCTGACAATTCAAATTTGGTAAGAAGGTCAAAATCAAGAACATGGAGGGCACATATTCCCAAGAACAGTTAAGGATTTTGTCCGCCTTACAGGGCATGGCAGATGCACATCCCATTGCAATTTCAAAGAAAGAACTTAAGGATCTTTTGTCATGGGTACGCTGTAATTATCCGTACTCGGAGACACGTGTGTTGTTTAAGGTGGGATTTTGGCAGGAAATTAATAGGCATCTTTATCACTCAGCTACTAGAAAGGATGAAACGGCCATGAAACTATTATCACCAGCAAGGGTGATGTTGGAGGCAACCTCAGCAAAAGCTAGGAGGGTTGCCAAACAGCAGCTTGTTAAAACTCCCACAGGGGAGGGGAGCAAAGACGGAGAAGGAGGTTGGCTCTAGTCCCAGTTGTCCTGGGGGAGACAGCTCCCGTAAAAGGGGATCAGGTGGAAATTTCATCACCTCCAATTCCACCACCCCGAAAGTCCACGGTACCTCCAAAACGCCCAGAAACTCCAGATATTTCAGGGTTTTCGGGCTCCGACTCAGACACCATCTCACTCCTGGGAGAGCTCAGGGTTGAAACTTCCCCAAGCGAAATCTAGGAGTCGGACTGTGCCATTATCAGGGCGCGTCCTCCCGATTTGCAGGAGCCAAAGGGACACAGGAAAGGGCAAACAGTAGTCGGGAAGGGGAGGTCGAAGTGGGACCAGAGGGGGAGGGGGAAAAGCTCTCTCGTGGCAGGCGTGGTTGCGCAGCGATGGGCAGCCGGCAGGGGCAGTGATTTTTCCCAACAACATACAAAAAGAAAGCTACATCGAAAAAGGCAACAACAACACAACAAATGGAGTATTCTTCAGCTTCAGAATTTCATGAAGCTCAAGACACTTCAGATGAAGCATAACCATAAGAAGACATAGTGCACATCACTGCATCAGGAATAATTCCAGCATGGCTGTGTTCAGCAGCGGAAGCAGCAAAGCATTTTCTGTGATCTTTTGATACAGCCAAGAAAGCGCGATCACAAGAATTTCAGATTCCGGATTTGGGTGCAAGACCAAAGACTTCATCATGGCAAAGGATGTCGACTTTGGAGACACCAATGACTTCTACAACTCCACTGTGCATGCAAATACCAATGGAGTTTCCAGAAGAAGAGGAAGAGAAGCCAGTGGAGACAATGGATTGGAAACACATCAGAAAAGAGTTATCAAAAGAAAAAACCTATTGCAAGGTTCAGGAGATCTCACGATGCCAGTGGCATACGATGCCTAGGGTCAGAATCCAAGGTGGGACAGAATGGATTACGATGTGATCAAAGAATTAGCAAAGGCCATCAGAGAAAATGGGCTGAATTCACCATATTTTAAGCAGCTCTTGAAGGGGATTTTCAGTATATACGATTTTACACCTTATGACATCCGATGCCTGGTGTCAATGATTCTCACCGACACGCAAAATCTCATATGGGACAGAAGGTGGAGAAGGTATCTTACAGAGCTGAGGAATGGATACCAAGGCAGGCCAAACACAAACCTCACAGTGTCACAGTTATCAGGGGATCCTCCAGATGACAATCCAGCAGAGCAAGCAGTGAGATTGCCAAGGCGAGTGTTGAATGACATCAAGGAAGCAGCATGAAGAGCGATTCTGCAGATTGCTCCAGCAGGAGTTCCAGATGTTCCATTCTCAAGCATCAGACAAGGTCCCACAGAACCATATTCATCATTCATATATTGGCTCACACAAGCTGTGGATCAACAGGTGACCGATGAGGCAGTGAAGAGACCTCTCCTGGAAAGTCTAGCCTTTGGCAATGCCAACCTAGATTGTCAGCAGGTCATCAGCACAACCCCTGGATGGCCATCCTTGGCAGAGTTGGTGCAGGCATGCAGCAAAGTGGGAACACCTCAGCATGTTACATCCATTGTGAAGGGAAGATTGCGAGGAGAATGGGAAGACAAAGTGAAAGGACAGTCGGAAGACAAAGTGCTGGAAAAAATGCTTCAACAACAGAATGAGAAGATGGACAAAGTTCTTGCAAGCATTCAAAAGAAGAACAACTCATTAGGAGGACAATGCTACAAGTGTGGGGCGTTTGGACACGTGAACAAGAACTGCCCACAAGCGCACGTACAAGCGCATGCGCAAACGCATATGCCAAAGACGGAAAGGCCACTCTGTCCATGATGTGGGAGAGGAAGAAATCTTGCGAAGGAATGTTATTCTCAGATGGATGTGGAAGGAAATCCTTTGCCGTGTCCGGGAAACACCAAAAGGAGCGCACAGCATTGTCATTGTGCGTCGACACAAGTGATGGCAATGACACAAGAGCAGGCAGGACAGTCATTGGACAACGTCAAGCAGACGCCCTCAGCAAAGTCCTCAGCAGACTTCCCAGTGATCCAGAACTCCTCCCACCAGGAGTGCAGTGCACATTGGCAGCTTCCAAGTTAACGTGCTTCTTGGATGGAAGTCACGCAGTGATACCAACAGGTGTCAACGGGGCTTCACCCAAGAGACAAGTGTTCTTAATAATAGGTAAAGACAGAAACAGTATCCTTGGAGTTGTTGTTTATCCTTCAGTCATCTCAGTAGACAAGAATGAAGAGTTGACGGTTTTAGCCAGAGCTCTTTGACCACCATTGACTGTGGCAGAAAATACTCTGGTAGCAAGAGCTTTCGCCTTGCCACCACACGCCATGGAACAGGTCATGCCGGTGTTTGACGAAGAAGAGTTTCCTTTGAAGGAACATGTTGCATGGGTGAAACATATAGGCCGAGATCGACCCACTCTCACTTGTCAGTTGACTTGTGGAGACAGAACAATAGCAGTCACAGGAATGCTCGACACAGGGGCAAGTGTCACAGTAATATCTTACATTTTTTGGCCTCGTGATTGGAGCTTGATTGCGCCCTTGGGATCTCTCTCAGGCATAGGGGAAGTTTCTCAGTGTCTGCAGAGTGAGAATTCTATCGTTGTCACAGGATGAGGAAACAAGATGGCGATCATTCGTCCTTTTGTTGTGCAGAAGACCATCACAGTATGGGGATGAGATCTTTTGGCACAATGGGGAACGAAGCTGGAGGTGGATTTTTAGTGGGGGTCACTGTGGCACTTGCCACACTGAAGTTGACCTGGAAAACAGATGATCCAGTTTGGGTGGATCAGTGGCCCCTGGAGCAAAAAAAGTTGAGTGCATTGAAAAAACTGGTCCAAGAACAACTGCAGAAGGGACACATCAAGCCAACAGACAGTCCTTGGAACTCTCCAGTGTTCGTCATCAAGAAGAAACTATCAGGCACATGGAGACTGTTGCACGACCTCAGGAAGATCAACGAAGTCCTCGAAGACATGGGACCACTTCATCTGGGGCTTCCATCTGTCTCGATGATTCCCAGAGATTGGCCGCTTGTGGTCATTGACCTCAAGGACTGTTTCTTCAGTATTCCGCTTCATCCAGATGATGCTCCAAGATTTGCCTTCTCAGTTGCAAGTATCAACAACGAAACACCTCTGCAGCGGTACCATTGGGTTGTTTTGCCACAGGGATTGAAAAACTCTCCTCCTGTTTGCCAATGGTATGTGGCACGAGCGTTATCACCAGCGTGGAAGAAATTCCTGAAGGTGAAAATCATTCATTGCATGGATGATTTGCTCATTGTGGCATCAACACAACAGGAGCTGCAAGAAACTCGTGACTGTGTGATTGCAGAAGTGCAGAAGGCAGGTTTGGAAATCAGTGTTCCAAAGACACAGGAGGTCGCACCATGGAAATACCCAGAGTGGAAAATCTCAGAAAAAACAATCCGGCCTCAGAAGATGGAGGTCAGCACAAAAGTCAGCAATTTACACGATCTACAACTATAGTAGGAGTCTTAGTAAAATATCTGTATTGTGTATTGAATATCTGTATATAGGCCTTGCCCTGATAAGCCCTGGTTGTTTTTGATAGGCTGCAGCTGCGATGTCCTTAATTGGGCTGCAGCTGTAGCTAGTGAAGATAACTAGGATAAAAGGGGCTGGGCTTGGCCAGTCGAGCTGAGCTGACAAGGCTGTGAAGAACTGCCCCCAAGAAATATCACCGAGAAGGTACGAGACTTTAGAAATAGGATTGCAACGGTATGGGACTTTAGAAATGCAACAACAAGATTACAACATACAACAACTCCTAGGAGAAATCAACTGGATGAGACCAATTTTGGGAATCACAAACAGTGACATTCCAGTGTTACTCGATCTTCTGAGAGGGGACACAGACATCAAATCTCCCAGGATACTCACACCAGAAGCAAGGAAAGAACTGGAGAAAGTTACAGATGCCATTCAGAAAAGACAGGCACACCGATTCGTAGAATCATTGCCCTTTGAGTTGGCAGTGCTGGGAGAAAAAGTGCAATTCCATGGTTTGATCTTTCAATGGGATTCCTCTCAAAGAGACTCTCTATTAATCATAGAGTGGATTTTTCTACCATACAGGCCTTCAAAGACGATTCTCACAGATCTGGAGATGGCAGCACAGATCATCATAAAAGCAAGGACAAGGTTGCTGACAATGGCAGGAAGGGAATTCTCAACCATCCATTTACCACTGAAAAAAGATTATTTCAATTGGGCAATGCAGAAATCAAAAGACTTGTTAATTGCATTGTTAGGCTTTCCAGGAATCTACTCACTTCCCTCACTTTACCCAGCAGAATGTTAACTCTGTCTCTGCCTGGAATAAAACAGGGGCCTTACTAACAGCTAAAGCTGAGCAGGGAGATAGGACAGTTTCTCAATTTTTCCCTGTGTTCTTGGTAATTCAGAAAGAAGTCCTGAAAAGGGATTTGAAAGGACAGCCAGATGAATTCTCCCCTCCTGTAGCTTCCCCAACCTCTCCTCCCAAACCCTCTGCCCCTGAACCGAGAGAGACGAGCAAGATTTCTTGGCAATCCCAGGGTACCTGGAACTGCCAATGCTCTCCTGACCCTTCTCCTCTCTCCCAGTATCCTGCCCCGGCAGCTGTGCACTGGCTGACAGAGCATCTTCCCTGCACGCCTCTAACCTAATCCCTGTTACCCCTTTTCCGTGTTCTAACCCCCTCCATGCCCAAAATGGTGGCAGCCACGTGTTTCAGCCTTCCACTTACCCTTCTTCTCCCCACAATCCTTTTCGCACATCTGTCCCCTCCCCCAACCCCTTCCAGTCCCACAAACTCTTCCTTCCCTTGGACGCTCCTCCCCCTCCCTTCGTGTCCCCGCCCCCCATGGCATCATCCTGTGACCCCACCCCTGGTTCCCACAGTTGCCCTGCCCCTGGTTCCCATGGTTGCCCCGCCCCCCTGCCTGCTCTTCACGCCCCCTTGCCCGGGACCCACGAGGGTGGGGCCGAGGGTTGGGGGGGTGGGGCCGAGGCCTGATTATGGGGGAGGGGCAGGAGAAGGGCACATCCCTCCTCCCAGGTACCAAGCCAGTGGGGTGGGAGGGGCAGAGGGAGGGGGTGGTCCCCTTCCCAGTTCTCAAGGGAGTGGGGCTGAGGGAGGGGGTGGTCCCCCTGCCGGGTCCCACGGGGGTGGGGCTGAAGAGAGAAAGCTTAGGGTCCAAATCAGGGAGGAAGAAATCATCCCCATGGTGGCTCCTGTTCAGTACACTGGAGGTAGAACTGGTCCTAGAACTTACCAGCCTTTCTCATATCACTCAAAGCATGAGTTATGTAAAAGCCAGTTGGAATGTGGGAGAAATAGTGAAATTTTTAGAAGCATGATGAAAGCTACATTAACATCCCTTGAATTTGTCCCTACTGACATCCCAGATCTTTTCGGTGCCTGCTTACCCAGTCAGAGTTTGACCTATGGGAAAGCTCCTGGAAGAGATATCTCAGGGATCTTGTGGAAGAACTTAAACAAACCCCTCAAGGTGCCAAAGATTTAGAAAATAATAACATTACTTATGAACATCTGTGTGGCAAAGGGGAGTGGGCTAAGCCTGAGGACCAAGCTCAGGTGTTATCAAAATTCATTCTAGATAAGATTTCAAACGCTGCAAATAAGGCTTTTAACCAGCTACCAACTGCTGGAAGCTAGTGGTAGTTTCCTTGACAATAAACAGTCTCCTTCAGAAAGTTTCTTGCAGTTTGTCGACCGGCTCCGTGCACAGGTTGAGAGTCAAGTACGGGACCCCAAGACACAGATGGAGATAGTGAAAGAGATGGCGCAGAGGAATGCCAATGAAGTCTGCAGCAGGGTGCTCCTGGGACTGCCTCTCAACCCCCTGCCTACACTGGCAGAGATGATGGAAGCCTGTGCTAGGAAGCTGGAACTTTTTGCTGCACGGGAGGTGTGGTCAAGGCCGACAGACCCAGAGACAGTGGCAGCTGTATCTCCAGGAGTGAGGAGGCCACAGATGTCACCAGAACAACTTCAACACATCATTTGCTTCATATGCAAAATACCAGGACACTTTGCACAGGACTGCCCCCAAAACCAGCAACTAAAGACACCTTTCACCAAAAAACCGCGATGCCAGCGCCCACCCGCCTGGCGCCACGACATAAATGCAGCAGGCTTCCCTGAAGGGGAAACCTCCCTCAAAACAGAAAAGGGGGAGGAAGGGAAGCAGGGTGCGGGAACACAAAATAACCATTTACAAGATAAAATCTGGTGGTCTCACAAGCGTTTCAAGCTTGTGACCACCAAAGCTCTTGCTTTCAGGTCTACCCAGTGGACAGTCATTGGAGTGGATCTGCCAGAGGACTTGCAGAACTTGACAAAAGATCGCACAAGATAGGACAGTGAGTACTTTGTTATTGGGGACACTGCACACACACCCATGGAGATTGAGGTGGCTCCCATGACCATCAAAGGGGACATACCTAACCTCATTCTCCTGGCGCGCTGTCCACAGCCACCCTTCTATTTGACCAAGGGGCAAATCATTGCCCAGGCCATTCCTGTTCCAGCAGAAATTTCCGTAGATGACAAGGCACCAGGTGTATACTGGGCAGAAGTGGTTGGCGAGGACAAACCCATTATGGGATGCAACCTAATGCGTGGAACAGAACACCTCCACGTGAAAGGGTTGCTTGACACAGGGGCAGATGTGACAATCATACCTGAAAGATTGTGGCCATCACATTGGGATTTGCAACCCGTGGCTGGTCAAATCCAAGGTGTAGGAGGAGACACATTGGCAAAGATATCAAAGAGCATTGTGCAAATTGAGGGACCAGATGGAAAATTGGCCAGTGTCTGTCCATTTGTTACTAATTACAAAGCTCCCTTGTGGGGTAGAGACACCATGTCCCAGTGGGTGATCAAATTGGTCATCCCTAAAACACCCCAGGATTCTTAATAGCGGCCACTGTAGAGCGCCCCCCCGACAAGTTAACATGGCTGAAAGATGACCCAGTCTGGGTTAAACAGTGGCCCCTCAGTAATGAAAAGATTGCGGCGCCTCGAGGAGCTTGTAGCAGAACAATTGGCTAAAGGACACATTGAAGAGACATCTAGCTGCTGGAATTTCCTGGTCTTTGTACTAAAAAAGCCAGGGAAGGATAAGTGGCGGCTCCTTCATGATTTAAGAGAAATAAACAAAAGAATTGTGGACATGGGGTCTCTCCAAGCAGGGATGCCCTCCCCAACAATGCTCCCCCAAAACTGGCAATTGACTGTCCTAGACATCAAGGACTGTTTCTTCCATATAACACTACACCGGAGTATGCACCACGGTTTGCCTTCTCAGTTCCCACCACCAACCGAAAAGCCCCAATGAAGTGTTACCACTGGAGAGTATTACCTCAGGGGATGAAATGCAGTCCATCCATCTGCCAGGGGTATGTGGCTTCATTGCTGTCCCTGGTGCGCGCCCAGAAAAAGGAGGCAATTATGCTACACTACATGGATGATGTGCTTGTGTGTGCCCCCGATGACATAGTACTCCAAGACACACTTGACCTAGTGGTTAAAGTTTTAACCTCTGCTGGATTCCAACTGCAGGAATACAAGGTTCAGAAAATGCCCCCTTGGAATTACCTGGGCTTGCAAATTGTGGGAACTCAGCACATCACTCCTGATGTCCAGAGTTGCTGAGATAACCCTTAGGGGGCTCAGAAACCCTGGAATGTTGCCAGAAGTGCTTGGTGGTTAGACTTGGACCCTGCACGGGATGTGACACCTGTATGAGGACAAGAGGATCACTTGGGGATAAGTGGTGAAGGGATTGATTAATTACAGGATGAAAACATAGGTTTTGGAATCTTGGTACAGGGGGGTTTTAGGAGACAAGATGGAGGAATTAGGGCGTGTCCTGTCCTTCTTCTTCTCCTTCTTGTCATCCATCTTTGATGGTGATGGTGGCACTTTGGGAATGGTTCACACTAAATCTGCACTTGTCAATAAGAGTAAAAGGTATTGGAAGGTAAAGGTAAATATCTTATACATAGTTTTTAGTATAAAAATAGATGACTGCCCAGAGGGAGGTCAGTGTGCCCATGGCTGTCTTGCTGTGCGGACCTCTGTCGGGCCGGGAGACAACTTTGTAGATAAGAATTAATAAACAATATTGAAGACTGAAAAATCTGAAGACTGATTTTGTCCTTTGGAGCACGGGTTGCCTCAAGGCCATCCTAAGCCTAACCAGGCAGAGACAACAGCCCGAGAATGGAGACTTGGCGTCTTTGTCCGGGCGACTCCCACCAAAGGGGGGGTATCCCTACAGCCCTGAAGAGCCAAGAGGGCAGCTCCCGACTTGGACGAATTCCCAGGAGAGCACTGATAACTCCTTGGGAGAGAAGCCAGAAAGCAGTCGAGAGAGTCTGAAAAAAGCAGCGGCCACTGAGAAGACCATCACCCAGCTTCTGCTGAAGAAGATTCGCAGCAGAACAGCCCGGACCGGAACCAGAAAGGCGCCTCTGGATCCATCTCCTGTGACCTGCTGGATGGAGATCGGGAGCCTTCAGACTGCTCTGACGACAGAGATTCGGTGAGAAGGTCAAAATTAAGAACATGGGAGGCACACTCTCCCAAGAACAGCTGGGAATTTTGTCTGCCTTACAAGGCGTGGCAGACACACATACAGTAGGGATTCCAAAGAAGGAGCTTAAAGACCTTCTGTTGTGGGTGAGACTCAATTACCCGTTTTCAGAGATGCGTCTGTTGTTTGAAGTGGGGTTTTGGCAAGAAATTAATAGACATCTTTATCTTTTAGCCATGAAAAAAGATGAGACAGCCTTGAAATTGCTGTCTCCGGCAAGAATTATGTTAGAAGGTATCTCAGTGCAGTCAAAAAGGCTGGCTAGGCAACAACTTGTTACGGGTCCCTCAGAGACAGTGGGAGGAGTGCAAGGCTCGAAACAGAGATTGGCTCTGACCCCAGCTAGCCAGGGAGAAAAGGCTCTTGAGGAACGGGAGCAGGGAGCAATATCATTGCCTCCAGTCCCACCACCCAGAAAGCCCAAGAGATCCCTAAAATGCCCTGAAACCTCAAAGAGTACAGGGGCTTCAGGCTCCGACTCAGGCTCAGAAGATACCATCCTACTCCCAGAAGAGTCGAGGTTTTCTCCTCATGAGCCAGAGGGAGAAGTGACGGGAAAAGCGGCGGAGTCGGAAGGGTGGGTCCGAGGAGGAGAGAAGGGGTCGGGGGAAGCGCGTCCTCGCACGAGCACGGTGGTGCGGCGACGATGGTGCAGGCTGGCGGGGGAAGCGCGCGTGAGGAGGTGATGGGAGACACGGGTTCTGGTGCAGCTTTTGCGAGTGCAGTGCCGGGAGCAGCGGCTGCCACGGCCGGTACAGTGTCAAAAACGTGCGCGAGGGGCAAGGCTCGCAGGACTCCGAGAGAGGGTTCTCAGACCGATGTGGCAGCGTCAGACACGGGCAGCGAATTGGGCGCGGCTACACAGCCCCAGTCGGCTACCGTAGGGAGACGCAGAGGACGCGCGGTTGTGTGGTCAAACCCGGAAGTCGGGATGCGGAGATCGGCTCGAATTGCGGAGAGGGCCCAGATGCTGGCGGGGGGCGGGCTGCGCGCACCAGTGAGAGGCGTGGATACTGCGTCAGAGGAGGAGGAGAGTGAGTCAGGGACAGATCCTAGGGAGGAGACTTCAGAGACAGAACGGGAGGGAGACAGTGACATCAGCTCGGGAGAGACGGGGGGCGGTTCCGAAAGCACGCATGCGCGGAAAGCAGAGCGCGATCGGAGGCGGGTCCAGTCCCCTGTGACGTCTTGGGCGAGGATGGGCCGTGCTCGGGGTTCCACATCCCGGGGCTCCACCCCCTCTCCGGTCCCGGTGCCTTCAGTCCAAACCCTTGGGGCCCAAGCCTCTTCCCTCCAAGGGAGACGTTCACGTATTCAAGCTCCATTGTCAGCTCAGTCAAAACTCATGCAGACTCAGTCTCAAACAAGATCGTGGACACGGCAGTCTGCCGAACGAGAGGCAGTCGAGTTCATGCCGTCATCAAGGCTGTCCAGTCCGATGACAGCGCCACCTGGTGGGGGGATGACTGAAGTGCCCGACATTTAGGATCTGTTCGAGGGAGCTACAGCGCTATCTTGTGGCGAGACTGCAACAATGCAGCGATTTTTTCCAACTACATATAAAAAGAAAAGAGCATCTAAGAAAACAATAACAACGCAGCAAATGGATTATCCTTCGACTTCGGGATTTTGCAAAGATGAAGCAATGACAACGCAGGAAATGGATTATCCTTCGACTTTGGGATTTCGTGAAGATGAAGAAATTTTAGATGAAGCACAGCAACAAGGAGAGGACATCATACAGATCACAGCATCGGAAGGTGTTCTGGCATTGATGCTGTCGGCAGCAGAAGCAGCAAAGAGCTTCTTGCATTCTTTTGACACAGCCAAAAAGATATATCAACAGGACCCTCTTGTTTCTTTTTTGGATTTGAGAGCGAGGCCGAAAACCTCAAAGCAAAGAATGTGGTACAAAGAATGACCAATGACCTCCACGACTCCACTGTTCATGCAGATACAGATGGAGTTTCCAGAGGAGGAATTTCAACAGCCGGTGAAGACGATGGACTGGAAGCGCATCAGAAAAGCATTAGCAAAGGACAAGCATTTATTTCCGGGTTCAGGAGATTTGACAATGCCAGTGACGTACGACACCCAGGGACAAAATCCGAGATGGGAAAGGATGGGTCATGAAACAATCAAAGATTTAGCGAAGGCTGCTCAAACTTTTGGGCTGAGTTCACAATATTTCCAGCAACTATTAAGGGGGACATTCACCATGTACGACCTTACACCATATGATATTCGGAGCCTTGTGTCAATGATTCTCACAGACACACAGAATCTTGTCTGGGAAAAAAGATGGAGAAAGTATCTTTCAGAGCTGCGAAACAGATATCAAGGTGGGCCAAATGCAAATCTCACAGAAGCACAGTTAGCAGGAGATCCTCCAGATGACAACCCAGGGGAACAAGCAGTGCGGCTTCCACGAAGAGTGGTAAATGACATCAAAGAGGCAGCACGAATGGCAATCATGCAGATTACGCCAGCAGGAACTCAGGATGTTCCATTCTCTTGCATCAGGCAAGGTCCCGCAGAACCATTCATGTCGTTCATTGATTGACTCACGCAAGCCGTGGATCGACAGGTGATGATTGAAGAAGCGAAGAAGCCTCTCTTGGAGAGTTTGGCTTTCGGCAATGCCAACCCGGATTGTCAACGGGTCATTAGTGCCATGCCAGGATGACCATCCTTGGCAGAGATGGTGGAGGCATGCAGCAAGGTGGGGACCTCAGCATGTCGCATCAATTGTGAGGAACAAGTTGAGAGAGGAATGGGAAGAACAGATAAAGGGACACTCAGAGAGACAATCAGAAGACAAGGCATTGGAAAAGATGCTGGAAAAAATACTTCATCAACAGAACGAGAACACAAACAAAGTTCTTGCAACAATGCAGAAGAAGCGCAATCCCCCAGGAGGACAGTGTTACAAATGTGGGGCGTTTGGACACATGAAAAAGAATTGTCCACAGACACATACACCAGCGCCAGCGCAAAAATCGGAAAAGCGAATTTGTGCGTGATGCGGAAGAGGAAGACACTCTCTGAAAGAATGTTATTCTCAGACAGACGTGGAAGGAAATCCTTTACCGTATATGGGAAACGGAAGAAGGAGATGCCTGTAAATCACCAGCGCGCGCAGACACAAGTGATGGTGGTGACACAAGAGCAGACAGGACAGTCATCAATGAGCGACAAGCAGAAGCCCTCAGTAAAAGCCTCAGCCGATTCCATAGCGACCCAGACCTCCTCCCACCAGGGGCACAGTGCGCATTGGCAGCCTCTAAATTAGTATGCTTTCTAAATGAAAATCATGCAGAGATACCAACGGGCATCCACGGAGATTCATACAAAAAGCAAGATTTTTTGATTGTGGGGCAAGACAAATGTAGCATCCTCAGACTCATTGTTTATCCTACAGTTGTTTCTGCAGACAAGAATACAGAATTGACAGTTTTGGCAAGAGCGCTTTGTCCACCATTGACTGTGCCGGAGAACACTGTGGTTGCGGAGCTTTCACCTTGCCACCACACGCCATGGGAGAAGTCATGTCAATCTTCGACGTAGCAGGGCTTCTTATGAAGGAGCATGTTGAGATACATACTACATGGGTAAAGCACATAGGTCGAGATCGACCCATGCTCACATGCCAATTGACATGTGGGGACAGCACAATAGCAATCAGAGGTATGCTCGACACAGGGGCGGATGTAACGGTAATATCGTACATCTTTTGGCCACACAGTTGGAGCTTGGTCGCGCCATTGGGTTCTCTCTCAGGCATAGGGGGAGCATCTCTGTGTCTGCAAAGTGAGAATTCTGTCATTGTCATGGGACCAGGAGACAAGACGGCGATCATTCGTCCTTTTGTCATCCAAAAGCCGATCACAGTCTGGGGACGGGACCTTTTGGCACAATGGGGTGCGAAGATCGAGGTGGATTTTTATGCGGCACTCGCCACATTGAAGTTGACATGGAGAACGAATGATCCAGTTTGGGTGGATCAGTGGCCCCTTGAGTGGAAAAAGTTGAGTGCTTTGAAACACCTGGTCCAAGAACAATTGCAGAATGGACACATCAAGCCAACAGACAGCCCTTGGAACTCTCCAGTGTTCATCATCAAGAAAAAGCTATCAGGCAAATGGAGGCTGTTGCATGATCTCAGGAGGATCAACAAAGTCATAGAAGACATGGGACCGCTTCAGCTGGGACTTCCATCTGTCTCGATGATTCCCAGAGATTGGCAGCTTGTGGCCATCGACCTCAAGGACTGTTTCTTCAGTATTCCGCTCCATCCAGATGATGCTCTGAGATTTGCCTTTTCAGTTCCAAGTATCAACAAGGAAACACCTCTGCAGCAGTACCATTGGGTGGTCCTTCCTAAAGGACTCAAGAATTCTCTGACGATCTGTCAATGGTACGTGGCATGAGCTTTGGCACCAGTGCAGAAGAAATTTCCGAAGTTGAAGATCATTCATTACGTGGATGATTTGCTCATTGCAGCATCAACACAATGGGAGCTGCAAGAAGCTTGTGACTGTGTGATCGCAGAAGTGCAAAAGGCAGGTCTGGAAATCAGCATTTCAAAAATTCAAGAGGTCGCACCTTGGAAATATCTAGGGTGGAAGATCTCAGAGAAAACAATAAAACCTCAGAAGATGGAGGTCAGCACAAAGATCAGCAATTTACATGATTTACCACAGCTTTTAGGAGAGATCAGCTGGATGAGGCCAATTTTGGGAATCACAAACAGCGACATTCCAGCGTTGCTTGATCTTTTGAGAGCAGACACAGACATTCGATCTCCCAGGACACTCACGCAAGAAGCGAAGAAAGAATTGGAGAAAGTCACAGATGCTATACAGAAAAGGCAAGCACATCGATTTGTTCCGACGTTGCCTTTTTAGTTGGCAGCGCTGGGGAAGAAAACACAGTTCCATGGTTTGATCTTCCAATGGGACGAATCACAAGAGGACTCTTTGATAATCATAGAGTGGGTTTTCCTACTGTACAGGCCTTCAAAGACAATTCTCACGGATTTAGAGATGGCAGCACAAATCATCATAAAGGCGAGAACAAGGTTGCTGACAATGGCAGGACGGGAATTCTCAATCATCAGATTACCTCTGAAGCGAGACTATTTCAATTGGGCGATGAAACAATCAAAAGACTTGTTAATCGTGTTGTTAGCGTTTCCAGGAACTTGCACGATCAATTTTCCACAACACAGGGTACTGCAATCACAAATATGTTACAGAGCGAAACCAAGAATAAGTGAAGAGCCTTTGGACAGGATCACAGTGTTCACTGATGGCTCAGGGAAAACACACAAGTCGGTGATCACGTGGAGAAACTCAACGATGGGGGAGGATTGGGATTCAGATGTAAAGACGGTTCAGGGCTCTCCAGCTGGCAGCTGTTGTCCGAGCATTTCAGTTGTTTGAACAACCTCTCAATCTGGTCACAGATTCCGCATATGTTGCGGGTGTGGTCAAACGATTGGAAGGTTCGCTCTTGAAAGAAGTCAGTAATGAGGTTTTATATTCATATTTGGCAAGCTTGAAAACGTTGCTAGAGAGCAGGGAAAGAGAATATTTTATCGCTCACATTAGAGCACACACAACACTTCCGGGGTTTCTAGCGGAAGGGAATGCTCGGGCAGACAGGTTGGCAACGCCCATTTCGCAAACACTGCCGGACATTTTTGAGCAGGCAAGATTGAGTCATGCGTTCTTTCATCAGAATGCACAGGCGCTGATGGAATCCTTTTGCCTCACAAAGAGTCATGCGAGGGAAATCATTAGTGTCCAGATTGTCAGCTTGTGCAGCCACCTTCTTCTACAGGAGCAGTCAATCCGCAGGGACGGCAAAGTCTTCAGTTGCGGCAAGCTGATGTCACAAAGTACCCATCCTTTGGGAGGCTCAAAAATGTTCATGTTTCTGTAGATACATTCTCAGGAGTAGTTTTTGCTTCAGCACATGCAGGGGAAACAGCAGACCATGCTTGTCGACATTTTCTGCAAGCATTTGTATCATTAGGTGTGCCTCAGGAGATAAAAACAGACAATGGTCCAACATATACAGGCATGGTGCTTGAAAAATTCATGAAAAGATGGGGTGTCAAACATACATTTGGTATTCCACATTCACCCACAGGTCAGGCAATCATTAAAAGAACACATCACACCCTGAAATCCCTTCTGGACAGACAAAGAAGGGGTTAGCCAGAGGCGACATGTGGAATCTCAACACCTCAAGACTGATGTGCAGAGTGACCGAGACCACCCTTGGGGGGCTCGGGAGTCCTGGAATGTTGCCAGAAGTGTCTGGTGGCTGGACTTTGATCCTACACAGGAGACGACACCTGTATGAGGATGGGAGGATTTCACTGGGTGAATGGTGAAGGGATAAGTTAATTAAGAGAGTGAAACACAGGGTTTAAGATTTCTGTACAGGGGGGTCTAAAGAAGTAAGATGGAGGAATTGGGGCGTGTCCTGTCCTTCTTCTTCTTCTTCTTAGCCTCCATCTTCTGTGGTGATGTTGGCACTTTGGGGTTGGTTATTACTAAAAGTGCACTGGTTAATAAGGGTAAAAGGTATTGGGGAAAATTGATAAATATTGTATACGTAATTTTGAGTATAAAGATAGGTGACCGCCCTGGGGGCTCTCAGTGTGCTCATGGCTGGCTTGCTGTGCAGACCTCTGTTGGGCCAAGAGAAAATCTTTTAGATAAACAACTAATAAACACTGAAGACCGAGAAAAAACCTGAAGCCTCTTCTCGTCCTTTGAAGCGCGGGCTGTCCAAGGCCACCCCGGGCCTTTCCAGGTCTTTAAAACAGCCGAGACCGACAAGTGGCGTTCGCTGCGTGGGCTACCTCCCCACCAACCTTTTGGCGGGGGATCAGCCCTGAAGAGCTGAAGAGCCGAGAGGGCAGCTCCAGCCTTGAACGAATTCCCAGGAGAGCACTGATAACTTCTGAGGAGGGAAGGCAGAAGAAAGAAAAAAAAAATGGCCAGGAGAGTCTGCAAAAAACAGCAGTCACTGAGAATTCCATCTCTCAGCTTCTGCCGAAGAAAGTTCGTAGCAGAGAAGCCCGGATCGGAACCAGAAAGGCGCCTCTGGATCCATCTCTCGTGACCTGCTGGACGGAGATCGGGAGCCTTTGGACCGCTCTGACGACAGATTCGGTGAGAAGGTCAAAAATAAGAACATGGGGGGCACACTCTCCCAGGAACAACGGGAAATTTTGTCCACCTTACAAGGCGTGGCTGAATCATACACGGAAGGGATCCCAAAGAAGGAATTAAAACAACTTTTATTGTGGGTGAGGCTCAATTATCCACTTGCAGAGACACGCCTGCTATTCGAAGTGGGGTTTTGGCAGGAAATTAACAGACGTTTATATCTCTTAGCAATGAAAAAAGATGAGACAGCGTTAAAGCTGCTCTCGCCAGCAAGAATTATGCTAGAAGGCATTTCGGTGCAGTTGAAAAGACTGGCGGGACCCTCAGAAGGAGGGGGGAGCAAAGCTCTGAGAAAAAATTAGCTCTGGCCTCAAGTAGCCAGGGATGAAGGGCTCTCAAGGAAAGAGAGCAGGAAATAGTATCAAAGCCTCTGGTCCCAAGACCCAGAAACCCCAGGAAACTCCTAAAGCGTCCTGAAACCCTGGAGAGTACAGGGGAGTCAGGATCGGAACGGGGGATGCAGGGGGGAGAGAAGGGATCAGGAGGGGCGCTTTCTCGCGGCGGCGCGGTGGCGGAGCAGGGCGGCCAGGCTGCGGCGGTGCAGGCGGGGGGCACAGGTAAAGAGATAACGGGAGACACGAGTTCCGGTGCGGCTTTTGTCAGCGCAACGCCGGGGGTGGCGGCCGCCCTGGCCAGCAGGGAGCCAGAAACACGCGCGGCGGGCAGAACTCGCAAAGACCCGGGGGGGGGGAGTCACAAACCAGTGCAGGGGCGTTAGGCACGGGTGGCAAATTGCGGGAAGCTGCACAGCCCCAAAGGGCCACCGTAGAGAGACGCAGGAGGCGCGTGATGGTGACGTCAGAACCGGTGCGGAGGTTGGCCCGAATCGCGGAGCGGACCCGGGGGCCGGCGGGAGGCGGGCTGTACACACTGGTGGGAGGAATGGACACAGCATCAGAGGAGGAGGAGACAGAGTCGGGGACAGACCGAGGGGAGGAGACTTCGGAGGTGGAACAAGGGGGAGAGAGTGACGCCAGCTCGGGAGAGACAGGGAGTGGCTAGGAGAGCACGCATGCGCAGAGAGAAGAACACGGGCGGAGGCGGGCCAGGTCCCCTGTGACGTCTCGGGCGAGGAGGGGCCGTGCTCGGGATTTCACGTCCCGGGGCTCCACACCTTCTCCAGACTTGTGTGGGATCTCAGCACCTCAGGATGGAGGTGCAGAGTGGCCGAGATCACCCTTGGGGGGCTCAGGAGTCCTGGAACGTTGCCAGAAGTGTCTGGTGGCTGGACTTTGATCCTACACAGGAGACGACACCTGTATGAGGATGGGAGGATTTCACTGGGTGAATGGTGAAGGGATCAGTTAATTAGAGTGTAAAACACAGAGTTTAGGATTTCTGTACAGGGGGGTCTAAAGAAGTAAGATGGAGGAATTGGGGTGTGTCCTGTTCTTCTTCTTCTTCTTCTTGGCCTCCATCTTCTGTGGTGATGGTGGCACTTTGGGATTGGTTATTACTAGAAGTGCACTGGTTAATAAGGGTAGAAGGTATTGGGGAAAAATTATAAATATTGTATACGTAACTTCGGGTATAAAGATAAGTGACCACCCCGGGAGCTCGCAGTGTGCTCATGGCTGGCTTGCTGTGCAGACCTCTGTTGGGCTGAAAGAAAATCTTTTAGATAAACAATTAATAAACATCGAGACCGAGAAAAGATCTGAAGTCTCTCCTCGTCCTTTGAAGCGCCGGACTGTCCAAGGCCACCCTGGGCCTTTCCAGGCCACCTAAACAGCCGAGAAACCGACAAGTGGCGTTCGCTGCGTGGGCTACTCCCCACCAACCTTTCGGAGGGGGGATCAGCCCTGAAGAGCTGAAGAGCTGAAGAGCCAAGAGGGCAGCCTCGATCTAGGATAAGTTCCCAGGAGAGCACTGATAGCTCCTGAGGAGGGAAGCCTGAAGAAGAAAAGGAAAAAAAAAAAAGGCCAGAAGAGTCTGCAAAAAACAGCAGTCACTGAGAATTCCATCTCTCAGCTTCTGCCGAAGAAAGTTCGTAGCAGAGAAGCCCGGATCGAAACCGGAAGGCACCTCTGGATCCTTCTCCTGTGACCTGCTGGACAGAGACCGGGAGCCTTTGGACAGCTCTGACGACAGATTCGGTGAGAAGGTCAAAAAATAAGAACATGGGGGGCACACTCTCCCAGGAACAACAGGAAATTTTGTCCGCCTTGCAAGGCGTGGCTCAAGCATACACAGAAGGGATCCCAAAGAAAGAATTAAAACAGTTATTGTTGTGGGCAAGGCTTAATTACCCACTTGCCGAAACATGCCTGCTATTCGAAGTGGGGTTTAGGCAGGAAATCAATAGACACTTATATTTTTTAGCAACAAAAAAAGACGAGACAGCATTAAAGCTGCTCTCGCCGGCAAGATTAATGCTGGAAGGCATCTCAGTGCAGTCGAAAAGACTGGAAGAGCAACGAAAAGTTGCGGCACCCTCGGAAGGAGGGAGGAAAGCAAAGCTCCGGGAAAAAATTAGCTCTGGCCTCAAGAAGCCAGGGGGAAAGGGCTCTCGAGAAAAGAGAGCAGGAAATAATATTAAAGCCCCCGGTCCCAAAACCCAGAAACCCCAGGAAGCTCCTAAAGCGTCCTGAAACCCTGGAGAGTACAGGGGAGTCAGGATCGGAAGGAGGGGTGCAGGGGGGAGAGAAGGGATCGGGGGGGGCGCTTCCTTGCGGGGGACACGGCGCGGCAGCGGCAGTGCAGGCGGGGAGCACAGGTGAAGAGATAACGAGAGACACGAGTTCCGATGCGGCTTTTGTCAGCGCAGAGCCGGGGGTGGCGGCTGCCCCGGCCGGCAGGGTAGCGGAGACACGCGCAGCGGGCAAAGCTCTCAAGAACCGCGGGGGGGTGTCACATACCAGCGCGGGGGCGGTAAACACGGGCGGCGAAATGTGAGAAATTGCGCAGCCCCAAAGGGCCACCGTAGTGAGACGCGGGAGGCGCGCTGTTGTGACGTCAGACCCGGTGCGGAGGTCCGCTCGGATCGCAGAGCGTGATCGGTTGCCGGCGGGGGGTGGGCTGTACACACCGGTGGGAGGAACGGACACAGCATCAGAGGAGGAGGAGACAGAGTCAGGGACAGACCAAGGGGAGGAGACCTCGGAGGTGGAACAAGGGGGAGAGTGATGTCAGCTCAGGAGAGACAGGGAGCAGCTCGGAGAGCACCCATGCGCAGAGAGTAGAGCACGGGCGGGAGCGGGCCCGATCCCCTGTGACGTCTCGGACGAGGAGGGGCCGTGCTCGGGATTCTATGTCCCAGGGCTCCACACCCTCTCCAGACTTGGTACCTTTGGTTGAAACCCTCGGAGTTCCAGTCCCTTCCCTTCAAGGGAGATGTCCTGGTGTTCAAGCTCCATTTCCAGCTGAATTAAAAGCCAAGCAAACACGGTCTCAAATGAGATCGCCGACACGGCAGCCGACCAGAAAAGGAAGAGCAGTCGAGCTCATTCCGTCATCCGAGCTGGGGAGGCCGGTGACAGCGCCACCTAGTGGCAAAAGGACAGAAGTGCATGTCATGCCAGATTGGTTCGGCGGAGCCACAGCGCCATCTCGTCACGAGACTGCAACAATGCAGCAATTTTTTCCAACATTATATAAAAAGAAAAGCACTTTAAAGAAAACAATATTAACACAACAAAGGGATTATCCATCGACTTTTAGGGAACAGAATGGTCCCCACATTATCCAGGAGGAGGCAGTTATAGAACTATTGAAATGCTTGGACATTCACAAATCTATGGGACCAGACGGGATCCACCCCAGGGTGATGAGAGAGCTGGCAAATGAGATTGCAAAGCCACTCTCTATCATTTACCAACAGTCATGGATTACTGGTGAGGTTCCGGATGACTGGAAGCTGGCCAATGTGATACCTATTCACAAAAAGGGTGCAAAGGATGATCCTGGCAAGTATAGACCAGTCAGTCTGACATCTATACCTGGCAAAATAATGGAACAGTTTATATTACGTGCCATCATGCAAAATTTGCAGGATGGCCAGGGTATCAGACCCAGCCAGCACGGATTTAGAAGGGGTAGATCATGTCTAACTAACCTGATCACTTTTTATGACCAGGTAACCCGGCTAGTGGATGCAGGGAAGGCTGTAGATGTTGTTTTTCTGGATTTCAGCAAGGCCTTCAACACTGTTTCCCATAGCATACTCCTACACAAGCTAGCTGGCCGTGGTCTGGATAGGAATACCCTTTGCTGGGTTCAGAACTGGCTGGATGGCCGGGCCCAGAGAGTGCTGGTGAATGGTGTCACATCTAGCTGGCGACCGGTCACCAGTGGTGTCCCTCAGGGGTCTGTGTTGGGACCAGCTTTGTTCAATATTTTTATTGACGATATGGATGAGGGCTTAGAGTCTTTTATTAGTAGTTTCGCTGATGATACTAAATTGGGAATGAGTGTAGATCAACTAGAGGGGTGTAGGGCTCTTCAGAGAGACTTGGAACAGCTGGACGTATGGACAGAATCAAACGGGATGAACTTCAATAAGTCCAAGTGCCGAGTATTGCACTTCGGCCATAATAATCCCCTGTACCGATACAAGCTGGGGATGGAGTGGCTGGATAGTGCCCAGGTGGAAAGGGACCTGGGGGTGCTGGTTGACAGTCGATTGAATATGAGCCAGCAGTGTGCCCAGGTAGCCAAGAGGCCCAATGCCATCCTGGCCAGTATCAGAAATGGAGTGGCCAGCAGGAACAGAGAGGTCATTCTTCCCCTGTACTCGGCACTGGTGAGGCCTCACTTGGAGTATTGCATCCAGTTCTGGGCCCCTCACTTTAGGAGGGACGTCGAGTTACTTGAGCGTGTCCAGAGGAGAGCAACGAAACTAATAAGGGGCTTGGAACACAAGCCATATGAAGAGCGACTGAGGGAGCTGGGGTTGTTCAGCCTGGAGAAAAGGAGACTCAGGGGTGACCTCATCACTCTCTACAACTTCCTAAAGGGTAGCTGTAGTGAGCTGGGGGTCGGCCTCTTTCTCCGGGCGACAACGGATAGAACAAGGGGACACAGTCTCAAGTTGCGTCAAGCTAGATGTAAGTTAGAAGTAAGAAGGAAATACTTCACAGAAAGAGTGGTCAGAAACTGGAATCATTTACCCAGTGAGGTGGTGGAGGCATCATCCCTTGAAGAATTCAAAAAAAGACTGGATGTGGCACTTGCTGCCATGATCTAGTTGAACAGTTAGAACATCGGCTGGACTAGATGATCTTATAGGTCTCTTCCAGTCTTGAAAATTCTGTGATTCTGTGATTCTGTGACTTTGGGATTTCATGAAGATGATGAAAGCTCAGATGAAGAACAGCTACAAGGAGAAGATGTCATACGGATCACAGCATCGGAAGGTGTTCTGACATGGATGCTGTCAGCAGCAGAAGCAGCAAAAAGCTTCTTGCATTCAGCTGATGCAGCGAAAAAGAAATATCAACAGGATCCTCGAGTTTCCTTTTCGGATTTAGGAGTGAGGCCAAAAACCTCAAGGCGAGAAATGAGGCACGATGAATCACCAATGACATCCACAACACCATTATTCATGCAAATCCCAATGGAACCTCAAGAAGAGGAATTTCAAGAGCCAGTGAAGACGATGGATTGGAAGCGAATCAGAAAAGCATTAGCAAAGGAAAAGCATTTATTTCCGGGATCAGGAGATCTGACAATGCCGGTGACATATGATGCCCAGGGGCAGAACCCAAGGTGGGAAAGGATGGGTCACGAAATACTCAAAGACTTGGGGAAGGCGGCTCAAACTTTTGGGCTGAATTCACAGTACTTCAAACAGCTATTAAGAGGGACATTCACTACATACGACTTCACACCATATGATATTCAAAGTATTGTGGCAATGATTCTTACTGACATGCAAAGTCTTGTCTGGGAAAAAAGGTGGAGAAAATATCTTGCTGAATTGCGGAACAGATATCAAGGTGGGCCAAACGCAAACCTCACAGAAGGGCAGTTAGCAGGAGATCCTCCAGATGACAACCCAGGGGAACAAGCAGTGCAGCTTCCACGAAGAGTGTTAAGCGACATCAAGGAAGCAGCGTGAAGGGCAATCATGCAAATCACACCAACAGGAGCTCCAGAAGTCCCGTTCTCTTGCATCAGGCAAGGTCCCACAGAACCATTCATGTCGTTCATCGATCGACTCACGCAAGCCGTGGATCGACAGGTGACAATAGAAGAAGCAAAGAGGCCTCTCTTGGAGAGCTTGGCTTTCGGCAATGCCAACCCGGATTGTCAACGGGTGATTAGCACCATGCCAGGACGGCCATCCTTGGCAGAGATGGTGGAGGCATGCAGCAAGGTGGGGACACCTCAGCATGTCGCATCAATTGTGAAGAGTGAATTAAGAGAGGAATGGGAAGAACAGTTAAAGGGATATTCAGAAAGGCAAACAGAGAACAAGACACTGGAGAAGATGCTCGAAAAAATACTGCAACAGCAGGACGAGAACATCAACAAAGTTCTTGCGATGATGCAGAAAAAGAACAATCCCCCGAGAGGACAGTGGTACAAATGTGGGGAGTTTGGCCACATGAAAAGGTATTGTCCACGGACACATACGGCAGCGCCAGCACAGAAGGCGGAAAGGCCAGTTTGTGCGCGGTGTGGAAGAGGGAGACACTCAGCGAAAGAATGTTATTCCCAGACAGACGTGGACGGAAATCCGTTACCGCATCCAGGAAAGGGAAAGCGGAGCGCACCCATAACTCGCCAGCGCGCTCAGACACAAGTACTGGCAGTGTCACAAGAGCAGACAGGGCAATCATCAGCGAGCAACAAGCAGATGCGCTCAGTAAAACCCTCAGTCGATTCCACAGTGACCCAGACCTCCTCCTACCAGGGGCACAGTGTGCATTGGCAGCTTCAAGACTAGTATGCTTCTTAGATGAAAGTCATGCGGAGATACCAACGGGTATCCGCGGGGACTCATATAAGAAGCAAGATTTCTTGATAATCGGGCAAGATAAGTGCAGTATTCTTGGACTTATTGTCTATCCAACAGTCGTCTCAGCGGACAAAAATACAGAATTAACAGTTTTGGCAAGAGCGCTTCGTCCACCATTGACTGTACCGGAAAATACTGTGGTTGCGAGAGCTTTCGCATTGCCGCCACACGCAGTTGGAGAGGTCATGTCAATCTTCGACGAAGAAGGTTTCCCTATGAAAGAACATGTTGAAGTACATACAACATGAGTGAAACACATAGGTCGAGACCGACCCACGCTCACATGCCAATTGACATGTGGGGACAGAACAATAGCGATCAGAGGTATGCTCGACGCAGGGGCGGATGTAACGGTAATATCGTACATCTTTTGGCCACGCAGTTGGAGCTTGGTCACGCCAATGGATTCTCTCTCAGGCATAGGGGGAGCATCTCTGTGTCTGCAAAGTGAGAATTCTGTCGTTGTCACGGGACCAGGAGACAAGACGGCGATCATTCGTCCTTTTGTCATCCAAAAGCCGATCACAGTCTGGGGACGGGACCTTTTGGCACAATGGGGCGCGAAGATTGAAGTGGATTTTTAATAGGGGTCACTGCAGCACTCGCCACACTGAAGCTGACATGGAAAACAGATGATCCAGTTTGGGTGGATCAGTGGCCCCTTGAGCGGAGAAAATTGAGTGCTTTGAAAGGCCTGGTCCAAGAACAATTGCAGAAGGGACACGTCAAGCCAACAGACAGCACTTGGAATTCTCCAGTGTCTGTCATCAAGAAAAAACTATCGGGCAAATGGAGATTGTTACACGATCTCAGGAAGATCAACGAAGTTATAGAAGACATGGGACCACTTCAGTTGGGACTTCCATCTGTCTCAATGATTCCCAGAAATTGGCTACTTGTGGTCATTGACCTCAAGGATTGTATTTTCAGTATTCCACTCCATTCAGATGATGCTCCGAGATTTGCCTTTTCAGTTCCAAGTATCAACAGGGAAACACCTCTGTAGCAGTACCATTGGGTCGTTCTTCCACAAGGCCTAAAAAATTCTCCGATGATCTGTCAATGGTACGTGGCACGAGCTTTGGCACCAGCGTGGAAGAAATTTACGAAGGTGAAGATCATTCATTACGTGGATGATTTGCTCATTGCAGCATCAACATGACAGGAGCTGCAAGAAGCTCGTGACTGTGTGATTGCAGAGGTGCAAAAGGCAGGTCTGGAAATCAGCATTTCGAAGATTCAAGAGGTTGCACCTTGGAAATATCTAGGGTGGAAAATTTCAGAGAGAACAATAAAACCTCAAAAAATGGAGATCAGCACCAAGGTCAGCAATTTGCATGATTTGCAACAGATTTTAGGAGAAATCAACTGGATGAGGCCAGTTTTGGGAATCACGAACAGCGACATCCCAGCATTGCTCGATCTTTTGAGAGGAGACACAGACATTCGGTCTCCCAGGACGCTCACGCCAGAAGGGAAAAAGGAATTGGAGAGAGTCGCAGACGCGATACAGAAAAGGCAGGCACATCGATTTGTTCCAACGTTGCCTTTTCAGTTGGCAGTGCTGGGGAAGAAAACACAGTTCCATGGTTTGATCTTCCAATGGGACGAATCGCAAAAGGACTCTTTGATAATCATAGAGTAGATTTTCCTACCACACAGGCCCGCAAAAACAATTCTCACGGATTTAGAGATGGCAGCACAAATCATCATAAAGGAGAGAACAAGGTTGCTGACAATGGCAGGAAGAGAATTCTCAGTCATCAGATTACCTCTGAAGTGAGACTATTTCGATTGGGCAATGCAACAATCGAAAGACCTGTTGATCACGTTGTTAGCGTTCCCAGGAACTTGCACAGTCCACATTTTGTGACATAGAATACTGCAATCGCAAATATGCTATAGAGCAAAACCAAGAATAAGTGAAGAACCTCTGGACGGGATCACAGTGTTCACGGATGGGTCATGGAAGACGCACAAGTCAGTGATCACGTGGAGAGACTCAACGACAGGGGATTGGGAATCTGACGTGAGGAGGGTTCAGGGCTCTCCACAAATTGTGGAGTTGGCAGCCATTGTCTGAGCATTTCAGTTGTTCGAACAACCTCTCAATCTGGTGACAGACTCCGCATATGTTGCGGGTGTGGTCAAGAGATTGGAAGGTTCGCTCTTGAAAGAAGTCAGTAATGAGGTTTTATACTCATATCTGACAAGCTTGAAAATACTGCTAGAGAGCAGGGAAAGAAAGTATTTTATCACACACATTAGAGTGCACACAACACTTCCGGGATTTTTAGCGGAAGGGAATGCTCGGGTGGATAGGTTGACAATGCCCATTTCGCAAACACTGGTGGACATTTTTGAGCAGGCAAGATTAAGTCATGCGTTCTTTCATCAGAATGCGCAAGCGCTGATGGAGTCCTTTCGTCTCACAAAGAGTCAGGCGAGGGAAATCATTAGTGCTTGTCCAGACTGTCAGCTTGTGCAGCCACCTTCTTCTACCGGAGCCATCAATCCGCGGGGGCTGCCAAGTCTTCAGTTGTGGCAAGCTGATGTCACGAAGTATCCATCTTTTGGGAGGCTCAAAAATGTTCATGTTTCTGTAGATACATTCTCAGGTGCAGTCTTTGCTTCAGCACATGCAGGGGAAACAGCAGACCATGCTTGCCGACATTTTCTGCAAGCATTCGCAGCATTAGGTGTGCCTCAGGAGATAAAAACAGATAATGGTCCAACGTATACAGGCAGGGTGCTTGACAGATTCTTGAAAAAGTGGGGTGTCAGACATACGTTTGGTATTCCACATTCGCCCACAGGTCAGGCGATCATTGAAAGAACACATCACACCCTGAAATCCCTTCTGGACAGACAAAGAAGGGGTTAGCCAGAGGCAACACCTCACATGAAATTAAATAAGGACCTGTATGTGTTGAATTTCCTAAATAGCTCATCCTCAGAACCTAATCCACCAATCGTGAGACATTTTCTAAACAGCACACAGGCAAAGCTAAGGGAAAATCCTTTAGTTTTGATCAGAAACCCAGAGACAGGACAAATAGAAGGTCCCTTCAAACTAATCACTTGGGGCAAGGGTTTCGCTTGTGTTTCCACAGATCGAGGTCTGAAGTGGGTGTCGGCACAGCACGTGAAGCCATTCCAAACGCGAGAACACGAGAACACGAGAACGCTGATCCAAGAAACAAAGAGACGAGTACTCAGACGGAAGTCGAGACTCAGACTGCACAGAGCGATTCAGAAGAAAAATAAAAAGAGGCTAAAGACTTTGGGGGAATTTTCCTTTAGGGTCTTGAATGAAAAACAGAACAATGATTTCACGCAGAAGCGGAGTCGTGGGTTTCATGATGCTTATGTGCATCATTCTTTCATTCATTGCAGTAAGCAATGGGGGTAATTTACCTATTACTCAACCAAGGCAAAATGTATGTGAGACTTTAGCTCAGGCAGCAAATTTAGATAGTATTTGCCTGACACATTCGAGGCCAGGAAAACCATTTTCAGCATGCATGGTTGGATTGCCAGTGGACGAATGGCCAGTTCCAGGGCACTCCACAGTTAACATTTCGCAGGTCATTAAAGATGCTGTGAAAGAGTGGTGTGCTTGGACACATCTACTTCCTGTGGCTTCTACAGAACCACAGGAATTGGAGATTTTTGGGTCCATGACAATGGAACTCTGCATGCAGTTTGAGGCTCCGAAGGTCACAAAGGCGAAAACTATCGATTTGACTCCCATTCATGAATTTTATAAGAATGCGTCAGCATGGTGTAAATATACAGAGAAAACTGCCAGAGGATTGGTCCAAGTCCCAGTGCAATTGCCACGGGGTTTATTCTTAATTTGCGGGGACAGAATTTGGCACGGCATTCCTGCTAATGCCATGGGAGGTCAATGCAGCATTGGGGAAATTTCAATGCTATCGCCTGATTTGAACATGTTAAGGGAGAGAAAACGCAGAGAAAAAAGATCAATAGAACAATATGCGGCAGATTGCAATGATAAAATATTTTCTTGGGACAAGAAAGCGAGTATTGCTACAGCAATCTTCTCACCTCAAGCAGCATCAGGGGTAGCCTTGACTCAAGTCAACCGCATGGGTTGTTGGTTGAGCAAACATGCACGGTCTGTGTCTGTCGCATTGGATGACATGTTAAAAGACATCAGTGGTGTAAGGCAGGCAACTCTTCAAAACAGAGCGGCGATCGATTATCTATTGCTCGCTCATGGACATGGGTGTGAAGAGTTTGAAGGGATGTGCTGCATGAATCTCTCAGATCATTCAAGGTCAATTCATGAAAGTATCAAAAATATAAAGGACAGCATAAATAAGCTTGGCGAGATCACATGATCATGGATCGATCAGCTGGTAGACTTCTTTGACATCTCTCCCATTTGGAGAGGAATTTTAAGAGTAGGGTTCTATGTTTTAATAGTTCTCCTAGTCCTCATACTTGTCGTCCCATGCATATTTGCATGTTTAAAACACGCTAAGAATCGGATAGCAAAAGAGGTTTTCTTGGTGCAAACAGAAGGGGGAGATGTGGGATCTCAGCACCTCAGGACGGAGGTGCAGAGTGGCCGAGATCACCCTTGGGGGGCTCAGGAGTTCTGGAACGTTGCCAGAAGTGTCTGGTGGCTGGACTTTGATCCTACACAGGAGACGACACCTGTATGAGGATGGGAGGATTTCACTGGGTGAATGGTGAAGGGATAAGTTTATTAGGGTGTAAAACACAGAGTTTAGGATTTCTGTACAGGGGGGTCTAAAGAAGTAAGATGGAGGAATTGGGGCGTGTCCTGTTCTTCTTCTTCTTCTTCTTGGCCTCCATCATCTGTGGTGATGGTGGCACTTTGGGATTGGTTATTACTAGAAGCGCACTGGTTAATAAGGGTAGAAGGTATTGGGGAAAAATTATAAATATTGTATACGTAACTTCGGGTATAAAGATAAGTGACCACCCCGGGAGCTCGCAGTGTGCTCATGGCTGACTTGCTGTGCAGACCTCTGTTGGGCTGAAAGAAAATCTTTTAGATAAACAATTAATAAACATTGAGACCGAGAAAAGATCTGAAGTCTCTCCTCGTCCTTTGAAGCGCTGGACTGTCCAAGGCCACCCTGGGCCTTTCCAGGCCACCTAAACAGCTGAGAAACCGACAAAATTGGTGCCTTTAGTCGAAGTCCTCGGAGTCCAAGGCTCATCCCTTCAAGGGAGACACTCTGGTGTTCGAGCTCCATTTTCAACTGAATTAAAAGCCAGGCAGACTCGGTCTCAAACGAGATCGCAACACGGCAGTCGACCGGAAGAGCAGTCGAGCTCATTCCGTCATCCG
Organism: Melospiza melodia melodia; assembly: GCF_035770615.1. Classification (NCBI taxonomy): domain Eukaryota; kingdom Metazoa; phylum Chordata; class Aves; order Passeriformes; family Passerellidae; genus Melospiza; species Melospiza melodia. The sequence goes on from NC_086195.1 coordinate 24,338,475, forward strand.
AGCTGGGGAGGCTGGTGACAGCGCCACCTAGTGGGAGGAGGACAGAAGTGCATGACATGCGGGATCTGTTCGGTGGAGCCACAGCGCCATCTCGTGGCGAGACTACAACAATGCAGCAATTTTTCCCAAAATTATACAAAAGGAAAAGCACTTCAAAGAAGACTATGATAACACAACAAAGGGATTATCCATCGACTTCGGGATTTTGTGAAGATGATGAAATATCAGATGAAGCACAGCAACAAGGAGAAGATGTCATAAGGATTACAGCATTGGAAGGTGTTCCGGCATGGATGCTGTCAGCAGCAGAAGCAGCAAAAAGCTTCTTGCATTCATTTGATACAGCAAAAAAGAAATATCAACAAGATCCTCGAGTTTTCTTTTCGGATTTAGGAGCAAGGTCAAAAACCTCAAGGCAAAAAATGAGGTATGATGAATCACTGATGACATCCACAACACCATTATTCATGCAAATCCCAATGGAGTCTCAAGAAGAGGAATTTCAAGAGCCGGTGAAGATGATGGATTGGAAGCGAATCAGAAAAGCATTGGCAAAGGAAAAGCATTTATTTCCGGGATCAGGAGATCTGACAATGCCGGTGACATATGATGCCCAGGGACAGAATCCAAGGTGGGAAAGGATGGGTCATGAGACACTCAAGGACTTAGGGAAGGCGGCTCAAACTTTTGGGCTGAATTCACAATACTTCAAACAGCTACTAAGAGGGACATTCACCACATATGACCTCACGCCATATGATATTCAAAGTATTGTGGCAATGATTCTCACTGACACACAGAATCTTGTCTGGGAAAAAAGGTGGAGAAAATATCTTTCTGAATTGTGGAATAGATATCAAGGTGGGCCAAACGCGAACCTCACAGAAGGGCAGTTAGCAGGGGATCCTCCAGATGACAACCCAGGGGAACAAGCAGTGCAGCTTCCACGAAGAGTGTTAAGCGACATCAAAGAAGCAGCACGAATGGCAATCATGCAAATTACACCAACAGGAGCTCCAGATGTTCCGTTCTCTTGCATCAGGCAAGGTCCCACAGAACCATTCATGTTGTTCATCGATCGACTCACGCAAGCCATGGATCGACAGGTGACGATCGAAGAAGCAAAGAGGCCTCTCTTGGAGAGCTTGGCTTTCGGCAATGCCAACCCGGATTGTCAACGGGTGATCAGCGCCATGCCAGGACGGCCATCCTTGGCAGAGATGGTGGAGGCATGCAGCAAGGTGGGGACACCTCAGCATGTTGCAGCGATTGTGAAGAATGAGTTAAGAGAGGAATGGGAAGAAGACTTAAAGGGACACTCAGAAAGGCAATCAGAGGACAAGACATAAGAGAAGATGCTCGAAAAAATACTCCATCAACAGGATGAGAATATCAACAAAGTTCTTGGGACGATGCAGAAAAAGAACAATCCCCCAGAAGGACAGTGCTACAAATGTGGGGAGTTTGGGCACATGAAAAGGAATTGTCCACGGACACATACGGCAGTGCCAGCACAGAAGGCGGAAAGGCCAATTTGTGTGCGGTGCGGAAGAGGAAGACACTCTGTGAAAGAATGTTATTCCCAGACAGATGTGGAAGGCAATTCGTTACCGCATCCGGGAAAGGAGAAGCGGAGCGCGACCGTAAATTGCCAGCGCACTCAGACACAAGTACTGGCGGTGTCACAAGAGCAGAGAGGGCAATTGTGGGATCTCAGCACCTCAGGACTGAGGTGCAGAGTGACCGAGACCACCCTTGGGGGGCTCAGGAGTCCTGGGATGTTGCCAGAAGTGTCTGGGAGCTGGAGTGCTCAAGCTTTACAGCAGCAATTGAGCTTGTCTACTGCCAAAGCAAAATCTATTCTTTCCTCTTGTCCCGACTGTCATATGACTCATGTCACTCAGTATTATGGTACCAACCCTAGAGGCATTTCTGCGTTAGAAGAATGGCAAACTGATGCTACAAAAATGCCAGAATTTGGTTGCTTTAAGTATGTTCATGTTACAGTTGATACTTTTTCTCATGCAATGGTTGCTTCAGCCTTCGCAGGAGAAAAAACTCGAGATGCTATTCATCACTTTTATCATGCCTTTTCTATTCTAGGTGTTCCGTGTCACGTAAAAACAGATAATGGCCCAGCATATGCCTCGCAGAAAACGCAAGCATTCTTTCGTGCTTGGGGCATTGAGCATTCAACAGGTATTCCACATGTCCCCACAGGCCAAGCAATTATTGAAAGAGCTTATGGACTTCTTAAATTGCCACCTATTACAGTGATCTGATGAGGTCTCCTGGGTAAGAGATGGACGAGAATCTTGTTTCATGATCAGAAGGCTGGATTTATTGATATATGATATATAATACATTATAACTATACTAAAAGGAATAAGGAGAGAAGTTGCAGAGGCTGCTAAGCTAAGAATAGAATAGAGAAAAATGAATAACAAAGTTCTGTGTCCAGCAGAAAGCAAGGACAAACTCTCCTGTCAGTGGTCAGCAAATCCAAACACTCACAGAAGCCAAATCACCTCTGCACCTGTTACATTCCACAGCAGCCGATAACAATTGTTTACAGTCTTCTTCTGGGGCCTCAGCTTCCCAGAAGATGAACAAATCCTAAAGAAAGGATTTCTATGAAAAAATGTCTGCGACAACCACCTACCGTGAAATGCCTTATAGGGCGGGACATTATGGCTCAGTTGGGGGTGGTTTTAACCAATGAACACCCTTTGGGGTAAAAGCCATTGCTTGGACTTTCCCAATTCCCATCACCTGGACTGTTAACACCCCGATATGGATTAAGCAATGGCCCTTAAAAGAGGAAAGTCTTCAACATGCACATCAACTGGTATCAGAACAATTTGAACAGGGACACCTGCGGTTATCTGCCAGTCCCTGGAATACTCCAATTTTTGTGATAAAGAAAAAATCTGGGAAGTACAGGTTGCTCCACGATTTACGTGCTGTTAATGATCAAATGGAGCCTATGGGCGCATGTCGTGGGGTGACAGCCTTTATCCCAATATCGTGTGTTGTGTCTGGCAACTGTGCCTTTTCTCTCTCTTCCCCCCCGGCCGTCTTGCCGTGGTGGGGCGGGGAGGGAGGAGTGAGTGTGACGGGGCACTTTTGCTTTTGGGCTTTTGGGCTGCTTGGTTGGGCTTGCCGCTGCTTGCTTGCTTGCTTGCTTGCTCCTGCCTCGGCCACTAGCTGATAGCTTTTTTTTTTTGCTGCTTTCTGCTTTCTGCGCTTTTTTTTTTTCTTTTCTTTCGTTCCCTCTTTCTTGCCCTCCCCTGAAGATACTGGACCGGCTCCGGACCTGACCTGGAACGTCCAGGACCCCCGGAGTCTGTGAGAGAAGCTCAGCACCCTCCACAACACTGCCTGGTTTCTTTTCTTTTCTTGTGTTGGGGAGTGTTCCTTTGTTACTTGTCAATAAATAGGTTTTGTTTTCCACTTTTCTCCTCCGAGAAATTCCTTCCCGAACCGGGTATTGGGGGAGGGGTGGTTGGAGGTTTGTTTTTTTTGGGGGGACTCCCTTTTGGAGATTTCCCCTAATTTGTCCTAAACCAGGACAGTATATTTTTTTGTGCATTGGCCGGGAAACGGAGGCCAAAGACAGTGGAAAAAAACCTATAACAATAATATTTTGGTTTTGGTTGTTTTGTGGGCATACTGGTAATTCATAATGTCATTTGGGGTGGAAGCTTGCCGGTATTTCTGGTCCCTAGGGTTTTTTGAAGTTTTAATACCTTTGTGGTCCCTAGGGTTATTTCCTTACCCAGAAATAGCTCTGGTGTTGTCCCTAATAAGTAGCTCTTGTAAGCGGGGGGCACTAACCAGAATAGTCATTGGGCTGGTCTTATGTGTGATGATTTGTCGGAGGTTTATAAAAATGCTGGACTTTGTTTCAGGAATGTATGGATTGTTGTTATGGCTGTGTACTCAGTTTGTTTGGGGAGAAGAAGGGAAAGGGGCTTTTCAGCTTTTGTCTTCCTTCTTCTCCTCCAAATTGTTGACATCCCTATTAGAAAATATTGAATTTCCCCTGAGTTTAAAAGAAACCATCTTTCTGGCATTTAATTTATTAAGCCTTTTCTATACTGTCTGGAGTATATATAAAATGAAAGCTGAGATTTCTAGAGGGATTAGAGAGACTCCTGATTCAGGAGTAAAACAAAGCAGGAAAAATCTTGACTGGAGTGGGAAATGGGAGGATATGGGCCAGACTTCAAAGGATTTTTCTGATCCTATAGACTGGGACTTTCCATCTGATCAAATTCAGAACCCAGTCGAGGTGGCAAAGTATTTGAGGGAGAAGTGCCATGGTAATACTAAGGAGGAAAGGATTACTGCAGTGAGCTGGGCCTTGGTGTTTGTTTATCGTACTCTGCTAGATACTGTGGAGCAGCAGATAGCAGAAAGGGAACAGGGAGGTAAGTTAGTTACTATCCCAGTGACCCAGGCTGCAGCTAACATCCCAGGCTCCAGGCTAGCAGCTGAATCAGACAATAGGCCTCAACCCATGGCTGTTGCAGCTAATACAAGAGGTGGAAAGTGTAAAGGCAAGACCATTCAAAAGGTGGAGGATGATGATGATGATGCAGGAGAAGGACCCTCACCAAAATCAGAGGCCACATCAAGGGGCACAGATTCTGGAGCTAATATTGACTCCTTTTCTCTGAAGGACCTCAGAGGCCTAAGAAAGGATTACAGACGACAACCTGATGAATCTATAATTAGTTGGTTAGTCCGCCTTTGGGATGCTGCAGGAGAGGTTACGATTTTGGATGGTACTGAAGTGAGGCATTTGGGATCCCTGTCACACGATCCTGTCATCGATCAAGGTATGATGAGCAGGGCTAGCCCTCACAGCCTCTGGGAACGAGTCCTGGATAGTGTAGCACAAACATACTTATGTGCAGACACGGTGGAAGACCACAGAACAGGGGATCCAACGCCTGAGAGAGATGGCGGTGGCAGAGCTCATTTTCTCAGATGCTATAACAACTAGGAATCCGGACCTGGTACCATGCACACCTGTAATGTGGAGGAAACTTGTGCGACTTGGGCCACCTGAATACGCTTCTGCCCTAGCAATAATGAAGTGGGATGATACATATGAGACTGTGCTCGATATTGCGAAGAAGCTTCGAGCGTATGCAGATGCTGTGCATGGTCCAACTCATGCCAGAATTGCAGCAGTGGAAACCTGACTGCAGAAACTAGAGGACAAAATAGAGGAGAATCATAAGAACTCCGGGAAGAGATTAAGGAGGACCTTATTCAAATCTCGGCTGTACAAATTAGAGGCCCTGGTATCCAACGCTGGCGCTCCTTTGATTGGGAGAGAAGGTACACCCCACGGGCTGAGTTATGGGTCTTTTCTGCATGAGTCTGGAGAAGACATGAGGAGATGGGATGGAAAACCCACCGCTGCTTTGGCACAACGGGTGCGTGATTTGAAGGAAAGAGGAAGCATCACCAAAAAGGGAGCAGCTCCGGTTGCTCGTAGCCGAGATGTTAAGTATGATGATGACGATGACATGTCTGATCCCCTTGAAGGAACTTCTAAGGCATACGCCCAAGGAAAGAAGGACAATCTGGCTTAGAGGGGCCCTGCCTCTAGCCAGGAAGAGGCACTGGAAAACTGGGTTTTTTGGAAGGTGTGGATCAGATGGCCTGGCACATCAGAGCCACAAGACTATGAAGCGTTGGTTGACACTGGATCACAGTGTACCTTGATGCCATCGGAACACGTGGGGACAGAACCTGTTTCCATTGCTGGAGTGACGGGGGGATCACAACAGTTGACTTTGTTGGAAGCTGAGGTGAGCTTGACTGGGAGGGAGTGGCAGGAACATCCGATTCTGACTGGTCCAGAGGCTCCGTGTATTTTGGGCATAGACTTCCTCCGGAATGGCTATTACAAAGATCCTAAGGGATTCAGGTGGGCTTTTGGAATAGCTGCAGTGGAGATAGAGGGTATTAAACAATTGAATACCTTGTCTGGACTATCAGAGAACCCATCTGCAGTAGGACTCTTGAAGGTAGAGGAGCAACGAGTGCCAATTGCCACCTCAACAGTGCACCGCAGGCAGTACTGGACGAATTGAGATGCTGTGATCCCCATCCACAAGATGATCCGAGAGCTGAAGAGCCAAGGAGTGGTCAGTAAAACCCACTCACCCTTTAACAGCCCTATTTGGCCCGTGCAAAAATCTGACGGAGAATGGAGATTGACTGTGGACTATCGTGCCTTGAATGAAGTGACTCCACCACTGAGTGCGGCTGTACCGGACATACTGGAACTGCAGTACGAGCTGGAGTCCAAGGTAGCAAAGTGGTACACGACCATCGATATTGCTAACGCGTTTTTCCCCATCCCTCTGGCAGCAGAATGCAGGCCTCAGCTTGCTTTTACATGGAGGGGAGTGCAGTATACCTGGAACCGACTGTCGCCCTGGTTTTCTAGGATTTTCTAAGCCTTCTGATGTTGACATTCTTGTAGTGAACTTTCCCACACACTTTTTCTGTAAACAACTCATTGTTTTTCATTCCTTTTGGAGGAGGAGAGATTTGATGGACTGTCGGTTTGACCTGTGGCATTGCAGAGGTGTCACTGTCACCTTCCAATCCACTATCACCCTTGTAAAACTATAAATAGTGGAGTCAGAGAATAAAACTTCCCTTTTTCCTTTCACCTGAAAGCGGTGTGTGCCTGTGTCCTTTCATGTCAGTCGGCAACAACCGACTGCCCCAGGGGTGGAAACACAGTCCTACCATCTGTCATGGACTGATCCAGGCTGCACTAGAAGAGGGTGAGGCTCCAGAACATTTACAATATATTGATGATATCATTGTTTGGGGGAACACGGCAATAGAAGTGTTCAAGAAAGGAAAGAAGATCATTCATATTCTCCTGAAAGCCGGATTTGCCATTAAGAAGAGCAAAGTCAAGGGACCTGCCCAAGAAATTCAGTTCTTGGGGGTGAAGTGGCAAGACGGTCGGTGTCAGATTCCTGCGGATATTATTAACAAAATCACTGCTATGTCCCTACCAACTGATAAGAAGGAAACACAAGCTTTCTTAGGTGCTATAGGTTTCTGGAGGATGCACATCCCTGAGTATAGTCAGATTGTGAGATCCCTTTATCTGGTTACCCGCAAGTAGAATGACTTCCATTGGGGCCCTGAGCAGCAGCAAGCTTTTGTCCAGATCAAGCAGGAGATCGCTCATGCTGTAGCCCTTGGTCCAGTCAGGACAGGACCAGATGTGAAGAACGTGCTCTACTCTGCAGCTGGGAGCCATGGTCTGTCCTGGAGCCTTTGGCAAAAACTGCCTGGTGAGACCCGAGGCCGACCATTGGGATTTTGGAGTCGGAGCTACAGGGGGTCTGAAGATAACTATACTCCAACAGAAAAGGAAATCTTGGCCGCCTATGAAGGAGTCCAAGCCGCCTCGGAGGTGATTGGTACAGAGGCACAACTCCTTCTGGCACCCTGACTACTGGTGCTGGGATGGATGTTCAGAGGAAAGGTTCCCTCTACCCACCATGCCACCTATAAGTGGGCATGAGACCGACGGGTGGATCTAACCATGGACAGTATCTCTCAGGTTATTCGTGACTGTGAGACGTGCGCTGCCATTAAGCAGGCCAAGCAGGTGAAGCCCCTCTGGTATGGGGGGCAGTGGTCTAAGTACAAATACGGGGAGGCCTGGCAGATTGATTACATCACACTGCCTCAAACCCGCCAAGGCAAGTGCTATGTATTAACCATGGTAGAAGCCACCACGGGATGGTTGGAAAACTACCCTGTGTCTCATGCTGCAGCCCGTAACATTATCTTGGGCCTTGAAAAGCAGGTCCTTTGGAGGCACGGTACTCCCTAGAGAATTGAGTCGGATAGTGGAACTCATTTTAAAAACAATCTTATTAATACTTGGGCTAGGAAACATGGCATCGAGTGGGTATACCATATCCCCTATCATGCACCAGCTGCAGGGAAAGTGGAAAGGTACAATGGATTGTTAAAAACCACCTTAAAAGCATTGGGTGGGTGGTCTTTAAAAAACTGGGAGCAGCATTTGGCAAAGGCTACCTGGTTAGTTAACACTCGAGGTTCCACAAACGGAGCGGGTCCTGCTCAGTCTGAGCTCCTTAATATAGTAGATGGGGATAAAGCCCCAGTGGCCCATGTCAGAGGTTTGTTGGGAAAGACAGTATGGATCAACCCTGCCTCGAGTACAGACAAACCCATCCGTGGGATTGTCTTTGCTCAAGGACCAGGTTATACATGGTGGATAATGCAGAAAGATGGAACAACACGGTGTGTACCTCAGGGAGAACTGATTGTGGGATGAGACTCATATATGAATGTCATTGTTTGTTGAATGTGAGACAGAAAGAAACTGTAAGTGTCAAAGGTCTGAGCAAGTAAGATGAGAGGAATGCGTAAGTGTCAAAGGTGTGAGTAAGTGAAATGAAAGTTTTTTATTGTATGTTCACGATATGGGATAAGGGGTGGAGTGTTGTGGGGTGACAGCCTTTATCCCAATATCGTGTGTTGTGTCTGGCAACTGTGCCTTTTCTCTCTCTTCCCCCCCAGCTGTCTTGCCGCGGCGGGGTGGGGAGGGAGGAGTGAGTGTGACGGGGCACTTTTGCTTTTGGGCTTTTGGGCCGCTTGGTTGGGCTTGCCGCTGCTTGCTTGCTTGCTCCTGCCTCGGCCACTAGCTGATAGCTTTTTTTTTTTTGCTGCTTTCTGCGCTGTTTTTTTTTTTCTTTTCCTTCGTTCCCTCTTTCTTGCCCTCCCCTGAAGATGCTGGACCGGCTCCGGACCTGACCTGGAACGTCCAGGACCCCCGGAGTCTGTGAGAGAAGCTCAGCGCCCTCCACAACACTGCCTGGTTTCTTTTCTTTTCTTGTGTTGGGGAGTGTTCTTTTGTTACTTGTCAATAAATAGGTTTTGTTTTCCACTTTGCTCCTCCGAGAAATTCCTTCCCAAACCGGGTATTGGGGGAGGGGTGGTTGGAGGTTTGTTTTTTTTGGGGGGGCTCCCTTTTGGAGATTTCCCCTAATTTGTCCTAAACCAGGACAGCGCATTACAACCAGGATTACCTAACCCTGCAATGATTCCAAAGTATTGGCCATTACTAATCATTGACCTGAAGGATTGTTTCTTCACTATTGTGCTTCATCCACAGGATATGAAACGCTTTGCCTTTACATTGCCCGTGATTAACAGGGAAGGGCCTGATCAAAGGTTCAAGTGGACTGTGCTGTCACAAGGCATGTGCAACAGCCCCACCTTGTGTCAACTTTATGTTAATGCAGCATTGCAAGCATTAAGAAAACAATGGCCAAGCACTGTGATCTATCACTACATAGATGATATCTTGTTTGCTCAGCCCACGCCTTTTACAGAGCAACAAATCCAGAAAATAAGGACCACGCTGGCACAGTATTCTTTGGTGATAGCCCCTGAGAAAATTCAAACAACAGCCCCCTGGAATATATTTGGGATGGTCCATGTTGGAGCAAACAGTAAAACCTCAGAAATTGGAATTAAAAATAAAGATGGCAACTTTAAATGATGCTCAAAAACTCTTGGGTGATTTGCAGTGGCTAAAGCCAATAGTGGGAATACCTAACGAATTACTGGATGAGTTGCGTCCCCTACTAAAAGGAACTGACCCAACCTGCCCGGTGCGAATGACTGACAAACAACAGCAGGTCGTTCAGCAAATTGTGGACTGTGTTACACATGGGCAGGTTTACTGAAGGGATCCAGAATTACCCATAGACTTGACCATTTGGAATGGTCCAAAATATCTTCTTGGAGCGCTAAGGCAATTCAAAAAGAAAATGGGGGAGACATGGATACTAGAATGGCTTTCCCCTCCGTTACAACAAACTAAAACTCTTTTTCAAAAAATTGAAATGTTAGCAGATCTAATAAAGAAAGGCAGAGAGAGGATGTTACAGGTGGCAGGGGCGGAGCCAGCTATCATCAGGATGCCAATGAAAAAGGACAATTTGGATTGGTACCTGAATAATTCAGAAGAACTACAGGAAGCTCTTCTAGGTGCATGTTGTCCTATTGAAACGGACAGGCTTCGACCAGCTCCGGTTCAGTGGATAGGGGACTGGGACTGGATAACTTGCCCGAAGTGAGAAAACTCCCCCATAACAGATGTTATTACTGCATTCACAGATGCTGGCAGGAAGTCAAGAACAGCTGCAATAACTTGGCAAGAAAAGGGATTATGGAAACATCAGATTTTGCAAGCAGAGGCAGTGGACACCTTACAAACCATGGAACTGTTAGCAGTGGTATGGGCAATGTCACAGCTTAACGGACCATTGAACGTTGTTACAGACTCTTTGTATGTTGCAGGAGTTGTAGCGAGAATTGAAGATGCCTCCATAAAGAAGGTACAGAATCAGAGACTGTACGAACTGTTAGTGCAGCTGAAGAAGGCTACAAGATCAAGGGAACACGCTTATGCTGTAATTCATGTCAGGAACGACAAATGGAATATTAGTTTAGGAGAAGGGAATGATAGGGCGGATAAACTGGTTACTATAACCCAGAACACACCCCTGTCAAATCACCAATTGGCACAAGAAGCCCACTCAATGTTTCACCAAAATGCAAAAGGCTTAAGTAGAGAATTTAAGGTAAAACTCGTGGAAGCAAAAGCCATCTTGAGGGCCTGTCCAACTTGTAGTCACCATAATGGGGGTAGCTGTTTAGGCTTAGGAGTAAGCCCACGAGGCCTGCAATCAAATGAGTTATGGCAAATGGATGTCACACATGTGCCTAGTTTTGGCAGGCTAAAATATGTACATGTGTCTATTGATACTTAAAGCAAATATATTTGGGCAACAGCTCAGACAGGAGAAAAAGCAATACATGCGGAAAGGCATTTGTATAGTTGCTTTGCAGTAATAGGTACACCAAAAAGAATTAAAACGGATAATGGTTCTGCCTCTATCAGTCAGAGGATAGGGAAATTTCTTAAGGAATTGGGGAATTGAACATGTTACAGGCATTCCAAACTCCCCGACAGGGCAAGCCATCATTGAAAGGGCAAATGGTACCTTGAAAAGGTATTTAGCCAAACACAAGGGAGTAACTGACCCCCAGGCAAGGTTGTTAAAAAGTTTGTTTGTGATCAATCACTTGTGTGTATTTGGGGATGCAGCGCAACCCCCTGCAGAACTGCATTATAAACCAAAAGAGGTTACTGAGCAGAAAAAGGAAATGTGGGTAAGATACAGGGACCCCAAGACAGGGTTGTGGAAGGATCCTGTTAAGGTCCTTTTCTGGGGAATGGGATATCTCTGTGTTTCCACCCCTACAGGAGTGCTGTGGGTACCTGCCAAGTGGAATAAACCTGTTCTAAATGCAGCGATTGGTGGACAACCTCACGGAAGGGGACAAGGAACGCCTGAAGGAGAAACTGCCCCTGATCCTACAACCACTACTGCTACAACTGAAGGGATACTCGAAAGTGGTCGACAGGGCCATGAAACGCCGCCGCCAGACGGCCAAGGAACTGATTAACACCATTGAATCATTATCGTCTTTCTACATAAGGGGACGGGCAAGGGAGAACTGCCTTGAGTGCCGCAGCCCGGGTTGTGCCACTTGGGTAGCACTATATTGTGGGGGTTGTGGTAGGACCTTTTGGGTAGAACAGTTGTTGCTTTGGCGTTTGTGGTGCAACACCTGCGATCATGAACACACATGGGGCGATGCCTGGCAAAGGGAACTAAGGAAACAGACAGGGCGAGATGCAGCTTCGGCTTTAGATCTTTACGAGTCTCCTGAACAAAAGATTTTGGCTTACTATCGGTGGGAGGTGCAGTATATTCTAAAAAGGGTTAATGCTCAAAGTAGGTCATACATAGCCTCCGTAAGGTGTAGAAAATTGGTGACCTTAACACAGCATTCTGTTGTAGGACCTGTTAAAGGAGATCCTGATAAAGCATTAGACCAACGCATTAAGGAACTACAGGAGTGGAGACTACAAGGGTCAGGAGGGGTAAAGTTAAAGGTTGATAAGAAAAAGAAAGCGAGAAAGAAAACAGAAAAATGAGGCTTATTTTTGTTATACTGCTTAGTGCTGTGACGGCTGGAGTAGTAGGAGAAACGCACTTTAATCAACCAAGAGATAATATATGGATAATGCTTGCTAATCAAACTAACCAATCATCGCTTTGTCTTAGCCTTGGAGGGGTTACTAACCCATTTCGAACATGCTTAGCGGGGCTCCCAGTGTGGTCTCCTCGGGAATTTTGCAGTCTGATCGATAATCAAACTCTATGCATGCACAATATGACAAACATTATACCAACCATGCTAGGACACACTGCAAGTCAATCTGACGGCTACCATCAATGACAAAAAATTTTGTCACTTAATACTACCTTACACTCTCCTCCTGAAGAGTTGGACCTTTTTGGAAGCGCAAATGCCAGTATGACTAACACCTCAAATGGTGGTTGGATCAGTTTTGAACCCTTGGACCACGGGAATTTAAATAAGCATAGAGGAACATGGGCTACCCTAGATTCATCCCTAGGGTAGCCCATGAATTCGGGTACAGTGTCTCAGCAGCTTTACAGCCAATGTAACGGCACTAACATCACGGCACCGATGAAATTACCCACAGGGATATTTTTAATTTGTGGAGACAGAGCTTGGAATGGTATACCAACCAGGCCACAGGAAGGACCCTGCTATTTGGGAAAATTGTCATTGTTTCACCCCAATGTGTCTTTATTAATGCAATTTAGTCAAAATTCAAGCAGGGAGAGACGCAGCCTGCATGACTTAGACTGCAGCCAGATAGGAAACCCACAGTTTTGGAGTGAGTTAAAACAAGTGATAGTTTCAACTATCTTGCCAGAAGGAGCTGCAAATAAAGCTATGAACTTAGCAAAGCAATTGGGATGCTGGGCCAAGGATGAGTTAAACAAGACGTCACAAATTTTAGATATGCTAACGGCAGATGTGCAAAGTGTTAATCATGCTGTTTTGCAAAATAGAGCCGCTATAGATTTTTTGCTTTTAGCACAAGGGCATGGGCGTGAAGAGTTTGAGGGAATGTGCTGCATGAATTTGTCCGATCACTCTGTATCTATTCATGCTAAGATAAAAGAATTGCAGCAGGGACTTCACAATCTCAAAGAAGAGGAAGGACTGGGAATTGATGAATGGCTTACAAGTTTGGGACTTGGACCGTGGCTGAGGAACCTTGTGACATATGCTATAGGGATACTGGGTGTGATTTTGATGCTTTTGCTTATTTTGCCTTGTATTTTTAATTGTATTCAAAATATGGTCAGCTGAATGATAGAAAAAACCTGGCAGACTAACCTTCTTGCACAAAAAGAAAACGGGAGAAGTGTGGAGAGCTTTGTGCAGACGTGGCTTGAGGGGAAAGGCCATGATCATATACGGCTGGTTAAGCAGTAAAAATGCAGCTGTAAGCAGTAAATTCTCAGCCTTCTGATTACAAGGCAAGGACACTGTGCCCTTGAGCGAGTAAATGTAAGACAACAACAACAGGATGCAAAAACAAGAACTAGTCTCAACAGAAAACCACAAGCATCCTGAGAATGTAGCCACAAAGGAAGAGCTGACATTTAATCTGTAGCCAATGATGAGCTTAGCTTTTGCAATATGTATGAGCTTGATTAACGCTATTATAAAAGCATGTAAGCTGGATCAATAAATTGGAGACTTGTTGATCATCATCGGATGTGCTTGTCTCCCTTCGCTCTGTCAAGAAAACACCGAGAGAAGGTATGGGACCCCTCGACATGATAGAAGATAGGACAGCTGAGAGCTGTGGCAGCCTGAGAGCTGGGACAGATATGTAGAAGAAAGAAGCAGGAGCTTTGAATCAAGGAGCTGTGACAGCAGAGAGCTGTGAGTAGCATGGCCTTTGAGGAAAGGAGCCTGAGAACATCTAGGGATATGTATGTATTCAAGACAGCCGAGAGCTGTGGCAGCCTGACAGCTGGGACAGATGTGTGTATAGTAATTATTGTAATTGAAAAATGTGTTAAAAGAAAAGGGGGAAATATAGGGGCCTGAGTAAATATATGTATTGCAGTAAAAGATCTCTGTATTGTATAAGTGACCCTGCCCTGATTTTAGTTATTGTAAATGGGCTGTAGCTGTGATGTCCTTGATTGGGCAGCAGCTGTAGCCCGTGGAGGTAGCTGGGATAAAAGGAGGTAGGGCATTCAGGGAGAGCCTTGGAGTGGAGCCCTGGCTGAGAAGCAACAACAACACTGCTGTGAAGAGCTGCTGTGAGAAAACCACCCAGAAGGTATGAGCCTCTAGAAATAACAACATCTGGTGACCCTGGCGTTATAGAAGATCTGCAGCCATAAGAAAACACTGAGAGAAGCTATGGGACCCCCCGATGTGATAGACGATAAGACAGCCGAGAGCTGTGGCAGCCTGAGAGCTGGGACTCTAGAAATATAATATGGCCTTTGAATCAAGGAGCTGTAACAGCAGAGAGCTGTGAGAAGTATGGCCTTTGAGGAAAGGAGCCTGAGAACATCTAAGGAAATGTATGTATTCAAGACAGCTGAGAGCTGGGACAGATATGCAGAAGAAAGAAGCAGGAGCTTTGAATCAAGGAGCTGTGAGAAGCATGGCCTTTGAGGAAAGGAGCCTGAGAACATCTAGGGAAATGTATGTATTCAAGACAGCCAAGAGCTGTGGCAGCCTGAGAGCTGGGACAGATATGTGTATTTTAACTGTGTAATTGAAAAATGTGTGGGAAATATAGGGGCCTGAGTAAATATATGTATTGCAGTAAAAGATCTCTGTATTGTATAAGTGACCCTGCCCCGATTCTAGTTATTGTAAATGGGCTGCAGCTGTGATGTCCTTAATTGGGCAACAGCTGTAGCCTGTGGAGGTAGCCGGGATAAAAGTGGGTAGGGCATTCAGGGAGAGCCGGAGAGGAGCCCTGACTGAGAAGACAACAACACTGCTGTGAAGAGCTGCTGTGAGAAAACCACCTATAGAAGGTATGGACCCTAGAAATATGATATACAAAAATATGAATAACAACAATCCATGACTGTGAGACACGTGCTGCGATCAAGCAGGCCAAGCGAGTGAAGCCCCTCTGGTGTGGTGGGCGGTGGTCCAAGTACAAGTATGGGGAGGCCTGGGAGATTGACTACATCACACTGCCCCAGACACGCCAGGGCAAGCGCTATGTGCTGACCATGGTGGAAGCCACCACTGGATGGTTGGAAACCTACGCTGTGTCTCATGCTACTGCCTGGAACACCATCCTGGGCCTTGAAAAGCAGGTCCTTTGGAGACATGGTACCCATGAGAGGATTGAGTCAGACAATGGGACTCATTTCAAGAACAGCCTTATCAACACCTGGGCTAGGGAGCATGGCATTGTGTGGGTGTACCATATCCCCTACCATGCACCAGCTGCAGGAAAAGTAGAGAGGTACAATGGATTGCTAAAAACCCAGTTGAAAGCTTTGGGTGGGGGAATCTTTCAAAAATTGGGAGCAGCATTTAGCAAAGGCCACCTGGTTAGTTAACACCCGAGGTTCCACCAACTGAGCAGGTCCTGCCCAGTCTGAGTCCCTGAATATAATAGATGGAGATAAAGTCCCAGTGGTACATGTCAGAGGTTTGTTAAGGAAGACTGTGTGGATCAATTCTGCCTCGAGTACAGACAAACCCATTTGTGGGGTTGTCTTTGCTCGGGGACCAGGTTGCACATGGTGGATCATGCGAAGAGACGGAACAACAGGATGTGTACCTCAGGGAGATCTGATTGTGTGGTGAGAATGGTATGCAATATCACTGTTCATTGGATGTTACTGCCATTGGCTGTACATTAAACCATACAGACATGAGACAGAAGGAAATGTGTAAGTGTTGAAGGTCTGGGCAAGTGGAAGATGGAGAAGGAAATGCGCAAGTGTCGAAAGTCTGAGCAAGTGATAGATGGAGTGTGGTGGTTTGACATTGACAGGAAACAGGTTTTCTGGGAGGTTGTAGTCAAACCAATGGGTGCTCAGATTTTGGTATTGGCACTTGGATTGACCACTGATATTTGGATACGCTTCTGAGAACACACAGGGGTAGAAGCAGAGCTGCTCCTGTGGGAGGCTCTTTTTGGATTTCTGGTGGGAGAGAGTTCGATCTCTCCCCCAGCCCAGCTCCTGGCTGGGTGGGGGGAGGGGAAAGCCACGTGGCCTGGGAGAGGTGGGCCTGACCCTGAGGGGCCCGAGGGTGAAAACATCGAAGAACTACTGAGAGGTATTCCCCCTTCTGAGAGACGGAGACAGAGCCGTGCCTGGGAATTCCCTGAAACTTGATAAACATGTATGGCAGCAGGCAGCACGGCTGAGGAGGAGGAAAGGAGGGGGAAGGAGGCAGCGATGTGTCCAGCCGCTTGTGGGAGCTTTTAACCCCTTTGTGGATAATGAAAACTTTACAGAACATTACCCTTCCTAGAAGAGAGATAAGAGTAGAGGATGAAGAAGGAAATGGGCAAGTGATGAAGGTCTGGGCCAGAGAGAGAGAGAGATGTTGGAGGAATGGAGAAGACGGAGTGGCATTTTTGCTGGACTCTTTTTTGTATAGCCATGGACAGAGCCATGTTTCCTTGTGATACAGAGACTGCGTCCAGGGGGGGTAATGCCCCAGAGCCAGGAAGGTTCAGTGTGGGTACCCCTCGGCCCCAGGGGGTGCAAAAATATGGGGGGGACAGATGTCTTAAAGTTGAGACTGTGTCTTTTTTGGAGTGGGACAAAGCATCCTTAAAAGAGGAAACCCTGGAAGCAGCCCTGGTCCATGCACAGTGGTGAGAGCACTGGGCATGGAAGGAAGATGTCACGATGGCAAATGATCTCCGGGCGGTGCCACTTGTGACAGGAAGCCCATGGTACAAAGAAGGACTCCTTCTCCTCTTGATGAACTGAGGATTGAGTATTCTAAAAGGTGCTGATGGACCTTTTGGTGATTTGAGAGATGTATTGTATTGGAATTTGGTGGGGGGAGGAGAAAAATGCTTTTGTAAGGTTTTAATTTTACTTGTGTGTTTTTTTTTCTTTCCTTGTAGTTTAATTATTTTCTTGTAGTTTAGTTAATAAAGTTTTCTTTATTTCTAAGTAGGAGCCTGCTTTGCTTATTCCTGGTCACATCTCACTGCCGACACCAGGGAGAGGGTATTCTCATGGGGGCGCTGGCATTGTGCCAGTGTCAAACCATGACATGGAGCTATAAGTGAGTAAAGTGAAAGGGGGGAATCCTGCAGCTCTGTAGTATAGGGCTTGGATTCAGTGGCCCAGTGTGGGGATGTGATGAGGGCATGTATTGCTTGTAAATTTTGGGGGAACAGATGGAAATTTTGTATGAATTAATGCATGATGTGTGGGAGTTGATGTGATGTTGATGATATGGCAATAAGGGGTAGAATGTCCTACGGTGACATTATGATGCTTGTATCCCCATTCATATGTTCTGTGCCTTTAGGACTGGCTCTGAAGAGTGAAAGTTTTGTTTGGGATTTTCTTATCAGGGACATAGAGACGGGTAGTACATAGGGCTGCTCTCACTTTTTTGCTTTTGCTTTTTGCTTTGCTCTTTCTCTCTCTCTCTCTGGCTCTTGCTTTTGCTTCTGCTCATTAGCTAGTTTACCTAAACAGTCCAAATTTCTTCCTGTACTATTTCTCCTCTCCTTTTTTTGACCATCTCGAACCTGCTTCACTGGGACCTGGGAACACTGAGAGTTTATACCTTGTGGCCTGCAGCAGCTGCTCCAGCGTCACTGTGGGGGCCTGAATATATGTATAGTTATGGAGAGAGTCCCTGTTAAGATCTATGTATTGTAAGATCTGTGTGGGTCCGAGTTGCTCCAAACGAGCTACAGCTGCAAAGTCCTTAGTTGGGCAGCAGCTGTAGCTCGTGAAGGTAACTGGAATAAATAGGGGCGGGTTGAGAGCCCAGGAGGAGCCCCTGAGAAGACACATGAAGGACTGTGCTGCAGAGAATGGAGAAGAGCCCCAGCAGAGAGGCAGGAACAACACTGCAGTGAAGATTACAACACGTCAGAGGGACTGATAACAGAGCGACCACCCCTGAGAGAGACTTTCTGAATTTGTCATCTTTTTTTAGAGTGGTGCCATCCAGTATTGTTCATTTTGTGTGCTAGGGGGTGCTGTGCCTGTTAAATAAACAGGTTCTTTCCACTTCTCTCTAAGGAATTCTTCCTGAACTGGTTGGGGGGAGGGGCCGTGTGGGTTTGCTTTCTGGAGGGGCCCTCCTTTGGAATTTCTCTACCAAATTTGCCCTAAACCAGGACACTAAAACAGGAAGAGAAGCAGGGACTGAAAAGTCAGGTAGGAATTCCACTCCTAGCAGGAGGGATGTGGATGGGAGAACCCTCCTGGAAAAGGGATGTGTTCAGCCTTCTGCACACCCCTGAATCCATGTCCTGCTCAGCACAGGGACTAGGGATGTGGGACACATTTCTAGGTGTGAAAGGGACTGTCACATTCAGGTGCTGGAGTGTTTCCAGAGAAGGGCAGCAATGCTGGGGAATGATCTGGAGCAGCAGTCTGATGAGCAACAGCTAAGGGAGTTGGGAGGGGGGCTAAACCTGGAGAAAAGAAGGCTAGGGGGGGACTGTCTCTGCCCTGAAACAGCTCCCTGAGAAGAGAATGCAGCCAGATGGGGATCTCCCAGGTAACTTGTTCTGCCAGTTAACAAGTGACATGACAATAGGAAATAGTTTCAAGTTGTGCCTGGAAGGCTTAGTTTGGCTGTTAGGAAAAAATTCCTTCCCTGAAAGGGTTGTCCAGTCCTGGCACAGTCTGCCCGTGGCAGTGGTAGAGTCCCTGTCCCCGGAGGGATTTAACAGATATGTGGACGTGGATTAGTGGTGGTCTTGGCAGTGCACTCAGTCTCAGAGGGCTTTTCCAACCTAAATGACTCCGTGATTGTATGAAAAAGTGCCTACGTCTCAGCTGTGTACTCACCTCTACTTTTTGTGCTTGTGGGTGGAGCATTTGGAGATAATCCAGAAGGACCAAAGACCAAAAGAAACAGATAACACACACCAAGAGCTGGATGCTCAGTGACAGTGCACAGCCCTCCTTGTTTGTCACTTCCTGCTGGAGCCACCCTCTCCTCTGTACTGTACTGTGAAATGCCATGTCCTCAGCTGATCCCTCCCAGCACAGTGGAAAGTGCTGCAATGTGGGGATTTTGCCCCTCTGATCCACTCTGCAGGTGAGACCCCACCTGCAGAGCTGCTCCCAGCTCTGGGGCCCCAAGATCAGAATGACATGGAGTTGCTGGAGCAAGGACAGAGGGGGTCACAGAAGCTCTCCAAGGGCTGAAGTCCTTCTGCTTTGGAGATGGGTTGAGAAAGTGGGGAGAAGAAGGCTCCAGGAAGACCTTATGGCCCCTGCCAGTGTCTAAAGAGGCTCCAAGAGACCTGGATAGGGACTTTAGACATAGGCCTGGAGTGACAGGACAAGGGGCAATGGCTTCCCATTGAAAGAGGGCAGGGTTAGATGGGATATTGGGAAGAAATTCTTCTCTGTGAGGGTGGCAAGGCCCTGGCACAGGTTGCCCAGAGAAGCTGTGACTGCCCTGTGCTTGGAAGCGTTCAAGGCCAGACTGGATGCAGCTTAGAGCTACCTGGTCTAGTGGAAGGTGTCCCAGTCAAGGGAAGGAGGAGGTGGAGGGAGATGAGCTTTAAGGTCCATTCAACCTAAACCCAGCTGGAATTCTTCCCCAAATTTGCTCTAAACCCGGACAAATACATGAATTGGTGCCCAACGAAGGGCTGGAAAAGGTGGAAAAAAGCTCTATTAATTGTGTGTTTGTTGTTAAAGCAGTTAGTAGCCATGCTGCTTGAATCCCTAATGTCTCTGGGTGTGAAGCCTTCGTGTGGTTCTGGGCTCTAGACCTTTTTGAGGTTTCAATACCTTTCTGGTCACTAGGATTATTGTCCATAATAAGTAATTTTTACGGTAGAGGGGTACGGATTGGAATAACTTGTGCTGGCCTTGGTGATAATGATTTAAAAAGCGTTTACAAAGATACTGGTGTCTGTTCACGATATGTGTGCTTTATGGTTTCTTCATCCTACCCTGCATCCCAATTCCAGTAGTACGTTTTGGGAATTTATTAGTAATTACACTCAGTCTGTTAGAAGAGGACCCGAGAATAAGACTTTCCAGCCTTCCCTTTCCTTCTTCTCCTTTGGATCAGTTATGTCACTTTTTGAGAATGTTCAGTATCCCCTGAATGTTAAAGAGACCGTCTTTCTGGTATTTAATCTGGTAAGCTTCCTCCATATGGTCTGCAGCTCCTCTAGAATGAGGGCTGAGATATCCAGAGGAGCTGGTGAGACCCCTGACCCAGAAGCAGATACAGGCATGAAAAATCCTGAGTGGTGTGGACAATGGGAAAATATAGGCCAAACCCTGAAGGAATTTTCTGATCCTGTAGACTGGGATTTTCCACGGGAACAAATTCAGAACCCAACTGAATCGGGGAAATACCTAAAAGAGAAGTGCCGTGATGATTGTAAGGAGAAAGGTTCCGGATGACTGGAAGCTGGCCAATGTGATACCCATTTACAAAAAAGGTGCAAAGGAGGATCCTGGTAATTATAGACCAGTTAGCCTGACCTCAGTACCTGGCAAAATAATGGAACAATTTATATTATGCGCCATCATGCAAAATTTACAGGATGGCCAGGGTATCAGACTCAGCCAGCATGGATTTAGGAGGGGTAGATCATGTTTGATCAACCTGGTCACCTTTTATGACCAGGTAACCCACCTAGTGGATGCAGGGAAGGCTATAGATGTTGTTTATTTGGATTTCAGCAAGGCCTTTGACACTGTCTCCCACAGCATACTCCTAGACAAACTCGCAGGCCGTGGCTTGGACAGGAGTACTCTTTGCTGGGTTCAGAACTGGCTGGATGGCCGGGCCCAGAGAGTGGTGGTGAATGGTGCTGCATCCAGCTGGCGACCAGTCACCAGTGGTGTCCCTCAGGGGTCTGTGCTGGGGCCAGTTCTGTTTAATATTTTTACTAATGACATGGATGAGGGTTTAGAGTCTTTTATCAGCAAATTTGCAGACGACACTAAGCTGGGAACGTGTGTTGATCTGTTAGAGGGACGTAGGGCTTTGCAGAGGGACTTGGAACGGTTGGATGGATGGGCAGAATCTAATGGGATGAAGTTCAATAAGTCCAAGTGCCGAGTCCTGCACTTTGGCCACAATAACCCCCTGCAACGATACAAGCTAGGGACGGTGTGGCTGGACAGTGTTCAGGTGGAAAGGGACCTGGGGGTGCTGGTTGACAGTCGGCTGAACATGAGCCAGCAGTGTGCCCAGGTGGCCAAGAAGGCCAATGGCATCCTGGCCAGTATCAGGAACGGTGTGGCCAGCAGGAGCAGGGAGGTCATTCTTCCCCTGTACTCAGCACTGGTGAGGCCTCACCTGGAGTATTGCGTCCAGTTCTGGGCCCCTCACTTTAGGAGGGACATTGAGATGCTTGAGCATGTCCAAAGGAGAGCAATGAGGCTGGTGAGGGGCTTGAAGCACAAGCCGTATGAAGAATGACTGAGGGAGCTGGGATTGTTCAGCCTGGAGAAAAGGAGAATCAGGGGTGACCTTATCACTCTCTTCAACTTCCTGAAGGGTGGCTGTGATGAGCTGGGGGTCGGTCTCTTTCTCTGGACAACAACAGACAGAACAAGAGGACACAGTCTCAAGCTGCACCAAGGGAGATGCAAGCTAGAATTAAGGAGGAAGTATTTTACAGAAAGAGTGGTCAAATACTGGAATCATCTACCCAGGGAGGTGGTGGAGTCACCATCCCTCAAGGAGTTTAAAAAAAGACTGGATGTGGCACTTGGTGCCATGATCTAGTTGAGGTGTTAGAACATGGGTTGGACTCGATGATCTTACAGGTCTCTTCCAGCCTAGAATTTTTGTGATTCTATGATTCTACGAAAAGGCTAATTGCAATAATCTGGGCCTTGGCCTATGCTTATCACCCTTTGTTAGATAGTGTAGGGCAGCAGACAGAGGCAGGGGGGCAGGGAGATAAATCAGCTATCCCAGACACTCAAGCTGTAGCCAACAGCCCAGGCTCGAAGCCAGCAGCCAAACCAGATAGTGAGCCTAAGCCAGCATCTAAACCCATGGCTGTTGCTACCAGTACTAGAAGTGGGAAATGCACGGAAAAAACTAATCAACCAGTGGATGATGATGATGATGATGATGGTGATGCAGGAGAAGGAACCTCAATGCCCCCTGACATAAAATCAGGAGTCAAAGCAGCTGGTGCAAGATCAGATGCAAATATTGAGTCCTTTTCCCTAAAGGACCTTCGTGGCTTACGGAAGGATTACACCCGACAACCTCATGAATCCATAATTAGTTGGTTAGTTTGGCTCTGGGATGCTGCAGGCGAGGCTACAATTCTGGACGTCACTGAAGCAAGGCATTTGGGATCCCTGTCACAGGATCCTGTCATCGACCAAGAAATGATGAGGGGGGCTAATTCACACAGCCTCTGGGCACGGGTCTTGGACAGTGTTGCACAAAGACACCTGTGCGCAGATGATCTTTATATGAAACAAACTCATTGGAAGACCACGGAGCAAGGGATCCAACGCCTGAGAGAAATGGCAGTGGCAGAGATTATCTCAGATAATGTGACAACTACGAACCCAGACTTAGTCCCATGCACACCTGTGATGTGGCGAAAACTTGTGTGACTTGGGGCACATGAATATGCTTCTGCCTTAGCCTTAATGAAGAGGGATGAGACTCTGCTTGACATGGCAAGGAAGTTCCGAGCATAAGCAGATGCTGTGCACAGCCCAACACATGCCAGAATTGCAGCAGTAGAAACAGGTCTGCAGAATTTAGCGGACAAGATAGAGGAGAACCATAAGAAGCTCAGAGAGGAGCTTAAAGAAGACCTTCTCCAAATCTTGGCAGTACAGATCAGAGGTTCTGGTATCCAAGGCAGACGTCTCCCAGATGGTGAGAGATGGTACACCCCACGAAATGAGCTGTGGTTCTACCTGCGTGATTGTGGAGAAAACATGGGGACGTGGCATGGAAAACCTACTACTGTTCTGGCACAATGGGTGCGTGAATTGAAGGAAGCCACCAGAAGGAAAGCAGCTCCAGCTGCCTGTAGCCAAACTGCCAGGTATGATGATCATGACATGTCCGATCCCCTTGAAGGAACATCCAAGACATATGCCCAGGGAAAGAAGGATAACCAGGCTTAGAGGGGCCCTGCCTCTAGCCAGGTAGAGGCCAAGGAAAATCGTGTTTTCTGGTCTTTGTGGATTCGTTGGCCTGGCACATCAGAACCACAAGAATACAAAGCTTTGGTTGATATTGGTGCGCAATGTACATTAATCCCATCAAGACATGTGGGGACAAAGTCTGTTTCTATTGCTGGTGGGACAGGGGTATCCCAGGATTTTACTTTGGTGGAAGCTTATGTGAGCCTGACTGGGAATGAATGGAAGAAGCATCTTATCGTGACTGGCCCAGAGGCCCCATTTATTTTGGGCATAGACTACCTTCGAAGTTGGTACTTCAAAGACCCAAAAGGACTCAAGCGGGCATTTGGGATAGCAGCTGTAGTGGCAGAGGGCATCCAGCAATTGAACACCTTGCCTGGGTTGTCTGATAATCCATCTGCAGTAGGATGCCTGACAGGAGAAGAGCAACAGGTGCCAATTGCCACTTCCATAGTGCATCGACGGCAGTATAGGACCACTCGAGAGGCTGTAATCCCCATCTATAAGATGATCTGAGAGCTGGAGAGCCAAGGGGTGGTCAGCAAGACCCACTTACCCTTCAACAGCCCCTTTTGGCCTGTGTGAAAATCTGAAGGAGAATGGAGATTGACTGTGGACTACCGTGCATTGAATGAAGTGACTTCACCACTGAGTGCTGCTGTGCCAGACATATTAGAGCTCCAGTACGAGCTTGAGTCCAAGGCAGCAAAGTGGTACACCACTATAGACATTGCCAATGCATTTTTCTCCATTCCTCTGGCAGCAGAATGCAGGCCTCAGCTTGCTTTCACCTGGAGAGGCGTGCAGTACACCTGGAACCGACTGCCCCAGGGGTGGAAGCACAGCCCCACCATCTGCCAGGGACTGATCCAGGCTGCACTGGAAAAGGGTGAGGCTCCAGAACACCTGCAATATATTGATGACATCATTATGTGGGGGAAGACAGCAGCAGAGGTGTTCGAGAAAGGGGAGAAAATAATCCAGATTCTCCTAAAAGCTGGCTTCGCCATCAAGAAGAGCAAAGTCAAGGGATCTGCTCAAGAGATCCAGTTTCTGGGAGTAAAGTGGCAAGACAGACGGCGTCAGATTCCCACCGATGTCATCAACAAGATCACAGCAATGTCTCCACCATCCAGCAAGAAAGAAACACAAGCTTTCCTAGGCGCCATAGGTTTTTGGAGAATGCATAGCCCCAAATACAGTCAGATTGTGAGCCCTCTCTACCTGGTCACCCGTAAGAAGAACACTTTCCACTGGGGCCCTGAGCAGCAACAAGCCTTTGCACAGATCAAGCAGGAGATTGCTCATGCAGTAGCCCTTGGCCCAGTCAGGACAGGACCAGAGGTGAAGAATGTGCTCTACTCTACAGCCAGGAACCATGGCTTGTCCTGGAGCCTTTGGCAGAAGGTGCCTGGGGAGACTCAAGGCTGACCACTAGGATTTTGGAGTCGTAGCTACAGAGGCTCTGAAGCCAACTATACTCCAACAGAGAAGGAAATCTTGGCTGCCTATGAAGGAGTCCAAGCTGTCTCAGAGGTAATAGGCACTGAAGCACAACTCCTCCTGGCACCCTGACTACCAGTATTGGGGTGGATGTTCAAAGCAAAAGTTCCCTCTACCCACCATGCCACCAATGCCACATGGAGCAAATGGATTGATGTTATGACACAGCATGCCCGTATTGGAAAACTGAATCGCCCTGGGATTCTGGAAACAATTACAAAGTGGCCGGAAGGTGAAAACTTTGGTCTCGCTGATGAAGGGGAACAAGAAGTGACACGGGCTGAAGAAGCTCCACCATACAACAAACTGCCAGCAGAAGATAACACGATACGCTCTCTTTACTGATGGTTCTTGCCGCATTGTGAGAATGAACTGGAAGTGGAAAGCAGCCGTATGGAGCCCCACACGACAGGTCGCAGAGGCCACTGAAGGAGAAGGTGGATCAAGCCAACTTGCTGAACTCAAAGCTGGTCAACTGGCCCTAGACATTGCTGAGAGAGAGAAGTGGCCAAAGCTCTACCTTTATACTGATTCATGGATGGTAGCCAATGCTCTGTGGGAGTGGCTGGAGAGGTGGAGAGAGGCTAACTGGCTGTTGCAGTGTGTTATAATAGCCTGTTTTAAACTTCCGGGTCCCTTCCCAGGTGTGCCTATACCTCTCTCCCTTCCCCCTCGCCCCCTTGCCGAGTAAGTCCTGTCAATCAGGCTTAACATTCCAGGAAGGTCGTCATGTGGTTGGTCAAGTTCAAAAGATGCCCCTATGCCCAGAGGTCATTGGCCTAGCTAGGTGTCATCCTCCCCTGAGACCCTGCCCCTCCCACCTGGTTGGTAGCTCACCTGCCCCTTCCCTCCCCCTCCCCCGGGAGCTTAAAAGGTGAATCAAGCCATGCGGCCTGCATTCTGTTGGAGCTGTTACCACGATTCAGACCTCTGTGACCATGGAATAAAGCTCTGGATATAACCCTCCGGCAGAATCCGTCTCCTTCTTCCTCACCATTAGCCTGAAGCCTTCCCTCCTGAGGTAAACAGAGTTCCTAACAAGCCTGGACTTGTTCAGCTGCCCAGCTGCAACCACCAGCAAGCTAAAGGTGTCTCTGGGGTGATACACCATAGTTGCCGCCTTTGGCCTAGCAGCAAGGGTCAGACTGGCCGAGGCACAATCTACCTGGTAATGTTGGGATTCATGTTCCAATATTTGGCATCCCTGGGTGGGCAAAGCGACTCTGTAGCCCCAGATGGACTCTCAGTACCTCAGGCAGGCTTCGGCTGCCGTGCACCCAGCTGAAAGAGCCTTGGTTGCGACGCTCTCAATTAGAGACTTTGGGAATATTCCCAGAAGAAGTTTCATGGATTGTTCGGCGCCTCTGGAAAGCCCAGCTCCATTTTGGTGAGCAGATTTTCCAGAGGAAGGAAAGGGTAGCCTCTCCTGCCCATAGAGGGGTCCTGTTCCGGTGAGACCTGCCTGCCTGAACCCTAGCCAGCTACAGCTTCCATTTCGGGTGAGTATCTCTGCTCTCGGTGGAGCAGAAGCTCAAAAAACAGACTCTGCTGTGAGTTCTGTTCCTTTTTTGCCTTTTCATTTTGGCTGCGCAGCCCCACAGAGGGAATCCATTGCGTTCTAGGCTTTAGCTTTCTGCCGCATGTGTTGCTCTCTTTTGGAATTCGCGCCGGAGTGGGATTGCTCCCTGCCCTTCCCCCTGGCTCAGCAGCGCAGCTTTCTCGGCTCTTTGTGCAGGGGGGGAGCCCTCTCGCCGTGGGGGACTCTCTCTCTCTCTCTCTGCGGGGGTGGGGGGTGTTCTCTAAATGCGGCGCGCGCCGACCCCAGTTTCAGCTTGCCACGTGGCGTGGGGGGAGGCTGCTCTCTCTCAGCTCTGCGGGGGAGGCTGTGTCTGCCTCGGCTCGGCAGGGCATGCCCTGCTGCTGCTGCCCGGGAATTTTAAAAGCAGTATATACAGCTGCATTGTAAGGCTTTTGTCTGCTCGATATTGCTTTCCTATCTGTGGTTTTTTAGAAATTGGTAGCTGATTTTGGCTTTGTTTTCAGTCAGGCGGGATTTAGTACTTTGCCTTTTACATCTAACATGGGTTCGAATCTCAGCATTGTACAAAAACGAGTGTATTATCATATTGTTAGCATTTTAGTCAGTGGTAATGTGAGGTTCTCAAAAGGAAAATTGAAACAGTTTATAAGATGGCTTTTTCTGCACTTCCCACAAATGCCCCCTGAAGATATCCACAATATTCTATTCTGGGATAAAGTTGGGAATGAATTGATAACCTTAGGACAGTCTGGCAATACGCCCTCAGCTAAATTTGTGTTCTGGAGTTTACAAATTCGAACAGTCTTGCTCAAACAAAAGGAATTGGAGAAAAAGCCAAATGTCAAGCCATGTACCTCTGCTCTCCCTGTTTCTGCCTCTCCTAGCTCTAAAACCCCTAAACCTCTTACCCCGAAACTTGGTATTTTAAAGAGAGCACACTCATTGGGAAGCGGACTCCCAGAGTTTGTTAAAATCCCTGAGTTGTCCTGTCCACAAGGCCCTGGCCAGGCTGCGTGGAACCTTTCCCAGTCCCCTGTGTCCCCTCCTCTGAAACCCAGAGCACGTGTCAGCTTTCCAGAGAGCAGTGATGCCCAAAATGGCCCCCAGTCCCTAGGGGGTCCACAAGATGGTGGATGCCACGTGGCATCTTCCCAAACCTGGTCTTCTTCTTCCCAAAATCCTCTTAAGCATTCCAAAATTCCATCCCCATCCCCCTCTCCTCCTGTTCCTCATAACACCTTCCCCCCTCCCCCTCCCTTTCCTGCAGTACCCTTAGTTCCGCCCCTCTACTCCTGCCAGGGGGCATCTGCCGACGTGATGTCACCAGGTGTCCCCGCCCCCTGCCAGCCCCTTGACCCCGCCCCTTGTTCCCATGGTGTCCCCGCCCCCTGCTCGCCCCCTGACCCCGCCCCCTGTTCCCACAATTTCCCCGCCCCTTGCCAGCCCCCTGTCCCCACCCCCTGTACCCGTTGCGTCCCTGCCCCCTCCCCGGGTTCCCACGGTGGGGACACACCCACTGCCTGTCCCCAAACCTGTATCTGTGATCTCCATGCTTCTGATTCAAGGGATACAGAGCAGGGAACAGCAGATCCAATGCATAGTCCCATGTTGTCACTGGCTCCTGTTACCTTTCAGCCTGCAGCACAGGGAGGAACAGCCCCAACTGCTAATTGGAGTTCTTTTGGAAGACGATTAAAGAGATCTGTAAATCTCATAAAGAATATGGTCCACACAGTCCATATTTCTGTGGCCTTTTAAATTCTGAACAGAGTAGGACTGTGGTAATTCCACATGATTTAAAACAGCTAATTTCCTGTCTCATGTCCTCCACGGAATTCAAATTATGGGAATTATCATGGAAACAACTGCTAAAAGAAGCTCTCCCAGGCTTGCATGCTGATCCAAACACAGCGAAGGACAACAGTAGTAACCCTATCACCATTGAGCACCTCTGTGGTGAGGGCCAATGGTCTTTACCCTCAATCCAAGCTACTGCAATTCCTGCAGAAACACTCGAGAAAGTAAAAGAAGCAGCTGAAAAAGCATTCTTTTCCCTCCAACCTGAGGGGCCTTTTGAGCCCTATAGTAAAATTAAACAGCTACCATCAGAGCCTTTTTTGAAATTTATAGAAAGGTTAACTAGAGCCATTGAAATACAAGTTTAAAAAGTGAATGCTAGGGAAGCGGTTTTAGAGGAAATGGCATTTACAAATGCAAATGAACAGTGTCGAGCGGCAATCCTGAGCCTTCCTTTAGAACCTCCCCCTACACTAAAAGATATGCTTCTAGTCTGTAACAGGAAAGTGCCTCTGATGAGTGTGGCTGAAGACACCAGACCAAGGCTGCTGCCAAGACCACCTCAGCGTGTCGCCGTTGCCAGCCCTGCGCCTTTCCCCTCAGCACAGCAGTACCCTGGGCAGCAGCGGAGACCAGCAATGGTTGAGCCCACAAAACCATGCCTGCTTTGTAATAACCTAGGGCACTGGAGTAACCAGTGCCCCCTGAAAAGGTAATTTGATGAATTTAGAAATGGCAGGGGAGGAGAACAAGCCCTCCCTGGGGGTCAACAACAACAAAAAAACTGAAAAGGGAGAGCCCGCCTGCCAGGCGTGCAGACACAAAAAGAGCAGACCAAGGGAATAAGGGTAGCAAAACAAATCAAGCGCACAATAATATTAATATTTGTGTAAGTGAAGCAGGTGCTTCAAAGACCAGGTCTGCTGGTCCACTGTTGAAAGTGAAACAAAATAATCTTTGTTATGATTTAGGTGATCCTGTGTTAACCACGTCTTCTGTCAATGAGCCTTACAGGTTGCAACTGACAGAGTCACTCCACCTGAATGACACTGACTGGCATTTTGTCTCTGTCAATCCTGAACAGAAGGGTACTTTGAACCGAATTCGTTGTAAGTACATTGTCATTGGGGACACCAAACACACACCACAAGAGATCGAAATTGCTCCAGGAATGGCAACATCAGATCCTGAGCAATTAGTTCTCGGGCTGCACTGTTTCCACCCACCCCTGTTTCTTCCTAAGGGACAAATTGTTGCACAAGCTATCCCTGTGCCATCTTTACCTGAAAGTACTGAAAAACAAGGGCCCACAGTCGCCCGGGTCCAAGTTATTGAGAAAGACAAACCCAAATTATGGTGTAATGTCAGTGGGGGTGGGGAGTCAAAACGCATTGAGATGCTTGTAGACACAGGTGCAGACTGCACAGTGATTCCAGTACAAGACTGGCCAGCACATTGGCCTTTGCAAAATGTTGCCGGTCATCTTCGAGGTGTAGGAGGTCTGCAATTGGCAAGACAATCCAAAAGCATTATTCAAATCGAGGGACCAAACAGAAAATTGGCAAATATCCGTCCATTTGTGTTAGATTATTCGGAACCTTTGTTAGGGAGAGATTTAATGGCCCAGTGGGGTGTCAGAATTGATATTCCAGACTCTCCACAGCATTTTTGTGCAGCATTGAACAACAGTGCCCCAAAAACTGAAGTGGAAAACAGAAAAACCAGTTGACGTGAAACAGTGGCTGCTCAGTAAACAAAAAATAAAGGTGCTTGAGGAACTAGTGGAAGAGCAACTAAAAAAGGGCCACATTGTGGAGACCATGTTGTGGAAGTCCATCCGTAAATCCTTCATTTTTTGCCTCACAATTGTCATGAGAAAAAGACCACCGAAGGGTTAAAAACTGTTGAGCCAGTTGGGAAAGAAAGTCTCATGCTTAACAATTGAACTGAACTTTCTTCCAAACTTCAGGCCTGGCTGGACTGAACTCTGGGGTGGCTCACCCCCCCTCCATGAGGAGACCCCTCTTGCCTGTCTTCAACCACCGTGACGGACCAACAGAGATGAGAATCTCCTCGTCAAGGAACCAAGAACCCCTCTGGCACCCTATTGGCACCCCCATGGCACCCCCATGGCACCCCCCTGGCAACCTCCTTCCAGAGACTGGGACTGTACCCCCTCCCAGCTCGGGGAGGGGGGAAAACCTGCCCAGAGTAAACGTACCTGTGAGCATTCGGCCATGAAAACAATGGAACAGTCTCACCCCCTCCTCCTGTTCTTATTCTTCTCCCCTCCATGGAAACTTAATTTCAGCCACCTTCCCCCAACCAAGAACAGTATATCTTGGGGTTCGGTTCGACTGCCTCTTTGAGATCTCCCCAAGATGTGTACCAGTGAGTTTCGGCAGTGGGACCCCGAAGACATCACGTTTTGGTAGTTATACCCCATTCCCTAACCTTCTTTCCTCCCTTTTTCCCTTGTCCTACCCTTCTCTTCCCCGGATCCCCTAACCAAATGCATATTTAGCTGTGGTGATAATCAATAAAATTGCCTCTTGTTGATTTATTACTGCAAAACCCCTGTGACTTTGTTGGTTATTTTTGCACCCAAAAAACATTCGTCACCCGTTCATTTCGGGCAGACCTTCACACATGTCCCCATGGAACTCTCCAGTATTTGTCATCCAAAAAGCTGACAAAAAGAGATGGTGACTTCTTCACGACCTCCGACAAATTAATAATGTAATTGAAGATATGGGTTCTCCCCAGCCTGGTATGCCATCCCCACAATGCTTCCCCAAGATTGGAAATTAGCTGTTATTGATATTAAAGATTGTTTTTTCCAAATCTCCTTGCACCCTGACGATGCACCGCGTTTTGCATTCTCGGTCCCTTCCATCAACATGGAAGCCCCTATGAAAAGGTACCATTGGACCATTCTTTCTCAGGGATTGAAGGTATTTCCAGCTATCTGCCAGTGGTATGTCTCTTCCCTTCTTTCCCCAGTGCGTGCAGCTGTGGAGAAGGCCATCATCTATCATTACATGGATGATATCCTTGTGTGTGCCCCCAATGATGACTTGCTCACACATGCGCTTGACCTAACAATTGATGCATTGATTGTTGCAGGGTTCGAGCTCCAAGAAAAGAAAATTCAAAAGATGCCACCTTGGAAGTATTTGGGCTTAGAAATTGGAAATAGGACCATTGTTCCTCAAAAACTAGAAATCAATCCAAGGATCAAGACCCTTGCAGATGTCCACAAGTTGTGTGGGTCTTTGAATTGGGTAAGACCATGGCTCGGTCTGACTAACGAAGACCTTGCCCCTCTTTTCAATTTATTGAAAGGGGGAGAGGACCCAAGTGCTCCTAGGTCCATTACCCCAGAGGCACGGAAAGCTCTAGAAAAGGTTCAGATTGCAATGTCCACAAGACAGGCCAACCGATGCCGGCCTGACCTGCCATTCAAATTTATCATCCTAGGTAAGTTGCCACACCTCCATGGAATTGTTTTCCAGTGGAAGGAAAAACAAACACCTAAGGCAAAGGACACACCAAAAAAGGACCAGGACCAGAGGGACTCTCTCTTGATCATAGAATGGGTTTTCCTCAGTCACAAAAGGTCCAAGAGACTGACAAAGCCTCAGGAGCTGGTAGCAGAACTGATCCGGAAAGAAAGGACCCGGATCAGGGAGTTAGCAGGATGTGATTTTAAGTGCATTCACATTCCAGTTGAGTTAAAATTGGGTCAAAATACTATGAAAATATTGGAACAATTGTTTCAAGAAAATGAAGTGTTGCAGTTTGCTCTGGATTCCTACTCAGGACAAATTTCGGTAGCGCGGCCCGCTCAAAAATTGTTTGAACAAGATGTTCAATTTACTTTAAAATTGAGAAGTGCTCTAAGTAGGAGACCTTTAAAAAAGGCTCTGACTGTCTTTACAGATGCGTCCGGGAGGTCCCACAAGTCCGTTATGACTTGGAAGGATCCTCAAACCCAGCAGTGGGAGACGGACGTTGCTGAGGTGGAAGGTTCACCTCAGGTTGCTGAATTGGCTGCGGTTGTTAGGGCTTTTGAAAGGTTCTCAGAACCATTTAATTTGATTACAGACTCTGCATACGTTGCAGGAGTAGTATCCAGTGCAGATCAAGCAATACTGCAAGAAGTGTCTAACATCACACTTTTTGAATTGCTCTCAAAACTGGTAAAGTTAGTCACTCACCGAGAGCAACCTTTTTATGTGATGCATGTCAGGTCACACACTGACTTGCCAGGGTTTATCGCTGAAGGCAACAGAAGGGCAGATGCTCTTGCTGCACCTGCAGTGATGGCCACTCTCCCAAATGTTTTTGAACAGGCAAAAATCAGCCACCAGCTTTTCCACCAAAATTCACCTGGCCTGGTTCGTCAGTTTAACATCACTCGAGAACAGGCCAAAGCGATTGTGGCCACATGCCCAAATTGCCAACAACACGCACTCCCTACAGTGAGTACAGGAGCAAACCCAAGGGGACTGAACAGTTGTGAACTGTGGCAAACAGATGTAACACACATACAGTCTTTTGGACGGCAGAAATATGTTCACGTTAGTGTAGATACCTTTTCTGGAGCGGTCTATGCTTCTGCCCACACAGGAGAATCATCTATCAATGCTATTAAGCACCTCTTACAGGCTTTTTCTTTCATGGGCATCCCCAAGGAGCTGAAAAGTGATAATGGGCCTGCTTATAAATCCAAGGAATTCGGGAGCTTCCTGCAACAATGGGGAGTAGAGCACAAAACTGGCATCCCCTACTCCCCTACAGGTCAAGCCATTGTAGAAAGAACTCACCATGATATTAAAAGAGTCCTAGACCAGCAACAACAGGTTCTGAAGGTGGAACCTCCCCACATCCGGTTATCCAGGGCGCTATTCACCATCAATTTTCTGAATTGTTCTTTTGACAGCCTGAACCCACCCATCCTACGCCACTTTGGGGGGAGCAGTCATAGGTTGATGAAAGAAAAACCTCCAGTTTTAGTAAAGGACCCTGAGACTTGGAAAATGGTGGGACCTTACAAATTGGTTACCTGGGGACGTGGATACGCCTGTGTGTCCACCCCCTCTGGTTTAAGGTGGGTTCCTTCCAAATGGGTAAAGCCCTATGTTCCCAAGGTCCCAGAGAAATCTACAGAAGCGCCCCAAGTTGCTCATGCTGCCTGGAGAAGGAAACGCCGCACGCGTTCTCTGGAGGAAATTCCATTTAAGCCTCCTATCTGGAATAGTTTGTAATATATGTTTGTCTTAAGTTTCCTTTTACTGGTTTAGATCCTGCTGTTCGTGTGCAGTCTCGAGACGCCAAGAGACCGAGCCTGCTTCTCGTCCTACTTGTGATCATTTCTCCAGTGATCTCCTGGTTAGTCCCTCAGCCCAAAGCAAATGTATGGACCACTCTGGCCAGAGCCCTTGGACAAGATCACATTTGCCTCTCCACCGCGACAGCCTCTGACCCCCTGTCAACTTGCCTGGTGGGAGTTCCTTTTAAATCCTCAGAGTTCCCAAATGAAATGTGGAGTGCTTTAAATGAAGTTAACTTACTTGCACCTTCCCCTGGCCGTTACCCTGCTGACAATCCTTTACTGTTTTGGCAGGAGTTACCAGTATCAAAAAGGGAGCCACAAGAGTTCCATCTCTTAGGCTCCATGAATGCAACTTTTGCATTCACTTTAAATTCAATTCCTGCTTACCATATCATGAAGCTAAACCAAACACCTATCCTGACCCTAGCAACCCACACTACACAGACAAGAACTGGTGTGAAAATTCAGTCTTAGTCATGCACTCATCTGGTGGTGATTACAAGCCTCGTGAACTCCCAAAAGGTGTGTTTTTAATATGTGGAGACAGAGCATGGGCAGGTCTCCCTCCTCGTCTGCTCAGAGGTCCATGTACCTTTGGCAAGCTGAGCCTATTAACACCAAATTGAACAAACCTAATACACTGGCAAACTAAAAACAACACACATACTTTGGCTATCAAAAAAAGAGACCTAAGGCAATTAGACCCTGACTGTAATTCAGAAATTGTTCACTAGTCCAGACTTAAGGCCACTGCAATTACAGTCCTTCTGCCGCGGATCTCGGCAGTAAAAACCATGGGAGAATTAGGCCGATTGGAATGTTGGGTTGCAAAACAGGCAAACTTTACTTTTACTGCCCTGAGTGACCTCTTATCAGATGAGGAAATTACCAAGCAAGCCACCATTCAAAATAGGGCAGCCATAGACTATCTGCTCCTTCTGCACAACCATCGCTGTGAAGAATTTGAAGGACTCTGCTGTCTCAACTTGTCATCAAAGGCAGAGAACATCCATGCCACGATTGACAAGATGAAAACCATGGTGAGCGACATCAAGAGAGAAACTGACGACTGGCTGAGTGGACTGTTCAATGGCTGGGAACTCTCGGGCTGGTTGGGATCTATTCTGAAAACTGTGTTTTTAGTGCTGTTTATTTTAGTTATAGTTATTGTAGTTGTTAGCATTGTTTTTGGACTAATCAAACGCATGGTCCTCAAGTTAATTTCAAGCTCATCTCCCCCTCCTGAGGTCTACCATTTGGAAGCCCTCATTGCTCCAATGGATGACCTGGAAGCCTCAGTGGAAAACACTGACCCTCCTGTAGAGGAAGAACCGATTTACCAACTATGGTTTGGCAAGCGTTCTGCACCACAAACCCAGTCGTCTTCCTTTTAAACAAAACTAGGGGGAGATGTTGCAGTGTGTTGTAATAGCCTGTTTTAAACTTCCGGGTCCCTTCCCAGGTGTGCCTATACCTCTCTCCCTTCCCCCTCACCCCCTTGCTGAGTGAGTCCTGTCAATCAGGCTTAACATTCCAGGAAGGTTGTCATGTGGTTGGTCAAGTTCAAAAGATGCCCCTATGCCCAGAGGTCATTGGCCTATCTAGGTGTCATCTTCCCCTGAGACCCTGCCCCTCCCACCTGGTTGGTAGCTCACCTGCCCCTTCCCTCCCCCGGGAGCTTAAAAGGTGAATCAAGCCATGCGGCCTGCATTCTGTTGGAGCTGTTACCACGATTCAGACCTCTGTGACCATGGAATAAAGCTCTGGATATAACCCTCCGGCAGAATCCGTCTCCTTCTTCCTCACCATTAGCCTGAAGCCTTCTCTCCTGAGGTAAACAAAGTTCCTAACAAGCCTGGACTTGTTCAGCTGCCCAGCTGCAACCACCAGCAAGCTAAAGGTGTCTCTGGGGTGATACACCACAGTTGCCGCCTTTGGCCTAGCAGTAAGGGTCAGACTGGCCCAGGCACAATCTACCTGGTGTGGTAGATAGGGAAAAGGTGCTGCGGAAGATCACACGATGTCACGGAAAGCCAGGACCCTTTGTTCCTCTAAGATAAGAGGAAGCGACTTGGGCCTGGGGAACGGGGATACTCCTGGAAAGAGGACAGCGGCTGTGGCAGCAGGTCTGACCACAGCGGGAGGGACGCCTCCGGACCAGCGTGGACCATGGAATCCACAGCGAAGGTCGTAAGTCAGGCTCATGAGCAATGGGGAATTAAAGGTGAGCTCAGGAATTCTAATCTTGCTATTGCAAGGCTCCTAGAGTTGGGGATGATCGAACGTCCGGTAAATATATTAGATTGGGAAGCGCGGGAGAAGTGCACTGCCGCCTCAGCAGAGGACTCTAAGTCCGCAGGCAGTGGTAAAAACCTCAAAGCGTGGGGGAAAGTAGAAGAGGCCCTACGCAAGATGTTAGAAGAACAGGAGATGCGGGAAGCCGCGCGTATACGTTTATTAGCTACACCAAAGCTGGGGGTGGGGGCCGCAACGCAGACCGCCTCTGAGAGCGATCGGATTGAAGGCGGGAATATGCGGGGGCCGGGCGTGTTCCACCCCTTCCCGAGCCCGAGCCCAGACCCCCCGGAGCCCCCAGGAGACCCCCCAGGGGACCCCCCGACCTTCCCGTGGAGCCCGCCGGGTCCTAGCCCCCCCGCGGAACCGTCTGAAAAAACCGCGGTTTCTCTATCCGTCTCTTCCCCGCCGGTCGCCGGTCCGGCGCAAGAAGCAGAGCAGCGCGCACGATGCTTCTGGCAGGGACTCGTGGAGGAGGCGCGGAATGAGGCCGGATTGTTGGACCCCGCCAGGATCGGTAAAAACTCGCCCCCGCCATGTGCGTTTCAAAATGGCGCCGAACCACATGGCAAGGGCGGAAGGGAGGAGGCGGGGGGCGGAAACGCAGTCAGCCTGCTTAACATCACATGCGCGGGCGAGTGGGGAAGGGGGGCGGCCCCTGCGGAGGAGCTTAAAACCAATCAGAGCGCTCTATCCAAATTAGGTCCTTATGGGGTAAGGACCTCCCCCGGCAGGAGGCGGGGGACCCCAGGGGGAGGGAGCGGCACCACCCCCAAAGGGATGAGCGAGGTCGAAGCCGAACAAAAGGGCAGGGAGCGCCGGAAGTATACCGGCAGTCAGCTTCTGGCTCAGAGTCAAGTAACAGCTGCTCAGACAGCTCGGAAGAGCCGACCGAGCCCGGCTGGGACTCGGAAACCAAGAGAGCAGAATTAATGCAGTTTCGAGCGAAACCGAATAAAGCTTTAAACAATATCGGGAAACAATTGCAACACAAACTCACCGATTGGGGAAAAATAAAAGCAGCCTGTGGGGACCAGGCACCGGCAGCCTCCATGCACACTTTCCCGGGGGGGGTTGCCAGAGCGCGGGGGAACCAACAAAGGGCATATACCCCCGTTAACCCAAAAGAAGCCAAAACGATTTCAGAAATAGGGATCAACTCAGCTGTAGTACCCACTCTTGAGGACGACCTTTCTAGCAATAATGATCTGCTCACTTTTGATATTACGCAAATAAGCCGCATGCTTTTTGATGGGGCGGGTCGGACTGTATTTAAGCAGGAATGGCAGGATGACCGCGTTAGCCCAGGCTTCCGGGGAAGGGCAGCAACTCAGTGAGCTGTCCCCAGCCGGCACAGCTTTCCCTGGCAGCACCCTCACTCCAAGCATCCCGGCCTTGGGGAAACGGGACATCCTTTCCATGCTCGGATTTCGGATTACAAATTTATCATGAGGACCACTGCTGTACACCCTCCGCTGCCAATCAAATTGACTTGGAAATCATCAGACCCTGTATGGGTTGAGCAGTGGCCCCTGACAGAGCCTCGAATGGCAGCCTTGCTGGAACTGGTCGACCGCGAACTGCAAAAGGGTCACATAGAACCCTCCACCAGCCCATGGAACACCCCTGTATTCGTGATCCCCAAAAGGTCCGGAGAAGGCTATCGTCTCGTCCACGACCTGAGAGAAGTGAACAAGACAATCCGACCCATGGGTCCAGTCAAGACACTGCTACCCACGAACTCAGCCATCGCCGCAGGGCAGCCGTGCGCAGTACTGGATATCAAGGACAAT
The DNA here is from genome assembly GCF_035770615.1 of Melospiza melodia melodia. Classification (NCBI taxonomy): domain Eukaryota; kingdom Metazoa; phylum Chordata; class Aves; order Passeriformes; family Passerellidae; genus Melospiza; species Melospiza melodia. Next base: position 24,376,113 of record NC_086195.1, read on the forward strand.
TTCTTTTCAATACCCCTGCACCCTGAGGACAGAGAACGATTCACCTTTTCCGTGGCGTTTCGGAACGGCGAGCGGCCCAACCTTCGCTTCCAATGGAGAGTACTTCCACAAGGCCTGGTCGACAGCCCGACCATATGCCAAATCACCGTGGACAAAGCACTAATGCCAGTCCGACACTCCTATCCCACCGCAACCATCATCCAGTACATGGACGACATCCTGGTCGCAGCACCATCGACAAGCCAAGTAGATCATCTGGTGTCCACAATCACAGAGACCCTTCAGGCCAATGGCTTCGAGATCGCGAGCGCAAAGATCAAGAGAGGACCCTGTGTGACCTTCCTGGGAGAAGGAATTACAAGCTCCTACGTGACACCCCCCGAGATGAAGGTCAACCAAGACATCGAGATCCTCCACGACATGCAACGCCTGGTGGGATCACTGCAGTGGCTTCGCAACATTGTCCTGATTCCTCCCGAGGTCATGGACCCTTTGTACGACCTCCTGAAAGGAAAGAACCCCTGGGAACCCAAGGAGCTGACACCGCAAGCAACGAGCTCCCTCGACTTCATGGAAAACCAGATGTCCACTGGCACACTTGCCAGGTGGAACCCAGCCATGCCACTGGACCTGTACGTCCACTTTACACCGAAGGGGGGAGTGGGAGCACTGGCCCAAGGACCTTCTGAAAAGGCCCGACCGATCCAATGGGTGGTCCTCGGAAGACCCGCTCGCGCATTTTCCCCAGGAATCGAATGCATCGCCAGCCTCATCATGAAAGGCAGGAGACTTGCCTTGAAACACCTAGGGACTGAGCCGACAAGCATCCACCTTCCGTTTCGCAAGCAGCCGACCACGGAGTCAGCCACAATATCGGAGTACCTGGCCCTTGCTCTCTCCGGCTTCGGAGGAGAAATCTCCTACTCCTCCAGACCACCCTGGACTCAGCTGCTGACCGTAGTTGACATGGACATGCCACCGAAGGTCAAGGACAGACCGCAGTCGGGACCAACGGTCTTCACAGATGCTTCCTCCACGACTTCAACTGCAGCAGCAGTGTGGCAGGCAGGACAGCAATGGCACTGCGTCAAAGCGTGTGACCCCTGTCAGTGCACTGTCAGTGCAACAACTGGAGGCAGCAGCAGTGGTTTTGGACTCTTCCAAGACGAACACCTCAACATCGTAACGGACTCTATATTCATGGCAAGGCTCTGCCTAGCCATGGCAGGACCAGGAGCGTCAACATCAGCAGCAGCCCTAATGCTGGAAGAAGCACTCTGCTCGCGACAGGGCACCGTGTCAGTCATTCACATCAACAGCCATGACCCAGTCAAAGGTTACTTCCAGATCGGCAACGACAAAGCGGACGCCACAGCAAAAGGCGTTTGGACCTTGCAAAGAGCTCGTCAACTGCACGAGTCGCTCCACATCGGAGCCAAAGCACTGGCAAAGAGATGCGAAATCTCGACGGCAGACGCAAAACATGTGGTAGCCACCTGCCCTTATTGCCAGAAGTCACCCCTTTGGACCTATGGGGTCAACCCGAGAGGTCTCAAGCCCTCAGAAATCTGGCAGTCGGACTTCACCTGGTGTGAACTGCTGAAGTCCCGAGCATGGCTTGCAGTGACAGTGGACACTTATAGCGGAACGATCATAGCCACACAGCACCCCAAAACTAACTCCAAAGCCACAGTTCAGCACTGGCTGACAGCCATGGCTTGGCTTGGTATCCCCAAGCAGATCAAAACGGACAATGGCTCCAATTTCACCTCCAAACCAGTACAGGAATTCGCCTCGAAATGGGGCATCACATTAGTGCAAGGCATCCCATATAACAGTACCGGGCAGGCCATAGTTGAGAGAGCAAACCAGACCCTGAAAACCAAGATAGAAGTGTTGGCAAAAGCAGAGGGCTTTGCCAATGCCATTCCCCCAGGAGATCAGGCACGTATGCTGGCAACCGCTCTGCTGGCACTGAATCAATTCCCTAGGGGAGATGAAATAAACAGTCCCATCCAAAAACACTGGGCCACTCGAATGCTAGAAGAGGGCCCACAGGTGGTAATTAGAAACGAGCTAGGCGAGTGGGAACGGGGTTGGAGGCTGATGCTCACGGGGCGAGGGTACGCAGCTGTCAAAAAGGACGGCAAAATCAGGTAGTGTCCACTTAAGTCGATTAAACCGGACCTTCATAGCGAGCAGAATGAAACTGACGAGAATTGCGAGTCTTTGTTTACAGGACCTGCTCGTGGGACGTCCTCGTGACGCGTACATCCCAGTTTCAGACGAAAGCGACAGACCACCAAGCCATCAGGCAGCGCCCGAGAGACCCGCACGGGTGAGACCCAAGCACCAAGGGTGTCTCTGTGTGATTTTGCTGTTGGGGCTTGTCGCCAAAGGGCAAGCCAGCCCAGATCACTACCCCCATCGGCCCTTCAGGTGGGTCATGCGACACCTTAGTAGTGGCAAAGTACTCAGAGAAATCACCACACCGAACACCCCATCCTTCGTGCTCCGCATCACCGACCTGTTTCCAGGACAGCCAAGGGTAAACCCTTATTCCCCACACGTCACACACTCGTACCTATCCTACTGGTGCCCAGCTTCAAACCCTGGGAAAAGCTACTGCAATCACCCAGGGTGGGGATATTGTGGGCACTGGGGCTGCGAAACCATAGTTACAGATGCCAGACCGTCGGGGCCTGGGTGGGATCCACAAGAGCCAGACAAATTCTTACAGTTCACCTGGGCACCCATCGGCTGCAAAACACCCTTCTTCTCTCACGAAAACTTCCATCGAAACCAACATAAAATCCCTAGATTTTGGGCATGCACTGATTACAACATGACGGTCTTGCAGCCAGAACACCCTGGCTGGGCCACAGGCAAGACGTGGACAGTAGTCCTTCAAGGGTCAAAAGAGAGGGTGAACGTGCCAATTATCAGGCTCCAACCGTCGGCACCCGAGCGGTCGGACCCAACAAAGCGATTAAAAGCATGCCGAAAGAGAGAAACATAACCTACCCCAAAACCTTACCCACAGGGGTCAGCAATGTCCCTACCGGTCAAGCGGAAACCTTTCAGATGAGCCGCCTAACCGAGTCAGACTCAGACCCAATCCTTCGTATGTTAGAAGCTACCTTTGTATCCCTGAACGAATTCAACCCTAACCTAACCGAATCCTGCTGGCTTTGTTACGATGTCAAACCCCCCTTTTATGAAGGAGTCACTCTAAACACTCCCTTCAGTTACTCCACAGCCAATGCCCCTCACCAGTGCAGATGGGATACCCCTCGCAAAGGAATCACCCTGAGTCAAGTCACAGGCCAGGGCAGATGCTTTGGCAATGCAACCCTAGCTAGGCGGAAAGGCAACGTCTGCACCAAAATTGTCAAGCCTAACAGGAAAAACAATAAGTGGGCAGTCCCATCCGCATCTGGGATGTGGGTTTGCCAGCGATCCGGAGTGAGTCCTTGTGTGTTCCTTCCCAAACTCAATGACTCTAACGACTTCTGTGTCCAAGTTCTGATTGTTCCTAGGGTCCTGTACCACTCAGATGAAGAAATGTACCATCTTTTTGAGGAACCCAGCCAGCTCCACAAAAGAGAAATAATGACAGGTATAACTACCGCAATGCTGCTCGGCCTGGGAGCAGCCGGAATGGCCACGGGTGTCTCAGCCCTAGCGACCCAGCACCAAGGACTGTCACAGCTGCTGGCAATGATTGATGAGGACCTGCAAAGGATCAAGAAATCCATCTCTTTTCTAGAGAAGTCGGTCTCCTCACTTTCAGAAGTGGTCTTGCAGAACAGACGAGGCTTGGACCTCCTGTTCATGCAGCAAGGGGGCCTGTGTGCCGCCTTGAAAGAGGAGTGTTGTTTCTATGCAGACCACACGAGAGTCGTGAGAGACTCCATGGCAGAACTCCGGAACCGACTGGCTCAGAGACAGAAAGACAGGGAAGCCCAACAGGGCTGGTACGAATCCTAGTTCAATCAATCACCTTGGCTAACCACTCTGATTTCTGCCCTGATAGGTCCATTGGCGATGCTGTTTCTAACAGTTACCTTCAGACCATGCCTGCTGAACAAGCTGGTCTCGTTCGTTCAGAGCCGCCTGGAACGGACCAACATCCTGTTTGTAGGCCGACGACAGTTGTTGTGAATTCAACCAAGGAACACTGCCAGTCACAAGATTTTCCGAACTTGTCTGGCAAAAGCTTACTCAGGTTTCCCAAAACCCCTTTCCCTTGTCAAGTTACAACCTCATACCTCATTTTAGTACCTATGTATATGACTACCTCAATCATTTGTGAAAAAGGGGGGGAGATGTGGTAGATAGGGAAAAGGCGCTGCGGAAGATCACGCGATGTCACGGAAAGCCAGGACCCTTTGTTCCTCTAAGATAAGAGATTACCCTAGGAATGTGGCCCCACTAACAGTAGGAATGTTGCCCCACTAACAGTAATGCCAGTAACTTTCCACTCCTTACCCAGTACTTTTCCATTCCCTACTAACCATAGATAAGAAGGAAAAACCCCCTTTTGACGTAGAGACCCCTTAGACTATAAGACCCCACGAGAAGAAGTAATAAACGCCTTTTGACCGTCCATCACATTGTCTGCGTGTGTCATTGGCCCGAACAGCCCTGGAGAGTGGGCCGTTGTGCTGTACCTCAGAACCAGGTCACCTGCCTTGCTCCAGAAGGCAACAACCTGGTAATATTGGGATTCATATTCCAATAACTGGCAGCATAGAGGAAAACCAATTTGGGCTGCTGATGAGTGGAAAGGCATTACTACCTGGGTAGGGAAGCTGCCTGTGAAGGTCCGCCATGTGGATGCTCATGTTCCCAAGAGTAGAGCTAATGAGGAGCACCAAAACAATGAGCAAGTAGACCAGGCCGCAAAGATAGAGGTGTCAAAGATAGACTTGAGTTGTAACACAAGGGAGAGTTATTCCTAGCTCGATGGGCCCATGATGCCTCAGGCCATCAGGGCAGGGATGCCACCTATAAGTGGGCACGAGGCCGAGGGGTGGATTTAACCATGGACAGTATTTCTCAGGTTATCCATGACTGTGAGACAAGTGCTGCCATCAAGCAGGCCAAGCGAATGAAGCCCCTCTGGTGTGGTGGGCGGTGGTCCAAGTACAAGTATGGAGAGGCCTGGCAGATTGACTACATCACACTGCCCCAGACATGCCAGGGCAAGCGCTACATGCTGACCATGGTGGAAGCCACCACTGGAAGCCACCTGGAAACCCACCCTGTGTCTCATGCTACAGCCCGGAACACCATCCTGGGCCTTGAAAAGCAAGTTCTGTGGAGACATGGCACCCCTGAGAGGATTAAGTCAGACAACGGGACTCATTTCAAGAACAGCCTTATCAACACCTGCACTAGGGAACATGGCATTGTGTGGGTGTACCATATCCCCTACCATGCACCAGCTGCAGGAAAAGTAGAGAGGTACAAAGGGCTGTTAAAAACCACATTGAAAGCTTTGGGTGGGGGATCTTTCAAAAACTGGGAGCAGCATCTGGCAAAAGCCACCTGGTTATTTAACACCCGAGGCTCTACTAACCGAGTGGGCCCTGCCCAATCTGAGCCTTTGCAGAGAGTAGATGGAGACAAAGTCCCAGTGGTACATGTCAGAGGTTTATTAGGGAAGACAGTTTGGATTAATCCTGCCTCGAATACAGACAAACCCATTTGTGGGGTTGTTTTTGCTCAGGGACCAGGTTGCACATGGTGCAAAAAAGATGGAACAACAGGATGCGTACCTCAGGGAGATCTGATTGTTGGATAAAACCTGTGTAAATATCACTGTTTGCTGAATGTTATTACCATTGTCTGTGTATAGCTGTATAATGGATGTATCATATATGTACTTGTAGAGTTAGAATTTATATTAGTTTTAGTAGTAAGCAGACGATATGGGGATAAGGGGTGGAATGTCCTGGGTTGACTATATGATGCTTTTATCCCCAATCGTCTCATTCTGTTTATGTTGAATAATAAGTTTTGTACCTTTAAGAGTGTTCCAGAGAGTGAAGGCGGGGAGAAAAGAAGCGCGCAGTTTGTTTTCAGACACTGCACTCACTCCTCCACATTCCTGCTCCTGACTGTGTTGTCTGTGGATGAACAGACAGCGGGACAGAGCTCTTCTTTTGCTTTTTAGTTAGTGTTAGCCAGCTGAGGCAAAGAAGTTCCCTGGACTGTTTTTTTCCCTTTTCTTTGGACCCCTTGAAACTGCTCTGGACTGAACACCCAGGAGAGCACCGGCAGCTGCGGCCCACCGGGCCAGGCCTGGCCTGCGACAATTCCAGCACCGGAGAGACTGATCAAAGACTGAGTGAGCTGCAACCCGAGGACGGGGTTTTCTCAGTTTGTCATCTCGTTTAGAGTGGCAAGGGGTCTCATTGTTTGATATTGTTTTGGTTTTATTGTTTAATAAACAGTTTTTTTCCACCTTTCTCCAAGGAGGCATTTTTTTCCTCCCGGACCAGTTGTGGGGAGGGGCCAATTGGATCTGCTTTTCCCAGCGGAGCTCCTTTGGGGGATTCTTCCCCAAATTTGCTCTAAACCTGGACACCCAGAAACAGGGGGAGTCTGAGGAACTGGTCTGCATCAAGAACATCCCATTGGCTCAGTCCACAAAAACATCTTCCCCTGCTAAGGGCCGTCTGCACTCAGGTGCCTCCACCCGCTCCCTCACCAGCTTCCCCTCCCAGGAGACCCTTGCAAAGCTGGAAGCCTCCTCCCCAGAGAAGAGCCCTGGCCATTCAGTACTGCTGGGCCTCCCTGGGTACCGACCAGTCACGCGTAGCTCCCTGCGCTTGCAGCGGACCAGCAGCTCCAGCCTCGGTGTGTATGGGCGGGGAAGGCACTGGGACTGCTGGCTGTGGGGTTCTGCCCTGCCTTGGCGGAGTCAGGTCTTACCTGGAAGCCCCCTGACCCTTCCTTGCTTTGGATTTAGGCCAGAGCACCATGAAGCTGGGCATGTGCCAGGATGAGCCGGAGCAGCTGGATGACTGGAACCACATTGCAGAGCTGCAGCAGCAGAACCAGGCCCGCCCTCCCCACCTGAAAACCAGCTACCCCCTGTAATGGGTTAAAACTTTAAGTTTGTTCATCAAAGCTGACAAAGTTGCACCACCTCAATTTTTTTGCTTAAGTAAATTTCCAGACTTAAAAGGATAAGGAAGGTGAAACCAAAGACAATGGGTTTCACAAACATTTGCTTATCTGTTTAGTAAACTGTTAATATGGGTGGGGGGTTTGCTATGATTGATAGCACAGTATCAGCTCATCCGCTCAGTAAACCTAAGATTCCAGGAACTCAGCAGATTGAGCCTAAAATTCCAGGAATCAGACAAAGGAAAATACCAATCTTCATCTTTAGACCTCCGGGGGGTGGACTATGACCACCTAGACGCAAAAGAAGAATATGCAGAGTACTACACATCAACACGGAAGCAGGACTGTGTAAGAACTCCACGAAATATCAGAAGAGTGCGGCAGTGGTAGAGTGGGGACTCTCCTGTCACCCAGTGCGCCCAGGGCGCTGACTTTGCCTATTATCGCTTGCTGTATCAATTAATAAATTTCATTTTATTTGGACTTATTAGTCAGTGATTAATTCCCCACCACAACTAACCTATAACCCTAGAGAGCATGGTAAGGGCCGGGAGGGGGAGGTCAGGCAGCCCTTTGTCCAGAACTGGGGTTTGGGAGGGGGTCTGGGAACGGACAGTGCCCCTCAGCAACATCCCCACATCCTCTCCCCAGCCCTCCACCTCCTTGGGAACCATCACGGATGAGGATGTGAAGATGGGGGACCCAGAAGAGACGCTGCAGCGTGGCAGAAGGCAGTCCTCCCAGCCCGTGGCCACCAGCAGCCAGGCCGGCAGCATCACCACCCGGCAGCGGAGGAAGCGCCTCTCGGAGGAGACCCACCAGGGCCCCGACACCCCCCCGGTGAGCTCAGCCCAGTCCCCCAGCACAGCACCCTACTGGGAACAAGGAGCTCATCACAGCTCCCACTGGGAACAAGATGGGTTCCAGGGTTTGAGGGAGCTGCTGTGGCCCCCATTCGCCCCCATTCGTGGTGCTCCCAGTGCTGGCAAGGAGGCCATTCCAGAGGCGAAGGGCTGAGCCTTCTGCCTTCCCTGGGCACAGCTACCCTCAATCACATCCCCTCACTGTGTCTCCTCAGTTCCCTCATTGCTGCCAGCCCCACAGCAGGCTGACCCCCAGATGGCAGTACTGCCTGGTGTCTCCCTGCAGTTGCCGGCATGCTGCTCTGTGGAAGGGGCTAACAGCAGGCCTGTTAGCTAAAGGAGCAAGAAGAAGCCGAGAAGTACAACGAAGCTGATAAGGAGCTCTCTCCAAGGCTGTAACCAAGTAGACCAAGAGAAGAAAGATAAGAGAACCTTGCGGCTAGACGAAGTATTTTTAGAAAGTTAGTTGAAGTCACTATAACTTCTCACTAATAGTATTATGTTGACTTATTGTGGCCAATAGTTAGGGTAGAAGCAGCATAAACAACTGGAAAGTGTATAAATTCAGCCATGTTCAATAATAAAGAGTTGCCAACTGAGACTGCTTGTGGTCTCTGCTTTTTGTCGTGACCGCCTCGACAGCGACACTGCTCCATCCCTGCCACACCAAAGGGCAATGCCAAAGCTGGCAAATGGGGCAGGGCACCCAGGCATCAGGGGACAAGCAAGGCCAGGCCACAGTAGGTTCTTCTCCACACTGGGAGGTGTGTGGGGAGCAGATTCAGCAGGAAGTGGCCTGTGGAAAGGGAAGGTGATATGGTTGTCACAGGCCCCCTAGTGTTGGGACGATGTGGGGTTTGGACTGACACCCTCCCTGATGGTTCTCATGGCAGCCTGGGAATACACTGTGATGCCCCTCCAGTGCCAGGGCACCAGCAGGAGTGATGTGTCCCAGCTACAGAACTGCCACCACTATGCCCATTTACTGCCCACAGAGGACACCCCTGCCAAGCAGCCACCTGAGCAGATGGGGCAGACACCGTCTCCCCATCACTGCTGGCCTGTCCTCTGTCATTTCTCCTGACTTGTCTCTCTTGGGAACCACAGGCTTGGGCTGTTCCTTTCCCCCTGGGCATCCCTGAGGTGGCAGCTGGAGCCCTGCACAGGGGTAACATGCTGGAGGTACCCTATGCCACATCCTGCCAGCCCAAAAGAGTGAAGGGCTGTGCCCAGAACTGTCTGGGAAAGGCTGAGAGCAGTAAATAGCCAGGTGAGGGCAGGAGAAGACAGTGACCCAGGGGATTACCTGCCAACAGGACAGTGAGCACAGTGCCTGTCCAGCTGCCTGCAGGTACTCAAGGGAGCAGCAGGCACATCCAGTGCAGAGCCTGGGGAAAAGCAGGAATGACAGAGGCAGAGGGCAGTTTGGGTTGGAGGAGATTTTAAAGCTCATCTTGTCCTAAGCCCTCCCCATACCATAGGCAGGGACACCTTCCACTAGACCAGGTAGCTCCAAGCCCTATCCAACCCGGCCTTGGAACACTTCCAGGGATGGGACAGCCACAGCTGCTCTGAACAACCTGTGCAGGTGTCTTACCACCCTCACAGGGAAGAATTTCTTTGTAATATCCCATATAACCCTATCTTCTGTCAATTTGAAGCCACTACCCCTTGTCTTGTCCTCCCAGGCTATTGTCCCTCTCCAGTTCTTTTGGAGCCGCTTTAGGCAGTGGAAGGGGCTTCCAGTTCTCAGAACCTTCTCATCTCCAGGCTGAACAGCCCTGGATGTCCCAGCCTGTCTCCACAGTAGAGGGGCTCCAGCAGTGAAGAGCATCTTCACAGACTCCTCTGTGTCAGAACTCAGTACATCCCTCTGGGTGTCCAGAGTTACCGAGGACCCCGCCAGGGGGCTTGGAGACCTTGGCATGCTGCCCAGAACAGCTGGGGATTTGATTTTGACCCTGTGCATCATATGTCACTGGCATTGTGATGTCTCCCCAATCTTGTAATAAGTCTCTTTCTTTTCCTAGTTCTTTTCTAATATCTGTCCAATCCGTTGTTCAACTTCGTCTTCTTCTGGAACCTGCATCTCCATGGGTATCTGCATGTACAGTGGAGTTGTAGAAGTCATTGGTGTCTCTGGAATCCTCATTTTGTTGAGGTCTTTGGCCTTGCTCCTAAATCCGGAACAGGAATCTGAAATTCTCGTGCTTGTGTTCCCATGGCCGTGCTTAAATATTGTAGAAGGTATTTGGCTTCCTGCCTGAAGAACTGGCTGCTGCTGCTGCTGAAAACATCCCTGCCGGGACACCCTCTGAGGCAGCAATGCCTATTGTATCATCCTGTTGTTGTGCCTCATCAGAAGTGTCTTGAGCTTCATGAGATTCAGAAGCTGATGAATACTCCACTTGCTGTGTTGTACTTGTCTTTGATTTAGATTTCCTTTTCTACGTAGTTGGAAAAAAGTGTTCAATGTTGCAGTCCCGCCACCAGACGGCGCTGTGGCTTGGTCGGGCAGGCCTGGCATGTCCTGCAATGTGGTGACCGCAGCACAAGGTGGCGCTGTCGCCCGCCTGGCTGATCGTGATGGCGGCGCGACCGCGATCGGCTCCTGTTCGGCTGACTGCAGCGTTCGCGATTTTGAGTGAGACCGAGACTGTGCGATTTTTGACTGAGCCAGCAGTTGAGACTGGATACGTGTGTGTCTCCCCGGGACTGGAGAGGTCGGGATCGAAGGGACTGGGACTGGAGGGACGGGAACCGGAGAGGGGGCGGAGCCCCGGGATGTGACCGAGCCCCGAGCACGCCCCTTCCCTGCCCGTGCCGTCACAGGGGAGCGGACCCGCCCCCGACCGCGCTCAGCCGCTCGGGAACGCCTCCTGCCTCCCCTGGACTGACGTCACTGTCTCCTTCCCGTTCCGCCTCCGATGTTTCCCCCCCCCGGTTTGATCCGTTCCTGAATCCCCTCCTCTTCCCCCGGCACTGTATCCGCATCCCCACCGGCGCGCGCAATTCCCGCTGGGGTTCTGCCCGCGCTGCGATTCGGGCAGATCTCCGCGTCCCGAATCCGGGTACGGCGTCATCACCGCGCGCCTGCCTACGGGTGCCGGCTGGGACTGTGCAGCTGCCCCGCCGGGCTCGTCCCCGGACGCTGTCGCCGCGGTCTGAGAGCTGTCCCCGGGTGGCTGCGCCACATTTGCCTCGCGATTTCTGCCCCTCGCTCGCGTTTTTTTGCACCGCGCCCGTCGAAGCTGCCGCCGGCACCGCGCAAACCGCGTCAGCTCCCGAGTCTCCCACCGGGTCCTTCCCCCCTTCCCCCTCGCCGCTGTCCCCGCCGCCGCCTGAGGCCGCCGCCCGCGGGACCGCGCCCGCCGCCAGAGAGCTTTGCCCCCTCTGGTCCCACTTCGGCCCCCCGGCCCGACTGCTGTTTTCCCTCTCCTGTGTCCCTTTGGCTTCTGCGAATCGGGAGGACACGCCTCTAAAATGGCACAGTCCGATTCCTCGAATTCGCTTGGGGAAATTTCAGCCCTGAGCTCCCCCGGGAGTGAGAGGGTGTCTGAGTCGGAGCCCGAAAACCCTGAAGTATCTGGGGATTCTGGGCGTTTTGGAGGTCCCGTGGGCTTTCGGGGTGATGAGGGAATCGGAGGTGATGAAGTTCCCTCCTGCTCCCCTTCTGTGGGAGCTATTTCCCCTGGGACAATTGGAACAAGAGCCAACCTCCGCTTCTGCCTCTGCTCCCCTCCCTCTGCCCCTGTGGGAGTTTCAGGAACCTGCTGTTTGGCAATCTACCCACATCTTGCTGAGGTTGCTTCCAGCATCACCCATGCAGATGGTACAGATAATTACAGCATACCCATAGCAAAAGATCTCTAAGCTCTTTCTTTGAAATTTCCATCGGGTGTGCCTCTGCCATACCTTGTAAGGCTGACAAAGTCCTTAACTGTTCCTGGGAACATGTGCCCCCCCATGTTCTTAATTTTGACCTTCTTACCAAATCCGAGTTGTCGGGGCAGTCTGAAGGTCCAGCTGGAAATGCCAGCAGTTCACAGGAGAGAGGATCCAGGGCACCTTCTGGCTCCCTCCGGACTGTTCTGCTACGAGTCCCTTCGGCAGCAGCTCTCTGGATGGCCTTGAGAGTGGCTGCTGCTTCCCAGGCTGTTCTGGCTGCTTCCCAAGAGGTTTATCAGTGCCCCCTTGGAACGTGCCCAGCCAGGGATGCCAAATCTTGGGTTGCTGCTGGTAATTGCTGCCCCGAGATGCGTAGGATGTCTCTGCACAACTGAAGAACGAGTCTGGACTCTTCACTTTTCAGTCTTGAGGATGTTTATTATTTCTTATCTATAAAATTTTCTTTCTGCCTGGCAGAGATCCGCTCTGCAGGGCAGCCACGAGCGCTCTGACCGGCCCCGAGGCGGTGCTGTCCTTTTATACTACAAACTACGTATATCCTATTTACACTTAATTCCCAATACCTATCACCTATGTTGGACAGTGCACTTCTACTCTAGACCAATCCCAAAGTGCCAACATCCCAGCAGAAAATGGAGAACAAGAAGAAAAAGGAGGAAGGTCAGACACGCCCAGATTCCTCCATCTTGTCCCCATAACCCCTGTACCAAAAATCTACATTTTCACCCTGTGATCATTTTGTTATTACACTATTCAAACCTGTGTGACCTTCACGTTCTCATACAAAGTTGGCAACTTGCTCCAAGGGTCAAAATCAAATCCCCAGGTGTTCTGGGCAGCATGCCAAGGTCTCCGAGCCCCCCAGTGGGGTCCTCGGCAACTCTGGACACCCGGAGGGATCTACTGAGTTCTGACACCTCTGGATTCATTCCAGTTGCTCCACACTCTTCTGATGTTGGGGGTCCCAGAGCTGGAGTAGCTCTGCAGATGGGCTCTCACCTGAGCAGAGCAGAGGGGCAGAATTCCCCCCTTGCCCTGCTGCCCACAGTGGCTGGGAGCCAGCCCAGGACACAGCTGTGCAGATTCACTCACCTGGCACTGCAGGACCTCCCACATCCTTGGCCAGCAGCTCCAGGTGACGCCCCCCAGGGTGCTCGTGCCTGCTCTGGGCCTCAGGGCCTGGTTCTGGTTCTGTGTTGTCAACAGCTCCATCCAGGCAGAGTGGCTGAGGTGGGCTTGGCTCCAGGCAGCCCCATCCAGCTTCCACAGGCGGCTCCTCAGTTGCTTCTCCTCCCTGGATCTCCTGGGGATAGGGAGGGGCAGCCTTGCAGGAGAATGTCGCTATCGGACACAAAAGAACACAAGCACACACCGAACACACCGAGTTCCTGCAACAAGAGCCAAAGTTTTTTGGTGGGCACCCCCTTTTATAGGGGCTTCAGAACTCCTGCACTTGAACATTTGATTGGCTCGGGTCTCAACACCACCCAGCTCACTGGCCAGCTGATGTCTGCTTTCAAGACTGAATGGGACTGGCTGGGCTCCCCTGCTGGAGTTCAAATCCTACTTATCACTGTCTTACCCAGGGACTTGTTTACCTCTACTCTTTAATGTACCAGGCTGGTCAAGTTGGGGTCTGTTATGGCCAATTTTAACTGTGCAGCTCCAGACCAGCTGCAGCTGTCACAGCACGTGGTCCCTGTCTGCCCCATGGTTGGCTCTGAGCTCTGCTGTGGGGAAGAGCACTGGCCACTGGCCCAACAGCACTCCTGCCTCTGCTTGTTGCTCTGTTGCTGTGCCACCCAGGACATGTGGGGGATTATGGGCACAAGAGAGGGCAGGGAAGCAGAGCTGGTACAGCTTTCTTGAGCCCATAAACAATACTAACCCCTGGTCTACCTGTCCTCTTCCCTACCTGTCCTTCTACCCTCCTATCAGCCTCATCCTACTGGCAGCCCCATTCCATCACCATCCCCCCTAATCAGCTCCATCCCACGATCAGGCCCACAGCTCTTCTCCATGCCCTTTTCCTGTGGATCAATCCTTACCTTCCTAAAACATCTGAACTTTGCAGCGATTCTGGTCCAGCTTTGAGTCAGCTGGTGTCATCAGTAGGCACCAAGGTGTGACAGTGCTGGTCACAGGGCCACGAGGAGCATCCCACCTCAGCCTGCAGAAAGGCACAGCTGTAGTTCCCTGGGGAGCAGCGAGAAGGACAGGGGCAAGGGGGCTCAGAGCTGCTGACCCCACTGTGGGACGTGGCCCTGGCTCCTGCACGGGAGTGGGGAACAGGGAAGTGTCAACGTCAACACAGCCAATGGGACTGGCTCTCTGCAGTCACAGCCCCACACTCAGCTGCCTGCTGTGAGCCTTGGGGCAGCCAAGCCAGGGCTGGATGCTGTCCTCACTCAGCAGGTTCTCTGCCTTGGGGTACTTGGGGTCCTGCACACACACCAGGGACACAGCATCACGTACCAACCCCTCCCTAAACACCCTCCCTCCAGCTCTAGCTTGTTCTGGACATGGGGAGAAGCATGGAATTCTCTGGTAACCTACAGGAACAACATCCCATTTTGAGAGAGCAAGAATGATGTGAATCCTTGCCCTTCAGCTTAACAAGGTGAGGTAGTACTGCACCCTGTCATGGCCTGACCCACCTCTTCCAAGACCCCAGCAGCTCAGAGGGATCAGCCCCACACCCAGCCCCCCAGAGGGAGCCCCCAGGCACCTGGGAGGAGAAGGACACCACACAGCTGATTTTAACCGGAGCCTTTCTGGAGCCTTTGGAGACAGCACTGCCAAAGTGTAACTTCCCTTCGCATGCCTCCGGTGCCTGGTGGGGAGAGAGGAGAGTCTGACGAGCTTGGACATCTCCTGGCTTTGGTACCATCCAGCAGCTCACCAGTCCCACCCCACCGCCTCGGTGCCCCCCCAGAGCTGCCCCAGCACCCCTCAGGTTCCCGTCCCAGCAGTAACCCCCAAATCTGAGTCACAATCCCCCAGCTCAGCCCACAACGCCCCATTCTGCCACCCGGGTACCACCCACACGCCCCAGCCCTGTTCTCCAGGGCCCTCAAGTGCTCACCCGCAGCTCCACGGCCCGTGTTCCCAGACGCACGAACACCGCCTCAGCGCCATTCCGCTATCGCTGCAGCTCCCCAGTCGTTCTCCGCTTTCCCAGCCCTGTTAAAGCCCTGGCTGTGCCCCACAGCCTCTCCACGCCGTTACCCAACCCAGCTGGGGGACCCCAGAGGTCCCGACTCACCGCCCAGCCCCATCGGCGCCGATCTCGGCCGCCCAAGTGACGCGAGCCCCGATCCCCGCCGCTCCCGCCTCCCTTCAGCGCCTCTCCCCGCCGCGGGACCTAACGGGACACGCAGCCCGCGGGGGACACGCACACAGCCCGCGGGGGACGTTACACAGGCGGCGAGACACGACACGCAGCCCGCGTGCGGAGCTCAGGAGCTATCTGCGCCCTGTGCGGAACAGCGTGCGGCGGTGGCGGAGAGTGGCGAGCGTGGGCAGGGCAGCGGCAGCACTGCCGGCACGGCGGTGCGAGCCGCTTTGTGCTGCCGGTGCTGCCCACGGGGGCCACGCGTCCCACTGCGGGCCCACACCCCGGAGCCAGCGGCCGGCGGTGACAGCTCACCGCTATGATGCGCCCGGAGGGGCCTGTCCGGCAGCCGTTCCACTCCTCCCTTCGCCTGATTGGTGGCCGGAGCAGCGCCGCGCGCAGCGATTGGCTCAAGGTGCGGCAGCGTGCCCGGTGATTGGCGGACGGCGGCGGAACAGGCTGGCTACTAGGGGGGCGGGGCAAGATGGCGGCTGTGCTGGAGGTGGAGGTTGGCGGCCCCGTTGAGCGTGAGGCGGAGGAGGTGCGGGCACGGGGCCGGCGGGGCGCGGTTTGCGCCGAACCGGGTCGGGCAGGGGAGGCGAGGCGCGGACGGGCTGCTTCAGCGCTGTTGGGTGCTTTGTGAAGGGCAGACACAGCGGACGTGGGGCCTGGGGGACGCGGGGTCCGGGAGAACGGGGTAGGGATGTGCGCTGAGGGGCTCGGAGGGTCCCTGGAATGGGACAGCGGCGACTTTGGGTCACTTTGATCTTGTAGAGCTTTGGGGAAATGGGTGTGGGGAGTGTTAGGGCGGGGGAGATCCTGGTGTGGGAGGACAGGGGCAGGGTGGCGCTGGCAGCTTCGGAGGGCCCATGGGGCAGGGACAGTGCAGGCTCTGGGGGCAGGAGGGCAGCCATGGGGGCACAGCTGTTGTTCCCATGCTGGCTTTTAATGTTCCTGGGGATGAAAAATTACAGAAGTGGAAAAAAATCTGTCTGGAAAGATGGAATTGTAAGCAGGGTGGGTGCTCTGTCACAGGTTCGTGCCACTTTCCGGCACTGCTGCCCCGGGCTTTGCAGTGGCTTTTCACCTTCCCCTGTGCTTCGTGCTTGGGAGGGTTTTTCCCAGTTGTAGAGAACCAGGAGAACTTGGTTCCATCCTGTCTGCACTGTGGGAGCAGCTGCACAGGGGTCATAAATTCGCTTAGCTTGTGCAGTCAGGTAATTTTTTTGGTGCCTTTCCTCAAGAATTGGTGGTGTGGCTTTAAAATTGTCAGATGCTGGTGGTTGTTTTGGAGAAGATTGCTGGCAGGGCCCAGTTGTGGAGATTCCCTAGTGCATGGCTGAGCTGTGGGAGCTTGTACCCCTGCCCTGTGCCTTGTGTTGCTGCTGGAGAGTGGTGCAGTGGGGTGATGGGAGGGTTGATTCCCAGATTATATTGGTTATATTGCTGGTTATATTTTAAGATACTCCTTGGTGACTTTGTTTGTAAAAATGTGGAAGATTCTCTGATCCCTTTTCATTCCATTACGGCCTGGCAGTGAGGGCATCACAAGGAGGCAGCGAATGAGGAGGTCCATATAGGACTGCTTATCCCTGTGGTTCCACAAATGGTTGGGGTGAAACCTATCTGCTTGTGCTGTCCTGAGGTCTTGGCAGCTCTTTGGGCAGAGCAGTTTGCTGATGAGCCACTCATGGTGGGGACTAGAATAAAGCCAAATGTCCCATGGCCCTGGCTCTGCCTGTGCAGAGGCAAAGGTTTAATTTCCAGTTATCCAAATGTTTGATCAGTTGGGAAATTCCTGCTCTCTGCTCCTTATTCCTGCATCTTACAAGCAGAAAAAATGCAGAATTGAGATTCCAAAATCTTTTCAGACTTTCACTAAAGAGTATGCCTCATCCCAACTTGCCTTGGTTGCACTTAGAGCACTGTGGAAATTTATATTCCTCTTATTTCAGGCTATTCCTGGTAGGTGCTGGGAGACAAAGACTGAAGTTGGGCCAGTGGGAAAGTGAGATCAGGGCTGTTGATTGCTCTGGAGCTTTGAGCTGAAATCAGCAGCTGCTTATTCTCCATCCTCAAGGCATTCTTCTTGCCTCCTTTGGAGATTTAGAGCATAAGTGGATTACAGTCAGCTCACAGCGGTGTGTGTTTGCCCAGAGATCCTGCCAGCTCCCTGGGCTGTGAGGAATGTGTGCTCCAGCTTTGCTGTTACCCATATCAACAATCGTTGTGATTTTCTCGAGGAGGTTATTCTGTGACTGTCCCAGTGGTGGGGATCACAGGTTTGTGGAGGCTTTGGGGCAACAGCTCCTGCAGGAAACCAGGGAGTGGCACAAGGTTCTTCCAAAGGCCATGATGCCACGTCCAAGGAGAGGATTAGACTTTAGTCCTAGATATCCAGTTTCTCCTAGTCATCACCTGGAGGAGGCTGAGGTTTTTGAGAGGCTTGTGAATTACAGAGGAGACAGAGAGCAGAAGAATTGTTTTAAAATCCTTTTCTTAAAAACAAAAAGTTTGTCTGAGAGCTGTAGTTGGTATCACACTGGATCCAGTGTTGGTGTGGCAGCTGAAGGATGCTGAAACAGGAGTAGGCTGGTGTTGAACACTTGGTAGAGCTGATCTTCAGCTGCTTCAGTCACCCTAAATGTTATTGTCAAACCCCTCTGTGGGGGTGTTCAGAGGGGTCCCAGCACGAGGGAAGAGATGAGAATCTTGGCTCCATGTTTCAGAAGGCTGATTTATTATTTTATGATATATTAATTATATATATTATATTAAAAGAAAATGATATATTAAAACTATACTAAAAGAATAGAAGAAAGGATTTCATCAGAAGGCTAGCAAGCAATAAAAAAGGAATGATAATAAAATCTTGTGACTGACCAGAGTCCAAGACAGCTGGACTGTGATTGGCCATTAATTAAAAACAACCACGTGAGACCAATCAAAGATGCATCTGTTGCATTCCACAGCAGCAGGTAATTATTGGTTTTCTTTTCCTCTGAGATTTCTCAGGAGAAAAATCCCGGCAAAAGGATTTTTCAGAAAATATCATGGGTACGCCCCTCTTGGTAAAGGGAGATTTAGGAGTGGAGGTTCTTCTACCTAGCTGTGGGGTTAGAAGGAGACCCAAAAACTGCATGTTAAAATCAGACAACCCCAAACTAGAAGTGGAATGAGTGCTTGCTGGCAAGAGCAGGTGCTTCCTTCACCATTCCTGTGCATTTTTAGCTCTAATCCAAAACTTTTGTGCTAAGAGAGTATGCAGATCAAGGAGGGGTTAACTGGAAGGTCTGGCTCAGGGTGGCTGCTCTGCCAAGTCCTGTCTGACAGTCATCAGATCCCTCTCACATCCCCTCTGTCATGTCCTGCCCCCCCCTTAATAAAGTTATTTCAGGAGCTTTGAGCTCTGGGGAATCTGGTGAAGCTCCCTCCTTGTACTTGAGAGAAAATTGTGTCCAGGGCCATGGATCCCTGATTGGCTTGGGAGCACAGCTCAGGAGAAGCCTGCTCTGAGCAATGCCAGCAGTGTTTCCACAGGATTTGGAGCTGAGGCATCTTGAATGCATTTGCTGGAAGAATTTGGAGATTCAGGGAAAATGCCAAAGGAAATAGGCTGGTAAATATCCCAGTCTCTAAGATGGCACCAACACTGTGGAGTGGTTGCTGGTGTGGTACAAAGGAGCAAGCTGAGCCACTGTATAGAAATGTAGATTATTGCTGTGGTTGGAAGGTGCTTGTCAAACATCTTCATCCAGCAAGGGTGGGGCAGAGCCTGGGAGGAGTGGGGGTCTCGTGGGGGGAGGCAGTGGGAGCACCCAGGTCACTCTCAGAGCTTGCAGAGGGATTGACCTGTGCTGGAGCCAGCAAGCACTAGGGGATTCTGAGTCTCTTGTGTGCAGTCACCAGCAAACATTTCAAAATCTCCTTTTTCCTGTTTGTTTGGAGAAATTGTTGCTCTAAATTACATTGCAACTACTGAACTGATGGATCTGGATGTGGCTGCTTTAGGAGCAGAGGTGCTGGGGAATTTGGTTGACACAAACACTCTTCTTGGTGTCAGGTTGTCACCACCTTCCCTTGGCTTCTGACACAGTTCAGTGAGCTCCAACGAGGATTTTCATAACTTTAGATTTTGCATCTAAGTCCTGGAGTGTTTCTTCAGGCCTTGGTTCTCAAGGGCTGAATTTCTCACAGGTGTTGCTCTGGGGTGAAGCTCAGCAGATGTTCCACATCAGGCAGATGGATTGCTGTGCTGTGTTTTTCCCTACCTCCTCACCCTGGGGTAAATTAGGTGTCACAGAGGAAACGAGGCAGCTGTGCACCCTCAGCTGAGCCTGGCTGTGATCAGAGCTGCTGCCTGCAGACCCCTGTGTGCTGGTGATGGTGAGCAGGCAGGTGAGGTGACTGCTGCACCAGCCTGTGGAGAGCCCCAGCATAAAGGTTGGATACAAGCCTGTGGCCCTGTACCCAGTGGGGTGAGGTGGAGCTCGTTCCTGTGTACACATCTCTGGTGTGTGCAGGAAAGAGTGATAACAGTCTGTGTTTGTGGAAACAAGTCTATGGCTTGTTTCCAGCCCTCATCTCCAGTGCCTCAGCAATACTGGAGTGTCTCCAGTAAACCCCACATGTATGTTCCCAGCCCAGGTGAGCTGCTCTTGATGTAACCTGAGTTTGTGTCTCACCAAGAAAAGGTGATGGGAAGAGCTGTGGGGTTCCCTCCCCAGTGCCATGGTCAGGGTGTGCTGCCTGCTCAGTGACCCTGGTGGGGACATGAGGGATGCTGCAGGCTCCTCAGCAGTTAGAGGAAAAATGCCAGTCACTTGTTTTTAAAATTTTAAAAGTTTAATAGTAATAAAATGGTTATAAAAATAGTAATGCAATTAGAGTAATAATAATTTGGACAAATTGAATTAGGACAATATGAGACAATAGAAACAAAGAGTTACTGATGTCTGGGTACCTTTTTTTGGGCAGCATGAGCCCGAAAAAGGACACCCGTTAACAGAGGATTAACCCTTAAAAACAACAGCCTGCTGCATATTCATACACCTCATACATGATGCATAAATTCCATTCAAACACAGGATTCTGTCTGGTCATCCTCAACTTCTTCCTCTGCATCCTAACAGTCCCTTTGAGGCAGGAAGAAGTTTGTTTCTTTTGATAAGAGAACCATAAATTCTTTTTCTCTGAAAGATTGAGGTGTCCTGTGGCTGCTATCTGGTGTGAGCGCCTCATTATTTTCTTAAGAAAATATCCCACTTACATAGTTCTTATTTTAACTACAAAAGTTACTTTTTAACTACGAGACTACATTTATCATACTATTAAAATGTTAATATAGCACTACTAATCAATACATCAAAATACATATGGTAAATATCTGCATAGAGCCATATAATATGCACTTTTCACAATATCAAAGGAAGGTTTTGCCCAGGGAAGCTGTGAATTCCCCATCCCTGGAGGTGTTCAAGAGCAGGTTAGATGGTGCTTGGAGCAACCTGGTCTAGAGGAGGTGTCCCCATGGGAGGAGGGTTAGAGTAAAATGACCTTTGAGGTCTCTCCAACTCAAAGCATTCTGTGGTTCTTTGATTCTATATAAAGCTCCAGATGAAAGCAGAAATGAGGTGTTGAAGCTCCCCTTACTCCTCCCCTGTCCAAAAGTGAGAATATTCACACTTCTTGTGAATCTTACTGGAGAAGTTGGGATACAAATATCCATTGTCAATCATCACTAATAACAGCAGCTCCCCTTGCTCTCTGTAGCTCCTGCCTGTGAAGTTTGGGAGGAATTTCCAATTATCTCAGCAAAGCAAGGCCTAAATATTTATTTTACTGTGATTTTGAAATCTCTTTGGCATTAATTTGTTGCTGTGTGTGACATGCTGTCCCCTGTCCTGCAGCCTAGTGGGATTTTGGACTCCTACCACTGGTGGGAGCACTGGCTTCACTGGGATCACCACTCTGTGCCCTGAGACACCTGGCTGGGTTGTGAATGTGGGATTTAAGCCAGTCTTTTTGTTCTGCTCACATGGGATGTTGCACAGAGCTTTGGCTCCAATAAAATATGGGAGTGTAAGTAAGGTGGAGGAGCAGGGAGAGTTGCTGCTCTTCCTGGGAAAGTGAAGGACAGCTCTGGGCTGTGCTGGCACTGTGGAGGTTTCTTATTTAAAGCATCTGAATCCAGAGTTTCCCAGCAGCTGATTTCATGGATTTTTTTTTTTTCTCCCTAGATTGATCTTTCACACTTGTCCCCAGAGGAGAGATGGAGGTGAGTTTTGGGAGCTGATTTGGAGCACACAGCTCAACTGAGCTCCTGCTACTGAGCAGAGCAAGCAGCAGCAGCATGGCCTGTGATCACAGTGGGGCAGGAAAGGATCACCATTTTTTGATGGTGGGAAGTATGGGCTGTCTTAGAAGGCAATAGTTTCTTTCTTTTGAAGCTGCTGCTTAATATAGAATCACAAAATAGTTAAGGTTGCAAAAGCCCTCTGAGATCATAGAGTCCAATCATTCAGCACTGCTGAAGTCACCACTAAACCATGTCCCCAGGTGCCACATCTACATGTCTGTTCAGTCCCTCCAGGGATGGGGCCTCCACCACTGCCCAGAGCAGCCTGTGCTTGGGCTGGACAACCCTTTCTGTGTAGAGATTTTCCCAATATCCATCCTAAACCTCCCCTGGCACAACCTGAGGCCATTTTCTCTTGTCCCCTCACTTGTTAGCTGGAAGAAGAGCCCAGTCCCCACCTAGGCCCACCCTTCTGTCAGGGCCTTGTAGAAAACAAGAAGATCACCCCCAAGCCTCCTTTGGTCTATGCTGAGCCTCCCCAGCTCCCTCAGCCATTCCTCACCAGACTTGTGCTCTTGGCCCTTCTCAAGCTCTTTTACCCTTCTCTGGACACCCTCCAGCCCTTCAATATCTGCCTTACAGTAAGGGGCTTGAAAAATTCCTCTTTTTTCCTTAGCAAAACCAATTTAATCCAGATGCTTATTGAAAATGACAGTCAGACTGGACTCTCAGTATTGCACCAGCACAGGCTGACTTGCTGGAGCAGCTGTGTGGAGAAGGGCCTTGGGGTCTTGGTGGAGAACAAACTGTCCCTGAGCCAGCAGTGCCCTGTGTGCCAAGGAGGCCAGTGGGATTCTGGGGTGCATTAGGAATAGCATGGCAGGCAAGTCAAAGGAGGTGATCCTGCCCCTCTACTCAGCCCTGCTGAGGCACCTCTGGGAGTGCTGTGTCCAGTTCTGAGCTCCTCAGGACAAGAGAGACAGGGAGCTCCTGGAGTGGGTCCTGTGGAGGCTGCAGACATGGTGAGAGTACTGGAGTGTCTTCCTTAAGGGGAGAGGCTGAGGGAGCTGGGGCTGTTCAGCCTCAAGAGGAGATGACTGACAGGGGACCTCATCAATGTCTCTCAGCTCTTAATTCCACCTTGCTTTTTTGGTCAAACAGCACAAGCTGGGCAAAGAAACTCCAGGTATCTGGCAAGTATCAGGCTGGAAATCGCTTGTTCTGGAATGCTCAGGGTAGAGAGAAGCAATTTGCTGGGGTTTTGGGGGTTTTGCCAGATGTCAGCTGTTCCTCCTGCTCTCCACGCTGACCCTTCCAGCCTTTCCCTTGCTGGACAAGAGGGAGAACAGTGTTAGTGGTTCCAAAACTGGGCTGAGGGTTTGGTATTGAGAATTAGCATGCGCTCTGGGTCAAACAGTTGCAGCGTGCTCCAGGAAGGCACTGCTTGATCCGGAAGGTTGAAAGAGATGACCCCACTGGTGCTCCCTTCTAACCTTACCCATTCTGGGATTGCAAGTTACGCCAACTGTGCACTCCATGTTCAGTAGGTCAGGTCACCTCCTTCACACTCAGATGGGCAAGGTGGCATTCTTGGCTTTCACAGCGTAGAAATTAGCTGGTCTCAGAGCAGCCCTTTGTCCCTTCCCCTCTGGATTGTTCACAAACACAATTCTTCATAGTGCTGTTTATCCATCTGACCTTCTGGCTCTCCTGAGGTGTTTGTAGCCCAGCATGCAGCGTGCTCTTCAGGTTCTTTTCCTGGTTGTTGCAGGGTGGAGCACGTGCGGATGCACGCCAAGCACCGCGGGCACGAGGCCATGCACGCCGAGATGGTGCTCATCCTCATCGCCACCCTCGTGGTGGCACAGCTCCTCCTGGTGCAGTGGAAGCAGCGGCACCCTCGCTCCTACAATGTGAGTTACCCCACAGCCAGTCTGCCTGCCATGCTGCATGGGAGTGCTGAGCAGTGCCCTCCTTTTGCTGATGAGGAAAGTGTTCCTGGTTTTCCTGTTGTTTCTCCCAGCATGTGTGGGATTCCAGCTGGGGATGCGGATGGATGACTGGGAAGGCCTCAGGTTTCTGTTGGAAGTGATGCAGATAACTCGGTGTGATGTAGTGCTTTCAATCAGGGATGGACAAGCAGATCTTGGGGGTTGTCCTGAGGGAAGCTGCATTTTGTGGGTGCTCCCTTGGAAGCAATGGGGGCTTCTTGCTGCTGGCAACCTGGGTTTGATGGTTCCTGTGGTGTCTATAGAGCATGACACGGCACAAAGCACCAAGACTCCATCAGAAGGTGCATAAGAGCAATTTGTTATAGCAACGTGTTGCCTTTACAGTTTTTCAAGGTATTTGCGTTTACTTAACAGACACATTCACTGCCCATTGGTCATAAGAAAGAAACAAAACTCTAAATAGGTGAAAAAGAGCCACACAATTCTGTGAGCCAGCTCAAGTCCATATCTCTTTCTCTCCTTCATCACATCACCATGGTGACAGCCTTGGTGTCTTCCTGGAGAGAGATACAGGGCTTTCCTTATCTTTCCTTATCTTCAGGAAGCCTTCCCTGGCGCACAAGAACAGCACAAAATGCCTTTCCTACACTGCAGCACTCTGCTGAGCAGACCTGCCACTTGCTGATGCCACCAGCTTGTCTGGGTCTGTTAGTTACCTGAAGCAGCTTCACGGTCACAGTAATAATATTGATTAATGTTTCCAGGTAGCACCTGTAGTTCTCTGTGAACTTTAAACCAAACTTTTTTGCCTGTGTCCCTCCAGCAGCACTGTGGGAGCTCAGCTGCACAGCTGTAGATCCTTTTAGGAATAGGCTGTAGTGCAGAGGCAAGCCAAAACCTTCTTGCCTTGTGTAATTCCTGTCTGAGATGTCTGTGGTTGCAGCATTGGGATCCTGGGAAGGTGAAGGTTTATGTAGCCGCCTTACCACAGCTAGTTGTGTGTATCATCTCTCCTACATTCCTCTGGAGATGATTCCTCTGTGTTCTCCTGCCAGCTGTACCCTTTGCTCCCAAAAACCATGTGGCTGCTGCCTCACAAAACCACGGAACTGTGTGAGTTGGAAAAGCCCTCTGAGATCATTGAGTCCAGCTGTTATTCCTGCACTGCCAAGCCCTGCACTAAACCTTGTCCTCCAGTGCCACATCCACACGGCCTTTAAATCCCTTCAGGGATGGTGACTCCATCACTGTCACAGGCAGCCTGTGCCAGGGTTTCACCACTCTTTCTGGGAAGAAATTTTCCCAATATGCCACCTTAACCTTCTCTAGCAAAACTTGAGGCCTTTTCCTAGTGTCCTGTTACTTGTTTCCTGGGAGGACAGACCGAGCCCCACTTGGCTATAACCTCTTTCCAGGTAGATGCAGAGAGCAGGGTGGTCCTCTCTGAGCTTTCTTTTCTCCAGGCTGAGACTCCCAGCTCCCTCAGATGCTCTCTGTCTGACTCATGTGCTTTGAGCTCTTCTCTAGGTGCCACAGGTCAAACCTCCCCAGGTTCTTGGTGCAATCCAGGGCCATTTGATGCAGGCAGGAGAATGGCTGACAGTGTGTTTCTGGTGTCTGAGGAGCAGAGAACAAGTTCCAAATGCCTTTCCTCTATTCCTGCAGATGGTGACCCTCTTCCAGATGTGGGTAGTACCTCTGTATTTCACTATCAAGCTGAACTGGTGGCGGTTCCTGGTGATCTGGGTGCTCTTCTCAGCCGTCACAGCTTTTGTCACCTTCCGGGCAACTCGAAAGCCTCTGGTACAGACAACACCCAGGTTTGTCTGCTGTTCCTGGGAAACTCCTCAGCCCCAGGGTAACCATTACAAGGATCTCTTTTCAGTTTCCCTGCACAGATGTGAGTTAAGCTTTGCATCCTGGCAGTGTGAGAGCCCTGCATATGTGAAGCCCTTAGCTGGCAGCCAGCCCAATATACTTGGTACCTGGGTGGGGGGTGGAAAGGTGGGGAGTCCATGTGGGGTGGTGTCCTCACCCAAGGCATTCCCAGCATGCAGCACGCTTCCTTATGGCCTTTGGAGATCATGAGGATTCTATTTTGGTAGTCAAGACTGTGAGCAGCCTGTGACACGTTGAATTAGGAATGTAAAGCTCTTGCCCATGTGTAGGGGTAGGTGAAGTGTCTGCAAAAATGCAACAGGTGTGAAAAATAAAACTCTTCAGATGATTGGCACACTTCCATTCAGGGAAAATGAAGTAATTAAATTCTTTGTTTTAATTCCTTACAGACTGGTTTATAAATGGTTTCTACTAATATACAAGATCAGCTATGCCACTGGGATCGTGGGGTACATGGCTGTCATGTTCACACTTTTTGGACTTAACCTATTATTCAGGTGAGAGTGAATCTTTCAGCTCCCACTCCTGGGGCGATGGGGTGGAACACACCTTTGGCTATTACTCTGGAAAATCAGTTTACTTGGCAATCTGATTAATGGGACCAAAGAGACTATTAGGGTGTCCTTTCACTCCTGGGAGGATGACAGGATGCTGGTACCTGAACTGGTCTGGGTTGCTGGAGAGCCCTTCTTCCAGCTCACTTATTGGAAGCTCCCCCAGCTCTGGGGGCAGCAGTGGCTTTTTTTTTTTTTTTTTTTGCCATACTGTAAGAAGCAGCCAGTCCATAGGTGGTGGCAGAAGACTCTACCCCAAACCAGCTTCATTGTTAGAGAGTTTGACTGCTTCTCTGGAGTAATACATTCTCTAGAATATGGTTACAGTGACTTTGCCCTCAAAAAACCCTGTTGCTGGTTTTTCTGCTGTAGAATCAAACCAGAAGATGCAATGGACTTTGGCATCTCCCTCCTCTTCTATGGTCTTTACTATGGAGTGCTGGAGCGGGACTTTGCTGAGATGTGTGCGGATTACATGGCCTCAACCATCGGGGTGAGTTCAGGGTGGATTGTACCCCAGGCCAGAGCTGTGCCCCATATCAGGAGGTCTGAAACATGTTGGGCTCTGCAGCAGCTTTGGCTTCCCTCAAAAGGGAATTCCCCCTCCTCAAGGAAGGGTCCCTGGATCTAATATAATAAGAGTTTCTCTGAGATCCTTCCTGAAGAGCGCAGCCTCTGCAGGATTCCATCTCCAGGACAAGAAGTTCTTTCCTCTGAGGGTGGTGAGACACCCTCAGAGGAAAGAGATTCCCCAGAGAAGCTGTGGCTGCCCCATCCCCTGGAAGTGTACCAGATCCAGTTTGTAACAGCTTGGATTAGTGGAAGGTGTCCCTGCCCATGGAGGAGATTGAACTGGGTGACCTTCAAGGCCCCTTCCAACCCAAGCCGTTTTCTGATTCTGTGGAGAAGTGGAATGATCTGTTTAGCCCTGCTGAACTGACAAATATTTCTTTTCCTGGGCATTTAAAATCTCCAGTGAACACTCCCATTTCTGACACCACTGTGCTTGCATTAACTTGTGACCTGCAGCCACCAGGGAAGGTTTCACACTGTGGGCTTCCTTCCTTGTACCTGCTGCAACTTTTGCTGTCCCTGTGGACAGAGGACGCAGTGGCCTAAAATCTGTAGCCCACTCACTTGCTATCAAAATAACTCACTCCACCAAAAATACATGACCTAGGACACCAGTGGAGTAGGTCATGTTTCTTCTTTTCAGCAGCTGTTTAGGGTCTTGGACTTTGTGTTTCCATCTTTCTGAGCTTTCTGCTGCTGCTCCGTGAGGTTCTGCTCCAGCCCCTGGCCTGCCACACTTGGACACCTTGGCACAGGGTTTCTCTTAGATTCTCAGGGCTCTGTTGGATGTTCAGAGCAAACCTGTGCCAGGGCTCTGCCAGAGGCATGTTTTGCTGAGGGTATTAAACCAGGAGGAGCTGTGACCTCCTTGGAGAGAGAGCTGGGCAAGCTCCAACTGTGGGAAATTTAACAGGGGCCAGATTCCCCACCTGGGATGGTGTAATCCTGGTTATAGGTACAAATTTTGGAGCAAGAGTCCAGAGAGAGTTCTTTGGAAAGGATTAGGGTTGACAGCAAATTGAATATGAGCCAGTAGTGTGTCCTGACAGCTAAAAGGGGCCAGTTGTGTCCTGGGGTGCATCAGGCACACCATCAATGTGCGGCCAGGGGAGGTGATTGTCCAGCCATGAGGAAAAGGGAGTGAAACTGAATTGAGGGGGTGCAGATTGGACATGGGGTAAAGGTTATTTATCCAGAGGGAACAGGCTCCCCAGAGACATGATCATGTCATCAAGTGTGCCAGAGTTCAGAAAGTCCCTTAGTCATATGGTTTAGTTTTAGGTAGTGCAGTGGAGCAGGGAGTTTGACTCAATGATCCCGAGGGGTCCCTTGCAGCTGGAGTGTGTGGGACCTGGTTTTGTGACTGCACTCTCTGTGGTATGTCAGCCCTGTACTGAGCCATGAGGCTGGGAAATGGAGAGGGGTGGCTGCTCTCTCTGTGCTTTGCTGAATGAGTGTCAGGGACCTGCAGGGCTGGAGGTAGGGGCTGTATCTGACTGGCAGCCCAAGGTTGTTATTTTGGGTCAAAGCTGTGACCTCCAACTTGTCCTGCTCTCTCCCCCAGTCTCACCCTGGCAGGCAGCTGAAAACCCCCCTGGCTGTTGGGGAGCAAAGAGGGCTGGCCCCTTGACACAGGGAGGGGGTGCATGGGGCTGGGGTGTGACAGGCCACTGCATCACTGAGCAGCTGTCCTGTTGTAGTTGTTTCCCACAGCCGGACCTGTAACAAGGTTTTTAAGCCCCAAAGGCCAAGGCTGGACTCGTGGGGTGCTGAGCCCAGCCCTCCTTAGAGCTTAGCTGTGCCGCCGCGGGTGTGGGACACGTGGCGTGCCACTGTCACTGCTCTCCCTCTGCTCTGCCCTCGCTCAGTTCTACAGCGCCTCAGGGATGCCCACCAAGCACCTCTCTGACAGCGTCTGCGCCGTCTGCGGCCAGCAGATCTTCGTGGATGTCAACGAGGAAGGGATCATTGAGAACACCTACCGCCTCTCCTGCAACCACGTGTATCCTTCTCTGCAGGTGCCAGCCCCCTGCCTCACTGGCCCCACGCTGGGGTGGGCAGCAGGGAGCTCCTGCCCCACGGCTTCTCCTGTGCTGGGTGGAGAAATGCCTGTTCTGGGAAGCGGGGCTGTCCGGCTGACTTTGCATGTGATCTGTGCCTGTGTCATCACTGACTTGGCATGGGAAGAGGTGTCCCTGAAATTACTTTGTTGCCACTCCCAAGTGGTTGTTTTCTCTTCCTTCACCTCCCCAGCTCCCTCTGCTGAGTCATGGAGCTGCACCTCAGTTTTTACCTGCTTTTGACAAATCTGCTGTGGCCCATCTGCCTGGCAGTGCCCCCAGCAGATATTCTGGTGGAGGTGATGGTGTGAGGTCAGGACATGAGGCATCCCTGCTCCATGCCACCCTGGCCCCTCAGAGATGCATTGCAGTGGGTCCCGAGTGTCTATAAGGAAGAACTGTGGGGAAACACTGCTGTCCCCCTCTGAAAACAGCCCCCTGGTCCAGCACTGCTGATTGCTACCTGCTCTGGCCACAGTCCAGCAGCTTCCTCCTTCTCCAGAACTCCTCCAGGGTTTCCAGCACGCTGGACTCACTCAGCCCTTCCTGTCAGCTGATTGATGAGAAATGGGTTTTGGAACTGGAAGTCCTAGTTGGTGCTCAGTCCCAGCTGAGGTGGCACGCTGGGGTTTTTCCCCTGTGGTGACTCAGTGTACACATGGGATGTCCTCTGGCACTGTGTGTGTTGCTGCCTGCGAGGTGGTTTCCAAACAGGGCTTGAGCAAAGGTCATGCTGGCAGAACAGGAGCTTAAATTTAACTCTTGGGAGCTGTTGAGATTTATGGCTGACACTGTGCAAGGGCCTGGGACTGCAGCAGCTTGGGGTGGCGTGGCTGCCAGAGGAGCTGGTTGGTGCTCCTGGTGGTCCTCAAGGGTGACGGCTGGCTGGGCACTCCTGCATCTATGGCTCCAGGGCTGACAAGAAAGTGACTCCTGTTGCTGCTGCCTGGCATTCTTCCATGTTTTGAGCAGCAGAGATATTCTGGGAAAAGTCTGTTTGCTCTGTGACACCCTTGTACGTGGCAGAATCATCTGCAGCCACCTCATATTTTCCTGTAATTTCTTCAGGCTGTGCTCAGGTTGTGCAAATCCTTTTGACAGAGCATAGCAAGCACTTGTAAGTCAGACCCTTACAGAGAAACTCCTTAAATGTTAATTCCAGGAAGCCTTTGAAGAAGGCTTCCAAAATGCATGCAGTTCACAGAGCTTGGGCACCATCACCGAAAAGTTTCAGTCTCCCTGGTGCCCATGCATGGGTCAGGGCCTTCATGCTGCCACCCTGGCTCTGTTCTGCTGCCCCATGAGCTCCTTCCACTGTCCTGGAAGCTGCTGCACCTTCTAGGAAAGGGCTGTGGTTGTGCAATGCACCATCCTCACATGGGGGGATGTTTCCATGGCTCTGGGGGGACTTCCTTGGCCTTGGTTGTTTCCTCCACACTGAGCCGTGTATCCCCCTCTTCTTCCAGTTCCCCTTAACGTGCCACTCCCCAGGTTCCATGAGTTCTGCATCCGGGGCTGGTGCATTGTCGGGAAGAAGCAGACGTGTCCATACTGCAAAGAGAAGGTGGATCTCAAGAGGATGTTCAGTAATCCGTATCCTTTCTCCTGCTGGCAGCCAGCACTTTGGGAAGGGAAGCAGTGGGTAGAGCACACAAGGGGTGAGAGGCTTGCCTGGTACCCTCAGCAGGTCTCTGCAGCACGTGGCTCTGGCAGAGACCCTGCAAAGCCCAGGGCAAGCCTCATGTCTGTCCTTCCTGGGTGCTTGTCCATCCCTCTGGGACCTGTGTTCTCTGTCCCTGCTTTGGGGCACCTTTGGGTGGCTTCTGGGTGGGCCATGCTTCTCTCATCCATTTCCCCAGGACTCCTTAACTCCTTCCTGCCCAGCTGGGAGAGGCCTCATGTCATGTACGGGCAGCTGCTGGACTGGCTGCGCTACTTGGTGGCCTGGCAGCCGGTGATCATCGGACTGGTCCAGGGAATCAACTACATCCTGGGGCTGGAGTAAGGGCAGGCGGTGGGGAGCCGCGGAACCACGAGAGGACATTGCCACCAGGGATGCTGGCTTTGCTCCGTCACCTCTCAGGACCTTGGCCACCACCAAGGACAGCAACATCAGGGCCCCTCCTGCTGGGGCTAGGGGAGGATTTTTTTAAAAAACAATTATTTTGATGAGCATATTTAAAACTTTCTATTG
The DNA here is from genome assembly GCF_035770615.1 of Melospiza melodia melodia. Lineage (NCBI taxonomy): Eukaryota > Metazoa > Chordata > Aves > Passeriformes > Passerellidae > Melospiza > Melospiza melodia. The sequence continues at coordinate 24,406,889 of NC_086195.1, forward strand.
CAGCCAAAAAGAGACGCTTGTCCCCTTTCCCTGTCCCTGTCCAGCCCTTTGCAGTGCCCTGCTGGGCTGAGCTTTGGGCTGGGGGCTGTTCTCCAGCTCCTTCCTGCCACTCTGTCAGGGGAGGTCAGGACAGAGAAGGGCCAAGGCTTTGTCAGCCCCCAATGCCAGCACCCTGGAGCAGCCTTGCTGGCAGCGAGGATGGGATATGGGGGCTGCAGAGGACAGGCTGGAGCCCAGTGCCCTGAAAGAAGAGATGAAAGCCACCTGGCTACCCCTGGCTGCCAGGTCTGCTCTGGGCACCCCGGGTATGCCAGCAGGAACCAGGCTGCTCTCCAGCATGGTAATGGTGGGCTCTGCCTCGGGGAACCCTTTTATATGCTCCCAAATTTTCTGTGTTCCTCCCTGGAGTCCAGCAGTGTCCCCTGACTGCTCAGGGGGGGTCAGCCAAGGCATGGGGTGGGGCCAGTGCTGCTCCTCTCTGTGCCCTTGTGGGTGATGGTGACGGTACTTCAGGGGCAGCCAAGAGCAGGTGCCCCTGCCCCGGGCGCAGGTCCGCCCTCACTGCGTATTGCTCTTGGCACTGGAATAAAAGGGATGGAGTGAAGATTGGGCTGGTGCTGGTGTTTCCCTGCCCCAGCATTACTCCATGACATCCTCCTGGCCTTGCTGGTAGGAGCCATGCCAAAGTCCTGCTGGGGCAAGTGGGCTTGGTCTCAGTTTCTGGTAGTGGGTGGGGTAAAGTCCCCAATCCCAGGGCCAGCGGTGGTATTTTGGCATGTGGAAACTTGAGTCATATTCCCTGAGGGCCCTGGGGTCTGGTGGGGAGCTACAAGGCAGCTCCTGGCTCAGGGGATTTAGGAAGTGGCCACAGTGCTGTCATGTCTGTGTGGGCTGTGTTCCTCCTGGGGAACCCCAGCATCATTCTGAATCCTCTGAGTTTTCTTTTGAGTGAAACCACATTGCAGTGTTGTGCCAAACACCAAAATAAGAGCCCTGGAAACGGAGACGAGGCCCTGGTTTTTTCTTGATTGTCTTCCTTGCTGCAGGGCAGGGAAGGTTTCTCCTTTCATCTCTCCTAGGGGATGGATATCGGGTGGATGATGACCAAGCACCCATCTGCATTCCCTGCTCACCTCTTTCACCCTGTAGCATCCAGAGCTAAGCTGCTTGGTATTGGTGGGAGCAGGAAGGTGGCAGAGGAGCTGGGTGCTGCCCTGGGAGCTGCCTCTGATCCATCACTGCCCATTTGACACCCGTGGTTGCTGTGAAGAGGATGCAGCCACTGGCTGTATCCCGGCAGGAGGCTGGGAACGTATTGCACTTGCCAGGTCTCCAAGATTACATTCCTGCTCCTGTCACCCTCCTCCTCTGCTGGGAATGGATAACAAAACTCACTGGGAGTTCAGGGACTATTTTCCAGGACTTGCCAAAGCCTGTGACTCAGGTGGCTGCTTCTGCCCTGTTGCTGTACCCACACTGGCTCCCAGCCTTGATGCTGCTGGGGAGTGGGGTGTGGGGCCTGGCCCCTGGTTTTGTAACCAGTGGGTTGTCAGAACCACATCTGCTGTCAAGGGGCTGGCTGTGGGGTTCGGGGACTGCTGTGGGACACAGGAGATGGCTTCTTGCAGCCAAGAACTAAAGCCCTGGGGGTTTCTATCTGCTAAGCTGTTGTCTTCCCCCAGCTGGGACACCCAGAGGCCAACACCCAGGCTCTGCCAGCCACTGTTGTACTCATGTCCTGGGGGCTTCACCCACCTTTCTCCTGTGCAGACCCTGCCTTGTTCCTCATCCTAAAGCATCGGGGAGCAAACCAGCCTGTTTAGAATCCTGTGATACTCAGCCAGCTCCCCGTGTGCTCGACACTGGGGAGCCCAGCTGGGGCCCACATCCCTGTCGAGCCCATGGATGCTCCCCCAGGGGTGTGTGTGGGGTCATGGGATGCGATCACGGGAGTGCCCGCGGGATGTGGGATGTGTATCCCCAGGTGCAGGCGACACAGAGCACGGGGGGCATGGAGTGCTGGGGACACAAGGCGCGTGCAGGGGGCTCGGGGACATGGACATCGACACACGGCAGCGTCCAGGTGCAGGTCTCCTTGCGGCGGGCCGGGGCCGGGGCCGAGGGCGGCTCCCGGTGAGTCACGGCTGCCTCTCGCTCCTCCCCGCGCCGCCTCATAAAGCGCCGCCGTGCCGAGCTGAGCCGAGCCGAGCGCCGTGCCCGACCGCGGACTGCCGTATGTACCGGAGCGCTGGGCGGACAGCCTTGGGGGGCACCGGCCGCCACCTGAGTGACCGCGGGAGGAGGATGCTGGGGGGTACGGGATATCCCACACTCGGGGGGTGCCGGACGGATGCGAGGGTACGGGATCGTCGCCTTGCGGAGTCCCGGGGGGTTACCATGGCCAGCTGGGAGGATGCTGAGAGCACGGACCGTCCCAGGCTCAGGGAGTGCTAGGGGAACCATCCCGAGCTCATGAGAATCATGCCCAGCACTGAGGTCCGTTTTTGTCTGCAGAGCCCCTGGGAAGCCCTGCCTGGGTCCTCCTGCTCTGCTGGAGCCTGGCTGCTTGCTGCACACGTAAGTGGGGGGTACTGGGGAGCCTAAGGTCAGCCCTGGGCTCTGTGCCCCTCAAGAGGCCTGTTCAGGGGTCTGGGGATGAGCAGTGCCTCTGTTCCTTTGTGGGACCCTGCCTCCTCACCCACTACAAAAGTGTCTCAGGGTCACTCTCAACCTCCCAGCTCACCCCTTTGTGCTCCCCAGGTGCCATGGCCTTGCAGCCACCCAGCATCACCACCCTGCGGATGCCAGCAGAGCTTCCTCGCCCAGGTGAGAGACCCTCGGGGCCGTGGCAGGGCCTGGGGGTGAGGAGGCTGCCATGAGGTTCAGCTCCTGTGCCAGCCTCCAGCAGAAACAAGGTGAATCCTCCAGCCACAGCCAAGATTTCAGGGTGCTGATGAGGTGGGGGAATGTTCCCCTTAGTTAGGGAGGGGGGCTGTGGCTGTGCCTGGGGGGCACAGGGGAACCTTGCAGCCCCCCTGACCTTCATACCCCCTCTGGCTGCAGGTGAGAGTGTGACTGTGTCATGTGAAGCACTGAGTGAGCTTCCAGAGATGACGCTGCTCTACTGGCTGGAGAATGGCTCCTTCGTGGAGAGCCTGCACCCGGATGGGGCTGTGCGTGAGGGGACAGTGCAGTGAGTATGGGGACAGGGGCAGTGACAGCGGGGCAGCCCAGGCTGGGACAAGGCCCCTGGGTCTGCCCATCTGGAGTGGGCACTGACTGCTCCCCGCTGGCTTCACAGAGAGGAGCTGCAGGGCTCGGGGTGGGCGCTGCGCCGTGACCTGCACTTCAGCTCCTTCAACAAACAGCACCTGCACACCAACTTCACCTGCGTGGTGCTCAGTCCCCTCGGTGCCGACACCAGGGAGGTGCAATGGCCGTCCCAAGCACCGGCTCCGGTCACTGGGAACAGTGGGGGCCTGGGCTGAGCCAGGGAGCAGCTCCCATGCTGGGTGAGCACCCTGCAGTGCAGCTCCCTGCTCTGACAGCCCCACACTACTGCATGCACATGTGATACCCCCAGGCAGGCCTGTCTCTGTGACCTCCTTTGGGGACTGCACAGCCCCACGTGTGCTGGCTCACGTGAGTGGGGCTCCTGGTGCCCCAAGCTGAGTCAAGAGCACTGCCTGGGTTGGAACCAGCTCTGCCCATAGCTGGCCTGGGACCCCAGAGTTTATTAAAGTACATCAAGGCTGCCCAGTGTCACCTGCATCCTGGGGATGGTGCTGCCCAGGGGTGTAGAGGGCACCCATGGGATGAGGAGGGAGGGAGAGGAGGTAGCCCTGGTGCCTGTGAAGGGCAGGATCCATTCCTCACCCCCTACCTGCCTGGCAAAGGGCTAGAGAGCCACAGGGAATTCCTGGCACAATGGTTGTGCCCTGCCCTGGAGGAGAGGGTGGGTGGAGAAGCCCTGGGTTGCAGGCACTGTGGAAGATGAAGCCATCACATCCCTCTCTGCACTTGGCAGGGTTGGGGCTGTTCCTTAGCATGGCATTGCTGAGTCCCATCTGCTGCTCCATGGGGCATTCCCCATAACCATCCTGTGCTGGCAGGGCCCCTGCTCTTCTGTCCCAGCCCCCTTCTTGCTCCCCCAAGTGCTTGTGGGGGCTGCAAGCCCTCTGTGCTGTGGGACAGGTTGGGGAACAGATCCCAAACCCCTTGAGCAACCCCTGGCTCTGGGCATCACACTTCAGATGCTCAGAATGTGGGAACGATAGAGATGGGAGGGATGGAGAAGCCTCCAGATGCAGCCCCCATGAGCTGCCCTCGGCCCAGGGTGCCATAGGAACCCCCTGGGGACACCCCAGTCCCACAGTGACTCTTGGGAGCCAGGAGAAGGCAAGCACTGGAGCAGCCACTGGTCAGGGACCTGCCCAAGGCAGCCCTGCTGCACCCCCTAGCATGGTTAATTCCAGCCTCCATCCCCTCTCACAGACCCCACACACAGCTGCCAGGCTCAGCCAGTGTCCTGGGGACAGTGGCTGAGCTGGGCACAGATACCTGCCATGCAGGACCCTATGTGGGTGTCTCTGTGTCCCCCATCCTGTCCTACTGTCCCCGGGATGCTGGTGGCTCCATCCCTGACCCCTTCTCCTTGCCTCATGTGATGGCAGTAGCACACTCCTCACTGCGCAGCATGGCACCCAGCCCTGCCATGCTGTGCCATCTTGTGCCATGCTGTGTCACACTGTGTCATGCTGTGTCATGCAGTGTCACACTGTGTCATCTTGTGCCATGCTGTGTCACACTGTGTCACGCTGTGTCATGCTGTGTCATACTGTGTCACACTGTGCCATGCTGTGTCACACTGTGTCACGCTGTGCTGCCCACAGACCCCACTGCAAACCACAGGTCACAGCAGCTCGGAGATGTGCAAAGCCCTGTGCCCATGGCACACCCCCCACCATGACCAAGATCAAGACCTCCCTGTCCTGGCAGAGCTGGTGGGACAGGACCATTCCCTGGCACATGTCCCCATGGCCCAGTGGCAGGAGAGACTGTCCTGCAGAGACATCAACTCTCACAAAATCGCAGTTGTAGGTGCTGAGCACAGTCAGAAACAGAGCTGGATGAGGGTGATGTCAGCAACCTCAAACATCTGGAAAAGTGGGATGAGGACCTCCTTGTCCTCATGGAACAAGTTCTTGGTAGGGACTTGTAGCAGGTCTCCATCATGAAGATGACATCCTAGTTGAAGGGCAACTGCCATTTTCCTGAGGGAGGTGGAGCAGCCAACATGGATAGGTTGGTGGCACTGGAATGCTCCCGTAGACACAGTAGTAGCTAAGAAGGTGGAAGCCATGTCCAGCACCATCTCCTTGATGAGGTGGAGGTCTTTCTGGTGTGGGGGTCAATGGCTAGAGTCCTGGCCAGCAGATGCTCCATGGTGGGCAGAGCCACCCTAAGGGAAGCCCTCAGATGCTGCAGTGCTGTGGACAGGGAGGCTGTTTGCTCTACAAGTGGCTGGGGAGGTGTGGCAGCAGGAGCAAGGTCAGGTCAGGGAGGGTGGTGGGGCCTGGGAGGGGCTGCTGAGAGATGCAGGGCAGGCTGGGGGAAGCACCCCAGCTGCATCAGAGGGCAAAGCCCCTCCTCTATACACATCCTGGCACTGACCCAGACACTGATGCCAGCACCAGCTGAGACCTGCCCTGCTGTGTCACCCACCAGGAACAACCCCACAGCTGCGTGTCCTTGGGGAGACATGCTGGTGCATGGGTGCAGGGTGCTCCTACCTGGGATGTGGTGCTTGCCCCAGTCCCCTCATGCTGCTGAGGAGGGCGTAGGCTGTGGCTCAGGTCAGCAGCAATACCTCTCCCTGGGTACCCAGGTCTGCACAGCAGGGCACAGCACACTTGGAGGGTCAGAGACAAAGCAGGGAGACCATGGGGACAATGCTCATGACACTGGGATGGCAGCCTACAGCTAGGCCCCCAGGCTCACTTCCAAGCCAAAGTGAACCCCCAAGGCTTTATCACTCGTGCTCAGCCACCTCTGACTCCTCCTTTGCTGGCAGCAGTGACTTGGCCATGCTCAGCCATCACCCCCACATACCGGCAGGATTCATGTCCATCAGAAGCAGGGTCCTCCCCAGACGAGGGGCACCATCAGCCAGCAGGGAGATGGGCAACAGCCAGATGTAGGGGGATATCCATGGGTGATGGGGGGTCAGGGGCATGAGAGTTGGAGGTGCTGGGGACACCAGGGAGGAGACATCCTGGGGCTTGCTGTGATGGCACACAAAGGATTTGCTATAGTGGGGAAAGTGCGAGCAGCACTATCCCTGGCTGAGGGCAGGAACCCAGCTGGGGGAGGAGGAGACACTTGATCTCCTTGGGGCATCTGGGATGAGGAGTAAGATCTGGTGTGAGGAAAGCCTGGCCAGGCAGCCCTGGAGGCCAGGGAGAAAGGGAAAGTAAAACCACAGGGCTCCTGTGCTCGCCTTCCTGTAAATTAGTCTGGTTCTTGTTAGTGGCTGCTGCTGCTTACTGTGACCTGTGGATGTGTCCATGTGGAAGCAGGACACCCGAAAGCATCGGTGACCATGGGTATGTCCATGGTGCAGCGGGAGCACCTCTGAAGGGAATGTGGTCCAAGGATAAGAAGACCATGCCAGAGAAAGCACACCTTGAAGCATGTGTGGCTGTGCTGGAGGTCATGCTGGAACACCTCAGAGTGTGTGGCCATGCATAAACCCCCAACAGAACAGGTACACCCCTGGAGGCACTGCAGCCATCCAGAAGGCCAAACTAGAGCAAGTATATCCTCCATCCCCAGAAATGTTCAGTGTTGGATGGGGCCTGGAGAGCAACCTGGTCCAGTGGAAGGTGTCCCTGCTTATGGCAGGGGATTGGAACAAGATGAGCTTTAAGGTCCCTCCCAACCCAAACCATTTTGTGATTCTGTGACTTTGTGAACGTTTGCAGACATTTTATGGGCATTTTATGGACACTTCATAGGAATGGTCTATAGACTAAGGGAATTATATCTGTGCATGATAGCTTAGGGTAGGAAGGGGCTGGTGGGTATTGGATACCACAAGACCTGAGCAGGATGTACATAATTTAGAATGAGGGATTGAGAACATATTGTTTTGGGCAGAGAATAAGTTCCATTTCTTCCCTGGGGCTGTGGGTTGGGTTTTTGCTGGAGGGAGGATTGATAAACCAGGGATGTTCAGTCAATGCTGAGTGTCAAGGCCTCTGCTGCTCCTCATGCAGCCTCACCAGCAAGTAAGGTGGGGGTGTAAAAGGAATTGGAAAAGAACATGGCCAGGACATTGGACCCCAGCTGACATATTCCCAACCACAGGTTGTCATGGTCAGCAGTAGAACTGGGGGAGGTTGGTCTGGGGGGGGGTCCACTGTTCAGGGGAGAAACAGGAAAGTTGTACAGACAAATCTCTGGCTTTAAGCCAACAGAATTTTGAGGTTTTTGATCATGGAATGGTTTAGATGACAAGTCTACTGGTGACAAGCCTACTGGGTACACCTGTCTCAGAGGGAAAAGGATCTTTGTGCAAGAGTTAGCAGGGCATGTTGAGTGAGCCTTAAATTGGATTTGGAGGGGGAAGGGGATAACAACCAGGTCACTTGAGATAAGCCTGGGAATGGCTTGACACTGTTCGAAGGATGGTGTGTTAGTGAGGTCGTTCGGGCTACCATCTCAGTAGACATAGGAAATGTCTACTTCATTGCCATGAAGCAGCAAGAGTGCAAGTGTTATTGATGTGCTAGAAACCATGGAAGCTCCTAAGAATGGTCACTCGGAACTCTCCCCAAAAAGGGATTGGGATTTATAACCCAACTGAAGTGCATCTGCCCCAGTGCCTGCAGCGTGGGCAGCAAACAGGAGATCCTGGAAGACATGTTGCAGGAGGAAAACCATGACATAGTTGCCATCACAAAGACATGGTGGGATGACTGGCACCACTGAAATGGTGCAATGGTTGGTGATTAACTCTTCAGAAGGGACAGGCAAGGAATGAAAGGTGATGGGGTAGTCCTGTATGTGAGGGAGTGTTTTGACTGTCTAGAGCTTGACAATGATGATGCAAGCGTTGAAGGTTGGTGGGTAAGAATTGTGGGGAATGCCAACAGGGCAGATATCCAGGTGGGAGCTGGGTACAGATCACTCAACCAAGGACCAACAGGCAGACAAGAAGTCTCATGATGGCCAGCCCTTCTCTTCATGGGGGCTTCAACACACTAGATGTTGGCTGAAAATACAACCAGCACAGAGGAGAGAGTTCAGGAGGTTCCTGGATGTTACTGTACAAGCTGATTTGTACTGGGCAATTAATTCAGCTATAAATAAGATACTGAGCTGGCTCCATAAGACCAGCCCTTGAGTTGAGTGACAGGAACCTCAGCCAATTACATTCTGTCCTAAGGCGCAGACATTTCACTGGTCCAGGAGCTGGGCAGTGTAAAAGATCAGACCAATGAGTTATCCAGACTGGGTTTTTCAGATCGCCTTTATAAAGAGGAGTTTGAAGAATAAACTTGCTCTTTTGCCACATGGACATTGGGGTGTGTGTTGTCCCTGTCTCTGGGTGTGGTCACCTCTCTCACAGTAACCATAAGTACCTCAATGGTACATAAGGTCCCTCTCAAGGCTCAGGCGCCTATCAGGAAAGGATTGAGTGCATTGTTAATTGGAAGGTCCAGTACCACAATGCAAGGTATCATTGTGCACCCTGATGTTGTTGATGCAGATTTTACTGGACAAACACATGCAATGGTTTCTACCTCTACTGCACCCATGACTATACCTGAAAAAACCCAGAATTGCTTAACTTATCCTTTTTAAATCTTCTGTCCCCAAAACAGAGTCTAGGGAGTGCAAAGACCAAGGCTTCGGATCAACAAGACAGCCTCAGATGAACTGGATGCATGTCATAGGAGACCAAAGACCTAACATGGTTTGTGCTGTTACAATACCTAAGGCAAAGCCTTTGCAGATAAAGGTCAGTGTTTGCAACTGAATGCCAGAGATCCTTCACAATTTATTATTCCTACAACACATGAGCAGTTTGAATGGTGTTTTGCTAACTGTACAGCCTTGCAAAGTGCTTTGCAAAATTTTTCTGACACCTTGGGAGACTGTCCTGAAGGGCAAAGGAGCCCAGGAAGGCTGGATGTACTGTAAGAAGGAATCTTCAGGGCACAGAAGCAGGCTACACTAAAAGAAGAGCTAGAGGGAGGGGAACTTTGTCTGGAACTCAGAGTAAAAAGGAGAGTTTATAATATTTGAAAGAAGGGGCAGCAAATCAGGAAATCAACAAGGATGTGATGAGGCAGAGAGAAAACAAGAAGAATGGAAGCTCATGTGGCCACTGCTGTAAAAGACAATAAAACAAATGTGTCTATAAATACATTAACCATAAAATGAGGGCTAAGGAGAATCTCCTTTACTGGATGGCTGGGGAAATCTAGAGAAAAATAATGAAGAAAAGTCTCAGGTACCTTGAAAGGTGGTGGAGCAGACCATGTAATGTTTAACTTGAACTTTTCTCCAGGTCACGTTAGAAAGGGTACTGACTGCCATAATTTGGCACGTGCAGAACAACCAGGGATCAGGCCCAGCCAACATGGGTCTGTGAAAGACAAGTCCTGCTTGACCAACCTGGCTTCTGTGACAAGATGACCTGCTTGGTGGGTGAGTGAAAGGCTGTGGAGGTTGCTTACCTCGGGTTTACTAAAGCTGTTGACACCATTTCCCACAGCTTTCTTGAGGAAAAGCTTTCAGCTCATGGCTTGGACAGGTGTGCTGTTTGCTTGGAAAAAGAAAATGCCTGGATGTCCAGGCCCCAAATGGCACCCTAACTCCTCCTGACTTTGGCCAAACTTTCTTACCATGTGTCTCAGTTTGGAAAGACAGGAGTCTGCTAAGGAAGGCAGGAGCTTCTTCTGAAATGGAGAATGTAAACTCTCCCCACCCCTCTGAATTGCTATAAATTTTAAATTAAGGGGCTCTCAGGCAAAAAATATGGGAGTAGGAAAAAACAGGTCTTTAATAGGGAAGAAAATAAAAGGATAAAATAAAATAATGCAGTACACTAGAACAACACTGGCAGAGTCAGAACCCAAGCTGACACCCTGTTGGTCAGGGTGTTGGTAGAAGTCTAATTGGAAATGTGGCTGCAGTCCTCCTGGAGTGTCAAGTGTGGTTCTGCTGGAGCAGAGATCTTGTAGAAAAGGGTGTAGTCCTCCTCCAAAGATGTAGTGGAAGAAGAGGCAGCTGCTGTTTTTCTGGGAAATCCAGTGGAGAAACTGTGCAGTTATTCCAGTGCCTCCAGATTATATCTGGCTAGGAATGCTCAGCTCCTCCCTCTGGGTGGAGCATCTCACAATGGGATGCTGTAGTTCTTATCAGTCATGCAGTGACATTCAATAGCCTGTTATCAGCAGGTGCCCCCTCCTGAGGGAGGAGTGGTTGTGATCATTCAGAGAGAGATAAGGAAAACTGCCCGCTTGACAAAAGACAACTGCCATACAGATGGTAATAGAATACATCTTGCCTTGCCATGTGGAGCACCAGTATTTACTGTTTGCAGAGGGGCCTAGAGCATGTAAAGGCTAGGAATTATTTTTGAAAAAGCAGCAAATATCTTCTCATTTGAATCACAGCCAAATCTTAGTCTTTGTTCCTTACATATGCCCTACTAGATTGCATTTGCTCCACAGCACTTTGCCTCATGATTTTTTTAGTGTAGTTCTACTGCATTTCCTTGTGAAGCTGTTCATAAGTTCTTGCAAATGATCTCATTGCTCATTCAGGAGACTTAGTCCCAGGCTAGCAGCAGAAATTCTAGCATTCAGTAGGTACTCTGCTGTGAAAACAGGAATGTAAAACATGCCACAAGGGTGGTGTTTTCCATGTGGATTGGGGAGAAGCCTACGCAGTGTTTGAGCAGTTGAGAGCCAGTTGTGCCTCTGCTAAGCTGTGGCTGAAAATTTCATAGAGTCACAGAATATCCAGAGTTGGCAGGGACCCACAAGGATAATTGCTTCCAGTTCCTGGCCCTTTACAGAACACTCTAACAATCCTACCCTGTGCTTGAGAGCATTGTCCAAATGCTTGTTAAGCTCTGGCAGCCTTGAGGCCATGACCACTGCCTTGGGGAGCCTGCTCACTGCCCAACCACCCTCTGGGGGAAAAACCTTTTCCTAATACCCAGCCGAAACCTCCCCTGATACATCTTCAGGCCATTCCCTCAGGTCCTGTCCCTGGTCACAGAGAGCAGTGCCTGCTCCTCTGCTCCCTCTTGTGAGGAAGCTGCAGACTGCTATGAAGTTTTCCTTCACAGCCTCCTCCAGGCTGAACAAGCCAGGTGACCTCAGCCATTCCTCTTATGGCCTTCCAGTTACTCCCTCCAGTTGGATGGACAAACCCATCTGCTGGCATCCAGAGAAAGAGTAACTCACTGTTTTGGCTCTAAAGGAGGGGGGTAAATAAGAGAGAAACATTTAATAGCTTGTGGTTTTTTTTATGAATGAGGCTGTCTCTCTCCCTTTCGAGTCACTCTTCCTAGCAGGTATTTGTGTTTCGAATTTGTTGCTTTGTAATGGAGGTGAAGTAACAGATACTGCAAAGTTTGCCTTTCATGTGTTGCCATTGTTTATACACTGTATCTGTATGCCTAAGGTAATAATTAATAGTTCTATGTATTATAACCACAAGGAATGGTGGAGTGATTTTGCTCCATTTTGCAAAGACTCCTTTAGGTAAAAATCTTAAAAGGGGAATGGGAATTATTCCAGCTGACAGGATTTGAGACATTTTATTTAGTTAAAACTGCCTTGAGAAGAGCATTAGAAAAGGAGTCTCAAGGAAAGAGCATCTAGGACCTCTGTTTTATTCTGCCATTTAATTTATAAATAAAGTCAGTGATACAGTAAGGACAAACTGAAGTAAATTTACTATTTCTGTATAGCTCTGGAGTCTCAATGGCAATGACAACATTCACTATCTGAGTGAACAGAGCTGAGATTTTCTGCCCCAAGGTGCCCTGCTCCAGAGTTCCATTCTCCATCTGCTAAGTGACCACTAATATTTCATACCAGTTTTTTGATCTTGCAACTTTCTGCTCTAACTTTTTTCCCCTAATTTAAGATCTGAACAATAGAAAATCAGGTGCTACTATAGACTGTAATTTTCACCATTATGTTTTGGGATTAGGTAATATTTAGTTTCATGTAATGTTTAACTTGAACTTTTCTCCAGGTCACGTTAGAAAGGGTACTGGGAAATAACCAAAATTGCTGTCAAACTTTATTTCCTAACATTCACTCAGTGTAAGTGCCCTTGTTCCAGGGAGTAGTTGGTTTGACATACAAAAAAGAAATTTTAAAAAGGTCTTTAAAAAATAAATGTAAGTACTTTAGTGTTGAAGTGCTCACCTTGATCCACCAAAGGTAGCTCTGGTTTTTGGACAGTGCTGATCACCCATCTGTGGGACACCTGGCTTCCTAGAAGTTTGTCCCTTTCTCAGGACACATGAATAAACAGGGCTTTGACTGTGCATACCTTACAATTAGAAAAGCACTTCTTGTATGAAAATACAATTGTGTATTTGTGAGCCTGCACCTTCATGCTTTATGCATGGATATAGACTTGAGGGGTTTTTTTGAATACTTGGACTTTAAATCCCAGGGAGCACAACTCCACCAATCATTCTACCTTATATCTGTGCAAAACAGTTCTCTCCTCACGTGCTGGTAAAACTTTATAACACTTCCTTCTCACTTTTCATTTATGTAAATGCTTATCCTGATGCAATTCAAGTGTGAATGCCCAGGTCAGTGTGTGTCTGCCTTCCCAGACAGCATGCACTGCACACCTCCAAGCTGGAATAGCTCCAGGTGTGTTCAGGCAAAGCAAATCCTGCCATTCATCCTGGTCCCCTACTCTTTATTAGGAAAAGTGCAGGCTGCATGTATGAAACACAGCATGAAAATGAAATTCTTGCACATGTCTCCTTTTTGCTCTCTCAGGGCTGGGAATAATCAGGCTGTGACCTGCTGAGGCTGACCTTCATCTGGGGGAAAAAGGGAGATATCACCACTCCCAGTTCTTTGGGAGGAGAAGGTTTCCTCCTTTCCTTTGAGTTTCTCCTGTTATTCTGCCTCCCTGCAGTTCCATGTCACAGCCTTTCCTGCTGTAACATTTGCTTCTGCTGTGGACAGAAGCTCTACAGAGGATGGACAGGCTTGAGGATTTTACAGAGGTGTTTATACATGAATTGCCTCTCCTAGAGTCTGTGTACACCTGAAAATCAAAATACCCATACAGTAAACATTTCAAGGGTTGGAGTGTTGTTCAAGTTCAGTGCTACAGTATTGCCTATTTTATCTTGCATTTTTATCTTGCTGGGAAGGAATTTGTTCCACTACCCTTGAGCACTCCACCTCTACAACCTAATGCCAGTAGCCCAGGTTTCAGCTGCACAAGCAGACACAAATATCATTTTCAAGCTATTGACAACAAGAATGAACCATGCTGCAGCCTGAAAGGCTGTAGAACTTCAGCTTTGATCACAAAATTATTTGCCTCAATTTATTTATGGACTAACAAAATAAGTACAGTATTTGTTTAAGCAAAGAGACTGAAAACAAAATTCCTCTCAGACATCAGCCCACTTAGGGAATTCCTAAAATTCCCATGGAGTAAAACCAGCAAATCCAGCATTTTGTTTTCCTTAAGACCACGGTATCCCCTAGGGCTTTCTGATCAGATTATGTAGCTAGTCAGATTAGGTTTATTCAGGGACTGACTCATTGCATTTTCCTGTAATCCTGTATTTTAACACCTGCTCAGTTTAAAATGCCATTTTAATCTAAATTAGATGGGTTTTCTATTCATCCTTTGTACATTACTCAAGATTTAAACTCCTCTTTGCTTAATACACCACTTTCAGATAGACATATGTTAGCACAAGTGATGAATAAGGGGTTTAATTTTTTTTTTCTGAATTTTCTATCAAGTTTATAGGCTTGGAACTTCCACTGATTAGGATAAACTTTCCTTGTGACAGTAGCATTCTCACACACAATAGTCAAAGGCTTTTTATTGCTTTTTTGCAGTTTTCTTAATACACAGACCTGCAATTGGAGGGGGGAAAAAAAGTGGAATTATCAAAGCAGATTAAAAAACCCTGAAATGATGCTACTACTAAATAAAGATTGAAAATCTCCTTTAGCAGTCAAAACCTGTAAAGCAAAAGAAGGAGGGATGGAATCTTGTGCTAGAAAACTTTTGGGATAACACGTAATAAACCATGGGTTTCCATGCTGGATGGAAGGCACACATCTAAAACTGTGCATGGCTGAAACAATCAAACAAATAATTTTCTGCTGCTCTTTATATCTAGTCTGATTTTTACTTGAGAGGCCTCCCACTCAGGACAAAAAAATGAACAAATCATTTACTACATTTAGATCACTCAAAATAGTTTTTTTCAGACGCAGGTTTTTGCTACCAGAAGTAAGTATTTCCCTAAAATAATTGGTATTTTTGCTTGTTGCTAAGCAGAGGATGCAGCTTCCCTTCTTCCCTCCCTATTGCAGAGATTCCAGCTGCAAAGCAGCAGTGGCCTTACCCCTCCCAGGCCAGCACTGCAGGCTGCAGGTAGCTTCTGGCATCCAGTTTTCAACCACTTTTGGTGTGCAAATGTGCCACCAGTTTTATTACTCCAGCCACTTTCAAGCATTGATGAACACTAGGTACAAGGTTGGACAAGAATAATGGTCTAAACCAGCTGTCTTGGACAATTATATGGAAATAAAATAAAACCCAGCTCCCTCTTAGCTTGAGCTTCTGTAGACAAATGAGTTATTTTCATCAGAATAAATACATAAAAGCAGGTAGGTTTTGGTTACCCATCAGTGAGCAAAGAGCATCCAGATAATTTGCCAAGTTCAGATTTGAAATCCTATTCTTGTTTCCTGGGTTCCTGAGTTCCAAAATCTTCTAAGATAAACTAGAAAACTGAAAAAGGCTTCTATGATTTTTACAGAACTTCTATACCCGCTACATTACATAAAGACATGTCAAATAGCTTATGGAAGCCAGTTGTAAAATCCATTGTTTCAGGTGGATGGGACTTTGAATAGTTGTACTGATAATACTGGAAGTCTAGCTAAATTTTACTGAAAAATTAGGGAAGAGAAGAAAGTATACCCACCAGTTTTCTGAGAAAATTGCATAGAAAATCTTGACATTTAGCATAATCTGCTGCATTCTTTGCATTTCTATAGGTTATGCCTAAAACTACTTTGGTGAGTTCAAGAGATAAATTATCTCTGTTAAGGGCAGTGGGTAATGCTCAGAGAGCAACCATGGTGGAAATATGGACCACACACACCATACTCTCCAGTTTTCTGACATACTTCATTTTTAAATTTTGGAGATGATGGAGAACAGAACTACAACAGGCAAGAAAATCATTCCATATTTTATTTCATCTTAATGGTAATATTACAAAAAAAGGCTCTGTGTATCTCCAAGAGCCCTGCTGAAGGCAGTTCTCCCATTCCTCAAAATTAAAGCAATAATTTTCAAGTCTTAAGCAATGGAAACAGCAATGTGATTTGATTAAGACCCATATAATACATATTTTTCTGCAGATAGTTGTTAGCTTAAGAAAAGATGCATTGCAGGTGACTTTGACACTTCACAGATATACAACTCTGAATATATATTTAACTTCTTGCATATCCCTCACCAAAGCCACACAGAAACTAAATCCTGAGAACTGGATAGAAATGTTTCTGATTTGCAGGGAACAGAGAAGAACAGATGTATTTCTGGAGTTTAAATTTCCTGGAATGCCAGAATTTAGACTTTTGTTTGGATTCAGATTGATGGAGCCCAAATGTTATCAGCTAAGATAAACCTGATTGGTTGGCTGCAAACCAGTAGAGAACTTTAAAGGTTCTCCACTCTTGAGGTACTGAGAAAAAAGAGTTAAAACTAATGAGGATGCATCAAAGCATTTTAGTCTAATGTTTGATGAATATTAATCCCTCAAATGTTAAGTGGAAAAAGCAGTATCACTCCTTTTGACACAGGTGGGAGTTTGAATCTCTTTTACCTAGTCCAAACTCATGCTGTCAACATTGTCTAGGATTTCTTACAAATAGTGCCTCCAGCACAGAAAAATCCAAATAATTTAATTTAACTGTGAAACTGTGTTGATGTTACAGACTTCTGGTCTATCACAACTGTTAGTCACTGTTAAGGATTGAGAAAATGAGCAGGAGGTCTAGAAATAGGATTTCCCATGTGATTAAATGCTTAGATAGTGGAAACATTTCTAGCAATAATGATACTACAACAGCTACAGCTTGTGTGAGTCTGACCTTTGGAGTTAAACATCAGCCAGCAGCTGAACTGGAATTTCTGGTATGTTCCACAACATAGATTAAATATTTGATTTAAAAACTTAAATATCTGCATCCTTTTGTCATGGTTTGGGAATGGTATTCTCCACTTCAGTACTCCCACTGAAAAAGCCTCCCATGCTTTCTTTCCCCCACCTCCAACTGGAGGCACAAAAGGCAAAGCTCATGGATTGAGATAAGAACAGTTTACTGTCTACTTATCTTTACTGGAATAGGACAAACAGGAACAAGAATATCAATAACAGAAGTCTAAAAAACTAGGTGTATTGCCATGTTTTCTGAAGTGCTGCAAACAAGCATTATGGATGTGAACCAATCTTTTTAGAATATAAGGACCAAATTCTATATCCATATGTGCTCTACTGCTGCTTTCACTAGAACCTGTCATCTTTGATCAAAATTTGTCTCTAATGCTTCTTGGTGCTTCAAACCTGTTACATCAAATTAGACAAACTTTCCAACATCTTTATAATTTCTGTTAAGAAACTGCACTGTACTTCATTGGCTGTACCATCATATAATAATACGTCAGGAAAACACAGATGCTCCTGGTAAAATTCAACTCCAGTCTGAAAACCAAAGGGCTGGCAACTGAGAATCCAAGAATCTCACCAAACATGCTCCCAGCTATTTGAGGTGGCCCATGGCTGGGATGGGAACTTGCTTCATTGTCATAGGTATGTGTGGAGCTGCTATTTTGCTTTGCAAGGGTAAATGAAGTGGAGGCAGAGCAACTGACAGAGCCTGGATCTATCCTATTGTAGTTGTGCAAGACAGAGTGAGAGGTGGTTCCTGGTCCTCAAAACTTACAGACTAAGGCTGGAGCAGATGTAGCTTGACATGGATCAAAATCAGGTTTTATCAGCATTTCTCATAGCTCAGAAGGATATTTGCTGTGCCCAACAACACTTCTGCCCTTAACTGCCCTCCCTCCCTCCCTTTTCCCAGTATATCCCACACCAGTTTAAGGGAAAGGTTATCACAATGTTACTTAGCAATTCAGGTGTAAAACAAAACTATCACTTCCAGCTCTTCTCAGGCTGCCTCACTCAAGGAAGTGGAGAACAGGGTCTTTTGTCACTCCTATCTGGTTGGAAGCAAAGAAAGCAGAAAGGAGAAACGAGCAGCAATTGTCCTGCACAACTCCTGGTCCTATCCTTACCTGTGCACAGGCCAGGCCAAAAAGCTGCCATAGAAAAGAATGTGTCCAAGCTGTCTTATAAGCAGATGAAACAACAGATGAAACAGCAGATGAAAATTTAGAACAAAAGAAGAATGAAAAAAGAATCCCAAACTTTAGTCACAATCTGTTTTCTAAATCAGTGTAGTTGTGCTTTCTCCTTACTGCAGAACTGAGAAATGGCTCTAAATAGATGTGACAGATAATGAGTGGAAAAGCAAAGTAATATTAACCATTGAGAGATCTTTAGTATTATAAAGAAATTGCTTTTCCTCACTAGGTAAAGCTAAGTGGTCTAAATCAGTAAAAGGACGAGACATTTGGCAGCTTGGCACCAATGCTAAGGAAGCCAATAGCCTACCCTGCTTTCTCCATTTGTCTGGTTCTCATTTTGGCTGGATTCCTTGGCATGCACATCAGTTTTGTCAGAAGTCAGGAGAACCACACACTAATTTTCACTAAGGAAAACACAATTCACAACTGCAGTTGTTCCATGCCTATCCGTGACTGCAATTACTGCCTGGCAAACTTGGTGTGCAACTGCAAAACAGTGCTACTTTCTACCATGGAAAAAAATACCTACAACAGCCACCTGACCATCTGGTTCACACACACCTCTCTGTGCTGGAGATGATCCTCAGCTTCCAAGCTGAGGTGTGGGATTGTCACTATCGTCCTTACAAACGCATTTCGTGATGGTTCGTTAATTGATCTCAGAGTGCAAAAAACTGACACAGTAAGGGGATTTGCAGTAATAATCAAAAACAAATGCACCTTTATTGAATGACCACAGCAAAATGGGGAGGAATTGGGGAAAAAGGGAAAAATAGGGAAAAGAGAGGGAGGGAGGGAGAGAAAGGAAGGTATATAGCTACCAAATGTAGAACGATGAAGTCCTTCAAAGTCCAGCTGATGGAATTCTCCTGGTCATGTCAGGGGAGATCTCGGAGATACTGGTCAACTCAAGCTTCTATTATAGTCCTGTTTTGATGGGGGAAGGGGACAAGTCTTGAATCAAATGTAATAAAGGATAGTCTATTGTAATTGCTGATGGAAAAAAAAAAGAAGGCATTGAAGGAGGGTACAAACAGTCCATATTCTCAGCAGTAGATGAGAACCATTGTCTTCTTGGTCCAATGGTCACACCTGCAGGCATCCATCTGGCTTTGATCAGCTTGCCTTCCCCACACACCTCCCCTGGGTTAGGGGTTTCAGTCTCAGTTTTTGGGAGGAGGGGGAGCTTTTCCATATAGGGGTTTCATGTCTCAGTCCTTGAGGGAGAGGCTTCTCCGATCTCAGTCTGTCTGTCATGGTGGTTGTAAAACAGATGAAGGGTCTTCCATGGGGATCCCCAAAGGCTACCTCAGAAAAGTCCACCCAAGTCAAGAGCTGGGGAAATTCCAGGGCTATTGTTGCGAAGAGCGGGCGTAGGCAAAGAAAGGGCAGAGTGCCCCTTCTCCTTTCACTGGGCTCAGTGTTGCATATAGCAAACACACCTGCAAACAATAGCTTGGCAGGCCAGAAGCTCCACTCAGGCCTCAGGATCTTGGCAAGAAACCATCTCCAGCAAGACCAGGATTCCAAACAGGGTCTTGCCCGGTGGTCCCAGTTTCTGTCCTTTTTCACAATGATCGTGAGGCAGATGAGAGAAACTTTGGACAGAGGTTTACAGGGATTTGAAGCTGTCCTTCTGTAGCACCACTCCTCTCCCAGCGGAATATTTGGACGTTTGGGGACTTTGAAAGCTCCAGGCAAACAAGGTCAAGGGACAATTTCCAGAGCAGAGCGTGACTATCTCCAGTAGCAGCATCAATGACAAAGAGGACTTACTTGAGGTGCACAACAAAGACAGGCAAATGCTTGCACATATTTATTTTTCTGGATATCTCTCACTTTTCAATGGATATTCATTGCTGAAGTCATCCAGTGGGGAAAATGTCTCTAGTATCATTAAGCACTTTCCCAGCCTGCTGTACTCTGATGTCTTCTCAACTTCAGACAATGAGAGCTGTAATATTCATTTACTGAGTTATTTAACACAGTCAGTAGTGAGAGGCATAGGAGGTTGCTAAGAGTGATGGGATGCCTTTAAGTTTGTCTGGTTTGTCCAGGAGGATGTGTTAGGGGACTGTGAGAGAACTCCACAAGGAGGTGTTTGAAGTGAGAGGCTCATCAGATTAATTCAGCAAAGCTTTTCTTAAAGAACAAAATAAATGTGAAACAGCTGTTTTCCAAAGCATTGTTAGGTTTTTTTTTGTTTATATATTCTAGGTTGACAATTAAAATCTGCAGATAAATTTTGTTTTCAGGTTTTGCCTTGACAGAAAAAGGCATATCCATGTAGCTCCCATTGCAGAAGAATCCAAGCCAATCAGAAAAAATATATGAAAACTTCTGTCCACAGAAGCTGTGGCTGCCCCATCCCTGTGAGTGTCCAAGGCCAGGCTGGATGGAGCTTGGAGCAACCTGCTCTAGTGGAAGGTGTCCCTGCCCATGGCAGGGGGATTGAACTGTGTGGTCTCTAAGGGCCCTTCCAACCCAAACCAATCTGGGATTCCATGATTCTCTGTGCACTTAGGGGAATGGCTATCAAGATGCTGATGAACCAGTGGAGATTTCTATTTTAAATAATCATAGTGATATAACTGCAGTTTTGCTCAGAAGCAAAATTTAATTTTCCAGAAGACTTAAATACATGCCCAACATCCATTACTGTGAGCTTTCCCACTGAAATCAGCAATGTGATAACAGTGGAATTAATGGAGTCTGTTTGCAATTGCAAAAAGATTTAAGCACACTGGTGTTTGCAAGCTGGGTACCCAACTCCATTTAACTCAGCCAGAGAACAATTGAATCAGATGTTGTAAAGAAATCGTTTCCTTTGTCAGCACCTTGGCAACAAACCATAAGCCTTTTTCTCCAAATTACAAATATTTCCAGTGATACCTCTTATGACTGCCTGTTACAGACACAGGCAAATAATTCATGTCATCTGCCCTTATCCAGCTGTCTCTGCAAGAGAGCTAACCTTGCCTTCACAAACTAGCAACTCACCAATCCTACACAGGAGAGTGCTGTGTTTAAAAAAAAAAAAAAAACAGTACACACAAATATATTGATTTCTAAATGTTACCAAGGCTTTCTCCAAAATCTGGAAAAATTAACCTAAATGATCTTCAGCAAAGATCTGCTTCCCTCTGGTAAAAAATGTGCTGAAATCACAGTAATTCCCCATTATCATGACAGTGGTGTCCAAAAATTCACACATGCAGCAGTAGCTGAGGATGTATGTATTCTGACCTTGTTGGGAAGAATGAGGTTAATAAATCTATTTATGGGCTTTCTTACAGAGCAAATTAAATTTCTAGTTACTTTTGCCACTCTAGTGTTCTGAATAAGGCTCAGGCAAAAGACATTTTATTCCAGTGCCCAAGTAAGCACTGCAGGATTTTTTCCTGGAAAGAGCAAAAAATCCTCAACTACAGAAATCCACAGCTCTGATATTGTGGTGAGCTTCCCAACCGCCCTATTCCGCCTCAGCAGATACCACGAACCCACTACCAATTCTATTTTATATGGCTTTGTGCTATGGAAGTACTGCATTAGAAGTTCACAGAATTTTTCCAGAGCAACGTCTCCAAACCGTATCTCTGTCTGGTATAATAAAACAAATTTTATAACAAACTCATCTTGCATGATGAACCTTTTCTTTTGTGAAAAACACCAATCACTTGTTTTTAAAATTTTTAAAAGTTTTATGATAATAAAATGGTTATAAAAATAGCAATATAATTAGAGTAATAATAATTTGGACAATTTAGATTAGGACAATATGTAACAATAGAAACGAAGAGTTACAGACAGTCCGGGTACCTTTTTCTGGGCAGCATAAGCCCAAAAAAAGGACACACGTTAACAGAGGATTAACCCTTAGAAACAACAGCCTGTTGCATATTCATACACCTCATACATGATGCATAAATTCCATTCAAACACAGGATTCTGTCTGGTCATGTCATCTTCTTCCTCTTAATCCTGACGGCGTCGTCCTGCCTGAGCGAGGCAAGAAGTTAGTTACTCCTGATAAGAGGGCAATAAATTCTTTTTCTCTGAAAGATTGAGGTGTCCTGTGGCTGCTGGCTCGGTGCGAGTCCTTTCTTTAGAAAAAAAGTATCTTACATAGCATAGTTTCTATTTTAACATTTTGTTATAACCTAAACCTATATTTAACACGCTACTTAAGAGTCTTAATACAGCGTAACTTTCTAACACAACCATACAATATTCATTTTAATATTTGCAAAAAACCGATCATAAAATACGCATTTTTTACATTTAGTATAAGTCACTTTATACTTCTATCACCCTCCTCTCCCCTTCCACGCCCCCCCCTTTCCCGCCCGGGTCGCGCCGCTCTGCCGGCACAAGATGGCGCCGGACGTGAGGGCGCAGCGGGGGCGGGGCGGGCCGCTCGAGCCGCCGCTCCGCGCGCTGCCCGCCGCGCAGGCGCAGTGCCGCTCTCCCCGCCCGCCGCTGGTGGAGCCGGCGGCAGGGGGCGCTGCGGGCGGCGGTGCCATGCTCGCGGGGCCGGGCCTGGGCCGCAGCGCGGGGCGGCCGGAGCGGGCGGCACCGGGGCCTGGCGAGGCGGCCGGCGGGGGCCTGGCGGGATGTTCCGCAAGGCGCGGAGGGTGAATGTGCGGAAGCGGAACGACTCGGAAGAGGAGGATGAGGAGCGCGACGAGGAGCCGCCTCAGGAGCCGGCGCCGGCGGCCGGGACGGCGGGGGAAGGGCCCAGCGAGGCCTCCGTGCCGCTGGCGTCGGGCGCTGGGCTCCTGCCGCTGCCCGCCGGCTGCGTGCCCCTCGCCCTGCCCGGCAGCCCCGCGGCCTTCGCCTGCGCCGCGAGCTACGGAGCGGCTCTGGGCTTGGGGCTGGGCTTGATGGGAGGCGACCGAGCGGGCCTGGGGGCTCTGCCGGCGCCCGCTGTGCTGCGGCCCCCGGCGCCGCCGCCGCCGCAGCCCCAGCAGGGCAATGGGCTGCCGGTGGCCGGGCGCCCCAAGGAGAAGAAGAAGTCGCGGGAGAACAAAGAGGTGCCGAGGGCCAGCCTGCTCAGCTTCCAGGACGAGGAGGAGGGTGAGGCGGTGGTTGCCCGGCTTTTGGGTCTCTTGCGGGAAAGGAACCCGGAGCTGCTCAGCCTGCATTGGGCCTCCCCCGTCCCTCCAAGCGAGCCAGGATCCGTATTTATTTTTTAGGGCAGACCCCCGTGTGGCCAGGGGTGATGCGGGATCACATAGGGGAGGGCGGGCCCTGAGGGCAAGGTGCGGGGGGCCAGGGATGCCCGGGCCCGGTGCAGCCGCGCCTTCCCCGGCCCGGCATGGCTCCTGCAGGCTCCCCGAGGGCTCGGCTGCGGTGTAGGGCTTCAAATTGCTTCTGTGCTGCTGGTGCATCGCTTGTGCTGCGTTCACTGCACCTGCGTGGCCCGCAGGTTTGTGCGGGAGTAAGTGCAGCAGTAGCCAGTGGTAGCTGAGAAGCATCTGTCCCGTGGTTTGTGTCTAGGTTGTTTTATTTAATCTGATGTGGCTGGTGTTCATGGGTCACCTCGGACTCTCTGCCTGTTGTCCAACAGTTCCTATAGTTTTGAGTCGTCTTAGAAGGAATTCTCTTGAAATCACTGAAACTTGGTTTCTGAGACTCATGATTTGAAATCTTGATGGAAGTACTGAAGGCATAGAATTAGACTTTCACTATAGACTGTGAAAGAACCCTACAATGTTTGTTAGTGGCATTTGTGAAGTTCCAGGTACAAAATTTAGAGATTTGATAAATGACATCTGCTTGACAGATCTGATGTAACGTTATCCAATTTCTCTTTTAAAGAAACAGAAGAAGTTTTCAAAGTGAAGAAATCAAGTTACAGCAAAAAGATTGTAAAACAGTTGAAGAAAGAATACAAAGAAGATCTTGAAAAATCAAAAATTAGAACAGAGGCCAATTCTCCAACAGATGGTAATTGCAAAACTAATAATAATAGTAACTTATGTAGTGGAAAAGATAAAGTACTGTAATTTAATGTATTGTTTTCAGAATGAATTGTTAGTCTTCTAGAGAACTTCACATTTAGAGCTGAAGTAAAGCACAGATGAAATGTGTTACTTGAGCCTTAGGAATGCTCTTCTGCATTGGTAGAGAGTACTTTGGTTCTCATGTAGAAATTAACATAGAATTCCCGGCTCTGTTAGATGGTTGTCAGTAGACATCAGTATTCTGAATTGCAGTTGTGTTTATGACAGATGAATTGGTTATGGAATTAGGAAGGAATTCCACTTGTTTGTAAACATACCTGGTGCTTGTCTGACAAGATGTGTCCTGTAATGCATTTTCTTCAAAAAGGAAGATTTTAGGGGTGAGCAGAATGGTGGTCTTTGTTATTAAGTTAATTGTTAAACAACTACCTGTTTCAGCACTTGGACCTTCCAGTAGACTTGATTAGGATGATAGACTCAAAGAGTTGGAGCAGAAGGATCTGTTAACAATGTACAGTCCTTGAGAGCTTGAAATAGAGCCTGGGACTTCAATTTCATTGTACTGATGCTTTTTGGGAAGCTCATTGGTAAAGAGTAGTGCTTCCTTCTCCACTTAAGTTTTTACATAGATTATGTAATGCTATGAGCATGAGCTGGGAGGCTTATGATCTAGAGATTGCAATGATCTAGAGAAGCACATGGAGGTTGAACATGGTCCCATGCAGGAAATACCCTTTTTAAATTTAATTAAATTATGTTAAAGGTTTTGTCTGCATTTGGAAAACCCACATATTCTTTCTTATTAGAATCCTTAAATTGCCTATGCAGTGGTGTGGGGCATGAGCAAAACCAGAAATTATAATTTCTGTGGCTAGTGTTCAGGTTATCTGTTGGATGGGACAGGACTGAGAGAGTAGCCTGGATTCTCTAAACAAGGGCTTGAGTCAGAAACCTCAGCTTGGTTTGAGTAGCTGGGTTTAGCATGCATCTTTTTACACATTATTTATACTTGCTGCCTGTGTCTGTATGTTACCCACTTAATGTAGGATGTAGCCCAAGAGGGAAGTAAAGGGATCTTCTGGAATCAATCACTTCTTGTGGAAAGACTTGGTGTAACACAGGCAGTGCTTTCTTGGAAGAGACTTTGACATGGTTGCACAAGGTTGAGTTCCCCCACTTTCTTAATACTTGACAATATGGAGAATGTTTAGTGTTTGGTGGGGCCTGCCTTGTCACATTTTATTTTGAGAGGATGTCAGTGATTTAATCACAGTTAAAGTATGTTTTCCTAGATCTCAAGCAATAAAATTATTATTTAACATTTTCATTTGATTTTCACTTTTGGTTGTTGTATCTTTAAAAAAATACTTCTGAGTGATCTTTATGAATGGAGTAAAACATGGACTTTGCTCTCTTATCAGCTGAAGCACCACCAGAAAAGGTAGGACAGAATAAGGATATAGGCCAAGAAGATGGGACTGCAAACAGTGAGCATGGTGAAGAAGAAATGGAAGTTGAAAGTGAGAAGGAAGAAGAAAAACCAAAAGCTGGTGGTGCTTTTTCAAGTGCTCTGTCATCACTGAATGTTCTCCGCCCAGGTTGGTTTTTGTAATATGTCTGATAAGTTACCAAGTGATTTAGCCAATGTTGTAGCAGACTAATGTGTGTGAGAGATTAGGAAATAGTTTCCAACAATTTAGCATCTGAGAGTTCAAGCAACTGCTATTTTCTAAAGGTGTTCAGTTTTACAAGTCCTATGGGAGAAAATGTTTTGCTACAGAATGCTTCATCCTGATGTCAGAAGCAGGAATTCATCTCTCAGGTAGATGACAAACTGCAAGAAAATCTAGATTTGGAATAGGTGATTTCACATGAGCTTTAACTGCTTTCAGTTAAAATTTCTTTAATTAAAATCTTTCAATGATGTGTCTGCAAGGTATCTGAAATATTTCCCTATCCTGTTTTGTATACTGAGGTTCTAGTCAGGCCCTGAGGCCAAAGAAATAATCCCTCTGAGAAAATATTTTTGAAACTGGTTTGCTGATTGTGGTAGTTTGCTCCCCAAATACCAGCTGTGTGTCCTGGGCCCACGCATTGATTTATATGACGTATGTAAGTTGTGTTAAGTTTTGTGCTGTAGATTTTAGAGTTTTCTGATTAGGTCTGATGCTTTTCATGTTTCCCCTTGATTGTACAATTTTCTGTGTATTAACTGTGTCTGATTTGGTGGCCTCTTAATCTCTGACCAATGACTGTCTGTTGAAATGGTTGATGCTTTTTATTCCTCAAAATAAGAAGAGCTGGGAGCAATACAGGGATAGGAAATTACACAGTCATGCACCTTATTTTCTTCCTCCCTTTGCAATAGGCAGCTCCTCTAAAGGGCTTCCTCTTGTTTGGGAGTATTTCACATAGGAGCATTAGGCTTCTGTCTTATGACATGAGCTGCTGGAAGCAGAGACAGATGTTCTGTGTTGATCCTGACTTTGAGGGTTTCTGCTCAGAAAGTTGACATATTTAGCATCTAAGATGCTTTCAGATGTTTTCTGTGAGTATGGATTTACTTCCACTCATGCTTTTTTCTGTGTGCAGAGATGATTTGATACAGTGACAGAGATGAGCAGTAAGAAATTGTAACACCTGTTGTGTTCCAGAGGTTGTTTAACCGTGCCCACATCTGTCTCTAGGAGAAATTCCAGATGCTGCTTTTATTCATGCTGCTAGGAAAAAGCGCCAAATGGCTCGTGAGCTTGGAGACTTTACCCCCGTTGACAGTGAACCAGGTAAAGGCCGCCTTGTTCGAGAAGATGAAAATGATGCCAGTGATGATGAAGATGATGACGAGAAGAGGAGGATAGTTTTTACAGTGAAGGAAAAATCCCAAAGGCAAAAGATTGCTGAGGAAATAGGTAAACCCATTTTTGGAAGGTCAGCTGATAAATGTTCACACTGTTTTCACTGCAAGTGCTCCCATTCAGCATTTTTAAACAACATGTTTTTCGAACAATCTAGAGTTGCATAACATTTCTGAGGGAAAGTACTACATAATGGAATATACTTGTAAAATTTTGAGCACAACACTCTGTTCCTGTGCACACTGCTGATTATGATAGAAACTTACACTAAGGATCGATTCTTGTTTTTCCTGTACTCTGTTTTTAGGAAGTATATAATTGTGAAAAGAAAAACATTTGATATAGAATTCTTCTTGCTGGCTAGCAGGTAAAATAACCTTTTGTAAAGGAGTTAGACATTAGAGGATTGCCAGCATTGAATTGTAAATTTTCCCATTGGATCTTTCAAGTGGAACCCCTGTGCTAATAATTCACAGGGCAGTGTCCTTAATTCCTCATGAAGAGGAGAGGAAGATGCTCTGAGATGTTCTCACTGAGGCATGGATTCAGGTTTTTGAATTTGTGGCCCTTGCAATTATGAATGCATTGTCTTCTTTTCCTTGTGTGAAGGTATTGAGGGAAGTGATGATGAAGCACTAGTGGCAGGGGAGCAAGATGAAGAACTCAGTAGATGGGAGCAAGAGCAGATAAGAAAAGGAATCAACATACCCCAGGCATGTATATAATTGTGCACTCTTTTTTGATTGGTTTCTGCAAGTATTGGTAAATCCTTTACAAACTTGAGTAGTTTCATTTGAGAAATTAAGTCTGTAAATTCTGATGCTCTTTAAAGAGAAATAGTATAAGTATTTAGAATGGTAATGATACTAAGAATTGTTCCTCCTTGAGGGCATTTGTTTCTTCTATCTTGGATATTGGATGCTTAAATCTCCTTGATAATTACATTTTGTAACTGTATCTGCTTGCATTTTTCACTTTGATTTGGAATGTGTAAAAAAATAAGTTTCCCCTTTCTTTAAAGTCTAACATAGTACAATTACATTTCCTCTGCCACTAGGTTCAACCAAGTCAGCCTGCAGAAGTGAATAATGTGTACTACCAGAACACTTACCAGACACTGTCTTATGGTTCATCATATGGCATTCCATACACCTATGCTGCATATGGATCATCGGAAACCAAGTCTCAAAAAACAGATAATACAGTTCCTTTCAAAACTCCCAGTAATGAGATGACTCCTGTTACTATTGATTTGGTAAAGAAACAGCTTAAAGACAGGTAGGACAGACCATCTTTTTAGACTTAAAGACCTGTCCCCTAGGTTTCTGTTCCTCAGGTGTCTTTTAGTCCTGGGGAGCAAACACAGAGTTTCATCGCTGGAAACTGACTGGTACATCCATTAAAAAAAAAAAAAAAAAAAAAAAAAAAGGCAAACAAAAAAGCTCAAAGTGAAGATGACATTGACACTTTGTTCGAAAATCTCCTTGGATTGCTTCTCTGGAAGTGAAACTTTAAATATGAGGCCATTGATCTTGTTGAAGAGAGGTCTGAGTTCCATCATCTGGACACTGCACAGTCTTATAGTGAAGAAATAAAAGGCCAGTGAGGTGTTTAGCTTATCAAGCTGCATTCCTTTAAACTGTGAATCAGAGGTTTCCCCTTCAGTAGATAAAGAATTTAATTTTTAGTGTATACAGGGATTTTTTGGCTTAAACACTGTAATCTGCTTGTCAGGTACGCAGAAGGTATGGAATGAGCAACACAATTGCAATGAGAAATCATATGTAATGAACATCTTGCACTTTACATGTCTTCAAAATTGGTTTGTATGCCCCTTGTAGTGTTGCAGCCTTTGACAGTGAATCAAGTTAGTACAGGAAAAAAAATGCTTTGTATAAGCTGTAGTCCCCATTCACCCCCAACCTGTTCTGCCAGCTTTTCATTAGGGACAGCCTTGCACTGCTCTGTGTGCTGTCAGCTCCTGTACAAGTTTGTAGGAGTGGCCAGTGCTGTGCACTACAGCAGTTTAGCAAATGAGTGTGGATCATTAGCCGGGCTGTTCATGAGGAGAGGGGAGAAGGTGACAAATAAAAGGTCAAGACTTTCTTGGCAAAATTTCCCATATATAGGCTCAGTACTTGCACTGTACTGTCTGTTTGATGTCACAATGGTCTGAAATAGACAGACTTTTGGATGTAAATTTACTATTTATCCATTGCCCTTCAGGTTGGACTCTATGAAAGAAATGCACAAAGCTAATCGGCAGCAATATGAGAAACATCAGCAAAGCCAAGAGGACTCTACCAAGGCAATTGAAAGATTAGAAGGGTCTTCTGGGGGTATTGGTGAACGGTATAAGTTTTTGCAAGAAATGCGAGGGTATGTCCAAGACTTGCTTGAGTGTTTCAGTGAAAAGGTAAGGATGCAAAAACATTCATCTCTTTACAAAAAAAAAAAAAAAAAGGTCTCTTATTACATGCCAAACAGTACATCTCCCTCTGTTTTTGAAAAAAGTCCTTTGAGAGCATATTCTTCAAAAGGTTTGGTTCTTTGAGGATTGGAAAGAACTTTCTATCATGCTAAGCTCGTTATCAGAAATCTCTCCTCCCAGCTCCCTGACTTTAGATTGCCTAAAAACTTGCAGATTTTATGTCTTCAGGATTTTTGTAGATGCTCTGGTTTTCAACTTTACTCAGATACTCCTTTTTACTTGTGTTGGACATCAGGTTAGCAAAAATAAGGGCTGAAGTTACATTACTACTTTCTGGAGTGCTTGATGTACACAATAACAGGCTTGTATTTTCTGTATTATAAACTATTATAAACTTCCTCCTGCCAGATGTTTGTTGGTATTGCTCTGGAGTCTGAAGGAGAGAAGTTTTAAAACTAGCATAGCTGTTCAAAGACACCTCACTTTAAAATATATTTCTTTCATGTAGTGTGACACTTTATTGCATTTCTAAGTCAAAAACTGAAGTCTTTTTTCTTATGTTATGCACTGTGCTTTGCTTACTTACTTTGTTGTAAATATAACAGAAACTCTTGAATATATATATATTTATATATACACACACATATTAAGCACACACAGAAGCTGTAGAATTCAGTTAGCAGTATATTGGCTATTTCTTCATTGTCTTCTGACTTGAATACAGTGGTAGTATATTAATTTCTTAATATCTTGTCAGAATAATTGAGTAGTTCTAAGCTACTGCTTGCCCAGCCTGTTAGGTGTGGGAGAGGAATGGAGAAGCATTTTGGGTGCTGATGGGTTAAGTATTAATTGTCCTCTCTTAGTGGAACTGGGATAGTCTGGTCTTTGTCCTGTAAAAGTGAAGAGTAGCTATGTCATGAGGAAACCCAGGAAGCATGGGACAGTTAATTCACCTAGCTGATTGATTAGTATAACTAATCAGTATAATTAGTATAATTAGTTGCAGTCGATTGTTCACTTAAGAAGCCATATTCCTGAGTCTGTGTTAGCATTAGGTGTTGAAGATCAATAAAGGTACTTTCTTAGGCAGTGCTGGTTACCCAGATGGCTGATTTCATATTAAAGATAAGTTTTTACATTTTTACTCTGAGGTAAATTTGTATTTCAGAAGTCAAGTTAAATATCTGTTTCTATTCAGTGTTTTCTTTCTAAAGACCTTTTGTTAAATTACTTTTGTGATGACTATAAACCATGTCTGGAGGTTCTCCTTGCTAGTATAAGCTGTCTTGTTCAAATATTTTTACAATGTGACTTTTATCATCTCAGGCTTCTTAGAGGCATTCACAGAGTTTTGCTGGTTTCAGGTGGAGGCTGCTGCTGTACTTGTATGTAAAGTGAGTTGCAAAAGTAGCAGGTTATGTGGTCAGTCTAACAGGAACATTTCATTTATTTTGATATTGTTTGGCTAGATAATGTGGTTTGGAATTCAGTGCTTTCAGCATGACAAAAGTACCAGCAAATTCAGAACCAGTAGCCCAAAGGACACTGAAAATTTTTCTATAAAGGAGGTGCTGGAAGGGAACAAAGTCAAGTAATAACATTAGTATCAAGTTTTTACTTAAATGAAATGCAGTAGGATGGTAAATAGTTCTAAACTTTTGAGTGTAGAGATAAATTACCTTCAGCTTTTTTGTAGAACCTGTGATCCTGACTGCTTCTATTTAAAGTGTTGTTATTATTATTTACAATAATATTTTTGGTTATTATAATATACATGAGAATATATGTGTAGTAATAATAATAATACTGTATGTGTATATACATATATATGTACATACATATACAAAAACATAAATAGGATATTTTGAAGAGATTCTGAATGTTAGGATCACTTTGCCCAGTCTTAAGGCTCAGCAGAGTACTAGAAGACAGCTATTACACAGATTTTAGAAACAAGCACTAGAAAGGTCAAATCCTGTTTTTTCCCCCCATAAATAAGAAAAAAACCCTTTTTTCCCCCCATAAATAAGAAAAAAAAGTAGAGTGGAAGATGGTTGCATGATTTCTTTCAGAAGTAATTACTGTAAAATTATGTGTTCTGAGAAAGCTGGCGAGTCACAATGGCATTTTTACATTCTGAATGTAGGAATGTACAGTGGATACAGAAAGATTGAATTGTTCTGGGCATACCTTTGACAGCACAGGTAGATGAACTGTTACTTTACCTGCAAAAATGAATTACCAAAACACACTCTGTGTATCTGAATTATCCTTGTGATCTGAATGTTTAGAGATCTTTCTGCTTTTCCTCTTCCACTGTTTATAAAGAAAGTGAATAAAAAATCCCCTTGAAAACACCGAATTTAAGGTACTGACTAAACTAAACAGGGAATGAGGGTTATAACTTTATAGTAGACAGTGAAATTGTCAGCCACTCATTAACCACAGTATTGATTAGAGGAAAATAAGGGCTTCTAAGTCTCTTGTATTCTGAATGGGAGATATTTTGAGTGGATTCATATATTTGAATACATCAATAGAGTTCTTTTTTAATCCTGAGAAAATTACAGAAAGAACCACTAGGGATGCGTTGAAAAAATTTCATTTAACTTTTCAGTCTTAAAATTTCCTCTACCTGCTTAAGAGAAGAAGCTATACTTCCTATGGTAAATTGCAGTAAAGCTAGTAGTTTTTAACTATTATTTCTGTTTTCAAAATATGAACTTCCATCTCTTGGAAGATTTTTCTCTCCTTGTCTTTCTCTCTACTCTTTTCTCCAAAAGAAAGGTGTGTGTATTTTGAGTTGGTGCAGAGCTGCTTTCATTTTAATCCCTGGAGCCACATTTATCCCACAGAGCTAAAACCTTTTTCTTCTCTGATGTGTATGTCAGTCTCAGTGAGCTGAAATGGCCCTGTAGCTGTCAACTCAGAATTTTACATTTTACTGAAGGATGTTCTTTAATAGTTGCTGAGTCACATTCTAAAATACTTCAGGAAAAAATATCTGATTTTATCTTCTGTTTTGAAAAAACATAATCCTGGATGGTAGGCAGCAATGAAATATAAAAGGCTGGAAGACTGTGGAGTAAGCATACATCTCAGAGGTAAGGAGGACATGGCTTAAGTGTGCGTACCAAAAGGACTTCTTTTCAAAAGAAATGAGAACAAAAAAAGAGCAATGAGCCTTCTATTTAATGTCAGGAAATTCCTGGCTGTCATAATATCTTCTGTTTTTATTAGAGATGCCACCAAAATAGTTCATTAAAGAAAAAAAAAACCTGACAGGTCTGACATGACCTACCTGATTAATTCAAGGTTATACTTAATGCATAACTTGCACAAATTGTACTACTTTTATTTTAGTGATAAGCTAGAGGAGTGTTTGACCGATTTGAATTACCTGTTGGCGTAACACCCTTATGCAGGATTTTATTTCATTTCAGTAATAATATTTCAGCATATGCTGTTAAGAGTGAGAGGACACAAAACAATAGTTGCTGGCTTCAGTAGGTTGGATTCATGGGTGTTTTTTTCACTTTGTACAGTCAGATTATTTTCTCACTGAAGTGTAAAATTCTTGTTTAGAGATAGAGAGGAAACAATTGACATTTGAGAACTGCAGACCTTGACAAAACACGGAACACACTTGTAGGGAAAGCAAGAACACTGGAGAGAATATTTCACACTCTAAATAGGATGTCTGGCTGTGTAGACTCATTCATTGTTTTCAGAATGCTTTTGTTCTGATTGAAAGCTGCCAGTGTTAAATGTGTGCACTTTCCACACTGAGCTGTTTCCTGGTGCAGATGGTACAGAGGAGTGAAGGCAGGACTTGGTGCCGCTGGGAGCGCAGCGGCAGCGTTTGCTCCGCCATAGACTGGGACCCCAGAAGCTGAGCAGCCCAGGATCCGGGTGTTACGTGGTGTGTTGTATTTTTACAGGTGCCTCTGATTAACGAGCTTGAGTCTGCAATGCACCAGCTGTACAAACAGCGAGCTTCCCGCCTTGTCCAAAGACGACAAGATGATATTAAAGATGAATCTTCGGAGTTTTCAAGCCATTCAAGTCAGTCCATCTTGAAGGTTTTTATTATTCATTAAACAACCTTGTTTACTTAGTATGACTTAATTGAAATGTGAATGTTTAATGTATGACTGTCTTATTAAAGTTTATTCTTGCTCTTGAGATGAGTAGAAGCAAGTTTAGATGAAAGTTCTCTAATCTGTTTTGTTTTAAACTCAAAACCACTGTAACTCTGACTTTATCTCTCCTTTCTGTTTCTCTTAACTATATTTTCTCCTTCCTAGCACTAAAAATGTGTGCATGGTGGCTGTGAGAGTAGTGGTAGTATGTGACTCCTCATTTTCTTATATCAGGACTTTTAAAAAAATTATTTTAACCTTCCTGAATCTATAAATGTCATTTAACATGTACAGTTAAATGAATAAAGCCACAAAGCACTGGGCTTTAGACTTCTGTCCAATGTTCTGTTTTGTAGCCAGTATAAGTATTTGATTTCAGACATTTAACTGGTAAATTAAAGAACTGGAAGACTAATCAGACTAATACAGTGCCCCTGTATGAAATACAGCTTAAGAATAGCCAGTTAAAATGCCTGCTTCCTGTGAGTTTGTGGATGGGGATTCTCACTAAGGAGTTTTCTTATGGTGATTGCTCTTCAGTATGTAAAACTCTACAAAAGCGTAAATGTTAATCTGGATGGAAATACATCTTTCTTGGAGGAGGTTTTAATCAATGTATTAAATCAGTGGATGAAATATCCTATTAACAGGAGTCCTCTTTATGCTTCAGAAAGCTTCCCATTTTTAAAAATGGCATTCTGTCCTGTTGCTGATTTAAAATTCTATGATCAATGCCATTTCCCTGTTCTGCCACAGTTGTCAGAGATGACATCTTGTTAGTACCGTTAGCTAGAACTCACTGAAGATGATGAAATGTTGGGGTTTCAGAGTTGGCCATTCCTTTATAGAGTGGTTAGCATACATATTCTTTTTAGGACTATTATCTGGAGTTCCAGGCCTCACATGGCCTTGCAGTTTTATCATGAAAATGCTGTTTTGAGAGCTAGAAATGGATTTCCTAAAAGAAGCTTAGAATGGATTTTTGTATACTGATGTTTAATAGGATGGGAATGGTTCTCATTGCTGAGATTGGGTTTTACAGAGAGATCTTATTTAGTATGTGGAAGTTTAGACAAGGCTCCTAGTAGTTCAGCTGTTGAATTGGAATATTGACATAGATTGGCATTAATACTTTGAATGATGAATTTGTAAATAGATTTTGTCAGAACATCTAAATTTATTCCTGAAGTTTGGATAGGCTGTTGTTCAAATGTTTATACTTTAATGGGTGGACTTGAGCAGTGGCTAGCATTCAGTCTACTGTTTAAAATTTACCTGGAAAGGAGGAACTGGAAATACTCCTGCCTGCTATCTGCTGTTCTAGCTGTGTTGTTTTCTATAGCCAGGAACATAGATAAGCAGAGCTTGAAAAAAGGAAGGAAGATGTTTTATCTTTCTATAGATTTTGAGGTGTTTTAAAATTTAGGGATATCTGAAGCATATGAACTTAGAAACAACGTGACTATAACTCTGAAATAACATATTCTTGCCCCAGTCACTCTTGTCTGCTTTTTTTTTTTTGCTACTTTTCTTCTTAAAAATTATGTGGTGAATGTGTTTATGTAAGGACCACGTTTTTCTTGGACATTTCATTTAAGCTATTTCTGTTAAAACTCTTGACTTCTGTGTAGTTCAGCACTGTTATGAGAGAGATAAGAGTGAAGTACAGTGAAAACTATTTGGCATTTAAGTGGAAATTTTTCCAAAGTCCACTGCTTTCTGTTTTAACCTCTACACATCGTGAATTCAGGCTTCTGGGGGGGCATTGTGGGTTTTTTTTTTTCTTTTTTGATACTTCAACTTTCTATTTCAATTTACACTTAGTTTAAAAGTGGGTAAAAGGCTCTTATGAAACTGCCTACAGCACATTTATAGAATCATAAATAAGCATTTTAATTTTCATTGATGTAATTTTACAGATAAGGCACTGATGGCTCCAAATCTTGATTCTTTTGGGCGAGACAGAGTGATCTATCAAGAGCAAGTCAAGCGTCGGACTGCAGAAAGAGAGGCTAGAAGGTAGAGAATGAGATTTCTTTCCTCCTTTAGGAGTCTTTGTCTATTTGCAAGATACAACCGTCCTGTGTGACTTACTAACATGGGTGGCAATGTTTGCTTCTTCCCTGAAAAGGGAAGAAAACACTTCAGCTGGTCTGCTGAGCAGGAGTATTCTTATGTACCCCATCTTACTGTGCAGTGTACAAAACATTCCATGATACTGATGTAAAATCCCTAAAAGAAAGGACAGTAAATGCATTCCATATCTATATGGAATATAGATACAGACATATCCATATCCATATGGAATATAGATACAGACATATCCATATCTGTATGGAATATAGATACAGATATATCCATGTCTATATGGAATATAGATATGTCCATATCTATATGGTCTCTGCTGGTTTTGTTTCTTCTCATTATTTGAGGCAGCGACGTAGTGGAATGCTTAAGGTCATGGCATAGTACAAGTTCTTTTCAGCTTGACTTTTCTAGAACTAAAAGGACAAGCCTGAGTGGGCTTAGGTGGGGAAAACAGCTGCTTTCTCTTGCTTTATTGGAGCTGGTTTGTACTGCTGCTCCTTTGCAGGGCTCGCCGCAGACAAGCGAGAGAGCAGACTGGGAAGATGGCAGATCACCTGGAAGGCCTTTCCAGCGATGATGAGGAGACTTCAACAGATATCACAAACTTCAACCTGGAACGAGGTTAGAAAAGCTACCCAAGCTTTATCACAGAAGCACAGCATGGTCTGGGTTGGAAGGGACCTTAAATCCCACCCAGTTCCACTCCCCTGCCATGGGCAGGGACACCTTTCACTAGACCAGGTTGCTCCAAGCCCCATCCAAGCTGGCCTTGAACACTTCCAGACATAGGGCAGTCGTAGCTTCTCTGGGCAACCTGTGCTAGGGCCTCACCACGCTCACAGGGAAGGAATTTCTCCCCAGTATCCTGTCTAACCCTGCCCTCTGTCAGTGGAAAGCCATTCCCCCTTGTCCTGTCACTCCAGGCCCTTGTAACCAGTCCCTCTCCATCCTGCAGACTCCCTTCAGTACTCTAAGGCCACAATTAAGTTACCCTGAAGCCTCTTCTCCAGGCTGAACAATCCCAATTCTCTTACATAACAACATAGCAAATACTTGACAGGATCCACACAGAGCCCTGTTTATATACTTCACCAGATTTTGGAGGGAGTTTAGGAATTTTTGATTCCTGGATCATCAATGTGACCAGAATAGTCTCTGTCACCCAGTTGTTGTGTCTTGCAGTTGACTGAATAACCCATCCTTAGTGAGGTTCTGTTTATTTAATTCTTAATGCTTTTGCTGGCAGGCAGTAAGCTTTTGGATTGTCAGTAAGTTCCAATTTCTAAGATAGTTTATCATTCTTGAAATATGTGTTTCTCTTACTTGGGGAAATTTTGAAAACCTCAGTGCTTTAGAAGT
Organism: Melospiza melodia melodia; assembly: GCF_035770615.1. Lineage (NCBI taxonomy): Eukaryota > Metazoa > Chordata > Aves > Passeriformes > Passerellidae > Melospiza > Melospiza melodia. Next base: position 24,443,430 of record NC_086195.1, read on the forward strand.
CTTTTATTGGTTCCTGGCAAGTATTTAGTGGAGTTGTGAATAAGCTTCTAGAAATGCAATGACAAAAGTTTTGTACAGTCTTGTTGCAGCCTGGCAAAGTTTGCAAATGATAGAAAGCAATGTTGAATGCAAACATGGCAGAAGGATCTTGTGGTACAATTAGCATTTGCTCTGATTAAAAAAAGAATCAGGTTAGAAGAAGTGAGGAGGGGTAGGCCAGTAATGATTGCATGTATAGAATTGCTTGGTTTGGATTTGAGGATGGATTGAATGGTTTTGCTCTCTCCGAGTAGAACAATATCAACTTTACACAGTATGATAGCTGGGGACCATGAAATTAAGTGACAGGATAGGTATAAAATAAAGAGGTAATTTCCCACAGAGAAGGTCATAAATGGCAAAGTCATTGATGTAGGTGGTTGTGGAGACCTGAGGTATGAACATACTAGAAAGACAGTTAGATGAACTGTCTAGCTGTTAGGTCCTTTGGAAGTGCAGAGTTTCCACACCCTTAGTTACTGACTAATTCACTGCAATTTTATGATTGCACTGATTTTCTTCCTGCAGGGAGGGGTCTTGGATAAACAGAACAACTGTTCAGGGTTGTTAGGTGCTGTGATTAACTTTGTTAATTAAATTATCTAGAACTACTTGTGTTCATTGTGTAAGGGTTACTACTGTGACCAAACATTTACAACAGTGGCTGCAGAAAATACGACTGATTAAAATGAAGTAGAAAAGATAAAGGGAAAATAAAATACAGAGAAAAAGGTCTGGACTGCCCAGAAAAAAAAAAAAAAAAGAAGGTGCTAGAGGATTGTAATCACTACCCAGTGCCAACAGGCGTGTCCTGGGCAGCATTTTAGCATGGTGTCTGCCAGGACTCACCCTGTCTGAACTGCCAGTTCAGTTGGCTTATCTGAGATGCCCTCCTATATTTGCACTTGGATTATCAAAGATGTAGAAGAATCTGGGTTGGAAGGGGCCTGGAGATCAGTTGTTTGAACCCCCCATGCAAAGCAAGGCCAGTTTTGAAGTTAGATCCGCTCTGAATACAGCCCAGTGTGTCACCAATCCTAATTACATCTGGTAACTTAAAATCCTTCCATGAAATGTTAAAAGTGAGACCTGTGATAAATGACTCTATGGAAGAATACTCGTGCTCCTGTTTTATAGCTTTGTGTGTTTGAGGCAGGAGTAACAGAGCTTCTAAAGGTGAGGACGGCTTTTTTGGTTTTACTTATGGGAGTTAGTTTATGCCAGTGAGCATCAAAGAGTGTTTTGAAAGAGGCATTACAGGGAGTAGGTGATTAACTTTTCCTTTTCTCCCCTGCTAGATCGTATATTGAAAGAATCCAGCAAAGTTTTCGAGGATGTTTTGGAAAGTTTTTACTCCATTGATTGCATCAAGTCACAGTTCGAAGCTTGGCGCTCCAAGTACTTTGCTTCTTATAAGGATGCTTACATTGGCCTCTGTTTACCAAAGCTGTTTAACCCTTTAATCAGACTTCAGCTGCTCACCTGGACTCCTTTGGAGGTAAGCTTGCCTGCGTGCAGCTTCTGTGTTAACTGCTATGGTGGTTCTTTCACACTGGAGCAAAGTCAATTGCACCTTTGATATGTGCTTTTCCTAAAGGTGTGTTCTAGGGATGAAGTTTCAAATGGGCACCCCTCTTGGAGCAAAGTTTTTATAGGGAGTGCCTGGATTAGTTGAACCACTATATTCCCAGCAAACCAGAGTTAACTTTGGCACTTTGTCAGATCCTTCTCAGGAAGTGGTGTAGACCAAAAAATCTGCAGCTGGCCATGGTAATGGGTTGGAGCTAGCTGATCTTTAAGGTCCCTTCCAACCCAAACCATTGTTGGTTCTGTGAAAATACATTATTCTTTCAAATACTTCAGAGAAAATTGTGACTCTAGGTAATACTGTTTCATCAGAAGTGAAACTAAGAAGCTTGTTCTTGCATGGAATTACAACCTGTGTCTCTGGGTTATGTATCTGTCTCACCTACACCTCCGTACCCTGTAGAATTCTGGCTGGCAATTTCCAGGTCTTTCTCATAGTACTCACTGCCCAGTTATTATGTAGGGAACATGGGAAAGGCAGGACAGCACTGTGGCAGCCCAGTATCCCTGACACACATTTGTTGTCCAGCCTGGATATCAATGCCTTCATGAGATGCCACCAGAACAAACAGTTCAGGTAGCTTTTGACTCCCTCTCTGTTCCTCCTTTTTTCAGAAGTGCTTTTTTTTTCCCTTAACCTACCAAGAGAATATCTGCAGAAGGGGTTTTTCTGTTTCCACCTCTTCTTCAAGTGCAGAGGAGGAGAGGCATGACTTCTCTTCAGAGAAAGTTCAGAGTATTAAAATAATTTTATTAATTTGATGTTTGACTTCATTCAAACAAGGAAAAATCTGAGAAAGATGCCGTCATTAAATTTAAAACATTTTTTGTGCATTCTCATTTCCCCCATGCTATTTCTCTGAGTTTTCATGTTGACAAAGCTCGTTTTAGTTGTACATATACAGAATTGTAAAGTCTAACTCTATTCACTACTCTCTGTTACTGGTCCTGGTAAGCATTTTGTTGAGGTAGAAAAATTACAAGGTGCTCGCAGAAAGGCCTTTTAAATCCAGAAGGCATAATTTTAAAATGCAGCACAATTGAGCTGTACTTCTAACTTACACCCTAATCTTTAGGCTTTTGTTTGGTTTAGGTGTAAGTAGAAATTAAAATCTGTGGTGCAAAAACTGTTAAAAGATCAGTCTTGCTTCAGCCATTTTCTCTTTTCATTACATCTAGTGGCTATGCTGGTAGGATGATTGGTTCATTTGGCAGAGTGTTTTAAAGCTGTTAAGCTGTTTTTGTGATTGTATAGTACTTGCATACATAATACTTTTTCTATGTGTTAACTTCAAACCTTTGTGTAGGAATCTAACCCCAATTCTTTTTTTATTAGGGCAAGTGTCGAGATTTTGAAACAATGTTGTGGTTTGAGTCATTGCTGTTTTATGGCTGTGAAGAGCAGGAGCAGGTGAAAGATGATGCTGATATTTCACTGTTGCCTACCATTGTAGAGAGAGTTGTTCTTCCTAAATTAACAGGTAATTATAGGCTTAAAAAATGGGAGGGAGGGAGTTGTGGAGTGTGATGCTTGTTTGTGCTTTCAGATTTTACTGTTTTGTAAATAATTGCATGGATTTGAGTATATAATACTCAAAAATTATTTGTATAATACTCAAATTGTTATTTGTATAATAATTACTGTATTTGAGTATTTGCAAAGTGGAGTAATTATTTAATCTCTTCCAGTAATTTCTGAAAATATCTGGGATCCCTTTTCTACCACACAGACATCTAGGATGGTAGCAATTGTACAGAAACTAATAGATGGATATCCCTCAGTGGTGAATGCAGAAAACAAAAATACACAGGTAAGTTGTTGGATTTTTTCCTTAAAGGTGTTAATAAGTTAAGGAAGTTGAATACCTTTTTAATACCTTATGTTGGGATGTACAGCAAGAAAAAGAATTTTAAAATTATTTGGTGCTCTGCAGTCTGATTGTGGGGAGTAAAGTAGGGTGATAAATTAAAAGAAGAAACTCAGTGAAGCCTTCCCAAAATACATACTAGAGATAAAAAGATACACTAGATGCAGTAAGACTTGCTGGTCTCAAGTTTTGCTGTAAGGGATGGCTACAAATGCTTGGGCTTTTATTTTTTAGATCTTTAGAGCCTTTTCAAATGTATTACCTGGAAATTGGATTGTTTTACTTGCCTTCTGTGTATGAAGGAAGTGGTAATAAGAGTTCAGGTTTTAATTGAAAGTGTCAAATTTCTGCTCTGTTAGATATTACAGACTTCTTTAAGACTATTTATTTGTGTGCTCAAATGTGTATGTGTGTTTACTGTTATGGTCACAAGTGTTCTTTGTTGCTTTAAAAATCAGTTTCTGAGTGTTTAACTACTAAGCAGTGCACTGGACATTTAAAAGAATATTACTTGTTTCAGATGCTTTTAAAGGCCTTGTTGCTAAGAATGAGGAGAACACTAGATGATGATGTATTCATGCCCTTGTATCCAAAAAAGTAAGTTTACTTTCAGCTATGGTGTTAGACCTTTCTTAGACAGTCACTGTGTTTGTCCATAGTTAAGAGGGATTTTTCTCAATGTGGTTCAGTGCCTGGGTACAGGATATCTTTTATCATTCTTCTGGGAGCATTTAGCAGAGACAAGGAGGATGAAAGGGAATATTTATGGAAATGAACTGTGTCTTGGAAGGAAAAAGCCAGCAAATTCAAGACAGGTGTAGTTTTGGTTACTCATTAAAGAAATGTCTTACTTTCCAGCATCTTAGAAAACAAGAACTCTGGTCCATATTTGTTTTTCCAACGTCAGTTTTGGTCCTCTGTTAAGGTAAGTCAGTAAATATGTCTGGTAAATCTTTGGTCTAAGACAGTGTAGCAATAAAATCCTCCTCAAATTTATGGAAAACGATAGGAAACAGGAAACTGCTTCAACTTCACTTGCAAAACCTCCAACTCTGGATTCTTAGTCTTTGATAATGCACTGTGCCCTCTTCATGGTGTGTCCAGTCACTAGATGTGTCTGGACTCACACAAGTGAGTCCCCAGGGCTCACTTCTAGGCCCAGTCCTGTTTTATATCCTTATTGATGATCTGGATGGGGGGATTGAGTGCACCCTCAGTACATTTGTGGGCAACACCAAGTTGGGCAGGAGTGTTGATCTGCTGGAGGGCAGGGAGGCTCTGCAGAGGGACCTGGACTGGTGAGGCCAGTGGGATTAGGGTGAGCAGGGCAAACTGCTGGGTCCCTACACTTTGTCCACAGTAACCCCAGAACTGGGGGCTGAGTGCCTGGAAAGCCACTGGGCAGGAAAGGCACTGGGGGTGCAGGTCAGCAGCAGCTGAAGGTGAGCCAGCTGTGCCCAGGTGAGGAAGAAGGTCAAGGGCACCTGGCCTGTGCCAGCAGTGGTGTGTCCTGAAGGACCATGGCAGGGATTGTCCCTCTGTGCTGGGCACTGCTGAGGGCACACCTCGAATGCTGTGTCCAGCTCTGGGCCTCTCACTTCAGGGAGGACATTGAGGGGCTGAGCATGTCCAGAGATGGGAACAGAGCTGGGAAGGGTCTAGAGAAGAAGTCCTGGGAGGAGCAGCTGAGTTGGAGTTGTTCAGCCTGGAAAAGAGGAGGTGGGGAAGGGGGAGACAGGACAGGGGCACCTTCTCACTGCCTGACAGTGGAGTGTGCTCAGGGGGGTCTGGCTCTGCTCCCAGGCAGCCAGCACCAGGATGAGAGGAAATATCCTTAAGCTCTGCCAGGAGAGCTTCAGGATGGACATGGGAAGAATTTTTTCACAAAAATGATAATTAGCCATGGGGATGGACTGCCTGGTAAGGTGGTGGAGTCACATCCCTGGAGGGGTTTTTGAAGATGGACATGGCACTCTGGTGAAGTTGACAAGGTGGTGTTTGGTCTAAGAGCAGACTTAATTTCAGAGGTCTTTTCCAACCTAATTGGTTTTCTAGTTGAAGAGGTTGTCAAGTGGAAGCACCATCATTTCAGCTTGGATGTTATGGGATCACTTACCCCAGGTTTTTTATATCCTTGTGCTTGTCAGAATAAAATACACTGCTTTTGGGGAATGTGGGAGCTCAAAGCTGTGGCTGCCATAGTTTATTTCCAATAAAAGACTGTGAAGAAAATTAACTCTCAGCTAAACAAAAAAGTAGAGACTGATGTTGATTGAACAACTGCTCTCCATGATCACACAAAACAGAATTCTTCTCTGGAATTTTCTGTTCAAGTGGCAGCAGCAAGGGAGACTGTATTCTGAATAGGTTTGCAAAATATTTAAAATATCTTAAAATGTTTAATATGTTTGATAAACTCACTGGTTTCAGTGCATTTTTGAGTTATGATTTTCCCTGTGTTGTATTTTTAGTTATTGGGAAACTTTCTCCAGTGGTATGGAATCCTCTCAAACAAAACTCTACAGGAGCTGTCCATAGATGGGTTGCTCAATAGATACATTCTTATGGCTTTTCAAAACTCAGAGTATGGAGAGGACAGCATTAAGAAAGCTCAAAGTGTAAGTAAAATCAAGCAATGTTTAAAGTAATGGATTTAAACTGAAAGGAAAATATAGTTAAAACTTGACATTGCCTATGAAATCTTGGCTTTGATACCTCAAAAGCTGTAGTCAGTGAAAAATAGGTTGGGTGTTTTTTTTTTTTTTGGTGTAGTGTACAGAGTAAAGAAAGAACCTTCTCTGGCTCATGCCTGTAGATGGATTAGGTATACTGTGGGTTTCAGTGCTTTACTGTTTGGATTATGGTGTGGGTTTTTTTGTAGTTTTCTCATTTTTTCACTCAGCTGGGCCTTATCCCTGCAGTCTTACTAGGCAAACTTCACAAGTTATACATGTTACATAGCTTTAAAAATTTTGTTGCATTGTGTTTAACTTCCTTTTTCCCGTTTTTCCTAGGTAATTGCTTGCTTCCCTAAGCAGTGGTTCACTAATCTAACAGGAGACAAGACTATTTCTCAGCTAGAAAACTTCTGTAGATACCTTGTTCACCTGGCTGATACAATTTACAGAAACAGCATTGGTTGCTCTGATGTAGAGAAGAGAAATGCCAGGTAACTTACTTTGAGTTCTTGTGATTTGATTTATTTTGCCAATGGATACAAACATGGATAACTCTCCATCCTGCTGTGTGTCTTTGGAAACTTCTTTGAATTCACACGTCAGAAATGGATATTTTTAAGGTGTCTGAATATAGCAACTGCTGGAAATACTGGAACACTGATAATATATTTTGCACTACTGCTTAGTGTCCTGGATTCTTAAGGGGGTTTATAAAAAGCAGGGAGAGGCATTTTTTACATGAGCAGATACTGTCAGGACACAGGGGAGTGGTTTTAAACCTGCAGGAGGAGATATTTATGTTAGATGTTGGAAATTCTTGGCTGTGAATATGGTGAGGTCCTGGCACAGGCTGCTCAGACAAGCTGTGCCAGGACCTCACCATATTCACAGGTTGGATGGAGCTCTGAGCAACCTGGTGTGCTGGAAGTGTCCCTGTCCATGGCAGGGAGCTGGACTGAGATAAGCTTTAAGGTACCTTCCAACCCAAAGCATTCCATGATTCTGCCAAAGTTTGGAGCTACCATGTTTGGTGTTTCACCTTGTGAGCCTGTTGCTGGTTCCTGCATAGTGGCTTCTAAATTGCAAACTGTCCTTTGTAAACAGTTCAAAAGTTCTGACTATTTACACAGTCAACTAGATTAACCTGTTTTGCCTGAAATCCAAGAGTAATTTTACTTGAATGCAATGATCAGCTTAATTAAAAGTTTGCATTTAGACACATTACTGCTGGCCAAGTAAGCTGACATGCAATGGGAGTAGCAACAGCACAGGAATGGACAATCTTCCCATCTTGGGACAGTCCTGTGTTTCAGTGTAACAGTTTGGGATTTAAGTTTATTTAAGTTTTTGAACTCTCTTGTTTTGCTGGTGTGTTTCTAAATTCAAAAGAAATTTCTTTATCAGGTGAAATGATAACTTGGTAAAAATTTTTATTGGAAGAGAAACATCCAATTATCCTGTATTCATAGCAGGTTCTAATTTGATTTCTATCTTCTGTCTTGCTTTTTCACAGCATTAACAAATCTGTTACCGTTACCTCATTAAGCAAATATAATAAATCTGCAACAGGAATATGAAATATAAGACTCCATAATGCAGTCTTCTTTTGGAAAATTAATCAATGCCACTGATTGTTCTGTTTCTGTATTGACTTCTCCTGCCTCTTTTTTAGGGAGCACATCAAGCAGATCATAAAGCTTCTAGCAAGTGTCCGAGCTCTGGATCATGCTGTTACTGTTGCAAATGATCACAACGTAAAAGAGTTCAAGATTCTAATAGAAGGAAAATAGACTTTTCCCACCACTCATTTTGAGCTTTAAAACCATTCCTGATATGTAATTTATGTACATATGTAAAGTTTCTTAAACTGTAAAGTATTGATCTTTGTTTTAATACAAAGTGCATTCTTATATACAGCATCCTTAAAAATAAAAATCATTGACTTCATTGAAAACAAAAATGGAATCCCAAGATTGTCATCTTTGCAGAAACAGGATTTTTCCTCAAGTTTCTCAAAATCTTGTTCACAAAAATAGTTTGTGCCCATAATCAGTGGTCATCTACTCTTGTTGATTGTTCCATGGTTAACTGGAATGTGTATAATAGATTCTGTGTAATACAATGATGCATATATTTATACCACCATGTTGCTTTCACACTGGATATAGAGATGTTGTACTGTTGCAATAAGCTTTTCATTTGCTAAAAAATACTTATTTTGAAAATAAAATGATCGTATTACTGGTCAAAAGGGCTGGTAAAACATTCAAATATGTGAAAAGTCATGAGTTGAAGAATAGGGGCACATTGAAGTGGATCCTGATCTTTAAAAAGCAGCTCTGCACTCCAAGTGGAGTAACTAAAAAGTGATTTGCATTCAGAATATGGAATTCTTACCACTGTTCTTCAAAAGGAAGGTCTGGATAAAAAGGGAAGTATTTTTTTTAATACAGGCAAACACTGAGAATTTGTTATTATTGTGCATGTGTAGATGGTGTCACTTCCTAAGCTCAAAACACCTTTCATTTTGTAGGACTAATGGTTTACCTCTGAATTCTGGACTCGCCTTCCTTCTCTAAATTGCTTAAGTTGTGTCAGGATGGGGGGGAGAGGTGGTTTGGTTTGGTTTTTTGTTTGTTTGCTTTGTTTATTTCATTTTGTTTTGTAAAGTCATTCATGGAACCTATTTCTTCAGGTTAGAGTGGCTGAAGATATGGAGCAAAATGAAGGTTTTTTGAAACCTTTGAAGTATTAATGTTGTAAATATTAAAATGTTACACTTCCCACTGTTAGGAAAATTAATCCACAAAACACCAGAGTTTTATGTCCAAAAAGGAGATAGAGCAGTCCTGTAACTTTTTTTGGATAAAGGGAGAGGCCATGGGGCATTCCCCTGGGATCTCTCAAATGTTTGGAGGACACAGCCTCCTTTTTATCCTGATTTCCTGGGCACATTTCCCTTCTCTCTTTCCCCATTGGCTGAGGTACTTGAGAGTTACAGACTTCCTGATACACCTGATAGCGAAGATTCCCCCCTAATGTATAACCCTCCCTTTTAATTTTTAATTCTTACAGATTTTGGGGGTTTTTCTTCCCCATTGTTTCTTTCATCTTTCAATGTCTAATTTCATTTATCAGCAAACCTCAAGTTTAGTTGTAAAAGCAAATATCTTTTTCCATTCATCACTCAGTGGAATCCTTCCCATTGTTGCTTTTATCTCTCAGGGCTAATTTTATCTACACAGCTTGTTTGTGAGGACAAATCCTTCATTCCTCTCACCACTAAATATTATCTACGTGTAGTCCTAAAAACCTCAAGGTGTTTAATTTAAATGTAAGTGAAAACCACTTCAAAAATCTGTTGCTATACATGAGAACACTAGTGCCTTGATCTTGGGGTCCAAGGAAGGTGGAGAGCTGTAATAGCCTTGGGTTAAGAGCTTTTTTCCATGTGTGCCCAACTTTTTTTCAGGGAACTGTAGCAAATAATCTGCATACTTACAATATTTATGCTTATGGCATGTGATATAAATGAGTATATTAAACACATACCATTGGTAACATGGACACTTCCTTGGGACACTGGATAGTTTTTTTTTTTGAACAGTTGGGATTGATGGGGCACACTCAGAAATACCTGCTTTTAAAAATTGCTTCAATAAACTCATCTGTCAAGGAGTTGTTGCAGTACAACTTGGTAAGCTTTGTTGCTTTAGGAAGGGAGTGAAGGAAATTATGTGAGTACTGGTTCTGGTTGACTATTTCAATATGTCAGAAAAAAATAATCTTTCAAAGCTGGATTTCTCAAGTGAACACAGTAGGATTAACACTGGAATTCACATACCTACATAAATCATAGTTTAGCTATTTGAAATAGTATTGCAGTTGTAGTTGCATGATTTAATAGTGACATATTATTTGATCTTTCTCTGCTTAAAATGTTACTGATTTCAGTATCTTGAAGAGGAGCTGAAGGGAGCCTACAAGAGAGCTGCAAAGGGTTGTTGGATTCGGGCTGGGAGTGACAGGTAAGTGTTAATTGGAGCTGAGGGAGCTGTCACAGTTCTCTTTATTATTGATGCTGTTACTGGTTTTTTTCTCTCACTTTTTGGTAGGAAATTGTTCCTATCTCAACCTATAATCTTCATCTTTTGTACCCCCAAATCTCCTGCCTTGGGGAGGGGGAGAAGTGAGCAAGTGGCTCATAGATTAGAGTGGTTTCAGTGGGAGCAGTAAATCTGGAAGCACCATTCCTACACCAAGACAGGCTCACTTGGGTCTCAGTGTGAGGCACAATGAGGGCACAACCACAACAGAGTGGGTTGGAAACAAATTTGATGTCAGCATTTGCTGTATTGGGTCCAGGGCCACTGGTCACAGTGGTGCTTGGTCTGTCCATGTGGGTGTGGTACCTGACCCTGGCTCTGTTCCTGTGTGTGCTCCTCAGGGTGACCTTTCACAGAGCAGGGACAGGGATCAGCATTTCTTTGTTGCTGTACTGTGGGAGGTGAGTCTATGACAAGGTAACACCAAGGGCAATGAGGGTACTCTGGGATGTGTATTCAGTGCTGCTCTCCTGCCCTTTGAAGCCCATTAATAACCATACCTTGTCTGTGGGGGGGAACAGGGGAAGGATGATTTTCTCCATTTCCCCCCCCTTTTCCTCCTTCAGGCCTGTTCCAACAGCTTTTGAGCATTTTTAATTCCCTTTGGATGGTAAGAAAGCCTGTTCCTGTTGGTCTCAGTGCAGTCCTCACTGTGTTCAGAGTCACCTTTGGGGGCAGAACAGAGATTTCCAAGAAGGCCATTCAGGGACCTGTCCCGAGGGGGAATAGTCATGAGTGGCAGGGAATGTGCCAGAAAATTGGCCAATTTTTTGAGACATTCTCTGCTCCGGTGGTTTGGGAGTTCACCCCTGAACAACTGCAGACGCTGATAAAGTGACAGAATGTTTGCAAGGAGATGCTGTGTCAGCTGCAGAGATGAGCAGCTTACTGCAGTGTGCTGGGCCCTGGCTACTCTTCATTGCACACCAGTGGTCAGTGGAGAGCACCCTCAGGGGAGGAGGAGGAGGAGGAAACAGCAACAGCACCACGGCCACGGCAGCTGCAGCTGAGCCAGGGAACAGCCCGTGCTGGGAGCAGCCACCCCTGCAGGGAACAAGGAACCTAAGAGAAAACCAGCTCAGTTAGTGAGGGATGGCAGAGCAGGGCCCTCAGAACAGGGGCAGGAGGCAGGGCCAGAGAAAATCACCTGGTCCACGTCCCCAGGTGAGCTGTAAGATGTGTGAGAAAGCCCAGCCACCAGTTAGGTGAGCCCCTGGCGACCTGGCTACTCCAGTGCTGGGATATCCTGGCCCATATGGAAGGGGATGGTAGTGAAGCCAAGCAGCTGGGACCCTTGTCCTGGGATGTGAACATTGACAAGGGCATTGGGAAGAGCACAAAAACTCTCAGGCTCTGCAGGCAACTCCTGTCAAGTGTGAGGGAAAGGCATTGACCCAGGGATGATCAAGTAGTGCATTGAGACAAGCAGAACACCATGGAGCAAGGTACCCAGTATCTTGGAGAGAATTAGTGGTGCTGGAGGCAATCTATAAGGGTTCAAATGATGAGCAATCCCCTGTAAATCCAGGTGAAGTCCAGTGTACACAAAGTCTGTGGGAGAAGTTCTGACAGAACATGCCAGTGTCATATGGCAGGTCATTGGCAGTGCTGTCATGGAAAGAAGAAGAACAAAGAGTAGTTATCAAACTTCTTTATCAAACTCCAGCTATATATGAAGTAATTTTTTTGCCCCCCCGCTCCCCAGTCCTGTGTCCTGTCCACGGAAAGACTGCCCAAGGACCTGCAGCAATTTCAAGAGGACTACCAGTGATTAAAAGAAATGTCCCAGAGCCCAGCCCTAAAACCTGGAGTCTCTGCTATTGGAAGCAGGAACCTTCTGCTTGAGAGAGAGGGTAGGTGCACACCACGAGTAACCTTTGCTTTTCCCTGCATGACTATGGAGAGCACATAAAGAAGTGGGATGGAAAACCCACCTTTGCCCTGGCAGCACAGGTACAAATGCCTTTCCCATTTCCTGTGGGCAAGTCCTCAGACACAACAGGAAGGCTGATGTTACTTCTGATCCTCTTGAAGGATTCCAGTTCACGTTTACAAGAAGTGAGCAGTGAGTACCATGATGAGAACTAGAGGGACCCCTGTCTCCTGCCAGGTGGAGGAAAGGGACAATCTGATCTATTGGACTGTGTGGATCCAGTGGCCTGGCATGGGATATAAAGGCTTTAATTGACACTGGTGTACAAAGCACCCTGATGCCATCAAGATATGTAGGGGCAGAATCCATCTGTGTTTCTGGGGTGACAGGAGGATCCCAACAGTGACTGTGCTGGAAGCTGAGTGAGCCTGACTGCCAACAAATGGCAGAATCACCCCATTGTGACTGGCCCAGAGGGCCAGGACATCCTGGGCATAGATTGTCTCAGGAGAAGGTATTTCAAGGAGCCAAAAGGACATAATTGGGCTTTTGGGATAGCTGCTGTGGACACAGGAAATTAAACAGCTACAGCTCACATAGAAAAATGTACCAGTAAAAAACGAATTGCTGGACTGCCCCTTCTCCTCATTGCCTATCAATGCACCAGAAACACTGGGGCTGTGCACTCTTTGTGCCAGCTGTATGTAGGGTCTCATTCTCCTACAGTCTGGTGAGTCCATGTGCCAATTTGAAATCTCCAATAACCCCTGGAATAAGGTCCTAGAACCAAAAGAAAGTGCTGGGCATCACCTTGTACTTGCAGCCTGTGCACACCCTGGTGCTGTTCGGTTTCCTTCTTTATGTACCTTCCCATTCTTTCCCTCTTACAGACCCAAGATCCCAAACAGTTTACTGACTGCTCCCATACTAACAGTGTCCCAACAAAAAGCCCGTTTTTGTGAATTTTACCTTCCCCGTTGCAGTTGCTTAGCTCCACACGATGGCGGCAGTGTAGCTGCAAAAGAGATAAATGTCCCGATTCTGCAGAAGCGATGAGTTCTGCACATCCCAAGCTGAAATTGTCAGTACTGGCAAAAACCAATGTGCCAGGGCAGAAAAGTTCGTCTGGCCTTCAGATTCCATTTGAAGCCCTTAATTCACATCACACTCTAGCAGCATTCACTCCCTCTTACCTCTGGCAAACTGCTGTTCCATGGGAGGAGAACCTGGAGATCCAGTGGTTGTAAGTGCTGATCATAGGCTGCCCACCGGACGTGAAGGCCAGCAACAGCTTTCCAGCCTGGCACCTGTTGTGTTGGAGCAATCCTTGGACTTATTCGAGTTTTGAGCTGAGCCTGAAATTTCCAAAGTGGGGTCCAGGATCTGAGTGACAGTACCATTCCTTAGGAAATACAGAACATAATGCCAGTGTTGCTGCTGCAGATCACAAGCTTCCAAAGGAAGGTAAAGGCCAGCAAGAACTTTGTTCTAAAATGGTTTTTGTGCAAACAACCCTTGGATGTATTCAAAATTGCAGGAGGTATCCTGAAAGAAAGCAACAGTTCTTTTACATGGGAAGGAAAGCACCTGGACCATGTGTTCCATTAGGAGAAAATAACTTACCCAGGGGAGGTAAAGCCCAGCAACCCTTCTTCCCTTTGGATCTATTTGTCAGAGCTAGTGTCCTGAATGTGAATCACATCACCTTTCCTTGGAAATATAAACAAGCTCATCCTGCAGATGAGAGGCTGCCTCACAGAGGTGAAGGCCAGCAGCTGCTTTCTGTTCTGGAACCTCCTGTGTGGGATCATTCCCTGGATGCATTCAGTTAAGCAGTGATATCCAAATTTGTAGGAGGGAGAGAGAAATGGGGTGAAACAGCCTTCCTGGCCAAGGAGAGCACCTTGTCTGTGTTTTTTGTATAGATGGTAGGCTGCCCAGAAAAGGTAAACAGCAACAAAACCTTTCTTCTTGGGACATTTTTTTTTTTTGGTGAGAGTAATCCTGTGCCCTATTTAGTTTTGAAGATTGAATTTAAATTTTGCATATACCCTCCAAAAAGTGAATGGTATCTTTCCATGTGAAGGAAAGCATGTAGCCCCAGTGGTGGTTGAAGTCACCAGGCTGCTCAGGAGACCTAAAGCCAGTAACAGTTTGTTCTCTTGGGACTCCTGTATAGCCTCAGTTTTGGAACCCATTAAGATTTGAATGCTGTATTTCAGTTTTGGATGTGGGCACCAGAAAGTGGATGAGACTATATTTCCTTGGGCAGAAAAGCACTAAGCTCAATATTGTTGGAGCAGATGACAGTCACCCAAGGAGAGAGAAGGATCAATATCATCTTTGTGTTCTGGCATCTTTTGTCTGGGAGCAATCCCTGGATGTCTTTAATGATGGTGCTCAGATTCAAATTTTGGAGGAGGTATTCTGAAATTTATGGCAGCACCATTCCACTTTGCAAGGAAAGCACTTAGTCCCCGTGGTGGTGGTGCAGATGAGAGGCTGCCCAAAGGCCAGCACAAGCTTTCTGTCCTGGCACCTTTTCTTTGGGCTCAAAGCCCAGACTGATTCTGTTTTGGAGGTGGTAACCAAATAGGGATGTTGTCATCTGAAGACTATGAGAATAAATAATTTATTTTGCTGTATCTGGTTTGCTATCCTTGATCTTGCAGGACAAAGACAAATTCCCACCAACACTGAGACTAATGTGCATTCCTTCCCAAATAAAAGTAGTGACATCCTATTTCAGAATCTCACCTCTGGAATTTGCAGCTGAGCTCCAAAATTGAATATGTTCAAGATTTGCTCCCACACAGAAGGTTCCAGGACAGAAAGATGTTTCTAGCCTTTACCTCCATCAAGCAGACCATCATCTGGAGCACCCTAAGTGTCAATACATGCTTTCCTTCCCCAGGAAAGGTGCCTCCTTCAGGAGCCCACTTACCCAGTTCTGCATGCTACCTGCAGAATTATGGAGTACATTGCTCTCACACAAAATGTGCCAGGACAGAAAACCCTTCCTAGCCTTTCTATCCCATGAACAGCCCCTCACCTGCATTGCCAGCACTGGGAGTATGTGCCTTCCTTCCCAAGGAAAGGTGCTGTCATCCTCCTTCATGAGCCCAACACTGAATTTCAAAACTGAGCTCCAAAACTGAACATGTCCAAGGAGTGCTCCCATACAAAGGTTTCCATGAAAATAAAATACTCCTGGCTGTTAACTCCCCATGGCATCTTATTATCTGCACCACCAATAATGGGGCTAGGTGCTTTCCTTCCCAAGGAAAGGTAATTTGATCTTTCAGGAACCCACTCCAGAATCTCGAGACCACCTCCAAAATATGTCTGGGGATGGCTCCAGCACAAAAAGTGCCAAGAGAGAAAGTTGTTCCTGGCCAAGAACCCTACAAATCTGCACTACCAACACTGGAGCTGGGTGCTTTCCTTCCCAAGGAGAGGTAATGCAATCCTCCTTCATGAGTCAACCTCTGAAATTTGGATACCACCCCAAAACTGAATAGCCCTGGGGATTGCTCCCACAGACACAATGCCAAGAGAGGAAGATGCTGCTGGCCTTAACCTCCCTTGGGCAACCAATGATCTCCACACCAATACTGTGGCAAGGTGCTTTCCTTCCCAAGGAAAGGCACCACCATCATGGAATTTTCTCCTCACTTGCAACGACAGTATCCACAAGAAAGTTTAATGCAAGAGATCAATTTGCCTTCTACAAACCTAGAAACTCAGAGCTGCATGGTACTACATGAAAATGTGGAGAGTTCACAAAGGGAGTCGCACACATTCACAAAATCTTCCTTTTTGAGGTCAACACATGCTCTGCCTTTTAGGGGAGAGACAGCTCCCAGTTCTCCCCTTAATGCACTGCTAGAGATGGATGGTGAGAGCTGGTTTGAACAGGCACACCCCCTCTGATGGCAAATCTAAGGGCATACAAGCCTCAATACTTCTTTTACTTAAAATCTACTGCTCTGAACTGGCAGGTCTGCACTACACAATTCCTGTCAGCCTGGGATGTAGCAGAAGGGAAACACCAAAGGACAAAGCCTGCAAAAGAACCTCCCCTCACACAGTTCTGTTGTTGCCCATTAGTCTGAAATTTCCAACCAATTCAATGTAAAGAACTGGTTGGAAATTTCTCTTTAAGAATGTGAAGTCTTGTTAGTCCACCACAAAACTGAAATAGTAGATTTTTATAACTGAGAAGACCACGACAAATTCTGGTATTCTGTATAACACAAAGCACAGAATCTAATTCAGTCCTTCATCCACTATTTTGATTTGCATGTAAAAAGGTTTACTGTAATTCTTGTAGAGGGAGGAAAAAAGAAAAGACATAAAAGCACAGAAATTGTCAGTGTTTTTAAAGTCCTTAAAAACGCCTGTGAAACAATTCACAGGACAGATTTTCAGCAAGAACAATGACAGGTCCATAGGATTTTTGGGATAACATCTGGATAGATGCAGGTTAGCAAAGTTTCATGGTTTTATAGGTAAGCAGGACTGATTAACTTCAGAGACCAGAATAAGAGTCTGAAAATTCTATGTACCTTTTAAGATTCCTACATTCACACACCATGTGTGAAAAATGGACCAGCCCAACAGACAGCTGTCAGTGATATTCCCCAGACTCCCATGGTCTGCTATTAATCCACTCTGGGGATTCTGTGACTTCTGTTGTCTTTTATCCCTGCACCTGTCCCCTGTTTTTTAACCTTCTACTTTGTTAAGAATAATAATTTCACACAGTTGGTAGCTGATTATTCTGCATTCAAGTAAATATTTTAAATATGGGTAGTTACAATTACAACAAGCAATTATGTAACAATACCAACCAACGGTGTTATTCATTTAAATTATTTAAATTAAATTTTCACTGCCACCTAAAAGTATCTGACAGGCCTGTATAAGTGCAACCTGATGGGGCTCCATCTGAAGGACTTCAGTGGATCCTGTATTAAAGCAAATCAAGTGTGTTTTTAACAAGAGTCAGAGTAACAGCAATGAAAACTCAGAACCAACAGAGGCTGTTCACTGAAAATCCTTCTTATTTCCTAGGTCATTGCCTGAAAAAGTCCCAAATGTTGCCAGGCTGACATGAAATGTATAGTCTGATTTATCACCACTGGGCTGAAAAATAAAATTGCAATATGACTTTGAAATGTTGAGCCTCTCTCATCACCAAATACTTCTAAACAAAATCATGCCGGTTCACCTGAAAGCTTGAGGCTTATGACCTTCAACAAGTTACTTAAGTTGAACATATACACATTCTGGGGTGCTATTTTGATTACTGAGTCTTGTGTCTTCCCAAATCTCTCACTTCCATCTCCTCCTTTTCCACAGTAAATATGAAAAAATAGATTATAAAAAATTTGGAAACCTTGTTAAGGTATCATACTGAATTCTTACCAGACTATTAACATATACCAAGAAAGCCTTAAATGTTATTTCTCAAGTTAACAAGATATATTCAACTTACTTGTATTGCTATATTATTCTCAGTAATTACTTATTTGTTAACCATTTTTAGGGCTTTTATTTTAAATTTTGCCTACCTTGGCTCTGTCATTCATATGAAAAAGCAGGTTGTCCACATGGCAAATTTAATCTTCAGTAGGTTGAGAAGAATATTCACGTATTTAAGAATATGCAATTAAAAAAGAAAATCAACAGAACAAAATACACTCTACTGAGGAAATACCATCAGTAATTTAGTAGATACCAAAGTTTGGTACAATTACCTCTCTCTGTAGATTTCAGCTTTGTCTGAAGAATCCTAAGCTAAGCCTATTAAATTTATAAACTATAAGAGATTAATTTGCTACCATTTTCACAACTGTTTGAGCCTTAACTGCATAAATGAATAATGCACCAGTAGAGACTTTCACAGCAGAAAACTTACACAAAATAGAAAAGCCTTTGTAGAAAGGATAGTGGTTTTATTGCAGACTTAGAAAATATCGAATTATGAAAAATACAAAATCAACTGTTGTAATTATCTGTTTATTTTACAATCTGTATGCCATCATACCCATATGGCTTTAAGATAGTCTGTTCAAAGTACTTTAAAACATGCTTTAACAAAGTATTTTACAATTTCAAAAACGAGTATTTCTTTACTGGAAGAGAAAAAAATAAAACCAAACTCCAAAAACATTTTCCTGAGAATTCTGTATCATAAAATTGTCATTCATTCGTAACATTTGCAAGTTGATGATACAGGCTTATAGAAGTCAACATGCAACTTGTAGGTCTATGGCATTAAATAAATACTTTAAAAATTACTTAGATGCAGCTGGTCAGGCAAAATCCTACTCTCAAACTTCATCAAGTTCCTATCAGGTTTAAAAACATGATGTTACTTTTATCATAGGTCAGTGACTGCCATGATTCCTGCCCTGGAATCCCTCCACCATCAGCTCTATGGAATTCAGGCTGTGGCTGATCCCCAGACTCCAGAGTGGAGCACAACTCTTCAGGGATATTCCAGCCTCACACTTGCTCATCACTGACCTTGTTTGCCAACATCTGCAGCCAAGTGTGTCAGGGCTTTGGGCCACTGGAGAAGCTCCCAGACAGCCATTCCCTACAAAGATGCTCCACCTCGTTAGAATAAGGACTGACCCCAAGGAATTCCATGTCCAACTAGGTGCACTATTAGGACAATGTTTTAATGCCATTGTCCACGTCATTTCAGAATATCACCAGCTTTAAAAGTAATAGCAGTTATCAACAGTAGAGGTTTGGGCTTTGAATTTTGTTTTTTATTGTTTCTTGTTGGTTTGCTTTTTAAACAAAATGGAGAGATAAGAGCAAAATGCTCCTCAAGGTGGCAGCATGGGAGGGAGACAGGATTAAATTAACCAGGAATCTACAGAAACTGAAGAAAAAGCCCAGAGAGCTTCATAAAGTAATACATATACAGGATCATCATATCTCAATTATGTCATTTAAAAGAATTTCAATCCAATTATCATGATGTCTGCCATGTAGTATTTATTTCTGAATTTCAATTACTGCAAGCATTGTGATTTATACAAGCTAGGAGGCATCAGCATATTTTTTCCCTTAAAAAAGTAATGGTATATGATGAAAATCCAAGGATTCACCAGAGATTTGAATCAACTTTCAGTCCCATAGGTGAGGTAGTGTAGTCATTTGTGTTGCGTGCTGGTTATGAGAAGTCCTGTTGAAATCTTGTAATTTTTAAATTTTTGTTTTAAATAAGTGGCTTACTGTATTTGTTAATGCTATGTTACCTATGGATGGTGGGGAGAGGAAAAAAAAAGAGCCTTGCCAAGAACAAGTTGTGCCTTGCTGCAAGGTAAAACTGAAAAGCAGTATTTACAAGGGCCATTGCTTAGTTGCTGCCTACTGTACATGCACACAAAGACACAAAAAGCTAAAACACATTCTGAGGTAGGAAATGAAGAATTCCACTGGCTTGTACAAGATTCTTCATGTTTTGTAAACCAGCAAACCCAAAGTTTTCTGTGGTGAGGTTCAATACTTAGTTCTGGTGTGAGAATAGCATCTAAATAACAAAGCATCATTGGTATACAATATGCATCCACTGCTATGTAAAAATCTAGAAAATGGGGATTATTTTCAGCAGCTGAATTTCTCCTTCACAAAGTAATAAAGGAAATATCTCCAGCTCATTTCTTCAATAAGCTTTTTATATATCTATGCTAATAGCACAAGCCATTGAAAATATACTACAAGTTTAGCCATAAAGTATCCTGAAGATTGATTCTGAAATAGAACGTTACTGGTCCCAGTGATCAGAGAACAAATATTTGTAACTTACTTTAGGCAGTTAGG
Organism: Melospiza melodia melodia; assembly: GCF_035770615.1. NCBI lineage: Eukaryota > Metazoa > Chordata > Aves > Passeriformes > Passerellidae > Melospiza > Melospiza melodia. Next base: position 24,463,426 of record NC_086195.1, read on the forward strand.
CACTGAAAGAAAAAAGTGTGGCCTGAATACAAAAAAAAAAAAAAAGTTTGTCCTTAGACTTTCACAATACTTAGATTCCAACTTGCCACAAAGAAGCAGCAAGCCTGAAGGTGCTAGGACAGGAAGTCCCAATACAGCTGTGAGTTTTAACAAGCCTATGGGATTCAGATGCCAGAGGACTCAATGCACACTCATCCAAGAATGCACCAGTTTCAGATCTCTGCCTTCCACAGCATATTGTTATTCCTCCCACTAAATTTAGAATAGAGCAGAATGTGGCAGCACCTCTGCTGCTCCAGTTCTTTTAATTCTGGACTAGAGTGACAAGACAAAATCACTTATTCAATAAAAGCCTACTACTAACCAATTCTACTACCAGTAGTAGTAGCTCACTACTTTAATTTAGTCTTCTCTGGGACAGGGAGAGGAACAGCAGGAAGCAAGAAGCTATTCCAGAGTGCACTTCTCAAAATCTCTTCATCCTGTCATGTAACTCAGCCCATCTACAAAATGAACATTTACAGAGCTATGTATGCTTCTTAAGGTTTGTTCACCAGGAAAAAAGAAATCTTAGAAGAATTCCAGGTACAGAAGTCATTGTGCATAAACAGCTGTCAGGAGGCTTTCCTTAAAATGCAGAGTGGCATTAAGTACTGTGGCATAAATCAGAATAGGCTGCTCTATACATGAACAAAACTTCCTCACAAATAAGCACCTGTGCATGGAATTTGTACTTTCCAACAGCTTTCCTGAACCCTCCTTGGCATCACCACACAGAAAAAGCTCCAAGGCTGACACATACAAATTACCTTCTGGAACTACACAGAACAAACCCAAAGCTTGTTTCAAAAGATTAAACTTCTATCTTCTCTCTCACTCAGTAAGTTACATTCCAATAATGCTCAACTTCTAGTTGCAATGTTGAGAGGCTGGTAGTGGGAAGGAGAGATTCATTCATCTGTAGTGCATTTGTCAGTCATTTGCTGGCAGAAGTCTGTGATGCCACTGCTCTGCCCACAGGGCTCCAGGAGTGATGTTTGCTCCAATGTTCTGGCAGGAACCGCGTGCAGTTCTTGGCCTTGGTCGTACGTGGCCTCACACACGCTTTTGACACACTGGTAACAGGAACTCTGCTCAGCTGTGGGGGTGACACCTGAAAGACCATTTGCTGATTCTACAGATGCTGGTACCACAAGCTCACTATCAGATGGAGCTGTTTGTTCTCTTTTTGGGAACAAAAATGAGAGTGGACAATCTGAAGAAGAATATTTTGCAAGTATTTGTATTTGCTCTTGACTCAAGGCTGCTTCCTTACACACCTGCTGGCAAAGTCCAGTCAGATTCTGCTTTGTCTCACCCAGAGTTGATAAAATGTGGTTTCTTTCCTTCAGCAAATTCTCCTTCTCATTTTGCTGCAAAAAGAAAAACAGTACTTTAGTCTACATTTCAACATAAGAACTATGGTTTATGCTCCTAGCAAAGCTAAACCAAGACTTTAAATACTCTGGTCTGCTGAAACAGAAGTAATTTGGCATTAAGAAAGAAAGCAGCAACACAACCAAACACATATCAAAAGGCCAATCTTAATCTCTCTGGAAATACCATCAGGTAAGGTATTTGATGTGGTTTTTCAGATATGCAGCTTTTTCCAAGCTCATACTGGCAGACAAAGGAGTAATTTGTAGTTACTGAGCAAATGAAACATAGCTGCACTTACTGTAAATATTCCTGAAACACAAGTTCTAGAGGATAACACAAACCATTACAAATGAACCAACAAACATTAAGCAATGTTCATAGAGATTCATATTTTAAAATTAAAATGCTGAAAAATCAAACATCATATTTTAACTATAGATACTATTCCACTAGGTGAAAGTAACTTCCATTCTCAAGAAGTGCCAAACCCACAACAGGACAAACAATGGAGTTAAGTATAGTTCCTAAATTAGATAGAAAATTTAAGACAGGTAAAGGAAAGAAGATGTGGTCAACAACTAACAACCTTGAGATAACATAGCAGGATTGTTCAAGCAACATGGCAACTCAATAATATCAAGTAGAAAAATGTAGCCTGTGTTAAATCAAGCTTTTATTTGGCTTCAATGTTGTGAATTTTTCTGAGGCTTCTGACAGAACTGGCTAAAGATGAAAAGACACTGATAACTAAGAACTAATCATGGAAACAAACAACTTTTTGAATAAAGTCAAATGATGAAATGACAAAGGACAGGAAACAACCAAGACCATCATGAAGATGTTAAATGAAAGGACAAAGAACCTGAATCCAAACATGTCACAACACATACATTTTTAATTCTGTAATTAATTAATTAATTAAAAGAAGATAGAGTTTTGAAGATATATAAGGCTTTAAATAGTTTTCAAGTTTTAATCATAGGGACTATGTGTTACATAGCTACTGTTATGTCAATTCACTCTTGGAAAGTTTTGTATTTTCACTCCTCCTCATATCCCCTTTTGCAGAGAAACCTCATACTGCAACCTCTACAACTTCTTTTGGAAAGAACTGATTAAGTTTAGGCAACATTTGGCAAGAGGAACAGTTGTTGCCAGTTCTTTTTGTCTAAAATTAGAAGAAAGAGGACTTGGCTAATAAATTTCTATTTGTCAGCATACTGGGAGCAGCTGTTAACCATAAAATACACCACACTGGAAAGGAGCCATCAGGGTCACTGAGTCCAACTCCTGGGCCTGCACAGGACACCTCAGGAGTCACACCCTGTGCTGAGAACTTTGTCCAAATGCTTCTTGAACTCTGTCAGGCTTGGGGCTGTGACACTGCCCTGGGGAACCTGTTTCAGTGTCCAACCACCCTATGGGAAGCCTAAACCTTCCATGACTGGGCTCTATGCTGTTTCCTCGAGTCCATGTCACTGGTCACAAAGAGATTGGCACCTGCCCCTCCAGAGGATGCTGAAGACCTCAATGAGGTCTCCCCTCAGCCTCCCTTTCTCCAGACTGAACAGACCAAATGCCCAGAGTCACCTCTTACAAGATTTCCTCCCTCCAGACCCTTCCCCATCCTCATGAGCCTTCTCTGGATGCTCTCCAATGGCTCAATGCCATTTTTAAACCATGGTGCCCAAACCTGCCCCAGCACTCGAGGTGAGGCTGCCCCAGAGCAGAGCAGAGAGGACAATGTCCCCTCCTGCCTGGCTGGCCATGCTGTCCCTGATGCCCCCAGGACATGGACGTCCCTCCTGGCTGCCAGGGCACTGCTGACTCCTGTTCAGCAGGCCATGGACCAGAGCCCCAGGTCCCTTCCTGCAGCTGCTCTCCAGCCTCTCCTTCCCCGGCCCATGCTCACAGCCAGGGCTGCCCTGTCCCAGAGCAGATTCTGGCTCTTGCCCTCATTAAACCTCTCGTGGCTGGTGACTGTCCAAGTCTCCAGGTGGTCCAGGTCTCTCTGCAGGGCCTCTCTGCCCTTGAGGGAGCTGACAGCTCCTCCCAGTTTAGTGTCAGTGGCAAATTCAGGGTGTGTTCCACTGAGTGCTGTGTGCAGGCTGTTAATGAAGGGGGTGAGGAGCACAGGGCTCAGGGTGCAGCCCTGCAGAACCCCACTGATGTCACCCAGGCACTGTCACCATTTGTTCCTGACCCAGGACCCAGCTGCTCTCCCCCACATGATGTGTTTACCCAGCTGTGGGCTGGACATTCTGTTCAGTAGGATCCTGGGAGAGCCTGTCCAAAGCTTTGGTGAAGTCCAAGAGGATCACACCTACCGGCTTTCCTAGATCACCCTGTCATACAAGGAAATCAGTTTTGACAAGCAGGACTTTCCCCTCATGGAGCTGTGCTGGCTGTGACTGATCCCTGCATTGTGCTCCAGGTGTTTTTCAATACTAACCAGAATAATCTTTCCCATTCTGTTAGGCAGATCATCTAATACCCTCTGGGTATGTAGAGGCACTCAGTTGTGTATTATGGACTGATGAAATTATCTGGACTGCTATTTAAAACAAACACGAACATGCAGAAATAGTTATTCCAGCATCAATTCCTCACCCCCCCTCTGAAGCTGTTGACAGGTTAATACATTTAAATATTATTGTTTTATTTTATCAGCATTATACTAATACTACAAAAAATGTCAGTTAGTTTTGAGGTCATAATCAACTGAGAGCTCTTTTGAATATCCTGGTAAAGAATGTACTTAGTTCTCTCACCTCACCCTGCTATAATATATGTAACGAGATCTCAATTACATTTTTCTTGCAGCACTGCACATCCTCTTCAGCTACAGAATCTTCTTCTGGAGACCAGTTGTCCTCTACTCTGCTCCCCCTCACAAGTGCCCTCATTTTAAAAGTTTCCAAGTGAAAAATCCAAGGATGGGTCAGGTTGGAAGGGACCACAGTTGGTGATCTGGTCTGACCTCCCTGCTCAGGCAGGGTCACCCCATTGTCCAGGAGAAAGTGATGAATGTGATGTATGTTCACAAGGAATGTGAACATACACAGGGCTCTGAAAGAGCTGTTTCTAACAAGTCAACATCTCCTAAAGCAGCCCTTGCATGCTCTCAAATACAGAACATTAGTGACCAACAAGAACACCCAGATTCACCTGGAAGGTCAATAAGCAAAGGCTATATGGGGAGGTAAAAAATGACTTTATCAGTATAGAAGATCAAAAGACATGATCAAAGGTAACTCTCCCAGATAACAGATTCAGCACTGAACAATATATTTCTTTAATATAAGCAGAACTTAACATAAGATTTCCAATTTTACAGAATCACTTGTGAGGGGAGGTACCTCAGCAGATCTGTAGTCTGATCTGCTGCTCTGAACAGAGATCAGGTAAGATCAGGCTGCTCAGGGTTTTGCTCAGTCATGCCATAAAACCCTCAAAGACAGCACATGCACAGCCTTCCAGGGTGAACTGCTCCACTGCCTGCCTGTCCCCACTGGAAGAAAAAACTTTCCTTACACTCAGATGAAATCCCCCTTGCAATTTAAGACCATGTCTCTTGTTCTCTTGCTGCCAGGTGCTCCCCCAGGAAGCTGAAGATCTCCCACTACCAAAGGCTCCATAACCTCAAGGACCCAGATATGGGCACAGATATGGGCAGGCAGCCATGAGGTCTCCCCACCCCTTTTCCAGGTAGAAGCCCCATTTCTTCAGCCTCTCACCACAGAAGTACTTCAGGCCTGGCCATCCCAATGGCCTTCACCCAACCCTCCTTCTGCCTGTCAATGTGCTCCTGGAACTGGGAGGGGTGAAAACCCAGCAAACAATTCAGTGTTACATGTGCCAAGGCAGGAAACAACCACTGCCCTCCAAAAGGGGCTGCACTGCTGCTAACACAGCCCAGGACACGGAAGGGCTTTTTTCCAGTCTGGACATGCTGCTGATCCCTGCCCAGCCTGCTGTCTGCCCAGGGCCCAAGGTGCCTGTCAGCAAAGCTACTTGCCAGCTGTCAGTCTCCAGCCTCTAGTCAGGCAGGGGTCACTCTGTTCCAAATATAGGACTTTTCCAAGAAACACACCACAAGCTTCTTCTGAGAGAGAAAAAGCTGAAGCAGCACCAAATAGAAACTAATACAAGACAACATGCTGCACATACTGAAAACCAGGATGAGGAATTGCAGGAAAAAGTATTTCCTAACTGGTAGTACAGAGTATTATCTACTTGTCAAGAGCTGTCAAACTATAGCTACCATTCTATTCCCTGTCAAAGCTGCATTACAGATGATACCATGAGAAGATCAAAGTCTAAAAGGTCTGAGACATGACTGACACAGAGAACAGGAACAAGGAGGAGCCATCATGCCTGAAGCAACCTGGATGTACCACACGTAGCTCCTCCATGACATCTCTTTTCTTCCATCCACCTGGAAGTCATGCCTGGACAGATCTTGATGTTTCTGTATTTGTGTACAGCTTATACAAATTTGATGATCTGTCAGGCATGGTCAACACCTCCAAACAGAGTCTTTCCAGGAATTTCTGAAGAAACTTTCAGCACAGTTGAAAAGAACATATGCAACTGGAGCATGTTTGTGCCTAGAGGATGATTCATATAACTCAGACCCCACCTCACAGTTCTCAAGACTCAACACTTATTATCTAGGCCTTGCACAGCGTTACCTGTCAAACAGCAGACATTCAGTCTGTTCCAGCACAGGGCCACAGAAAGAAGGATATTATGTTATAATTATTAGTCTCAAACAGCCACATGCCTAATCTTGCAGATCAACCTTTAATTCCCTGCCCGGGTATATTGCAAAATATTGACAGAGTTACATAACAGAAATGACAACATGATGACAAAACCAGGCAAAAAGTTCTGAAATGTCAGAAATGCAACTTCTCCCTTCAGTAAAGATATTATTAGTACAATCACCTGATTACCCTCCCTCAGAGAGCACCTTCTTCATTGAGCACAACCTGCTCTGTCAGCTTATCAGAGCTCTATGGCACTGCAAGCCTTCTTTCAAAGCCAATCTCCCCACTGCAGAAGTAGGAGTAGATGCAGTGAAAGATGCTGATCACAAGAAAATAAGTCTCCAGTCTGTGCAATTTGGCTCTAATTTTACTTTCCTTTTCACTTTGAAGTCAAAAAAGATGCAACATGATTGCTATTGTTCCAGCTGATGCAGATACCAAATTCAGGCACACCAAGCCTAAAATGCTCCATGGACAAGAATGAGTACAGTAGTCCTAAACAACTGAACTGTTTTGTGTACATGGTTATGACCAACTATGAAACTGAGATGAGAGTCAAACAAAGACTTATTTTTCTGAAAAGCCACTCAATTATCTTCTTGCCTTTGTTATTTTTACATAATCTTAACCTCAGATTACCTACATTTCTCTTAAGTTACATATTTATCTTTTTATTGCCTTCTTAAGGAGGAAAAAATATATTAACAGATGGCTGCTGAGAAATCTGGATGCATCAATTCCTTAGCTACAATCTTGATGCAACTGCTAAAAAGGCAAGCAACTTCCCAAGTTCTTCTGTATCTTCTGCCTTTCTGCAAGGGTCTCATTTTTAACATCCAAGACTCAGGAAACAGTTTGCCAGCCCATGTTGATGTGTTCCAAGAACAGAACTTACACAACTGACAATTGCGTAACCGCACACTTGATCATGAGCAATACCAGGAGCTGAGGAACAAAATCTTGCAGCAAGAAAGGGGAAGAGGCAAAAAGCAGTGTAGGATAACAGCCTGGGAATCATTCTGTACAATTCAATTCAAAGCTTATGGGTTTCAGAAACATCATTCACCAAAAATTATGCTGTGATGCAGGTTTTATTTGAATGGAAACAAGTCCAGAGAAGGAAAGATGCATGTACTTTAGAGCAAGGCTCAGAAAAATCTAGAACTGCAATCAAGTAGTTTTATATAAGACTGATAAAAGTTTAAGCTTGAGTAAATCACCCCAGTCTCAAGCTACTGCCAGATAGGCAGTCAAGATGTTTAGAGAAAGACATGACAAGAGCAATGAGTATTTATACATACCAGTTTTTCAATTTCAGATTCAAGATTTTGTATACAGTCCAGTTTTCTCTTGCGACATCGCTGCGCTGCAATTCTGTTTTTGCTTCGTCTTCGGATATCGTGAATGCAGTCCAATTGTTCAGGAGTTAATTTATGCATTTTCAGAAACGACTGGAAGTCATTTCTGGAAAGTGAGATAATCCTTTGTGCATTAAATGGCAGTTTTACCTAGAATGCGAGACACAGCTGTAAATCCAAGGTGGAACTGATATACACAAACACCAACAACTCAAGTTTCCATTTTAAGCATTCTTTACCACACAACTCATCTTTATTCCTACACCTCAGAGACAAGAGCAAACTAACACAACCACCAGATGATGGGATAAAATCCAGGGGATTCAACTACAGGAGCTCAAGCACAGGTGCCATAGAGTGTCTGCACATTTACACGAGATCCTTACAAGCAGACTCAGAGTAGGCTGAAAGCTGCTTGTGTGTACATCAAATGTGCAGGTGATCCACTCTAAGATGATGAGTTACAGTTTGGTAAGATACAAAACAGGGGTCAACACTCACTAATATAGTCTAAAGTTTTCCCAAAGCTGCTATTAAGACTGCATCCTGCATACATTTTTATACCCATGCTTTTTTTTTTTTTTCCTACAGGAAAAGTTCATCTGAAACAGGCATTTCCTTAAAATACAGAAATTATAATATTTGTCTTTTATTTTTTTAGTGTTGGAGAAGACAGAGGACCAGGCTCTGGCTGCTGTTATACATCCAAGCTACAAAAGCATTTGAGATCACTAAGTGTTGACTAATACTGAAAAACATATTTACCTTTACAAAATAATCACCATGGTTTTGAGTATCCAACTAAAGACATTTTATTTTAATCCTTACATTTGAGTATAGTAAGTAGCAGAATATGTCACCTTGCTGTGGTCAAAGATCTGAATTTAGTTTAAAAAAAACACAGAGAAATCTTTTCTCTGATTTGGCTACTCCTACTGGTGACAAACAGGCAAAAAATAATAAAAAAATCCCAGAGTACTGTCCTCAGCAGTGATACCACCTTCTCTGTCACATAAAGGTGAGGAATGTATTTAACCAATTCTGGCCTTTTGTTTAGCATTCCAGATTTTTTGTATTGATGGCATGTTCCACTTATGTTCAGTCTCAGTAAGGCCCTGCATCTCGAAAGACAAAAACTTCAGTGCTTTAAAAACAACTGAATTTTTGTAACACTGAATGATCTGCCATGCAGAGTTACACTGCAATTCCATGGTTCTAAGAACTGAGATGGAAATTGTTCCAGGTATATCACTTAGTGCTAGAGAAGGAGATATAATAATATCTCCTTCTTATTACAGCTACTGAAGCCAGCTTAAAAGCTTAATTGTCACTTCACATTAAATCTGAAGTATCATTTCTCTCTCACCTTCACCCCACACCTCAGAAAACTGGTAAATTTCTATTAAACAAACATTCCAAGAAGTTTAGAGTTTAATAAAATTCTAAACTGAAGCAGATAAAAGAAAAAAAAATCTAAGAATGAACCTTCATGCCTTGATTTAAGGCTTGCAACCTTTTCTGACAGTTGTTCCAGAAAAACCTTAAAAGATCTAATATGCAGGCATCTAACACTTCAGTATCTGACCAAAAATACTTTCATACTTTTATTCAGTCTCCCTGAATTAACAGTGACCTTCCATATAAACCTCTGAATGGTTATTTAAAGTTTCAGTTCCAGACTTTTTAAAAAAAGCAGCCACAGAAAAAACCCCAAAACAACAAAAACACAGAAAAACTCAGACTTTTTAATATGGCCTTAAAAGACTGGGAAGCAAAGGATACATCAGGATGTTCTTACCTCACATTCTTGTTCTCTTGCTGAACAGGATTCACTGTCCCCCTCAGTGTCAGTCTCTGAGTCCTCTCCCAAACTTATCACATAGTTATAGGGACACTGTTCTTGTTGCTGTCCCTGAACATAATCTCCACTGTTTATTTCAGAGCTGTTGGAGCATCCTTCAGTGCTCAGGTTGCTTATGAAAGGGCAATTGACAGAATTCAGTGTTGTAAAAGTTCGCTGAGGGCAAGGTTCAGGGCTTTCACTGATCCTGATCCCCAGCCACGGGCACTCTGATTTTTTCCCCGAGCAGGAGGGCTCTGAGTACTCTTTAGAAGGTGGCAAATGTACTTGACAGGCATCTGTGCTGGGAACATCACTCCAGAAGCCCTGGGCCAGCTGCTCTGCTATCTCTCTCTCCACGCTGCTTCGATCTCCAGCTGAGGTGATGTTAGAGGCTTCCCTAATGCACAAATCCACCTTTGAAGATGGGTTACCTTGACTTTCAGTTTTGTCATTTCCAGCTCCAGTACTTGACACAGTTTTTTCAGCTAAGACTGTGCTGTTTTGCATACTACTGAAATTCAAGTTACCATATTGCTCACAACTATGTAAAATAGACACAGAATTGAGTCCATGAGGTGCAGCAGAGTTTTGGGGGAAAGCAGCAAGATCCATTTTCTCCACAGGACATGACACATTCCGAGTTACAGAATCTCTCTTTGACTCTTCTTTTTTCTGAAGGCCTTCTTCCCCTTCCTCCATTTCTACCTGAGTCTCTTCACAGTTTGAGATCAGCTGCATAGGCACACACTCCTGAGCTTTTTGCATGCCATCATTATCAGGTATTTCCTTCTCAAGAGAAGCTGCAAATGGGGGTACCTGAACATCTTTAATACTGGAACTGGACTCTGAAGTATTAACTTTGTCATTTCCAAACGCTTTCTGGAATTTTCTATACTTTGGGCATTGGGAAGATAAGCTGGAAGCACTACCCCTTTCTAAATGTACAGGATCACAATTTTGATTGGCATTATTTTGGAGAACAGGCGATGATTTAGCATTTTCTTCATCTTTACAGGGCTTTGTGTCAGGAATTTGACTATATTCCTTTTCTAGAAGAGCTTCTACTTCATCATTTATTTCTAGGTCTCCATCATCCACATTGCCAGTTTTAGGGTTTGCTTTCTGACAATGCTGTGTGCAACACTTCTTCCTAGGACATTCCTGGAAGTCCAAAAATCTGAATTTGAGAAACTGAAAGCAGGACTCTTCAATGTTGCGTACACCCAAAAATTCTGCACATTTGCAAACTTCAGACACATTGTCTTTATTTAAAACAAGTTTTGCTGTATATGCAAACTGAAGCAAAGGACTAAATCCTTTAAGTGTTACCTATTACAAAAACAAATGAAAAAAAAAAAGATTAGTATGGTCAATTTGGGTTTAAACAGAGAAATACACAAATTTACCTGTCTTGCCAGCAGGACAGAGCACAAGACAAAAGCAGCAGACTTGTTCTATTGTGAAAACCTGGTCAAACTCATTCTGAAATAATTACTCTGATACAATTTTATAATGCACATTTTGTGAGCTTTCCTTACTGTGATCTGTCTCTTAAGGAAACATTCTCACAACGCAGTGCTTAAAGCAGAAAATATTGCTGTATACTGAAAATCAGTAACGAGGTTGCAACCTCACAAAGATATATTTCAAAGCAAGTTGTATACTAATTACTCTATAGTATGCTGCTGGTATTTAATTGTAGTTTTTGAAGAGCAATTACTGTTAATCACTTAGTCTTATGCACCATTTGTGGAAAAAAGTTTGAAGACAAGGAGTTTGACCACATATGATTATTTACTACTACAGCCACCTACTCCTTTCTTCTTCCCATAGATTTGAAGAAAGGCACTCAAAAATGGTACACCAAACAGAATTCTCAGTTTAAAGCCCCTTTAGAGCAAGTGATTTTAATTGAACATTTATGTCTTCACAACAGTTGCCTATCCAGGAACCCAGAGATAAACAAAAACTGGATCATTAGAAACTGTGCAAGATTCTACACACATGAAACAAAGTCTAAGGAATCAAGTAGAAAGCCACAAACAGATCCCACAAACAGATTACCAACTACAGGACACTTCCTTTAGTCTCTTCTCTGCAAATGAACAATAAAGCAGTATGTCCACTATTAATACTCAAACTCAAGTCCACACTCTGCTCCCCGCCTTTACTGAAATGATCAGTATTTTATGTTAAATAAAGCACTATATCAATGCATTAACTACACTGAATCCTTCTGCCAGCAAAATAATGAATTATTCATGCAATTCAAGAATCAGTTGAGGGTTTGTTTACTTTGGGGTTTTTTAGTAGTTGTTTGGTATGTTCTTTTTAAAGAACACAACACACAGTGAAGTTGATGAGATCTTCACAGAGAGCAGTCCTTTAAAACTCTCTGTAAACCCTTATGACCTTCCTAAAGAATTCTTAAAATAGCATTTGAAATATGCTTTGGAGGTTACACCACCACATTAATTCATCCTTCATAATGTGGGGAAGTAGAATGTCAAAGACAGTTTATCCATAAGCTGTCACCATGCTTTCAGACTTGGCGTAGTTAACAAAACAAAAACATAACAAACAATCAACAAACATTAACATACATAACAAACAAAAACATTAACAAAACATCAACAAAACCAAAGTGGCTTTACAAATAAGTAGCATTCATAAATGAAACTGAAAGAAAAAAATGCAATGTATTTTAAAATTGTACCTTCTTTCTATTTAAGGGAGAAACACTGCAAAAACTGCAATGATCAAGAGGGGAAAAACCCTCTACTCTTTTCACTTTCTCTTACACATTTCTGGCTACCTATGCTCAAGCAAGAAAAAAATCGTAGAAAGACTCTTAATGTGACTGACCTAGAAAAGCAACTCTTGCAGTAGTCATTTATCTAATTTTTATTTGGGATGGAAGTCAAAGAATAAAAACACTGGCAAAAAAACCAACAGACCCCAGACCAAGATGACAGCAGTTAGTCTTTACAATATAATATATATTAAATACTTGATTTAAAAAATATTTCTGGTACCCCAGATTGTGGGCTGGTGTCTTTCAGCTCTTAAATCCCCTGCTCTAAATCGTCAGCTACAAGCAGCCTCCCATAAGAGAGAACTGAACAAAGCAGATTAGAAGCACGGGCAGGTAGAATGCAGAAGGGAGTGACACTCACCTCTTCCGGCAAAGTGATGATAAGATCAGCGTCCACCTGGCCCACAATTCTGGAGAGGAAGTAACTGCTGCAAGCTGCAAGCACGGCTCTGTGAGCCCGGAATCGCTGATCCTCCACTAGCACGGTAACATCACAAAGGATGTCTTGCTTTCGCTGATCGTCCAGGCTGAGGAGTACATTGGTACTGTGCACTGAGGATTCGTAGGCAAACACCACGCTGTTGTTCTCACTCAGAGACATTCTGTATCACAGCTGGGGGTGTGAGGCTCAGGGGAAAGCATGCTTCTGTGCTTCACACCTGGGGAGCAAAGAAAATGTACCCCTGAAAGTCATGTCCGACAGGAACCCATTGATACTGAAACACGGGCACGATAAACGTGCACTGTTCTGGTCTAATTCTTCAAATTAGTACTTCAAATAAACACATGCTTGTGACATTCACAGTGCCCAAACCTTGATATGTACATCTTTACACAGCTTTTATAATCTCACAGACCAAAATATGCACTTCAGCAATAAAGAACTGCTCTTTCTTAGCCAAGTGATTCAGAGACTTAAATTAACTGTAACACCTAGAAATTATTCAAGTGATTCAGAGACTTAAATTAACTGTAACACCTAGAAATTATCTTTAACTCTATGAAAATGTAAAGAGAAATAAAACAAATGCATTAAACTAAAGTTCACCAAAATACTATGTGAGCTACTCCTGTTTACTGATTCACCTAATGCAGACTAAAACATATGTGCTCTGTCTTGTTTCAAAAGTATTTTGTCTGCTAAACCAATCAGGCATTGGTAAAATACCCTGATTTTCTAGTAGGTTGGTGTTTTCTTTTAAAATTTGAATTGTCTAACTGCCTTAATGCAATCTTTTTTCTCCCTTTTCTTTCATGACTACTTGATTTGTCATACTTGTTGCAAGTTTGCTTTCCCAGTGGATCATTATGATTCAGATCACCTGGCAACAGAATAGTCTATCTTCTGAAAGTTCTAAAATAATAATACTCACTGGATAATAAACAGTTAAAGTTATACAATATTTTAAACCTTGAAATATATAATGGTTCTGAAGATTCTTAAATTTGCAGAAAAATAGAAGGGCTAGGGAGAAGGCAGTTCTGCTAGAGAGTGCAAAGTTTGAAAGTATTTCCAAATCTGATCTTTACACCATATTTCACTTTCAATTGAGCCCTTCTTCCAATTAAAAGGAACAAAAAAGATTACGAAGAAGTGTCCTTGCTCAATCAAGAAACCACTTAAGTCAGATTTGGAATTATCCTGCAAAGAAAATCTGGTGTTCCTAGGACACGTTATACCTTAACAAAGCCACCATTGAGATTCCACTTGAGCGCAGAGTTCCCGTAACTGAGCGCAGCTGTGCAGACTCGCTGCAGCTGACACGGCACTGCCTCATCCCTGCATTGCCCAACAGAGGCTGCTGCCGTCTGCCAGCTCCCAGCAATAATGAAACTGTAGCCAGTGCAAATCCTCGGCTTTCAGGTGCGGGGGAACTTTCACAACACGGGGAGTGCACAGGGCATGGACATATTTAAACACACTGGGAAAAGCAACCACGCTGTGCTCCTGGTTACTCACTGCCCCAGCTATTCCCATGGCACACAGGCATTCTGAGGGAACTTGGGAACAGAAAGAGGAAGAAAAAGATCCCCATTTCCAGTGGCAACAGCAGCACAGCACTAGTCTGATCCCCAGAGAAGTGCAGAGCACATCAGCACTCCCTGCCTTCCCCACTCCCTTATGGAACACTGCTTAACTTCACCAACATGTTTGGTGAAAACAGAAGTTTTGAGAGGAAAATCCCTAAAGTTCCACAAACCTGAGTTTTTCCCTCTAAGAAGTGGCAGAGGAAAGTGCAATATACCATGCACTGTTAATCCTACAGGGCTTATTTTTGCAAGGAAAAGTTTAAATGTTTTCATATACCTAATAACAAAACTACAGATTCATAAACTTAGGAAATATTTAATTTCCAGTCAATTTACATGGGAACTAAATTCCTCATGGAACTGCTATTCATGAAATTCTACTTTTATAAGAGCTTATGAGAAGTAACCAGTGCAATATAAATTATATATTCCTAACTGGATTGCTCTATAGCCTAAATTACCATATTGCTCACATCTTACAGCACACAGAGTTTAATGAAGTATAACTGTGTATTTGTTACAAGGTGAAAAAAACCCAAAACTCCAAAAGGGAACAGAGGATAAACCAGAAAAATTGCAGACTAAATCCACTAAATCTTCCCTGTGGTGGGGAGCACAGGGAAGTACTACAGACACATATTCTGGGTGAACACTTAGGCAAACCCATGAGGCAGACCATAGTCAGACAAGCCTTAAAGTGTTCTTATCTTCTATGAAGAAAGAGCCCTCAGACAGACAACACATACCATAAATGCTGCTTTCGGGTTTTTCCTGATAAAATAATCAATTCCAATATCCAGTTCAGTTCATTACACTTCCATAGCACAGAAGGCTAAAAGGCACACTAGTTTATTTCTATTTCTATAGATACAGACAAATTAATACAAAGAAGAGTTAACCCTCCTTCTCACTTATCTCTGCGAGACGCACACCATCCTTTCAAAATAGCTTGGGGACAACTTGGAACACTGAGGGAAAGCTTCCAATGTTTCAGTTGCCAAAAAACCCCAAAAACCCACCAAAAAAACCAAAACTCAACACTGAAACACTACCTTCTGTCTCTTGAGAAGTGAATGAAATACTTAGTTTGAGCATAACTCCATTTGACACTTTACTCTGACAGAATGTTGTATTTCCTAACTGCACTTCATCAGCCAAGTTATGTCCCCTCTGTATTTAAACAGGATGACAAGTCTGAGGTATCCATAATACAGCATGGAGCATTTAACAGGCATTTCAAACTTTAGGAGAGCCTTTAAAAAAAACTCCAGAAAACAAAAAAAATACCACTCCTACACTACACTCAAACACTAAATTCCTCTCAGCCTTTGTAAAATTTAGGTACTCAAATACAGTAAAAAGAAATCCAAAGGTAAAGCATCAGAAAATTGAAAATGCTGGTGAAAACAAAAGCATGAAATGGGAAAGAGAAAATGCAACCACTGTAAAAAGCTGTTACACTTAAGAATTAACAGAGGTCAAACTTGTGAATTCTGTTTTCCAGTTGTGTAATAAGGGCAGGGTTACACATTTATGATAGTATCTGTCACAACAGCCAACCAGATTTTCCACAGCAGTGTGAGAACAAAATAACCTCTCTATAACCAGATTTGTTCTGCACACATCCACAACAAGAACACTTCCTGTCACAGCAAAGAGAAAAAGTACATCTCTTCTGTAAATGGTTTAATTTCTCTTCTACTGTAACTGCTCTTCTAGAACTCAGAATTCTTAAAATCAGTTTTATTTATGATTGGGTGGACAAAGAGGGGAATAGGTATGAAGCAGAGAAAACAATTAATTTAAACTTACAAGTTTGTGCTGCAACTGTCATGAGGACAGGCCTTCTAGGCTTTTCTGTCCATTTTATGTAATTTAATTTTCTACAAATATTACTTATCAGGCTCTTTTTTCCACTCTCAGAAATATTATTAATATCAGCAAGAAGGTATTAAAATGGAAAACTGATACTAAAAACAATAATAACAAATCATATCCTTGGAAAGCAGCCTAAAACTCCTATAATGCTATTTGTATTTTAAAAATAACTTTCAATCAAGGAAAACTAAAAGTAAGCACAGATAAATTAGAAAAGCATTCCACAAGCAGCTGATTGTATGTGGAAATCACCTCACAAAGGAGGTGCCAACAACCACGTGACTGAATGCAAAAGATGCTAAGATAAAAAACCATGCAAGAATATTATTTAAGATATTTGTAGCAGACATTGCCATAAAAAAATATGGAGAGTCCAAAAAGATCTTCCAAAACTTAAAATAGTTCTTATAGCACAGGTTGGAAGGATTACAGAAGCAACACCATGAAAGCTCACTTACAAATGCCCAGTTTGTGGAAGAAAATGAATAGTGTGAGCATTCCTCAAATTCCTCTCACCTGAAACCCTGCACACCTAATAACCTCACACTCTGGAGACTGAAAATTAAAAAAGCTTGTGAAATAAGCAGACACACATGCCAGTACAAAACCTACATGAACACTTGAAGCACAACCAATCGAGTTCTGCTCTGAGAACACAACCAAGCCTGCTACTACAAAGCTTTCATTCTTTATCACTGATCTTGAGATAAATAATGTTTTGCATAAGGACAAAAATATTTCCTCCTAAGTACCAGCTAGAAAACTTTATTCTGCTTTATCAAAGAAAAGTAACTAAGAGAAGTAACTCCATTTTTTCTCCCTACTAGTATACAATTATGAAAATTATGCCCAACAGTTACCTGCAAAATTGCCACATCTTCAGTAAATTTAGACATCTCTCCATCTAAATGGCTATATATATATATATATTTATTTATTTCCAAAGAACATAGAAATACTTATCTTAATGGCAATCAGCACTGCAGCCACATTTTAAAAGGAATACACATTTAAGTACACAGTAGAGACACCAAAGCAAGATGCTTACCAGGACTCATTGTAAAATACATCTCATCCAAGGCTCATTTTTCTCATGCATTCAAAGTCATTCATGACCTTATTACAGGAAGGTAATAGTGAGGTACAGGGAGTGTAAGGTACTTTAAAATTAGGCTGCAGGTTTGCTAATCTGAGTGCTTATACCTGGTAACAATTACTGCTCTTTACTAGCTGACTGGAAAACAAAGATAGATATAAAAGAATCACTTGGTGCAGATCCTCAGATAAACCATAAAGTCTTCCCATTGATAGTTTAAAAAAAATATTACAAATATGAGAATCATGATGGTTGAAATCAGGCAAAGCTAAAGCTATAAGGAACTGTTGCTGCTAAGTTACAGAAGAAAAATAGTAGTAAGAGAGGTAACAATGTTGAGGAATGTATCCAGTGCAGATAAAGTACCAGAGCAGGAACAGAGTGCCAGAGTAGAACTCAAAATAATGTGATGTATTCCTCATCCACACAAAAATCCCACACAAGGCAGACAAACTTTCATCCAAGCTCAGCACCACCACCACATATAAGAGGACACTCAACATCTTGTGGACAAATAAGTGTTCTGGAAGAGTTGAAGGAAGCTAAAAGGCATCAAATTGTCATTGAAGCTGACAAAAGCACACACATTTGTATATATGTTTACCAAAATGCTTTTTGAACACTCTGAATGTTTCAAGTGTCATTAAAAATACTAAATCAGAGCACAGAAACCCATGAAAATCAATGATATCTTTATTACTTTGAAAACTTAGACTTTCAGGAAGAACAGCTAATTACATTTTACAATCTTCACTCTTCGTGCTAAATCCAAGGCCCTGGAAAATTAAATTCCAGTATCTAATGGTCACCAAGATGCACTGGGAACACCAAATCCAGAGGCAGCACCCATCTCCTCATATCAAAGTTTGTCTTCTAAATTCTTTTTTCCCCTCCAAACTACAGGTTTTTCAAATTTAGGAAGAAACAGACTGAAGAGCAGCGTAAACCAGAGGAGGTTTTGATACAGAAATCCTTTGACACTGTCCCTCTTCTCCTGTTCAGCTGAGGACCTGGCACTGCAGTACGCCTTGCAGAGCAGCTACTCCTATCCAGCAGGGCCTCCTCTGTGACCAGGAATTTCCAGCTGCACATTGAAGAAGAGAGGACTCATCCAAAGGCATCCAATTAACCCAGTCTAGGGTTATTTGACCCAGTCCAGGATCCAAACCCAACAATCGTCTCAAAAACTCACTGCCATATCAAACACAGGAATCTACCTTGTTACCATCACTTGTAACATACCTAAGAGCAATAAACTAGCAAAAATGGATCTGTGGTCCTTCTGTTTTAAGCCATAGTTCTAGCAAGAGCCAAGCAAAACCACTTGAGCTACAAGAGTTACATCCTATGAGCTCAGTGTTCTTTTAAAGAGCAAAAGCCTCTTATTTTCTATTGGTGAATAAATCCAATTCAGATATTCCTATAAAGAAGAGCTAGCCTTTTATTCCTAGACTCACATATCAATTGTGCAGCCCTACCACCCAAATAAATTCAGTTTATACGTGTCTGGCTTTTTTCTGATCTGCAACTATCTATAATTTCCATACATGATCCAGCTTAAGGTTATAAAAATGTAAACAAAACCCTGTTCCTCAGTCCTTCCTTAGTGGACAAGCACCCAGCAATAGCACAGTGGGTATCAATCCTCTCTAGCAATCCCAGAAAGTGTCACTTGTACACTGGTGAAGGTGTGCAATAAGAGAGCAGAGAGCAAAGCTGCCCTTGGTGGCTGTAGGACCCAGGCAGGACACACTTTGGCTGTCACTGCTCTCCAAGCTGCTTCAACTTCGGCATCCAGATGAAAATTCAGCTGTGATCACAAAAATGGTAAAACTAGCAAGATTAATTTATCATCTAGCAGACAATAAGGGTCTTCAGTTAGCACCATGCTTCTAAAATACCTGTACTCTTGGAACACTACAAACTCCTCAGTTGGCAAAAATACAATTGTAGACCCCCAAAAATACAGCCTGGAGAAAACAAAACTCCTGGTGCTACCCCTATTATGCTGATCTACTGAATAAGTTCTAGCAGGTCAGTCATTCCATCAGTTTTCTCAGGGTTTATATTTACATTTACTTAGCCTATAAAAAAAAGCTCTGTCAGCCACACACGTGAAGTCCAAAGCAACAACTATAATTTACTACTGCTAAAACAAGACAGTTTAGATAAGACACAGCTCATTCAAAACACTGCAAAGGCTTTTTTTCTACAGCTTTATCTCTCTGTCCTTGCCCCCAGCTATCTCTCCTTTTAAGGAAACAGTTATATTACAGATGAATGCCTGCAGTGGTTAATAGCTGCTGATTCACATTGTGCTGACAAAGAATGAACAAGCACTTTAGTGTGCATGTTCATTGCTTCATCTTCAAAAAGACTGCAAAAGGAAAAAGTGATAAAAGCACAAAAAGCAAGCTTTGCTGCCCAAGAACAATGCTTGCTCCTTTAGGAAGAAAGTATATTTAATCTTCAGTTATTAGCAGAGTCACAAATCTAAATTGTTTTCTTTATTAGTCCAACACATGGAAGATATTATTCACAGCTTAATTACCTATATGAGATTTTAAAAAATTACTAGTTTGTATTTTTGTAGCATAATTTCAAACACTGCATTTGGACTCCTGTCAAGTCACAAGTGAGTATTAAAAACAATCACGGAAGTCTGACAAGCCTTAAGTCTGTGCTAAGAGTCTTAATTTGTTTTCCAGGTTTTAAGGCTGAATACACACTTTTTTCCTCAGTATTTGCAAGTTGTAGGAGAAACTGGGACATGGGAAGGAGAGCAGGGGGATCCTGAGAATGCCAGTAGTCACAAGCCTCCAGAAGCCATGATTTTAAAAGGAAAAAAGAGAGTGATACCATGTAACCATGGACATTTTCCAAAGAACAGAAGTTTGAAAAGCTTCCCCCAGAGGATGACACAAAGTCCGTATCAAAGCCAAACAAATCCCAAACTACTCTGCACTTGCCCATTATTTTAGATGACGCTAATTGTTTAATTTTTGGATCAGGGATGAAAATCATGATGTGGGATTTGGTTTGTTTCACTGCTAAAAAATGAAATAGGTCTGAAGGGATTTCAGAGACTCCTCTGAAAAATTCCATCACTTACAGCCCTTCAGTTGTGCTGGCATTCACAGAGAATTGCTCTGGAAAGATCACAATGCACGGACTTTCTAAAGAACTTTAAAAAATCCCCAAAGCACCTATCAACAACAAAAATGACCACAAACACAACACCCCAAAAATACAAGTAAAAAATGCTTTTATTTTCTCTTAAATAAGAACTAGGTTAGATAACATAATATTCACTTAGGATAAATAAAGCATGCACAACTAAATTCTACTGTCAACTCCTGCCTTTGCTTAAAGGACAAACACCTTTGTATTTAGAGCTACATATCCCACTCATTGCTACAGTTACACAAACCACATCATTAACTTCATCTGAATGACTACCACAGTCCATTTACAAGTATGTATGTCAAAATGTGTATGATGAATACTAAATTAACCATTTAATGTACTTAGAAGGACACAAGAGACAAACTGAAAGAACTGTGAAACAGCTCTTTCCAAGTCAAAGAAAATACTGGTTGGAAACGATATTTAGAATCTCATTTCTGGCATTATCTGTTTAACTTTGATTTGTTTCCACAACTGTACTTCACAGTATGTGAAACTGAAAGAAACCTGCAAGTGTTTTAGACATAAATCAGAAAGAACTTCAGAAGCATTTCTATGGAAACAGAACAGCACAGGTTTATCAGAACTAACAATATATAATAATAAAGCTTAAAAAAATATATATGCACTAGACCAGGCATCAGATAATAAAGGTCCAGCAAATGTCTCCAACAAATTACATCAAACTGTCTCAGTCTTCCCATCCTGAAACTGTAGATTATTTCCTATCTGACATATGATGTCAAAAGACACAATCTTACTAGCTGACCTGTAAATAAGCATTTTTGGGATGCTCCCACATGAAATACTGATCTCCAGCTCTGGGGACCCCGACATCAGAAGGACATGGATCTTTTGGAATGAGTCTAGAGAAGGGCACAGAGATGCTCTGAGGGCTGGAGCCCCTCATTTCTGGAGACAGGCTGGGAGAGCTGGGGGTGTCCAGCCTGGAGAAGAGAAGGCTCCAGGGAGACCTCAGAGCCCCTGCCAGAGCCTAAAGAGGCTCCAGGAGAGCGGGAGAGGACTCTGGATAAGGGTCTGGACTGGCAGGACAAGGAGGAATGGCTTCAAATCAAAGAAAGCAGGCTTAGCTATTAAAACAATTCTGCCCTGTGAGGGTGGCAAGGCCCTGGCACAGCTGCCCAGAGGAGCTGTGGCTGCCCCATCCCTGAAGCGCTCAAGGCCAGGCTGGACAGGGCTTGGATCCACCTGGTCTAGTGGGAGGTGTCCCTGCTCAGGCAGGGGGTGGAAATGGATGATCTTTAGGGTCCCTTCCAATGCAAAGCACTCCAGGATTCTGGGATTTGATGGCCTTAAAAGCAGCATGAACAGGGCAAGCAAGTGCCATATATTTACTTATCACAGTGTTTGTCAGTGGGCCAACACTGGAATCCAAACACCTACAAACATTATGTTAACAGTTCAAATAAAGCCAGTCACAAACAAAAGATCTCAACACAATTTTTAAGATTAATTGAATATTCTTTAAGACACAGGCTCTCATTTATAGACCTTTAGTTACTGACACTCTAGGCTACACCTCTCTCACTCTCCAAAGTATGTTTAATGATTAAACTCAATTTATTTGTATTTCACCAATGCTTCTAAAGTCAATTTACCCTTCACAGCACACTTTCCCTTTTTTAAAACTTCAGTAGGTTTTTGGTCAGTTGAGCCTTCCTCTGACCTTCTAACTCACTTTTACACCAAGTACTACATTTTCCCTTCATAACAACAAAACTTTCTTCCACCCTTAAAGAGTGCCTTAACCAAAAAACACTGCATACTGCTGGAAACAGAGTGACTTGGGGTGCAGCCTTTGATTGTTACAGCAAAGTAAGCCTTGCCATCACTTTTAGTCCCCTCTCCAGACTGCTTAGCTCTGAATTAGAGGTGGGGGCAGGGAAACCTGCAGGTGGATCCTCACAGGTTATCCCCACTGAATCTACACAACTCAGTGATTGGTTCAGCAGTTAATTTTGGCTCACTCAATGTTTTGCTCCTACCCACACTTGCATCAACTAACACACTGCCTCTGCTTTGACTGGGGACTGCATACAAACAGGACTCACATTATGAATGCCACAGGGTTTTCTCCTGCTCCCCAAAACCTCCCCATGAACCTTTCAGTGGTCAAATTCTACAGGACAATGAAAATGCCAGCATTCAGACACAAACATGAACCCTCTGACTGATCTACCACCCTTCTCTGTCCCCACACCAGCCTGCCCAGGGCAGGGAGAGGGACAGGACTGTGGTTAAAAGAAAACCCATGAAGTGTTTATAGAAACAGGCTGGTTATCAAACGTGGAAGGTGGGGATGACAATGACAAGGAGACTGGTTGAGCTATGTTCCCCTGAACCACAGAGCAGAGTTATTTGGGACTTACAGAACTCATGTGCAAAGACCTGTCTATTCTACACCTAACAAGAGTGCCCACCTGACCCAAAGGACCACGTGAAGGCTATGGGTTTTAATACTAGACCATTTCTATCACAAGAAATTTATTAGCATTCAAAATATCCTTTGCATAAGAATATTAGAACCTATTAAAAGCAATTAAACATTTAACATGTTAAGATCTTCCAATAAACTCAAGGATACAGCTGATGGAAGCTAAAGCTGTACTTCAGCATTTTAATTCAAATCAGGAGTGTGCTAGTGAAGCAAACTTCCCAAACACTCAATTTATTATGCTTTTGTCCACGTCACAAGATAAACCCAGACAACAAGAGTAGGCTCTTTTTTGAAGTAAATTGGAAAACACACTCTAGAAGTTCTCAAGAATTTCAAATACTAAGGGATTTATCTTTTTTTTTTTTTTTTTTTTTTTCAGATTTACTAAGCCAGGTCAAAGGGAACCCTTCTGAAAAACACAGTGGGTACTCAGTTTTCAGTGACAACTGTTTCTCTCTGCAAATTTGCCTGTTTGGGGCCTCACTGCTTGCTAAGACACACACAGGCTTATTCACTTGAGTTAGGGCACCCAAGAGTAATTATGCTATTTAAGTAATCTTTAAAGTTAAACTCATATTACAAACAGTATGTTGTGATCTATCTCAGATGGTTTAATTCAGACTCATCAAGTTGACAGGAATATAGTCCTTTCTTTTCTAACTGTATGGTGTAATACTTGAGGTTAAAGAACTGACTCTATATGCCAGAGCATTCTGAGTGCCGCATCACCTTCACTTACAGTAAATTGAAATTACTCCATTACTGCAGCCAGATGTTTTTCACACAAACTGCCTTCCTCAAGTGCCTCAAATTAACGTGTCGTCAAAATTTACTCCACGTACAGTTATCTTTACTGCTACAATATTTTCTCCCTCCTTTTCTAGTTCAATAAGGATTTGGAAGACCGAGTTGTAGATGATTTTAGGATTACTGTCAGGCTAAAAGGGGTAACTGTTCTTTTGCGATTACTACATTTCCACCAAGCCCCAAAGCACGCCGAGGATCTCAGCGCACAGAACAGGACGGACAGGATTTGCATTTCGTTGTTTACAATCTAACGCAGACCTTCCCCGGCTGCCCCCAAAGGGAAACACCAGCTGCAGGGCAGAGCGGGGATCCCGCCGATCTCCCAGCGGGGCTGAGCCGCTCCTTTCGCACAGCACCGAAGGGACAGCGCGGCGTGGGACACTCGGTCAGCGGGGCACAAGGGCACCCTGCGAGCCGGGGGAGGCACCGAGCAAGGAGCGGGCTGGGGGGAAAGGGGAGCAACACCTTCAGCAAGGCACCGAGCAGGGAGCGGGCTCGGCAAGGGGGGCAATACCCTCAGCAAGGAGCGGGCTGGGGGCAAGGGGAGCAATATCCTCCGCAAGGAGCGGGCTGGGGGCAAGGGGAGCAACACCCTCAGCAAGGAGCGGGCTGGGGGCAAGGGGAGCAACACCCTCAGCAAGGAGCGGGCTGGGGGCAAGGGGAGCAATATCCTCCGCAAGGAGCGGGCTGGGGGCAAGGGGAGCAACACCCTCAGCAAGGAGCGGGCTCGGGGGAAAGGGGGAAAACCCTCAGCAAGGCACTGCCAAGGGAAAGCCGCCGCCGGTGCCCGGCGCTGACGAAGCGCCTCCGCCACCGCCCCGGCGCCCCCGCGGGCGGGACCCTCAACCCTGAACGGCCGGCCCGCACCGGGTAAAGGCCGCACCACCCCTGTGAACGCGCCGCGACCCCCGCCTCGCCGCGTCCTCCGCCCGAAGGGTGCCGCCTTAGCTACCCCGCCGCCAACCCCTCACCGCGCACGCTCCCGCCAGCGGCCCGTACGTTGCGGTCCGGCTTTATCTTGGTGCCCGGTGCCCGCCGCCGCCTCACGCCGCCCGCTCTCGCTCCCCGCGCGCCGCCCGGGCCCGGCCGCTCCCGGCTCCGGCTGCGGCCCGACTGCGGCGCGCGCCGTCAGGTGACTGCCCGCAGCACCGCCCGCCCCCCCCGCGCGCACGCCCCGCGCCCCCATTGGACGCGGCGCTCGCCACCGACGCGCAGCCGCCCACACGGCCGCGCATGCGCAACTCCTCCGGCGCACGGGGCGGCTGCAGCGCGCCGGGACATGGCGGCCGCCGGACCCTGGCCTGCCTGCCCTGCCTCCTTGCCCTGCCTCCTTCCTTCCCTCCTTGCCCTGCCCTGCCTCGCCCTGCCTCGCCCTGCCTCGCCTTGCCTCGCCTTGCCTCGCCTTGCCTCGCCTTGCCTCGCCTTGCCTCCTTCCTTCCTCCTTCCTTCCCTCCTTGCCCTGCCTTGCCTTCCCTGCCTCCCTGCCCTGCCTCCTTCCCTCCCCTGCCCTGCCCTGCCCTGCCCTGCCCTGCCTCCTTCATTCCCTCCCTACCCTGCCTTGCCTTACCTCCCGTCCCTCCCTGCCCTGCCCCCTGCCCTCCCTGCCTCCTTCCCTCCCTCTCTTCCTCCTTCCCTTCCCTTCCCTTCCCTTCCCTTCCCTTCCCTTCCCTTCCCTTCCCAATTCCCCGTACCTGTTTATCCAAGCGCACCAGGGAAGGCAGCCTCCTCCAGGAGCTCCTGAATAAAACGTTCATGACAGCACTGCTAATGGGAATTTCATTGTTAGGATATTTTAACCCAGTTTAACAACTCAGTGTGCCTTTGAATGATTCTTTTTTAATGTCTTGTAGAATGACGCGCTGTTTTACGCTGCATTTAAGTGTCACATCAGCTGTTTTTACAGTAGGCTTTCAGTTTTGATAGAGGCTAATATAGATTTTCCTTCAATGTCTGTTTGCTAACGGCCTTTCACCTTGTTAAGAAGGCAGAATTTAATTACTTGTATTTATTAGTTGGTCAATGTATTTACCAGTACAAAGAGCTGCATTACAAAATAACCTAAGCAATTTGTTGGAATTTAAATTTGAGAACAGCTATTAGGTAATGATATCCAAAAAGTAGTATTTGTCTTGAGATTTGGGTACTAACAATACCTGGGGTACTCTGAATCAAAGTTTCTATGCCTGCTTTTTATATTTTCTATGACTTGTCATGCTCTTACACCTGTTGGGAATTCCTAATCCCCTGGTACTCACATGTGAAGAGGGGAATAAATGCAACTGCTTAGATGGTAAAAACTGAGTTGCAGACGTATGAGATGTTCACAGTGTTTAAGCATAAAATTTAAAATACCTATTACTAGACTGAAAGTTGGGGTTTTTCAGGTTTTTTGGGTCTTCCACAAGGATTAATCTGGGGAAGAGAGGTAAACAGAAGAGGGAAGAAATTAATAAAAACAAAAGGAACTCTTAGTTTGGTTGAAAGATAGACTACAAAATCATGGACCGCACCCACCAAGAAGGAATCTTCATCTCCTGTTCTGGATCTTAGGGATGATGCAATTCCTACTTCCCACACAATAGGGAGTGAGGTTACAGTGTAATAGCTTAATTCTCACTCACAGTCAGACTGAAGAGCTGCATAAGTTTTCTGCATTGAAATCAGACACAACTAGAAGAGGAAAAATACAAAAAAAAAAAAAAAACTAGTCCATTTTTTTTCCTAAAATGAAGAAGTAAAACCATTAAAAAGGAGATCTGGGAATCTAAGCTAAAAATCAAGGACATGCATCCTGCAGATGAATGACAAATGCTCTAAGCAATTTAAAACAATATAAAAACTCGGGTGACAAATGCTCACAAAGTTAGCATGCATGATAACAAATAATAACAATATCACCAGAAGAAAGCAAGGGAAAATGTCCCTTTTTTTGAAATAGATTTATTTTTCTGATACATTGGTGGCATTAAGGGGACTTTAAGTCCTGTTCTGTCAAAAGTTTTTAATTCCTTATGAAGCCTGTCTGTAGCTGTCTCTGTGCTGTTTTCTGCTGCTGGCACTCTGAAAGCTCCAGCCTCAGCTCCCACCAGTTTGTAACTCGATTTATTGAGCTCTGGCTGCCCTGTGGATTGGCACTGGTTCAGAGAGTTGAAAGTGCTCTAATCTGCAGGTCAGTAATGTGGACTGCAGGGCACAGGTTATACTGTGGAATACTTAGTCTTTAATACATCTTTAATATTCAGGATGTGTTCTCTTCTGCCCTTGTCCCCTCTCTTCATCCTTTCTATGCTGATGCTGGTTTCCTGCCTTAGAAACTTGACCAATAAATTCTCCAGAGGTAAATTGTGACATATCCCAAGTGTTGGGAAGGACGAAAGTTTGACAAGAAAGTCTCACAGATATGTATGCTTGGCAGAAAGATTTTTGAATGTAGAAACTGAGAATGAAATAGAGATGGAAGCAAGTTTTGATATAGAAGAAAAGAATTGCTGAGCCAGTCTCACTGGATAACCAAGAAGGGTTTTTATGACTTACAGCAAAGGATAAACCCACCCCAAACAAGAAGATGTTTTTGCCAAGCAGAAAGATTCCACAGGCAAACAAGCCTGCCAATGCTGCAAGTAGAAAAAAGGTCTCAGAAGTCTCCACTGCAAGAAAACTGAAACACAACTTCTAGCTTAAACGGTAATGTACTAACTTTTAGTGATTGGAGAACAGTAACATGAATATGGTAATTATAGTAGTTATGATAGGCTATAGGTAAAAGTTAAGGTATAGATTGGTTCTTCTGTATTAAGATGATCAGCAAAGAAAAGTATATAATGCATTGTAACCAACACCAAAGGGTCTCCAGGCCTGCCTGCAGCTGGAGCTGACAGCTGTGGGCACAGGCTCTGTCACTCATGACCCTGGACTGCTCTAATGTATTGGATACAATAAACTGCATTTTGGAGAGTGGTCTGGAGTGCTGCATCCCTCATTCAGGCTCTTACACCAAGCCTAAAGGTGAGATTTCATCTCACCGATCTTTAGCTGTCTAAAGTTTAGCTATCTGGTCCAAGCAACTCATCTAGGGTCCTGTGTAGCTGAGAACTTGGTAGGAATCTCCATGGGGTAATTGTTCCCTTTCTGTGGCTGGTGTCTGACATAGGGGTCATGAAACTCACTCTGGAGGTGCCTGTCCCGTGCTTTTGTGGTGGGATTGTGAATAACTGGCTTAGGCTAGAGACAGAACTCGTGGATTAAACAATGGCCACGGAGTTCTGCAGGATGCTGCCATCAGAATCCTTCACAGCAAAAGTGCTGGGGAGTCATCAGGAGCAATTCATGTTGAAGGCCCATCTTGTAGGCTCACAGGGCAGAGGCTGATGACCCTGCTGTGCAGATGGCCACATCAAATATGACTTCTGTAGGCATCATATAAAGGATTTGTCCATTTTACATTCCAGTAAATGAAAGCCCAACCACTCCTTCCTGTGAACTTGCAAACACAAAAGCTCTTTTCTAATCTACATTTAGATAACATTTTCTAACTGTAAATTGAGCTATCAAGGGGCTACTGTGGCATGTATCTAAAGACCTCAGGGCTGTGTCAATATGTATGAGCTGAAAAACTGACTCTTATTTTAAAATGGTTTTTGAAGCCTTTGAACACATGATTTTAGAATTTATTTCCATACCGTCTTCTGCTGTATGTGTGTAATGCTGTTCTAATCCTTGGGAACACACATGCTTATTTTTTGTGGTTTCTGGCTTACAAAAGTCCTTTGTTTGTCCTGGGAAAGCATGGTGTTAATCATAGGAAAATATTTTTACATGCCCTCTGTACAAAAAATGAGGAAAAAATGCTTTCTATCTAGAAGTAAATCCTATTCTAGTAAACCGTCTTTAAAAATGTAATTGTAAGTGTAATTCTCTTAAACCTACAGCTAATATGGTTCAGATTCACATCAAATCTTCTCAAAATGAAAACTGGTGTCTTTGTTAAGTCTGGTTTGTTTCCTTTTTTTTCCCCCAGATATAATTTTTAAAACCACTATCCTTAAATTAAGCAGTAACATTTCAATGGGAAAAAGGGACTTCTTTTCTTTAATAGAATGAGAATTATTTTTTATTGTGTGAGAAGGGATATAAACCATGTGTAAAGAATGGCAAAAAGGTAGGACACAAACTGGCTAGCTGCTGAAAAGAAGAGGTCTGCTTAGACAGGCTGGGGGAGCTGTATGAAAACACCAAAGAATGAGAATTACAGCTGGACAGCTAAAAAAGCCTCATAAGGGTACTTAAAAAGAGGAAAAAGATTTATTAATGAAAAATAGATTTGCCTTCCTGGAAGCCTGGAGTAAACACTGTCAATGGCTGTAATTCTGTCAGACAGCAATGCCTGAGCTGACTGATCTGGGAGAAGACCAGAGGGGTTCACAAGGTGAAGTGAAATTACCACAGCCAGGCTCTCCAGAGCAGGCATTTTCACACAGTAGCTCTCTTGAACCCTGTGAGGAAATGCAGGTACACGTGGGGAAGCCAGAGCATGTCCTGCAGGGCTGGATGAGTGTTTCCAGCCTCCAGCCATGCTGTGGGATCGCACTGGGAGGACTCTGGATGAATTAAAGTCCCTGCAGCAGAAAACTGCTGAGCCTGAAACCAGCAGGCTCTTAGTTTCCAGCCAGGTGCATATCCACACATGGACTGGTGGAAACACCAGGAGTTTGGGAAGGTAGAGGGAGACCTGGTGAAACACCTGATGCTTGGAGGACTGAGGATGTGCATTCCCAGGACCACAGACTGAATGCATAACAGAGCCCATCATTTCCACATGAAGGGGTCATGCTGGGGAAAAGAGTCATCTCTTCACAAAACAAACTGCTAGGGTGGTGTGGAAAACGCCAATCACTTGTTTTTAAAATTTTAAAAAATTTAATGATAATACAATGGTTATAAAAATAGTAATATAATTAGAGTAATAATAATTTGGACAATTTGGATTAGGACAATATGAGAGAATAGAAACAAAGAGATACGGACAGTCCAGGTACCTTTTCTGGGCAGCACGAGCCCGAAAAAGGACACACATTAACAGAGGATTAACCCTTAAAAACAACAGCCTGTTGCATATTCATACACTTCATACATGATGCATAAATTCTATTCAAACAAAGCATTCTGTCTGGTCATCGTCAGCTTCTTCCTCTTAATCCTGACAGCGTCTTCATTCCTGAGCGAGGCAGGAAGAAGTTTGTTTCTTCTGATAATGGGGCAAGCAATACTTTTTCTCTGAAAGATTTAGGTATCCTGTGGCTGCTATCTCGCTGCGAGTCCTTTCTTTAAAGAAAGTATCCTACATAGCATAGTTTCTATTTTAACCTTTTGTTATAACCTAAAACTACATTTAACCCACTACTTAAGAAAATTAATACAGCATAACTTTCTAACATAACACATATAATATTCATTTTAATATTTGCTAAAAGCCATTCATAAAATAAACATTTTTCACACGTGGGAAGAACCCATCTCTTTAATTTATAATACAGTCTATTGAGAGTCTCCCTAAGTAGCAATTTGGGATGACCCCTCTGTATATGCTTAGTTTAGGAGAAGTAATTGCTGGTAGTGCAATATTCCCATCCATATCTGGTTATTGCTTTCACTCCTTAGCACTTCATTATCAGGGCTATCTGGAGTACTGGTTTGTTGCTCCTTTAAAAAATGCTAACCCTCTTCACCCCAGATTATAACCCAGGGAATGTTCAGTATATTTGCAAAAATAGGTACCCTGAGATTTCTTAAATGACAAAAGTATCTGTGGGTGAGACACTTGAAATGGTGAAACTTTGGATCTATTCCCTGTGAACTGTAGTCATATCCCTGAGAGGAGAAGGATGTTGAGTCATAGTGAAGAAAGGAAAGAAAGAAAAACTGAATGTTTTTTTATTGCACTCATCCCAGAGGTCAGACACAACCAAGACAGACAGATGAACAACAAAAACACTGGTTAAATGACTCAAAAGGTTGGGTTTTCAAGCATTGGACTGAAACAGTTCAAGTACTCTGAAAGAAAATGTAAAAATAAAGCATATTTTCCTTTTGAGTCTAATGCCTGAAGAAAGATTAATTTTAACATTTATTGGTAGAAAGCTTCTGAAGGACTTAGGCTGTCTGAAGGTTACTGTGGATATATGAGGACCAGAGTAGAGAACAATGAAATTGCATTTGCTTTTGGAGGTGTCTGATAGTGGCATAAAGTAACGTATCTTTTATGGTATACAGATGATGGGCATGGGCTCTTCTCAGTGGCATCCAGAGACAGGCAACTGGGACAAACTGGAACATGATATAATTTTTAAGTACCTTATGAAGCTACTCTTTTGCTTAAATAAATTCTTCTTTATGATCACTCACCTTGCTTTTGCTACACAGAATGATTGCAAAAGTGAATGCTGTATTTGAAGACCTGGCTAAGGCTGGAAAGGATACCAAAAGTAGGAAAGAGTACCATGCATTCAAACACTTGGCTAAGTTTTAATTTCACAGCATAAGCATATTGTAGCCTGCTATTCATGCATTGATCATTCAATGACTTGCCAGGAAATTAGTTTGACTGTTTGACACAGTCACTCTCCTGCTACAGCTTTCAGAAAAGATGATTTATTTTCCTGAGGTTGTGCATTTCCCCATTTGTCATAACAGAGGAAAAATTGATTCAGTATCTACTTCTGTCTAGAGCTGCACATTGAAATGGCCCACAACTGAGGCTGTTCAGTTTCTAGGACTCATTACCAAGCTGGAACCTCAGCTGAGAAACCAGGGTGATTGCTGGCTTGTTTGTGACCCAAGGAGCCAACCTTCACCCCTCTGCTGTGTCTATCTGGATTGCCTTCTGCTCTCAGGACTGGCCAGTCAGCTCATCGTGGGCCTGGGCGTGACTGCAAGTCATCATGAGTCATGGTTTGAGTGCACAGCTCTCCTGAAGGGAAAATGAGGCCAATTTTAACTCTACTTTTGATTTTATCTCCCGGTTAGTTCCGTGAAAGGCACCAGAACTGCTACACACAGCAAAAAGTAACTTGGTGCAAATCAGACACCAAGGAGATACTGCCGTCAATATGAAAATTAAAAATAAGAAAGAAAGAGAGAAAGAGAGAAAGTGAAAGAAAGAAAGAAAGAAAGAAAGAAAGAAAGAAAGAAAGAAAGAAAGAAAGAAAGAAAGAAAGAAAGAAAGAGAGAGAGAGAGAAAGAAAGCGAGAGAGAGAGAGAAAGAAAGAGAGAGAGAAAGAGAAAGAAAGAAAGAAAGAAAGAAAGAAAGAAAGAAAGAAAGAAAGAAAGAAAGAAAGAAAGAAAGAAAGAAAGAAAGAAAGAAAGAAAGAAAGAAAGAAAGAAAGAAAGAAAGAAAGAAAGAAAGAAAGAAAGAAAGAAAGAAAGAAAGAAAGAAAGAAAGAAAGAAAGAAAGAAAGAAAGGAAGGAAAGAAAAGAGAGACATAAATGCGCAATTCTCTGTACTGGCTCTGACAGCTTCTCAAAACCAGATCATTGGATGATGCACAAACTAGTGGTTGGTGTTTGTCAGAGAATGAAAGTTACTGAAAACATCAAGCTGACAATTGGAAAGTGCACTTGCAAATCTGGAACTTGTTATAGAACCGATGGAACTGATTATACAGTGTCATTTCCTGATAACTTGGTTCTTAGCTAATTTTTTTTGTCTTATGAGGCATAGTTTAGCACACAATAATCAGCAAATTTCCTACTGTTTGTATTTTTCCTCTCCCCTCTTTGCACAGCTCAGGATCCATGTCTTAGGAGTCTGGTTGTACCAGGACCAGAGGAGACTCACAGCCTTTTTTTAGAAATCTTTTGGAGCTGAGTTTCTCACAGTGCAAGTAAGAGCTTCTTGAAACCAGTGTCAAAGCTTATCTCAGGGCAGTTTCTCTTCCCCTTTCCCTTCACAGAATCACAGCATGGCTGAGGTTTTGAGGTACCTCTGCTCCAAACCCCCTGCTCAAGCAAGGCTACACAGGGCTCAGGACCATGCCTTTGACACTTTTTGATATCTGGGATGGAGACTCCACAGCCTCTCTGAGCAACCTGTGCCAGTGCTTGGTCACCCTTACCGTGAAAAGGGATTCCCTGATGCTCAGATGGAGCCTCCTATGTTCCAGTTTGAGCCAATTGCCTGTCACTGGGTGCCATTGAGAAAAACCCATGTCCATCATCTTTATACCACCTCTTCTGGTATTTTACCTGCTGAGATCTTCCCTCAGCTTTTGCTAAGCAGGGAGAAAGTACTAAAGGAAGGATGAAACAGGCCAAAATGCCTTGTGAAAGACATATTTACTCAGCAAAAATCTCTGGTGCAACAATTTTGAGGCTTGTTTTTTTCCAGACAAACCTGTAAATATTGCTCTTAAGGGCAGTGCAGGTCTTGAGTGTTTTTGGAGTTTGGGTGCTGCTCCAGCCAGAGCTTACACAGCCTGGGACCTTTTCACCTGCCTTGGGGTTGGTTTGATTTCCAAAATGGTCAAATGTATGCTAGGCTTGAGTGCAGTGGTGAAAAGCAGTATGTGAGTATGCTGGTGATGGTTTTTTTGCAAATTCCCTATCTTTCCTGAAACTGGCCCCTATCTCTTGTTTGCAGAGCTCACATGGGGTTTTCAGTCCCCAGGAGAGACCAGCTTAGTTAGGTGTTGGCTGCTTGATCTCTCAGCAAAAGAAGGGAAGGCAGAGGAAGTGAAGGGTTACCACACTACCAAAAGGCTGGGAGAGAATCTAATTTTTGTGGGTCCTTCTTTGCCCACTTACTTCTTGATAAAGACACCTACAAACTTGAATTTCCTGTAAGGTGATTCCTCACTGCTGTTTTGCTTAGGAGATTAATTTTCTCTTAGTATTTCTTGTGCCACTGTGATTCCTTTCTCCAGTACAAAATCCTCCTTTATCTGTCTAGCAAATTCCAGCTGTATTGACTCAAGGACTGTCCCACTACATAACTGGTTGTTGTTAGGCTTTGTGTAAGATTGTTATCTGTGGGTGGGTGTATTCCCCAGGAGGGCAAGACCCTTGCAGCCTTTCTAAGAGGATGTGAGCATTTATGGGACCTGCAGAACAGTCTTCTTCTCCACCTGCTTATGCCAAGCACCCTGCTGCTCTTGGGGTATCCAGAGAGGTGCTTGGCAGAGCAGTCTGCTCCTGACTAACCCCTCAAAATGCCCTGGGGCAGTGATGTTCCCCATGTGTGTCCTACCTGTGCATATTACCTACTTCTCCTCATAGCCCTCCACCTCAGAATGACTTGGAAAATTTGGGATGCTGGAGTTCAGGGGGAGTTTTGCAAGTTAGGGTCAGCTTGTTTACGTCTCTGCTTGCAGCTACAGCAAAGCAAAATAAGGTTTGGACCTGATAAGCCTTCAGCTCTGAGTGCTCCCTCACATGCCTTAGATGAATCAAAACTGGATGTTTTTCTCTGAGCATGAACTTCATAAATACATACAGAAATTGCATGTAAATACACAGTAGTGGCTCCTGTGTTATTAACAGACCATGAGGTGTGGGTGAGGGTGAACAATAGAGGGGCATTTTTAACAGCATTTCTGAAACAAAATAACAAATGTAACAGAAGCAAATCAACTGCCCCTGCATCTGGGAATGTAGTTGCAGGCTTTGGGACTGGCACTTATAGCCTATGTAGGGAATGTTTATGCAAAATTATACATCTCTAGGGTTGTGAGCTGCAAATACTCCAAAGAGAGAGTGAAATGGAATACAGTATGGGCTGAGTCCCTCTTCTGC
This sequence comes from Melospiza melodia melodia, assembly GCF_035770615.1. Lineage (NCBI taxonomy): Eukaryota > Metazoa > Chordata > Aves > Passeriformes > Passerellidae > Melospiza > Melospiza melodia. The sequence continues at coordinate 24,497,874 of NC_086195.1, forward strand.
TAAGACTAAGACATTTAACAGAGCACATGTAGATAAGTAGAAGAGTAGTCCCACTAAGATCTGAGTGAACAAGCCTTTAAAATCTATTCAAAACATACCCTATTCTGTTGCATATCAGGAAATGTCAGAGAAGTGTTTCTCCATCATTCTGATCTGTGCTATTTTAACACCACTTGGCAGTTTCATTGGTGGCACAATGTGATTTAACAAACTGAAACGATGCAGCAGAATGAGAAGGAAACTTTCTGACGCTAATCTCAAAAAAAAAAAGGAGTAACAGATATTTTGTGTAAAGCCTGTTTTGGGTAAATGTCCTTGTGTAATAATAATTAATGACACATTTCACCATCTTTGGAAAATTACTTTTTTTCTCAACTGTTTCACATATGAGACTTCTAAACCTGTCAATATACATTGAGATATATATACTGAAAATACATTGAAATATATACTGAAATGTGAAGTGATATACAGATAAAACACAGTTTGAAGTTGTACCCATTCTGTCTCTCAGTGCCCAAATCTTTCCTGTTTGACTGAGAGAGGTCATGTGTCATCACAGGCATGTTGATTTGGATTAGTAGCTGTTCTTCTTCCAGCAAGAAACTTTTAATTGTTTTTATATTGCCAGCAGTTGTGTTTGTAAGGACATGATGACTAAGCTTCACATGTTTCTATTAATACAAAGTTGGCAGTCATTGATATCAATACTTGCTGTTGCATAAAGTGAGAAATACTTTTGATAACCACTTAAAAATTTCTAGAAACTTCTCAAATGCACATTGCAGTATACATTTGGGTTTAAAGGTTCTCAGTTGCACAGGGCAGAGGAAAACTTATTTCTGTCAGGACATGAACAGCCTGCTTGGGTTTTTTTGTTATTTGCCAACTGCAGTGGAAATGATACAGCAGAAAAAAACTGCTGAAGAGTCAGCAGTTGTATTTTCTAGGTACTTTCTGGTTTTGAAGCAACACTATCGATTATCACAAATGGTGCAGTTTGAATTCAACTGCTGCCAAGTTTTTACACTGCTGATGCTGGTGAGAATAGAGAAATCAACATTAGAAGCAACTTCTTAACTAATACCTTGTTATTTTCAATATTAAATACAAAATTATATTTAAATTAAATGTCACATATTATTTTCCTGACATTTCTTAAATTACAATGTATCTTTAGAGTAGTGATGTGTATTGGAGAGAAGTCTGCTGCTGCTGCTGCAGAAAGCTGTGATTTACCAGAACAGGTGGAGAACCAGAAGGTTGTGACTTAATGTGCAAGGTGACACAATGCCACTGGTACTAGAAGTCCCCTGATGAATGATAATAAAGAGTATATTTATCTCAATCAAGAAAGACAGAATTTTCAGCAGATAAAGCCTGTGATAGAGGTCTCTGACAAAGAAAATCATTATCATAGAATCACAGAATCCCAGAATATCCTTAGCTGGAAGGGACCAAAAGGTTGTTTAAGTCCAGCTCCTGACTCTGCACAGGGCAGCCCCAAGCATCCCCCCTGTGCCTGAGAGTGCTGCCCAAATGCTCCTTGAGCTCTGGCAGGCTCGGGGGTATGAGCACTGCCCTGGGGAGCCTTCAAGGAGTTCTTCAAGGCTCTTTGTCTTAATCTGAAAGCAAGTGTCCCCCGGGGGAGCAGAGCACTCCCCCAGCCCAGGAACCTCCCAGGGGTGTGCACAGCTCAGCCCTGGGGAGATTTGCTGCTCTCAGTGTCGTTCCTTGCAGAGCTCACTGCATTAGCTGTGCACCCACCTCCACTTCTACCCTAAGGTGAGACAGGGCCTCTGGCCAAATAATTGGCAAAGACATTAGCAAAAACTTCTTGTTGTGTTGCAAAATGAAAGAGGGTATGTTTTATTTGCAAGTATTGCTCTTCAGTGATTCTTCCAGGGAGCTGGAAGCAGTAAAATATTAACTGGGCTGAAAGGGGAGGGAGGCAACTTCATAATAGCTGGTGTGTTTAAAGCACTGCATTTGATAAAGCAGTTCAAACAGCACCCCTGAGCTGCTGACAGAGTAGCACAACTGCAAACACTGCTCTGTGGGAAGAGTTTGGAAACATGCCTGGGTATATCTAGGTATACAAATACACCTGGTTTGCTAAAACTGACCTCCACTTACATCCAAAATGCAAAACTGAGCAGCGTGCTCCTTGTTTCTCCTCCTGCACAGAGCTTGATTTGCTCCATCCTTTCCTGTTTGACCTGAGCATCAGTGCCCCCAGCTGTGCATGCACAGCCCAGGACAGCTATTGCCTGTCCCTGATTAAGTGCAGGCCTCGAGTTTTGAGGAGCAGGAGTGGCATTTGCAATGTCCTGTGTTGCAAAAGCTGCTGGGAAAGGAGCCTTTTGCTACATGACAGGATCAGGGTTCATCCTCTGCCTGTGTCCTCTGACTTCCTCAGCCTATTTTCTGGTGTTGGCGACGCTGTCTTTGAAGCTGACAAAACTTTCCATTACATCCCTCTGAGCATTTTTTCAATTATTTTGGTAGAAATTACTAAAAAGCCACAAAAAACCAAAACTGCCATCACCAGTTTTCCTTAGTTCTTCTCATCTCCTTCTGATCACTAGTTTTCCAGACATTAGCCTGTTTATGTTGATCAAACACTGCTCTTCTGAACACATCACCTGGATTTTATTTCCATGTGCATTATTTTAAGCTTGGAATTAATGGGTTATAAAAAACAGGGAGCAGGCCACAAAAATGTGATAGTTAGCTTGGATTAAACTGAGCTTTTTCAGATGCTGTTAGAGTTTCATACAACAAAATACAACATATTATCAACTGCCAGCTGCCTTCCAGGTGCAAGATATCCTTGATTCATTGCCTACATGGCCATTATAGTTAAGCAAGTATTATGGTGTGTAATAAATAAATAAATAAATAAATAATGAAGCTTCATCCAAAGGGAAAAAATGGTATTTAAGTAGATAAGGCCCTGGAATATTCATACAGTAAAAACATAAAGTTTAACCACTGATGCAGTGAATTAGAATTAGTTAACTAAAAATTTCTCTGGAAAACAAATGAGAAGTGCTGGGAAAAGTTGTGTTGTTTTCGGTAGAATTTAAAGTCATCATGTTCATAGAAGCTGTTGAAGTACAAAATACGTTTGCATTATCAGATAAAAGCAGAAAACACAATTCTGTGAAAATGAGTTCCAGAAAGGAATGGTGCCTCCATATCAATGTCAGAGCAGACATACCAGAGATAGAGTCCTCTCCCTACCCTACAGGCTGTGTGAGAGAAATAAGCTTTTACTAGGGAGAAAACCTGATGCTATTAGTTAAAAAAAAAAAAAAAAAAAAAAAAAAAAAAAGGAGTTCAAAAGAGCATAAATCAATGAGTCTTTAAGAGATGGGAAAGCAGAGTAATTATTAAACAAGTAACTAATTGCAACAGACTTAGAATCAGGGAAAAGCTGTCCATTAAGAAAGTTAATTGGCTGTTAAAAATTAAGACAGTTGTGTTGCTACTAATAAATCCTTTTTTTCTTTTAATTAAGCATTGGTGTGGGTATTAAGTTAATTTTTCTACAGAAAGAGCCATCTGACAGAAGGTTAGAACAGTTCTAAAGCAAAACCCAATGAAATGGTTCAATTAAAAAAAAGGAAATGAGAAACAAAATGAGAACAAAACCTGTTCTAGCAGAGAACAGGTAACAGAAAAGTTCAGCCCCGACAGTGTTAGTAAACAGCATTAAAATTAAACATTTCTGCTTAATCAAAAAGGACTGTTGGCTCAGACCAATAATGGATGATTGGTTAAACTGTGCACAAGGTTTCCAGAAATAATTAGGCAGAAGGAAGGATGAAACTGGAGCTGACTTCACAGCCCAACTTCAAAGAAAATTGGTAACAAGAACAAGGAAGGAACCACCTGGAGTAGCAACTGAAAAAAAAAGGAATCCATATAAGTTGTCCAGAGTGAATGGGCAAAGTGGGAAAAGTGGGCACAGCAAAGGGTGCCAGGCAGCCCAAACACTATGCTTGCCTGCCTCTCTCCTTCCCTTGCTTCCTCCTTCCCTTCCTTGGGAGTCTGTTCCTACCTGGAGCTTCTAGGAATTCCTCCAGTACCAGAGATGAATCAGCAGATGTGTCCTGGGATTTTTGGTCCTACAGATTGGCTCTGGAGAGGAGGATTGGTAGGACATCATTGCCTGCTTCTCTTCTCCTGTTCGCTGCACATGAATGAAATGGTCCCAAACAGTTTTCCAAGGAAGTTCCAAAAGACCCGCTTAGCGTGTCACAAAGTTTATAGTGCACATTTTCCCAGATCTTTACTACTCTGCTAAGTCTGTTCTTAAGCTGAGACATTATCAAAACCTTCTGGAGGTCAAAGAGTGCAGATGAGCAAACTTATTTGTAGGGTACTTTTACTGCATTTCTTAGCTCAGATCACCGAGCAATAACATTCTTTCAGCATGTTAGGAAAGCAGTGTCCTGCCCTGGTCAGCTGTCTTTCCCCAGGGCTTCAACTTATTGGAAGAAGCTGCAAGTTGAACTCTGAAAAAGCTCAAGTTCTTATTGAATATAATTGTCCATACAGAACAGACAACTGTCAGTTTGTGTCTCATACTTCTTCATTGCAGCAACATAATAATATTTTTAAAATCGTTGCTTTGGGTTTTTGTTGCTGCTGGTTTTTATTTTTTTTAACAGGGGAATATTTCCATTGTACTTTAAATCTCATTTTCCATTCGGATCTCCTTTTATTGTTGAGTGCACTAGAGCCCTCTGGAACTGCATGTTTGAAATCTTTTTGGCTTCTTTGCTACTTGATAGCGCCTCTGTAGCTCTGGTGACAAAGGGCCACATTTTCTGTTCTCTACATACTTTGATGCCTTTTACCAGTTAAATGAAGAGCAACAGGCAGAATCAGGAGATCAGGCTGTGGAGCAGCCCCTTTGCTCTGCTTTGCCTTGCAGAAGTTGGAGGTGACTCCGTAAGGAACCTGCTGTGCTGTGTGTGACCACACTGCGGCTTTGCACGAGACCCCCAACTTCAAGAGAACAATGTCTGCAGCTTCACAGACTTAACATAAGGATTTGAAATTCCTTGTCATGTGTAATGTTTGTGCCTGTGCCATACCCACCTTTGTGGGCTGTCAGAATAGTTTGTTGATAAGTAGTTGGTTTCTGGGGTGGTTTTATCAAGAAAAGCCAGAACGGCATGATGCTGATGCTACTCAAACCTGAGTTTTAGGTACTTTTTATATCCACACAACATGACTAAGAATACCAGGAGTATCAGTCTTAACAGTGGTCCAAGAAGGCACTTGAGTGCAGAGAGCCAAGTTCTAAGTAAAGCACAAAACTGCGAAAAAAGCATATTTTATGATTGGCTTTTTGCAAATATTAAAATGAATATTATATGTGTTATGTTGGAAAGTTATGCTGTATTAATTTTCTTAAGTAGTATGTTAAATATAGTTTTAGGTTTTAACATAAGGTTAAAATAGAAAATATGCTCTGTAGGATACTATTTTTAAAGAAAGGACTCGCACCAGATAGCAGCCACAGGACACCTAAATCTTTCAGAGAAAGAGAATTTATTGCTCCATTATCAGGAGAAACGAACTTCTTCCCACATTGCTTGGGCGGGATGATGCCATTAGGATTCAGAGGAAGAAGTTGACACTGACCAGACAGAATCCTGTGTTTGAATGGAATTTATGCATCATGTATGAGGTGTATGAATATGCAACAGGCTATTGCTTTTAAGGGTTAATCCTCTGTTAACATGTGTCCTTTTTCAGGCTTATGCTGCCCAGAGAAAGGTACCTGGACATCACTAACTCTTTGTTTCTATTGTCTCATATTGTCCTAATGCAAATTGTCCAAATTATTATTACTCTAATTATATTTTTATAACCATTTTATTATCATTAAACTTTAAAAAATTTTAAAAACAAGTGATTGGCATTGTTCACAGAACCATAGAATGGTTTGGGCTAGAAGAGACCTTAATGACCATCTTGTTCCTATGCCCTTTCCATGGGCAGCGACACCTTCTACTAGACCAGGTCTCTCCAAGCCCTGTCCAGCCTGGCCTTGAACACTTCCAGGGATGGAGCAGCCACAGCTTCTCTGGGCAGGCTGTGCCAGGGCCTCACAGCCCTCACAGCAAAGGAAGAGGGGCATGGAGACTCAGCTGGTGGGTGATTATTGTGATTCGAATTTATTTTATTGACTCCTTGTTAAGTGGTTTGTTCTGTTGTACCCCCATGTTCTCTCCGAGCTGGGTTACCCCTGGGTTTTACCCTCCCTCAGAGCTGTCCCTCATGCCATTCCCTGCCCTTGTTCCAGCTCTTTCCCTGCCTGTCAATGCAGCCCAGCCCTTGATTCCCAAACGTTCTCTGCCACTTAAACCTCGGGCCAATCCCTGTCTGCAACACCCCTTTGCAATTCCCCTACTCCTGGAATCCCCATAGGCCCATGTGACCCATCCTCACCCTCCTGCCCCAACTGGTCCCAGACATTTGATGTAATCCCCTCCCTCCTCCCCTGAGGATTCCCTTTTGGTTAGCTGTTTGTACCCTGACTTGTATCTGAACAAAACCCCTTGTACAATAGAGCCAGAGGCTTTCTGTCCTGCTCCCTTCACCTGGAATAAACCCTTCTGTTTGGGAAGGATGAAAGTTTGACAAGAAAGTCTCACAGACATGTATGCATGGCAGAAAGATTTTTAAATGTAGAGTCTGATGAAGGAATAGAGATGGAAGCAAGTTTTGATGGAGAAGAAAAGAATTGCAGAGCCAGTTTTGCTGGATAACTAAGGCAACTGGTATGTTAGTTAGAAGGGGTTTTTATTGCTTATAGCAAAGGATAAACCCACCTCAAACAAGATGTTTTTACCAAGCAGAACGATAGCTCAGGCAACCAAGTCTGCCAATGCTGCAAGTAGAAAAAGGTCTCAGAATTTTCCACTGCAAGAAAACTGAAAAACAACTTCTAGCTTAACTTTTGGTGACTGGAGAATAGTAACATGAATATGGTAATTATAGTAGTTATGGTAGGCTATAGGTAACAGTTAAGGTATAGATTGGTTCTACTGTATTAAGATTCTCAGCAAAGAAAAGTATATAATGCATTGTAACCAACACCAAAGGGTCTCCAGGCCTGCCTGCAGCTGGAGCTGACAGCTGTGGGCACAGGCTCTGTCACCCACTACCCTGGACTGCTGTAATGTCTTGGATACAATAAACTGCATTTTGGAGAGTGGTCTGGAGTCCTGCATCCCTCATTCAGGCTCTTACACCCTTCCTTGTGGAACCTCAAGTTGGAGAGCCTCCTCCTTTCTCCTCTGCCTGCTCCCTGTCCTGGCTTGTGTCTGGCACCTTAGATCAAGTGGCTCTGAAGGTTCTGCCTCTGGTAAATCCCTATATGGGGGCAGCTCCCCACTCCTGGTGTGGTGCCAGAGCTCTATGAACTAGCCCAGGTTCCGGCAGCCACTTCAGGTGACCAGACCCCTGCATCCCTAAAGAGTCAGTGCAGAAGGAAAAGACCTCTATACCAGGCACTAAAAGTTGGAACAAACATTTCCTGCCTGCTCTTGATCCCATTCCCAGGGCAGCATCAGCCCCAGATAACATGTGATCTGAATTGGTAACATCTCACTGTGGCATTTTCTCTCTTGTCTAAGTTCTTGTCAGATGTCAGATCTTTATACAGTCTTAATTTTCAAAGGTGAAGTCTGGCATGATGTAACATGTCAATTTTTGTTTATTTCGGAAAAATAAGATACTCAGAAAGGCCTATTACCCAGTGCCTGAGAATGAAGTCCCAAGAGACTCAGCTGCTGCTTACGCAAATACTACTCAGTTTTGAAAACACAAACTTCACAGCCATCAAAGCTCAGTATAGACTTCTCTTCTAATTTCATCCTTTAGCTGGCACTAATTTTTAACTAAAATGGAATTAAAAATGTGTTTAATAAATATTTAAGGGAGGCTGAAGATATTTATTTATTTATTTATTTATTTGTTTTGAAATAAAAGTCTTCAATTACACATCAGTAAGGCTGAGAGTAGCTGAAGATGATGTGCTTCATAAATCTTCTGCTTGCAGCAGAGAGATGTTAAGTAAATACTTCTCTTGAAACAGGAAAGTGCATAATCAGACAAAAACCTCCAAATAGTAATTAGTTTGTTTGAAATAGTAATTTTGTTTGTTCAGTTGCACATGTCGTGATAGGTCTGAGCTCACTGCTATATGACATCTTATAAAGACACTCAAAGTTTCTTATGTTTTGGAGGCATATGTTTTGATAGTCCTGAATAGGTAAAAAGAAAAATAAAAGAGAAAGTAAATAAAGGGGGAAGGAAAGGGGAGGGAAGGGAAAGAGACCGCAAAGCTTTTGTTTTTGTGAGAGAGAACTGCTCACTTTGAAAATTTAATAAGGTTTATTAAACCTTAACAAAAATACAACAAGGCACTACATAAGGAAAAAGCTGCAGTGCTGGGAACTGCCCTCATGGATACCACATGGCCAGTTCCTCTTCAAGATGGATGCTCAGTCTTTTACACCCCTGGGGGTTGCATCAGCCAGCCCAGCCCTCCCACAGTCTGTCACTCAGTTCTTCTTTGCCATTTATCAGTGGAGATTGCTCTCTTGTGACTCCATTGGAGGTCAGGTGTTGCCATGCTGCACCCCCTGAGCAACCCCTGAGCTTTTCCATTCCCCACTGCCCCATGCCAGGGACACCTGTGCAGCTTCTTTGTACCTGTCCTGGACAGCCCCGGCTGTGTGATGGCAGCAATGCAGGGGGAAAGGGAACTGTGGGGAGAGCAGAGGGCATCTAAACTACAGTAACATAACTGTACATCACTAAAGCTTTTCTTAATATTCACACAATAGTTATCTTTTAATTGTGTGAGAGCCAATCATCCCATTATCCATGTATAACATTTTGATTAGTACTGATTGATGATTCTGATTAGCAAATCAGAATATTAGGAACAGGTTCAAGCCAAATTTAAAGGCAGTCTTCTTCCTTCCTAGGTCCAGATACTGGATTATTTTGTGTTTGAATTGATATATTCTTTTTTCACAATTTACAAAGACCAAAGGAATGGCATTGACAGCAGGGGAGAATCAAGTTGTAAGATGAAATCACAAGCAAATTGTCTGTGGCCACATGTGCCTGTGTGAAGTGTAAATTTGTGAGCAGGGAGATCTGTGTGCTGAATTGTTGCCAGTGCATCAAAGTCTGTAGGAAGAGATGGAATGGAGTTGAGCTGTGGGGTGTAGGACACACCTGCAGAAGCACCTGGCAGGACAAAGAAGCACCTGGCAGCACAGAGAGGCTTGTCCCCTCTGGACCCTGGGAGGAGGAGGTGTCACCACAGACCCCTACGGGCAAGGAACCGGCTGGAAGGTGACAGAGGAGTGAACAGCGTGTGATCACCCCACAGAAGGACATTTGGAAAGTGTGTTGCTGACCTGCCAACATGGGATAGGTCATGTAATGAGAATTACCATGTAGGGAAACACTGTGCCTTGAAAAGTGTAAGAAACCAGCTCGTTTCTTTTGAACATTGATTCAGATTCCCTGCTGGTCTGAGTCCAGGTCGCAGCCACTCACAAAAGTTCTTGGGTTACAGAGTAAATTCAGCTGGGACATATTTTAGATCTGTGTCTTCCCATGTGCAAACTGAAAGTTTTATTTGCTTATCACACATCCAAATTCAAGTAGCAATTCATGTGGAGAGCAGAGGACCCACCTTTAATCAGAGCATTCCTCCTCTGCCCAGTTCCTACATCAAAAGCAGAAGGTGCTTTCTCCAACAAAAGGGTGCCACAACCACAACTGCAGGAAACATTTTATTTCTCTATCTCATCTTGGAAGCAGCTGAGATCTCCTCTTGCTGGAAGAACAGGGAGCAGTATTATGAAGAGAGAGAAAAGGAGGAATGGGGCCTGTCTGACACACACCCATGGCATTTTTGTCCTAATCCAGTATTTCTGCTACATTTTTCCCAAAAAACCAAATCAAGAGGAGCATTTCTAAAATTTTTAGCAGTATTATGTTCTAAAATTTTTAGTAGTATTATGCAGTTAGTCAGCCAGTTAAGAGCTATTTCTAAATGTATTTATAGTCCTTTGTAAATACTTGACCTTTCTTCTGTGTTTGCTTGCTTTTTTTCTTTTTAAACTCACACAGTTTCATATAATGACCCTACAGAGTCACTTCATATGGGTTGGCATGGCTGCAGTTGTGTGAGTGGGAACAAATGTGCTTACCAGGAATGACAAAGAGAATGTTTTGTTCACCACTTCTGCATCACAAGCATCTGGCTTGTGTGGCTGCTGCAGCTGGATCTAGACCAGCTCCTGGTGCTGCACAAGATGGTTTTGTAATGCACCTTACCCCACAAAGGTCCTCCCTGCTGATAGATGCTGGGAAGGTCTTTTCAGCCCCCTGAAAGACAGCGCAGTGGAAAGGCCCTGTTGTAGCCCAGTGTTTGAAAACGCCAAGCATGTAATTAAATTCCAATGAATCCCAAAACAGTCAAGGTTCAAGGTGAGGAACTGGTCTCTCTGGCCTCAATCCAGCAAAACACTTCAGTGCATGAGTAAACCTCCTTTGAATAGTCCTATTGGCAAATCAGTGGGAACTACTCATTGCTGCAAGTTAGGGATATGTTCAAGAGATTTGTTTGATGTGGCCACAGTGCCCCACAGTAAGTGCTGCTTGAACCAGAGCCTAAATCCAGTTTACCATGTGGTGCCTTTTTGGTGTTGCTGATTTCTTACCAGGCAGTCTTGCTCATTTAGACTTGGACAGCTTCATTTCAAAAGCAGTGTTAAGCACTTTTAAATGCCACTTTCTCATGATAAACATTCACAGATGATTTCCTTTTGGACTGTAATATAGTGGTAGATTTACTCTGGAAATCAAACTGTGAGCTGAAATTCCCTTGAAGAGAATTTACAGGATTAGAAAAATATCATAAACATCTGAAAACAGTGCACATGCAGTTGTACTCAGGAGATACAAAGGCCTCAAAAACTGCCAGTAAAAATGGTGTCTTTGGTAAAATCCTTATCCTTTGTCTTCGTGTCTCACCTTTAAAAACAATGTAACTAGAATTTTACCTCTTACCATGTTTCAGACAAATGACAAAACATAAACGTCTTTTTATTAACTGAAGGTGAATTCTGAAGCAGCTAAAATTAACTGAAGGTGAATTCTGAAGCAGCTAAAGTTGAAGACCAAAGTTAGTAGCATGCTTTTTCTGCTCTTTTACCTTTCAGAATGTTCTAGGGACTCAAATTTTCCAGAAACAAGTTTGCTCAAGTAGATGGTGGGATGTGCAAGAGCCACTAAATTCATTACTGGTAAAGCAGTTCTAATATTCCAGCACAACCACTTTGGGTTGTTGAAACTCAACCTGTGGTTGGAACCTTGCCCATGCATTAGGACACTCTTCTGAAGCCTGATACTTCCGCTATTCAGATTACTTAACCTAAATACAAGGAGAAAAATAGGAAGAGAACACTCGTGCTTTCTTTCAGAAATGGGTCACTCATTAATACCAGAGTGTATGAGATTTAAGGCATATTCAAATTTACCAGCAAAAGAGAGGCACATTCATCAGTACTGTGTTATTTAAAGCTTGTAGGACTCTTAGTTATTGTACCATTAAATAAGCACTGCAAAGTGCCTGCAGTTGGTCAGTACTGTCTAAAGCCATACAGGCCAGATTTCTAGGTATGTAAATCCAGCTGAACTCCAAAAGTTTGAACAAACAATCACATACTTGATAGAATCATAGAATGGTTTGGGTTGGAAGGGACCTTAAATCTCATCCAGTTCCACCCCCTTGCCATGGGCAGGGACACCTTCCACTAGACCAGGCTGCTCCCAGCCCCATCCAAGCTGGCCTTGAACACTTCCAGGGATGGGGCAGCCACAGCTTCTCTGGGCAACCTGAGCTAGGGCCTTACAACTCTCACAAGGAAGAATTTTTTTCTGAATAACCAATCTAAACCTACCCTCTTTCAGTTTCAGCAATAATTTTTAATTCTGAGCTCTCTCAGCTTTTGTAGGATGCCAGAACTCATGTAACTTGGGTGCCTCCTGTTAGGTGCTTTCAGCGTTAGGTGTTGAAAACTACACCTCCATTGGAGTATCTCTAGTATCTTAAAAATATTGGGTACCACTCTTTGTGTAGTTTCAGATGTGATCAGATAGTGATAAATTTGTACACTGACCTTTACCTAGTTATATAAAAATTATTTGCTATAAATAAGTAAATAAAACTCCACTTGGACAAACATAATTGTATGTTTTTTAGGTATCTCTGCTTTGTAATAATAATGTCCCATTACCCACCAGAGGGAGCTCAGTCAAATGTAAGGGCCTGTTCCACCAATGTAAATTAGTGAGAGATATCTGAAGGGTTATAAATAGATTTAAGCACAATTTTAGCAGTTAGTGCATAGCTGGATGTAATTTATATTAGCTGGGAACTAATGTGGGTGGTTTGGGTTTTTTGCTTGAAAGAATCTTCCTTTTTTGAAATTATGTCAAAAAGAAGTGTTCACATTCTTGGCACAGATAATTTCATCAGAAAGTACTTCTTCATATGTGAGTTTCTGGCTTTTATATTCACAGCCATGGAGGGAATACCTTGAGTAAGTCTATTTTTTAGAACGGCATTCATGGGAGTATGTCTGAATGTGCCTCTGTCTTCCATGAATATTAACATTGGCATTTTTTGTACTGACGTCTAATCAGGAAACATCTCTACTGATGTACTTGCTGATCAGGAACACAAAAGGGTCTGACCACAAGACAGTCCATTTCCTTAGCAGATAATGTTAAATGATGCATTTGCTTCTGACTGCTTTAACAAGTTCAGAGTAGTTGACTTATTTCAGCTGTCCACGCACAGCAGAGGAATGTGGGAGTCAAAGACCCAGGCTGGGGAGAGCACTGTGATGAAGTGGCTGTGAAGAAATCTGTGGTCACAAGGCAATCTGGGTTGTGCACTGACATTTGTCATACACTTGTAAGAAAGTTAAAATACAGACGTGAAAGTTTTTCAATCACACATCACACTGCTGCCATTCCTTCATGCGGGAAACTGGGGATCTAGTTCATCAAAGTACCAAACTCTGCTTGTGCAGTGAAAGCAGCAAAAGACCATTAGTGTGGCTGCAGTTATTTTAGTACTGAAGTGCTCTGACTTCAATGCAGTTTTTACTTTACATAGGCTATTTATCAAGGTTGTATTTATCTTTAATGCAAATACAGCAGTTGGCATAGAACTGGGCTCAATGACCCTTATGGGACCCTCCCAACTCAAGATTTCCTATGATTCCATGATTAGCACAATAGTCATATTCTCATACTGGTTATTCCTCTTTCTGTAGAAGAACCATCTGCAACACTCTGACATCTGTATCACATCATCACTCTGTTAATTCTAGACAGAGCTGACAAAAACATTACCTTAATGAAGTAAATATTCCAGTATAAAATTTTAGTGTAAACTAGGCTTGGAAAAGTGCTGGGATACATGAAAAAAAAGCTTCTTAATGCTGAGCTAAGGACAACAGCCTATACATTCTATTGGTGCAAGCCATAAGCAGCCAGAAAGCAAGCAGTTAAGGGAACAGCTCACTCACCAGTTCCTCTTCCTAGCTGTACCTACTTCCTTTCCATCACTTAAAGTTCTCATATCATTTAACTCATTCCTTGCACCCAGAGCACGGTTTGGCATCTGGCTGCACATTTGTTACATCGGCACACACATCCTCATTTCGTTTCCCTAATTCCTGTATTAAAATTTAGTATAAGATTAAGACAAATAACTAAATCCACGGACCACCTACTCTCATATTTTCTAACCAGTTCAAGGAAACCAAGCATGTCTCACAGCAGACACCTGAAGGCTGGTAGAATTCCTTGCTGCCACATACCAGCACCGAACCACAAAACATCACACATAGGACTTGGAAACCACCTTGAGCACATGGTGATCATCAGACCATGTCATAAGATTGTCAGACAACTGGATCTGAGCTCTGGGCTGATGCTGCTTACTCATTGGGGATGGATTGTGGTCAGGGGGATTGAAGGAACTGAGGTTTAGAAGGGGGAACTGATAATTGGCGTGTAGAAAAGCAAAGTGACTCATCTGCTAAATCTTGTGCTTTCTGCAGAATAAACCATTCAGTGGAGGAAGCCTGGGCTGAGGATAACGGTGATTTGTGATTGGTTCTCATCTTTCATTCATATGGCTATGAATAACATATGACATTATTTGTCAGGAGCACTGAAAAACCTAGAGTTGACTGGCACTGTCCCAAGCAAGGTAGATTTTTCATTCTTATAAAACAATCTACTTTGAATTTGAAGTGTCAGCCTCACAGTTTTGGTGTGCACCTGAAAGATCACCTTGATAACTCCCAGTTTAACATTGCAAAATCAGTGAAGGAAATGGTGAGGCTGAGGCAGCCCCTCCAACTCTGCTTTGCTACCTTCCCTCCCTCCACAGGGTGCCCCGTGGGGCAGTCATGCAGTTGGTGTCTGGTGTTGTCCCACAGAAGAACATCAAGATGGACAGCAGGGCCCAGCTTTTTGGTGCTTGTTCAGTCCTAGTCTTTCATTGCTGCACACCTTCCAGGCTGTCACAAAGACAGTTAATAGTTTCATGGTGGGTTTTCCAGGGATATGTATCACCGTCTCATCCATGCATCTGCATGCCATGACATCCCACCAGGAGGGAGAAGACCTTCAGATCTGTGGGTGCACAGGCATGACTGTGGAAGTGTGAAGATGGGAGACAAAAGTCATGGCAGCATCCAGGTTTTGTCAACTCTCCTCACATTCCTGCTGGACAGGGCCAGTGCTCTTCCTGTTACATCACTGCCTGGACCAAACTTCCTTTCCCTGCAGCCCTGTTCTTCCACCACTGCACATCTTGTACCCACCACAGAGAGGCAAAACTCTTCCAGAAAAGTGGTGTTCACAGGGGTCCCAGGATGAGGGAAGAGATGAGAATCTTGACTCCATGTTTCAGAAGGCTGATTAATTATTTTATTATATATATTATATTAAAAGAAAATTATATATTAAAACTATACTAAAAGAATAGGAGAAAGTATTTCATCAGAAGGCTAGCAAGGAATAGAAAGGAATGACAACAAAAGCTCGTGACTCCCAGAGAGTCTGAGCCAGCTGAAGGTGATTGGCCATTAATTAAAAACAACCAATATGGACCAATCAAAGATGCACCTATTGCATTCCAAAGCAGCAGATAATTATTGTTTTTATTTTCCTCTGAGGCTTCTCAGCTTCTCAGGAGAAAAATCCTGGCAAAGGGATTTCTCAGAAAATATCATGGTGACACAAATCTCTCCTGTTCCTTTAGACGCTTCCCCTTTGTGCGTTGATCAGTAAAAGAATTTTAGATAGGGAACACCACCAAGTGGCTTTGTGGTTATTACTGTGACCAGCTAATTTCTGCAAGGTGTCCTGTGACTGCAGATGAAGCAGCAAAGAGTCACGTGGCAGAGCTCCCCAAGCACACAACCCAAAGGAAGGCTGAGAACACCTCTCTGTCCCACCTGTCCCCACAGGTAACAGTGTGTAATCTTTACAAAGGCCTGGATGATGGAAGCCTCTGGTGGGAGGTGACACACTTCCAAAGATCATTAATTCACAAAATCAGACAGAATAGAGATAATCCGGAAAAGGGAAACTTTTTTTTAAAAAGGCAGCGAACTCAAACTCACATCTCCTCATCTTCCAGACGTTCCAAGCGTCAAGTCACCCTTGGCTCTGGCTGTTTCAAGCCCGCATGAGTCATATCCTTGCTAACTGGAAGCTTAAATTGAGTTTGTTCAGCATTCTTTACGACGGAAGGAAGTTGTTTAGCAATGATAGAAAATGGAAAGCACAGGTCTTGTTTTTGTTTCAATCCCATGTACTTCACTGTGCCTTAAGTGGTTTGAAGAAAATGAATTTATTATAGTAGTGGCATGCTTACTTTTGCTAACCTGAATAACCTGGATAACAGCAAGAAATACACTTTGTCTGCAATACAGCTGCAGTTCTCACAGGTTGTAGTCACATGTTATAAAATTGAACCTTTCATTGGTACTTGATTTCAAAAACTGGCTTCTAAGTTTTTGAGCTTCTAAAATCATCTGTGAAGTAATTGTATAAAACTTGTTTTTATAGTGTGATAGATACAACATGACCTAACATGCAGATCACTTCAATCAGAACACAAACCATATTGCCTACATGGAAAATAGAGGATCAATATGATAAATACTTTATTAAAAGCCTAATTTCAGCTATTTAGTCAGCAGAGCTCCACTGTATCTAGAGAAAAATGCAGCATGTCCAAATTGGAGACTTATTGAATGTGAGAATATTTTTCACTATTATGCTCTTGATAAACAAATCAAGAGATGGATGATAGATACAGCAGTTACCTCTCAGAAGGTTGTTCCAGCTACCTTTACTCTTTTCAACACCTGGATGACTTTCTGCATGATGTAGACTATGCTACATTTTAATTTAACTTGCCTATGAATATTTTTGGAAAATTCCATTTCCCTACCTTCCTGCCTTTGAATCCCACTTCCCCAAATATTAAAAAAAATAATTTTCAAGATACACTAATTTTTCATCCTTGGTACTTCTGTATCAGTTCTACTCATTTGTATTGGGAAACAATTTCTCTGATCTCCTGCTCTCAGGCTCATGAGCATGCATGCAGGCAAATATGTTCATACAAAGCTGTTATTTTTTACTTTAACCATAACTAAAAGCAGGAGGAAAATTTGATTGCACATAGCTAAAGTCCAAGTTGAATATAAATCTTTGACTTAAATTAGTTTGGGATGGTTTAAGAATTTCATATTAATCCAGGCTTGTAGGCTGGCCCACATCAAAAATTTGGCATCTGCACACCTGTAAAATATTTCTTGAATTCTTCTATACTGGTCAGTACCTACAGGTTAGGAAAAACATATTCCATGACTATTCTCCAAGAGCTGATTGCCACAAATGAGGTCCAGCTTTCCTCCTCCACCTGACTGTGGCTCTCTCTCAGGTTTTTCTCCCAGCATATGGTCTGTAATTTTTCTGATATCTAAAGCATGGTGACTGTACTTAAATAGAAAATTTCAAGGTGAACACAGTTATTTGTAAGTAAAGGTCTGCTGTCTAATCCATTTGCATCCAAAGATAGTCCATCAATAAACTAATTTTATGTACTTTATATGGCTTTCAATGAATTCACTGAAATCATCTGACTGCATGATGTTTTTCAAGGCTAGATGGAAAAACCTTTGACTAAAATGACAAACTATTTTAAAATGAGAATTCTCTTGTTCAAAACACACAAACACAGGCAAAAAAGGGTAATTCTAACTTCTGTGGTGTTCTGTGCTCAAAGCAAAGCTCTGATTTCTCTTCAAGTTATGTTTCCCAACAGTGCAAAACTCAAACAAGACTTCAAGACTTTTCCAGCATTTCCAGGCCTAATATTCCAAGTGGTTTTTATTAACTATGTTTTTTTTTCTACAAAGTACAAGGAAAATTGGATCCTCAGATAATAAGAGGAATAAATACAGTATTAAACTGCTCAGGGAGCATTCCAGCAGGAAGCCCGTGCCTCAGGAGTGGTGATATCCCAGGTACAGCAGGAAGCAGTGCCAAGTTTGGATGCTGACACTGCCCTGGTGGCTCAGGAGGAGAAGTGGAAACAAGGTTGTCCTCTCCTGCTACCTCTTCATGCTCTCCTGCTGCAGTGCTTGGAGTATCACAGAGCCACTTTTCCCACCTGTGCTGCAGGGAATACTGTAGGTAGTTAGCACAGATAAATTACAGGCAGCTTGTAGTTCTTTTTTTGTCCCCTTTGCTGCCAGGAATTTTTTGATTAACATGAAGTTCTGTTTTCATGGCAGATTAATGATAATAATCAAAGCTAAAGTCCTGGTGCAAGTCTTAACTTCATAGTTTTCAATTACTAAGACCCAGTACTAATAACACATTAAGTTGAATTCTAAGCTCATGAAGATGTAACAAGCAGCATCTGACAAGCAGAGTTTAAAATACAGGGTGATTTGAGAACATTTAGAACATAAAAGGGCTTTTCTACATCTCCTTTTAATGAAAAAAACTGCTCTATGGATAGAAATGGAGGTATAACCAAGATTTTAAAGTTGATCTAAGAAAATGCAGGGATAAATAGAGCAAGTAAAACTGACATTTTACTTCCCAGTTATTTGTGTATCACAGAACTCCTGTCCCTACTTACAGCCACTTATGTTTCAAAATAGACCAGAAAATAAGAACAAAAGAGCCTTACAATAATTTTACAGACATAGTCTCAATTGAAAGTATGATGAAATTATGATTCTTATATTAATTTTTCATTTCTTGCATGCCTAAAAGTACAATAAAAAGGCACTCAAGTAATCTTTACACTTAAGGCAGGAAAGTTTGATCTCATCTGTTTCCTTTTAATTTTATAACTTGAAAATTACCACTGGCAGTGCACTTGTTTGATAAAAAATAATTTTGTTACTTCAGTTTTTAATGTGCAGTTTTTCAGATTTTATACAACAGTGTGAAGTTGACATCGAGTATGGTTTCTACTAGTGAGGAGATCTGCTTCAAGATAACTTCCAAACACTTTATGCATGAGGAAAATAATTTAAAAAGAATTTACCAAACTAAGATTAACATACATGTATTCCATATATTAACATTGTCCCAGTCCTTAGTATGATCCAAATTTCCAACACTATTTATATAATTTTCTTGTGTGTCCATATCTTCTTAAATTGGAAGAAATATGTTTAGAAAAGAAACCTGATCCACTAGAACATATAATAGGGACAGATTAACTTCAATTATGTTACTTGAAATAAAACATTCATTATATAATGGATGAAATATCCATTATATTAAGCTACTGGGTGGCAAGCATTAAATCAAATTCAGACTTCTACATACTCTGCATCCGTAGTAAAGTGTTGTAACATATGAAACAGATCTTTATTTTAAAATCTGTTTTCCATTCCTGTAAGAAGTGCCTCCCATGAGCTGGTTGGGAGTTATGAGGAGCCCTGTCTCTTTTGGTACTGTATCCTGAGCTTTTCCAGCTGCTCCACGCACTGTGTCTGGGCCAGCTTCAGCGTCCGGTTCTCCTCTGTCAGCTGTGCGTACTCCTTGGCCAGCCGAGCAGCATCCATGCTCTCTTTCTCCACTTGCTCCAGCCTGGCAATCAGCTCCTTTCTGATTATTATGAAAAAAATCCCAATTATTACAAGTGGCAGTAGGCAAAAATTTGTTGTCCTGTGTTAGGTCAAAGGTGGGCTGTGTGTTGTGAACTTAGTTTTTGTTACTTGAACTTGTGTGAAACGAGGACATAGAAAATGAATTTTTCAGAGTTCTGTTTTTTACCTTTGTGAAAAATGCCAATTACTTGTTTTTAAAATTTTAATAGTAATAAAATGGTTATAAAAATAGCAATATAATTAGAGTAATAAAAATTTGGACAATTAGGGTTAGGACAATATGAGACTATAGGAACAAAGAGTTATGGACAGTTCAGGTACCTCTTTCTGGGCAAAATAAGCCCGAAAAAGGACACACATTAACAGAGGATTAACCCTTAAAAACAATAGCCTGTTGCATATTCATACACCTCATACATGATGCATAAATTCCATTCTAAGAAAGGACTCTGTCTGGTCAGTGACAACTTCTTCCTCTGAATCCTAGTCAAGGAAGAAGTTCGTTTCTTCTGATGAAGAGCAATAAATTCTCTTTCTCTGAAAGATTTAGGTGTCCTGTGGCTGCTATCTTGCTGTAAGTCCTTTCTTTTAAAAAGTATCCTACATAGCATAGTTTCTATTTTAACATTTTTTTACAACCTAAAACTATATTTAACACTTAAGAGAATTCATACAGCATAACTTTTGAACATTACACATATAATATTCATTTTAATATCTGCACAAAGCCAATCATAAAATACACTTTTTTCATACCTTTAAAAGACTAAGCTTCCATAATCTCAGATTGGTTTGCTGTTCAGTGAGCAAGCCTGAAAAATGCTGTTTCCATGTGTCTGTATTTGGGACTGTTCAGCAGAAGAGAAGGCTTTGGGGAGACATTAGAGCCCCTTCCAGTACCAAAAGGGGCTCCAACAGAGCTGGAGAGGGATTCTTGACACGGGTGACATGACAAAAGAATGGCTTTAAACTGAAAGAGAGCAGGAAATGGGATATTGGGAAGAAATTCTTTCCTCTGAGGGTGGTGAGGCCCTGGCACAGATTGCCCAGAGAAGCTGTGGCTGCCCCATCCCTGGAAGTGTTCAAGTCCAGCTTGGATGGGGCTTGGACCAGCCCGGTGGAAGGTGTCCCTGCCCATGGCAGGGGATTGGAACTGGATGAGTTTTAAGGTCCCTTCCAATCAAAACTATTCTATTGATTGCATGATTCTGTGATCTCTAATTTCAGTAAGAGTTGAGTGCACAATTCATGGTGGAGAATCAAGTTCCTAGAGATGACTTGCTAATACTTTGCCAGAAGAATAACAATTTATTTTTCTCTCAATACCAGGCATCACTGAAAGAGCGTGAGGTGCTCTTGTTTGGCTGGTTAGATTTAGAAATAAATAAAATTTATTTATTTTGGTTGGTTGGTAAGTTCTGTGAAGTGCGCCTGGTTTCCTTTTCTCTACTACAAACAAATCCAGTAAGTAGTGGGCACTGAATCTGAGCTATATATGTTTCTATAATGTGTTTAGACTCAGATCTTAGCCCTATTGCTGAGGAAGAGTTGCAAAGCTGACCCCTCCTGGTCCTCTTAAGTACAGACACAAGAGGATTTAAGCTGTGACTTCTTCTGGATGGAGTCACACAGTGCCCTGTATTCCCAGAGCTGGCCAGGAGCTGGAGTTTCCTGTATAGTATCAACTGAAATTACCTCAACACAAGTGGAGATAAAAGAGGTCTTAAAACACGCTGAAGGCATGAGTAACTCACAGAGAATCTAATTACTCTCCCCTTAGTCACCCACCAGGCCAGCCTGGCCTCTGGGTTTCTTTTTCCCTTTAAGTCAAAAATTCACCCATTACAGGAAGTCTCTTCTAAAAGGTTCTTTTGATCATTCTATCTCAGAGATTAGTTAATCTTTTAACTGTTCATAGCCCTGTGACTTTATGTCTCAGTCATGTCAAAACAGCGCTGGTAGATCATCAGTGGGAAGTTGTTCATGCCTTCACAGTGGATAGATTTCACTGCAGTCCTTAAAGGAGCCCACTTGTCAGGCTAGACCAGTGCTTTCAGACAGGAAATTCCTAGAGATCAGCAATTCTATTCCCACAGGTCAGAGTGTTCATGAAAAGATAACATTTCTGTGTTTGCTGATCACTTATGTTATACAGAGCAGCAAAACTGTAAATTTGCCTTTTAGAAAAACAATTCTGAGTGGCCTTCATTTAGGATCAGGTTAACCTTCCTCTGTCTTTACTGCAGCTTTCACTGATAGCAGAGTTTGCCCATGGTTTAGTTGACTGTTTACAGTCACAGTTACTGCAGTTCAAGGAGTCACAAGTTAGAACAGACCTTTGGTACAGCCATTTCTACCAGCTGTGCTTCCCATAGATCCAAAAAAAAAAAAAAAAGAAAAAAAAAAAAAAAAAGAGAAGAGTTAGCAGCTGTTACAGAATTTTTAAATCAGCCAAAGAGGCAGCACATAGGCATCCTCCTATATGATATCTTTTTTTTATATTACTGAGGTAAGGCAGAGCAAAGCCTCTTCTGTTTCCTTTCACCAGGTGACAGGTGCATTCAATCAGGCCTTTGAGAGGAAACATCAAGACATCAAGAGCGTATTTTTGCTCAGTAGAATTCTGTTTACATTTAACACAAAATAGCTGTACAAGTTTTAAACACAGCAAGAAACTAACAGGTTCATTTCTCTGTGCCTGGGCCATTCTAGATCAACCAGTTTTCACAGAAGCCAAGACGATCTTGCAAGACAGCTCCAATTCATGGGCCTGAAACCATGGAGGAATGATTTCATGTGAGAAATACATTCAGGGACAATGAATTTTTACAACTCTCCCAATGTTTGGTTTTTTTTTGTTTATTGTTTGTTTGTTTGTTTTTGTTTTTGTTTCTCCCTGGACTTCCTCTGGAAGACTTTTATCTCTGGAGACCCAATAAGAACTTATGCAATATTTCTTTGCAATTATTCTGGTGTAATGTTGGACTGAAGGGCTAAATTAACTCTTTCAAATTACAGACAGTTAAATCAGAAGGGTCCAAACAAATGAATTCAGAATCATTCTTCCTTACTTTTCTTACGCTCATGAGCTTTTTGAAAGGGAGATGCAGTGAACCCACTAGTAGGGAATCAGCATCTTAAAAGCAGGTAAACCTTTTTTGTGGGAACTTTCAGTACTTGAAAAGGAATGGCACTGACTCTCCTGGACTTGAGCCAGGAGAGGCACAGACAGACAACATGCAAACTCAGACAGCTCCAGTAATGAAGGTCAGTTCTGATTTGATGGCATTCTCTGCAGGCTTGGCTTTCATGCTGCTCTCCAGTAATATTCAAGCAGCACAGAAAACTCCTCTCCCCCCTCCCCAGGATTTAGATTCTCTATCAAACAAACTGTAAATGCATTAAAATCAAAATACACTCATTGCTGTAGTCCACACTCTTGGACCTCCCTCACAGAAAGCAGTTTCCTTGCACTGAGGTAGTAAAATTGCCCGCTTCTGAGTCAGCAGAACCTACTTAGTCCTTTCCCATCAGGATCAACACCTGTTTACAGGATAGCGTGATGTTTCAGGCTAATACTGTCAGCCTGCCACAGATCTAAAATTAGAGTACCAGGGAATTGCTAAATGTTATGAATGGTGTAGTTTAGGAAGCTCACAAAAGGATGAGGACAGTAACTAACATTTACATCTGATCTAATCCTAGATTTGAACTTAGCTTTCAGAGGTTAAAGAACACCATGCTAAGCTCTTGCACCATCTAGACCTTGTTGTGGATGCTTAATAAATAGATGTAGCACTGTGTAATCTGTGCTTTCTGTTAATGGTTACCCCAAGTTTAAACATTAACAGTATTGATAAGTTATTTTCAAACTAGTGCTGAGGTACTCAAAGCTTTGAGCCAATCTGTAATGGGTACTTGGAGTGTTCTTTTTTGGGGAGGGGTTTGGGAGGCAACATTAGTGATTTGCATCATAAACACATCAACCACAAGCAGGAGAAAAACATAGCACTGTCTTAGGGAAGTTATTTCTCTTGTTCTGGCCTTAGTGACTAAACATGCAGAGAACACAGCTCCTTGAAACTCATATTCACAAGGAATAAATACAAAGAAAAGTGACAGACTAAGCAGATAAATCTGCCTGGAGATAAGTGTATTTAGAGATGGACTGACACAAGGAAAACAGTTTCTAGAATACAAAGACTCAGATTTGCCTTTTCCCCATTGTGAACAAGGTATTCAGGATCATGCATCTGTGGCAGTACAGTAACTTCTCCAACAACTGCTGTGCACTGGTGGCCATAAGGGCATTTTCTCTTCCCACATTTGCCATGGCTTTCCTGTCAGGGGGAATTATGAGACCCTGTAAGGTAACTGCTGTCTTGAGGCGATTGTTCTTGCATAAGTCTACTAATAAATTAAAAACCAACACCATTAAAGTCTGCTTTAACATAAATGAAAATGTGTCTCAGATGCCATAAAATGTCATAGAATGACAGAATAGTTTGAGTTGGAAAGAACCTTCCAAAGGCAAGGACACTTCCTCTAGAAGAGGAGGTCTCTCTTTGTATTAGAAAAGCTGTAATTTAATTTCTAGTATTTGGCAAGTAACATATGCATACATGTGAGATGATGAAAAAACAGGTCTAGAATGGGAAAATTATCGAGCTAAAACATTGCCTTTAAGGTTTACACCAATCTTTTTCTGAAGTACGTAGAAGTCTGAAAACTACTTGTCTTCACAGTGTTGGGAAAGTCACTCAAGAAACAATGTACCTGGAGAAATCCTCTGGACTAAAAAGCATAGAAATAGTCCTATGGTCATGAGAGCAAGCTAAAACATAGGAAAGGCTCCCACAAAATGAAGCAGTCGTCTCCACTGCATGCCATTTGCCAAGAGGGGCAGTGGGATGCTGGATTTTATCATCAACAGCATGTCCAGCAGGAGCAAGGCAGGGACTGTCCCACCGTGCTGGGCACGGCTGAGGCCATTCCTCGAGTCCTGAGTTCTGGTCCAGTTCTGGTCCTCTCCCTACAGTGAGGGATTGGAGTGTGTCCAGAGAAGGGAACACAGCTGGGGAAGGGTCTGGAGCACCAGGAGCCACAGAAGGAGCTGGGGGGGTCTCAGCCTGGAGAAAAGGAAGCTCAGGAGGGACTTTCTCACTCTCCACAACTCCCTGACAGGAGGGTGCAGCCAGGTGAGGGTCGGGCTCTGCTCCCAGGGAACATGGGACAGGGAGAGAGGAAATGGCCTAAAGTTGTGCCAGGGGAGGTTCAGATAAGATATCAGGAAAAACTTTTTAATGGAAAGGTTTGTAAAGTACTGGAATGGGCTGCCCAGGGAAGTGGTTGAGTCACTATCCCTGGAGTAGTTAACAAAACATGTGGA
This sequence comes from Melospiza melodia melodia, assembly GCF_035770615.1. Classification (NCBI taxonomy): domain Eukaryota; kingdom Metazoa; phylum Chordata; class Aves; order Passeriformes; family Passerellidae; genus Melospiza; species Melospiza melodia. The sequence continues at coordinate 24,522,555 of NC_086195.1, forward strand.
GGTGGCAGTGGAGGACACAGTTTAATGGTGAACAGGGAGGTGGTGCTGGGCTGGTGGTTGGACTTGATAATCCTAAAGGTCTTTTCCCATCTTAACAATTCCATGGTTCTCTGTCTACTCTAACGTGTAAAAGAAGGAAAAGAAATCATATCCATGGCCAAGAGAACGAGTGATCCTAAACCAGGTCGTGATCAAATGATCTTTTCTGTAGAGTTATATTAGAATTGTCTGGGGGAGGAAAAAGAGATAACCATGCAGTGCTAAGAATATAAGATACAGCCAGCAACCATGGCAACTCTAATATTTAACTACATAATCCAGGGTCATTATCTAGTAATAGCAATATAACAAGTGCTCAAAATAACCAGCCATCTCATCCCTTTCACCCAAAGTTAGATACCCAAAACCATCTGTTATGGAAATACGTGTGTGTTTCTGGAACATAAATTAAATTACATTCTGTGCCCTAAATGTGGTGTGTTCTCGCTTCCACACCCTTTTCTTTATTTTCAATCATGTCTCCCATTCCAGAGTGGTTTTTTCCCTTACACCACGTATTGCTGGCATAAATGTGAAGAGTGTGAGTGAAGACAGCAAACGAAGCTATGATTAAATTAGCAAAAAAATCTACCCAATGTTCTTTCAAATTCTTGCTTCCTTTTTTATTCCTGAGTAACTTCTTTTCCCATCTTTATTTGCTTTGTCCTTTGATTTCCCCTTTTTTGATATTACAACCTCTTTTTCTCTCTCACATTTCCCATTTTCCTTTGGAACACTTGTCATCTTCTCTCCCACTGCCATCCTAGTACGTTCTCTTGCCATCTATATTGCACAAAAGAGAACAAGTAAGTTTGTTCTCACCTTGATGAAAAGCAGCCCTTGTCATCTCACTTCACTGACTTTTTACTTTGGCTGTACTTGATGCTCACTTTACACATCAAGCTAAGCAGAAGTAAAAGCCTTTGAAAAGTTGTAAAAGATTCAATGTTTTTCACTGTTGTTAAAATAATTTTTAAAGCAGAATTGACTCTATAGTTTTGTTGGGATTTTTGTGGTTTTTTGTTTGGTTGGTTTTTTTTGTTTGGTTGGTTTTTTTTGCTAAAAGGCTCTAATACCTGTAGAGATATTTTTCAGGTTAACATAATTTCTTTCTCCTAGCCAACAAATAAAAAATATTTGCTCAATCAATTTTCTGCTTTTTTCTGTCAGTCATAGCCTTCAGCATCCTGTATGCACTGTCACAGGCACCACAGGTACAGAAACTGCCAGGTGAGCCTTGTCATTGGAATGACACAGGAGAATTGATCTGTGGAGAGGAGTTGGGAGCACTGGGAAGGATACCATCCAATAGCATTTGTGATTGCCTTTGGTAAAAGTGTACACTGAAAAACACTATAAAAGCTGTTTGTTCCCATTACAAGGGATGCAACTTGATCACTGTCCATTTTATCAAAGTATTTAAGAGAAATAGACAATAGATAGTAGGTGTAGTAGACAATTTGGAATCTTCATTTCCATACATTCAAACTCAAATGTAGAAGAAGAAACTCACAGCAAGGGCAAATTTTAGGAAATTGCAACTCTATGTTTTCAGTTTGATTTTAATTGGTTTTGAGGCTAAAAACTTGTGCATCTCATCGGACTTTTTAGACAAGTTAAAGCATTCTTCCCTTTTTAAAATGGAAGACTCAATACTTCCAGTGATGGGGCAGCCAGGGCTGTCTGGGCAACCATTTCCAGTGCCCTAACATCCTCACAGGGAAGAATTTCTCCTTTTTATCCAATCAAAACCTTCTCTCTATCAGTGTAAACCATACTGCCATGTCCTATCTCTACATGCCCTTGTAAATAGCCTCTCTCCATCTTTCTTGCAGGCTCCTTTCAAGTAGCGAAAGGCCACAATTATAAGGTGCATATATAAGTGTATACATATATAAGAATATACACATGTATTTATATATATATATACACACTTATATGTACACACACAATACTTGTTTTATGCATGCCACCCCAGCCATTATAATCTAATCTTCATTCAGTATATGCTAGTCCCTAAACTGCTTTTAACTCCCTTACTGTAAGTGCTGAGAATGTTTTTAGACATAAATCAGTGAACATGAGAGCAAAACTCCCTTTTACTTCTTGCTTATTCCTTTGCCTCCACACTTATACTCCCTTTCTGTCTAGTTTTAGATAAAAATCAAGGCTGTCACGTTCAGGTTTGTTTGCTTACATGTGTGCAAATTTACATGTGTCCTAATAATTTCTAATCCACCTTTCCATTTCAACCAAACCATGTGGTAAAGAGGTCCCAGTTGGTTTCTGGAGGGTTTAATAAAAACAGACTGCTCCAGAAAGGAAAGATACACAATGGTGGAAGGCATGAGACCCGTTCCAAAATACTACAAAATGGAGAATCTTCTTGGAGGAAGGAGTTATAAACAATCTACATCTCGAGGAAACATATCCTAAATTTGTACTTGCAGCTTAGTAAACCTCAAAATCAGGCAACCACAGTGCAGCAGCTTGTAAGGAAATGAAACATCCTTGATCCCAGTGCTGAAGGATCACTTTTTCAGATTAAGACACATGGGAGGTGTGAAAGGTGCTGCCCTGATATTTGTTATGTTTAGACATTTCACAGCTATACAGCATGTGAACAAAAGGCTACAAATATGTAATTAGAAAGTACATGTAAGTATCAATAATATAATTCCATCTGTTGCCTTACACAGCCACTCAAACATCTGTTTACTGGGGCATGGTATTCCCAGTACAGGTTCAGCACAGACAGCAGTGGTGGAAGCTTCCTGACATTGTTCCACTGTTGACATCCACTGGTGGAATGAAGGAAAGTGCCAGCCTGAAGCCCTTGAATTCATCCAAGATAAGCACCTCTGAGAGGCTGACCTCTGGGCTCAGAGGTTGATTAGGATAGGTTGATGAGTTCAGGTAAATAACTTCGTGCATGTACCTGCCATTCTCAAGAAGCATTTCTAATTTAGCTAGTACCACAGATTTATAGATTAAAAATTTGCATTCAAACAGCAATTTTTTAATTCCAGAAAGTGCAAAAAAATATGTGAATGTCTCATTTTCATGGGTTCCAAGCATTCTTCATAAATAGGCATAACTGATTCAGGGTTGTGCCAATAATAATAAAATTGGATTTATATTAGTAGACTCTAAAACCAAAATGATTGAAGCCTACCTTTGGTGTTTATACAACTAAAGTTAAGCACTTAAACAATCATTTAATATTTTATATTGTGCTTGGATTTTCAGAGTAGACGGACACATGGTTTCCACTGAATTGATTGCTAAATATGTAAGCAGCTTATATCAGACAACCAAATTTGAAAAATCATTGCAAATTTAAAACAAATTACTTATCTTCTAATCTTTTTAAAAATACTAATTACTTTTGATTGACCAACTTCAATTAATGGTGAATCAAATGCAAATACTGCAAATATGAATCAAATGCAAAACACATTTTCCCATGACATTGGTCATCATCTTTTTTAGCTTTTGTTCTAATCTGTCAGCATCTGAGTGCCACACTGATCTTCCAGTGGAAGGGGATTTGCAGGGAAACTTCAACTAACTTTGACACTTTACGCAAAAAATAACTATATTGTGGCTCTAGCCATCAACCCAGATAAAGACATCTCACTTTCTTACCCTGCATAGTTTGGATTCAGGGAGTTCTTTGGCTGTCTTGTAAGACCTACAGGATTTCAAGTTTCCCTCTTGCTTCTGCAGCTGAAGATTCCCATGGATGCAAACTTGGCTGAGCTGCAGGGTCAGCTGGGCAGAGATTTCACTATTCACCGTCTTTCCTCTCTCTAAATTTCTTTTTCAGATTTCTTGTGGAAAGGGACTGACAGCCACAGAGTGCACTTTGCCATTTAATAGTCAGGCAAAAGATGACAGAGCTGTGAGTACAGGCCATAGACAAGAGAAAAATCCTCCAGCTTATTCACTTTGGGTATGAACAGCTGAGATGCCAGTGTACATTGAACCAGTGTACACAAAACCAAAGCAGCTCACAGAAACATGTTTACTAACATTGTCAAGGATTCTAAGCCTAAATAAGGATCCATTTTGTTCTTCATTAAAGCGTGCAATGTTTATTGAAAAAAACTAGAATTGAAAAGGAACCTACACCAGATGAGCTGGATTGTTATGTGACCTGGAGGCTGCCAGTGAAGCTTTTAAGGGACACCCACAAAGCTGAACTGTGACAGCCCTTAGTGGCCTCAGTAGATCCTGTAGAGCAATGACCAACTTGTGACCATCAGGCAGAGGCATGAAATCATGGAATCATAGGATGGCTTGGGTTAGAAGGAACCCCCAAGATAACCCAGTTTCAACCCTGTGCCACAGGTAGGGACACTTTCCACTAGGCCAGGTTGCTCCAAGCCAAGCCCTGTCCACCCTGGCCTTGAACATTTCCAGGGATGGCACACCACAGCTTCTCTGGGCAACCTGTGCCAGGGCCTCACCACCTTCAGAGGGAAGAATTTCTTCCCAATATCCCACCTATCCCTGCCCTCTCTTTCAGTTTGAAGCCATTCTCCTTGTCCTGTCCCTCCAGGCCCTTATAAATAGTCTCTCTCCATCTTTCTCCTAGGCTTCCTTCAGATACTGGAAGGCCACAATTACAATATATGTATAGATACATATACAAGCATATATGTATAGAAGGTCAGAAAATACAGTGTTAAGCTTTCATGTTTCAAACAGGGTTTTGCAAAGAGAATATAGGAGAGTAAATACTTTGGGAAAATTACTCACTTTCTTTCTTCCAGCAGAGCAATTTCTTTCTTGACCTCGTGGTACTCTTCTGCTATTTTGCAGTGCTGTTTATACACCTGCATAGATTCCTTAGAGTCATGACAAGGAGGCAGAGGCTTTAAGAAAAAGAAGTTTTTAGAATGAAATATTAAATATAAATAATATAAATATTATAATATTATAATATATATTATATATATATGTATATATATATATATATAATATATACAATATAAACCCCACATATTTTGAAAGTTACAATATTTATCTAAATTCCTGTGAAAATACCTAAAGAATTTTTCCCTTAACTGCAATATATGTCCAACTATTCCTAGTGAAGGCCTTTCAAAGAAGGAAAAAACCCAAAACAGTTCCCTGCATAAGAATATATGTAAAACTTCAAACATTGTGAGAATTTTCAGAACTCTCCTTGTCAGCTTTGCAAAATACCCTGAAGATTTTTCAAAGAAGGATTTCTCCCTTGCCACCCTCTTTTTCAGTAAGAGTGATATGGAAATGCTAAAGCTGATGCACTGATCAGACCTATCACACACATCTTTACACTGCCAGGAACTGACATCATTGCAGCAACATCATCTTTTTTTTCAATGCATCCTGAATGTAATAAATATGGCAAATAAAACCAAGCTGTCCTAGGACTCCTTATGTAAATTTCATCAAAATTCTTGAAAATACATTTTGGTTAAATGTAGGTGCTTTTTGCTCCTTAAAAAAGAATGCATCTTAATTCAGGCTTCAGGTTTGACTGTCACATTTTGGTTATAACACTTTCAGGAAGTATTTTTAAGTTATTAGCCATGAATCTATTGACTGTAAATGAACTCCAAATAGCAAGCTTGAGCCACCTGTTTGAAGTAAAAGGAAACACTTAAAATAGTTAATTTACTGCCCATTTAAATAACACCCAATTGCCTTCCACAATATTAGTAGATTACTTTGCATTTCTTGCTGTCCTCCTACCTTGACTCTTGTGTGTAATATAATATTCCCTTAATGGCATTATTAGGAAAAGAAAAGCCCAAGTAGGCAGACTTTTCCTATTTATGATCTTGTAATGCTTTTTTTTAATCTAAACTGAAAATTTAAATTTTACTAAACATGCTCAGAGACAAAGATGAAAAACATTTTTGTTTGGGAGACAGGGTGAGCTGGCTTCAGACATAACCCAAAGCACAGATGTAAGCAATGTATGGAGCTTGCAAGTACTTGTGGTTGGTATGTGATTCCTCACTGAAATTTTAACAGACACTCATATTCCATAGTCTAAATTTAAAACTGCTGCAGCAGGATTGTTTCATAGCACATTGTTTCATTCTCCCTGATCTTGGAGATTTTGGGAACCCAGGGAAAGGGCAGCCCAATACTTGATGAGTCTAATCCCTAGAAAAGGGCTTTTAATTGCATTTCAGTGAGGATGAGCAAGAGCACCATTCATATAGCCACCCAAATAATAAGCATAAATTTAGCAAGACTGAATATAGAAGTCTCAGTGCTCTAATCCAAGAATGTGTGGATGAGCCAAAGCAGCATCTCTGCTATCTACCAGAGATCAGCCACCAAGTGTGTCACAATAAAACAATTTCGAACAGTATCAAGGGGAAAGTCCCCAAACAGTGATACTTCAAAAGAAAAACACATCAAAACAAAGCAGAAAAGACCATTTGCATTTGCTTCCAATTTAGTTTCCACTAATCTAGCTGGTTTAAACCAGTTTAAAAATTAAAACAGTGCTCAGTTTCTATATTCCAGCTTCCCACTCAAAAGATATATATAGAGAGCTAAAAATTATCAAGTCATGCTGAAACTTAGTATCTAAGGCTCACTTAGAACCAGTTGCTGACTTTTAAACCCCTTCCTATTATTGTTTCCTCTTCAGTGACATTTTCTCTTACACTGATATTTTAGCACTTAAATTAAACTTAAAATGAATTAAACAATCAGTTTTCTAATTTCTATTCTTAAAATTCTTCTCAATTTGTCTGACGGTAGTAAGCACTATATCAAGAATATTTTAAATTGTTAGTGTATTATTTCTTTAAAACATTAATGTTACAGTGTTTTCAAATGACTAGATAGAATATCATTTGATCATGTCATAGAGTGGTTTGGATTGGAAAGGACCTTCAAGAGCATCAAGTTCTAGCCCCTCCACCATGGGCAAGGACACCTTCCACCAGGCCAGGTTGCTCCAAGCCCTGTCCAACCTGGCCTTGAGCACTTCCAGGGATGGGGCAGCCAGAACTGGAGAATTTGCTTTACTCCTCTGTAATTTGGAAACTACTAAGAAAGGCTCCAGAGATATTATCTACAGCATCCATGAGCAGTTTCTGGTCAATAGCATGTGAAACAGGCTTATTTAGCAAACACTTTCTCCTGCAATAACACGGGAAAAGGAGAGATACAAATCTCCATTCCATGTGGAAGGACTTTTTTAACAGTCTGTGGCCAGGCAATGGGAAGTACTGCAGATACTGCACTACAGAATGCCCAATGGCATTCCATGAAGTCTGTATAACATCTTTATGTTAAGGGATTGCTAGTTTACCAAGGTGACTAATTTTAGAAGGCCTTAATGAAGTTCAATTTGTAGTATGCTTTTTTTTTCAGTCAGAAGTAAACAGCCATACTTTACTTTCCTCTTAGAACAGCCTGAGCTTGCTGTACCTTGCCTGTCCATAAATTAATATAAATAAAAGTATACCTACTAGACAAGCAAAAAACATCCCTGCCAAAGTAGGTTACATTTAATGGCCACAGTTTCTGCTTTTAATCCTGTTTACTTCAGGCTTCAGTGTCATCCACCCTCATTTTCCTGTGCTGGCAAAATATGCACATGCAGCATCTCTGATCTTGTTCACAAAGCTAGTACAAAAGCTACAGCTGTAAGTTATATTGGTGGTCTGTCCTATTAAGCCTGATTTTCAACAAGGTCTGCTTTTTCCTTTTATTTTGTTGAGTAATTCACTGTAACATTGAGAAATGTTCTACAGAATTCAGCAAGTAGACACTAAGAGATCTTTTTATAGACCATCCTGAAACTGCACATACATATGTAGATCTTTACAAGACATATGTACTGTTTATTTAGACTTTTGTTCAGAATCCAGACATGAAAGATGTTGGAAGATGACATGCAAAAGCAGTTCATGAAGAAACAGAAAATCACAGAAGGTTTGGGTTGGAAGGGTTGGAAGGGACTTGCTTTCCTTGCAGGAGAGGGGCTCCATTCCTTTAATCATCTGGGTAGCCTCCTCTCTGCCTGCTTTTTAAGGTAGATTGAAGGAGATCTTCTAAAGAAAATCTTTTCTGGGGTGACACAGAATGAAAGTTTTCAGGTTTGGGCTTTTTTTTTGCTTCACTCACATGACAAGTTCTTTTGCCTTGCCATATGAAAATCAGCATTACATATCCACAAAAGCTGTAGAGTTGGCAGTGCCACTCAACTGTTCCAAAGCTTTAAAACAGTTGATTTTTTAATTCACCATCATTGCACTTATGTATTTAACTGTGAAAAACATTTAAAACTTTCTCCTGAAAAAGTTGAATCTTCAAGAAAAAAATGTATCAGGCAGTTTTTCCAGCTCATGTGAGCTTGTCTAGAAGTCTTCAGCATTGATCTAATTAAAGAGTGGTGTCTTGCTTTTTGTAAATTTGGTAACTTTCAGCTGAACTCTTCTGGAAAAGTGGAAATCCAATGCTAATATTTTGAATGTGGCCTATGTTCATTATATGGCCTTGTGCACTTTTCTACGATAGAAAAACCCACATTTTGCCAAGTAAAAATAGCACATTGCAGTTACTTTTTGTTGTGCAACTGGAACTCTCCCACCAGTTTCAGATACCCATCTTAGGGTGCATCTAGTCTAGTCTGGTTTTACTATGAAAGTAAACAGTTCTCTTTCTTCCAAACAATTCAGATCAACTGGATGACAGCAATTGTGAGTTTTGCTCTCCTTTCTGGGAGATTTTCCATTCTTTTCTAACCTTAGTATGATGCTCTGACTTGGTGAACATGCATACATGTTAACATACATGCATAAAATGGTCTTACATAATCTAAGACCAAAGTTATCACAGCAGCATTACAGGAGACTGATCAAGTTCATAGGCAATCAGATCTAATTATAGAGCAGCAGAGTCCTCTAGGAATTCTCACGGAAACCAATACATAGTAAAACAATTGCAGCATCCTCTTAAGAAACACAGTATGCTTTTAAACTTTCTAAATTAATTTATGTGTCCAACAAAAATCCTGGCATTCAGTAGAAGCAATTAAAGTTCCAGAGTAAACAAGGTTTCTGCTAAATGCTTATATCACACAGAGCCCACTGCCCCTTTCATAACATTTGCATTACTTCTTTTGTATGAGTATTTTCTACTAAAGTGAAAAAAACTATACTTTGTCTTAAGGTTGGATGTTATAAATAGTTGGGGCTTTTTCTATGTTGCAGCAATTTTATAGTCATCTAATGACACAGATTTGTAACACGAAATATGACATAAATGTCTCTCCAGCTCACAATTTCATGAGAGAAGATCACAGAACCATTGAATTGTTTTGTGTTGGAAAGGACTTTAGAGACCACCTCCTTCCAAGCCCCTGCCAGGGACACTTTCCACTAGACCAGGTTGCTCAGAGCCCCATCTAACCTGGTTTTCAAAGATAAAGCACTATAGAACACCCTGTAGAAACATCCATATGTGATTTGTGTTCTTTCCTCTTCAGGATCAAGCTCTCAGCTGGAATAAAGGTTTTGATGGGGAGCAGAGAGATGAACTGAGCAAGTCCCAGGAAGTGTTGGAATGGGAGAGGGCATGAACAGGGCATAGCAATGCAGGTATGAACACCAGATACCTCCTGTCCATTCAGTGACCTGAACTACAAGGGCTTGGGTGCTGATCTAGGTTTCTAAATTCAGCACATAACCCATAGCAAAATTTCTGTCAGAGGGTCACTGTGCAGCTCATCAAGGAAGTGCCTTGCAAGGACCCATCCAGACAAAGCAAAGGTTAAATTTTCCCAGTGCCAGAGTGCCAGGTGTAACCAGCCCACCCTTGCTGCACTGCCCACCACATGGCACACACACATGGGACAGAGGAAAAACACCAAAGCTCAAATAAGCAGTATTGCTTGTCAGTGGGAAGCAAAAAATTTCCAATACTGCAAACAAAAGGAATTGAAAACAAGAAGTTTATTAATATGAGTTTTGTTTCACTGATAACTTAGCAGGAAGTTATTTTAGTTGTGTGTGTTTGGTTTTTTTTAATAATAATAAAGCTGCAAATATAGCTCAAACTGACCTGTTCTCATATGAAGGGCTTTCATGTCTGGTTGACCACAGATCACATATAAATTTTGATTTAAAATAGTTGAGTTATTTTTTTACAAATTGCTTCTCTGAATGTGTAGAAAATGTAACAAGTAATTTGAAAATAAATTTTCAAGTAATTTGAAAATAAAACACATTAGTCTGAAGATAGCCAGTACATTAGAACACACAGACTGATCATTTTTATTCTTTGGAAAGAAACTGCAGCTAGAACTGTCCTTTAGTAGGAGTCCTTACAGAGAATTAGCTTTTTTTGCTAAGTCTCCTAGAAAGACCTTCTCTCCAGGCAATTCCACATGGACCTCTGTAGAGCATGGCCAGCAGGGTTTGTTACCCTGCCGAGGGGAGGCTGCACTGAACTTTGCCCTGCCATTTGATACTGCTGCCCAGGGAATAGGTATGGAAGAATTGTGGGAGGAAAAGTGGGACCACTAGGTAATTCTGCCCAAATAGCCAAGTTGTCTGCCAAGGCCTAACATAGGAGGACGAGAGCCTGAAGCCTAAAACAGAGGTGCAAATTGCTTGGTACTCAGGCTGTGGTCTGCTGCCTGCATGCATAGAATTCTAAGGCTCTGATTTTCCAAGTGACTTGCTGAACTTACATAGCTTTCAAGCTGCTTTCAAAATCCAGCTTAAAGATCAGCTAATTTAGGCTTTTTGTTTGTTTGTTTTTAAAACGGGTTTCAAAATTTTCCTTTGTATGCTTGAAATCTGTAAAGTTATAACTTTTTTTTTAAGGTGCCTGTTACTATACAGCCACATAACCTGCATTTATAGTTTGCTTCTTTAAATAAAATTCAAATGTTTTTGACTGTATTTATGGCACACTGATGAAAATCTTGTGGCTCTCAGATATGATATTTTTATTATGAACACATGTACCAGCATTCTTGAAGATTCAAGCATTTCAGGCTGCTATTGCCACAGTTGATTAAAAGGTTCATTTACACGACCCTTCATGTGTGTGCTCTGTATTAATGCACTTCAGGACAGAAAAAAGCATGGATGGAATGACAAGGGACACCACCATTCACTACTTCTGCAGGTCCTGGTGAAGCCCATTTTACCTGTTTCTGTAACACAGGAGCTACCTGTTTCAAAGCTGGCATGAATTGCAAGCACATACCATAGAGTTCTGACAAACCCACAGCAGTTTGGATTGCAGCAAATGAAAAAACCACAATTAATAAGAAAGGTAATGAGGTAAATAATAACTTTGTAACAGGTATTGCTTGTTTCAAATTTTAAAGATTAAAAATACTGTAATTACATTAAATAGTTATCACATGAAACTGTAATCCAGATTGACAAAAGCAAGGAAATTTAAGTTTTTATTGCTAAATTTGAATGCAATGTTATCTTTGCATCAGCTCAGATCCCTGCATTAACTTCACTGCCCTTGGGTGAACATAAAGGCATTGCAATATAAACATGCACATAAGCTTGAAAACAAAAGGATTAAGTGCTACCACAAATTTTATACTTTTAAGTGGTTGAGTCAGACAGGTAGTTCTCATAAGTTATCCTTCCAGCTACCCTGATATTACTGAGATTATGAAGGATAATAAAAAGAAAATTACATTAACCAAAGCCTTTGATTGTTTCTTTGAATTTGTTATCATATTGAGATTATGAGAGTAAAGAAAGGCTTTCTGAAACAAATGCCAAGTACCTAACAGACCAATTGGGTACACTTAGAGGGATTGTGCTAGAGTGTACTTAAAAACTTTTACTGAAGGGCTATTATATATCCAGAATATTTGAATGCTTCCACAGGAGCATTTTCAGCCTATCATGAAATCCCATATTTAGAGTATATTATAGATTCCAGAAATGTAAAGGTAATAAAAGTCTTAATAGAAAAAAATCATCACTTGTCCTTCAAAGTACTTATACATAATGCTAGTAATATTGTTTTTATGTATCAATAGCAGCAATAATAATCATACTTTTCTCTTTTAGAGCAATCCTTACTTACTGGTCTTAATGCTCTTCAACAAAAAAGGTAAAAATTATTAACCTAATTTCAGAGATGAACAGAGAGATGAAGCAACTCCCGGATTAAGCAATGTGTCACTGAGAGAGTTGGAAACAAAATGCAGATTCTTTACTTTCATTTCAGTGCTCCAGCAATGAAACATGATTGCTTTTCTCAAACTGAATTCTTCTAAGGAAAAAAAATACCAATCCTGCTTGCTGCACTGGAAGGTTAGTGGAACAAAGAGGTTAGCATACTACCTGGTTCCTTAATTCCTATTTATGCCTAAAGAACCTGCCCATATCCTCAGGATGAGAGGGATAGAGCAAGAAGAGTCTCTGTCATCCTCCATTCCTTTCTCAGTCATCCTTTTGGTGAGAGCAGCGGGACAGAAGCGTCACCCTTGAAGCCAGCAGCCACCCCGTGCTGCCTCACCAGTTGATGGGCACAGGAAACATGACATTATTGCATCAGAGTGGTCTACTAATGCCCTTCTCAATTTACAGTCAGGAAACAACTGCCTTCAGAGTGAAATATCAGAGGAAGTCTGAATGCTCCTGGGAAAACAGATGACCTGAAGTAATCTACCAAAGCCAGCAAACACTCCAGAACCAGCATAGAGGAAAGGGAAATAATCCCTGGATGCAGAACTGGCTTTGTGCCTAGAGGACCATGGAGTTGCCATCAATTGCTCACTGTCCAGAATACTGGAGGCCCATCATTCTGTGCTGACAAATCAGACTGGCCACCAAAGGATTCTCTTGGAATGCATCTGAGAAAACTGATGATATCAGTCATAGCACAGCCTGCAGGCATTAGAGTGTATAATGCCCCTCTCATTCCTCCTCCCATCAGTTGAAAAAGAACTCTCTTCATTGCAGTGCAGCAGCACTGCAGGAATTGGATGGAAAATCTTAAAAGCAGGCAAGATTGTTAAAATAATAATTTCCCTGTGGTTGGACTAAAAATTTTCTGTAGATCTTGAAAAAACAATGATTTCTTCTATGGATATATGCAGTCTTATTAAATGTTAACAGGCTACAAAAGTACCAAGAAAACCTTCCACTACAGTGTAGCAATCAGAGTCTTTTAAATAGTAAATGTGAAGTAGAACTGTCATAAGAGAAGAAAAGTTTACCTGCAGCTGCTGATCTAGTTCTGGAAATGCCAAAGAGAAGTTCTCAGGGGAAGCATCATCTAAAAGGTAAACACAATGTTAAAAGTTGTAGTCTAACAAAGAGGGCATTTCAAGTAATCTGTTTCATGAAGTTCTATATTGCATATATGGACAGTAATATTGGGATCCTGAAAACACTCCCACATCTTATCTTTTACACCTCAGTAGAATCCTTGAAAATACTAGTGGATTGGTAATAAGAAAAGTTTATGTTCTAGAAATACAGAAAGTCTATTTTGCACTGCAGTGATTAAGAAACAAAGGAGTTGTTCCAGTAGAACATGTGATATTTTAATAAAACAAATAAATCTAAACTGTTTTTCTTCCTGAGCTCTCTCCATTACACTGCTGAGTAAAGAATTGTCTTAAAGGACTTTACCTGTCAATTACAAACCTTATGGGCTAGAGTTAGTTCCATCATGACAACAAACCAAGCTGTGTTTTTATTTATTTGTTTGGGATTTTTTTTTTTTTTGTTTATTTTTAGAACAGGTTTCCAGCAAAGGTGGGGGACAGATTGCACCAGTTATGTCAGGGTTGTGATGTGGACACCTGCCCACTAGTAGCTGGCCTGAGATCAGAAATACGAATCGCACTTGGTAGCGCCAGTGCAATATTTCTTTCTCAGTGACTTTCACACTCTCAGTTTTGCATTGGACTGTGATGACTGTTTATTCATCGTACTACAGGTTATGGGAGGTGAGGAGAGTGTTACTATTAGCTTACAGTCAGTTATTTGTAATGTGTCAAAATTAAATAAGGATTTCTCCTTCTCTTCCAGGAGAAAATTGCTATCACAGTTCAGATCCTGGAACCTGCTGCGTACTTGTAGGCTTGAACACAGCAACAAAACCCCAACAAGACCAAGAGGACCTCATATCAAAGAAGTATTCTAAAAGAATATAGACTAGGATCTAAATTATTTCTCTGATATATCTTTCTCCTGGCCTCTGTGGTTATACAGCAAAGGAGGTTGGGGGGAAAAGTAAAATAAGTCACCTTTGTCTATGAAAAATAAACATACTGGCTAACACATGGTCAGAGCTTTACTCAATAATATAGCTAGAGCTGGGCAGCCTCTGAAAATAGATGCTCAGAGAAGAAAAGAAGTATAGTGATACAAAAGCAAAAGCTCTTCATTTTCCTCAGGAAATAAAGTGAAGTTCCTGTTGTTTTCATGGAGTAGTTGTCTTGCTACATTATCAAAAAGTCATACCCATGTCATGTGAGTGTCACCCTTCTTTCTTCACACCATATGTCAAGCATGCCCATTCTGGAAAATACTTAAATTGCTTTAATTGTACAGAATTGTATCATGCTAGTATGAAAGTGTTTATCTTTAATTTGCTATTGCTTTCTCGTACAATATATAAATAGACTAATATTCTAAAAGGAGAAAGATGAATCATATGGCAAGGCTAAAAGGAAGGACGGAATAAGACTCGGTCTGACTAGGGCTACAGCTGCTCTGCAGGTATTTGGCTGAATAGCTGTTAAATATTCTGACAGAGATATTGGACCAGAGTCATGGATGGCACTTAAACTGCTATTTGATTTGGCAATTCCAGCAGTACAACCTTTGCTACAGGAGCTTTACTGAGGGATCTTGAACATCTTTAAAATTCAGAAAAACACAGCAAAAGCAACACTCCATATGATTAAAAAAATTTGAAGAAACATCAGAGAGTAATTACATTTTCACAGGATCAGCTATTAATAAGAAAATAAAATTAATGCAGTGTCAGAATATTGGAAAATAATACTCTGAAAGGAACCAGTTAAAAAGTTTGGAATACATTATAAAGGATGGAATAGAGAGAGAAATTAATGTAGAGGAAATCCTTTCAATAAACAGATGTTCCCTGCTTATTTTTTGAACTCAAGTGACTGAGTCAATGGTACTAAAAATAGAATGCACTGGTATCCTAACCATTATGACATACCATAGTACATTTTATAATGGGCTTGCCCTAGCATCTATTGAACAGCTGCTAGGGTTTTTTTTTAGTTATACTAGTTTAAGACTTGTTTAGATCATCATCTGATGTGCAGAACATCATCGAGAAATGCTGCAGGCTTCAGTGTTTTGAAATTATCCTGAGTTCCTAATTCTCTTTGGCTCTTCTGAGAATTTCAGCTGAAGTATTTAGTGTACAAAAAATAACAGAAATCCTCATAGCTAACTACAATCCTGTTTTTCACAAAAAGAACAACAAAAGGCTTTCCCCACAGCTTTCAGCGAAATAAATTATTGCCCCAGATCAGTATTTCACTGTTGTCAAAGTAACAACCACAACAATAACAATAAAAATCACTTGGTAATAATGAAAACTTAAATTTCACACAAGGAGAAAGCAAATGAAAGCAGTCATTCACCTCCTAAAACATTTTTGAGGATGTTTTCAGGATGTCAGGAGGAAAGACAGAAAATCTTGCAATTTTTTCAGAAGAATTGCTATTGCCCTTACCAGCAGAATACCAGTCAAAATCACATTGACTTCTAGTCTTAAAAATATATTGACTCTGAAAATCAGATACACAAATGTCTGAAATTCCAATGAAATTATTCTGAAGATCAAAACATTCTCAAAACTATCTCCTGATCTGTGTTTATTTTCTACTCTACCTCTCCTTAACTAGAAAACAGAACTCTGAAATACCTCTTTTCTCCCTTTTCTCAATTAATTATCAATTTTTAATTAAAATCTAGATTATTATAAGGAATCACTTATATAATCAAAGACCTCTTTTATAATAGTTAGTGGCTTCTCTGTACCACAAATCTCTGAAAATATCTAGGCTGATTCTTCACCAGTTACAAACAACATCTTATCCTTATAGTCACTATAAATAAACACATAAGGAAAAATTATTTGTAATTCAAGCTGGACATTGAAAACTTATTTCGTTTAAAATAAAAATATATTTTAAAAGGAGAGACAGCAACTCACTGCACCTGAAAATGAGTCAAGATTTTGGTCAAAAGGAAATAAGAAAGAAGGAAAAATGTACATGTGCACATTATGGCCATACCAGCAAAGTCAGCAGCACTATCCTGTGATACGAAAGAATCAGATCAGGGATTTCATTACAGGCACCTAAGTTAATGTATCTGTCACATGATTTCTAAATGAGTAGCATTTCCTGATTTCCCATAGATCCCACATCTGATTTTTAAGTTCTATATTTAAAAATGCCCTAAAGACAGGTACCCTGATTAAAACCCATGTGGTTTTAGCCAAAGACTCAGTTTGTGTGCTTGAAATAGTGTGATTTTCATGTTTGTTTTATCAGGTTCACATGCTCACTTGGCTTGCTGCTGAAAGCTGTCATTTGCTACAAAGAGTATCTGAACTCTATTAACTCTGAGATTGGCTTTGTACAAGAAGCTCACTACTACCCCTGAGGCAGCTGATTCATGCTAAAGTTGCACATTTGAGAATGAAGCTTGATTCTGGAAAGCTTCACTTATTTAGTCGTGTTCTGGGCTCCTGGAGATTCCAATATCCCAGACCTCCATCAGGTAGTCAAATGAGAGAAATCCTTCACATGTTGCTGAGAAAAGATTTGGGTCTGGCACAATGAAGTGTAGTACCCAAATCTTTTCCTATATGGCTGTTCCATTTAACTGAACTGTGAGCTAAAGGCAGTAAATCCTTTAAGAACAACATCTGATTCACTTCCAGTATAATCTTGAAAATTAGTTTCTCTATGATCTTCACTAAGATAGACAGAAATAGAATATAAAAAATTTAAATGTGTTGAAAGCACATTAAGGTTGCTAAATCAAGCACTTGAAACTTAGGAAATGCCAATCACAGCTCTGCTTCCTTGAGTAACTGAGTTATGATCCAGTATTTAATTATACAGTCAGGTCCTATTTTTTTCCTCCTACATGTGTGGGCCAATGTATTCAGATCTCTTCCTCCTAAATTAAAGAATTAAATTGGTAACATAAGTAGGCTGCTATCCTGTAAGTGGATCAGCCCTTGCACAGGAAAAGTGCTCAAACTGAACTGCAAGCACCACAACTTGCACCAACAACAGTGGCAAAGCGCCTGTCAGGGTCCAGCCTCGGCCCTGGGAGGACTGTGAGATGCAGCAGCTCTGGGCCTGGGCACTGGCAGACAAGCACAGACTCATCAGATTCATCCTGGAAGGCTGTGTGGCTAAGTGACTGCAACTTGGCACTGCTCTGTGCTGCTCCAGGGCTTCTATTCCCAGCCCTGCCTGCCACGACCTCGCACAACCTCGCAGTTACCTCACTGGTAAAATAGTGGGGAACGGCCACTGCCCCACCCAGGAATAGGATGTGAAGGCTTGCTCAATAATGAGAGTTGTGGACCTACAAAAATAGAAACAGTCCATAACAGAAGAGGTAAGAGCAAAGTCCTTCTGCTTCATATACCTTCACTGAAACCTAAGCATCCTCAGATGAATGTCCCTTTGAGCCTGTCTCACCTGATTTCCCATCTAATCCCCCAAGAACCAAGCCCTGTAGGTTGGGTGTAGATTTATGAAATTAGCTCTGTAAATTTTAGCCATATATATTCAGCAATCCTGGTTGTCAATCAATGTGCTGGAAAACCCCTGGAGCCATCACAACCAATATGAGGGTGGGGTAGGAATTTGAAGGTTGCTTTTGAGGAAGCAACCACTGCAAAACAGTCTAGCATGATAAACCAAAAAAGCAAAAAATTCCTTGTAGTCACTAGTATAATGAGCATAAAGAAGAGTAAAATGAGTAATTTCGCCATGCTTGCAAAAATATGACGCTGTTCCACTGTCTGATAGGTTCATTAGGTTCATTAGAAGATCTATGTTTTGCCTTTGTTGTCAGTGATTTTTCAGTAAAGTGCTGTCAGAGGTAGACTAATTTCAAATTAAAGAACTCATTAACAATTTCAGACCCAGTCATTTATCACCACATACCATGAGCAGAACTTTTCAGCTAGATTCAAGCCTTTATTTGAGAAAGCAAGGTAAAGACAGATGAACCTACAAATCTTCCCTTTGAACTATTACACAAAACAAACCCAGCTGTCAAAATCCCATGAAGTTCATGTATTTGTAAGATTGATAAAAATTAGGACATATTCAATTTCATGGTTAACATGAAATTGATGCTGACAAACCACAATGAATTTTCAACTTTGGAACACTTAAATGAATCTTGGAACACCACATTCAGTTCAAGCTGCATTAGTTTCCAAGTGATATAAGGTAGGTTGAAACAGTATGTTTCCAATTCATTACTTTAAAATGGTACCTTAAGTCAAACTGCTGTGACAGAGTGCACAGACACATCCTGGGAAATGTGTTAGTGAACTTGAGTGAAAGGGCCAAACATAGACATTTATATATACAGGAATAAGAGATACACAATAAAACTGTCTTCTTATATAGCACCCTCTGATGGGCTGCTCCTGAGACTTTTAAGGAACTGATTACTCTACTATCACATTAAAAATATCTCACAAAGCTGGCCAGAATTTCAGTCATCAGGTGCTGACTGACAAATAATGTAAGACACATTATTTCTTGTACACTCAGGACAGGCCAGCTCTGGTTTTGTAGGTCAGTTAACACAAAGTAATTTCTTTTCATAAACTGGGAGTAGTTTTGCCTTTCAGTGCTCCTCACACCCACTGCTTGGTTACAATCCTAGCCAGTGAGATAATCACCACCCAGAAGAAACATTCCATTTCCTCTTTTTATATCCAGTTATGCTGTCAGTTCCTCCTAGTAAGCAGTTGCACAGCCCCCGGAAGGAGAATGCAGCCTTTCTTGGCAAAATGTGTCACTGTGCCTTTCAAGTGAGGTAGAATTTAAGGAAAAGCTTAAGTCAGAGAGATTTCCTCACCACTTAGCCTTTGCCAAGAACTTATTGTATCCTAGCAGTGCATGAGCTTCAGCTGATGCTTTACTATCACACATCAGGTCACTCCTGTTTGGACTGAAAACAAATATCACATCAAGGAGAAAAAAAAGGTGAAAAAATATAAACGAGTAAGGGAAAAAAAAGCACCTACTACAGAATACCTAATTGTCTATCTTCTGAATGTTTTTGTAGCTCATCTTAAAAAAAATGTGTTAAATACTTGTTTGTACTCTCTTGATTCAATTATGGTTTGCTGGAAATTTTTACACCTATTAAAAGCTTATTTCCTTTGCCTTCTTGAAATATACCTAACATAAAAGCACTTGAAATTCTTATGGTATGGTAAAACAATAGTGTTAGTTTAGACCTCCTGGCAGCCTCCAAACAGATGTGATGCAGAGGGGAGCATGGCACTCACTCTACTGGTTGCTGTTCTTTTTTATCAGTACTCATGAAGATTCTGGATAGCATACTGTAGGAATATTTGGACAATACAATAAAGGATTCAACATTTTAACAATTTTAACATTTGGAACAATTTAACAATATGCAGAAGAAAATGATTACCTTTCCCTAACTGAGTTTATTTTTGTAAAGGTTAAGAAAGAGGTTGGAATTATTAGCAGGATAAAAAGGTAGAAAATAAAATATGATGCAATGTTAAGGAAGTTAGGCTTCCTGCCTTTCATGTTCCCTTCTTGCAAGCTATTCACAACCTTGTCATTTCCTACTGCTGTCTCTTGTCACAAACCACTCTGCTCTCTTTGATTTTCCCATGGTCTCAGCTTTCCCTGACTTGTTTTCAGTGTCTCAGATTAGCATTCTTTTTTCATCATTTCTAAGAGCGTTCCCCTTTCTTTTACATCTCTCTTCAAGACCTATCTATGCCATAATTCCTGCAAGAAATTTATCATGTGACTGTATCTTGAGAGATTTGAATGATTCCTTACTGGTCTCTGTAATAAAAATATAATTACCAGGTTATTTTAATTTATGAAAAAGGCACATAGATTATCACATGTTTCTTTATATTCCTTGTCTGAACCTTTCATTGTCACTCATCTTTATGAATTGAAAGGTAGGTTCAATAATATATGAAGATGTTTGGTTTTTAATTCCCTTGCTTAAGGGATGAGATTGTATTTCAGTATTGTAGCTGAAAATTAGTAGTACACAACAATTAGCTAGGAAAGATAACACATATTATAAAATATTTTTTAAATAGTAAATTGCATTCAAGCTGAGATTCTGTTCACACAAACCTCAGGCACCAACCATCACATTATCCTACAATTCAGAGTCCCATAAAGCTCTCAACAGCATAGGTTTCAGTTGTCCTTACACCTCATGCCATAAACACATCTCAGCCCTGACTCCAGGCACTCACCTTTAGCAAAAGCAGCAGCCCACTTTTTTGGGATGCTTTTAAGCTTCCCCTTTGATTTATTTAATTTTGACTTTCAGTGTTTGGCAACAGCTCCCTGGTCCTTAATAATATTGGAGGTCCAAACCAATAATATTTATCTACTCCAAAGGGTCCATGTGTGTACAGGGTATGTTTGGGGAAATTAATACTCCCTCAGCATGAGCTGACAGGATAAACATCAATGAAGTTCTGCTGCTGTCTGAGAGAACGTGCCATGTGGGGCACCTGTTTCCTGAAACCTTTCACCAAGCTGGGCATGTGTGGCACTTTCCAACCTTCCCCCTAGGAAAAGTCTCTTCCTCCTCTAGACAAATTTATCCTTTTACTTTTCCTGTTTTGCAATTCCACACAATCAGACGTACTGCACATGCAGGTAAATTTGATAGTTAATTACCATCCTAATTGCATTCCACAAACCACTGAAAGAAAGTAAAGATTGAAACTGTCAATCTAGTGGATTTAGTCTAATGAAATTGTTAATGGAAACACTAAAAGTTATCAGACAGGAAAACTGACCACAAGATACCACTCATGAAAAAAAATCCATCCATTTCACTGGACTACATTAGATATTGTAAACACTGGTAAGTTAATGTAAAATTTAAAAGCAGTTGTGGTTTAAATTTAAAAGCATTGTGTTTTACTCCATAAATTGAACTGTACCTGGGGAATCATTAAGGCTGAAGGCAATTCGTACCGGCTTATCAGCAGGTACCCTGGCCGTGGTGATCATGTGGGCACTTGAGTCAATGCTTTTACTTGTTTGCTCCAGCTGCAATAGTACAAAAAATATATTTATTACAGAGCATGTGACATCATTCAACAAATGAGTTTTAATGCTTTTCATGCACTTTCCCATCCTAGCTAGATGTTTAGAATCAAAGTCAAGGGAGCACCATTTCTCTTTTCCATTTAAAAAGAATTTAAGTGAAATTCAGTGCAGAATCTGCTTTTATTTTTGCTATTTATAGATTAGAAAGAACAGTGGCAAAGGAAGCTGCCTCTCTTCTCACCTGCTTGCTCCCCGCCATTGCCCCTTCAGCCAGCCTTGACTCGTGGCAATACTGCCTGGTTCTGAAGGTGAAGAAGGAAGAAGGGGTGGGGAGTTGAGAGTAACATGACCCCAAGGCTGCCCTGTGATTGGAACCGTGCACACCACTCCACATGGTGTCAATGAGGAGGCACTCATCCTCCTACCTTCCACCACTCCCCAGCCCAAGTGCTCCTGCAAGTCACACACTTCATGGCCAAAAATACATGGGGGTCTCCAAACCTTGGTGGTGATTCTTCAGTGGAAGCCTGTGCAGGTGTAGGGGTCTGTCTGCATGGATTTGGCTCCTGGGTTGGGACCTTACTCAGTCCTCTGCCTTTCTTCTGAGACCATCGATTCCAAAAAGTGATTTTACTGTGATGAAACCCTGTCCATTAAGAAAACTGCTAGTTCATTTCAAATATGGCACTAAAGAACTGTTGAGCAATAAAAGAATTAGCTACTAACAGTATAATTAAAACATCTCTGTGCCCTCAGAAGTTGTACTCTGAGCTCTACTAAGTATATTCAACCTTTTGAATGAACACTTTTGGCTAAATTCTATTGAATAGCTGAATGCAAACAATCTACCACAAAGCTGCTGAAATTCAAAGATATTAATCTTCTGATTAGCACCATGTGTGGAGAATGTGAAGTTAGTGGGACTTTGTGCATGCAAAAGATCTGCCCATAAAGAAATTATTTTAGGACTCTGGACTGCTATCCAGCAGTCCAACATTGTATTCATACCAAATGGGTGGACAATTATGCTTTCAAATTACCATGAAAACTTCTTAGGGAATTAGAAACCAAATTCATCAGGAAAATACAATGAATTTACTAACTCATTGTGAGCAGACAACAGAGCATTTAGCTGGTGAAAACAAGAGCCAGTTTCCCAAGCCAATAGTCTTGCAGTTTTACAGTAAAGTAGCTATTGTAGTGCATGAAAATGCTACCAAGTCATTCCAATTCATACTGAATTATTTGGCAGTCTCAAAAAGTCAATAGAACAGAACACTATTTCAGGAGTATAATCTTCCTTGGTGGTGTACAAGTGAATCAAAGACTTCTCTGGCATCAATGCCATGCAATCAGTGGAAGGGGATCAAATTTGCACTGGGTCCATTAATTTCAGCATTTCTTGTTTATTTGCTTTATCTCTCTTTATATTTAGCTAGCAGAGTGATACGATTACTTTTTCTTTGAAGTGCATAATCTTTTCTTACAATAACAACAAATAATCTAAAATCCTTACTTTGAATAAATTTTATTTGAAGCTGAAAGTGTCTGTTTCTGCTAGTATATGAAGGATATCAGGGAGTGCTCCTAATTTCCCATTACTAGTATTCAAGACCCACAAAAACGGATCTGTTATCTGTGGAGCAGAGGCAAAGAAAAGCCAAATAAATCACAGCCGCGTATATTTTAGATTCAGGAAAAGACCCTTGGAATCAACTGAAATATTTTATTTTGCATTGCATCAGAGTAAATAATTTTTACCTTCTGCTCATTCTTGATCTCTTCCCCACCCTCACTTCATAAGAAACATCTGAGACATCTGATTGTTTTTAAAATACAACAGAATAACCAATGCAAAATTCGTAAACATATTTTCCTTCCTTACTTCCCAATACAAGGTAAAGAAAATATCCTCTCCAAGTGAAGAGATTTTAAGTGGTAAGCAAATCCTTAAAAGAAGGCTTTTCATTGTTCTGTGCTGTTAGTACACTTTCTCTGACACTGACTATCTCAAGTGGTCTTCCACATAAGAGTATACTTCACATTTCACATCATAGCCTAAGAAATTAAAAGGATGCCTTCTGCTAGAGTTTTTAAAGTTGCCACAACAACATTGCTACAAGACTGTTTTTTATCCCAATCACATACTCTGTGGTCTGCAATGTTCTTAAATTAACCCTTTTAACCATCTACTCTGTGAGGGCAAAAATCAATACCCTTTCAGTAAGAAATGATGAATTCTATTGAAACACAAAAGAAAATTTTCATTTTATTCTAATTCAGAAGAAATCTTATCCTTATACACAGCATTTACACTGTTATGATGTTTTAATGTTGCATTTATCCCTTCTCTCCTTTGCAAAATCCTCAAAAAAGGATTTTTCTTTTTCTCTTCATCACAAAAAGCAATCACACAGAACAGAGAGGAATGGAAAAAGCCTGTGTGCAAACAAGGTGATACTATGAAACATGCAGACCAACTGCCCCTAATTCCCCACATCCTTTCCCCATGAATGAAGAACAATGTCTCTGTGGACAGAGATGAGAGTGAGTAGGCAACCTGGAACTTAATCAGATTTAATGAGCAGCTCTCATCCTCCCAACAATTGCCTATAGAGCTGGCTGGCTGCTGTTCCTCTGTAAAAAACCTGCAGCAGAACTCAGATTAAATGCTCTAGGTTAGAGCTCTATGGATTTTTTCACACCTGTTGCCTTACCTCACTTAGCGGAGTGTCTGCACTTGTATAATCCAGGGCCAGCCACTGCCTTGGCTCGTCGTTGCCTTTATGGAGTAAAGCTTCAATAAAAGAAAAGGCTGCACCTGCTGCATAGCAACAAACTGACAAGGTCTGAGGAGCTGAGACAGCTGTCAGGGCAACATGCTGCTACCTGCACTTCCCATAGGCTTTGCTGTCCCAAAAGATAACCCTTTTCCACAATTCTGATTTTCCTTCCTCTCCTTGCCAGGGATGAGAGATTACGATGCTGTCACACTTCAGGGAGGAAAAAATCCTTCTGTTACAGGCATTATTAAACAGCAAACTGTGGTGAGCCCAAGATTTTTAATTCATTAGTCCTGGCAAACCTGAAATACAAACAGACTTGCTTCATAGGACAGGAATGTTTTCAGCATGACCCAATCAGTGTCTGTGTCTATTCCAGCAAACTGGCAAAGATAGCATGACTCCAGTCAGCAAAAATGTCTGCAGCTCCAATCAGCTTGGGCTGACTCTGCCAACTTGGACTGGCTGCAAGCACACTCTCAAATGATAGCAGGGACTATCAAAGCTAACAACAACTGATGCACTCGGCCTCTTGGGCTTAGGTTTGTGTTGGCTTTGACTGAGCCAGGCTTGTTGAAGAGAAGCCACTAGCCCTTCTCTTCTGAGAAGATAACAGGCAAATCTCAGAATGTGTAGACTGTAAAAGCAGATGTATTTATAGAGCAGCCAGTGATGGCTGTGATAAATGAAGCTGACTCAGAGATTTGACTGAACTCAGAGGATTTCCCAGTGTGATTTCAGATAGCTTTTTTTTTTCAAACTACTGGCAAGCAATTTAATAGATAAATCTTGAAGTATTGCAAGAGATTAATTTCTTCAGTTTAAAGTTTTATTTTCTGTTGTCAGAAAATAAAAGTTTAATCCCTGTCATGCACATTTACTACCTACATGACTTCTTTGATTGAGTGCTACCACTGTCATTGAAACAAATGGAGAAAAATGGAGAACAATTACAGAATGATTTTACAGAATATTGTTTTGTGCTTGAAAAGGGGGTTTCCTTCAAAATGTATGTGAAGGTATATTTCATCTTTAAATTCCTAATAAAAAGAGCTCATCTAACCCAGATCTGTATAGACACATTCCTAGATTCCCTTGGCTCAGCTGATATATAGAGAGATTGCTGGACAAATAAAGACGTGAAGGGTTAAAGTAAAATTTTCATCCTTCCTCACTCTCTCACCTTCTGACCCTAGACCAGGACTGATCTCACCAGGGCAAAACTCTGGAAGCTGCCAGTTGCCCTTATGGCCTCAAAAGACCTTTTTTATACTTCAAAATTAGTGAACTGCAAAAATATCCAACCCACACTACCTTTACCCCAGGAATGACCTGGGAAGGCATTGGACAGCTACACCATTAGTTAGGTATCTCCTGAGGCTGCCTTTAACTGCAGTGGGATTTCAGAGCTCTGGCCCAAACAGCTGGTGGAAAGCTGGACTGCACCTATGACTACACTGACCATTTTCTCTTCTCTCAATGTGTTTCTGAAAAGATTGAGGGTTCCTCCCGAAATGTCTCCTTTGGAAGGGGCAGAAGACAGATTTGCCTCTGATCGCAACCATTATAGCAAATAACATTCTACAGCTCAATATTATCAGCAGCTGGTATTGATGTCCAGCTCCACATCCAATTACTGTGAAAGTATTGGAAGATACAGAAAATCCTGGCTCCAGTGGAGTCACAAAAATATTCTGCATCAGTTTTCATGGAGCCAGGGTTTACCCCAAATTGTAAAATATTGCTTTGTATGGACAAATGGTACTTCAGATGGTGTTGATACTTTTGTTACATGCCATTACAGAAAAGCCTAAGAAAGGCTCCCTACATGAAATCTTAAGACAGGCAAAGTTTCCAGTAGCCATGACAGTAAGGGTCTTGGACATAAATGATGTCTGAATAGGGCAGGGTGCTTTTTACCAGATGGCTCTGACACTCCACATTTCCAGACTGACATTTCAGTTGCACTCACTTTAAATAGCATGTCCACTTGCAAATTAAGTAGATCATCATTTTATGTGTTGCAGCCACTGTGTCCATGTTTTTTTGAATTTCACTGTTTCTAGTTAAAGCTGTATTATTCACAGACTCATGGAATCACAGAGCTTTTAGGCTTGGAAGGGACCTCTGGAGATCACCCTGTCCAACCCCTCCTGCCAAGGCAGGGTCTCCTGGAGCGGGTGACACAGGAATTTTTCCAGGTGGGTTTGGAATATCTCCAGAGAGGGAAACTTCACAAGACTCCTGGGCTGCCTGTTCCAGTGCTCTGCCTCACTCCACGGAAAATGTTCTTCCTCATGTTTGGGTGAAACTTCTTGTGCAGTTTATGGCCATTGCTCCTTGTCCTGTCACTGGGCACCACTGACAAGAGCCTGGCATCATCTTCTTGTCACCCTCCCTGAAAATATTGTATGGGTTATTGAGATCTCATCTCATCTCATCTCATCTCATCTCATCTCATCTCATCTCATCTCAGTCTTCTCCAGCCTAAACAGGCGCAGCTCCCACAGTCTCTCCTCCTAAGAGATGTTCCAGAACCCTCATCAGAGACCATCTTTGTGGCCTCTGCTGGACCATCTCCAGAGGCTCCATGTCTTTCTTGTCCTGAGGAGCCCGGAACTGGACACAGTTACACACTTCTATGAAATGTGCTGCCTCTGAATTGTGAGCTAAGATCCAAAACTGCACAAAAAGGCCCCCAATTTGCATTTAAATATCAGCTCTGTGCTATACACAATGATTAGTCACCTGAAACTGCTACTTTATGGGAGGTGGCATATTTTTAAAATGTGAGACTGTTATAGCATTCTGCATACAGAAGATCACAGCATCAGGATGAATGATTTGACTGTAATGGCTTTATCAACTATCTATTCTTGGGATAATTGTGCTAAAACTCTCAACAATATGGACTCAAACAGCATATTTTAAAAAGTTCTTTAAATTACTTTGTAGGAGTAAACTAGGGAAGATCTTAATTTTAAACAACGGGGAAATTGAAGTCTAGGATGATACACTTTGTTGACTGGCTCAAATTAATAGTCCAAGGCATTTGGGTAGAGATAAATCTCACAATTCTTACTTACTAAAGAGATGATTAAAATAATTGCACCAAAACAAATTAATCTCCAATTTCTAGCAACACAAAAAAATACTTCTTCCTGACAGACTGCATATACACCTTACAGACATCTCTGTGAAAATTACAGAATGCTGATTACTCCAGGGTGTTGTGGGGGGTTTTTGGGTTTTTTTGTTTGGTTTTGGTTTTTTGTTTTTTTTTTTGGTTTTTTTTTTTGGTTTGGTTTGGTTTGGTTTGGGGGTTTTTTGTGTGTGTGTGTGTGGGTGTACAGGACAGCCTGCCCTGTTCCTTTTTCAGAATACTCTTAGTAATCAGGTTCCTAGTATCCAACCAAAAGTCTTTAAGTCCTGCATCACATTATGAAACTGGTGATGTGCTAGAGGAGGATATCACATTTTATTAGTCAAAAACACCTTAAAGGAATATATACTACATTAGGAACAATGGGACTTTCTGATATTCAGTAGTGGAAACATGCAAATTTTCAAAAAGTTTTAGGATGAAGCAGCAGTTATTTTACAGATGTTTAAAAAGCCAATATCTGCAATCTAATAAAACACCTGTTGCCTTCACTTTTTAGCTGTGCTACTTTCAATTCATCTCAGTATCCTAGTATAAGTATATTTTAGTAGCATATGATCTCATTGAAGCTAAAATGGTGTTTTGCAGATTGCCAGTCACTATTTAAAAATACACTTTAAATATTCTAGCATATGGAAGATGTTCCAAGAAGAAATCAACTAAAAAAATATATATATATTGCCTGAAAACAATCCAACATCCCATATCCTGACAACTGGAGCAAGCAACAGAGCATTTCCTTAGTTTTCTTGGGTATAACCTCCAGTGTCCTTGCCTAGGTAGTGTTTTAACACAGGTGAAATAATGTACTTTCACCAAAATTCTATTCTCTGAAAGGCTGACCCCCATCAGATCAAATTAAATCATTAATACCAGCAGGAAAATACATTGTGCACTTACTTACAAAATTTGCTTATAAATAAGCAAATTTATAATTAATGGCAAATTGATATGCAGTGGCTGAATTCACTTACATAGTATCACACAGGTTTAATAAAGGATATCATTGCCAAGAAATTAAAGATTGGCTTAATCAAGGTAATGTGGATTTAAAGGAGCTGAACCCAGCAACTCAGCAATTTTTACATCTGCCTTAAGATCATCAGCAAGTAACTACACTGTGAATTATTTGAAAACCTCAGTGGTGAAAAACTCTATCACTTCCACAGCAAATTCCAGGTAGAAACTGTGAAAAGCTAATTCTGCTGAAAGAAAACTGAAACCTTTGAGATATGATGCTGCCAAAGACCCTTGAGAAACTCTGCAGGGAAAACAAGACGAAAGTTGAAGTTAGAAATATTACTGGAAAAGATTCACTATCGTCAGAAATCAACGGGTGCAAATTTACACACTTTATTCACATCAGCATAGAGATGCTGCAGGGTTATTGACAGCTTGGCATTAACACTCTCAAACATATGATTTACCTTTGAAAACCAATTATTTCAGACAACAGAGAATAAGCTCTAACTTTTTAATCCCTTCCTTACACCTAATCCCTAGTATGACTAGAAGTAGCTGTTTACAGAAACCTGCTCTTCAATGCTGCCCCTCAGAGGGCACATTCTAGAAATTCACAGTATCACAGAATGGCCCGCGACACCGGCAATTTATTTACAGCCTGGGTTGGGAGAGACCCTAAAGACCCTCTGGTTCCAAACCAGGCATGGGCAGGGGACACCTTCCAATAGACCAGGCTGCTCCAAGCCCTGTCCAGCCTGGCCTTGAACACTTCCATGGATGGGGCAGCCACAGCTCCTTTGGGCAACCTGTGCCAGGGCCTCACCACCCTCACAGGGCAGAATTTCTTCCTAATATCCCATCTAAACATCATCTCTCTCAGTGGGAAGCCATTCCCTCTTGTCCATCACTCCCTTGTCTAAAGTCCCTCTCCATCCTCCCCGCAGATTCCCTTCAGGTATTGGAAGGCTGCAATTAGCTCACCCTGGAACCTTCTGTTTTTTCAAGCCGAACACTCCCAGCTCTCTCAGCCTTTCCTCACAGCAGAGGTGCTCCACCCTCTGTCCATCTCTGCAGCCCTCTCTGGACTCATTCCAACAGGTCCAAGTCCCTCCTGTGCATTTGAAACTTACTGACCGCGCTGCTGCTGACTGTTCACCAATATGCACATTAATGTAAAACTCCTTAATTGCTTTAAAAAAATTGCTTTTGCTACAGCAATTTTTGTCCAAAAAAGAATCTTGATGCCCCATTCCACATTCATGCCAGCCCCTAGTGATAACCTTGTTTTGATTTTATGATTTTCCTCATATTATGATCCGTAATAATCTAAAACCAAAATGAAATCTCCAAACTAAACCTGTAATAATTTTTTTAATAAGCTCCACTGGCAGTACCAGCTAATTGTTTTAAGACCATGAATTAGAGACAGGCTGCTGTAGCTCTGTTTGAGGCATCTAAACCCTGTTTCCAAAAAAAAAAGTGTGCACATATATTTCTTGGGAAAAATTGTGTGTTCCAGGTTACAATTTAGATGATCAAATTGTCTGTTACTTGGGAATTTCAAGTCTTCAAACAAAATTAGAAAATTACTACTGAACTAGCTAAAAGAGAAATAGCTCCCATCCCAGTTACCTAGTTCTTAGTTTTACAGCCATAAATAAAATCAAAGTGGTTTAAAATGAACTTAACCAGCAATTAATATAGCTCACAATTCTTGGAAAGTTTCAGAGTGCTCTTTGTGCAGAGAACTGACAGTTTGTATTACCACAGCTTAGCAATTGATGATATTTAACTTTAAAGCATTACTTTCAAAAGTTACAAAAACTGTGGCAAACAGACATGACAGACTGGTTTTGAATTTTAAAAATTTCAAAAAACAAGTATAAGAAAACAGTTTGAAATATTTTTCCTTCTGCAAATTTCTTACAAGCCATAATTTGTCATTAATGATTACAAAAAAGTGAAAATTAGGAAACATTGTCTAATTTCTTGCTGATGTACCCCCTTTCTTTAAAGTTCTGTATACCCATTTATGAGATGGTTTTGCTATTCCTCTTCACACCACCATTCAGAAATTTCACCATAAACTCACTTAAGCTTCCTTAAACCAAGAAATAGACACAAAAGGTTATAGCAGCAGGTTTCTGTGAGACTGTTAGATGCTGGGTAAAGACTCCTTGTTTTATTCTATTCAGGGAGAAACATCTAAAGCATGTGTCTGGAATCCTCTAACACAGGCAAGTAGAGATATATGCCGAACTGAAAATAATCTATTCTTCAGACTACTGAGAAGTCTGCAGAACATTTTCAGCCTTTTGGAACCATACATCATGCAATGGTGTCATACAGCTGGTAATCCCACTTGTTCTAAGATCTCCCTTATTTTTACTCTATTGATGGTCTGGGATATTTTATTATAACTCTAAATTTGACAATGGATTAATTGAATAAGCCACATTGTTGTTAGTAACTTAATCTACATCATCGGTGAGTAAAATCATTAAAAAATTTTTAACAGTAAAAATATTGTACATGGCACTCTTTCATTGTTTCAGCTTGGAGTGTGATTCTAGTATGTAATATCAATTACTAGCTTTTAAATTCATTTTCCTTTGTAAGTCTCATCAGAACAGAGCATTTTCTTTTGTAGTTTTTTTGTACATGCCAGCAGTAATAGAAATTCAACACTGAAGACAAATTGCTGATTAGACCGTATGGTAGAGAACTAGAATCATGGAGGCACAACTTCAGGGAAAAGACAACTTTCTAATATCCAGCCCAAACCCTCCCTGACACAGCTTCATGCCGTTCCCTCAGGTCGTCTCACCAATCACCAATCGTCAAGAGAGAGGTGCTGCTTCTCCACTTCCACTTGATTTGAGTCAGCTGTAGACTGTGATGAGGTCTCCCCTCAGTCTTCTCCTTGATGCTCACATTTTAGTCACAGAACTCAGAACCTGAGGCATAAAGATGCATAATAAACATTGAGACATTCACTTTACTGTACTATTTTAAAAAAAGGAAAAAGAATGCTCAAATACATCATGGATAAAATCTATTTTTGATAAGCAATGAACGCCTAGCCTGCAGAGTTACTAAGATAAGCAATACTGATAATGAAAAAGAGTTTGGAAAATTATCCTTCAAAAGAAAAAAGGCAGAGATTTCTTTATGGCTCAATTACTGTTTCAAGAATCTTAACCCCAATACAGGGTTTGAAATGAAATCTACCAGATACTACTGAGTCATGGAATCATTAAGGTTGGAAAAGAGCTCCAAGATCATTGAGTCCAACATTTGACTGAACACCACCATGTCACCTTCGCCTTGGAACTTCAGTGTCTGGTGACATCCTTTAGCTAATATCAGTGAGCTTGGGGCTTAACAGCAGGATGTCAACTTTTTAGTTGTTGTTGTACATATTACAGCACTGGTACATTCACAATGACCTGTTTTGAAGGTATATTAGAAAATGTTCCCTGCTCATTCCTTATATGTAAAGTGTACTGCAGTACTTAAAGGATACCTTGGTTAACTGTCTGTAATGATTGTATTTATTTATCTATATATATATATTTATATCTATATATATATATTTATATTTTTATAGAGGTCATTTTATTTTTAAAAATACATAGTACAGTCTTCAACATAACAGGTTTTTTAGGCAGTGTGTGTGACAGCTATAGTGGGTCTATAAACTGCACAGATTATTTGGTTTAACAGATACCAGCTTGACTAGCTTAGCTGGAAGTAAAAAGTCCCAGGACACAATAATGAAAGGTCAGATTCAAACCCAAACAGAAGAACCTCAGCCAACCCCTCCGAAGCACAGATGCACCCATATCATTAACCAGTGAGCTAGGTGGAGCTGAGACCCTTAACCAATCATGTCTGTAAGGGAGGGAAATTTGAAAGCCCTATAAAAGGAGCTGCCCCATAATAAACTTAAGCTGTTACTGCATGAACCTTGTTGTGTGCCTGCCACTTGCCTGTCTCCAAAACTGTAACAGTGTGTATCTACTGTTCAAACACTAAATCCACTTTGGGGATTTAGTGTGCAAGGCTGAGAACAAGTCCCTTGCGATAGTCTCAACTTTGGTAAGAATCCATTCTGTGGCTTTTGGCCCATACTGCATTATGGCATGATTCCCTTATTTGTGCAACATGGTGTAGTATCTCCTGCTTTGCATAAGTGCACAGCATTTATTCATTAACATTTCCTTAAACACCTCAAGAACCATGTAGGAAAGACTATGCATTTTCCATAGTGTGGGCTATCGTAAAAGCAGGCAACCCCAATATCTGGGAAGAATGATGCATCTGACTCCATGATATCAGAAGGGTAATTAATTACTTTGTTATACTATATTATTCTATACTATATTAATTATTCTATACTATATTATACTACATCAAAACTGAAACTGCGCAAGCACTCAACTGAACAAAACCTTGTGACTGTCTGACAGTCTGGACATGCGCTTGGCCCTGACAGGCCAAGGAAACAAAACACCATCACTTTGGGTAAACAATCTCCATATTGCATTCCACTTTGGCACAACACAGGCACAGCAAAGGAGATAATAATTGTTTTGATCATTCTTTTCTCTGCTTCTCTCACTGCTTCTCTCAGGTTCAGAGAATGTGAATCCCACAGTGGACGATGGTTCTTAGTTACAGCTGGGCAGGATTTGCAGCGCAGAAATGAGAGCTGCAGGAGTGTGTTTACAGTTCTTTTGATTCACAACCAGGCACAGATTCAGGCCAATTTCTGGGCTGCTGGCAGATACATGGCTGACAGAGTAGCCAGGAAATAATGGGACATGCTGACGTTCCCTAGGTCATGCTGGTGGGTCACATTCTATGCTGGCAGCAAGAAGGACAGTGTCCTTGCATACCCTGGGCAAGAAGACTCCCACTGACCTGAGTTCTGGAGAATTAATTAATTTCTCAACAGGTATAGTCAGATGACACGTGATGAACAACCCTAAAATTAATCCTCAAATGATAATGGGGACAGTATGAGAAACAAAATTTTAGTTATGTGGGGAAGGCCTTTAAAATTATTTAGGCAGATAAACAAAGGACTAAAAATTGGAAAAGCCTCTGTCTCTATCCTGAAGATCTAGTACTGGTTTAGACCATCCTTAGAAAATTCCAAGTTGAGCATCAAGGTCAAAATATGACAAAGTGAAGAAGGAAGACTGCAGATGTCAGTGGCTCAGGCACTAGACAGCATAAGCTGTGGTCTTGATCTCAGAATCCTGCCTTTTTAGCTACTTATTTTTTTGCTTAGTGTTTTCAGAGGTGAAAGAACTGCAAATCGGGTGTGGTAGCAGCTTGTTTC
This sequence comes from Melospiza melodia melodia, assembly GCF_035770615.1. Lineage (NCBI taxonomy): Eukaryota > Metazoa > Chordata > Aves > Passeriformes > Passerellidae > Melospiza > Melospiza melodia. Next base: position 24,556,202 of record NC_086195.1, read on the forward strand.
CAGAAGGCTACAGATAGATGTTATTTATTCTACTCTTCCTTATTTCATTTGGGTATTATTTCTGCAGAAGTCTTCATTTATTCAATGCTAGGTTTGCCCCTCTCTTCCACTGTTTTCTATCTTTTCCAATTACAGCCTAAAATTCCCATTTCCCTCATTCCTCAGTTTGGTGTTCTCCAAGTTTTCTCACCACACAGGTCCTGGTAAGTCCTTCCCACATGACAAGAACAGCTGAACTTTCAGGAGCAGTAGGCATATATTTCCAGGTATTTCCAGGCTTCTGTGCATCCTGTTGGATAAGAGTTCCCATACGACCAAGCTGAAAACTGAGGAAAACTTTTTGATCAAAACAAATGCACCCTTTATTGAGTGCCCACAGCAAATGCAATAGAAGTATCAGAAAGGAGATAAAGGATAGAGGGAGAGAGAGAGAGAAAGGGGAGGGGGGGGTATAACTACCAATAGAGAGACGAAATCCTTAAGGTCCAGCCAACAGATCTGTCTTGTCTTGTTGGGGAGAATCTCAGAGTCTTTGATTAACTCAAGGGTCTGTTATAGTCCTCCAGGGGAGGGGAACAGGTACAGGACAGTGGAGAATAAGTCCATTGAGAACAAGTACAGACAGTCCAGTTCTGAAACAGGACAAACCAGTCCCACCAGTGAGCAGGACCCATTGTTTCAGCACTGGTTTCTATGGGAAACCAGTCTTGGTCCAGCGAACACATCTGCAGGTAACATTTGGCAAACATCCTGCTTCACCCAGCCCAGCACCCCCATGTTAGAATTATAGGGGTCTCAGACTCAGTCTTGGGGGGGGGCCTTCAATCTCTGTCCTTGACAATAGTTGTGAGGCAAAGGAGGGATTTTCCGTGGGGGAAAAATTGCCCCAGAAAGTCAGACTTTCTCTACAGTGGGTGGCATCTGACCAATTTTTTCAAAAAATCAAAACAAATCACAAAAATCGAAAATAATTTTCACAAGATTACAAAAATTATTTCAAAACACACATCCAAATTTTATAATCTATTTGTAATCCATACTTATGGCTCTACTCATATAGTTTGCCTTGCATCAATAGCCTTGGGGAATGTCCACAGGGAAGAGGACATTGGCCAGGTTATAGATGGCATTAATTATAGATGTTAATACTGTTAACTGTTTCATCATTCTCCAATTCATAACGAATAAGATTGCTGATAAAACAAAACCAATCAAAACTAAAATAAAAAGGACAGTGATGGGACGATACAATTTGCTCAGGACACTGGCAGTAGGTGACCACCTAAAAAGAGTATCCCACCACCTGTGTGTGGCATCTTTTCTTACCCTTTCTATAACACAATGTGTTTCTTTCACGTTGTGATGAACAGTTACCAGGGTTTTCTGTCCATTTTTCTTGATCTTTTCCAAAATTTCGATGAAATCTTGATGAAGCAACAATTACTTTACCAAAATAAGTTTCATCCCAGTGGGGGTAGGCAATAGTTTGTGAATCAGTGTGTAATTGGATTGTAAAAGATGACAAGAAGTAACTGGGGCTTCACAAGAAAAATCACATCCCGTGATTTTAGTAAAGTTACAAGCACAAAAACTTGAATGATTTTTAGTATCCACTACTATGTTTTCTACAAATACAATATCACAAGCAGTTCTAAGGCATGCACACACATTGCCTACATATACAAGGACTGTTTCAGAAGTCTCGTTAGGATGAATTTCAAAATGACAGATATTTTGCTCTGTGTCCAGACTAACATCTTGAGCTATAATTGCATTACTTTCACAGATGAACCCCTATTGTTCTTGGACAATACAAGTTTCTAAATTAACAGTTTGCCATTTTTCACTAATTTGATGGGCTCATTCCCTATGCTCGGAAGGACAGAAAATTGCTCCATCATGATTCAGCCCTAATGCAATAACAGGAAAAATCAAATGCACTGAGGCATTACATATGGTTAGTACAAAGGCTGTTGCTGTGTTTGTGATGGGGTGGTAAGTAAAATTCCCTAAGTTCCACCAGGATTGGAATGCTATTTCAAATCAGTGCCACTGACCCAAATTATTTTCCAAATTTCAGTAGGAAAAGTGCCTTCTCCACCTTCTCTTATAATTGAGGCAGCAACTGACTGCATCCACAATTGAGCCTGGATACAGCTAAGAGCCAAAGAAATGTTGTTTTGTGTAGCACCGAGTGCATCAATTACCAATTTGTGGTGATTCATATTTATCTTTTTCCCAGTTCGGTAATATGTTTGATAGCAGCCACTGGTGCATTCACAAAGTCGATAAGGATGACCGCAGTGTTTCTTGTAATTTGGCCAAATCTCTAGTTGTGGCAGCCAATTAATTCACTGATACTTCTGAATCAATACTATTTAGAATTCCCAAACCTGTTCCCACAACACCAGTTATGTCTCTTGGTGTCTGTCTTTTAAAAGGGTTCTGCTTTCACAACCAGGTTGTCCAGCTCTAAAAGGAAGTTTGCAAAAGAGGTGAGCAAGCTGGCTGAATTTCTGAGACATTATTTTGCATCAGCAATTTGACTTGTTTAAGAGACCATGCTGCCTTGAACAATATGTGTTGTTAACCTGTTTTCCTGATTATATATGGTCCAATTAAAAAAAAATTCTCGGGCTTAGCATAACTGGCAGTTGGGTGGTAGGTGTTACCATAAAGGGAGGGAAAATATTATTTTTGTCATCCAACACTAGTGTTATCATGGTTTATCAGGTCTTCATGCCCCTTGGAATTCTTCTTTGAAAAAGTAAACACAACAGAATTCTGCCACCAAGAGACAGAAAAAGTTAGAATGATGGAATTATCCAGTGTGTGTGTATTTATCTGATGCTCTTTCCCCAGAGCATTAGAGGCTACCTATGCAGGTTTATTCTGAGGGGTTTTTAGAACAAGTGGTACTTGCCCTATAGTAAGGGAGGTCCAACAGAACAGGTTGTCCAGAATAATGTGCTGGATTCTTAGGATCATTTGGTACACAGCATAGGAGTCAGTGTAGATACAGAAAAGAGAGGTATTCTGTGCCTCAGGTTGGAAAACACTGCAAACAGCTATCGGCTCCCCTGCCTGAGCACTGCCTTCTCCCTCAGTAATAATTCCTTCACCAGAGGAAATGTGGAGGGCTGCTGCCCTGTACCTCCACACCTTTCCCTCTCGTTTAGCAGAGGCATCAGTGAACCAAGAATTTGCTGATTGTTTGGGGGAGAAAGGAGGCGCTACTTTAATTACAGAGGCAGCTTTGTCACAGCTGCTACCCAAGCTCTCGGTTTCTTGTATCACTAAATTTTTTACAGCTCCTTCTGTTATTGAGAAGATGCTACAGTAATGTTCCATCTGAGCATACCACTTTCTAACTGAGGCCCTCTGGCCCACTCTGTCAGGTGGGGGGTCCCAGTAGTGACTGTCTTAATAATTTTGAAAGGGCCTCTCAATACAATTGGTTGTTGTCGTGCAATTTTTTCCACTCCTGAGGGAGTTAAGCAATCCTTTTTCCCAGGTAGTGTATCTTTTCTCAGCATCTCTGAAGCCACAGGAATAAAAACCAAGAGGCCTCATCAAACCCTTAGGACCCCGCTGCCATATGTGTACTGACAGCCTTGAGGATGCAAATCCCCATTCCACCTGGAAAGGATCTCTGGGATGGATAGGACTCAGTGCTTGATGAGCTGCTGCTTCAAAAATCAGCAATTGCAATGCTTTCTTGTGAGAAGGAGTTCAATCCCATTTTACCCCTTTGCTCAGCAAATCATAAAGGGGAACAAATGGGTTGTTCTGGTTACTAAGAAATCTGTCTGATCCTTCTACAGGAGATATAGCTGCTATGGTTTTTTGAAGGAGAATTTGCTGTGGGTTTAAGTGATTCTGGAAGGCCTCAAATTAAAGGGGTCATAATTTCAGGTTTTACAGGTAATTGCATGGGTGACTCATAGCCTGTAGTTAATTTTCTTTCATGCATTATTTGCAAGCAGGCAGCTTTGTGAATGCTTGCCAGGAGTTGGTTGGGGGTACCAACTATGGCTCAAGGGTCTCCCCTGTCCAAAGGGTTCATTCCCCTGGCCCATAAAGCTGTGCACTGTGTCAGGGACCATGTGTCACGCTTATCTCCTGTTGTTAAGTAAACTCCATGGCCCCAATATCCACTGGCCTCCTGTTCAGACAAATGAATTTGATGTTCCCCAGTGAGAGGCACTCAAAATATGTATTCTGTCTCAGATTTGTGAGGGAGACTCCCATGCTCCTTTTTTATGTGTGGGTCATGATCCTTGTCATCAATATGGCTGTATTCTGTTTTAACCAGAGGTCTCAAGCTAGAACAGCAGTGTTTCCCACAATTTTTCATCAGAGCTAATTCTTTTTGAGGGTAATTTTGATTAATGCGAGGAGTCTCCTTCTCCTCTGCCTCTGCTGAGGAATCAGCATTCTGTGAAATTTTAAAATATTCATCTCTCAAGGCAGCCCGTAATAAATGATTTTCATTTCTTTCTTCATCTAATTGCTTTTGAAAAATTTCCACTAAGTTTTGAAGGGAGTCTATTGCTTTTTCCTCACTTCTTCACTTAAAGTGAGTTTCTATAGCTGCTGTAAGACAGGCTCCCAAAACTGAGCATAAAAAAGTTTTATTGTTGCCTAGTTTAAATTTTGTTTTGTGTTGTAAAGAACATACTCTATCAATAACATTTTCCAAATTAAACCAGTTACTTTGTGCCCATTCTTCTCCTCCTGGAGAAGGTTTGGCATTATGTTTAACTAGTGGAGCATAAAATTCAGCTTAACTTTTGCGCTGAGGTTTTCAGTCATTTTGTGAAGGGACCAGAAAACCACTACAGGGAAATATAGACCTAAGTTACACAACCACACAGCCTTTGCTGTGTTTCCCTTCACTTCCCTGGGTGGGAGAAGAGACCAAATCTGCCTGGCAGGTACTCCTTAGTTTACTGGTTGTCCCTTCACTTCCCAGACAGTGCAGATTCACACATACACAAAAACAATTTCCCTTTTTTGCACTATGAGTCTCTTACACCTGTTCAGCTTGCAATCCTCTGCACAAGTGAGAGAAGCCCAGGATGAGGGTAGTGTTTAGCCCAGGACCTGTAGAGCAATGACCTAAGTAGTACTTAGCTGAGTGGATGTACTCTAGTTGATTAGTCTGCTCCTTCCCATTACATTCCAAATGACAATCTGGGGGAAAGCTAAAGTAACTGCTGCTGCTGCTACTAAGAAATTATTCCAAATGTTCAGCACTATGTGGTTCACAATTTTCTTTTTCAGGTTTAAGCATGATTCTCTGCAAACTCAGCATGACCCTTAGCCTTCCCTCAAGATACCACTCACATTTTTTTCACTGACCAGCATTATTGGTGAAACACAATTGTTCTACTCACACTTCAGCAGATGCTTTTCAAACCCTTCTGTTCCACAGCTGAATAAGCAAGCAAAAATTAACATTCTGTCCTTCTTATGAACTTCCCAAGATCGTGTTAAAATTTTACCCTCCTAGAATTTGACAGACAAGCGCCTACAGATAAGCTGGGGATTTCCATGTGCGCAATTATAGATTTTGGGTGGTGAAAGTGCAGCCAACGGCCAATAGCCAACCCTCTGACCTTGGCATGGTCCTTTAGCATGTCAATGTCTATGCAGAAAATAAATGGTGTAGATGCATAGCTAAAAAAAGATCAAGGCCAAGTCAAAGTTGTGATTAGACACTCCCAAAGAAATCCGGGTTGTAACGTAAAGAGATGTTTTAGTGTTAATTCAATACAGCTTAATACAAAAATATTCTCTATATTCATAGTCATAAGCATACATATATATATATATTATGGTTTTAGTGGTATTCTGGCTTTAAAAAAGGTAGGTAGCACAAGCTTTGATAAAAGCACTGTGCCAAGAGGGCAGTTCAGAAATCATAGCATTGAAGAGTATCCTGAGTTGGGAGGGATCACTGAAGTCCAGTGGAGTAAGTGCTGTGGAGGGAGCAGTCAGGTATTGTCTGCTATTGGGGGGTTCCTGTGTGGATTGCTGATTTCCTCTGTCAGAAGTATTGTTGCTGTTAGTGCTTGTTTTCTAAACTCATTGGTGTTCCAGTAAATTGTTCTTACCTCAGCCTGTGATCTTTACCTTTTATGCTGCCTGTTCTCCTCTCCAGCCCACCGTGTGGTGGGGTAGGGTGGGAAGGAAGGACAGTGAGCAGTGCATGGTTTTAATGGAAGTGGGATCAATGAATTGGGGAGTACCATTCCTAAATGGCAACACCTCTCAGCCACCTCTCTTTCAGGCTGGACAAGCCAAGTGACTGCAGCCACTCCTTGCAGGGCTTCTTCTCAACACCCTTCACCATCTTTGTAGCTCTCCTGTGGATGTTCCCTAATAGCTTTATATCCTTCTGATATTGGGGTGCCCAGAACTGCCCCCAGCACTTGAGGCAAGGCTGCTCCAGTGCAGAGCAGAGCAGAGCAGAGAAGAGCAGAGCAGGACAATCCCCTTCTTGGCCCAGCTGGTGATGCTGTGCCTGATACCCTCTAGGACACAGCTGGCCCTCTTGTGAATCATATCCAACTTTCTGTAGCCCAGAATCCCCAGGTCCCTTTCCCCGGTGCTGCTCTCCAGTGTCTTGCTCCCCAGTCTGTCCATACATGTGGGGCTGCCTCATCCCAGGTGCAGAATCTGGCACTTGTATTTGTTAAACTCCTTACAAATACCTGGAGACCGCAGAATACAGCAATGGCACAGAGAGAATGTAAATTATAATGAGAAAAAATTATACAAAGACTTGTAGAATTAGGGCAAAGTACAAAGAGTTATTCAAGCTGTATGCATCAATTAGCAGACAGACTAGCAGACATCCATCAATTCATAGAATCTAAAGTTTTCTGTGCTGACTTAGAAATACCTCCTCTGGTCTCCATGGCTAACATTAGATTAGGGAAGTTGCTTTATAAAGTGTCTTCACCCTAGAACAGGATGGATATTTCCCTCTTCCCTTGCTGCAGTGTGGTTCAAGATACACTGGAAAAAAAGAAGAGAGGGATAAATGGGGTTGTTCCCCAGAAAATCTTTTTGGAAATCCCCACATTCCTTGGTCATGACAGACATGGCTGAGTAAGTTCCCTCTTTTGCTTCAAGTGGCATCTACCTCCAAATACTTCTGGCAAAACTGCATACGGAACTTTTGAAGTTAATTTGTGGGGCAAGTTACGTAGTTTCCCTCTATCATTATTCTTTTTAATACTTCTGGGGCAGTGTACAAAACTGTTACCCTGTTTTACAGGGTGAAACAATATAATTTTAAGAATTATGGGACAGTAAAATTAAACTGTCTTTTTCTGAGGTTACTTAAGCAACACATATCAAATGATTTAATGAACCTTGCAGGCAGCCTGCTGTAGAGGTGGGGAAACAGTCTCTGTTGGCTTATAGGCTCAGGTACTGCAGTATTATTTCTAATGCCCTGAACTTCTGGTCTTTAAACAGTGTATTTGATTTTGTGTTGCACAGAAGCAAAGTTAATAAACTTGTCAAACTTAAAGGAGATCTACTGTCTCCTGGCAGGACCCCAACTACCTGCAGAGGTGTCCAGGTGGGCCTCCAAACTGCTCTTTGTCATATTTGCAGTGAGCATATCACTTGGCATTACCCTGGATAACAAGTACTGCATCCAGCTCTGGGATCTCCAGCACAGAAAGGACAGAGACCTGTTGGAGTGAGTCCAGAGGAGGCCACCAGGATGATTAGAGGGATGGAGCACCTCTGCTGTGAGGAAAGGCTGAGAGAATTGGGATTCAGCCTGGAAAAGAAGCCTTTCAGCACTTGAAGGGAGCCTACATGGAAGATGGGAAAGAGATTATTTACAAGGGAATCCAGTGACAGTTCTTCAAAACACGGAATATATAAAATTCTCATAAGAAAGGATATTCCTTCATGTTTGGGCTTTGTATACTTTCAAACTGAATCAACAAGAAGGGAGATTTAATCCCTGAAACAGGTAACAGCTAACAAGCAAGTTCTCAGTGATGTCCAGGTGTCAGAAAAGCAAATTATTTGTTGTTAGAATTGCCTTGTTAATGTTTAGGGCTTGACATGCTTTAATGAGCTCAGATGTAGGGGAAGGAAAACAAAGGGAAGAAGGATAGTCACTGATACTGGACACAAAGAATGCAGAATCTATGGGCCAGAAAGGCATCTGGCAGAAAAAACCCAATAAAGCCAATTCAGCAATTTTATGGAAATCAGCTCGAACTGGGTGAAGGGTAAATCTGGCAGGAGGAGATCATTACTCATGGACCACCAGCTCAAGAAACTCACAGACTCAAAAGACTAATTGGCATGAGAAGCAAGAATCATTAAAAAAAAAAAGCAGATAAGATACTAATTAATAAGAGAACTGTGTAACTTGCAGCCAATGAACACTAACTCCTTTGTTTGCTGAAATGTATTTATAGTAAAAAGTTTTCATAGTTAGCATTCATTATTTGTGGAAGACCATTGAGCACCCAGGTTTGTGCAATTCTGAAATAAATTGTCAATCTTGAGCGTTTAATTATTGGCATGTACACACCAAGTAACGAGTCTGATTTTTGTGGACAACAACAGGACAAGGGGAAATGGCTTTGAGAGGAATAGTGGATTGGTCTTTACAAACAAGCTGTGGGTCTGCTGGTATGTAAAACTAGCACTGAGAGATAAAAGAAACAATGGGAAGAATTCCACTGATTGATGAATTGGAAAAGATATTTGCTTTTACAAATAAACTTTAGGTTTGCTGATAAACGAAATTAGACATTAAGAGATGAAAGAAACAATGGGGAAGAAAAACCCCTAAATTCTGTAAGAATTAAAAATTAAAAGGGAGGGTTATACATTAGAGGGGAATCTCTGGTATCAGGTGTTCCAGGAAGTCTGTATCTCTCCAGCACCTCAGCCAATGGGAAAGAGAGAAGGGAAATGTGCCCAGGAAATCAGGAGAAAAAGTAGGTTGTATCCTCCAAAAATTTGAGAGATCCCAGGGGAATGCCCATGGCCTCTCCCTTTATTTGAATAAAGCCAGAAAGGACGGCTCTGCCTCCTTTTTGGACATAAACCTCTGGTGTTTGTGGATTAATTTTCCTAACAGCTTCAAAATGAAAGCAAGCAGATTTAGATTTGGTATTGGAAGAAATTCCTCCCTGTGAGGGTGGTGAGGCCCTGGCACAGGCTGCCCAGAGCAGCTGTGGATGCCCCATCCCTGGAAGTGTTCAAGGCCAGCTTGGACGGGGCTTGGAACAATCCAGCCGAGTGCAAGCTGCCCCTGCCCATGGCAGGGGTTGAAGCTGGATGAGCTTCAAGGTCCCTTTCACTGTGTGGTTTTATGATGCTTAGTTTTCCTATCTGTGCATTGCGCTTCCATTTGGACAAGTAGGCACTAAGCGAAACGCTTGACAGGAGTCGGCTCAGTTTTATGACGTTTATCATCCGTGGCCATGAAAACTCCGCAGTGTTCCTGTAACTTCCATCGCAAAGTGTAGCAGGGAACGCCTGGGCGACAGACTCCTGAACAGCACAGGGACAGAAAGAGGGAGCCAAACGGCGAGCCCAGCCCGGCCCGGTCTACGGGGGCCCGCTCGGCCTGAGGGGCGGCCCCGTCCCCGTCCCCGTCCCGCCCGCCCCGCGCCTGCGCGGCCCCGCGCTCCCGCCGTGCCTCGCGCGCTCCCGCCGCCGCCGCCGTAGCCGCGCACGGAGCGGAGCGGAGCGGAGATGGCGCTGCACGTCCCCAAGGCCCCGGGCTTCGCCCAGATGCTCAAGGAGGGGGCGAAGGTGAGGCCGCCTTTGGATGGACGCGCGGACAAATGGACGGACGGGTGCGGGAGGAGTCTCGGGGTGGCGGTGCGGGAAAAGCCGCGGCGGGCCGGCAGGGCCCGGCGGCACCACGTGTGCCGCGGGGCGGGGGCCGGGGGGTTCGGCCGCGCCCCGCTCCCGGCCCGGGGCTCCCCCCGCTCCTTGCCCGGGGCGCTGCGGGGATCGGGGCCTGCCCGTCCTGCGGGGCGGTGCCCGGAGCACGCGGCCTTCCAGAAATCTCTGCGGGCCGGGATCGTGTGCCCGCCCTGCCCGGGGCCCGGCCCTGCCCTGCATCCCGGCCTCGGGGATGCGCCAGGGCCCGACGCTGTTCCCAGAGCTCTGGCAGGGGCTGGGCAGCAACGTTCAGCCTGTAGCTGAAGCTGCTCAGAGGTATCCGGGTCGTTCTGCTTGTATTTTTTTTCTGATACCTTTGTCAGCGATGCAGAACAATGGAATGTTTTCTGTACATTTCCTTTCCAATAAATCCGTTTTCACTGTATTTAACATGAACGTAATTAAGGTTTTGGTAGAGTTGAAGGACTGTGTGTTAATAAAGGAGAAGCTTATTTTGAAAAGTGGGCAGAAAGCGAGAAGGTGTGGCATTTTTTCTTTTTTATTCATAGAATCAATAGAAGAGTTTGGGTTGGAAGGGACCTTAAAGATCATTTAGCTCCAAGCCCCATCTGGTCTTGGACATTTCCACGGTTGTGCATCTGCAGCTTTTCTGGGAAATCTGTGCCAGAGCCTCACTACCCTCATAGGGAAGAATTTCAGGGCTTCCTAACAAACTAAACATACTTTCTTTCAATGTGAAGCCATTGCCCCTTGTCCTGTCTCTCCAGGCCCAAAGTCCCTCTCTCCAAGAAAGAGGGGAAAATAGGAAAGTTTTCCATTTGCTGCTACTTAATAGAAAGAAGAGTGAAGGTAGCAGCTCTGAAAGCCCTTTGTGTTTCTTTTTAGAATCCTTCTTGGAGCCAAATAATGGCATACATTCAGGGCAGGGGCAGAACAGGGAAGCATAGTGGCCTCAGTGTTAGAAAATTCAAGGCCAGAACAGCAAGGGTTGTCTTCTGCAAAATGAGGAGGCAGCTGGCCATCTAAGATGTTTGGTTATTACTACTTTTCTCCCTTCTCTAACAGGCTGCACAGTACTTTTTATCCTGCTTTTTCTTTCTTAAGGCCCTTTCTGGGGATCCCATCTTGTCTCAAGGTTTTCAAACTGAAGCCAGGCTGATTGCCTTCTCAAGCACAGATATTTTGCTTAATCATTCTGCTTCTGAATTTTCAAACTGTACGTTTTGAACATAGAACTGAGTTAAATTATTTTTGTACCATACAAAGGTGTGAGTAAAGAAGCATGTACAGAAACCCTTGCCCCTCTCCAGCTGGGTCTTGGTTGTTTTCTGCTTCTTTTTGGCATGTCACAAAACGTTTTTAGAAGGCTGAAGGGATGCAACCTGTATTGCAAGTCAAGTCACTGTTCAGATTTTCTCTTTGGAAGCTTTTTGTGCCTGCTGAGCTGCCTAGTTGAGAAGGTGTGCACACTAGTTCTTGCTGTCTTTGGGTAAGGTTTGGTGTCTGTTCAAACTGTATGTGAAATATAAAATGTATATTAATAAGGATTAATAACTTTGAGGGACTCAGTAGATTGACACTGCTTTGATGAGAAATTGCTAGTTCATCACTTTTTTTTGTTAGCCTAATTCTGATCAGTCATTGTTCTCTTTAGCATTATTCAGGACTGGAAGAAGCTGTCTATAGAAACATCCAGGCATGCAAGGAACTTGCTCAAACCACCCGTACAGCATATGGACCAAATGGTAAATAAATCCTGAAATTATTGCTGCATTTTGAGACAGATGTTATGTTTGGAGGCTAAACATACCCTGACAAAGAAGCAGCTGTTTGTTTCTGGGGGAAACACATTGGACTTGCTCTAAAACTGCAAATATGTGACCATTTCTTTGTGACTGTAGAAAACAGATTTTTTTTTTTGACAGCTCTGGAGTTATGCTCAGTGTCTGCTTTTGCCAGGTTGTTGTAGCAGTTACTGTATTCTCTTTGAAACATGGTATAAAATATATGAAAAAGCATAAAAATTAAAGGAAGCATGATAACATTGTGGGTAATCATAGTGAACATAGTCTTGTTCAGTCAGATATATGGAAACAAAATATTCTCCTGTATCATTTAATTAAATTATGTGCTGATATTTCAGAACAGAAAACTGTTTACTCCGAAATTACTGATTTTTCCTTCATGTCCTACACTTCAAGTGTTATTTCACAAAAATGTTTTGGAGTTCTGAAATTATAAACAGAGCTAACCATTTTAATGTGTAAGATACACCTGAAAGTTAGGAAACAGTTTCTGTTTCCTAATATTGTTTGCATACGGAATTATTTTTATAATTTTTTTGTTTTCCCATTTAGGAATGAACAAAATGGTTATCAATCATCTGGAAAAGCTTTTTGTTACAAATGATGCTGCTACTATCCTGAGAGAGTTAGAGGTAAGTTTTCTTGCTTCAGATGATGTCAGTTGTGGACCAGTGTTTCTGCTCATGGGCTGTTGTGGTTCTGACTGTCAGTAAGGAAATGTCACTCTGACAGATTATTTACTTATCTCACGTTGGAAGTCATTTACTTTTTCACTGAATTTGAGGTCCACAGTGAAGAATACAATTCTTTTGTGAAGCAGCATGAATAACTGTAGGAGATGCTTAATAATTCCTTACTTTCCCCCAGAACCAGTAGGATTAAAAGAGGATATGTCTAGAAATGCAGTGGTTTGGAAAAGTCTGCATGGCACAGCTGTTGAGTTCATCTCCCAGTGGTGTTGCTTGCCATGTTCTCCTGACTGGCAATTCAACCCATCAATTGCATTTAAGAACCTGAGGCTCTAGCAGCATCCTTCTGTAGATACTGTGAAGGCATGAAAAGACTTTCCTAATTCTTCCTACGACTTCAAATTTATATTTGTTACATAACACAAATAATATTTTACTGAATTTTATACTTCGTTATAGAGATTATGTAAGTATGAAGTATTTACTTATTGAATACATTGCATTGGTGTTCATTTTGAGTAGAGTAACTGTGGAAGTCTCAGTTCTGTTTTTAAAAAAATATAATCTGCATACTAGTAACCTAATCTAATATATTTTGCATGTTACTTTCTGGTATAAAATGGCAGGTATAAATATTCAGGAATGTGGTATTTTATTGAATTTTTTGAAAGAAAAGTGAAGCAGTGCAATCTTTAGGCAGAACCTCCCACACTCTCCCCCCTTAAAATGAAACTGTTATTTAGATGTGTATTTTGTGTGTTACACGTGAATTCAATCTGAAGATCTAAACTCCAGAGTGTTTTCCCGTCACAGAACTCAGTTGTGGAGCCACTGCATCCTGTGAAAGTAGCTCAGAACCAATGTCAAAGGATATCTAATTTATGTTGTAGTGGCAACGTTCAGTTCTCTGATTTTTTATATATATATTTCTGGTTTTTCCTACTAGAGAAGCTGGCCAATTAAGAATATCTGTGCTGCTTTCTTTTCCAATTTTGTGCATTCTTCATATCTCTAGGTACAATTTGAAATAAGAGAGCTTAGAAAGAATTATAGAAAATGCCTGAAGCTGCAGTCTTAGGTGGTGTGTTAGTCACCAAGATGTGTAACTTCTTTTAAAGGTCCAGCATCCTGCTGCAAAAATGCTTGTGATGGCTTCACACATGCAAGAACAAGAGGTTGGAGATGGAACAAATTTTGTCCTTGTTTTTGCTGGAGTTCTTCTGGAGTTAGCAGAAGACCTTCTGAGGATGGGGTTATCTGTCTCAGAGGCAAGTTACATTCTCATTACAGTTCACAGAGCTTGAATCCAGATTGCTGCTGATCAGTGTTCTTGGGTCATAATAATATGAAATACCTGCTTTCTTCCCACCTCATTTTTACATGAAGATGTTTCAAGGGAAACCATGTGTGATTGCTTGCTTCCCTCGTAAACTTTTGCATCTGTTAAAGTTTTATGGCTATTTGAAAAGCAGTTAAAAGCAGTGTGAAGTCTTGTAGTGAATATTTACTGTTTGCTGCACAGGTGATTGAAGGATATGAAAAGGCTTGCAAGAAAGCCCTAGAAATTCTTCCAGATCTGGTGTGCTGTTCTGCAAAGAACCTTCGAGATGTTGAAGAGGTGGCATCTTTGTTGTACACGTCAGTCATGAGCAAACAGTATGGCAATGAATGGTTCTTGGCAAAGCTCATTGCTCAGGCCTGTGGTGAGTGGGGCTGGAACAGCTGAACACTGGGTGGGTTTGGGTATGGTCCTTACATTTCATGGAAGAATGGAGGTAGGGTTAGTTCAGCAGGTTGGATTGGATAGAATACCTCTGAAATGAGGGTAATATTCTTCATATTGAACTCTGCATTGGCATTGTAGCTCAGGAAAGGTTTGCCTTTCCTACTAGGCATTTCTGGAAATAGCTTTCAAGTCCTTTTAGTACAGAAATCTGTCTTTCTCCCTCTTATTATATCATAAGGTGCACGTATTGTGCTTCACATAAACTGGTTTTAGTCTCAGGCACAGAACAATGCAAGTAAGACCGTAGTTCTGTTGAATTGTTATCCCTTTAGATTTTTGGGATAAAACCTTCATTTTTAATTCCAGTGATTTCTCTAAATACTCTGGATTAGATTTACCTCTTGACTCCACCTATATCAATGCATATTTGAACTTAATTAACTGAGCAGCCTGAATAAATGTTTCATTCTGATTATTACTTTGTAAAAACAAAATTTCTCTTTCTCTTTATGCCAGTTATTAGCAGGTTGTATCTTGAATTTAGGCAGATATCTCAAACTACTGAAATTAAAATTTCAGAAAAATTCCAGGCATTATTTATGGTGTCATTGTTCTACTTTAGTCATAAGGCAGGACATATTCATTATTTTTCTTCTTTTTTTTCCCCAGTTTCTATTCTTCCTGATTCTGGTCATTTCAATGTTGATAATATCAGAGTGTGCAAAATTGTGGTAAGTTTGAAGTAGCTGGCTTTACTGTAATTATTAAGGTAAATAGTGTAATGAGGGTTAATCTTTGAACTTCCAGAGAGTCTTTTCTAATGTTGTTGTGGCAGGTGTATTAAATTTTGGAAACTAGTCTTTCTCATGTTTAGTGCCCAGTAGCAGCATTCAGAAACAAAAATCATTAATATTGGAAGTAATCTAAAATGGGAACCTGTTAGACAATGTTTGTTGTTGCTGAATGGGCTGAAGGCTTATACCTAGGGTGTTAAATCCAAATGCTTGTGAGGTCTGCTTTTCAGGCAGAGTAGTGAAGCTTTCTGACCACAAATGGTCAGTAATACAATGTTCTCCCATTCATAGAATCAAAGAACAGTTTGGTTTGGGCTGGAATGTGTCTTAAAGATCACTCAGTTCCAGTTCCAGCCCCCTACCATGAGCAGAGACATCTTCCACTAGACCAGAGCGCTCCAAGCTCTGTCCAGCCTGGCCTTGAACACTTCCAGGGATGGGGAAGCCACAGTTTCTCTGGGCTGCCAGGGCCTCACCTCCCTCACAGGGAAGAATTTTTCCCTGATATTTATCTAAACTTACTTTCTTTCAGTGAGAAACCATTCTCCCTTGTCCCATCACTACTTGCCCTTGTAAAGAGTCTCAGATTCCATTTATTTCCTTTCAGGGTGCTGGTATTTCTGCTTCCTCAGTACTGCATGGCATGGTTTTTAAAAAAGAAACTGAAGGAGATGTTACTTCTGTCAAAGATGCAAAAATAGCTGTGTATTCCTGCCCTTTTGATGGTATGATAACTGAAACTAAGGTATGTTATAGCTCAAAATAAGTTACATCTCTATTTATGCATATGTGCTCTTATTTTTAGACTTAACTATAAATATTGTTGACACTTGGTGATTGAGATACTTTGGTGAATATTGATTTTCTTAGTATAGAAAAGTTCTGAACCTTGATTGCTTCACAGGGTTTTTCAGATAGGGGAGATGGTTTTGATTTTTTTGGGTCATTTGAGCCAAACTATGGCTTGAATTTCTGAACCCCAAGGTTGTCTAGAATTGCCTGGTGAATTCCTTTTTTTTTTTTCCCTCTTGTTTTACCCTGTTGCTTGGGGAGCATGTCAGTATTACAAAACAGGATGACTTAAGTTTTACATATGGGTTGGGAGACAAAATGGTTTGTCAGAAACTTGTAGCTATGTGGTTTAATGCTGAATTTTAACAGTGTATGTGTTTTACTAGGGCACCGTCCTAATAAAGAATGCTGAAGAACTGATGAATTTCAGTAAAGGAGAAGAAAATCTAATGGATTTGCAAGTCAAGGCCATTGCTGATAGTGGTGCAAATGTAGTAGTGACAGGTGGCAAAGTGGCAGATATGGCTCTTCATTATGCCAACAAGTACAATCTCATGTTAGTAAGGTAAGTACTAGGAGAGCATTAACACATCTGGACTACCAGATTTATGAAATGTACTTGCCAAGTTAAGACAATACTTCTGCATGTGTTAACATTGTTATGGAAACTTGTTTTTAAAGGTTGAACTCCAAGTGGGACCTGAGAAGACTGTGCAAAACTGTTGGTGCAACAGCCCTACCCAGACTGGTATGTACCTCCCAAATGAGGTGCAGGAGGATGAGAACTGATGAGCAGGTTCAGTTCTTAACTCACGTTTTTCTTTCTAGACTCCCCCCACTCTTGAAGAAATGGGTCACTGCCACAGTGTGTATTTATCAGAGGTTGGGGATACACAGGTTGTGGTGTTTAAGCATGGTATGTATGTTTTGTAGAACTGCTCACACTGCTGTTCTAAAGTGTGATTGTATGTGTTTTGGATATAAGATTAATGAATTAATTCAGTAATGCATGTCTCTGAACAGAAAAGGAGGATGGAGCCATTTCCACTATCCTCATTCGTGGATCTACAGACAATCTGATGGATGACATAGAGAGAGCCGTGGATGATGGTGTCAATACTTTCAAAGTGCTCACAAGGGTGAGTAATGAGAACACTTGGGTTATCAAAAGTGAGCAGTAGGTCAGTTTGAGGCAAGGCTTGAGCCTGCTCTGAGCTCATTTGCTACCACAGGCAGGAGATATTAACCTGCCTAGGTGCCTTCTGGAGCTGGAGAGTGGCTGTGTGGTACTGAGGTGTGGAGGGCTGTGCAGGGAAACAGCTCTTGTTGTGAACACAGGGGGCATAGAAGGTGGTGTTTAACATGGACTGCACTCAGTTTTCCACTAATGAGTGAGTGCTTGGAGGTGGATTACCTTTACCACTTTTTAAAGACAGTCAGCTCTTTTTTACTTACTCCCTAAATGCTTTGTTATGTTCCTTGGAAACCAGGGACAGAAGAAAAGCTAGATAGCTTTGTCACTTGGGATCAGGAGAAACTGTTTGGTTGCAGACTCAGTTTCTAGTTCATTGGTGATAATTCATGCTTCCTCCACATAATGCAGGTAGGTTTTTATGGATGGAAGAACTCGGTTTTACAGAGGATTTTTTTGTGTGAACAGATTATGTGGTCTTAAATATTATTATTTAATTTTTCTTCTTTTTATACAAAATGAAATGTTCCTGTATTTACTTGGAAAACAGCATGCAAAAATTGTTAAAACTGTTAGAATCTTAATATCCTCTACATACCAAGACATGGACATTGGTTTTGAGTACAGAAATGCTGTGCATTTGTGATTGTCTCCAGGAGTTGTCCTGTTTTGAGATTTATGATAATTACTTTGTGGGCTAAGAGACCAGAGTTAATAAGTAAATTCTGGTTTGCCAAAGGATGTACAAAATGCTTAATTTAAAATGCAAGAAAACAAAACAAAAAGTCCCAACACCTTGTAACACCTGTTGAGATATTAAACTTAGTGTACAGTGGATTGGTTTCCTGGATGATATTTCCCACAAAAATAATGGAAAAAATGAGAAAATCTAGGAATGCTGTTACAGTTAACCGGGAGTTGAAGTTTTTTTTTTAAAAAATCTGATACACAAAACCCTCTGCATTATTATTTTGGTTTTTACAAAGAAGCTGTTTTTCTTGAAAGACATTGGAGTGAATGAGTAAATCCTGGTAGATTTCCCTTATAATGCATGTTTGTTCTGAAGTGGATTGTTAACAAGTCTGTGTGGAATAAAGTTCTGTTGCATTCTTGATAGACTAGAAAAATCCTAAAAAAATAAGAAGCAATAGATGCTTTAAGAAAACATTGTGTTTGGGTGTGGTCTTTCCACAGGATAAACGCCTTGTTCCTGGAGGTGGTGCGACAGAGATTGAATTAGCCAAGCAGATCACATCTTATGGAGAGGTGAGGCAAACAGGCTTCTTGGCTTTTCATCTTCACACACACATCTTACCAGAAATACAAATATTATTTCATACCAACATACATATGTGTGTAATAACAAGTGGGGGGGGGAATGCCTCCCAGTCTTACAGTTTTTGAAATGCTAACGTGGTTTTCACCTTCATTTTAGACTTGTCCTGGGCTTGACCAGTATGCCATCAAGAAGTTTGCTGAGGCATTTGAAGCCATTCCTCGAGCACTGGCAGAAAACTCTGGAGTAAAGGCCAATGAGGTCATCTCCAAACTTTATGCCATGCATCAGGAAGGGAAGAAGAATGTTGGATTTGATATTGAGGTAAATAGTCTCTGATGTTACTTGTTGCCTTGCAGTGCAGGGTTATACTTTATAGTACTTCTATCAGTATGAAGTATTTATAGATTATTTTAAATTGCTGGGAGCTGTGTGTTGCACAGTTTAGAATAATAACTTTTTGGAACTGAAATCCTTACATGTTCTTTTTATCAGCAAACAGTTCAGTCCAGTATAGTATAATGGCCTTATGTCAGAGGTGGAATGGGATACTGAACTAATGTGACAGGCAGTAGGTCTTCAGAAATTACTGACTCTGTCTTCCTCCTAATGGTTTAGGAATGAAGGTTTTCTAAAGGGAGAGGATGAGATTAGAAAAGTGATACCACCTTGCTAGGTGAAAACCTGAGAAGGTTTTGAATGATCTTTTTTCCCCATCTGACAGGCTGAAGCTGCTGCAGTGAAGGACATGTTGGAAGCTGGTGTGTTGGACACATATCTTGGGAAATTCTGGGGTATCAAGCTAGCTACAAATGCAGCAGTAACTGTCCTAAGGGTTGATCAGGTAAGTTTATGTGCATTTAGGTGCTGAATTAATACCTGGCAGAACCCTCCTGCAAATAGGTGGAATCTCCTGCAAATGCAAGGTGTAAACATAATGCTACTTGAAAATGTGGTTTGTTCATTTCTGGAAACCAGGAAGGCATTTGTTCAAGAACTTGTAATCTGGAATGTGGCTGCTTCTATTGCAGTACAATTAATGTTTGTTAGGATATTGTTTTTTAAAGATTTTGTTGGTATTTTGAAGACAGTTTATATTTGTATCCAGAGAGTGACCCTATCTTCTATAAGAACAACCTTTAGTAGAAGAAACTTCTCTCCTATATTTTTACATGAAAATCCAATTTTTAGGAAAAATAGAGGTTACCGTCTCGAGGATAAAAATCTTTCATTATTTTGTGAAACTTCAGCAAAAATGAATTTGCATGTAAAATTTTTGTAGATTATTATGGCAAAAACAGCAGGCGGTCCAAAAGCCCCTAAGCAACAAGGACATTGGGATAAGGATGACTGGAAAGATGAGCCTGAAAACTAGAGTGCAGTAAGCTCTGTGTCTCTAGCAGACAGGTATCTGTGAGTGCATGCATGAGTTCATTGACAAGCACATGGAGGTTGTATGCTCCTTGAGAACACCTAACACTGCTGTCTTCTGCTGTGTGCTGATTGCTACATCCTGTATTTGTGCCCTTTGCTAATGGATTCTGCTCCTGAATCCAGATTTTCATGGAAGGGATGATAAGTGCAAGTTCAGATTTGCCTTACTTGTCCATGTAGCCAGGGCAGATAATGAGCTTTAACGTGGTGGGACTGATGGACTTCATGGTTTTAAAGTGTGATACTTGGAGACAATAACTGAAGAACAATGGCTTTGATAATCCTTGCTGTAGTGTGCACCCTGTAAACTAGTCTGCTGTTGGCCTATTTAAGCACTCACTTTCTGCAGACTAACTGAAGTCTTACTTTGCATGCAAAAATGAGGTAAAATACCTTTTTTACTGTATCAGGGCTCAGCCTCTACCATTCTCAAAAAAAAAAAAAAAAAAAAAAGTTATTTGTATCTCAGTTAGATGGATATTCACTGGCTTGGGTTCAGAGTAGGGAAATTGCATGGATGTAGTGAATGCTAGCAGTCAGCATTATGCAGCTGTAGGAGAAGGGTGTACAAGCCTGATTTTAATATTAGCTTTTTCTGCTTCTCTATTCTCTTCAAGATCATTATGGCAAAACCAGCTGGTGGCCCAAAACCTCCATCAGGAAAGAAAGACTGGGATGAAGACCAAAATGATTGAACAATTTAACTGTATTTCTTAAGTGACATGATTTTGTGAGTTTTTTAATATCCCAGTTGGAGCCTGTCACAGTGTTTTGCTCTTGCCTTTAAATTATGAACAGTGTCCACTGGAGTGCAGAACTTCAAACACCTCAATAAACATACTCACTGTTAAAATGTTGACTTACTTCATTTGGAGCTGGCATGACCTGTCGTTCCCAATTTGTGAATGTGTAGGGCATGAATGACACTGTGGGTGTGATGGGCTGACCCTTGGCTGGCTGCCTGATGCTCTCTCCCCATGAAGAGGGAGGCAGAACTTCTCAGGAGTGGCAGGTCACATACCAATTCCTGTTGCAGGCACAAGAGACTCAATGTGCAGGGAGGGTGACCATGAGCCTGCTGCAGGGAGCTCATGAGCCACAATTGTGGCTCTTTGTGCTCTTATTTGTGCCAGTACCTGAGTGTAAACAGTCAAATGGATGTTGAAATAATAAGTGTTGGCAGCAGGTCTCCTGCATTAAGTATCCCCTTTCCTGAGACCCCACTTGGAGCACTGTGTACAGATGTGGTGCCTCAAACATAAGAGAGACAGAGCACTGTTAAAAGGAGTCCAGAGGAGGGTCACCAAGTTGATGGGGGACTGAGCCCCTTCCCTATGGACAGGGGCACAAAAAGTCAGGGCTGTGCAGCCTGGAGAAGAGAAGGTTGTGTGGAAACCTTACAGCACCTTCCAGTGTCTGAAGGAGGTTACTGGGAAGCTGGAGGGGGACTCTGCATCAGGGAATATAGTGACCTTACAAAGGGGAATGCCTTCAAACTGAAATATAGGGGAAATTTAGGGTTGATACCCAAGAAGAAATTATCCACTGTGAGGGTGGTGAGGCCCTGGCACAGGTTGCCCAGACATGCTGTATCTGCCCCATGCCTGGAAGTGTTCAATGCCAGACTGGATGGGGTTTGGAGCAACCTGGTCTAGTGGGAGATGTCCCTGCTCATGGCAGGGGTTTGGAACTGGATGATCTTTAAGGTCCTTTCCCACAAAAACCAATTTATGATTCTATGATTCATTTTTTTGACTTGCATCTTTCACCTCACTCTTTTAATTCCCCGTGCTCTCAAAAGGGCATCCTGGCAGCAGTGAACTGCATCACATTCTAATGACCTTAAAAATAAATGCTGAGCAGCACTAGCCAGCATGATGCAGAGGACTGGAATCTTTCAGCTGAAGCCCTCTGTTAAGATTAATCTTAGGAAGTAAACAGCTTATGTGTCTCCAAGTAGCTTGAAAGGAGAACCGCACTTGAAATCCAAGCCACTTCAATAATTAATCCTTTTACTACTCTTGCCAAAGCTACTCTATCTTACAACCAGAAGGGAGTGGAAGGCTAAATCAAGTCTGGAGCTATCTTATGCCCAAATAAGGCTGCCATACAACAGCTCTACTAATGCTGGCTTTATAGTCAGTTGTTGGTGAGGCTGAAAAATAAACTCAGCAAGTTTTCAGAAGGATTGGCATACTGCTGTAGTCAGCTGCACAAGGGCCACTGCTGATGGCTCAGGGTTACAAGAACAAGATGCTCATTTCTTAGTAAGGCTGTTGTGAAAAATGCACTGAATGCAAGCAGCTGCTGCTCTAGCGTGGCAGACAAGATTTTATTCACATGAAAGCCAGCATGAAGCTTGTGGAGAAGGGAACTTCCAAGTTACAAGTCAGTGCAGGACTACTGGTCCTTATGCCTGCTGTGTGGAAAGGTTACATGGGACTCCGTGTAGTGAGAGTGGGCCAAGCACTCAGCCTTGCCAAAGCATCGGCAAAAGAATTCCTGGAGCATTTGCAAACTTGAGAGCTCCTCTATTGGACATAAACCAATAGTGAAAAGAGAGCTGAAGCTGCAACTTTCTTGGCTCTTAAGATGAAGATACAGCTTCTTATGCTTGGAACCCAGGTCTAAAAAATGCATGGGAACTCATGACAGCCAACATTAACTACAGTTCAAAAGTAGAGCCGGTTGTTTTAAAGTGAAAAACCAAGATTTTTATATCAACACTAGCAATTTGCATGTTCCTTCTCAACGATAAATATATAAATGTAAATATAACATCAGCACAATATCTCAAAGTGGCAGAGACTCTGTTACAGCGAAGCATTTCCAGCTGCAGTTCTGACTGACAGATGTTCCAGGACAGAAGGCATTTGCCAACCTACCCTCTTCTCTGTGCAACCTGCCATTCGCAGTGCAAATATTTTCACATTCTTTCATTGTCACCATGTCTAAGCAGCTAGAGGTCACACAGGTGGAAGTGTCAAGGGAGAAGATGTTCTCAAAGCACCTCCTTTTCTTAACAGCTTTAAACTGCACACAATGCTCTGTATCTTCTTTCCCAGATAGATCTGCTGTCACTTTTTCACTCTCATATTGGAATATTTACCAGTATAGCCAGACGGGACGTGCCTGAGCTTGTCTGGCCCTTGGTGCTGAACCAAATAGCAGCACTGTGGTGTTTTCACCTCAGAGACTTTTGGTGAGCTGTGTGCTGCAGTTGAGCACGTGGAGGCAAGTCCAGGCATGCAGGAGCTCTGGTGGTGGCAGGATGGAGCTTCCTCTCATGAGGTTTACCTCCGGCGGAGAAGCTTTAAGGCCATGGTGAAGGAAAGGAGTCGGTTCTGATGGAGGGTTTGGATCCAGAGCTTTATGCTGGCCCACAGGCCTCTGAATGCAGCAACAGCTCCAACAGAACTCTCCGGACTGCGTGGTTGCTGTTCCTTTTAACTCTGGGGAGAGGGGGAAGGAAGGGGTAGGAAGCCACCAACCAGATACATGAGAGGAGGTCTTAAGGGACAAAGGACACCTGGATGGCCCAATGCCCCCCGCCCCAGGGGTAGAGGGCATCCTTTGAATCTGCCTTCTGGAATTCTAGGATTGACAGACAGTGCTGGGAGGGGAAAAGAGAGGTGACTGACACACCTGGGAGGGAATTATCAAGGGAGGGACCCGAGGTTCTGAGGTAAACCCTGAAATCACAATGCAACACTCTCACATCTTTGTTGCAAATGTCCAGCAGCTGTTTGTGTAGAAAAAGGCTCTAGAAATAAAAGCCAGTGCAGGGCTGCACTTTCCACATGGCCCACCTAAGCCACATCAAACTCACCAGTGCACTCTGTCCTTCCCTTCTCCACTGCATCCAGCATTGTGTTCTCTGGATCTTGGAACCTTAAGGCAGGCACAGTTGTTCCCACAGAAGGGTTGGAAGGGCCATAGGTAGCAGCACAAGCAGCTCTCACTGAACTTTAATCCTTACCACTGCCACCGTGAGTTTGGTTGGTGACCAGTAACAGCCACGCTCCTTTTACAGCTGCAGCCACCAGCCCAGTGCTCTGTGGCTTCATTCTTCCACTCTTGTAACCAGTCCTGCTTTTACTCTCCCATCTATTTCTCATGCAGAAATAAATGAACTTCAAATATGGGATTATTTCCTATTAACTGTGTGAGTCATAGGGGATGGATTTGTAAGAAGTAGTTGTATTATTATTGTTTATTATGTACACATAAGGTTTTTTCCCAAAACAAATCAGATTTTGACTTCTGATACTAGCTGTTTGTTTACCATAGGGGAAGTATTAAGAATAAAAAAAAAGGCAGCTGGAATGAATCTATGCTTTTTGAGAAGCCTTACCCCTCAGTTGAATGACTGTTACCCTGAAGCAGGACAAAAGATTTGAACTGGTTTTACCTTTATGGAGAGATAAAACCTAAACCCAAAAATTTTTGCCAAATGTTTGGGGAAACTGCAGTGCAGTATTTGCATTCATAGAAACTACAATGAAATATATGATGATGTCAGTTCAATACTTTTCCATATCTTGAGAGGCTGGACCTTCAACCATCTACATTTCCATAACAAAAAGGAGAAAAAGAACCTATTTTATTTGTTCTATACTGCAGTTAAAGAGCGGCCTATGTTCTTAACAGAAATTGTATAGATTGGTTTGGACTAAAATGAAGCTTTAAAGATAATAAAAAATATGTCATTTCACAGGGACAAAAATGTTCAAGGAAATGACATAGACAAAACCATTGAAACAGCATGGCAACCAAGTCAGATGCACTTTAAGATGAAAAGTAGAAACTTCATTTTCTCCTTCATTATGAAATTAAGGAACAGTTGATACCGTATGGTATTATTTCATGACTCATACAGAACATTCTGAGTATCAAGAAGGGATGCATCTGATTTCAATAAAAATTTCAAAAGAAACAGGGTTTGGCTCCAGTGTAGATACTGGTCTGTACCTGGCAGTACAGTTTGCCCTACAGATGGAATAAAATGTTTGACCCTCTGAAATTCAACAAAATTCATTTCAGTGCAATCTAAGAGTTGTGGGAAGTAAGATAACTCTATAGACAAACACATTATTCATAGTTAAAGATACAGCAGTTCTAAAGAAATCGATTTTGATGCAGTTACATGTTATTTTCTGTAAGGGACACTTCTTTGATCTCAGGCTTTGATAGGTTAGATAATAGGGATTTTTATGTTTATTTAAATATCAGTGAACTTTACCTTTGAAGAAATCACAAGTTTTGATTTAAAAAAAAGAAAAAGATATGTGTGGGTGAAGAGTTAAAGTAGTCTATCAAAAAAAGACTAGTTCTGTCTAATAGATAACCTGAAAGGACACAGATGATAATATTATTCCATCTAACTCAAAATCATAAGTGCATTTTAAGCTTAATGGGAAGTATTAATATTTAGCAATACATACTCCCAACCTATACTCACTAGAGATTAATGAGCATTCAAAGAATGAGCAAAATCTGCAATTAGAAATCATTGGTAATTTGGATGGTGTCATTGATCAACATCAGCTTTCAGTAGTATTTTCATTTCTATTAAAAATTATTTATTTTCTATTCTTAGTAAATATCCACAGGAAGATCCTTCAGCTCCCATTCATGTACACACCCTGTGATCATAGGCCAGACAGGGGTTGTCCATTTCTGAGGTCCTTTCTTGATAAAATTCGCATGAGCATGCTTAATCATGGTGAGAAAACAGTGTATGCTTGGTGTCCTAAAAAGAATTTTATCTAAAAGTGCAGCCCAATACTTGTATAGCCAGCAGAGAATTCCTAGTTTGTTAATCTGATATGTTAGTTTGTCTCCTTTGATTCTTCTGGGGAGCCTGGTTTGATCATGTTTCCAGATATGCCAGGTGCCTAAAGTGAGATTGAAGGTTTCTACATTAGGAAAGACTGTGGCTACAACAAATAGAAAGATGTTTGTGTCACTAATGCTTTTCCACTCTTTTTGGAAGAAGTCAGTTTTTATAAGTAATAATAGTAATGGGGAAAATTCTCTCAAGTCCTCAAGGAATGGAGTTGGAATTTTTATGCAGATTTTTCATCTTCACATGACTTACGCAGTGATGGAAAATTGTGCATTGCCTCACTGCATTATCACAAAGCATATTTATCATGATTAATTTGAATGACAAATTTGCCATTTCTTTCTCTGTTATTAAGATTTTAAAAACTGCAAAACCTAAACCAAAATCAAAATAAAGATAAAATAATGATGTGAAACAAGCAAAGTAGTGTAATTAGATGTACTGTTTAAATAGCGTAATTAGATGTACTGTTTAAGGAGGTATATTCATTGAAGCAATGAAATTATGTTGCCTGAAGAGAATATAAATATTTTCACATTAATCTGCCATTTCTTTAGCTGTTTTTAACATTCAAAAGGATCTGGCCAAAGAAGCACAGGAGCAGTTTTGAGAGCTTCAGTGTCATGGAGGAGTCTTCACAGCTGTACACCAGTAGGGGATGCCAAAAGAAAATATAAAAGTCATCTTGTCTCATGAGCATATACTTCATACCTTGGTCTTTGAATTCTGAAGCCAGAAGGCTAAAAAGAAGAGTATTAGGAGAAAAAAGAATCACATAATAATCACTACTATATAGTAATTACTAATCAAGATACAATAAAACTTTTTAATGGAAGAAACAGACTACATTATTGGTATGCAAGTAGTGCTCTGAAAAATTTGAAGATAAGACGACTACTACACATAATAAATAGTAGGGTTGTAATGAATCAGCCAATATGTATCGCCATAGGAAATATATCCTTTTATTTTTTTCTTTAAGGAAGTATCTAGGTTTGTATTTATGAGTTTAAGCCATCACAAGTATATATTAATTCATTGACATTTCTCTCTGAGTTTGGCAATTAGTTTATAGGCTCCCCTATGATTTATAATTTATAGCATATCACTTTTAATACATTTTTTCTAATTTAAGTTCTATTTATATACCATGTGGTAATTAAAACAATTACTTTTATTAAATGACATATTGGGTTGAAATGTCATTTTGCTTTATGAATTCCTATTGACTTGTTTGTTGTTTTTAACATAGCTTTTCTTTGCAGCATTAGCATTGTGTGGTGCAGTTGCATTAAACTAACAGAGCTAGGCAGGCATTCAACCAAAAGACTTCAGTGATATGATGCTCAAAATTGTGAAATATCACTGCTCAGTTCCAGCAGCAGAATTTACAATGCAGATGATTAAGTTTGCTTAAACACTGATTTCCATAAGCCTCTTTGAATACTGGAGAACTCCACATAGAAAACAGAAAATAACAAAGGGATAGACTCAAGTGGGTTGCCTAAACTGAACTGGCGTGGTCTGGGAATCCCAAGACATGAAAGATGTGAACCCATTGGAACAAATCCAGAGGAGGCCATGAGGGTGATCAGAAGTCTGGAACACCTCTCCTATGAAGGTAGGCTGAGACAGTTGGGTCTGTTCAGCCTGGGAGAACTTACAGCAGACTTGAAGTATCTAAAGGGGTCTACAAAAGGAACTTTTTCCAAATGCATGTAGTGGCAGAACAACGGGGAACATCCAGCGAATTACAGATCCATCTACATTCTACTGATCTTGTAAGACTAATCACCCCAGCTAGCATTTACACCTCTAAAATTATGGGAGTTTCAGAGAAGATGCAGCCACAAAGAAAAGACAGCTTTGGGAAAGAATGTAAATGAAAAAATGAACTGGTGTCCATATGTATATATTGTACAGCTGTGTTCACTATGGCTCAATTTGTTCAGCAGAGAGCTTTTTATAGTGTCAAATGACATTTTTTATGGCTTGTAACTTAGGTTTCAGTGCTGTGCTAATCAGATCTTGGTGTCAAAAATACTTTGCAGAGAGTGACATATCTGACTTTGACAGAATAGGGTACCTTGACACTTCATCTGCCTCACGTATATATGTCCTGATACTGCCTTAAATTTAGCACAAGGATCTGAAAATTACCAGGAAGTAGAAACAGATGAAACTAAATTGGTTATACAAAGGATACCAAAAATATTTTTATGTTTTATGTAATATGGTATCTTTTCAGAAAAAAAAAATAAATCCTGTAACTAGCAATGATATTCTCTTCCACAGTTCAACAGGCTACATTAAATTATTATTTCCATTATTCAAATTATATTTCTTGAAGAAACATGCTGAGTACTTTGTATCTACAAGGTTATTCTTTTCTAATCATCTATTGCACAAATGGTAGTTGGTTGTGCTGCATTGCAGCATCAGTTCAGTGCATCAAAAATCTGTGCATAACAGGGAGACTCCAATCTTTAGGACTTCTGCTAGCTTTTATCATGTTTAATTTGCTTCATAATTCATATTAGTTTCTTTCTGATTTCTTAGAAGTTGATAAAGAAGAATACACAGACTACTTAAGTAATAAAAGTGCAGAACCATTCTTCTATACAAATTAGCTCCTGAAAAAGTTGCCTGAATTCTGAATGTGGGTTATTGCCGCTTAAAAATAAAAATAATATTTTTGCTTTCATATCAGCTCAGAACCTAATTATTTATACAAAAAACCCCACTTTATACTATGTATTATGATGAGAAATTATTTTACATTTGTTCAGTAGCATATCCATTTTCAAATAAAAACTATTTTCAAAAGACCTCAAAAAGAAGCACACCATAGACTTCATATTCTTCCTACTAGAGAAGGAAAGTGCTATTGCCTGGGAAGTGTCAGGATCAATCCAGTGTTTTCCTCACAGGCCCTTAACTCACCAGTGAGGATCACACGTGTTACATAGGGACAACTCAACTCTGGTATGAGCCTGAAACTTTAAAATTATACCACTCCCCCACAGGAAAAGAATACACTTTGCCCAAGAGCTCAGCATTATCAAATTGAATTAATTATAGAAAATAATCTTTCTATAAGCAGCTGAGAACACTTAAAATTACACCTGACACATTCATACTACATTTACTTCTATGACAGAATCACTGTCACCTGTTAGGTTGGTGTGGGAAGTGCTGACAGAAAAAGTAAGTTTCAGGGCAAGTCACAAATTACAAAACTTAGCCTATTTACTTACACTGTGTGAGACATTCCATTCCAATCAAACCCTCAAAAAGCAAAGAAATACAGAATGCCCAACAGGCTTGTGCTCTGCCTTCTCATTTTCTTACCTCCCTTTGAAAAGCAACTCTTGACCTTGTTGGTTAAGACTTGGCTTTCCACTGGTTGCCTGAGGTGAAGTTACAAACTTAGAAATCTGAATGATAAATTCCTCAAGCTACAGCTTAAAATCCACTGGCACAATTACAATTTATACATATGTCACAGGCATATTTTATGAAAAATCCTTTTGTTAGGATCTTTTCTCCTGAGAAGCCGAGAGGCCTCAGATACGAAATGTAAACAATAATTACCCGCTGCTGTGGAATGCAACAGGTGCATCTGTGATTGGTCTCATGTGGTTGTTTCTAATTAATGGCCAATCACAGTCAGCTAGCTCGGACTCTCTGGTCAGTCACAAGATTTTATTATCATTCTTTTCTATTCCTTGCTAGCCTTCTGATGAAATCCTTTCTTCTATTTTTTTAGTATAGTTTTAATATATCATTTTCTTTTAATATAATATATATATTAAAATAATAAATCAGCCTTTTAAAACATGGAGTCAAGATTCTCATCTCTTCCCTTGTCCTGGGACCCCTGCAAACAACATCACATACATGTGTTAAGCAGGTCTTGTATTTAAGTAATTTTATCAGTAACAAGAACGTGCACAGATAAAATCTTATCCACAGCTTTTCTTCTTAGCTCATCAGCTTCATTCAGGATCAATTTTTATTATCTGCACAGCCAGAAATGACAATGCTTGAGGAAAACCTGCTCAAAGGCCTTCCATGATCATTGCTGGGCCTCATGTCAACAAGCTTAAAAGACGGAAATCTGACCGTAAGCACTGGTGTAAGGTGTAGATGACAACTCACTGATTATTTTATTAGTTTTAGTGATTCTAATTTCAATTTTTGGCTGTCCCACACCGGGATGGCACCACACAGGCCACCAAAGCCAGCCCATGCATTCAGCTGTCATCAAATTCCACAACTTGGGAGCACACCCTGCCACCCAGCAGGATGAAGTGGGTGGCAGTGCCTTTCCTTGGAGCGTGTCCTTGGCACCCAGCACTGAATCCCTCCTTCTGCCCAGTGCTGGGGACACGGCCCTGCTGTCCCCTGCTGCTGTGACAGATTGCCAGCACAGCCTCTGTGGGGAGCAGGGTTATTAACTGCAGATGTTACCATTGTCCCCTGCTGCTGTGAAGCCTCTCTCTGCACTGTCACTAAGTGCCACATTTCACCTCAGAGGCAGCACAGAAGCTCCATACTCTCCCCACTAATTAACTGGTTATGATAACCACTGCTATGGGCAGGTACTACCTTCCTTACTTTTATCTCTTAACCATTCTGGTTTTTGGACACATTTAGTTTTCCAGTGTTTTCAGGTTCATTGTCACTTATTATTCAGCCCAGAGACAGCCCATGGATTCATAAAAATTATCTGAGAAATCTCAAGATCTTTTAACCTAATCTTAAAGCCTGAATCCTCCAGCATTATAACTGGTGATGCAACAGTCTTCATTACAGACAGGAACTGCCACAGGGAAAAGAGCGAATAACTTTGGGTTGCTGGGTTTGACACAGTAGAAAACTTCATTTTCTTCACAAGCTTTTTTAATTGTTTCAGTTTGAGAGGGATAATTTTAGGCACTTTACTGCAAAGGGACAATAACTGCAATTGCATAGGAGTATAACCAAAGGGCCTCTTTTCATCTTGTTTCATGCTGTGTGTTTTCGTTCACAGAGTACATAGTACATACTCAGTAAATACTAGATATTTTGGTTAGAGCTCTCTGAAAAATAAGCTTTCTAGGGTATGAGCTATTTTCACAGAATCACAGAATGTTCTAAGGTGGAAAAGACCTTTGAGATCATCAACCAACCTGTGACCTAACACCACGTCATCAACTAAACCATAGCACTGAGTGCCACATCCAGTCTTTTTTTAAACACATCCAGGGATGGTGGTGACTCCACCACCTCCTTGGGCAGAATATTCCAGAGCCTAATCACTCTTCCAGTGAGGAATTTTTTCCGAACCTAAACTTCCCCTGGAGCAGCTAAAGACTATGTCCTCTGGTTCTGTCCATTGCCGCCTGGAGAAAGAGAGCAACCCTCACCTCACTGCAGCCACCTTTCAGGAAGTTTTAGAGGGTGATAAGGTCACCCCTGAGTCTCCTTTTCTCCAGGCTAAACATCCCCAGCTCCCTCAGTGGTTCCTCACAGGGTTTGTGTTCCCAGCCCCTCTCCAGCCTCGTTGCCTCCTCTGGATGCGCTCAAGTGTCTCAAGGTCCTTCCCAAACTGAGGGGCCAGGACTGGACACAGCACTCAAGGTGTGGCCTCACCAGTGCCCAGGGCAGGGGCAGAATGACCTCCCTGCTCCTGCTGGCCACACTGCTCCTGACACAGGCCAGGAGCCCTTGGCCTTCTTGGCCACCTGGGCACACTGCTGGCTCATGTTCATGTCAGCCAGTGCCCCCAGGGCCCTTTCTGCCTGGGCACTGTCCAACTGCAGTCCCCAGCCTATAATGCTGCAGGGGGTTATTGTGGTCAAAATGCAGGACTTGGCACTTGGATTTATTAAACTCCATCCCACTGGACTCTGCTCATCCATCCAACTGATCCAGGTCTCTCTGCAAAGCCCTCCTGTCTTCCAACAGATTGACACACTCTGCCAGCTTAGTGTCATCTGCAAATTTACCAGTGAAGGGCTCAATCCCCTCATCCATACCATCAATAAAAACATTGAACAGAACTGGCCCCACACAGACCCCTGAGGACACCCCTGGTGGCTGCCCCCAGCTGGATGCAGCACCATTCACCAGCACTCTCTGGGCCCGGCCCTGCAGCCAGTTCCTAACCCAGCACAGAGTGCTCCTATCCAAGCCCTGGGCTGCAGCTTTTCCAGGGCTGTGCTGTGGGAGACAGTGTCAAAGGCCTTGCTGAAGTCCAGGCACACAACATCCACAGCCTTTCCTGCATCCACCGGGTGGGTCACCTGGTCATAAAAGGAGATCAGGTTGGTCAGGTGGGACCTGCCTCTCCTAAACCCACGCTGGCTGGGTCTGATACCCTGGCCACTCTGGAGGTGCCATGGGATGGCACTCAGTATAAACTGAGTTGTTTTCCTCATTGGCTCCTCTTTTGACACACGGGGACAGTCTGTTCCTGTGCCTTCAAGAATTCTGTTTTGAAGCATGTCCATCCTTCCTGGGCTCCTTTGTTTATAAGGGCTGCTTTCCAAGGAACACTCAACTCTCTTGAATAAGCCAAAGTCTGCCCTCTGGAAGTCCAGTGGGGAAGTTTTGTTGATGCCCTTCCTTGCTTCACCAAATATTGAGAACTTTATAATTTCATGATCACTGTGCCCCAGAGGGCCTCCAACCCCAAGTCTCCCACCAGCCCATCTCTTTGCAAACAGCAGGTCTAGCATAGTCCCTCCCCAGGCTGGCTCACTCACCAGCTGTGACAAAAAGTTGTCCTCCACGCACTCTAAGAACCTCCTGGATGAACTCTTCTCTGCTGTGTTATGTTCCCAGATGTCTGGTAGGTTAAAATCACCTACAAGAACAAGGGCTGGTGATCCTGAAACATCCTCCAGCTGCTTACAGAATAAGTTGTCCATCTCTTCTTCCTGGTTGGGTGGATGATAACAGACTCCCAGTAGGATGCCTTCCTTGTTGGCCTTTCTCCTCATTCTTACACATTCTTACTTGACTTTATCATCAATAATCTCAATTCCCACAGTGTTGAGATCCTCCCTAAGACAAAGAACCTCTCCTTCACCTCTTCTCTCTCTCCTGAAGAGCTTGTAGCCATCCAGTGCAGTGCTCCAGCCATGTGAGTCATCCCACCACATTTCTGTGATGGCAGCTACATCACAGCTCTGCTGCTGCACCATGGCCTCCAGCTCTTCTTGTTTGTTACCCATGCTGTGTGCACCAGTGTACATGCACCTCAGCTGGGCTGCTGATTTCACTCCTGTCTCAGGCTTATCACCCTTGGGCCTGCTTGCAGACAGCCCAGCTGCATCCCCTTCCCCCTTCTAAACGAATTTAAAGCCTTCTCAATCAGCCTTGCTAATTCATGGGCTAGAATCCTTTGCCCTTGATAGATGAAGCCCATCTGGCTCTAGCAGGCCAGGTGCTGTGAAAGTTGCCCCATGATCAAAGAGCCCAAAATTCTGCCAATGACACCAACCCTTGAGCCACTTGTTGATAATGTGGGTTCTCCTGTTCCTTTCATCATTTATCCCTGTGACCAAAGGGACTGAGCAGAACACCACCTGTGCTCCTGCCCTATCAACCACTTGATCCAGTGCCCTTTTAATTACCCTGATACTCTTCTTTCCAGTCTCATCACTGCCAGCCTGGAGTATCAGCAATGGGTAATAATCAGAGGGCTGAATCAGCCCAGTCAGTCTCTCAGTGATATCCCAAACCCAGGCCCCAGGGAGGCAGTAGATCTCCCTGTGGGATGGGTCTGGTTGACACATGGGGCCCTCTGTCCCCCTCAGAAGGGAGTCATCCACTAGGACTGCCCTGCTTTTCTTTTTAATGCTAGAGGTAGTGGTCCCTCTGACAGACCAAGTGTAATTGGGAGGCTCCCTGGACAGATAATTTTCTTCTACATCATCTGGCTGACTCTGGATCCAAGGCCTCAGACCTATTCTGAAGTGGCACCTGGGAAGGTGATGGGGCCGGGAGGAATTTTTGTTACATCCTCGAGTAGGGAGCCATTTCCACTCCCCTTCATCCACCAGGTGTCCTCCTTCTGCCTGATAGTAGGAGACAGGGAGTCCTCTCTCTCCTGGTGGGCTTTTCTCAGGGATGGAAAAGTGAAACTCCACCGATCTATTTCCCTTTCACTTTCCCTAATACTCCTTGGTCTTTCTACTTCCTCCTTTAGTTTTCTCATTCACTCATGAACGTGAGCAAAAGCAAAACAAGCCCCACTCTTCAGCAAACCCTGCCTGACTTCCATAACCCGAGGAAAAACCAGGACCCAAATAGAACAAAAAATACTCCACAATCCCTCTTCTGGAAATAAGAGATCACCAAATTGAAGGCAGCTGCCCAAGGCACTCCCAGCTCATAACCAAATTATTCTTGGAATTGCAGGGAATAATACAATTACAGAGAACCCAATCAAAACACCTTAGCTCAAAAACTATGCACTGTAGCTCAGACTGCACTGAAAACCACGAGACTTTTCCTTAACTTGGCTGCTGCTCAAAATCATATGGGCTTTCCAGATCATGTGTCAGAACATCCCATCATCTCGAGCAGCTCAGCCAAATTTCTTTGCCTCCCCGCCCAAGAGCAGCACCAGTACTTCCTCCCCTTCCGCTGTTCCCCTCATTTTGCGGTTTTCCCCTCATTTTGTGGTTAGAGGTTTTTCTCAAATCAGCTGTTTCAAACCTACAGCTCCCAGTGAGGATAGACAGCACCTTCTTATGTGACAAAAGCAAATGCTCTCTCCTCTTTTAGATCTAACTCAAATCCAAATTGGTCTGCAACTTCTCTTTATATTATCAAGGCTCACAAAGCCCTCCCTTCCCTGAGCTGCCATCTTTGGCTTTAGAGTTTCATTTCTCAGAGGAAAGAGAGGAAGATTTTACACTGCAGTGCATCACTACAATAAAACTATCCAAACACTAATATTAATAATCTGCATGTAACACAGTTGTTAATATAAAGTAGATGCAGCATGTAACTAATTTTTCCAGATTTTATAGGTCTGTGATCATGCTAATCTATTTCACATGGAGGATTCATCCCTTTATTTTTAGATGAAAGCAAATGTCTGTGATTAGAAACAGAAAAACCAACTTAGGCAGACAAATACTGGACATATATTCATGAGACTGTAAAGCCTGAAAAAGGCTTGGAAAAATTCTCTGACTGAAGTGCTACTGAAATATTCTGTAACACCTGATTCATTTTCATGTCTCTCTTTCCAGATATAGTTATATCCATTAATGAAATTTAATCCTAAAAGGAGCTGGCAACCAAAACCACTACAACAGTTTTGACTACACCTCCCTGTAATTTAGAAATGAGATTTAAATTGCATTCATAATAATGGTTTCTTATCCCCTCCAGATATTTTTGCCATAATTAAAAACTGAACTAAAGCATCCCAGAAGATGCTCCCACATGTAATTGCCATCTCCAAAATGATACACAAACACCAGAAACATATATTCCGTTTGGCTTATCTATTTTAGGCCATTTTTACCATATAATTTTAGATTACATCTGTTAACAGGAATCCTTTGTCCAGTTTTCCATTTACTAAATATCCACCCACCTCCCCCCCGCCCAAAAAAATTGAATAAGTAATGTCCTCCTTTGTTTATCTGTTCTAAGTAAAAAGATGAAGAAAACAAAAAAGCAAACAAACAAACAAACAAAACCAAACAAAAAACCAAACCAAACCAACAAAAAAAAAAAAAAAACCAACAAAAAACCCCTCACACTTTCTAGTACTGTCAGCATCTATGATATCATTAATTTCATTTCACCAAACCTAAACTTCATTTCTGACATGCATCTTTCTTTTCTTGAGAGTGAAGGAAATGGCAAAATTTCACTTAGCTCAAAGGGACTGAAAATGCAGCAATGATGCAAGATGAGGCTTTAGGTAGCTGAAACAAAGGAACCAACAATTTAATAATTTTGCTATGTCAAGATATTACAAATAATGGTAGTTAATATTTTATGGCTTTGTGTTGTAGCCCCCATGGTGCTGCTGTTGACTAAAGACTTTTCAGATACATCTCAATGTCATTCAGAAATCGTAAACCCAGGCACCTTTGCACTGAGTTGTCAAATCTACATAAGTCAGTCTCTCTGAGAAAAGAGCCCACTTACTTACTATTGGTGAAAGTATGATTAATAGATAAGCTAATTAAAATTCTATTTTGGAAAGCTTTGCCAAGGCATTTTTAAAATTTTTTTCTCTTTACTCAAGACACATAATTCTTAAAATCAAATGCCCAAGGCCAAAGCAACACTGTGACAAAGACACAGTACTGGTCATAACACTCCAGGTATTCTGAAAGCAGTTTGTACTTCAGGAAAAGTGCAACATCTTTGGTTGCTTCAAAACTCTGCCCTCCAAACCTCAGTGTTGCTTTCTCTGATCCAAGTGACCCAATGATTTCCTAATAGTCAGGATAAATTAATTCAAAATCCCACTGTATATTTGCCTGGACCTGTGCTTCCTGCTGCTGTCAGCAGCTGAGAAAAGGGGACAATCCCCTGGGACCTGGCACAGTGAGGAGCAGTTCATGATGGCTTTTACCATCTTTCTGTTAGCTTAGGCCAGTCCTTCAGCCCAGCCTCTCACTTCTGTTCCAGCCCCTGCACGAAGGAGAATATGGCAGCAGAATAAAGGAATTCAACAAACATTTCATGTAGATAGAGGAGTATTCCCAGTGTGAGGAGCACACCTAGAAAGCTTTCTTGAGAAGGTACAATTAATTGTGCCAGCTCTGGCACAGGGGCAGACCCACAGTGTGACTGCAGCACTGGCACAAAAGGAAGCATAAAAAGGTTACTAACACTTATTTTCCAGCCTTTTGAGCAAGGCAGATTATGTCTGCTGGGAGGAATTAATCAGACCTGCCATTCCCATTGCTCTGGTGTGGGCAGCACCACCCTGACCCAGCCAGACACTGCAGAGTTTCTCAGAGCTAACAACAGAAACAGTTGGAGCTGAAGCAGCAGCTTCCAAGGACATAGTTCAGAGGGTACCAGAAAGATGTAAAGAATGTTTAAAGCTGTGGTAAGATGAAAAATGGCATTTTGGCTTTATAAACAAAGTCTAAGACAACTTCTGGAAAAACAGAAAGACTTGTTTGAAGACAGGTCTTCTCTATGGAGGGGTTTGAATACAATCTGCATTTCAAGAG
The DNA here is from genome assembly GCF_035770615.1 of Melospiza melodia melodia. Classification (NCBI taxonomy): domain Eukaryota; kingdom Metazoa; phylum Chordata; class Aves; order Passeriformes; family Passerellidae; genus Melospiza; species Melospiza melodia. Next base: position 24,592,874 of record NC_086195.1, read on the forward strand.
GAGAGGTTCCTGCAAAAGCCTCTCAGAGATAATGGGCAAACACTACTTGCTGGGCTATGTTTTCTGGATAACTTTTTTCCTGGTAGATACTGACTCATTGAAATGCATACCTCATCATTCAGTCTCCTTTTACTAGCTTTTTTTACCAGATACTTAATGAAAAAATGAAGTCAGTGACAATTACATTGTGACTTAGCCACCCCTATCATTTCTTGAAAGTCAGTTTCTCAGACAATGAAATAAAAAAGAAAGAGAAAGAGAAAAATAAAGAAGTTCCCATGGTCTGTTAGGAGCCAGAAAACAAGTTCAGCTTCATCAGGAAATCCCATCAGGGCTTTCCAGAGAGCTGCATGGGATTACATTTTCTAAAGGACTGAAAATATTTAGGAGCATGTCCCACTGATAAAAGTGATTTAAACTAACAACCTTAAGCATTGTTGCATGTCCTGCTTCATGCTCTGTCTTGCCCAGCCCAGTGAGGGGTGGGGTTCTTGCACAGCTCCTGACAGATCCAGTGCAAGGAGCAGTTTCTGCAGCTTCAGGGTGGAGGTGACTGTCCCCAAGCAGGAAGAGCAGAGGGGACAGGAACCTTTCCTGCCCAGCACAAAGCACTGGTGGGGCAGGATTGCCCTCCCAGGCTGGGCTGGGAATAGAGCAGCTCCCCTTCTGCTGCTCATGGCTCAGCTCCAAAGCAGAACTTAAGGAAACTGCACCTTCTGTGCTGCCAGTTCCTCTGGCAGGGGCCATCTGTCACAGGTCACCACATGCCCAGCCCCAGACACTCTCAAAAGCAGATGCCTTGACAGCGGCTTGCAGACTCTCTGTGCCACATCCCTGCTCCAGTCTGTGGTTTCTTTCTTGTTCTAGCAAGAAGGCTTTTTAGGAGAGAGGCAAGGCACACAAAATACTTATGAAAGTAATTGAAAGTGTTTTATTCCACTTGCACTTCATACCTACCATGGTATACTTGACCTAAATTCTTCAGTGCTGTTCCTTCATTTTGTGAGACTAGAAATAAGTCCTAAATGTGTAAAATTTTGAACATGAAACATAAAAATTGATGAACCTGTTCATGAACTCTAGTGTTCACTTTAAATGGATGGATTTTCTGGTGTTTTGTTTTTTACTGACAATAAATTACCATTCTGTGTCATGTAAGAACTCATGAACTTTCAGATGGGATAGGTAGGAGTGCAATTTTGGCCTAACAGTTAAATTAGGTAGATGGTTCTGCTAAAATGTTTTGCATTAAAGGAGCTTTTCATTTAGGAATTCAGTGGAACCATAATTTAAAAAAATGCAAGTAAGTGATTGGATGCCCTCCAGCTCTCAGCTGCTAGAAAAATCAAATAAATTTGGTCTAACCAAACTCTGAACTCCTGATAAATGCCCTGTATTCAACCACAAATCAGGTGTCAAACTGGAGTGAATGCACTGATATAAACTGGTTGTTTTTTCAGCATAGCTGAAAAAGGTATATAAAACCCAAGCCAAGCCATTAAGCACATGTACGTGGCCCACAAGCAGATTTTAGCAATAAGTTCTACCTATTCAAGCTTTTTGTTGGATCAAGACTTCACTTTTACCCATCCAAAGCTCCATTCCAGTTAAGAGAAATGTTGTCTGAATTATGGGGCTGAATAAGAAATTAATATGGACCCTGACTTCTGGCCAGACATTGGCACCACGTAATTTTTTTGCCATTGCAATTCTAATCTGCTGTGCTATCTGCTGTTTGAAACCCATCTCACTACAAGTTTCCTAGGAAACAAATTTAGGCTCACATGTACATTAATGAGAATGGCACGTCAGGTAAGTTTTCAGATGATGGACTAGGCCTGTCCTTCACTTTGCTTACATTCATCAAACCTGACACTACAAATGGTCCAGAGCTCAGGGGAAAGACTGAAAGGTCTGTGCTGCACCTTCTTTGTTCACTGCACAGTTCTGTCTCTCTTCAGAAAGGTGAATCTTATTGCTTCTGAAAGTATGTTTTCTTCTTCCTGAGCTTTAAGTGGATGCCAGTTATGACAAAACCTGCCAGGGTTGCTGCTGTGCCAGAAACCAGGTAGGCAATTCCCAGGAATGGGTTACTTCCACCACTCCACACCACGGTTGAAAGAATCACATGCTTCCTCCCCTTGAATTTGGTAACAGGGAAATCTGAGAGAAGGATGTTAAGATTTCACTAACAAAGTGTACATTAAATGCTCAAAAAGCTTTCCAAGGCATAAAGAGTTTTGAGGTCTGCATTTGCTGCCAAAACTCCTTTAACTCATTGGTGATGTTTCTGCTATTCTGGATCCAAAAACCCAGCTGGTCTTTGGGAGGTGGTAGGCAGCTGGTGGTAAGAAACCCAGTTATTTTAGATACAGTCTTTGTGTGCATGTGGAAATACTTCCTTTTTCAAAACATTGTAAATTTCAGATTCATAATTTATAGGACTGCTACTGCATTAATTTGCTATGAAAGCTCAGTTGAAAATGGGCCTTTTGGGAAGCTTATCATGATACTCCACATAGTCTCGGACAGGGTAACTGCTCAGCTCTACCTAATATGTTGTAGCCAGAATGTTATATGACTTTACCTTTCATCTCTCCCATGGAAGCTTTCAGAATAGAACCATGACAGAACGTTTATAACCACATTTCTATCAGTTGAGAAAGAAGAGGAATTTATGGTCATGTTGACACAACTCCTGCTGACAAAAGGAGTGCTTTAGTCAGCAGAGTTCCCACTGTTGGCTGTGAGGGGACAGATCACCAACACAAAAGTTCTTGTCAGTCAGGACATGGCCCAATCCCTTGAGGGCTCTCCTGACACAAGAGTGTTCTGCATGGCTTCTTTGCCAGTTGCCCACACAAATCCTATTCACCTCCATGTCACTGTAACTCTCTGGGAGCCCTGGGGAATGTAAAAGGATACTGTAGGAAATCTTGAAAGTGTAATTCCCTGCTGGCAGGCCCTCAGCAAAGCGCCGAACGCGTCTGAGGCGCCGGTAGAGATTCCGGAACGTGGCGAAGGCCGACACTCGCATCCAGATAATGAAGTCATCGTTCACATAACCATTGTTCCTCTCATCTTCCTCATCCAACAGGTACGCTGGCTTCTGCCAGTAAGGAGGTCTGGCTGTGCCTGGTCACAAAGAGAAAAAGCAGGGAAGACACTGTCAGTAAAAACGGTGGTTGCTGAGATTCTGGGCCTCACACAACCAACGCGGAATATGAGCTGTGGAAGAGACATGAGATACTGTCCAAAATTATATACATGCCAGGTAACAGCATCTCCAAACATGTCCACTCACCTCAAACATGAATTTACAGTTTAACAGTACCCAGGGGCTGCTACACATTAAAACCTTCAATGCTACACACTAGAATCTTCTCCTGCAAAGGAGAAACAAAGTGACTTGCACAAGTGAAAATGCTGTTTACTCTGGATTCTTTTCTCTTCAGCAAGCAATATGTTCTCTATAATGAGGAGCTTGCCTTCATTTTTACACATTAATATATTCCTGTACAACCAGGAAGGCACCTTTTTGCAGCTTAATGGCACATGAAAACCACTTAGATCATTAGTTCTTGCATATTGCACCCAGCTCAGCACTGCCCTGACCCACAACAGGCAGCTTTTAGCCCCAACTCAATAGAGATCAACCATAACAAGGAAGCAGCCCTAGGAAACAAGTCTGAAAAAACAAGTGACAAAGGCAGCCTCTCCTGTCTCACAATTGCCCAAGAATCTGCAAAGGCATGAAAGAAAGATGGGATGTGCAATTCTCTTTCACAGATGTTTTCAACAGCATCCTTGCTTTCTCTGGACAGATTAAGCATTACAAGAAAGTATAAAGAAGGGTGTTGATGGGGGCTAACTTCAGTCTTCCAAAGCCATTTTTTCTCAATTTCTATGGTCGCTGATTAAAGAAGTTAAAAGGTGGTATTTTGGCTAAATGTGCCTTCTGCTATCAGTCACCCTCTAAATCCTGCTTCTTCAACTTGCTTTCTTGCTATTTCTCCCAAAGGTGATTTTTCTGAGAATGGGAGACATATGAAGGGGGAGATAGGGAAGCCATTGAAAGATAAGGACCACCAGCAGAACCATTCTTACCTGCAAATGCAGCAGAGAGATTGGATGACTCAGGATTGCGAAATTTCACATTTTTATCTGTCCACCAACTGTTTCCAGTCTTCAGCAGTGGCACTTGAATCATAGATGAGTTATAATTGTAAAACAGATCAATAGTATCTGCAGGGAATACAAAAAGCAATATCTGTGAGTCAAAGACAGTCACTCTAATTGCCAGCATGACTAACAAAAATATGGCACATTGAAGCATCTTTCAAGTGGATAGAAAATCTGAACATCCCGGGTGTGAATGAAGCACTGCACATTTCACTAGAAGAACTAAGGTACCAGAGTCTTAGAACTACTGAAGTTTTAAAGACTAAACATTTCCTACCAATCTCTCTGTATGTTGTGCATGCTTCTCATGTCCATCAACTCCTGTGGGACCACCTTCTTTGCAAATCACTTTCTGAGCTCTCTAGCTAGTTACAGAAGTTACTGTTCCAGTTTCCCCTAGAATTTCTTTGACAGTTGTCCCAAAACTTTGCTGCACATGATGTGTTTTCAGGGACTAGGGTAGAGATAAAAGCACAATCAAGGGAATCCAGTCCTTTGGAAATAAAAATTGCTTTAGTTTTATGCCAGTTAGAGCTTGCTTACCAACTTGGACACAAATATTTTCTTCAATAAAAAACCATTTAGTTAAAATTGTGCCTAACCATGCCATCCAGTTTCAGTGGGTGAACAGCACTTGTTTTTATCCATTACTATTTTCCTACATAGATTAGTTTAACATAAGGCAAAAACATTATAGGATGCATGAACAGCTCTGTAAACCCCCAGGCGGTCAATGGGATGATGGGCAGGGACAATCAGATGATACAGATGGGGAGGGGTTGCCTTCTAGGAGACATGAAAAGCACAACTCAGCTGCATAAGCATCAATGAAAACATACTTTTTCTTTTGTTTCCTTCTAGAAAACCTATGTTCACACAGCTCCTTAAAACTCTTCTGGGAAATGCTCATTTTGTGGCCCACCACATCCCCAGCTATTTGTCACCACTTCATTAACAGGAATTGCAATGCTCTGAGCTCTGCCTGCTCAGTTGCTTGTCTTGACTCTCCCTCCCAGGCTCCAGAACAGTGTGAGCTGCACACAGCTGGGCTCTGCTGGCCTGAGTCCAGGTCTGAGTCCAGGTCTGAGCCCAGCCCAGTAAATCCCACTTCCAGCAGCAGGTGGGTAAGCAGGCAGACAAAAATCAAATGGATCTAGAAGTTACTGAATGCAACTGGCGTTCACAAGTCCCCTGGTGTGGGTGGTGCAGCTGCTTGGAAAGAGCTGCTGCCTTCTCAAAACCTGCTGCATGGAACAGGTTAAAAAAGGGTGAGAGCAAGGAGTGGTAGAAACTGGAAGACAAAAACAATGGGGTAGTGGAGAAAAGCCTGTAGTTTTTTTGTTGCTTTTCCTTCCAAAGATACATTCTGAATCTCCCAAGTGTATTCAGAAACAGATTATGCCCACTAGATTACTACAATGATCAAATCCACGATCAAATTAACACTATGTATGCTTCCAGCATTCTAGAACAAAAATGAAACTGAGTAGATCCAAAGATCCAAAGTAAAGTGGAGAATGTGGAGAGTCCCTCCTTCTAAGCCCATGATGGTGGGAAGGCAAAATCTGGGCTCTCTCATCATGGTATAAGAATGTGCTTTTTAGCACATTGTATGGAGAAAAGACTCTTTTCCCCACATGAAAGTATGGGGAGATCAAAGTGTTCAAATTGTAGATATCAAGCAAATGCCTCCACGCTAAAGTAAGCAGAGGTTAAAGTAGCTGTGATCCTATGAGAAGTTTGAACAGAGAAGGAGACAAGAGTGATGAAGATCCTGTGCTGCCAGGAAGAAGATGATTTCAGATACAAATAATGAGAAAATCTGCCTTTAAATAGCTCATCTTTAAAACAGTACCCCATAAGTTGACATGGCCCATAAACACAGCTGTGGGAAAAGCTTGTGGAGAATGGGAGGGATCTCATGATTGCAGATTTCCCCGGGCAGCTGCTATTCGTAGAAATTGAGACCCAGGAGAGAACTGTCTTCTTGTGGAGAAGTCTCCATGACATTAACAACAGACTTCTCTCCCTAAGTGAATGAAGAAAGACTATTCTAGCCAAGAAATCTCAAATTATCAAACCAAAACCTCAACACTCTCCTTCAAAGAACATGATTGTGGGAAGGCAGAATCTGGGCTCTTCCATCACTGTACAGGAATGTGCTTTTAACAAGGAAGTACATGAAATCTGTTGTATCCTTGTTTCAAGAGGGCCTAAATTCCTCACTCCTGCTGTAGACTCACATGGAAGAGGGCCTTAGAAAATGAGAAATCTCCCTGAGTTTCCAAACAAGGGCCAAGTTACTAAACAGTAGGAAGCAGAGCCTCATGTTCATCAGAGCAGAACCACCAAACAAAGCCTTTTATGGGAGAAAGTGGAGGCCTTGCAGTAGCAGGTCTGCCCTGGCCTGGGGAAGGGAATAGTCTCCAGAGGGAGTCAGGAAGGGGCAGAGGAAGGTCCCACGTACCATTGAACATGCTGTTGGCAATGGCCCCGCACGGCGCCATCGGGGTCCCGTTCCTGTAGGTGCTGAAGGGCGTGCAGTAGCTCCTCTGGATCTGCATGCAAGCCCACACAACAATGAGGCACAGACCTGGGGTTTGCTTTTAATTGGTGTCCTCCCATGCCTTCTTCTGAAAAGCCACTGAACAATTAAGTCTCCAGTACCTTTTGGTCACATTAGAGAGACATCAAATGAATGGGGCTGTAGTTCAGGAACACCTTCCATATCTAGGCACAGAAACTTAAGGTCTTCACCAAATTCTGCTGCCGACTTGTAAGCTCCAGACTACAAAAAACAGGTTTGGGGATCTGCTATTGTAAAATGGCTACAACTGAAAATGTTCCAGTGAAGCCTTGGTTTACCTTATTTTACCTTCTTTTTAATTCTGATCTGGGCTCAATTAGTGCTGGAGAACAGCAGATGTAGTTGGCCAAATTACTGCAGGTCAACAAGGCCAAATCTTGATGTATGAAGATACAGAATGAAAATCAGAAGTCCTCAGCCTTACCACATCTTTCCTACCCCATTTTATAAGAAGCTATAAATCTTCAGGTTTGAACATAGAAACATTTCCAAGTAACTCCAATGAGCTATGTATCTGATTGGCACAAAAGCCAAAAGCAGCTGCATCTTTATGCAAACAAACAAGCTTACAGGACACCTGGAGAGTTTTAAGAAGCATTTTATAGAAATGAGAAACATGTCTTGAGAGTTGTAAGAAGTATTTTATAAAAAAAGATTACCATGGCACTACCACCACATATACTGAAAGGACATGTGGACTATGTGTATATTAAGAAATGCTACTTTTAAGCCAAGAAAATATGTTTTAGATTTGTAAGTAAAAGCCTGAATGCCATGATTGCATTCTCCAGTTTCCTTATGCAGGTCTGCTGCAGGTGATGCTGTCTACTCCCTCTTCAGACTTCTGAATTGCATACTTAGAATGCGACATGATCACTTCTTTCAGAACTAACCTTTTCCTGCTCCTTTTCCGCTTCCAAAGCCAGATGGAAAAACTAAAGACTTAGAATAACTTAATTCCCTAGCACAGCTTAAAACACTTCTGGCTAAGAAGACTGACAACACAAGAAGGAAAAGTTTTCTGCATATTTATTTGAAAAAGACAATGTATTTTTAATCAGCACTACAAGGTGCAGGTTTGAAAACTGCAAGACAGGACTGACATCTTTTATTTACCCCCCCACCCCCTTCAACTTTCCTCTCTTATTAACTTATTAGGCATAATGGCCCCAAAAAGCATAAAAGCCATGACCAAAGACTGAAAATCTGTACTTTATTACTCCCTAGAGCCACTTAAACACACTTATGGTTCTCCATATGGTCAAAGGCACACCTGCTGCAAGTGCTGCTGATCTCACAACAGAAAAAGAAAACTCACATTTACATTTCGGCCCAACAGCTGCGCGTCACTTCTTGATTTCACATACCGACGGTGGTTCTGATAGAAGTTTTGCAGACCATAGTACATAAAAACATCACCCTAGAATCCAAGGATAAATCTCTTCAATAAGGAGAGTTCATGAAGGCAATGAGAAATCTTATTAGTTGCTAAAAAAGAGGGGAGGAGAGTACTCATATTAAAATGTCTGTAACAACACCCTAAGCAATACAGCAGTCAGGGGCTAGAATCTAATCTTTACCCTAACTGTAAGTTTTTATGTTTGGTACAAAATTGAACATAATTTAAATCACCAAACAAAACCTGATAATTATTTTACTCAAGATGGCATGGCTGGCCATGAACTTGCAATGACTATGAATCATATTGCAGAGACAGACATTCATTTTCCATTAAAGAAGGTGCACAAAAACCTTCACATTAAAAGAAGAATGGTGGACAGGCAAATCATGCATGAAAGGTAATTATGCAACTATAAAAAAACCCATTACTCAGTTAAATTAACTTCTCATCTCAAACATCACTGTAATCTGAAGAATTACAAAGTATTTTAACAGCCTTCTCAATACTGAAGAATCCTAAAGTGACTTTAAATTACACTGTCATTTTAAGGGATCATTTATTCAGTACTAAGTATAAAATCTCTTTGGCAGAATGTGAAGCATTTTAACAGTCTCAATAACATGACCTGGTAGTTTAAGGAAGGAAATTAGGGATATTTTTTCCAAAAGAAACTTCAGAATCACATTGCTAGAACTTGAATTATTTCAAGGACCTTGGGGATTAGCAGCACAACTCTTGTAAAAATGAGTACAGGGGTCTACTTATGTGAAGTGGTCAGAGCTTCAGATTTCCTTCTCACTTGAAAGTTTAGCAGGGCAGCAACAACCAATCTCAGGCCCAGGGCAAGGCTTTGCCTCTGATTCAGAGAGAGACAGACAGAGGTCACCTCCACAATCAAACACCATTTCCTCCACCCCTTTCTTCTCCTTGGGCATCTCCCAACCAAGGGGCCTGGTCTTGATTACAAATACCAAAATGAACAACACAGGCAAAAGTGTAAAATTTTGAGCATTACATCTTCTGAAAAAGTACAAAGCAAATTTAGTCAGGAGCTCTACAGAACAGAATTACTGTCTTTTATCATTTAGGGATATAAGTAACAGGTGGTACACAGCAACCTGAGCTGGTTTTTGCACCCACTTACCAATATATCTTCCTTTAGCGTGAAGTTAATAGAACAGTGGCATTCCTTATTCCAGTTAGAGGAGTTTTCACGGAGCTTTGTGCAATTTGAGCATTTATCTGAATAATCTATCTGTCAGAGAAGTGAACAAGCAAAGATATTGTCATAAAGAACATGTTCATAGGGAAAGGTTAGTAGTTTAGGTTCCAGGCTTCTCAGAACTGTTCTCTTCTAAGTGACCCTGGACAGCCAAAAACATTGTTGAAAATGAAGAGGCAGAGTGAGGACTTGGCCTCAATGAACAACCACAAAATGCATCCCTATTTTAAAGCTGGTTTAAAGCCTTTTGGTTTGCAGAACTTTCACATCTGCTCCTCAGCAAAGGAGTGCTGAGTGAAGAACACTCCTGCACCTTGGGCTGGCTGACCAAGCAATGCTTGACAAATCCCCATGTGCATCATGGCCCATCCCACTGAACAGCCTGGGTGTAGTGCTCAGTGCTGGCTCCAAACAGGAGTTTATTCACAACACCACAGGTCTGAATAATCTTTTCTGCAGGAGGGATTTAAACATTAGGGCTCCCTGTATTTCAATATTTTGCCCAGCAAACATGTATGTTCTCATAATGTCAAACACTCTCTGAGGGATTTGCTTATTTCCCTTCAAAACCCCAGAAGATAATGACAAGATTTTGGCAGTAATTATCACCCACATTTTAGATATTACCACCCAGTGCTCAGATTTTATTGATGCCTCTGAAGATTTGTACAGGAATACCAGCTGCTGGACACATGTCCAAGGCATAAAGCCATTGCTATCATCTTTATTCAAAAACAAAAACTCAAATCCTTTTCTCTCCAAACCTGGCCTGGTTTCTACTTTAGAGAATATCAAAGAACAGCACTCCCAAACCAACCTGTACTTCTCTGACGCTGTTTGCAGACAGGACAAGGCAGACTCCCACAGTGAGGCAGAATGCCCCTGTCAGAAAGAAGCTGGAGAGCACAGATCCAATGGTGAGCTGGGGCTTCCAAGCTGGCAGCCTCTGCTGTTTGAATGCACTGTTATCTGGACACCTGGAAGGTTGGGCTTCTCCTTCTCTGGGAACAACACTTGTCTTGTTTTTCATTTTCTTCTTGGTGAGAGAAAGGAGTAATATCCTTGTGCTGGAGAGTGTTTCAGCTGAGATACTGTCTTTATTGTTGGGAGACTGTATTCATTGCTCAAAGTTGCATTGTGGTGAGGAATTACTTATTAACTAGATCTCTCTCTTCCTTGTTTCCTGTACTTGTGCCTGGATCCCCATGATCAGCTTGTACCAATCAAGTGATTGTGTACTTTGATCAGGGTGTCCAGTTCATTCCTCCTGGAAAAGCTTAGATATATCTTTCCTGCTCCACAGCTCATTAGGATTTGTTATGACTTATTCCTTTGCAGGGATACTGGCAGCTATACTGGGATTTCTGTGTAATTTCAGATGCATTATTCCTTATCCCTTCACTTCCATAGCTGCCCAGCTAACAGGCAGGGCATACAAGGATTTCACTAGGGAAGGACTGAGACAGCACTGGACAGAGAACATGGCTTTGGAAGACCAAACCAATTTTTTTCACCTATTACATTCATTGCTATTGACTGAGATGCAATTAAAGGTTGTAAAAAGGTTGTGTGTTCTTTATCATAGAAGGAAAACTAATTTTTAAAATACCCAATTTGGATCAATGGCTTTTCAAGATACTGATGATTTCTTCATCTCTATTCATCTCATTCTCTGAAAAAGAATCCAACCATTCCCTACTATCTGCAATAACAAAAGAATCACCCAGAGACATCTCCTTTTAATTTAAATGGACAAACATAAGAATACTTTTTGCACACTTCAACAGTTTAACCAAAATAAAATCTCAGTATAATTCACAGATAATTTATCATGTAAGAGCAAAAAGCAGCATTTGGTTAGCTTCAGAACAGATAGGTGAAAAATACCTTTTCAACATGTTACTGAAATTCATACAACTTTTTCAAAGACCCCCCAAGAGCAAGTAGATTACCACTCTCATGAGAGAAATACACGTCTCATTTGGGACAGCACAGGGAGGGAACAGAAAACTGAGCTGTGCAAAAACTTTCACACCCATATTTGCTCATCTTCAAAGTCTTACTTGTGACATGTAGTAGTAAATCTAGCAGGTGAAAGCAGTGTAACTCTGGTTTCAGTATGACATTGCTCCTGCAATAAAAATAATACTAGAACTACAAACAAAACATCTAGTTTTTTATTAAAAGAAAACTCAGAAAAAGTTGCAATGTGCCTTCTGTATTGAGACCTCTGAAAAGTTAAAATTCAGTTGTAGCCAGGATAATAGTAAAATGCAGCTGCAAATTACTTCCTTGATTGTAAACTATTAAAAGAGTCCCAGCTTCACAGATCCATCTCTGCACAGCTTTATAATACTCTTCTCCAGTAGGTCAATTGTTTCTTTCTTTATCTGAAGAAAACAAAAATCCAAGAAAGCATAAGAAGTTACTGAGAATGATACCATTATTTATTTACTGAGGCACCTTACTATAGAAATTAAAGAAGAGAACCTTCTAGAGCACTGCCAGTTTTTAAAAGACCCATCATTTGCCCTGCAGCCCTGAAGTCCCATTTCACATGGCTACAGAAAGTTTGTCATTGGCAGAGTTGATAAAGCACACCACAGCAAAAGGCCCATCCTGGGCTGCACAATCCCCACAGAACTTTCCAGAGCAACAATTGGCATAAAGCAGATGAAGAGCAGTGCAAGAGGCACAGCCCTGTCTGTCTGAGACACCTGAATGAAAGTGAGCATGAAGGTCAGGTCTGCTGTGCTGCAGTACAAAGTACTTTGGTTTATGACACTGATATGGCCGTGGCTTATGGTTTATCTAAAGATAAAACAAATGTATTACAGAGTAAATATTGACTTCATACTTCAGAGGGAACACAGGATTCTTTATCAACATGCTTAGTCCAGAGTTTCCTTATAGCTCCCTCTTACCACCTACAAATCCCTTGTTTGCAGGTTTTCTCTCAGGATTATATTCTTTCATGCCTTCACTTTGCAGAGGAATAAATGATGTAAGAAAGCCCAGCCAGCCTCAATTTCAGACTGGATGTGCTACATGAAGGTGAACACAGTTGTCTTTCTATCACAAGTCATTTTCTCACAAACCTTTCATTTTCATGATGTATGCAACTTAAACTTAACATATTTTCAAATTTACTGAAGGCTTGGTGTGTGTATTGTTTGCAAAAAATACAGTATTGGGTTTTGTTCAAAGGAAGCTTGTTCTTTGGTCAGATGAAATAGTATACAATCCATTTTTATTTACACCTTTATGCTTTACTTCAATTCCAGTATGCCAAGACAAAGTCTGATAAACTCATTCACTTCTCCTGTGGTTTCTTTGGGAGCTTTCATCTCCTCCTCTCTCCATTGTTTGGGATGAATGAAGTGGGACACACAGGAACGGAGAATGAAAAATTCCAGCACCATTAACTAATGAGATGCTGAGGGAGCTGACAGCAGTGGATCGGGGCACCATGCCTTGTGTGGATATGATGGCATATAGAACTGCCACGTGGGATGATCTATGTGCTTTTAAATTCATATATTTATTAAAATATAAATACAATATTATAACAATTATATTATAATGTTATATATTATAATATTCTAATATATTAGAATATAAATATAATTCTGTGTACATAATTCTCCACTGAACATCATGTGACTACCAAAACAGCAAGTACAATGGGCGTCTGCTTCTAGTTGTTCTTGCTTTCTGGTTTAAAAACAATAAAATTCAGCAAAATTCTTAAGTATGCAAAGAAATTATTGATAATTGACATTTGCACTGAAAATAGGCCAGTATGCTGAGTTTCTAACTTTAAGTGTACAATTTTGCCTCCATAACTAACACAGGTAAAATAAATTAGTACATCAAACAGCCTACTCTAAAAATTGCCTTTGCTACTGTATTTCCTCTCTTTGAGACAACTTATGAGTATTCATAGCATGTATTTGACATTTTTCTATACAATGAGAAAGGCTGACTAGGACTGTATTCCATATTTGAAGCCCACAAGTTGCTAGAACATCCCATTGGTTTATATGTGATGTTAAGATATCACCAAAACATTATTTGGGTGTCTTTCGCTTCTGACATTCCTTATACACAACTTTAAGGAATCTGCCTGATGTCTGCAGTGGGATAAATATCTGCTAAATACTCCACGTATAAAGCCCAAGATGTTAAAAACCTTCCTTTATAATGTGTTCCATGAGCCAAGAGCAGTTTGAAGACTTTTCTGTTATGTATTCACTATTCTGTAATCACACACAAATATCTATTGCTTATCCTAACACAATATATGATGGTCCAGTGTTCTTACTTACCCAGGTAAATTTTTATGCTAAGACAGCCTTAGGATTTTGCCTTCATAAAACAGACTTGGAGTCACAACTTTAGGCCTATATTTCTAGACAGACACACAGAACTACTATGATGCTGCCTACAGTGAGCTGAAAGATATACTTGAGGTTTGCAATAGCCAAAATGAAATAGTGGCAACATAATTTCATTTTTTGGAGGTGGATCACCTATGATCTACTTTATTGATGTTGACTTCAGCTAACTTAAAAAATCCATCCCACTGCCATCAACACCTTTTGTACTGCCTGTGATTTTGTGTTGTACTGTCTGTGATTTCATGTTTTCTGTTCTTTAAAAAACTTACAGGTAAGTGCAAGCCCCATACAAAAAAAGCCTTATGTATTATACAAAAAAGCCTTATGGATTAGCCACAAGAGGGAGCCTCCTTGCCGCCAAAAAAGCAAAGGCAGGGGATTTTTTGCTACTTCATTTCTTCAATGTATTTTTTTAGTTTTGTTTTGTGTATGTGGGGCTGTAAAATGCAGCACATTCAAATACTTAGACAAGTACATAAATGGATTAATGACTGATAATTTGTTTCACTTGTGAAACAGCTTAATGTTTATATGCAAAAGAATATGCAATCTTTTTTAACGTTTATATGCAATCTTTTCCCTGGAGATTCCTTCCATGTATGGGCCTGCTCTAAACGGACAAAACCTCAAGACACTGTGCAGGAAATTGGGAGCTTTCTAACAAGCATTAATGGAGGAAACTGCCTCTTCATCTGGCTAGAAATAGGTGATGCCCCACCACAGACTGTAAACACAGCTTGTTACAGCAAGAAATATAAAAGCTGGATTACAGAACTGGAAAGAATTGGGAATTATCTTAGAAGGAGTGCACAAGTGATGGATGGGTCTAAGTTGTTTGTATCCTACTTCTTGTCAAAAGAAACAAAGAAAGAAAAGAAAAGAGAACTGTCTGCAGATTTACTCATGTGATGTTATTTTGCTCTCAGGTGGAGAAACACAGACGTTTGGCCATAGTTTTGTTTAGTTTTTGAGGAAACTGAGTCACAGCATATGCTGAGTTGGAAGGGATCCACAAGGATCAAGTCCAAATCCTGGCCTTGCACAGGACACCCCAAGAGTCACATCCTGTGCCTAAGAGTGTTGTCTAAACACTCAAAGTCTGTCAGGCTGGTGCTGTGACCACTTCCCTGGGGAGCCTTTTCCAGTGTCCAACCACCCTCTGGATGAAAAACCTAATATCCAACTGAAACCTCCCCTGATACAACTTCAGGCCACTCCCACAAATCCTGTCACTGTCACCACAGAGCAGAGATCAGTGTCTGCCCATCCTGTCACCCTCACAAGGAAGCCATAACTGCAATGAGGTGTCTCCTCAGCCTCCTCTTCTCAAGGCTGAACAGCCCAAGGGACCTCAGCCCCTCCTCACAGGGCTCTCCCTCGAGGCCTTTCTCCATCCTCATGACCCTACTTTGGACACTTTCTAAGAGCTTTATACCCTCATTATGTTGTGACCAGAACTACACACAATATTCCAGGTGAGGCCAGCCCAGTTCAGAGCAGAGCAGGACAGTCCCCTCCCTGCCTGGCTGGCAATGCTGTCCCTGATGCCCCCAGGACAGGGCTGGCCCTCCTGGCTCCAGGGCACTGCTGGCTCAGATTCAACTTTCCATCAACCAGGACCTCCAGGTCCCTTTCCAGGGTGCTGCTTTCCAATGTCTCATTCCCCAGTCCGTCTATACATCCAGGGCTGCCTCATTCCAGGTGCAGAATCCAGCACTCCCCTTTGTTAAATTTCACACATTTGGTGATGCCCATCTCTCTCATTTGTCGAGGTTTAGGACTCTGTACAAAGTCCTCCTGCTGAGGAACTTCCTAGGGACAGGTAGAATATCCATGGAGCATAACCAGGTGAAACTCACAGCACAACCATAGAAGTCACAGCTGTGACTTGCAACAAAAAAGGAAAAACTCTTTTTCAGGAGATAATTTTGAGACCCAGGAGTACAGACTTCTCAGTCAATGTGAACTTCTTTGTGTTGCTTTCCCACTGAAGACAGCTTTACAGAAAGAAAACTTTACTGACCAAGACCTGAGAGCTACCAACAGAAGTACTTAATACACAGAATAGAACATATACAATACCTCAGGGATGTCCATCATTCTCCTCAGTTTCTGATCTCTCCAGTTCCAATCCAGAATCATATATTTCACAGAGTTTAAGCACAGGGCATCTAAAAAGGCAACATAATTTTTATTACCAAGATAATATTACATGTGCTTATCAAAATGATTTTTGGCTTTTACATCTTTTGCTGTCTGTTTCCAAGGAAACTAATCTTTGAACACTTAAGTACTGCATTTGCTGCTTGGAAAACTAATGCACTGCCACTGCAAACTCCCTTAGCCACATAATCTCATGCCTTTTTGGAAGATAAAAACAAAAGCAGAACAACTACTGCTGCCAGACTTGTCAAGAGCTTAACATCCTGCCAGAAAGTAATTCCTCAAGCTTCCTTTTGATGAAACCACAGGAGTTGAATTTCCACAGCTGATGTCACCGGTAAGTTACAAGGACCCTAACCTGAAAATTGATGTTAACAGGAATAGACAGTGTTCAGCAATTCACAGGACAGGGTGCTCTGTGAATATGAGTCAGGTCAGTGGTGCTGCTGAAGAATTTCTTTATCCTTCAAATAAGTGGTGATGAAAAAGAAGGTCCTTTCTGAGCTTGCTTTTCAGATGTTCTCCTATTTTTGCCCTGGTCTTCTACATGATGCTCACCATTTTTTCCCATCAGTTTTGATTCTTCTCCCTTCCCTAAGTGTCCCAGCACTGCAACACTAAACTGTCAAAAAAGAACTAGAACTTGGGATAAAATTTAACATTTCCAGGCATGGGCCATCCACAGCTTCTCTGGGCAACCTGTTCCAGTGCCTCACTACTCTCATGGCAATGTGCTGATGTGTTGAGCACCAACATTTAATCTTGGTGGAAGCAACAAAACATTACTCCTGCACTCTTTTGGAAGGAGCAGTAGAGTCCCAAACACACTGCCTGATGTCCCTGACCAAGAGACCACAGTCAGAGCAAGACAGTGTCTTGCATAAGAGGAATAGAAAGAATTGCCTTATCATCTTGTCACTTTGTTGTTTCTTTTTCTTTGTGTACATGCTGTCTATTGAGTAAGTAAAAATACTCAAAATTTAAAAGATTTAAAGAGAATAATTACTTTTATTACAGGCAAATGAGAAGTAAGATCAAATCAGCAAGCAGATCTTTCCTACACCCCTCACAAAAGTTTACACTAAGCTCACAGTAACATATGATACAGTGACTTCTGCCACTGTTCCCTTTTGATCCACTTGCAGTGTTTGGTTTCCTGGAGCTTTAAATCTCACATTATGGTTTTGCAATCACTTTCAAGTCAGCATAAATCAGTATTTCTGCCAAAAGAGGAAGTCCCCCACCTCTGCCTGCTCATTACCTGGTTTTGGTTTAATTGGGGTAATTTCACTGAGCTGCCACACAGACTCTTGGGCTTGCACAGGGAGCAGGAAGAGGGAATAAGCACTGACTGGCAGGTGAGAGGAAGCATTTCTCTGCCTTTCTGTGCTAATACTGGCTTATGCCAGCCTAAAGTGATCATAAAACAAAATACCAGAACCCTGATCTTGTTTTGACTGACATAGCACAAGTGAAGAAACAGAACCATACAGTTTAGCACCCAAATCTACACATTCATGTCAACCTCAAAAAAAGCAGTTTAAGTTTCACTTCTCATGAGACCAAATAGAAAATGCCAAGGGAGGAAACCCTCCTTGTTCTCCTACCTTGCTCCACTAGTGCCTTTACTCTCCCAGGAGTTCCAACCCCAATGTGGAACATGCCTTTCTCCAACATATTCATTTGTTCCTTTATCTAATTTGAAGAGAGAAAGAAAAATCAACAGTAAACCCATAATTGTCTTAAAATTTCTTCTCAAGGAATTGGAAATAAATTCAAGATCTCATTGTACTTCTTTCTAGAACACCATCAAGTAACAAATGATATTTGCCTTTCAAACTATCAGATGATTATATCTGGAAGAAAGTTTAAGAAATATAGCAAGCCAGCTGGGCATCACACTTCTCTAGAGGTTCAATCTTTTTTCACTTTAAAAATCTGCTATTGCACCAACTATTTTTGGAGGTGAGAAGAGCAAGAATCCTTCAGCATTTAAACAAATGCTCTGGAATACTGAAAAACTTGAATTAACTCAGAAATCCTTCAAGATGAAGATACTGGAAAAAGGTGAAATAAAGCAAATGACATTTGCGTGTTTGACAGCATTTATATCGAAGGCCAAATGTCCATTCATTATTCTCAATAATTTGTGCTTTTTAACAGGTGTGGAAACTGGGGATCCAGGCATTCAATTTTCAGAATCCAAGAGTGGGTGGTGGACAGTTTGCTCGCACAGAGCTGTGTGTGTGTGAGCCTGCTGGCACTGAAGGAGCACCTGATGGGGATGTGAACAATGGAACTCAGCAGGTGCACCAGCATCTGCATTCTGCACAGGGTTGCGCCAGAGCTACTGGAGATGGTGCTTAGTGAAATTCTTCCCACTGCAGCAATGGGCTACCAAAGGAAGCACTACCTAAAGCAAGGAACTTCATATGAACACTGTATGAAAGGCACTACTGCCAAAGGATTTAAAAAGAAAATTGTATCACTCTATTTAGCTGTTTACTTGCTCTATTGAAGTTCCCTACCTTTATGTGCTTTGCAAACAACTTGATGACTCTGCAATCTCCTTTAAAGGCTGTCATTGACCTAATAACAAAAAAAAAAAGAACGGTGAATTACAAGAAGCAGGGCTGGGCTTAAGACCACACATGAGGAAAGAAAAACCAACTGGCATTTCTCAATACATTTGAGACACACACAGTCCCCCAGTGAACTCTGGTTGTACTCTGAACACTGTGTACATTCTTGTTTGCTACTCATCAACAGAGATCAACAACTGAACAGACACAGTGGAAGATACCAGGGCAATATTGTTTAGATAGATTGTCAGATAATATTTAATATTATGGCCTGTGCTTTCACAGCTAGCTTAGTTCAAAACTGGTTAATCACCAAATCCTAATTAAAAACCAATTCAATTACTGAGATAAAGGCATTAATGAATATGAGTGTGTGTGCAGAAAAGGAAGGATCTGTGTATGGACAAATCTACATTTCAAAGTCTTCCTGCAGCATGGCTGCTGGGACAACCTAGGCTGCCACTGTCTTTACGGCAGACATTGTCCAAATTCCAATTAACCAAAGTAATTTGTTAGAAACCTTGACTTGTTTTTCTGATACTCCATTTTGGCACACCGTAACAACTCTATGTTCTGTATTCACCAAACAGGAGACAACATATTCAGTATTTGTTTAATGTCAAATAAGGCAGCTTGTTCTGCATGCTTCTTGCAGTGCAACAAATTTTTAATTTGCAAAGCTAAAGGTTTATCTGCATCTAAACCACCTAAGTCTCAAGTGCTGGCACTTATCTGCCTTATCTATGCTTGTATCTGTGTCATGGAATCAAACTTCCCAAATCTCTATCTCAGTTTGTACTGACAGATAAGTAGGGTCAAGACATAGAATACAACCATGAAATTTGTGAGGTATCCATCAATTCATCAGAGTCATCAAAACTCTTGGCATGAGAAGTGGGAAGATAGAGAAGGGGAAAAAACAGGGACAGGGGACACTGAAACTTGTCATCTCTGCCCAGCAGTTTAGCCAGCTTGAGCCAGCTAAGAACACTGACACAAACCTGAAGGCACTCAGGCCAGACACACCTTGGCATCTGAAATTCCATGTCCTCAATGCCTTTGGTGCAAAGCCTTGACTTCTAGCGGTGGATCATGATGCTTTATGGGCTTACTCTGTTCCCAAGTATAACATGTTCCATGTTTCCCCTAAATTGATTACACTTTACTTTTGGTAACTTTTTAACAAAAGTAAAGCTTCCCAGGCAACTGAAGTCCTGAGCATTACTTGAGTCCAAATCCGAACACCATGTTCCCAGAGTTTAAAGAAGGAAGGGATATTGCATCAGTTGGAGGCAGTGAATTTGCTGGCTAGCAGAGGACAGTGTCCCAGTTTTGCCTTTTTGCCTGTGGTTCCAAGCCAAAACTCCTGACCGACTGCCAACCTCAACACAGCCCTTGCTGCTGACATACTTGATGAGCTCCAAGGAGCGCAGGGCAGAGCTGCAGAGAACCAACATCACCACTGACTTCTTCTCCTTGTGGTTCCTCCGGAGCTTCGCCCACTTCGGACAGACTGCAATGGAAAAGCCCTTGTAGCCACACAAAGTACTGCATGCCACAGTTTTAAATTACTAGAGTACATGATGAATGGTAGCCAGCAGCAAGAACACACATGCTGACTCCTCTGAGGTCTGGAACTTTGGCATCGCTTTTGTATTTAGTCATGGCTGAGAAACTGGAAAATGGAATGCCCAAAATAAATAAAATACAGAAATATCACATAACTGAAAAAACTAGATAAGCATTAACAATCAACAGTTTTTAAGGTGATGAGCTTATTGTCCTCATTTGCCACATATGGCAATTTGTATCAGAGAAAACCATCTGCAAAGATACATTTACCAGACCAGAAGTTCTATATAAATATACAAAGAAAAAAAAAAATTCACTTGGTTCATGTCAGCAGACAGCTGCAGGACTTTAATTCTAAGATAATACATACCCCTACTCATGAAGCCACAATAAATTACTGACAAATAATCCCTAGAAATTATGAGAAAGCCTAGAACATTTTTGATAAAAAAAAGAGAAAAAAGTGATAAACTAAATAAGAACCAGAAAAAAAAGACCTGTCATTAAAAAAAATTAAAAGCCTTAAAGTAATTAATATTTCATAATAAGCAATATTTGGAGCTACATATAAAATTGCAGTAATATTGCCTTAACTATATTTTTCATACAACTTTTATCCAGACCAACATTTAAACTCACTTTCCTTCAGGTATGAAGAAAAACTGTGGGTAAGATCATTGGCTGGCAAAAAGCAGGAATCTGAAAACATAAAGGAAAAAATATTTTTGTGGTGTATTTTAACAGCAAAGGGAGAACATGTGTTTGCAGTAAAACCACTAGTTATGTCGATGGAATCCCACCTTCATAAATCCATCATCAATAAATTACCATTTCTGAAACAAAAATTAATGTAGAAGAAACTTTGTATGGGTTAAATCAATGAAGGTAACACCTCTGAATTGCAATTTCTTTTTTTTCACCCAGCCTGAAACCTTGAATACTGGGCTGCTGTACAGGTGTGATCACATGCTTTAAAGGAAGTTTTCATATGTCTTTGCCACAATGAATCAAAGCCTCAGCCAAAAGCCTTACACCCCTAGACTGTTCCTCCAATGTACCTGAGATGAAATATGTTTGTACATCCCTCAAATGATTCATACTGTGTAAATGCAAGAATCTACCAATAATTTACTTGTCAGTAAGTTAAGTTTGTTCACCTTTTGGTCTTTCATATTGTGGCAATCCACCTAACTATATCAACCCTAACAGCAACACCTCCACAGTATTTTCAGTGCTTTTCTCTTTCTCCATTTCTTGCTGACTTCCTTTTCTCTGGTCACTGTTAACAGTGTCTTTTAAAAGCACTCTGTGGCAGACATGCCATTTAATTTCATATAATGGCAATGGAGGTCCTAACAGGTTCTTTGGAAGGTCCTTTCTCATGCCTATACAGAAAATCAAAGTTCTTAAAAAGGTGATTAAAATTCCATGGTCTGAAAACTTGACACTGTTGTTAAGGGCTCTTTCCCTGATGGAACAACATGCTTTTGCAGAGCATTAACAATTCTTCTGTCCTTAAAGATTTACATATTTATCACCATCTTGCACGAAGCACAGCCCCTCAGGGTGCCCATGGATGTTTGCTAACACATTTTCTAAACTAAGGAGTTTTCTTCAAAGACATTATTCATGCTCACATGGATGGTGTACTGTGCTAATGCTGAGAGCATCCATCCAAGATCTCCATCAGAACAGACAATGCAACAAACTTGCTTTGTAGCCAATGCCTGGCTCTAAGTCCCGTCTTGCTAAAACCTTTTATTTTGCACTGATTCCTATTAAATCCTGAGGCTGACATTTACTGGAACTTGAGCTTCAAAGGAAATAAGTATGTACAACTGAAGCATCAGCAGCTGATTTACTTTAAAAATCATGTTTAAAAGATGCACTTGATGCTGGTGGGGATGGGCAGGGGCTGATCTTCTGAATACATGTTCTCATTAATGCCTGACAGCTCAAGAGGTCCTTTCTGAAGGACACAGCTTCAGTCACTGACTCCTCACCAACACTGCAGTATTCACAACAGTTTTAAATAGAAGTTTCAGAAAGGGGGGAAGAAACACACAGCTCCAGACTGCAGCAAGAGACCATGCTGACTTTCTGACCAACCCTGACCTTCTGCACTTTGCCAGTGAACAGGGACACACCACTCCAAAGTAGCTGCTTGTTATTTACTCGGTGCTTTGACGTGAATGACTTGACAGCTGTACAAGTTCATAAACTCCTTGGCACTCTAAGCCTTCAACTCCCAGCAAAAAAATTAAGGAAAAATATAGCCATCCAACACGTATGGAAATGGGTGACTTCAGTAGCCCAAAGGGCTCTTTTAACAAGAAAGAAATCAAACCAATTTATTATTTCCTAAAAATCTTATATACCAAAAAAATACTTAACACAAGCTTTTCAAAGAAATCTATATGGGATTTTTCCAGGTTTTCTTGATCCAGGAACAAAGCTGAGACTGCCCCACAGAAATAATGAAGGGTTCACCTAGAATCATGGGGATTAAGGAAGAGCACCTAGAGAGACAGGTTTATGCATTAATAAAGCAAAAGCACTGCTGGACTAGAAGGCTCCTGCATTGGGCACAGGTCACTGACAACTCAAGAAGTCCCAAAGGTGAGTGCAGGTTGGTTACCAGGCTGCTGCTGTTCATGAGCTCTACCAGCAAATAAGGGACAGTGTCTGCACAGGAGAGGCAGAGAAGTTCAACACTGCCATCATCTCCAATGCAACCTCCAATTGACAGAAGCTGAGCCTGCTCTGTCTTGCTTTTTGCCTCTTCTATCTGGCTTTTAACTGGAGGCAGGATACAGGGAACAAAAAAGGTCCTCATGGCTAAAATTTGGTCACTTCACACATGGAACAAAATTATCACCTCAGTTCATGCCACTCCCTGAAAAACCACTGCATTCAAAATCTCATACCCACATGAGAATGATGCCTCATTATTCCTTTGTCTAT
Organism: Melospiza melodia melodia; assembly: GCF_035770615.1. Taxonomy (NCBI): domain Eukaryota; kingdom Metazoa; phylum Chordata; class Aves; order Passeriformes; family Passerellidae; genus Melospiza; species Melospiza melodia. The sequence continues at coordinate 24,615,948 of NC_086195.1, forward strand.
TTCTGTCAGCCCCTTATTATGCATTGACTCAGATAATCCCAGGAACAAAATACATCTCTCACAGCATCTTGGGAGCTACTATTAGGAATCTTAAAATTATTATCAGAAAAGTCAGCATCAGAAATGAATACTTTATAATAAAAAGAGATATTTAAACAATGTTTCATTTCCATTCCTCCAAGAAACCTCGCATTTATTCCAAAGAAACTAACATTTCAACTTAAACAGCAAATTAATATACAGTAAAAAAGAAAAATAAGAAAATATTTTCATTAAAAAGTACAACTCAATTATGCCCCAAAAGTCTTCTATCCTCTGCAGAACAAGAAGTCAACAGTATCATGAAAAAAACCCATTATTTACATATTAAATAAAGGATAAGTTACCTGACAGCTTTAATTCCTCTATTTCAATCACAGAACGGTTTTCACCAAAATGTTGACTAAGCAGATTTTGTAGATCTGCAGGGACACCAGGTTTTGGAGCAGATTTTTGCAGAACATCAGAAATCTTCTTCTAAAAAATCCAAGTAAAATGGATTAATATGGTATTTTTTGTATCGCTCTTTGGCTAGCTAACAACACTGTACATAAATGTTCTTAATATCTTTATACAGCTATATCAGTTTAATTATGGCTTAATTGGGAAAACACCTTACAATGGGACAAGATTCCCTTTGTCTTCAGGGGGAATGCAGAGTTCAGATGCAAGCTGAGATACCTACACAGGATGGTCTGTGAGCCTGAACATTAAAAATCTTGTGCATTCACCTGAAATGCTGCTGTAACAAAAACACAACTGAAAGCTCTTTTTGAGTTTTGCTATTGCTACACTTTAGTATCAGATTGAAAGTTCAGGCTTTTTTCCCCCTAATTTGTTTTAGTTTATTATTGTTAAGGCATAACAACAAGAATCAAATGATGTGATGTGGTTATATTTTGATTTAAACAGGGCAACCTTCTATCTATATTTGGAAGGGAAGATGGTTAGCTATATGCACAGAATACCATACCAGGGTGATGAAAATTAGTTAAAACAGCAGAACCACAGGTCAAGCAGCAGGAACTCACAGCTGCTTTGCTCTCCCACGCTCTAAGTTTTTTTAAAAAAATAATAATTTTTAGAGACTGAACATGAGTTCATAATGATTGTGTTCTGCACCTTAGGAATGTTACCAAGTAACAGGTCTGAATTCTCACTGAAGCGACAGGATTGCTGTATTTTTTGCCGTAATTAAATGGAATATGTAGTTAGAATAGCCCAAGGTTCCCATTGCCAGCACTTAAGAGAAGCAAATGATAAGTATTTTAGAAAACAGCAAATTTGCAAGGACAGAGGCAGTCTGGAGAGAATGACAACAATGTGATGCCTCTCTAGTTCTTGCTGAGATGTGTTTAGATTTTGAAAGGACAGTTCAAGGTTTCTCAGCTGTGTAAGCTCAACTGAACTCATCATCAAGGGGACACGTGGTAGCATAAGTAGAGATGAAAAGGAGCAGAAGGGTGCGCTGAGGATGGAACAAAAGGGGCTGTATTTTTGAGGCAAAGTGGGATTTCACAGAGATGAGGTGGATCTGGAAAAATTTTTGGCAGCTTTGGAGGGACGGTGGGTACCTTTAGTTTGGCAGGCTGAGGTTCAGGACAGCAAAGATAAATCAAAATTTTGAAGAGAAGTATGTCAGGAATTGTAATGTCGGGGACAGACCTTCTTCCATCCATTCTTTCCCTCACTCCATCTCAGCACCTACTTCCTCCTCTCTTCCACCCCCCATCATTCTGTCTGTCCCTCTTGCCCAATACACCCCAAACACTCCAATAACAGCAACATGAGGGGCAGAATGCTGAACAGGAAAGGGCCATCTGGGGGCTGCCAAAACAGCAAAGGCAAGGCAAGCACTGCCTCTCTCAGCCTTTCCCACTTTGACACTGCCTGCTTCAGCCCTGCTAAAAGCCACATGTGGGTTTGCAAGACCCCAGCTTTGGCAGTGGGAGACATGGAGATGAAGTGGTTTTGCCTTCCTCTCAGTCTAGCTCTGGCCTGGTGCAAAGCCCTCTGCAGTCCCTGGAAGACTTTGTGGAGGACCTCTGGCTGTTCTGCAGGTTTCTGCAGTGCTTCCATCTGCAGCATTCCTTCCCAAGATTCCCCTTCACTTTCCACTGTTGTATTTTCCTGCCATGGAACAAGTGCCTTCCCAAAGCATGACCAGAGGCTGTGGGAGCACAGCCAGCCTCTCTGTGAGACCCACAACCAAACCTCTCCATTGTTCTTCCCAACAACCCCAGACATTTCTCCCCAGCCCTGCCTCACAAGCTGCCTGTGAAATGACCCACATTTGGGAACCTCTGATTTAGCAGACAGCAAGACAGATCAGGCTCATTTTACCTGGTAATTCAGTGTAATTCACAGGACTGATACATTATTCATTGTGCCACTTGGTTCCTTCAAAAAATTATTGCCCTCTGGAGGGGAGAAGCCTGATACAATGAGAAATTTTTTAAGAGCAAGAGCAGGGACACCTGAGCAAACTCTCTTCCTTCAAGGAGTGCTGTGGGGAAATGTTCCTCATGCAGGAAGTTCTATTATTTTTCTTTCAATTCATTCCAGATGCTTAAAAACAAAAGGGCTTTCCCCCCTTTTTCGTTACTTTTGGAGACGGCACTTTGTTTGGAAGCCACAGACCAACATAATAAATGTTTCCTGATGGGATTTTTTGACAAGCTGTGTATGTCAGCTCAGTGGCCCACTGAAAGCAAAGGTGTAAGTAGGCAGCTGCTGTTGGCCTGAGAATGGGGTTCCTTGCTAGGGGGGTTTGCCAGCCCCTGCCATGGCATGCCTTCACTCTGGCTCCAGTGGAGTGAGTGCTGCACTCACTCTGCCAGAGCCACATTGACAGCAAAATCCCACTCTTCCTTCTTCCCATTCCCTGGATGGTTAAGAGGGCTAACATAACATAAAAAGGCCACCCCTCAGCCTTGTGAGGGTGCCAACTATGCACAGTCTGTCCCCCTACAGAAAGACAATTAACTTGCCTGGTGCCAGATAATCTCCATTTAGACTGCAGGGTGTGTTTGTTATTGTGGGTGAGGATGGAGCATGGCCAGAGGGACAATACAGAGTATTTATTTATATACTTATGCAGAGAGGAGAGGAGTGAACAAGGACAGTCCTTGGCTCAAAAGATGGAACAGCAGCTGGAGCCTGACCACACTGTGGGAATGGGTCACATTCTGCAGCAACTGAAGTTCCACCTTTCTTCCATACAGTCACCTTTTCCTGGTGGGCAACAATTGCAGGTGGGGTGTAGACATACACAACCTGTGGCAAAACCAGCTGCTGGTTTCTCTGGGTCTGGATTGAAGGCACTTGAGATGGTAGGTCATGTTCAGACTCAGGTGTTTACTGTTTCTTATCAGTAAAACAGTCTCACTACTGTGAGTTTGGCAGTTTTTCATCAGCAAAGCACAAAATGGGTAACAATCTCTGGTTACAAGGTCTTTTAAGACTAAACTATCCAATTAAGAACTGACACCTGGATTATTTTCCTTTTTAACCCATTAACTGATCCCAAAGAGCCCACAATGGGGACTTTTCTGCCCAATCACAAAATGCTACACAAACCCAAGAAGAAGAAGGAAGAAGAAGCATGAAGAAGAAACCCAGGACAACACCCTGTGCCCTCCATCTTTCTTCCATCCACAGCATACTAAAAATCCCAAACCTAAGTTTCTCACCAAGTGATACACCTACACTACTCTCTATAATCTATTGCACACTTTTGTGGATTCTAGTATATCTTGAAGTCTAGGAAACTTTCTCCATTAATGAAGGTCAAAGTCAGTGCTCCCCTGGGGGTCAAGGCACTCCACAGCAGACAGAGAAATATTCCCAGTGCCCTGGGTTTCCACAACAACCCTTGAGTGGAACAGAGACAATGCCACAGGTCAGGTTGGGAATAGGTATCTCAAGTAAGATTTAAAAATTAGGAATTTCTCTCCTTCTCTAAAAGAGGCTGCAATATTATGACCATGTTACTTCTCATCACCACAGGGTTGTCCCCATTCTGCATCTTGTAGCAGCATTTAAACCCACTTGCCAGACCCCAAACACACTCTGGGACACTCATACCTTCTTCCTCTTCTTCGCCTTCACAGCACTGTCTTGCTTTTCTTCAGGTTGACTTAAAAAACACTCTGTAGGCTGCAAAACACATTAAAAAAATAAGTAAGGAAAAAAGTCACCAAAGGAAGGCAAAGGAGGTAAGAGGAGATACAGAAATGATAATGCTGGGCTAGGAAAAAACAATTAAAACTGAACTTCCCCACCCTTAGAAGGAATCAAATCCTTACAGTTATAGTAATTTTGTAAAGTAAAGTAATTTTGGCGTTGAGATTGCTGTTGCAACCAAGAGAGGGAATAAAAGAAGAGAAAATTGAAGCAATCAGGGTGTAGTCATAATTCCATAAAACGGTGAAAAGCAGGTTTTGATACATCAAAAAAAAATCACGAGGTAAACATGAACAAAATTGACCACTAAATTTATATTTTTTAATCTCCGCTATTGTGAATGATAATTTTTCTAAACTTTGCCAGTAGTGTTCTAAAATAACTGGGTCTAAGGTGATCATCCAGACAGTAAAAATAACATGGAACTGGGCAAGATTAATTAGAAACAATCATGCTCTGAAGTTCCTTCTACACTTGTAATACAAAATTTAGGAAAACATGTTTCAAATTTGTCCTACCCCATTCTTGCTTTGACTTTTCATAGCTGGCAGGGTCAAACACACACAAGAAAAATACATGGTGCTATCATTAACCCTCTTTTGTGCTTGAGTGCACAGGCTGAATTGGTCCATTTGTACCAGAGTCCCTGTTCACATAATCCAGGGCTACGATTTGACCATAACCACCTAAAATTGTCCAAAACAGAGTAAACGAGGCACAGACTTCTTTTGTTTTGAGTGTAGCAATTCTCTTGCCTTTTTAGGGCCTTCTACCTAATGGAAGTGTACATTTATCTACACAGACAGACTTTGGAACTTAGTAAGTGACTTGCTGAAGAGCAATGGGAAAATAGGCTGAGCTGCAGGAAAATGCTCCACGCCACGATGATGCATTTGGCTGCAAAACTCTGCTCTTGTGAGAAAATGTGGAGAAGACTCATCACATGGAGCATTCCAAAGCTCAGGAACAGCAAATCCAGCACTTCTCCCTGGGGAAAGCCTGAAGGAAAAGTATCAGCAGGAAAGGGAGCCTAGCTGAAAGCCAGAGAAGCTGCTCCTGTGTTGCCTTGGGAAGGCAGCTTCAGTCAGGCCAAGAGGGACAAAGGAAAGCAAAGAGGAGTTCAGAGTTTCTGGGCCTTTCTGAGCCCTCCCTGCACTGCCCCACCTTAGCAGGAGGACACTTCATGGCAACTGGTGCTAAATGACCCAACCCAGCACACTCCTGCCTGTCCAAGCCAACTCTCACAGCCTTATCAGGAGCATTTTTTTGGGGGTTTAATTGTTTATATTATGTCTTCATTTCTCTTCCCCCCGCCACTCCCCTTGCTAAATCAGCTATTAAAACAGGTAACCACCATGCTCAACACAAATAAAGAACCTCTTTCTGCGCTGTGATGCAGCCTCAGCCACTGCCCTTGCCAAGGAGGGAGTATTGTACAGCAGTGGCTCTGAAACTGGTTGAGGATTGAAATGAAACTTAGGAATTACGAGAGAAGGTTTGGCTGGGGACTTGCTACAGCTAGCAAAGCACCCTACAGCTACAGCTGGAATGTCATGCAGCCTGCATCAAAACCCATGAGAAGTTGTGATACGGATTATATCTTGTCTCAACAACAGAATTCTGCCCCTGTGATTTTCTCAGCTATAAACAAAGATTATCTTCACTAGAAATGAAGGGAATGACTGCAAGTGGAAACTCACTTTAATTAACAAAAGTCTTCCAGAGTTAATATAAGTTTTCTTGCTTTATTTTTGGTTTGTGGCTATTTTAAAAATCTCTGTCCTGACTCTGATTCAAGTGTTTTTAAACCACCACCATACGTTTCTTCATTCCTATCCCTATACCATTAGCATTCCCAGACACTGAGACTGAAACAGAGCTACCCTCTGCTCTACTCTTACACATCCCAGCTGTCCAGAGATACTTAAAGACCATTAGCCAGGTGTTTTAATCATAAATTTTATGTTCAACACCATCTTTTATGCAGAGAACAAGCTTTTGCATTGCTCAGTCAAGGGCTACCTACAAGCAATCAAAAAGTCAGAGAAGGGCCAACCTGAAATCTGTCCTCTAGTAGAGTTTGATGGTTCCCTATCCCAGTGCTGCTTCCAGCATACTGAAAAATGTCACTCATTCACTTTGGGACCATTTCTCCCTTCTTATACATCATGACCTGCTTTACATAACTCTGCAAACACTCCCAACTCGTATCAGTAGGAGCAAAGAATGAAATGTGCCATACAGCTGAAAAAATTTCTCTGAAATAAAAAACTTCTCACTGTTAAGCCTTCATTCAAATATTTGAAAGTACCACCAAATGCCATGGCTTCCTTTTTGAAGGCAGTATGCAACCCTTTCTTTCAACAGCCACAGAAACAGCAGGTATCACAAGCACACAGCAGGCTTGTAGTCAAAGCTTTGCTTCCTTAGAGAGAAGCATGTTAAGACTCAAAATTGCCTCCTTTACACTGCATATATATATTTAGGCATAGTATAATATGCCTAAATTATTAGCCCAGCAATAGTAAATCCATGTTATTCAGACATTAAAAATAGTGACATAAAAAGAGAAATTTTGTGGTGGTGAAAGGCTGTAAACTTACATGTCTTTGATGATCTGCAGTCTAAAGTATTTTTTTTTCAGCATCTGATCTATCCTGAACTTCTGACCCTTATCCAAGCATTAGTTGTCTACCTACTCATGCAATAGCTCTTTGCATGCCACCCTTAGGAAAAGGTCATTTGCATGCTTTTCTTATGCAAGACACAAAGCAGACAACCACTGGTTTTTGACACTGCTCCCTCGCGCTCTGTGTTTTTATGCTATTTTTACATGGAAATTCTTAAAATGCAGAAAACAGGAAATTTGTGCCGAGACCGGTGATTTATGAACTAAAATGTCATAAATTCCTTGTTTGTTAATCATACACAGAGCATAAAATATTTCCTGTATTATATTTCTAACAAGTTTTTTTTCTTTACACGTTGCCAAAGTGATGGGAAATTCAAATGTAGAGTGAAAACAGTCTTGCATGTGTGTGAAAGTTTACATTCCAGGTCAACCACATACTCTGACTTTTGGGGTTTGTGACAAAGTAAACACATCACTGCATCACTCAGACTGGAGAGAGATCACTCACTTCACTGTAAGCCCGAGGACAGCCTGCAGACATGGAACATGGATGCTCATTACTCTGTTGGGGTGTCTCGTGACAGGCTCTGAGGTGCCAAGTCCATTGCAGAGCAACTTCTAGCCTCTGAATAAGGCAGTGTGAGTAAAATGGGTTTTGTTATTTGCACCAGAACTACAAAACCACCAGCTTTCCATAAATAACTCTGATTTGGTATGTCTAAAAGACTGGCAATAACCCATCCATGACTTTGAGCTCCATAAAGCATTTCCCTCTAGCAGTTTCACATCTAAACATCAAATCACCTGATTCCAACATGCAGGCTGATATTCTTTATGTGACAGAAAGAGCAGTGGCAGGTGTTCTGCTACAGCTGAGCAGTGCCAGGCTACCTTGGTAAGTAACTTGTGTTGGCTGTCCTTCCTAAAGTTCTCATAAAAAGGGTCAAGCAACCCTTCCAAACTAAGTGTCTTAACCCACTTCTAAATGACTAAGTGAAAATGGTGAGAAAAGGTGGCCCCATGAGAATTCTCACCCCTCAGCATCTGACCCCCTGGCAGAGCATGTACAAAGGTGATAGAGCTTTCTCCTGTATTGCTTGGTTCTCTTTCCTAATCGAAACATTGATCTCATTCAGAATATTTGGATCGCTTCACCTTTGGTCTCTTTGGAAAGACATCCAAAACCATAGTGATTGCTATCACGTTGTTTACACTTCTCTGTTACAAAAAGAGAACATCCCTGTAAATGGCTTTCACTTGGGCAGTTGCCTAGGCATTACAGAGTGAATTTATTGACCTTGGGGTCAAAATTGATATCCATAACCTCAAGGAGAAAGAGCTTTCAATGTAATTTTAGCTCTCTGACAGCCACTCAGTCAATTCTCCTGGGTGGTATGAGAAAGGCAGAACAAATTTACCTTCAAACATGAAATTTCATAAAATCAGCCAACCTCTAGATGACTTTTTCCCTCAAACTGGGGTGATGCTGATGTTCCTTGGCATACTCCACGTAATGCTGAACAACACAGTTCCTCTTGGCATTAAATGAAGATTTTAGCAGTGCAAGGGTAAGAAAACATCAATCCATGAAGACCTAAATTCTTTTTCACTTGGACCTTGAACTGGGGACATGCTTGGGTAGATAATCTGTATAACAAATAAATATGGCTTTCCAGACTTCGTGTGTGCAGGGAAAGGGAAAAATTGCAAGGGAGGATGGTCAGTAGCACCATCCAGGCTTGTACAACTGGACAGTCACTTTGTAGGACAGGCCTGGCAATCTCAACTAACACAAAACAAGCATGAAGTTCTTGCTGAAATGTACTAGAATGTGATCACTTCCAAATAAGGCAACATAATTAAAAAAACCCCAAAAACTGAACAGATGAGAGAGAACAGATCAGACAGAAGAAAAGGACATTATGTTTCCCTATGCATTATCATTGTTGTGCTAAACAATTACTTAATTTACAAACCTGCTTTCTTTTCTTTTTCACAGCAGGTTTGGAATCTGAATCTTGACGTGCTGCTGTCCTGTTTTCACTTGCTTTTTCAATAGCTTCATCATCTGAAGGATCTAATCAAAAAAAAAGAAGAGTTCTTGTTACTGTTTTTCAAATCCATTCACCCATCTTTGCATTCAAAAACAGGCATAAAATCTCTAGCTGAAAGGTTGTCACCATAATACAATCTCACAATTGGCAATAAATACCAAATGCATTCTTCTTGCTAAGTTCGCTGATACTTCTTTCAAAATAAAGTTATTTCCTCCTACTAAAACAAGTCTTGCAGATGAAGGAAAAAAGATCCAAGCAAACCCATGTACAAAATCCCTATTCCGAGTTCACAAATGCCTTACTGACACACATTAAAGAGGAAAAATTACAAGGCAGGTATAATGTTCTATTTTATAAAAGATATGCACACTTCCTGCAAGTACATTTGAATTGTGTCTCTTACTTCAGCAATAATTAGACAAAGGCACCACTCCCAAAGTTTGAGCAGAATGTCCACAAGACTAAAACACACTTACATTTTAAAAGACAACTAATAAAATTCAGGTGTCTCTACCCATTCTCTTCTTCATCTCTTTTATCTACAGAGAAACTTTGGGGAAAAAATAAATGCACAGCAACAGCTCCCTCCTACAGTGTTATAACAGTGCTTTAGATGTATTCAAACATAGACTTTTCTATTAGGAATTGAGTTACTTCCCTGATTATTGCCAGAAGTGTTTTCATCCATCAAACTGAATTAACTCAACTTCTGTAATTGGAATATATCTGCCGAACAGGTATTCAGTCATTATTGCAACCTCCTGTATTCCAAAGCTGTAAATTCACAGCTTCAAGATTAAGTTATTTATTTTGAAAAGAGAGGAATAGAAGGATTTCTTAAGTATCACCTGAAGTATAGATGATATATCTGTGCATCACTAGTTGTGAACAGAGTAAACTGATGGTCAGAGAACACGAGAGAGAGAGAAAATCAGTTATAGCTGGTATTTACAAATTCCATGTTGAAATAGCTATCTACTGAAAAAGGTAAGTGAAAGGATATGTGAAAAATATGCAAAAGAATTTTTAAGCAAAAGGTAAGTAAAGGCATGAAAGAGGGGAGGGAAGAATCTCTATTAATCCACAAATGTAGCATTATATATTATATGGTAATCAGGCACTGGCTTTAAAAATCTTAATGTGACAGAATGGGTAACAAAATGGTACATATTTATTCCTAGAATAAATACAGATAAAGATACCATCTCATAATCTTCACTCCTTTTTCCCACCTTGAAAGCCTGTGTAACTGTCAACATCCTAAAGTTGGGGTCTGACAGCTCTTAGGAGTTCAAGAAAGTTTAGGTAGTTGAAAGATAGTAAAGAAAATCCCCTTTATTTTAGGATGTTGGATGCCATTTGCCATGAAATCTTACTTGGTATAGACTAGATTCTTGGCAAACCACAAGAGTTTTAGAAAGAGAGCAGCAACTGAGAAGAAAATTTGTTTTCTGTTCAGTAAGAGACTAAGAGACTCCCAAGTGAAGAGGGTAGATAAATACGTTAATGAACTTAATTAAAACCAAAATAAATGCCATGGAAGAAATGACAGAACTTGTTTGCATCTCAGTATAGGATGAAATCATTCTGAAATCTTAAAATAGGAATTCACCAAGAAAAGCCCTCACTTTCCAGCTCTAGAGCAAATGCAGGAATGTGTGCAGCAAGTGAACATCACAAGCTCAGCTGACCTGTGTGTTTCACTCTCCTTGCAGGCACAGCCTCAATTGGAGCTGAATGGACTGTGGCCACACGAGTGCCACAGCCCAGGCAGAAATGATGTGCCTAGTCCTGTACAGCCCAACACGTGGCAGCAGGTGAACAGGGCAACAAAGAAACCTCAAAGTTTGTTGGACAAAGCTTTTCCTTGCATTACAGAGCAAATATCTTTCTCTCGAGGATGTCCAAGTGCTCCTGTACCATTGTTCCACATTGCAAGGCAAGATGTATTCTATTACCATCTGTGGGCAGTTTTCCTTATCTCTCTCTGAATGATCACAATCACTCCTCCCTCTGGGGATGCATCTGCTGATAACAGGCTATTGAATGTCACTGCATCACTGATAAGAACTACAGCATCCCATTGTGAGATGCTCTGCCCAGAGGGAGGAGCCAAGCATTCCTACCCAGATATAATCTGGAGATTCTGGAACACCAGCATGGCTTCTCCACTGGATTCCCAGAGGAACAGCTGCCTCTTCCACTGGATCTTCAGAGGAAGACTACACCCTTTTCTACAGGACTCCTGCTCCAGCAGAACCACACCTGACACTCCAGGAGTACTGCAGCCACAATTCCATTTGCACTGCTATCAACACCCTGACCAACAGGGTGTCAGGTTGTGTTCTGACTCTGTCAGTGTTGTTCTAGTGTACTGCATTGTTTTATTTTATTCTTTTATTTTCTTCCCTAATAAAGAACTGTTATTTCCTGCTCCCATATTTTTTGCCTGAGAGCCTCTTAATTTAAAATTTATAGCAATTTGGAGGGGTGGGGAGGGTTTACATTTTCTATTTCAGGGGAGGCTCCTGCCTCCCTTAGCAGACTTCCAGACCGAGACAACCATATGGCTGTCCCTGCACAGCAGCAGATCTTTCCTGCCTATTCCTCCCCAAAGCCACTGAGCAGTTATGTCCCCCAGCCACTTTGGAATCTCAGATACAACACTTTGCTAGAAGAAGCTGAAAAATCACATCATTCAGCATACTCCAGAAAGTTCAAAAGGTGTCTTGGCAATTCAGTGTTACCACTGGCCATTACCATGGCCTTGTTGCCCTGTGGATCACCCTTTCTCTGGCAAATTAATTGAGCTGTATCTTGGTAGAGCAGCTTCTGTATTTAAGGGATCCATCACTGACTTCTGTCTCATTTGCTCTGACTCCAGAGGTACTGAAAGAGCAGCTAACTTTAACACACACCAGCTCCACACCCCTGGGGTCTTGGACACACTGCATTGAAGCAGGCTGTGGAGAGATGATATAAATGAAGTACTTCAAAGAAATCAGAATTGCCTCTTCATCCCTCTTGCTCACTGTGCTTGAGCCTCAAACACCCATTCCAAAATGAATTTGCGGATATTTCACTGAACTGAACTGCTGTGTGAGCTCTTTCCAGTGTTTCACATTGAAAATAAATTAGAATTGCATCAAATAGATTCAGGGGAAGCTGCCTGTGATCTGCAAGCATTTCTTCTGAAATCCCACTTGGCATGCTCTGAAAGGCAAACAGGAGTTGTGTAAGTCTTAAATAACCTCTTATCTTTCTCACAACTGAAAGACATGCTGCTAGCAATAGCAATCTAAAACTGGACAAATGGTTTCCATGATCTGAAATAGCCTGACAATGTGCCACCTGTTCACTGCTCATTTGAGTTTTGGACAGCACTTCATGGTGCAATGTCCTCTGCTCTCAGCAAGAAGTGAGAGAAGAGGGCACAGACTCAGACTCAACAAACATCAGATCAGATTTGAGCATCTTTCTGCAGTATCTTTATTTCAGACAACTGGAGAACTTTCTATCTATTCCAGAAACAATCACCCACGTCCCAGTCAGGAAAGCAGCTCATCTCAAGCTGTAATTGCTTGTGACACCATGTCAGCTCCTGTGATGACAGCAGCATTTTGTTACAGGCATCAAAGTACCACAGGCCAGACTCTGCCAAGCATGCTCACATTAAACTGTGTACCTTTCTCTGCAAATAGTTACCTTCATGTCAGTGGGATTACTCACAAAATAAATCATAACTTGATGCAAATCTATGCAGAAGCTCAGAGTTCACCAGCATGTCTGTAACAGACCAGCACTGTTTGCCCTGCTCTGAGGTGTTGAGCTTCCCAGGAGATCTCTCTCTGCCAGAACAGGAGAATTCACAAATCCTTCCTTAATAATAAGCTGGTGAAAATGCAGAACCTAACTGATTAATACAAAGTTGACTTTCATCTGGCTTGAGGTGCAAAGGAGTGGGCAGGCAGGCGCTGACAGGACACACTGCTTGCAACGTGATGCTGTTGAGCACAGCAATTCTCTGCCTCTGCTTCCCTGAGACTTACACCATTTACACAGCCACAAGGTCGTCCAAGGCATCAGAACAGTCACAAAGTGCTCTCAATAAGGAAAAATAAATGGGAATTCCACAACTCTCCATGTGTTTTGCTTTGGTATTACATCAGCAGCATGGCACATACTAACAGGCTTCCCAGTCATGAAGCATTTATATTTGATCTTATTTTGAACCATGCAAAAATGGAAAAAAAACCATTTCTGCTTCACAAATGCACACACACACACACACACACAGAGACTTTTTCATTTATATCAATCACTGTTTAAAATCATCCAGTGCACTGGTTTGTAACTTCTTTCAAATTTAGTACTAACATATGCATGTAGTCTAAGCACATCAATATGTGTACTAATTATACACATGTAAACACTCCTATTAATACATACACATCTGCATGTTTATACACATTCACATAAAAAGTACAGAGATATTTAGATAATTTAACAGGTTCCCTCTAATAATCACCTTTATTAACTAATATATTCACAGCGAATTAATATTTTTTCATTATTTACTGTGGTATTTTTAAAGGCAAACAAGACCTTAATGATATAGGATGTAATGACATGTGCTTTGATGTGAATGCAATTTTGTTCATACTAAATATCTGGTACATACAAATTTGCATTTGCTAGGCTGATTCACTCCTTCTGAGACTTTTGTCCTTAACATGCCACTTTTTGACTCTGAAATTATTAACACAGGAGTTATAATGACAACAACATAAATAATTAATTCCTGTAAGAACCAAGACTGACTGAAAAAGTGAAACTCTTCTAGGCAAGACACTTTCTAATGCCCCAAAATAAACAAAAAGTTATGACTGAAAATAATTTTAAAATTCTTTGGGAAATGCAGCTTGTGGTTCAAGCCAGCCTATGTCTGAAATAAAGATAAATGCAACTCACAGAAATTATGCCAGCCATGGGAATTCTGTTACAAGACAGGAATATGAAGAAAACAAAAGGAGATTTTTGAGGGAGGAAGGAGGTAAGGTTCTTAGAACTCTTCATAATGTAGGAACAACCAACATGTAATTAAAAAGAAAACTTGGAAAAGAAATATGTTGTTTTGTATACATACCCAAGGTAAGTGAGAGAATAATTTCTGTTAGTTTTTTTTTTTTTTAATTTGGTTTTTTGTTTTGTTTTGTTTTGTTTTGTTCTGGAGCTAAGCAAGATCAGGCTTGATTGGAGTCCAAAAGGCTCCCAGTGACAGAATCCAGTACAGGACAAGTTCAATTCTTACCACTGAATTATTCTCTGTGACAAAATTTGAAGGGAACCTGTTTTACATGTCCACAAGGGAGAATCCCTCAACTTTTATTTGATGTATCTGTCTGCAATCAGACATAGTCTGGGCCTGAAATCCCTGTTTTTTTCCCTTATGCTTTCATCAGGGCATAGTATCAGTACTAGACTAGAATTGCATGAGAACAAAGTTTGTACAAAATTTATTATGCCTCTCCCATCCCTTCTCCCCTTTCTGATTTCCATCCTTCTCTGCCTGTTCTAAAACTGTCTCATATCTGAAACCACATTGTAAATAAAGCCTCTGTCCCCTAATTTTTAACCAGAAGTTCAGTACACTGTGGATACAGGTTTTGTATTTGTTATGCTCTCTTTCTAGTTTCAGATATGTTACAGGAAATTATGTGCTTGTCATTATTCTGCAGGTGCACATAGTTCAGTTTGGGTGTGCTGTGATGGATTAATTTCAGGCTGATTTGTAACTGGTATTTTTATTTACTGGTTGATTAAATTGTACTGATATGTGTTCATTAATCTGGGGCAAAATATTTAAAGTTCTCCCACCTCTAAATTCAGTAGATTGAAACACATTTGATGCCAATTAAAATGCCAAGTGTGTTGGGCACATCTTAAAACTTTTCTTAATTGCCATTCTTCTATGGGAGGAAGGGAGAAGAGGGGCAGAGAAAAAAATATTCTGATACTTCCTTATTATTCTCAGTTTTGCTATCAAAAGCTGGCCTCAATCTTCAGTGAATCAGATTAAGTAATCTCAAGGTCAATGCACTACTTGAAATTTTTCTCACTGCGTCTCTCCTGCATGTCCCATCAGGTACACACAGTGCAAGGTCAATTAAGTTTCTGTAAAATGTAACAGCTGTCAGCAGAATTGGCTCCCAAGTCGCTGTTCATCCTTGCTCAGCTGAGAGGGCTCCTGTTGCCAGCAGAGTTGTGCTGACCACAATAGCTGGGCTAAAAGTGGCAATGACAATATGTTACAGCACACCCCTCTCCTGGAGGCAGCAGAGAACTCAGGGCTCAGGTCCTGCCTTGCTGCCCTCCAGTACTCAAACAACAGAGGAGCTCTTGTAAATGCAGCAGGCCTGGCTGGTGGGCTGGCTAACTAAGAAAAAAGGATTAACATACTTGCCTGACAAAAGGGAAAGGTTCTGAATAGGACTGGGAGAAGGAGGAACAGAATTCAGCACTTCACACAGTCCAAACCTAAATTACTCAGCTGTGTGTCACCAGCACAGCTAACGCCAAAAGGAGGATCTCTTTCATGTCTACCAGGTCAATCCTCCCTAAATTCCCTCTCTGTAGGCAGTGGACAGCTTTGATTTTCCCTGTTGAGAAGGCTAAGAATAGCTTAGATACCCTGGAGCCCATGGTGTAAAGCCAACTGGGCAAGCAACCGCCATGAAGCTCTTCTGGGGACTTCCAGATCACAGAATGGCTAAGAATGCAAATTTTGTTATTAATATGGTTCTTCAGACAAATTGCTGGCTATTTATCATGGCAATACTTTAGAAATTTCTAGTAAATAAAATAAAAAATGTTAGATACAAAAGCAATCTGTCCTTGGGAAGATCACCACATAACCATTGCATCAAAAATAGCCATGACAGTGTCAGCATCCTTTTCTTTTCTGTGGCTAAATTAGAAAGGGTCCCCTGGCAACTCACGAAAAATAAGTAATTCTCCCCATCACAGACATGCATCAAGTGCAGTGAGTGGCACAACTGAGAAATCTAGATGACACATTACAGAAAAAAAATCCCAAAACAACAAAACATCTCCTTACCTCCTTGACTAAGGATTAGCAAAATAATTTAAAGCAGTAAAGTAAAACAAGATCTAGTCTTAGAAATCAATACAAGAACATATTCTCACAAGAAATGAAAAAATAGTATTTAATTGTATAAAAAGACATAATATTACAGCTTAATGGAAAACTTAGGCAATTTTTGCAGTTTAGCTTTTGCAAAATGATCACATGAATCACATGAAATGTCTTCATTCATAGGGCCTTAAAATATTTGGGTATTTTGACCATTTAGAACTAAAGAGGGAACACTGAAGGCACTGGTACCTGTTGTTGTCACTAGGGAGCACAAAGCTGCACAGAAAGCTCTCTTGCAGGTTATTACCAGTTAGCAACCATTCCTCTGACTTTACCAGCCTGCTGCAACAGAGACAGAGCTGCCTTTCTGCTCAGGCTGAGACAACCTCCATAGGAATTACACATGGTGCCAGGCTCCATCCTACCAAGCCATGCACAGTCCCCCTGGGCTGGGCAGTTCTGCCTTCCAATCACTACAAACTAAGGAGACCCTTCCCAAAACAGGTGCATTCCAGCACAGCAGTGAGTTTTGATGTCTGCAAGGATGCCTCAAACTTGCCAAGGTATCTGAAATAAGGTATTTCCAAGTGTGTTAGTGAGGCACACCTGAGGGGCAAACAGTGTGGGACTCAGCACAAACAGACACAGCCCCATCAAAGATTCAAAGGAGCTTCAGCTTTGTCCCCACAGGTAACATTCAGATAAATAAATTTCTTCACACTCCAGCAGGCTAAGCCTCTGCCAAGCCACTCTATAGGAATTCCTGTAACAGCTCCTAAGGACTGGCAAAAACTTGCACTACAAAGTCAAAGACAACATTCTTCTGGAAATGCAGATCCTCTCCTGGGGCAGTTCTAAAGACATATCTAGCACAAACAACTATTTTTGCCTGATAAATCCTGTGACAGGATATTCAGTTAGGTCTCTCTTCTTTACTCTGATGGATAATTTAAATTAAAATCACTGTCCATTCAATCAAAAAAAGAATAGGTCTTAATAGAATAATATCAAGTTTATTTTCATTATACTCTGATATGATAAAAAAATGGTTTTTTATTACAGACATAACTATCTGCAATGCAAGGGATTTCCCATAATACATTTCTAACAATTACATCTCCCCTTTTTTAAACACTTTTACTTTAATACTCAAAACAGGTACTTACAAACTAATTTCTGACATGACTTGCTGGCTGGGAGTGAATTAAGAGACAAAATACAGGGCATATCAGAGAATAAGATCAGAGGAAATCCTCTGTTGCATATATGTAAGCACAGGAGAATAAATTTCATATGATCGAGACTAAGCCCAGCTTGTAGGATAGCTACAACCTCACCCTCTTCATAACTTATTCGTTGTTATATTTTGCCTGTAAGACAGAAAGATGGTAGAAAAGCCACAGAACATGATTGATCAGAGGTAAAAAGTAGTAGGCCACTCCCCTTCTAATAAGAATTAACTTTTTCACCTGCTAAGTAGAGGTTGAATATCCCACTTATGCCTTGGACAATGGAAAACAGCATCACCAAGGTGAGCAGAGAGAACTCAGTATTCATTTAGTCACTGGAGTTTTAAAACCCATGGTTAGAAAGGACAAACATGAAGATCTGACATGACAGAACATGACAGGTCCTTTTACTGTTTGCCATCCAATTTAATTTCTTCATTATGAGCTTGCCAAAAAAGAGCAACCAGAGACTTCAGCACAGGGTACAAATCATATAAATCAGTATTGTTCTTTTGTACCCTTCACCAATGGTATCATGAGTGAAGGCTGACATAACATGCACAAATCACTTCAGTCTACTCTTTTTCTTTTGTTCTCTCAAAAACTATCCTTCAAGCTGAAACTTCCAATAATCTCCTTATAACTCCAAGTTTAATTCAAAAGCATTTTATAGATAGATAGGGAAGTGGGAGACTGTTTTGTTTAATCCTGTCCAACAGTTTATGCTCATACAACAACGTTGTCCAACTCTGAAAAGCAGAGGAACAGGGCAAGCCAGGATACAGAGGATACAGCTGACCACACTGGAAATTGTCTGAGTCATTATGGTTCACAATCTCACCTTGTAAATGCTCTGTGGGATATTTTAACAACTACAAATGTCTAGGAATTTGGGGTTAATCAAAAGAAAAATCAGCTCACACATACTAGTTACAGAATGTTTAACAATGTTGAGGGAGAATCCCACGAGCCTGGCTTGAAATAAGTCTCAACCTCAACACAGGCATTTGGGATAGGAAAATGCCTGGGCTCTGGAAAAGCCAGACCAAACTCATTCCACAGGAAATGCTACCAAATAAAGCTGGACAGTTAAAAACTGTCAACAAATATGCAGAAAACCCATTCACAAGGAAAACACAAGAGCTCAGGAAAAGCTAGGCACAAACTAGGGGCCAGACTCTACTGCATTTTCCTCTTCATGGTGCAGACAGAAAAATTAAAGTCATCCTAAAGAAAACTTGAGTGTATACAGCTGTCAAACCAAGCACTTTTCCATCCATCTTGATGAGCACATACAACCACTTTTAAAGCTTTTCCCCTTCCTCCAGGAAGTTTGCATCACTGGGGTTGGTCATGCAACATTTAGAGCCCTGTACACATGAACAGGGCCACTCTATAAAGGCCTCCCCAAAGATTAACTCCCTGCCCAAAGCCAACCAGTGTGTTATTTGTATGAGCAAGAAATCACTCCTTCTCCACAATATTCCTATGGGAGAAGTGCATGGCCCAGTTCCTGCCAAAGAATCACTAAGCCTGTGCCTTAACACCCACCAAACACTGTGATTCCTTCTTTTTTTAAGACCCATGAAGCTGCTGCTTGCTGCAGAGGGTGCAAAGCTGGTGAAAAAGAGGGTGAAAAGTATACTACTCGTGCTGGGGAGGAGTATATATTCCCTCCTTTATCCTCACCACCTTCCTGGTCTGAATGAAGGGATCTGTGGTGAATTCAACATCCTGGCACTAGAGAGAGGGGTAGAATTGGCAGTGGCACTGTGGAGATGGAACTGGTAGGGTTGGTGAGGCTGTCATGAGGGTACCACCCTGGAGCACAGGCAGCACAATGCTACCCATGTTTAGTGATGCTGGTGACCTGTACATTCAGAATTTCACCACTTACACAGTGCTATTCAATATACATCTATCTGGAGGTGGATTTGTTCCTTTTTCAGGTCCTCTCTTCCAAATCAAACACCAGCATTCTTCGTTTGTTAAAATATTAACTTCTGACAAACATTTATTTGTGTTAATGGGGAAGAAATAGGTAAACTGGGAGGAAAGATGAACTTGGATAAATCCATAAAACTACTTAATGGGTGGGGTCTAGCCTAGGTCTGTCTGTGACTGAGTTTCAGGCAGGAATGTAGCATGGTCCCAGATGTGATGTCTCCCTTAATACTGCCAGAGATTTGTGCTTTTTTACTGTTCTCTGTATTGGGAAGCAGCTGTGGCTCACAGCTGCAGTTCTTGCTGTGAGGGTAACACAGAGAGTCTGGCTGATGCTGTGCACTTCAAGTCCATAGATCATGATAAAATTACACAGTGGAACTTGCCAGAAATAGTAGGCTGCAATTAAAAGGATATATAGCACACATCACAAAAACTTAACAGCAGAAATTATTGTTCACAGAGACACTGCTACTTTACTGACTACTGATACCCACTGATTCCCACTTTTTTGGCTCATGGATGTTTTGCAGATGCACACATCTGTAGTATGCAGTTATCACAGTCCTGACTTTTCTCAGGTTTTCTCTGTACATGGAAAACTGCACGCATGCATATCATGTAGCATACACTCACACAGATGTCAGCACCAAATAATACATCCCACTGAAGAACAACACTGCAAACAAATAAAGTCTTTTATCCCAGCTCTCCTACCCATCTTTACACACAAAATGAAATGACATTTTGAGCTGCTCTGATTTCTGAAGCTTTTTTTATTTAGAAGCCTTCATATGACATAGAAGTATCAGATCTCCATTTGACAGAGTATCAGGTTGACTGATATCAAGTTAAACTCTCCTTCAGGCTAAGAACAAAATACCCTGACATGTTGCCACACAGAGTTAGAGTGGCAAATTCCCCAGATTATAACACATCTGTTGAAAACCAGTTCCCTAGCACAAGGGTTATGTTTCTATGCCTCTTATTTTTTGCTTTCTCCTTCTCTGCATATACTTCACATTTCTCTGCAGTTTGATTTCTGATATTGCAGCTTCTCATCCCCTTTTAAGCTATCCTAGCATCCCAAATATATACAGTACTAGAATATACACTTGTAGATATAACTCACTTATCCAAGAAGTCTTACTTATTATAAGAGCAAGTAAAAGAATGGGTAATTTTTTATAGTGAGAAGCATTTAGGGCAATACTGCACACTCTGATATGTTAAGGTTTTTGAGAGGAGGAAATGCATCGGGCTTGTCATCTATGTCAGTGCTCTGTATTTAAGACTAACAATTACAATGCAATCTCGCATCTGCACAGGCCTTTTGTGAACTGACATGCAGCTCATTTGTATAAATGATCAACTAAAGCACATTATGAGACAATCAGCTCTAACTACCAGGAAAATAAGAGCCCATACCTAAATTCATTTGCTGCAGGCAGATGGTAGATTGCTTTTCTGTCCCTTTATGCTGCAGTCCTGCTCCCTTAGATCTTCTCTCCTAAGAGGGGGACATACCAGGAGGTCAGTTTTCTGACAAGGTCATCTGCCTTCAGAGTATGAAGAGAATTGCACAGAAAGTGGGTTGGGCTATATTTAGAGTTTGGTCCAACTCCGTGCCAAGGTCCCCCCCGCTGTCTCTCTCTTGCAGCACCGTCTCAGGTTTATTCTTGCAGATTCTCAGCCCACAGAACACACGAGAATAGAAAAGTCGCTCTGAGCTACTGCTGGATCGAGGGTTTTTTGCAATTTGCTAAAAACAAGTGGATCAGCAGTTCAGATGAGAACTCCTTAAATCACTCACTCTTCCAGTTCTTATCTTTATTTAAGTGGATTTTCCCTTTTCAGTTGAATAAGGGGAGGAAACTGCCTGGGATAGAGCAAAAAGACTCTCCTGAGCTAAGGTAAGGTTGCTTCATTTTTGTATTGTCATTGTAATTACAGCTCAATTAATGATTTGGATCAGATATGCTTCTTCTGCTACACCAGTTTTGCATGTCAGTATTAAGAGTATTTTTAGATAATGAAATTCTCCATGTAGAAATATCAATTCTCATTATCACTGTCCATAAGAAATGGGAAAATAAAAGGTTATCAGCATGTGAAATAGAATATATACTATCTGATTTTTACCTGCTTAAATTACTGTAAAAAGCACACAGCTATGCCAATAGACTATATCATTCTGAAAATGAGAGAACCCCAAATGTGTGGCTATTTGCACATGATTACATATACAGGCATGCATTTAGATGTGCTGAGTGATGTTTCAGCCACATTTTTTTGCACAATATGAGCAAGCATGGCAGCAAGTTTGTGATATAGGGCTTGCTACAAATGGCACAGTAAAAAAAATGGCATGAGTAAAAAAAAATAAAATTAATAAATGAACATGTGCTCAAATCCCTTTATAGTTCCAAAGTTGCTCAGCTCCAGAGTACAGGCAGTATTACAGATCATATTGTATTTGATTTCCTTTCCACTGTATGCTATACACTGCTTCAGCATTGCTTCTCTTTTTAAAAACACATATGGCTCAACAATTTTCCTCATTTTAAACTGCTGTGATTCTTAAGGGAAAAAGCCTCTGGGCAGAATACATCATTGCATACCTGTCTGTTAGGAGATCCTAACACACTTCAGGTCACACGGCCATCATGATACTGTAGTGTGGATCCAACATGAGGGGAATGTTGTCATGTAAAGACACTCTGGAGCCATGGATTTAGCACTGGCGCACACACACACTTTCTAATGCAACATGACCTCAGCAAGACCACAGGAATGGTAACATGAAAAACTGGGTAGGAAGGTCCACTTGATCCAAAGGTCCAGACACGGATGGGACAGCACCAACTCAGTGCACAGCATAATCACTGTGTAAAAGCCTTAGCAGAAGCAACTAAACAAAGGCAGATGGATTCTGGATTAAAATTCAGCAAAGAACAAGAGAACTCACTGTGAGTTCAGCTAAGGTGACTGGGTGAATTCCTGTACTTATTTCAGGTTGTCTTAATACAGCTGCTGGCTAAACAATGCCATGCATTAGGCTATAAAACATTCTAAGTTGGCAAAAGTCTTATCTGCTGAAAAACTTCTCATTTTGCTCACTCTCAACTATGTATAAGATCTTCTCATCCTTTGCTTCTGATTTTGCTTAGTAATTTATGCTTGGAGTCTTGAGTGTTAAGTTTATTTGACAGAAGTAATAAACACAATCCATTTCACACAAAATACTTCCTAGTAGTGCTAAGACTGTTTAACAAATGAAAATTATGGTAGCATGCCGTGGAACCAACTTGGGCTGTGTTGCATGTGATAACTCTGATTCATCCAGAAGGTTTATATTGAAGAAAAGGCTGTTAAAGGAGGGTTGCTGAAATACTGCAAATGCATTTATCAAATTTATCAGCAAGTAAAAGGCGTCACAGTATAAAAGCACCTAGTGCAGTCTAAGATCCGAAGATCCGAAGAATCTTTTATAAACAGTTGTTTTGCACTGATAGAAAAGGGGGAAAATACATTTTAATAAATTTTAAATGTTCATTTAAAATGTTTGCCTGATGAATCAACTTAGTTTTTGTGACACACTGTGGTACTATTCTCCATCTGCACATGGGAAAATATTACTTAATCCCCCACCAATATTAAAGACATCAGGGATGTAGGGTTGGCTTAAAAAAAAGCAGTAGTGCTGTGACTGAGCTTCCTAATGCAGTGCTCCCAAACACCCCTGGCAGATGGACAGGAACTGCTGTGTCAGTGGCAGACAGGACTGGCTTGTTTTGAAGGAAGGGTCATTACACCCTCCCCACAGGAGCTGAGCCTAAAATGTGTCTGTCACCCAAACTGGTGGGAGGTTTGCTGACATGGGGATGACAGGATGACAGCTTTGGAAAATGGCAGTAGGATGATGAATATGGGCATGGCAGTACCAAAAGAAGCTAGAAAGAAGCATATCTGAGTGAATAGGCCTCATATTCTAAGGTAGACAAACCTCAATCTGCTTCTAACCTTTTTCTGGAGCCAATCCTGCTTGGTGGGTTCTTCCTCCTCCTATTCTCTCCTCATAAAACTCCATTAAAAAATTCCAGCACAGTGAGCTAGCTTTGTCTTGCTAAGGTGTGGTCTCCAATGGGCACAATATGTCCATTCTAGTAGAGACCACTATACAAGTGAAAATAATTTAAACATAGTAAATTAAAAGGACATTTTTTTTTTCCTCCTTTCATGTAAGAAAGAAAGAAAGATTGAAACCCTTAATTTCTATTAGAGGGGCTGATGGGGCTGAAACCCACCTTCCTCCCTTGTGGTGGGAAGGCATGGCCATACATACTGAATGACATGTCCAAGGCTGTGGAGGAGGAGGAGGAGGAAGGGAAAGCTTGGCTGATGATGCGTGCTGCCAGCTGGCCAGGCAAAGCTCCAAGAGGACATTCACTCACCCCTTGCTTTGGCACTGTCCCTCTCAGCTGACAGGTGTAAGCAGGACCAGAGCCAGATGGGTAAATCCAAACAGCACCAGGGGGACAAGTCTCACCAGCATCAGATCCCCTGCTCCACTCCCTGTATTTACCTTCTGCCTTGGGGGCTTTCTTCTGGTGCAACCAAACAACAAACAACCCTGGGATTTTTCTCCCTCCCTGCCAAGCTCAGCAGACAGAAACAAGCTGGGATTTTGGGGAGAGTCAAAGCATACCTCAACAAAGACCTTTAACAAGAGGTCCTGCCAGCAGCAATGCTACACAGCTCTGCAGTCAACCTGCAGGACCCAAGACTCATCTCCAGCCACCACCACCAATGCATAGCTGGTGCTGCAGCTGGCATCGAGGCAGGGACACCCAAAAGGGGCTTGGAGAGTGTGAGAAAGGCAAAGGGAGCTCTTGAAGCCAGTCTGTGAGTACTTGGGTACAGCCCTGTGTGTATATCTGCATAAGGGAGGAACACAGAACTTGGTATGAAGACAGGTGGCTACAACTGCTGAAGGAGATCTGCCTTAAATCCTGCACTGAAATTTTCTTTCATAACCTTTAGTGACTATTGACACATATTCTGAATATACTTTCCAGAAAGGTGTGGATGATGATGTGCCAATATATGCTGTATAGGAAAGAGAGATACTTATAGACACAGAAAAATTTCAAAGCTTTAATTAAGCAAAGGGTTAATTAAATAATTATAGTCATTCAGCTAAGCAGTACTTTCCCCTGAGACTTACTTGTAAAAAGGACAGGGAAAGAAATCAAAGTTCATACTCACAACCAGGCACATAACCCCAGTCTTTATCTGACCTGATTTCAGAAATCCATCTTTCAAAAATAGGAGGGGAAAAAGCCCCAACAACACAACTTTTCCATAGGGTGCCCTGCTGGTAGAGTGATATGTCTTTGCAGAAAACTGTCTGCACTGAGGATAGGAATAGACCCATCATTTCCATTTTCTTTCTTCTCCAAGTACAAGTGTTGGGACTGACAGAAAGATCTCCAGCACTGGTTTTCATGCTTTGCATTACAGAATATCACTTTTAACTGTGGCAAATTGAGTGTTGTCTACTCAAAGCACAATAAATCTTCATGCTTGCAGTAAGGCACAGGACAAGAAATGCACTGGAACAGTGAGGCACTCTTCAGGCCTGCAGCGCCACACTGCTTGGCAGCTGCAAATGCCAGCCCTAAATTCAGGAAAACTGCAGGCAGACCACAATCTGCTACACCCAGTGCTCTACTTCTCACCCAGACAACTTTGTGGTCCTACTCAGTAAAATTTTCTATTTCTCAGTCCTTACTTTGGTGATTATTCAGGATGGGTATACAACCCATTCATTTGAGAAGATGAAGGTTATCAACTTTAAAACAATTTCCACTGACAATCTCACCTACACAGTGCGGCATTAAGCTATGCAGGAAGAAACAGTTAAAATTTGGATTGTACAAAACTGACACAAATTTCTGATCTTCCATTACATAAGCCCAAGTTCTTTCAATTGCAGCAAACTCACAGTGACCACTACTGATGCTAAAATGCCACAGAAAGGAATCCAACAACACACGAGTTCTTCTGTGTCAAACATCAGAGAGTGAAAGTGCATATAGACAGCTGCAAACCAGTAAATTACAATTTTACATAAAAGGAAACATAGTCCTGTTAAAAGAAATCCTTGGAAGTGAACTTTCTCACTTTTCACTCATAGCCAGCTTTTTAGTATACCAATCTGATCTGCAGGCATTCACTTCAACAGGAGAACAGAATCCAATCCCAGCACAAATAACATTGCAAAAAAACCCCCAAAAATCATTATGTACAACACGGTTGTATTTTAGCACAGTCGTCATGCACTTTTCTAATCACAAATAATATTATGGGTGAATATAAGAATGAAGGAGGGAAAAAACCCTCTAAATGGATTTCAAATAATTTAGATACTCTCCCTAAAGATACAATGTAAAAATCATGTACAAAGTACAGTAAAAATAGGCATTTTACACCATCTTGTCTTTAAGAACACTCAATTTAAATAGCAAATGAGCAGCAGTCACTCTTCCTGTCACTGTGTTTTCCTCTGCTAACACAACCCTTAGAGATGCCATCCAGTCCAACTTGATGCATGTCTGCTCTCACAACACCTGCCTGAAAGAGGGGGACAGAAAGGAAGTCCCCCTTGGAAGAAAGTGAGACTGTACAGGATGAGCTTGTCAATATATGGCAAAATGAAGGGCTGAGATGATGTGTCAGGGCTCGTGTGCTCGAGCCCCTGCTGCTGCTGTGCAGTTCTTCTCACCCAGCCTAGCCAAGGGGCTGCACGTTCCTTGCTGTGCATTCACCCACTCACCAGCACCAACCCACTGAGAAGGAGACACAACCAGGCTGTGTGTGGCAATGTTCCTCACTCGGGGTTCACCAAATGTGGAATTTTTCTTCACTTGGGGTCACCAAATGTGGTGGTGCTTGCAGGGGTCCCAGGGCAAGGGAAGAGACGAGAATCTTGAGTCCATGTTTCAGAAGGCTGATTTATTATTTTATGATATATATTATATTAAAGGAAAATGGTATATTAAAACTATACTAAAAGAATAGAAGAAAGGATTTCATCAGAAGGCTTGAAAGGAATAGAAAGGAAGGAATGAATAACAAAAGCTCGTGACTCTCAGAGAGTCCAAGCCAGCTGGCAATCCAATGTGACTGGCCATTAATTAGAGACAACCAACATGGACCAATCAAAGGTGCACCTGTTGCATTCCACAGCAGCAGATCATTATTGATTTTCTTTTCTCCTGAGGCTTCTCAGCTTCTCAGGAGAAAAATCCTGGCAAAGGGATTTTTCAGAAAATATCATGGCGACAGCTGTGATGGAGTTTCTCAACACAGACAAGCAGAGACCAAGAGTTCGAAATTATATGACCTTTTTTGCATCTTGAGGCTCTTGAAGGGGGAAAACCAGAGCCTTTGTTCCCCCTCACACTAACTTTCATCTAACTTTCAGCTGTCTGAAGTGCAGACCATGGAGTCTAATTATAGGTTCATTGAGTCTTCCCAGAGATTGGCTCCTTACGTGGGCAAAGAATTTCACAGATCTCTTTGGGAGCCTGCATATTCCTCCATTTTAGATTTCCTGGTCATAAATGTACAAGGTGGGTTTCTCATCAAGTTTGCTCCTTGACACTGCAACAAAAGGAAGCAATTCCAGGTTTCAAACAGTACAGGGCATGGAGTGATCACTGCAGAAGGCACAGCTGGACTCTTCCCTACTGTCCTCTCCTGTGACATGTCATTGAAATAGAGCTGCTGAAGACATTTTTATTATTAAAAGTACAAAGCTATGGCATGTACTAAGCAGTCAATATTCTATTGTACAATTGCACAGATGAGCTGTGTTTGCTTTGTGTAAATGTCCAGCGCATATGGTCAGAGGAGGGAGTTCTAGAGGATTTATTTGGATGGAAGTCAGGTGCATGTAAGGGCTTTGTTACACTAAAGAGATTGGGAGTAGGCATTGATGCATTGAGAGGGACTACTTAGCCTTTAGCAAACCACTAGCACTTCTTCCACCTCAGTTTGTCTTACTGGAAAAAAAAAAAAAAAGAAGAACAAAAGAATGTAGAAATATCCCTTAATGGGGTTTGTTGGAGCCTAAATAACATACGTAAAGTTCTGTGGGATTCTGGAAGTGCTATAGGGGACTATAATAGTTTGTTATATTCTGGCAGAAAGGACATGAAATCCCTTTCTTTGAAAAGGGATTGAAAAAGCATGAGTGTTTTTAAAAGTATTTTTGAGAATCCAAACCCATTGCATTCAGGTCATTAATATGAAGAACAGACTTGGGGCTCACTCTGTCAGAGCCACAACTCAGTCAGATGCATTTTGATTTGAGCTACAATCTCCAGGTTCCAGCACTGACAGCCACAATCAAAAGCTTCTTTGTCATGTCTTTGCTATTCAGCAGCTTTGGGGACAGTGCCCACGACATGACACAAGAGAGAGATAAGGGTGAGCCTTATCCAGAGGGTTTCACTACTGCATCCAGCCCAAGGACAAACTGCTGACAGACTCTGCAGAGCTGGGGCCAGAACATCCACAGGGTGGGAGAGACAGAAGCAGTGCTTTATCTAGGTCCTGAAGCCTGAGCTTGAGACAGCCTCGTAAGGCAGATGTCCCCTGGTATCCTGTACAAATCCACATGATGTGAGCTCTTCCTTTGAGACCCTGTTGGGAAATGCAGTCTCCACCTTGTTGATTTACTCCAGGACTGCTGATAAGGAAAACCCCTGTGGAGCAGAACACTGCCCACAGCACAACAGGGATGAGATAGGCAGCACATCTGCAGAGGGAGATCAGTGCCTTAGCCAGAGTTACAGAAAACAGCAACTGTAAGATATTCCACGCCTTACAGTATGGGAAACAGCGTAACCCTCACATCAGAGATACTTTGTCTCTCACTGTTTGTCTTTGGGAGCAGAAAGAATGGCTATATACAATTAATGATATCAAACAGAGACCAGGCATAGCAATAAAAAACCCCCAAATAATACATTAAGTATTGTCATGATCATTTTATCCTTTTGTTTTTGTTTTAAAGTGAACTAATTACTTAGCTCAGCAATGGTCAGGACAGGAGGGCTACATCAGGATGGTAATGAAGGTATAACCCTGGGGAACAATTTTTATTATAGTGAAGGTTTCAGCTGACTACATTTTAATTAATCTGAGTAGTACAGCATTCTGAATCCCCAGATACCCCAGATCAATTTGGAGACTAACATGACTCATTTTACAGCATACTTTAACATTGCTCTAATAAATTCTTCAACAGTTCTTTTAAGTCTCAGAGGTAATCTAATTTCTCTTCTATTTTTATTATAGAGGCTTTCAAAAGACATTTCGACTACATATCATTAAAATTATGTGGCTGTGGAATGCCAAATATAGCATCTGAAACCAAATAACTCTTCCATACTTAAAAAGCACAAAGACATTCCTAATTACAAAAGAAGGGTTTTTATTTGTATTGATAAAGCATTTTAAATTTAAAATATGTCTCTGTTATAATAAAGATGAGCCACAGTAGCATTTGGTTAAAAAGCTCAGCAGTGAACTAATATAATAATATGAGATAACATGACAAGATAAAAGCAGGATATTCAGGGTTCAACCCATGGTGCAGTGTCATATATATTTTCTGTATAATCCAGGCTTAAGGAAGTCATGCTTAAAGTCTGACAAAACATGAAATACCTGGCAAACAAAGAAACAGATCCCAAAATAAGCAAGTTTTGAGCTCATACATCATAAGACCCATAAGATGATGTCATTTATATCTTTAAATTCAGAAAACACAAATTTTCCTGTGCACTCTCCACTGCATCATTAATTCACCACTGTTTTGCTATTGTATGGAATTGAAAATGTTAAACTGCCCAGTACTCTCCCTGCTTTCACTGAGACACTGCAGACCCCAGTATCAGTTCAATGTGACCTGCAGAGGTGGCTGCACAGCACCAGCAGCATCCCCAGTGTCCCCATCCAGCAGCAGCATTGGGCAGTAGACAGCAGCAGCAGTAGATATCAAACCTTCCTGCTAGAGGGATGTAAAAACCAGAAGAAGATCCAGACAATGTGAAAACTCCTGAAGACAGTATTCAAGCAGAAAGGGCAAAACCCAAGAGAAGGGCAGCCAGCACAGACCACTGAAGCCAGGGGCAGTGGTGGCAGGAAAGTGAATGAGGGCAAGAGATGTGGAGCTCTAATTCTGAGGCAGAACACTTCTCCTTGTTGTCATGTAGAAAATGCTGTGTTTCCTCCCTCTCCCCTTCTCACAGGGTGAGCTGCTGCACCCCCTGCTCAGGCTCTGGGCAGCCATGGTTCCTTGGTCCCTGCTAGAGGCACTGTCACACAGGGGTGGAAGCACTCTTGCTCCAGGCAGCTCCTACCCCTGCGAAGGGGTACCAAGTCCCTCCCTGCTACACCACCAGGCCAAATGCAGCCCAACTCTGCCAGCTGTTCATTGCTGCTACCTAAATCTTTCGAAAAGACAGGCACTGAAGAGGCTGGGGGAAAGAAAGAGAAGTAAATTCACATGTCCTGTAACCCCAGTGTATCCATAAAGCTGACAAAACACAACCCAATTAAAACAAAGCATGAATTAGATTGGTTTTCCAGGGTGAAACTGTTCTGTGCAGGATAAAAAAGCACATCCCGCTTCTGTGCAGGAGCAATGAAGTAAATGAGATTTAAGAGAATGATAATGGATTTCCTTTGACAACAGGCAAGGTACAGACCTATGGCCACATCTCTAATAAGGCACTTAGTTCATTATTTTGATTTCTTCTTTCTAACCCAACAGTACCACAGATATTCTATTTTGCAGTTACAGTAATAATTTGTTACAGTAATTAATCACAGAATTGGGTAAAGGTAATGGCATTCTCTAGAGCATGTAAAGTTATTCCAGGTTGGAAACCAGCCATTCATGCTTAGCAGTAATTGTGAAACCAATATTTAAAGAGCTTGGACTGCAAACCTCAAAAAGGAAAAAGCATCAAATTATTACTGCAGAACAGGGCATAAAACCTGTCTGTTTTATTTGGAGAGGCAGTCTCTGCACAGATTTGCAAGCCTCAGTAACTTTAATTTTTTTCTGTTTTTTTTTTTTTTTATTATTATTTTGTTCACACTGGGCAACCAACTGAGTATTCAGTTCAGGTTTCAGAAGAGCTTGAGTGAATGTATTTAACACCCACTGGGCCACCACTTACACTGTGTTCAAGCCAGCAGGAAAGGAACAGCTGCTATTGCTCTCCCTGCCTCAGGTTAAGCACCAGCACTGGGAACCCTGTACCAGGAAAGTGTGAAAGGACCAGCACCTACATGCTGCAGCCTCAAGTGATCTAGAATTTCCCTCCTGATTTTCTGTTTTTCACTCATGCCATATCTTTTAATTGCATCCAAGGATGTGGAAAAGTAAATAACATGGTGCACTTCACCTTGGGCTGACCCTAAAAACTTCAAACTTGCTTCAAAACTGCAAGTTTGGGCAGATCATAGCCAGAACCTCAGAAGGGAGCCCAAAAGAGCTTGAGCCTACCAAGTTCTATCACTCCACGGCTCTGAACAATACCCTGGCTGACAAAAAAAGAGATAGGTCAAAAGCCTCCAACCTGTGTACAACACAGAAAGTATTCAAGAGATCAAACAATTCTCAACTTCCAAATTGAAAATGGGAAGCAGAAGTGACTGCAGAGATTTTAATTCAAAAAACTGCTGCTGTTCTGGTTTGTTGGTCAAGACTTGTGGCAGCATGTAAGCACACTTGTAGTCTGCTCTACAAGGGTGAAAAAAAGTTCCTTCTGCTGTATTCTTGTGTTCAGCTGTGGGGTCATTTTTTCTAAGAGAGTTTTGAAGTGTACAGAGCCGGGAACTGGACATGATCACACATCCATAGATCTGTGCTGCACTGAACACAGTCTGCTCCAAGGTGGGAGCAACTGGCCTGCAGAAGGAACAGGAGTCAATCCCAGTCTGTCTCAGATGGTTCCCCTTGCTCCTCTCAGGAGGCCCAAAGCAGGCAGCTGCTCCTCCTCATCAGGAGGGCTTGCTGTGGCATCCCAACAGATCAGGCTCCATCCCCCATCAATCTATACATTATTAATCTTATCTGGAGCAGACAGTGCTGACGCCCAGCTTCCTCAGTGTCTGGAGGAATACCAGCTGTCTCCAGTTCAGCACAAGGAAATTGAATCTCTGCATGTATCAAGAGGAAATATTTCTTAAGGATTCAGAGTCCTTCTCCTCTCCTTTCCCTGTGCACTACCACAGTAGCTGCCTGGGATTCATATGCCGCTCCATGGCAATGCATGTCCAGGAGCAACACACTCCTTTCTTTATCCTCTGCTTACAAAATGACTGTGCCACTTTCTCTCCCACAAGGACCTGGCCCCATCCATTGGAGGTCCATCCATTGCCCATCCATTGGAGGTTTTTTTGGATGGCTTACACAACCATCTGCGTCTTTATCAGACCAACACAAGGAGATGCTCAGATTTTGCAGCCAGTGGAAGATAGGGCAGCACACCTCTCAGAGCACTAAAGGACACTAAAGAAAACTACTGTACTCAACAACTCCTTAAAATGTACCTCTAAGAAGTCCTTCATGTTCTTTGTTCTAAGGTTCAACAATTTCTGTGGTTCTTTTTATCAGCTGTGGAGCATTACAGACAAGAGACACCACACACTTGCTAATGTTGTAAATAAAATAGTTCATTGCTACTGAAAGAGAACCAAATTGAGAAACAATATCTAACCTTGAACTTAAGAGCAGGTTTATAAGGGGTAGCAGATAAGATTCATATTCATCAGCCCTTCTTAGAAGTGGCCTTAAAGAACCTGATGGCAAATTACACACACGAAAAAGGGAAGAAATAGATTTTTACTGACTTACAGAGCTTTTGAAGTCTCTAATCATCTCAGAGATGTTCTCATGGTTGTGTGGACACAACACAGACTGGTGCATTACAAAAACATGGTTTGAATAACTCCTTAAAAGGGTAGATTAACTCCTTAAAATCCAAAGAGCACTAAGTACTGTAGCTATTTTTGCATCAGAAACTTGTTTCTTTGACCAGTTCTGCATTTCAGGCTGCAGTCCAGAAGTAAGTTGGTTTATGAACAGTCACATTAAGAGACACATATCTTGCATATCTTATCCTCTCAAGGAACTCAGCGGTCTCTACTGTGTCAACATCACATGTGAAGAAGCACTATTTTAAAATAAAAACATTTCACTCTGAGGTAAAAAGTTATTGCCAAACAGTTTTTGATCCCCTAAATCAAAGAGACTTTGCTGGCAAGTGAGAGAGTTTTCTACAAATCAGAAGGTTACAATCAAGTGGTGAAAGCAACCTGAAATGACTCACAGACATTTTTAGTGTAGAAAGTGACACTCCATGTTCAGGTCTAATAAAAGCCCATCAGATGTTGTTATGAAAAAGACACTAATTTGACCCACTGTTTTCCACAGGTTTACAGCACTAATAAATCCATGTTTGTGTCATTAATCTGTAGAACTAATGACCAGTAAGAGTGCAGTAAGTGGTGATTAAAGCAATAGAAACGGCCCATTATGCAGATCTTATTGCCAGTGTATGTGTGGTAAAGGAATATTAAATTCAAAAATTGTGCTCATTTTACGCAGTTCGGCTCTCCAGTGAAAGCTGGATCTGGATCATGTTAGTGTAATAACATGTTCTTAAGTGCTATTTTATTTTTTAAATTGGTAATTATAATTAAACACTCTGGCTGAATAATATTACCCACATACACCATCAAAACAAGATGTCAAATTTCCTTTTCCTACAGCTTGATTTTAGCAAAACAAGTAATCTGTACTCTCAGGTACTATTTAGAAAGAAAGATCAGCAGATTGAGCCATTTACCTCCTCAAATATTGCACTTTTTACATTGCCATACTTGCCATGTAACTTCAGCCATGGCAAATAAAAATGTGACATAAATCTGTGTTTGACAGGGCTCTTTATGCCTCTTGGAGCAGGCATGATAAGTTCTGTATGCCCTGGTATGAAGTACTCGAAAAAAAAAAAGATTTCCAAGTAGAAAATTGAAACATGTTATACATCCATACTCAAATTCCACAAGACAAATCTACTCACATAAATTTACCTGGCAAACATGCATGAAGGTGCTTTGACTGTTTATCATTGCAACAAAGGACGAGTGGATAAGCACTTATATCTCAACAAATTAGCTTTAGCCTATGGGCTTCCCCACACTCATATCTAGGTTTGACCCTTACAGTCACCTATGTATTTCTACCAAGATACTTTCACTCAGCCTTCATCACAAGACAATGACAATTCGTTCCCATTAACTGATTTCCAATTAACCAGAGGTCTTAAGAATCTGATGTCTCACATTCTAATGTAAAGTTGGAGCCAAGACCTGCCTGTTTGTACCAGACAAAGCAATTTAAATATACTAGTAAGAGAGTTAGATTTTAATCATGTAAGACACAGTATTTGTCCAAGCAAAAAGCACAAGAGGAATACACTAAAAACCAAAAGAAAATAAACCCCCAAAATGTGGCTGTTGAAAGAAAATTATGGTTGCATCTCATGTTAGAAATGTTGATATATGAGTTCAGAGTTGCTGCCAAAGTTATGGTCATTCTGTAGAACGGGTTGTTCAGCTTCTACCCACCAGATTTAAAGAATAAAACAACACAAAGGTTTGCATAGATCTAATACTTCATGTAAAACTAAACGAGTTGTTTGCCTTTTTTGTTGTCTTGTTTTGTTAAAATCAACTACCATTCTGTGTTTAGAAAAAGTCACATTTTTCAGGAGTCTTTTAATCAACCGTAGCAATTTATAAACCCATTTCAAAAATAAATATTTAGAGGTCATGTAAGCAATGAACTCAGAGAATGGCTGAGATCCAAGCATTGTGTAGACTGAATGACATGATCCTCCAGACATTTTTCTGCCCATGTGGTGCCATCAAAGAATTCTGGGGGGGGGTGTTGGTTTTTTTAAACATCATGACAAAAATTAGGAAGGAAATAGAGAGACATATGAGAACTGTGAAGTGAGACAGGAATAATGCAAGAGGGGTCACATCCCATCACTCAAACATGGGTCAGCAGAAGGGAAGGAATGAGATAAGAAAAATCAGAGCAGCAATGGCAGCCAGGTCTTTTCTTGGAAAGAGCTTAAGAACAGAATTAAAATCAAACACAACCATCACATTTCTCTTCAGACCTCAGCTACTCTCTGTATCTTCTCTTCTCACCAGTTTGGACATGACTTTTACCAGAAATCATCTTCAATTGCCCATTTGGATTGTGAGGTGCTTGAGGAAAGCACTGAGGACTCGGCTGTCAGACCAACATTAAATGTGGTTGGCAAAATACTCTGCTCCACTAATTACCATTCTTAAATCAAAAAGCTTCCTAAGGGTGACCAAGGAAAAGGGGAAGGAGTAACAACACCTCACTGCTGATAAATAATTTGCCATTTCAGACCACTGGAAAACTCTAGAGGAGTGCTGCTTCTCCTTCAGTTTAAATACAAGCACAAGAGACTGAGGCACCTTGAGTTTGACAGCCACACAAAAGATTCTTCTCTGGACTGGCCACCAACCATGCCAGGTCTCTGCAGCAATTTGCAGCAATATCCTTCATTGGATTATGCTGCTAAATTAGCTGCAGATGCCTCTGTAGTCAATCTTTCCTCAGCTGCGTGCTTCAGAAAAAATGAACTGGAAAAGTCTGCTTCATCGGCTCGGTATCGGCCACAAAAAACTGCATGAGACCATGAAGTCAAGCTCAAACACCCCTGGAGAATTCTGGAGCATCACTGTAACATCTCCATTTTACAATTTCATCCACTCAGCTGAAAGGATGTTTAAAACTAACATTTCTGGGGACAAAGAAAATCCAATTTCATTCTTCTTTCATTACTGTAGGGTGTCTGAAACCTTCTATTCTCAGAAAAGCCAAAAATAAATAAGTGCTGGTATATGCAGGGAAGTTTTAGCCTCAGAAGTGGAATTTCTCACAAGAACTGTTGAGCAGATGAAGATATAGGAAAGCACATGATTCCTTCTCTCAGCTAAAGCAGTTGCTACCATGATTATATCATCTCCCTTTAAGGTTCATTTGCACAAAGGGAGGTGAGCCCATCAGTAAATGACAGACTAAATTATCACATGGCCATAAATCTCTCCTTCTATAACTGCTGTACACCAGAGGATCACCATGAAAGCAGATCCATACCCAAGGTGAAGACCTTCCTGTAAACCTGAGCTCCATTTCAGACCCTGAGATGCTGTTTCTTTACAGCATAACATGAGCCATTGTGCTGACAGCCAGGCTGTTTCTGACAAACACCACTGCACTTCCATGCCTGACTCTTCTCCTACTTTCTCAGGTTTACCTCCATATCTGAAAAGCTTGTTTGGTGCTCCAACTCATCCTATACCATGAGCTAAAACCCTACACCTTAAACCCTTTACTCCTTATTTTGGGTTTAAGTCTGAGATTGAGAACCTAATAAAATCCAGGATACTCAACTATGTCCTGAAACTACAAAATACAAACCTTTTCCCAGTACCTTCTGTATATATACTGGGAAAAAATACTACAAAGCTTATCAGAAGAAAAAGCCAACTTCTCTACAAGTAGAGTGAGATTTCAGAGGGCAGCCATAGTCTTTAGTGAAACAGATATGCCAGAGCATGGGAAGATGATTTTCCCCACATCACATGCTAAGTCAAATCTCAACACCAAGAACAGTATGCAAATCTCACTGATGTGGTAAAACATCTGCAAGTCCATGTGTGGCTTTTCTGCTTATTCATGTGTCTCTACATCTTGTTATTTTTCACATGCTGAATTCTCAAGACTGAACTATGCCTCTCCCACACTTGGGAAGTGTAACATGGAACTGCTCGTTATTTTCACAGAGTAAATTACCACCAGAGTGGGAAACACACCTTGGGATAGCCTTTGTTCATCTAAAATTCTGTGTCTTTATGCTTGCAATTACCATATTTCCCTTAGGGTTACCAGAAGTAGTACCATATTTCTCTTGTTTCTGAAAACTTTTTGGTTAAATAGGGCAAATCTTCCCTGTTGCTTACTACTGGTAAGGTTGTTTCTCCAAGTGCCCACTGTGCTGAACTTGGGTTACAAGTTAGATCTCAAAAGAAAAAGTCACCAAGCATCCCCTATAGTGTTGGTGGCACATAAAGAGGGAAGCTCAAACAGGCAGGGAAAGAGAAGATGCTGTATTCCTCTTAGCCTCTGCTTTGTATGTGTAATATTCCCATTTCTCGGGACACTCTTGGTGACTCCCTGTCTCATGCAGAGCCCACAATGTGGTTCCCACTGCACATCCCCTTTTCTCTGCTTCCTAGGGAGTCAAGATTTATACATGACAACCACAATATGTCTGTGTGTATGTCTAAGTCTGTGTGTTGATCCCAGAGTTTCTGTCTTGGCCCACAGCCACTGAGCCAAGGTTTGTCAAAAAGCTGGGGAAAGCAAATTCCTGCAAGTTCTTACAAGTTTTGTGAAAAGAGGCAGGAAGCCATTTCTATAATTATCTTTGTGAAAGGCGAGGCTGGCATGTGTAATCCCAGAGAGAGGGGAGCATCCCAGCAAATTCCTCAGCCATGGGAAAAGTATCCACTGAGACTCACAGTCAACCACTGGACACAAATTTATAGGCAAGTAGGCATGTTCAACCCCAGTGCTCACAAAACTACTCATCTGGCTAGGCAGGCACTGCAAAACATAGTCATTTGAATGATTTATTCCATTCTTTCTTCTAAATCTTTCCCAGCATTGCATCAGGAGGGAGCAAACTGGTGGGTGACACACATTTCCTAGCACAGCAAGGATCTTTATAAAAGCAGATTTTGTATTTTCTAAATTAAACAGAAAAAAAGCCAATGACAGCGTGTGGTAAGGGATCCTGTTTGTTTCTAAGCCTCTTTTCAAACACTTTGCATGCATGTACATTCAAATACAGAACAGCATCCATTCTGAAATAAGCAGCAGGGTAGAGCCAATGCATGGGTCTTGGTGTCTGTATTTCACAGCACAGATGTCTATTATGAATGTTTTCATCACACATCCCTGGTCAGCATTGGTTGTGACTGCTTAAATAAGAGGGGAAAGGGAAAGAGTGAGTCCATCACCACCCTTACTCAAGCCATGCCCCTTTAGTTGCCCACACACAGTTCAGGTGCACAAACCAGCCTGGCAAAGGCCCTTTACTCAGGCTGTTTACTGCTCACCCTGCTGGTGATGATCCAGGGCAGTCTCAGAGCAAAAGCAAGCCACTCACCTGGGAGATCTGCAGGCAACTGGAGGAAGCAGGCTGTGAAAATCCAGCCAGCAAAAACCACAGCAGGAAAACAGTGCTTGTACAAACCTTATCAAGCCACATAATACTTCCCTGCCAGTGTAATAATGAAGGGGAAACTATTTCCCACCACAGTTTACTATGTGAGGATGTAGCCTCAGTACAAAAGGACGTGTGAATTTCCAGGCTAAAACAGTTGTGCCAGACCAGACTCTCAAGGAGTTCAGACCTGGGCAGGCACATATCACACACATAGCCCACAGCAGCAGCAGTGCTAACAGAACAGAATGGAGGACAGGAGACTCAGACATGGACTGCACTGCCCAGAGGGTCTCTCACCAGTGAGTGAGAACTGAGTTTTGACACATCTCCTGAACTTTTATCGTCCCAGAAACTAAACACAGTGTGGCAGGAGAGCTGTGGACTCCCTACAGTTCTGTTCACCTATCCCAATTGCATCAAATCTTGCTACCTTAATACCACCATCTTCTCTCCACCCCACAGATATCTTCCTTTCTTCCCCCCATGAAACTCTGAATGTTATTTTTCAGAAATTGAAATTACCAACAGTGATAGAATCCTTACAACTCTGTTTTAAAAATTATTTTTATAAAGCTTTATGATTGCACTAAATATATCTCTATCTACTCCAACCCTCTCCTCTCAATCCCTATCTATATATCCTTTAATGGGATTTATTCCACTTATTTTCTAGTTTCCCAGGTGATGACACGGCAGACCTTCAACCTGGTCTTGTGCAATCAGCAAAGGAGAGGTCAGTGAATTGGCAATAACAAAGTATTTGAGAGCCAGTAACAGGGAGGGGGAGTTCAGATATTCAACAATAATGTGCTAGCACAATTGCATCCTTCCCTCTATGAAGACTCCAATGTAAGTACAAGCTTCAGGAGCAGATTCTTCATAATTTCCTAGATTGTTTTGATGTGGTTACTTAAGAACAGTTTGATTTGCTTGCCTTCATCTGTGGCTGGGATCTGCAACAGAGACAAAGGTCTGGCGCCTGAGGTCTAGAGAAGGGACCAAAGTACAACAGGTCCTACACATCTGTGAAACTTGTAATTGGCAATCAGGCAAGGATCTGAGTTTAATCTTTTGTCCCTGTTTTCCTGTTGCTTTCACATTCCCCAAGTCAACAGCCACTTCTCCTTTCAGGAATTTGGGATGAACATGCATTTCTTGCCAGTTCTCCCAGATGAGCTCAGCTGGTCAGAGCATGGTGCTGATAACAGGTTGTGGGTTCAATTCCCATATGGGCCATTCACACTAGAGTTGGACTAGATAATCCTTGTGGGTCCCTTCCAACTCAGAGTATTCTGTTATGCAGGAGTTCAGGCATGTCTGCCACCATCAACAGGGGCACAGTGCCTCTTCCATGGCATACAGGGAAAAACAATTTCAGCAAAATTGGTCTGCCAAGGCTGGGTCATACTGTCAGTGAACATGGGCTACAGGGAATCCCTGAGCAAGTCAGATCCCTGATGTGAGAAAAAGTGGGCCAGAAAGACATGCATGGGAGGCAAGGGAATGGGAGAACACTTCTCCCCAGTAATATGAGATTTTGAAAAGGCTGATGTTTGACATTAGAAAAATGCAAGGCTGAAACATCTCTTTCTAAAAAAACCCTCCATGCATGGACTCCTGCATAGCAACATGAAACTCCTGAGTAGTAAGTTCAACAAAACACAAACTTTCTCAGCACAGGAGAGCCTTGTTAGCTCACCAGTATGTGGGAATCTACATGAAAGAAAAAAGCAGTGAAGTATTTTTAAAGCATCAATTTAAATCCAGACCAGCTCTCCCTCCTCAGTAAGGCTTCAGTGTAGCTGCTCCTGTTAGTGAGGGACTGGAAGTGGTGATATTTCAGGCCTATTCTTCAGCAGTGCTCTAAAACCCCTGGATCTGAAGCCAGCCTGCCACTCAGGCACCTTGCTCTGTTTGCACACAAACCCAAGTTGAGTAACCTGAGGAGACATTAGCAACTCAACACTCACCACAGTTTCATGCTGTGGTCTGACCAAGTGGCACAGGCTCCTAACCACAGCATGCTGTGCATGCTAATCCCTCCTTGATACTTCATGTCAGCTCCCACTGTGAATCAGCACAG
This sequence comes from Melospiza melodia melodia, assembly GCF_035770615.1. Lineage (NCBI taxonomy): Eukaryota > Metazoa > Chordata > Aves > Passeriformes > Passerellidae > Melospiza > Melospiza melodia. Next base: position 24,655,704 of record NC_086195.1, read on the forward strand.
AGAGCAATGGATTTTGGCTTGACAAGTGGACTCAGTTGCACTTGCACTTTTTGGACAGAGAGAGATTGTCATTCCTATCTACATTACACAATGATCCTGCCTGCAGTCCATCAACATCCTCCAAATGGTGCCCTGGCAGAGCTAATGTGAAGCTAGGGGTGTCCCAGCTGAGACTGCCTGAACAGCTCAGCCATTCCCTTCAGAGGAAAACACCAAAGGAGCTGATGTCATTTACACTTTACCTGACTGCGTCGAGCAAACTTGCTGGCAGCCAACCACAACACAGCAGTGACACTTTAAAAGAAGTGTTCAGGACATGCTTTTCATTACCACAGTCAATCCAAACACAGCATTGCTGCCTCCACCTTATCCCCTTGTGCAAGACCTAAAAAAGCCAAAGCAAGAGCTACATGTGGAGGATGAAAACATTCCACTGGGAATTGGAATATGCTGAACACCACACAAGTACATGAAGTTGAATATTTTCTGTATCCAGAAGTGGTTTTTCATGACATATTAGACTTCCTAATTTTTACAATTCTTCTTTGAAGTTCAGGTCCAGAGCGGGGTGAGCAGTGTGGCACAGAAAGTTGCACAGCCAACAATTCTTTTGACTTTGCCCATCCAGAAAGGCCAGATACTTTGAGAGGTATCAACAGCATTTACAGCTGCCTCATTGGAGGAAGCTGTGGATACAAATCTGTTCCAAGCAAGGCTGCTTCTCACTCATCTAGACTGGGAGCAGGTCTTTCAAACACTCCATAAAGAGCAAAGCCTTTGAAGGCATGACCGTTCTTAATGGATGTGCCAAGAAACCAAGAGCTCTGCTGTAATGGGGGGAATCACTTATCTGCAGACAAGATACTGTGCAGGATGACTTCTAAAACAAAGTCAGTTACTTCCTTCCAATTGCTATCTGAAATCTGCCAAAAGCCATAAGAAGAGTATTCAAGAGAAAAAACAGGGGAGCACAAACATGGGGATTAGCTGAAAATAGACTGTCTTTTTTTTATTACCATTAGTATTTTTAATTGCAAATGGAATCAGACTACATTCTCCTAGTGATAATGTAATTTGAGCAGTTATTCAGCATTGTGTTGAATCAATATTCTGTAAAATGTTAACTTCCGTGCCAAGTTCTTCCCCCTATCCCATCCCTAATATACTTGTTCCAAAAAACCCACTGTATTTAATCCTAAAGTTTATAAAGCAGATAAAAAAAGCTATTGCAGTCAACTCTAGAGAATTACTTGCCTGGTTTTTTCTTGAAATCTCTATGGAAACTCCTGCTGGTATACTATTTAAGACTTTAGTCCCTAAGGCAACGTTTTCCATATGACCTCAGGCCTAAAGCTACCTATGTTGCGTCAAAACTGCTCAGACATGTTGATGCTGGCATCAGCTCAAGTTCTTTTAAAATACAGTTAAGATGTGCAATAAATAGAGAACAATGAAGTCACCACATGAGAAAAAATTTCAAAAGTTACCGATCAGAAAAACAGATCTTGCACAGAAACATGAGCAATCATTTCAAAGAGTGGCTGAGTGCCCTCCTCCCTCAGAGCTTGCTCAGCCATTATGCTCTTCAAAGTACTGCCTGTCACCCTTCAGCTCTGTCAATGTGCTATAGATCAAGGATGGAGATACAGGTTAACATATATCCCAAGAGAGGTGAATATGTTTGAAATTCCATCTGATCCTCATCAAAGGAAAAAATTCTTCACCCTTACTTCAGAGTGCAAGAAGTTACCAAATGCCCCTGAGGATGATGGCTGCCCTTCTGAAATAAGGCCTTCCCCCCACAGCAACACCACCAGCTCCAGGTGGACTATATGGACTCTCCATGGGATCTTCACCTTTCAATAGTGGCTCAGAACCAAGAATGTTACTATTGAAGAACAAGGGCGGAAGGGCTGAATCCCAAGATAAGCAGCAGAGCTGACCTCATCTGCTGTTCCCTAGGGCATTCCACTTAGGATCGCATGAAGTTCCTGAAACAGCATATGAAAAACAGACATTGAGGTTTTACTATTCATAGGCAGGAAGTAAACAACATTTAGCAGGAATTAAAACCACTTATTCAGAGAAATTTAAAACACAAACCCCACATACAAATCATGCTGGGGTTAAAGCAGTACTTTAATCCAATGAGGGAGCACAGGAGGAACGGGCCACAAGAAAATCCACACTTGTAGTGCACACACACACACCCCTGTGAAGGTATGGAGAGAACTAGAGATGCAGGTATCCAATGCTCTTCAAGAAAAAAGGCCACTTCATTAGAGTAGAAAGAATTTGGTTCAGATCCATTCCCAGAGAAGTCAGTAGAAGATAAACAGCAACAAAACCCTCCAAAACAAACAACACATTTCAGTGAGCAGACAATCAAGTTCCTGATGAGCACTTCTGGAAGTCCCGGTCCTATGCGCATGCTCTGCTGAGAGAAACCTCACAGCTCACTTAGACAGTGTGAGCTGTCAAAACACTGCAGCTTTTGTCCACTTTGAGATCTGTCCCATGCAGATGAGTCTCACTCGAGTTTCCCTTACTATGTGAAAGAAATCTACTAGGTATGCATTAAATATTCTCTAATACTGAAGATTATCTTTCTAACATGCTGCAGACATTCAGGGGAAACTACCAGGGAAATGAAAGGTTTGAGAAACATCAGCAACACAGAAGAAAAAGCAGAAGATACATATGATGGGCCCAGAATTTCACACCTATCACTGCAGCAAGCCATGTTCTTTTATTCAAATCCTTTCACATTTTTTCTGATATGATGACCTCAAAGACAAGTATCTCTAGGCCTTAAATCACAGGCACCTCAGCTGCCTGAGCTGCAGCATTAGGACCCATAGATGAAGGCAGCTGCCATTGTTCTCCATTCACATAGTCTGTGACAAGCTCATGTGGACTGTACTGCAAACAACACAAGCCCTCTATTGGTCCCCTGCCACCAAACTGGCCTTGAGATCAAGTCAAACTAGAACAACCATGTCAGGAGAACATCACAGAGCAACTATTCCAAGGAAAAGGCTTTTGCTTGGGTTAAACAGATTTACAGTGATCTTCCCCAAATATTTATGCCCCCCATACTCCCCACCCTGGTACCCTGCAATTTGTTGCAAGCAGTTGAGAACTACTGAATACTCCATACTCTGAGATCAACATTTTTGTGTTTTCTTCCCTTAGAGGCAAATTAACAACTAAGGAAGAAATAATTTTAAAAGTACAATACTCAGTGCTTATATAATGTCAGCAACTCAAAGAGGTGCATATACTACTTTTTAATGTACTTATCAATTACAATTCTAGAAAACTGGACATGCCTTTACACAGTCTTTCACAATAGATACCTGTTTTTGGAGAAAAAAAATTTGTTTTTTCCAGTACCAGAGAAATCATACCATTCAGGACCTTAGAAAGATGAAGAAAAACAGCCTTTGATCAATTGCATCTAATGCAGCTAAAGTCTCACACCCAGCTAATAAAAAATAATTCTCTTGATGCAGCCAAGCTGTACTACACTGATATCTGGGTATTATCTTGATGCTGGAAACACCTAATTAATAAAAATCTGGAATTCTATTCAAAAGCTGATAGGACACATGAATCTCAAGCGACAGGTATACCACAAACAGAGCACAGACAACATCTTGGTTTTGAGTCCACACATTAAAAACCATAAACATTTGCAGTGGGTTCTGCAAGAGAACAGACAGGGCATCCCATGGCCAACTTGCTGCTCTGGCCCCCTGGCTTTGTAATTCTACATACAACTGAGATAAACCCAGCTCAAAGCACCATTGTGAAAACTCAAGGTACTCAAAAGTTGCTCCATTTACATGTTCTCAAGTCCTAAGAGACAGGCAGAGAACACAACAAAAATATTAGGAACTGGGTTTTAGGAACTGTGATCTCACAGATGAGAACAGAACTATTTCAAATGAAGTCAATGAAATTATACCCACAGACATGAGATCACAACATGGCGCTCAAAAAATACCTTCAATCATAAAATCCCCAGATGCAATGCCTGTGGCCAACATTTATATTAGCCACATGTGCATTATCCTGAAAGAAGGTTTTAATTATTTTTATAGTGAGATAATGGTCCCTTGATGATCCTAAAGTCTAGTAGCATGTAGCAATTAAATTTCATTCTTGAGAAGACATTAGCAAACATCTGCTACTTTGAATCTATACAAAAATTAGCAATTTTTCCATTTCTTCACAATAATAGTGACTTTTCCACAATACCATAAAAGCTACTGACAAACTACATACAGAAATTTGAGGAGAAAGCAGGGGAAAATCTTTTCTGGGGCCAAATGCAAACTGGAAGTTTTACACTTTGCCAGTTGCAAGAAAAATGGGAAAGAAAACACTTCATTCTGTAATAAAGTATCAGCTAACACACTCAGCAGAAGGAAACACATTCATCACCAGCCAGATCTGACTTTCATTCAGTGAACTAAAAATACATCTAGAGAGGTTTGCTAATATGGTTGACCTCAAAATTTGGAACTTCCTTCCAGATGCAGAATAGCTCAAAAGTATACATTTTCAAGTAAGGATCCAAGGGCCCCTCCACGGTCTATTCCCCACAGAAGTTAATTACCAAGCACTACTGAACACATCAGTGCTTGGAACTGAGGAAACACTGTTATCCCCATGTATGGATAGAATATTGAGCAACTAGTCTGTTCTGTGTTTTCTAGGATACACTTTACAGAGAATATGCTTTTTCCCTACCATAGTTTAGAGCTGCAGTTGTTTGACTTACCAAATAAAAAAGATTAGCCCTATTAGGACAAATTCCTGTGATGAGCTGATTTTACACAGCAAATGATGTACTGATCTTATACTGTCAGGGATGAAAATTGCCAGCAGGATTCTCCATGCACAGGGACATTAAATGATACAACTCCAGCAGCTTTCCTTCTTGGGTGACCCTTAACATTAATCCAAGATAATGTGCTTACAACATTCCCAAGTACCCATGGATAATAATCTGGCACATTATTCTCTGTTCTGTAGTTTTACCTCCAAATAATTTACAGGTTTGGATTTTTTTTTAGCTTCAGGATTTTTTTTTAACTTCAGGGTACATAGTGAGTGGTTCAATACTCCCCTCAGTTTTTGGCTATGTTTGTACAGTCCAGTAAAAGGATCTGCTCTAAAGTGGGCACATTTTTAAATTAGAAGGAAATTAATGGGATCCTACCCTTGATTGTCTAAAGAATTCCTTCAGCTGTTTTGATATATGTGGGGGTCTACACAAAACCATTTGGAAGCAGCAGTTTCATCCCAAACCAGAAATGAGACTTCTTTTATTCGCATGGTGGTGAGGAATGTGGAGTTACAAATCCTGCAGTCATTAGGAATAGCAGACATCTCAAAGACAAAATCTAAATAAATGGACTAAGCTTTTCTATAGCCACTGGCAAAGAAAGTGAGTACAATTATGTAGGAACAAAGCAACAGTACAGCTATTACTCAGTGCATAAACCCTGAGCAAAGGCACTCGGTTTCATTATGCGATGTTTAATTCAGAGGAGTAAGACAGTCCCTCCATCTGAAAACTCTAATCCAAAGCACATTAAAATGCTAGGGAAATGTAGCAAGCAGTTTAAAACACATTCTAAATAAAAACACAGAAAATTGATGTCTCTCTTAAAAGAGACAAGTATGTATAGTTCAATGGGTTTTGTTTAACGGCTTAATTTTGAGGCCAAGACTCATTTGAATATTTATTTCATTCAAACTACAGATGAGGAAAAATATATTCACATAGTCTATAACAATCTTGTGTATAGCTAATCTTTACTTGTAACAGGGCTGCTTCACTCTACTTTTAACTTGCCCTTGAACTCCATCTTCTTAAGACACCTTTGCAGTAAAAAAAGGTGGCGAAGTTGGCATACTGACTTAACATTACCTGGAAAGAGGAGCTCTTCACAGCTGGCTCACAGTAACACCCTCTGATCTCTTCTTGGCAACTGCTGTTGGGATCCACCACCTCTGTAAGCCATGAAGAAGCAAGAGGTGTGGGGAAAAACCCTACAGGTTAAGGTGGTGGGTTTTGTCATCTTTCATTCAGAGCTGACAAAGAGACACAGCTCATTATGTCTAAGACAGTACACAGCTTGTCACATAAAACCAATAAATTGCCTTCCTAAGGAAGTAGCACTAACCTAAATAAATTGTAGGCATCACAATGTCAGGACTTTTAGAACATGCAGACAGACTACTGCATTCAGAGTCAGGTAGGCCAATATCTCATTTAAGTTTCTAAAACTCAAATTACGTGGTATTACACAAACCTTTTTCTACTGAAACATCTTAATTGGTTCATCCAGTTAAAAGGCTGCAGGATGAAACTGTGATATTGTGAAGGGAGTAAATTGCCATCCATTTTGTGTAGGAAGGATGATGAAGACATGGGAGGAGCACCCACAAAAGCCGTAAAGGAAGGTCCACTGTATATAATTGTACTGCTCTGCATTGCTGTGCAATCTAGTATAAAACTGGTTCTTGTTTTCTCCTTAGTCTCTCATCCTGCATCTGGCAACTCTTCCCATCCTTTGTGAATGATCCTGATCACTCACAGCTCTCTCACATCTCAACCTTATTAGCTCAGCTAGCCTACTGGGGGTAACTTTGACTTAAATAGGAATTTTTCTGTTGGTGCAAAGAAATTCTGACCAAAGTCTTCAAATAGTGCCAATATATATGCTTATGTCTAAATACAACAATTGTGAAAAATGAGGCAATACAGCAGTTAGATCCATTACGTGTTCTGCAGTGACTAATAATTTCTTTTGTGTTTCAGAAGATTTTTAATAGTCAACTGAAGCATGGGAAAATATTTAATGTGATTTTCCAAAGCACTGTATTTCTGAAGCTCTGCCAGTCATGTAGTAGACTGAACACAGCATTATGAAGTATTCTCACATGTAACCACAGGGACTCTATGACACAGGTCATTTAAAGTCTTGTGAGATTAATTTACAATTCTAGGTAAAGCACATTTCTGAAAGTATTTCACTGGCAACTCTCTGAATTTGCATTTCAAAAAAAGAGAGTGCAAATCTCACAGCCTCTAGCCCTGGCAATTCACATCCTATAAAATATTCAGAATTTTTATCTTTCGCAAAATAGCTGGAATCCCATGCTCTTGCAAGATAATTTTAATATTTTTTTCCTTAAACAATAAAAATAACAAGAGCTGTTAGCAGGTTGGAAGAGGGTCAACAAAACTAATGTCATAGGCTTTTTATTTCCTTTCTTTCAAACTCCATGGGGAGTCTAACGATCAAAACTTAGCGAAGTGCGTAAGTATGTTGAGTAACAGGATTGTTCGATCTCTTGGCTTCAAACTAAAAAATATAAACCAAAATTCCTATTATGGATATTTCTTCTTGCTTGGTGGTCTGTTATGCATTCCCAATACAGATAGTAATTTTCATCCTCTTGCCATTAAGATTTCTGATTAAAAAGCATTGCTGCAATACTTCCATGAAATTACTGTAATTTGGGAATTTTTCTTTTGAAAAGAATGTAACAGAATAATTAATGTGTCTATCAATTCCATTCTCTTAGTTAACGCCAAAAGCGGATGGGAAGAATTACAACCCCTTGCTTGCTTTGGCCATCACATTGACAAAATGTCACAGAATCAGGGAATCATTTAGGTTGGAAACAGCCTTTGTGTTGGACCCACTTGGAGCATTTCCACAATGGCAGAAGCTCCATCTGCTTTTGCCCACAGAGACCTGTCTGAATGGACAGTACAGACTCACAACAAACATCTGAAATAAAGCTGGGTCTTCCTAGAAACATCTGAACTAACATTTCACTGCTGATCTACAAGAAAAGGGAAAGCAGACAAATTTGAAGCATATTTTGTACTTATGCTTAAGCAATTCCTGGTTGGAGCTTAAAAAGCTGGTTTTGATCAATGAAGTTCTCTGTTTCTCTGTGCTACGTTAAGGAATGCCTCCCCTTTCTTTGATGAGATGGCCTGAGCCTTGCCCCCAGCAGAGCCAATCTTTCCAAAGCTTTCCTTATTAAAATGTTTCATCTGTTTGGAGGGGTTCTCTGTACAGTAACCCACTGTTGTGGATTGCAAGCAGTGAGCAGCAGGTTTGAGCTTCACCAGTGTGACTAAGAAAGGAATCCAGCCTGAGTGCCATAAACGCCATAAGCCAAATCTTAGTCACATGGAATTCAATGGCACACTTCCTACTGATTTTGTGGAACTCAAAACTCACTTTCTAATCACAGACATTTATCTGTTAAAAAACACAGAAAGAATCTGACATTAGACTTCCTTAATATATGTACTAATGTAAAGTTTTTTGCTACATTTTCACAAGAACCTAATGTTGAAACTTTTCTTCCAAAATTAAAATTTCCTTTGGTTCTTATACAGTATTTTACCTTCCCACTCTCTTGGTATTTTACAAGCAGATCTTAGCATCATAAAACAATACACCACATATAAATACACACCACATCAGATATAGCAGACTTCTCTCAAAGAAAGAGAATTCAGAAATTCAGTGGCCAGTTGAGTAGTTTTTCCTCTAAATAGCAACGTCAGTCTCCCAATAAATGTAAAGAAGCATTTTAGGTCCTCATGTATTACTGGAACATTATTTCTTAACTCTTCAGAGAAAACACAAATACTTAACAAGCTTTTAAAAAAAAAAAAAAAAAAAAAAAACAGACCCAAATGCCCCTGAAATCAAAATGACCAAAACAAGAAACTCAATCAGGAAATTAAGTAAGTTCCTAAATTTCTGCACATGGCTGGACTTGCCTCAAGAGGCCTTACATGCATCTGCAAAATATAAATGAAAGTTAGTTAGATAATCTTGTAACCATAACTGTAAATTTCATTGCATATTTTGAATACCTATTTGCTTCCAAAATATGCTAATATTTAATTTAACTGTTTCATTTATGTGTTTCTTTTTCCAGAAGTAAACAAAATTCCTTGATTTTGATTATTGGCCCTGAAAACTGGGGTAATGTATTTCAAAGTCAGTCAAGCTGTGTCTGTCTTGTGGAGAGACAACTAACATCAACTGTACACTACAAACAAACCAACTGACTGCTACTGGGTTTATAATTTCTCATATTTTAACACACTGAAGGCAAAACACTTCAGGTGGAATATTAAAAAAGCAAAAGTCAACTTGTCCCAATCAGATGTACTGCATGATTTAATTTTGGTACTAGTCAGTGGTAACTGAAGTGCAGAAGTGTTAAGTAAATTTTTAATTATGCAGGCAAACTGGGAAAAGATGACCAGAAAAGACTAAAACACAAATCAAGCTAATGATGTACAAAATTAAGATAAAGCACACACATGCCATATGAAACACCCAAGTGGCCAGATTCCTGTAAGAAGCAGTGCAGGTTTCAAGGAGCATTGTCATTAGATGAGTCCTTACTCTGCACTTGCACCTTCCACAACCCTTTGATGCACCAGAAGGTGTTGGGAGCAGCTGTGGTTTTGCTAATCCAAAACCCACACAATCATCAGAGTTAAATGAGACCAGACTAACATGACAAGGAGTTAACCCTTTAAATAAGATGTTTTAGGGCTCCTCCTCAAGGGGTTTCTTGATTGCTATAAAAACAATGTTCTAAATTCAGCTTCCATTGCTAGAATAAAAACAAATGCTGCTTCAGTTACCAAATGTAACTATTTCAGTATCAATGTAAAAATAGGCTTCAAAATAACACTTTTCCAGAGGTTATGGCTCACAGATTCCAGGCAATCCATCATCAAAACCTTTCTAAAGCAGGAGCCAAATTTAACTTCAGCACCTGATAGGATAGTATTAAACAGACAGACTGGCACTAAAGGATTCTTACATAGGAGCTTACACAAAGCCCTCAAAAACATGTGTTATCATAAAACATACTTAGGCAGCTCATGTGACCTCAGCAAGCAAGCATGGGTGAGTTCACCTCATATGGCACTAAAATCAATGCTGCAGATTTACTGCTTCCTTCTCCCAAAGTAATGATGAAAGCCATTCTTCTTCCATTTTACCTCCTCCACTGAGCTCTTCAGGCTGTTGTGTTCTGCTAAAGACATAAAACTTCATAAAACTTGGCCATTTATTTGCACTAAAATATAGAAACTGATCCATCTTCTGCAGCTGCTAGGTTGTTCAAACCCCAATTTAGATTGTATCTGCCTCATCAGATTTCCCCTTTGGTGATACCTGAGTAATTAGTTTTATTTTCTCCACACAAGCCTGTTTTTAACATCTTTTTCCTAATTGAACTGCCACAAGTATTTCAAATGGAGGAAAAGTCAAGCTAGAAACTTGTTTTGGGGCAAGGGAACTGCTTTTAATTTCAACTTTTAAAAATGCATTACATATATTATATATGGGTCATCCAAACGAGCAAGACTTTAAAATTCAGAGGAAAGTAACCGTGATTAACAGATGGTTTTACAAGAGCAGTGGTGAATAAAACCTAGCCACTAGGCAAATCCTAACAAGCCAAATTGACCAATGTAAAGGAAAGAGGTGATGGCATCCAGCTGCTAAATAAGCACCACTTTAAAAAAGTTTTTTTCAAAAACAATCTTTGGAATTTATTGCCAGATTTTATTTGCATATTTTCCACTGAATTTTATGATAATGTCCATCAAGAGATGAAAGTTGCCATGTTGTGTTACTGTTCCTCTTATCCAAGTATTTTGGACACTGATCACAGCATTATGAGGAATGATATCCAAAACTCCAAGTCACAGGGGCATGAAGAGGTTATTAAAGGCCATTCTGCCACAGGAGAGTGAAAAGGCTTCAAAGAAGCACAACTGGATGTCACTGCTTGTCAATGCTCAAAAAAGTCAGTTTGGCCATATAATTTTCTTCACTGCCTATCCATACCACTAGCTCATTTTCCTCCTGCTCTGTACAAAGTCTAAAAACACACACATAACCATGTGCGTGTTTTTAGACTTTGTACGGAGCAGGAGGAGAATCTCTAAAACATTTCAGTTTGCATGTTCCTCATCTACTTGATTTTAGGTGGCTCTCAGTAGGGGAATAAGTGGAATAGGCCTGATCTGACAGCGCTGTCAGAAGAACTGAGGCTGCACAGCCCCAGGCTCCCAGGTGCTACCAGCAGCAAGGCTGAAAATGTGCTCTCAGTTGAGAACACACAGCCCCTGCTCAGCTGAACAGGAAGGGGTCTCCTAGTCAGAACATGTCTGTTTTGTATGCATACAAGTGTTCTCATTATGCATGTGTGTGTATATTGATGCCCACATATTTATTTATTATATGTCCACACACAAAGGCAACATAGATGCCTTCAGCTGCTGGGCTCAGAGTCTGCCCAGCAGCCACTCCTGGATCCCAGAGCTCCCAGCTGCTGGCACCTGGACAAACAAGCCCACTCCAGCTGCTGGCACAGACTGTTACACATATATCCAAATATCTCCAAAAAGTGCTCATTGACTCATCTTGATGGGTTTCAGATCTGGACTCTGGGACTGTGACTCTCCTCAGACAGCCCTGGAAAGGACTCCAGACCTGGTGTCCCTTCAATTGTATCTTCAGTTAGCTTTTTGCCTGTCATTGTGTCCCTGTGCTCCTCTGGGCCTGCTAAGGTGGGACTTTGGGGGGCTGATGGCTCCAGTGGTGGCCTGGCAGGAGTCCAGGGCAGGGTACCAGTTGGGATCCTCTGTCTGCCTTTGCCTGTGCTCACAAAATGTAGCAGATTGTCCCATACTAGAGCGACCTGGCAATTGAAATGCCCTGCCCCACCTCCAGATTTCTTTTCCTTTTCAATTAATTTATTTTTGTGTAATTGGTGAACATCTGCTCTTCCTGCTGAGCATTTGGTATAATTTAGAGGAAGAATGAAAGGCATCTGTATTGGAAGCACAAACAGAGGCACTTCATTTCAGACAAAACGATCCTCACAGAGAGCATGAAAATAAACTCCAAACAAATGCAAAGGTGAATTTTCCAAATGGCAATCCCCCTCGCTTTAGGAGATGCATCGAGCGTTTGTGTGTGATTTTTAAAAACTTTTATTTTACTATCAGGCAAAGAACTCCCTAAACCTCATTCAGCATTCACCCTAATTGTGGGTACCTTCAGGCTGGTCCCACCCAGAGCTCCCAAGCTGGCTTTGCCACACAGGATGCTTTCAGCTGGTCCCTTGGGAGTAGAGGAGGAGTGGTGGCCAGCACAGCAGACAGGCTGCCCTGGCCCACGCAGGCAGAGCTGGGCTGGCTGACCACGGCCCTGCCAAGAGGTATTTTAGCTTTCTGACCAAGCACTGCAGGCAGCACTGCACTTGTGGGAAGTTGCTAAGTATTTCAACCAATTCTTTCCAAGCATGGGGAAAATTACTGCTGCTTATGTAATCTGTCTTTTGCCAAATGGGAATCTGGGAGCTCAGCTGAGCTGACGTCAGCATTTAAGTTAAGGAGCCAAAATATTTTTCACTCTGATGCTCTTTTGGTTTGCACCATTGACTACAGATTCTGCTAAAAAGTTACATCACAGTCCTAAATGTCACCTACAGCATTAGGATCAAGCAAGGTGTTTTGTTTGAGGTACAGTTTGGAAGGCAAATTTTGGGAATACAGGGACATCAGGTTGTACATAACAAAAGCAGCAGCACCAGCATTGAAGTGTGTAAGCTCCACAGGGCCCAAGGTACTGTGTGGCACTTGGTTATCCCATGTGACAGTGGCTCCCAGACACACCCCAAATGTCTTCAGACAACCTTCCCACCTTGTTTCTTAAACTGGAAACTTATTTAACCTCTTAATTGTCAGCACATAATTGCATTGATTTACGCTCACAGTCTGTTTGTAACATATCCCTCGAAGAAGCTGAGTTCACAGTTTTTATACCACTTAATATAAACATGTGTCATGGAAAGAAGATGTATATGCCAAGAGAAGAAAACAGAGACAACCAAAACAGCATACTGATTGATTGAAAGCCTGTTTCATAATTTGTCAGGAAATGGCAGCAATGAGTATCAATTTCAAAATAATAAGCATAAAATAAATACAGAAAACCAACTGAAGGAAGTCTGTTATGGAAGTCTTTTACAGCAGTAATAAACCCCAAATCCTGGAAAACTTTAAATGGTTCAAGACCATATGTTCTCATCAGGTATAAAAGCTGGCTTATAAATTGCATATGAATTAAGAACAAAACAATGGTAATACTCTTCAGATTACATCTGTGATGAGAAATGGCTCATCCAAAAGGAGGATGCCAACCCACCTGCCACTCCTGTAACTTGCATTTGGGTCAATTCTTACTCTCAGTCAAGTTTCTGCTAGCTTGAATGAGAGTTGATCATATTGATGCTCAGAAAACCAATGTCTCAAGTTTAGAAACTTAACTCTTGTATATGTACACAGGAAAAACAGTCTCTTCATCTCATGGAACCTTAAAAGAAAACAAGCCATGAGGGCATTCTGGTACAGACAGGTGTGACAGAAATCACGAGCTCCCTCTTCTGTAAATACCTTTGGTTGGCAAAGCATTTCTTTGCCCTTATAGCTACTAAGGGATGACTTCAGCAAGGTTAAGGAAACAGCTGAAAGCAGCAATACTGTTTTTAACTGTTTTTAATTCAAAAGCCCCTAAACATAGTCCAACAAAAAGCAAATTCAACTAAACAGACAGGTGGGTGTTTTGTGTATGCCTCTTCCTTAATTAAATTTCAGATGCCTTGTGGAAAGGATATGGAAGTGGTGCCACTCCCAAACCACCTCTGACTGTGTCACTGCTGTAACTGAAGGGGTTGAATTTTTGTCATTCTCAAACCCAGCATCCTGCGATAGCAGAAAATGCTTTTACAATTTTCTTAATGCATTGCTAATAAACTTGATGAACAGATCTACCACTCTCTCATGACTCAGCATCAGTCAAGTTTGTTTTGGTAGCTATGGGCTTCTTCCCTTTCACTATTTCCTCCAAAGCTGATCCATATTTTCAGCTTTTTTAAAAAACAAACAAAAAAACCCTAAAGAAAACCCCCACAAAAGCAAACAAATAAACCGAAAAGGCAAGGCCAAAGAGATGCAAAGACAAGCCAGGTTTGCTTTGCTTGATCTAGCTAACCACAACAGAGCAACATGAAAATTCTGTCTTTCTTCAATACTATACTCCAGCTGAATGCCATTTGTAGGGGTAAGAGCAGGAGAGCCTTGTGACACTTGCAGCCCCTCAGTGCAGTTTTCTGTGTGATAAACAGCCCCATGGCAGCCAGTAAAGCTGATTCTCAGAGAGCCAACGACAGGTGTCATCAAAGTAACAGGAACGCGCAGCAGGGAAAAACCGCGGCTCAACGCCAGGGTCAGTGCCTCGGGCTTGACTCATTTCTGGTTATGCCAACACACTTCAGATTGTCACATTTACTTTGAAAACCCTACAGACTCCCTAAAATTATTTCTGTAATAGCAATAAGCTGGAGTGCAGCGAGATTTGATTCCAATCAGTGTGATGACAATCTCACTAAAAAAAGAGAAAACATGAGGAAAACAAAGGAGAGATGGTTGATCTTGGCTATGGCTGCCACTGCTGTTGCTTTGCTGCACTTTATTTTAAGTAAAGCTGCATTTTTAAACACTGACAGAGCTCAGTAAAATTTAGTAGCTATAACTTACAGTTAATCTTGGTTAGATTCTCCATCACCTGAAGTCCTTAAATCAGTTTTGGGTACCTCCCCAGAAGATAAGCTGTAGCTCAGCCAAGTTTATTGAGCTGTATAAAAATCTACTAGATTAGGCTCTCTGGTTGGTGTTTTTGTAAGATTGCAACCATGACATAATGTCTCTAACCTTAAGTATTCACTAGGCTATAGAATCCAAAATTCAAAGGCTGTAAGTGGGATCTGTTGACTCTAGTGCATCAAAGGCGGGCATGTAAAACATCACATGACAAAAAAGAAAAAACAGTGCAGTAACTCCAATTGGCAACTTTGGTGAAGTATGGAAAATTACTGCACACACTATTATGCTGCAAATACAGTGCTGAAAATAAAATTCACATCTTATAACGAGACAAACAACTACAGAACATATCTGTCTTACCAGTGCCATGGCAACTGTAAAATAAAACACACACACTGACCTGAAATAGTAGCAACTTCTTCCCGTTAAGAATATTGCTTATAAGGGAACAAGCAAGAGCTGACTGACCACATATCCATAAAAGCTGGGAATGTTTTCTGTTTCCAGAAAGTGTTTCAATGCCTTTATTATTTTTACCAAACTAAAAAGAAACCAAAACAACCAACCAAAGAAAAAATTAAGAAAGAAAGAAAGAAAAAAAAAAAAAGATAAAGTGGGTTTGTCCCTGATTTTACAGTCCCCAAGTACATGAAGCTAACAAACTGAACATATGCACACTTCAGGGACTTTCCATAATCCAAACCATCCAGTTTCCACTTGCCTCAGAATGTGCTGATAAAAACAAACTCCCTTAACCAGACCCTGATCCCACAGGCTGACCTAACCCTTACACACAAGCATCCCACTCTTTTGTCTCACCAAAGAGACAATGACCTGCTCACACAAGTAGGCTGACAAAGTAAAAAAGGAACAGCTGCATCTGCCCAGCCAGGGATTAACTGGCATTTCAGACCTGTCTGTCCACTGAACAGCTTTCACATTACTAAGATTCACCACTTTATTGCCATTCACTCTAGTGAATTTTTAAGAAATGCTATACACAATTGGATAGACCTGTAAGAAAGGTTCTACCAGGTTGATTGGAGACTCCTTCCTAAAGAAAATCTTGCACAGGATGTTTCACAACTATATATCAGATATTGTCCCTTATCACTGCTAGCAAATTTCAAAAGAGAGAAGTCCTGAAAACAGCGAACTCCTAAAAATCTGGTAAAAAATCAATGCAGAGAAAAGAGACTATAATCAGAGCGTGTCAGGAAAAAGCCCCCAAATGTGAACTGTGCCATTGTCTGTTTTATTTGATGGTACAGCATCAAAACAGCCTCTGAGTTGATGTAGCAGACAATGGCTATTGCCCAGTGTAGTATTCAATAAGGAGAACAGTGTGGAGTTGGATGTATCCAAGCAGAAGAGGATACCCATCTAGTCATTATCCTATTTTCAAGCCACAAAGAGTTTGCATTTGCTCGTTTAACCATAATATATTTTTTTCTATTAGCAAATGACTATGTAAGTATGTTCACAAGTTCTCCACATCTGAGCAAAAATTCAAAGTAGAACCTCCTGCCTAGAATCAAGTATCAATTACCACCTCCTACAATAAATCTAACTGTAACAGAAATAATCTTACACACTGCACTGGACATTTAAATATTGTCTAGCAAGCAAAAATAAGCGTTAAACATATCCTCACATATACCCCTTCATGTCTTTACTCTGACTAACACAAAAGTCTGATTTACAAGTACTCCATAAATTTGTGAAAAGTAACATGGAAACTGTTCTGCAGCTCAGTGACCTGTTGGCACCAACTCAACACAAGTGCTGCTCACACTGTCCTTCCCAGCAACACAGGCCTGTGAGCCGCCAAATAGGCAGGGAAAACAACAAAACAACAGGCATGATTTTGCATTTAATAACCAGAAACAGTTTGGACTATGCTATAAACTTTGCTATTCTCTACCCTGTTCACTGACTTTCTAAGAGCTCCCATTTAAACACATAGAATAACTTCTCATGAACTACTTAATCCAGTTCCCCAACCTGAAAGTCCTAACAGCTGCTGCTGTTTGAAGCATCCAGAATATTACTTGAATATACTTTGTAAAAATGGCATTTGCTAGTAAAAGCAAAGCTTTTAAAGCTTAGGGGAAATAGCCTTGGGGTTTTCCCCTTCTGAGAGCCTAAAGTTTTATGAGTGAACCTAAAGGACTGCCAGACTTCTAAAGTGACAACACATTACAAAAAAATTTCCTATGTGTTTTGCAAATTTGAAGTCAGCCACATTTCACTACTGACATAAGGGTTTTTAATATCAGCTCTAATGAAATATAATTCTCCAATGACATAACTGTGAAGTACAGCATTTTCATTTCACTAGCTGGCAGAGAGGTTTTGGCCTTATTATTATTATTATTTCTTATGTAGAGCCAAAAGTGTTCTAGGCCCTGCACAGACATGCCTAAAGACAAAACCTTTTCCTTGTATCTGCTGTAAACACAGAGACTGCAGCATATTCAGCTTTACAGAACAGGTCATGCATTTTCACACCACTGGTATGGCCAAGTCATATGGCATGACACAGAAATAAGACAAAAATGTAAGAAATAGTTTGCTTTCATCTTCTTTACAGTTTCACTAAATCTCTTTGGGTAGGACTGGATAGTTTATGGTTTGGGAGAATGTCACTGTTAATTGGAAAAAATCCTACAGTCAATGAAGAAATTCCAGCCATCATCATAAAGGAGGGGGGGCACAAGCTGAGGGTTAAAATGATTGTCTTATTTTTAAATCTGGTTCTTCCTGAGGTCTTCCTGGATGTGAAAGATGTTTATTTTAGAACTGATACGTGCACAGCTCACAACAGTTTAACCACATACCAATAAAAATTAAAAAGCTCCTGTTTGCAAATGACTGAACTGAGAAGAGCTCTGCCCTTCCTAGACCCTGAACACCCAAGAAACAGGGATGACAGAAAAAGCTACGCTTATCCCATCAGGGCCTACACCCCCTGATGAATGAGATGAAATTCAAGCAAGTCAGAAAGAGAGACTTGTCTACTCCAAAGTCCCTGAGTAGCTGGTAGGAGCGTCTGACATGGCCACTTTGTTCTGGATTTGTTGTGGGAACAAGCAACAACAATAACAATGCTGTACTCACCCCTTCACCTACAGATCCTCCTCAATGCTCATCTCTTCAGGTCCCCATGGTGTTACCTGGGACAGAAATTGCCTCAGTTTGGCTGGTGCCTGCATGCTGTGCTTTGGGATGGAGCAGTGACCCTGGTATCACCAAGTGACCCTCCAGTGACACCTCCACACACAGATCCAGCTCCAGCTTCAGAAAAAATTTGAAAGGGGTATCTCATGGCATAGTTCACAGTAACAAATCTAGGCCTGACCTGCTAAAACACACACAGAAGGGATAAGCCATACTGACAGGCACAAAGGGGACACCTCTGCTGTGGCAACATCTCCTAGTGGCTGTCATGAGTGGAAGGTGACAGGACACAGTCTCTGCCACAGGGCTGATGCACACTCAGCTTGAAAAAGAATAAGACATCAGTACATTAAATTGAAAGGTGGAGAGAAAAGCCTCCAAAAACAAAAGGCAGATGGCTGGTGAAAGTTAACAATAAGGTTCATTTGTGGGGTTCCTTTGCCAGCTTCTCGTAGAAGTCTTGAGATAACACCTTGTTGGATTCATAAAACACAAATGAACTAGATCAGCAAATTCCCCTTTGGATTGGACTCTAATCAGGGTATCTTGGTATCCTTGCCCTCCTGTTGCATCTTTCTGAAATCCCAAAGCACATTTCAATGGGGGTTTGCAGACCCTGAACTGCAGCCTGAACATGGTTTGAACTCTCAGTGAACCACTGACAGCTGCACATAACTTCCATTTGGGGCTACAGTAGAAGCTGAAAAAAAAAATCATGTTTGATTTTTCTACTTTGGGGGGCAAGTGAGGAGAACAGTCCACATAATGCATTATGGTGCAGCTTGCAGTGGTGGTGGCTGTCTCTTTTGGTGCCTCAGCTCATTTCTGCAAAGACAGCTATGCAGGATGAAGTAAGTGTTATCCTTCAGCTTCTCTAGACTGCTGACAAACATTACACTGGTCTCCAACACTGATGGAACACAGAAGAGAAAACACAGAGCATGACTTCCCAAAAACGGGCAAAACTTTGATCCTCTCTGGAGGACACTCTGGGAAGAGGCAGAGGATAAATGGGGTCAGAACAGCCTTTCCCAGCTCCATGCAACCAAGCACAAATCAACAGCAACAGAGGTGTTACCTCTGAGGGGCTGTGTGAAGCTTGCAGCAGACAGCAGCACAGCAGGGAAAAACTGCAATGCACATCTGCTCTGCACAGCCAGGAGATCACAGGCAGGACTAACACGCTTGCTGGAAGCTTGGCCTCAGAAGGGAGAGAATCAACACCATGGAAGGGTGGCAGGGTTTGTCCCACTGTAAATGCTGGCATTTATAATGGAGAACAAAGTGTCACTGGATGCCTGTTGCAGACACGGTTTGCTTTTCACAATGTCATGTAACCGTGCTTTGTACTAAGATTTCATACAGTGGTAGTTCTTTCATTTAAGTAATTACATTTTCTGTCTGTAGGAAATGGTCTCCTTTGACCATACCAAATAAGCTATTGTCCCACCAATCATATTGCCATAATCAGCTACCAACATTTGTTTTAAGGCACTGCCATTTCTTAAGAGCTCTTACCTCTTTATTAAAGGACAATGCAAGTCTAAAACCAACAGAATACTCTTCCCCAAAAACAACATCCCTTTCCTCAAGCACTGAAGCAATAAATGGCATAGGAAGAAGAAAAAAATAATAAAATAGTTACAAAAACTATCTAAAACCTCTATGAACTCAAAAAATGCTTCTTTTCACACAGTTCTAGAATCCTAATATATAAAGTTATACTAAAGCAGTATTAAATCCTCTACATCTTCCACCCACACAAACAAAGCAGTCCCCTCCTACCCCTCCACAGCTTCCAGCCTCAAATATCCTGGCGTAAAATGATCAGACAAAATAGGTGACTTATGTTTTTATTGGTTCCTCCAGACTATGACGACATTTCCTAAAACACTGAGCCAGGAAACTATTAATGTCTCTGAAAAAGTGGAAAGGGTCAGGCTATTTTAAAGGATGTGTTTGCTAGGAGGCTTTTGTTATAGATGTATAGGCCACTTAATATTTGATTAATAATAACAAAAGTATTTCACATTCCTGTAACATTTCTAGCTCAAAGCTATATTGTGAACATATTTGTAACACAACATAACAAATATGTTCTTGTTTTTCTTGTGTTATGAATGCATTACCCCTTTTCACCTTTCTGAGAAATAAAATAAGCAGGTTAATAAGCTTGCCTAAGATTTTGCAAAGTATTATATCCGTTCCAAGATCAGAATTACCCACAGATCTGTATGTGCTCCTAATCTCAGGCTTTTATTGGAGAGAGAAATGAAAATGGTCACAGCTTATCACGATTATGATAATGAAAGACCTGGAAGATTTTCTAGATTTATCTCAGCTGTGTTGGCCTGCATTTGGCAGCACAAGGCAGGTCAGGCACTTGCAGGTGGGGTCAGGGATCCCTTTAAAAAGCTCTGTGTGTGTTATATATGAGCACTAAACCAGAGATACCAGTACTCTAACAGGAGCATAGCACAATGCAGGACAGAGAGATCCCACAGAGACTCCTCAAAGCTTTCTAGTTTTCTAGCACGTACTACATGAACATAACTCTTCATCTTGGCTGCTTTGTCAGTAGGTCTGGGAAATATCAAGGGAGACTTGCACAAAAGCCTCTGAAGTGAAGCTGCTCCAAAGACATCACCACTTCTTTTGTGGCCACACAATCTCACCCACAAACCCAGTTCTGATCCTGGCTGCACAAGAGTATGTGTGAAGGTCAGCTCCCTAATGCAGGAGTGCAAAGCAGATAGCACCACGTGTTTCACACAGGAGAGCATTGAGGCATCCTAAAAGAAGTACAAATCACTCTGTTTTTACTGAACTAAGGAACTTCACTCTTCTGTCACGTCTCAAACAATCACAGGGGATGAGATGACAAACGCTGCAGGTAAAAATCCCACTATTTCACAGTGCCACCTCCTGGGCAAGCAAGACTGGTAAAACACCCTCATGTGTCCCTTCTCTACTGCAGCATCCAACGTTTTAGTGTCACCTCCCAAGCTCTGGCAGGCCAGGCATTACCTCTGTTCTCAGAAGGCAGGCCATGAACACATGGAAAGAAGAGCAGATTGTTTAAAGCTCTCCCCATGAAACGTGAACTGCAGCAATCCCACTCCTGAGTGAGGCTGTATCTGCATAGGCAAGCATCACGCAAACCCACAGGATTAAATTCACTGTGGGTTGCTGGCTAATCACAAATTAGCAATCAGGGCTTCCTTTCAACATCCAAACAGGAAATGGGAGTGGGGGAAGTGAAAGCTCAATAATTTCTTGCATGTTAACAGACTACATGAGCCACTCCAATAAAAAAAACTTTGCTAAGTGAATTAAACCTAGCTCACAGCCTGTCTCAAAATGGCAAGCATTTATCTTTAAAACCAAGCTGTGCATTTTGGAAAGACAACGGATACAGACATTTAAATCAGCAAAATTGAATTTCCAGGATAAGAGGACATCAAGCAGTGATCTGGAGGATCCTAGTTTATTGTAATCACTAGTGTTGAGACTATAACCCCCAAACCCAAGGTGGTAATTCTGGCATTCCTCTTGAAATTTAGTGAGAAAACAGGATTAGAAGGGAAACATTTTACTTATCACAGACTGTTAAGTCCATAATGGCCTCTGACAAAGGAGCAAGAAAATCAGCCCTAATGTTAGCTCAATTTCTTTCTGCTATCTTTTAGGAGTACTGTACTCTTTGGCTGTGCACACCCCTTAAGTTTTACTTGGCCACAAACAGTTAAGTGTCAGGAAAGCTGGGAAATAAAGTCCCTGTAAGACACTGAAAACCCTAAAATGCCCAAAGGAGCACAGGACTTTGAGGCCTCCATGTCAAGCACAGCAAGGAACATCTCTCCATCTTTCAGTTAAGAGATCAGAGCCCCTGGCAACTGGGAAAAGCCTGGCCCATAACACACTCCTAATTTGGTACTATCTTCGCAGCAGGAGGAGGAAAAACAATTTTGTGCAACTGTTAAGCAATTCTCAAGAGTTCAAGGCAGATAAAAGGCCAGTTTCTTGGTTGCCTGAAGATATTAAGACAGATTAGGGACAAAAGTAAGATGACTTAAATGGGTGGATGTAGACTGAAGTTTTGAGGGAACAAAACTGCAAGGTAGCATTCCTTGTTTTTTATGGAGGTACCCAATGAAAAAGAAAAATCTCTTGGAAGAACTCTGCAATACAGACAGAGATTATTTCAGTGGGCTGTATGAAGAACAGAACAGAAGCAAAGGAATTTGGAAAAGAAACCCTGCTGTCAATATAACCCCTACACAATCTCATTATCTCCCAGAGATGCAAGCAAGAACAGACATACAGCATAGATAGTTACCATGGCCCACAATAAACTGGCTACAATAAATAAGGAGCTAAAACTGCGTGGGTGCATCCTCTGCATTATGGAGCGTGAAAGTAACTTTTTCCCCTACTTTCAGCAGTGCAGACATGGGCACTCCCAGTTCTAAGGCAGCATTTACCATGAAGTGCTGCCAGCCATGAGCTGCCTCAATGTACTTGTTACACTGTGCACATAGCTGGAAATGCAGACCATGCTGTGGACTCTTACATTGTTCTGAGCAATAAAAAAGGGGGAAAAGTCTATTGTACATGAACATCTGAATTTCTATCCTGGATCCTTCAGACTGCTTTCACAGTCAGCGTTCCCTGTTTCCAAGGTGACAGGAGGCAGAGCAGATACTTAATCAGCCTTGGTTTTAGACCATCCATTTGCAAAAACTCTCCAGAAGAGTTTTGAAAGATGAAAAGCAAGGAGTCTGTAAGGCTGCTGGGTTTGATGTTGGAGTTTTTGTTTTGTAAGACACAAACAGTGGTAGGTATTACATCTGTCACTGGCAACACCAATAACTTCTTCTACAGCACTCATATTGTGACCTGGCACTCCAATACTCCTGTATCACCTGTGTCCAAGAATTTATTTCTGTCGTTTATTTATTTATTTATTTATTACACTTCTTTTTTAGGATGTTTGCATGCAGGGCAGCAATGCCACTTCCTACTACGTGATAAAGACCATGAGGACTTTGCAGGACTGCCACCTGCGCCATTGCCAACATGACGGCATCTGCCAGAACATTCAGGTTTCCAGCCTGTGATGCTCCAGCAGGTTAGCTCATCTTCACTTAACTTCTACAGTACCAAATGGTTTTCCTTAAGCCAGAGACTTCCAATTTTCCTTCTCTCTACTTCCAGTGAGAGAGGTAAGAGTTTCCAGACAAGGTTTCTTTGGTAAGGAGTGCTGATGAACTCATACCTGTTTAACAGCTGTCACTCTATCAACAATCCACTCTCAAAAATGGAGGAGGAATGTGCTTGAAAATGTGAGAGACAAATTATAATCTGTGTGCTCCTTGCTCTACATTCATATAAAATCCAAGGCTCACATGTGCCATTCACTTGGGTGTCTAAGGAAGGTTTAAGCTGTGACCAGTTTCTCTGGATCAGACACCAGGTAGCTGTTAAATAATATTAAGAATGATTTCACCATGAGATGCTTGTACTGGATCTCACCCAAAACCTTTATATATTACATATACTACTGTTTTGCTGCAAATGTGGTCTCAAAGCAAAGTAAGAACTTTGATGAATATATGCATGAGATCATCCAGAGGAGGAGACTGCATGTTTACAGAGGTGTGGAAACACTTGACAAAATAGATTATCCTTTTCAGTCTGTATTCCAAAAAAAAGGTTTTCTTGGACAATGAACTCAGGAGTTTCCTGAGTTTTGTTCATGGAGGACAACCTAATGGGTGGGACATCCAGCTAGGTGCTGCATGACCAAAAAAGTTAAAAATGAAAAATAATCAGCAGGACAGTGCAGAAAAGCCACAATTTGAAAATTTTCCTGAGGGTCACATACTTAGCATCTTTAAGGTTAGTCTCTGGGAATCCCTGACTCAGATGTTGAATTCTTGTGAGGAATATGATTGATCCTTGTGTGGAGTCTTCCTCCTCAAGGACATGTTTCCAAAGATTTTCTTTTTTTGTGATGACTACTGGGCTCTGTGTTACACAAACAGAAGAATGACAAGGCAAGAGCAGACATGCTAACATTTCAATTTATATGGTAGCTGTAAATGCTTGTATAAGCTCAAAACAAATGGTAGTCTTACTGAGGAGGTCTCCAGCCCTAGAAGCAGCTCATATATTTAGGTGGTGGTGGAAGGGAAGGGGCTCTTACTGCTTAAATGTTCAGCAGACTTTTAAAGTTTATTTTCAGTGTCTAAAGGCTTTGGAAGGTAATGATAATTTGTCATATTCTTTAGAATACCACTGTCATTGTGGTCTTGTTATTTGCATGATTTTGTTCCTCTGTACCACAAACATACAAAAATTGGAAATATTTCTGCAATTGAGAGATTGCCTACAGAGGGAAGAGGAACAGCTGTGGAGATGACTGCTATAAAGATTATCAGCCTCCATTTACACCCCTTCAAGTGCAAGTCACAACTGTAAACTGTATCTAAGATTTGAGCACACAACTGTCCCAGTTAATAGTTTACTCATGGAAAAAGATAAAGAAGGCTTTTGGTTTGCTGGTGCTCTCCCACATTTAAACTTTCTGTGCACATTTTCAAAGGCCTCTCATTCCCAGCTGCACACAGATTTACAAAATAAGAGATGTTAGAAACTTGTTCTCCAGTCTGCAGGGATGGCTGAAGCTTACTTAACTTCTGGTAAATTAATGGAGAACATCTACCTTACTCCTTTGGTACAAGCAGGTGTAATGGAGAATTCCCTTCTACCAAAAGAAACTACCTGAGGAACAAACTAGGAGTCTTTCTCAGCACACTTTCTGACTTTTAATTTAGATGTTATGAGGGGAAAAGCCACCAGTGAAATGGAGAAGCAAACAGATAAAAATCTCTGGAATGTCCTCTCTGCTCAGAGCTCAGGAAAACTCAGTTATGCAGGGAGACCTGGCGTGAGCCCCACGCTCCCCCAAGACACAAGGGACTCCTTGGGGGTGTGAGAGCTGCAGTCCCAACCAAAAACCTTCTTTTGTCTCTATGAATCTGGCAGACCTGTCAATGAACTTCTCAACCTCTGGGCAGGGAGAGCACGTGTTGGGTCACGCACTCGTGTCACGCTGGATCACGGGTGCTGCCTGTGGCTGCAGGACTGTGTGACAACAAGAAAAGTGCTCTGGCATGGCTGGAGCAGCCTGCTCAAAGGCCTCCTGTCAGCAGCAGGCACGACTGACTGGCAGAGATCTGCCTTAACTAACTCAACTCCATTTTTCACCTCATCCCACAGGACAGGTGTGGCTGGTTGGGAAATCGAGGCTCACAGCCTGCCTCCATACAGGGAGGAGGAAGCCCAGCTGCCTCTGTTGCAAACTGGGCACGGTCCAGGTTAAGCTGTGGGGTAACGTGAGGTCAAAGCCTGGTGTGATGATGGTCTGATGCTCACTGCAGGCACTGTGCCAGGAATGGTCAGTGAGTCACACAGCTCTCAGGAAGGTGCCTGGGCCATGTGAAATAGAGACTCAAGAAACACCACTGAAGATCAGACAGTGAGGACATTCTGCAAAGTCACACAGCTGCTGTGGAAGCAAAGGCTATGCCAGGCAGCAGGTTTTCTAGGAGACAGCCAGCCAAGGAGGCTGCATCTGACCCGTGGTCTGTTTAAGAAATACAGCTTCACTGTCTTTGCTGTTTTATCTCATTCTGATCATGGGTTAAGCAAGGCACTCAGTCTATTGTTCTTGACACGTGATAAGTAACTAGCTACATGTAAACAAAGCAATTAAGCTCCATAAGGAACTGTTTGCCCTTCAAAGCCCAACTAAACATTGCATTTTGTTTTGGGAATCCAAATATGGTAAATTACTGACAGTTAACTATGACCATGGGGTTGTTTCCTGCACAGAAAGTGCTCCTGGAACATGCAGCACATACTGGAAAATCACCTTTCCTTCTTTTTACCCTGACATTAACCACCTAAAGACCCTGTTGTGCTCACTGCTAGCTGTCTTTTACTGAGTATCACCTTAGCATAACTAATTTATGATAATTTATGATAATTTTAATAACAATTTATGATAAGAATAGAGAGAGAAGCTTCTTAGGCTGGCACAGCTTGTTGTAAACCCCTGATCTTCACCTGTAAAATCACCGGGCTCCATCAGCATCCCTCCAGGAGAACAACTCTCAGTTGTTAACTCCTTAATGTATTTGGTAGTCAGACAATTCAGTAGGGAGCAGCACAGAAATACACACCAACTCATTCTTTTCTTATTAGCTGTACTCCTGTGCACCTAAAACTCCTAATCAACATGGGATTCTTTTTTCTTGCTGAACAGAACAGCAAAAAGAAAGAATCCCATCCCAAATGTCTTAAAGACCAGAAGACTGGATACCTTAAACCCAACACACACATCCAAATAAAAAAACCTTAACTCTCCCACTGCTACAATGTGTGCATGTTCAGCTTTGTAGGCTGAACTTATATATTCATAGAATGTAGCAATGTAGCATAGACAAGCTAAAAAAAGGAACCATCAAAATAAAACTAGAAAAGAAACATTACTAAATCCTTTTGGGGCTTTTAAAAGCAAAAGTAAAAATGCATTCTGGCATAGCACCTATTATAACGCTCACTTTCATATTTCAAATGTGCAGTTTGTTCCTTTACAAAGATTTAACAGGTATCTCCAGTTACACACCTGCACTGCAGCTCTCTGCTGTGTCTGTACTGTGGGACAGAAGTACCTGAGCTGAAGAAGGCACAGGGCTGAGGGAGGAAAACCAGGAGCTGGCTGGAAAAGGACATAGTGGGGTGTGTGCTGAGCCCTGTGTCAGAGAGGTCCCAGCACACCAAGGGGAAGGACACAGCCTGGAAGGTGATGGCAGCTTTCTGTTCACAAAGTTCCTACTGGAAATCTGAGAGTTAAAACCACAGCCATGGTGGATCTTCTTATACCCATTAGTCACGCTCTCCCAACAAACTCTGCTATGTTGTATCTCTGCTTACACTGCCTCAGAAACATCCCAACCTCCTGATGAAGTTACTAGATAAATTGTGAGTTTTGAAATACAGATAGACAAAGGTTAAGAAAACAAACTGTCTTACTATTTACTGTGGTGCTGCAACACGCACGTCTCCACCTCTGATGAAGGGTGAAAAAACATCATTTTGTGCAACAGAATGGCAAGGACAACTGTTGGGAGGCTGAAGTGGCCTATTATGGTGGTGTTATCCAACTGACATATAGCTGTGGGAGAATGGGACACAGGCTGTGCAGGTGCTCCTTCCAGTATATTAACAGAAGCAGCACAACTTACATAAAGCAAAAAAAAAAGGATACCAAAATACCTTAATTTAACTAACTTTTTAAATTCTGAGTACCAAAATGGGAGGCAGGACCAGGATGAAAGCCTTAAATTTCTTCCTGAGATTCAACCACCCTTATCAATACTACTGGCCATCAGATTTTCACAACTTACCTTCTCTATTCCTAGCAAATACTTACAGGCACACCTTCAAAACTACTCATATACAATGGAGGCTCTCTGAGCATCCCATGTAGGAGGCAACAGTGCCAGGAACACACAGAAAAACATTCAACTGTTTCTAAGTCCGAAGTCCATATCAACTTCTGTCCCTCAGGTTTCTACTTCTTGGCTACTGAAGGGAATCCTTCATTCAGCAGACAATAAAGACCTAAAGTTGCTTCTTGAGATATACCTTAGGGTGGGATAAGTTGGGAAGAAGAGATGCAGGCCTAGGGTGGAGCTTCTTTGGAGGCACCTAGGGACCTGGAGAGTTTGGGACTTATCCTATGGAAAGATCGAGTTAACTCAGAAGAGGCAGAAAGCTGTGAAGGGCTGGACTCCAAAGCCAGGGGTGAGGGGAGCTAGACCTGGGACAGACTGTAGGACAGCTGTTGGTTCCTAGTCTCAGTGAACCTGGTGTCTAGGGAAGGATCCAATTCTTCTTACAGACAACACAGAAACAAGACATAAGGTCTGCAGCTTTCTTATAACAGTGTAATTGCAGTATAGGAATTCTGATTGTGAAGGACTTGAAATTGGAAAGAAAAAGGAAAGTTGCTTCTAGATCCATGCAGTGACTAGGTATGCCAAAGCTCAAGCTTTCATCAAATGGGTACAACTACTTTCAGCAGGTGCTACTTGTCCTTTGGACAGTTCAGCATCCATCTTTTCCAATACAACATTTCAGAGGAAAATATTGCAGGAGTGCAGATCAAGATGCACTCTTTAAAATCTACAGAGTAGTACAAGCATTAGGTTTACCCTTATTCCTTACTTAAACATGGTGTTTCTCTGCCTCCGCTAACCTCTGCACCTTATTTTATTCTTGGCTCCATTAACTTGGCTCTTTCTATTCTACCTTCATTCTCTCTGGTTTTCCTCCTCTTCATTACAACAGCCTTTCCTTCTTGCATGCTATTTCTGTACAACAAAAATTTTAACATTAATTAGATTTCACATGTGTAGCACAGTTGCTTTTTACTTCTGTATTCCCCACATTTTTCCTTCCATTAATACCGCCCACAAGCCCTCTAGAACAAGGCCTGCTCAAATTTGAACTGTGTTTAGCAAAGCAGCTCCCAGAAGATCTTGACTGGCCCCTCAGTGTGCCCTGGACAATGGCACTTAGCAACACTGGCTGTTGAATTTCTTACACAGCTAGTCCACCTCAGGATTTGAAATGTAGGCCAACACATTAGTACTGTGCCATCCCCCAGTACAGTACATGAGGCAATTTTCTTCAAGGTCACTTTGCCAACAACTTTTAAAGTGGTTGAAGAACTCTACCTCAGAACCCAGGCAACCAAAAACTCTGCTGTACCAGGGAAAACTGCCATGGCACAGAGCAACCTTCCCTCCCTAAGAAACATAAGGCACAGTGCCTACCCTGCCTCTGCAGGTCAGAGGGCTTGGCAAGCATCTGCGTCCCATTGTGTGGAGCATGGCAGTAACACTTAGAAAGGTCATTCAAACAAGGTATGGGCATCCCATTTCTCATGGCACCATCCTCAAAATATACAACCGCTACCAAACATTACACTATAAATTTCCCACTGAACCCAAAACGCTCCTGACAAATATCCAAAAGAAAAATAATAAAAATATTTATCTCTTTAAACATGCTGACTGGGTAAACAAGATTGTAGCTGGGCTTCTGTCATGTCCTGTTTCCCCATGTGCAGGCTGAAGCAGACATAAATGTTTACAGCAGACACTGGTGGCCCATGGGCTGCCCTTCCCATCCCTCTGCCTGGCAGGAGCAGAGCAAGGCCTGAACACAAGGATGGGTGCTTGCTGATGCAGAAGGTGATGACCCTTGAGCACTGTGCAGATGCTGACCTTCTCAGCCAGCTGCAATAAATAATTTCCACACTGTGTGAACACCATGCATGGCTACAGGTACAACTGTCAACTTTTCTTCAGGTCCTGAGTGCCTGAGGGACCCTGTTTGTAGCTACTGAATAATGCCTTTCTGCATCCTCCAAAAGTTATGATACTTCATAATTTTTTGTGGGGTCAAGTTACTCTCAAATAATTATCTAAAATTTAAATGAAAAATAAAATCATGACCAAAAATGGTCCTCTCCAGCTCTCACTGCAAGCATTTCAAAGTCCATCTGTCCATTCCATTGCCACCAGTCAGCTTCCCCTTTATAATGCCTGTGTGCTGGAATTCATTATGTCTTTAATGTGACAAACCTAATCATCCATTACATTAATTTTTATTACATTATGTTGCTTTTGGCCAAAACTATCATCATGCATAGAGGCATGTGCCTTTTATAACTCAACATCTTTGGAACATAGTTTTTCAGTGTACTTTTTATACTGAAAAAGATCTTTAAGCCTTCATATATCCTACCTACCTGCAAAAACAGTCTTCAAAACTCTTCAAGATGACAACTGAAAATCTGTAACCTGTAAAGAGCTTGCAACATTTCAATCCCATGCAGAAAGTAACTTCTGTGCTTTAATGCTGGTAAGCAAACACAGGAAATAAACCTCCAAATAAAGGTACCTGAGGGACTTTTTCAGTTAGCACCTTAAAGAATACAATGTTTTAATGTAAGGAGAATTCAAATAGTTAAAAATAATTTTGTGATAGAATTTGAGTTCAGGAGCTTAATTTCAGGTAAGCACCTGAATTCCTGACTTATCCTAGACTGAAGGTCTGACACATCCAGTCAGGTCTGATTTCCAATGACATCTCTGTATTTCCAGCCCAAGTATATACTGATATATGACTCTAGAGTAAAGAGGGAAGATCCTTTTCAAAGCTTCAAACATCTGAAGTGCTTCTGAAATATGGATTTGCTACTCTAGTCAGAGCACCTCAGGTGCACTTATTCTGCAAATTTCTTCTTATAAACCACACCGTTAATAGGAGGCAACTTGTAATCTATTTAACCCCCAGTAAGAGAACCAACAATAAAAATCAGTCAAGTGCTACTGTCTACCCAGTTTTTCTGGTTAATTCTTGTGGTGTTGTCAACACTGTGTTTTCTCCCCTTCCTCAGTGCCTGAAAGAACAAACACAGAGTGTTTGCCTATTTAGCCATGCAAACACAGCAATGGCAGAGAATATGCTTGGAAATTGTCTGAACTATTATAGAGAGACAAAATGCATTCTTTTTCTCTTGAGTAGTCACAGTCACTACTTGTAAGAGGAATATGCAAAAAACATTAAAGTGGATGTATGAACTCTTACTTGATGATATGCTGTAGTCCATTTCATCTGAGGAAGTGCTGTTACAGGGAATACTAGTGAGAGCATTTTGATATGGGCCACAGAACTGGCTAACACCAGTTTCACTGCTCAGTGTAGCATATTTTTCCTATTATGTAATGCTTATTGGAGGTATTATAATGATACATAGCTGAAAGCCATCAGTAAAAGCTTTCACAAGGGACCACGCAGAGAAAACTGATACAATGATAAAGAGACAGCACTTGATTGTTTTTCCTTATATCCTTTTGTACCTTTTGGTGGCTGTTAAATCAGTATGTTCTGATCAGATCCCTTAACCTCACCTGCCACCTTTATGATACCATTTGTCAGACCAAATTTAGAAAACAGCTGCTGGGAGAAGGCTGCTGTCTCATCACTTGTGCAAGGTCACTAAATAAGGAGGCAGCAGGAGGGAGGTCTCTGTCAGGTCACTTCACATCGTTACAAGCTGTACAAGCTCCATCTCTTCCAGGATGATTTCTTTCAGCACATGCAGATGCCAAAATGGTTAGAAAACAGACTAACTACCTGGGGCAATTAGGGGGGAACCTCTCAAAGTATGAAACCATATTAGGTGGCCATTTATTGACTATGCCCAATTTAAAGTTTATATGTCATCAGGGCCGACTTGCAGAAATTCTCATGAATACAGTGTAATCAAGCTTTTATTAAAACTAGACATTTTCACCACCAAAGACAGGATTTCATTAGGAACCTTTCTCTGGTTACTCTGTTGAACTTTCTACATTTACAGAACCCTGTCAAAATTACCTCTTAAAGATTTAAGACTGAATTAACTGATACTTTCCAGGGTGCTATTTATCACCAAGAAAAAGTACACTAATTGGAATAGTTTAGGGTATTCAGATCTTATATATTTTCTTTTGAGAAACTTCAACTGTGCTGGTGAGAACCAGATTGAAAAGAACTTCTCAACCTCAGATAATAAACAACCATTTAATTATTAAAAGGAATAAAGTGCAAAGCAAATGAAAGTTCAGAAAGTAAACAGTTTAATGTCTCAAAATCCTTCTGTCACCAATAGACCACAAAGGTCTAAGAATCCACACCAAGTGGAATTTAATACAATAAACAGGGTGGAATCATTATTAAAAATTCATGTGAAATTAAATGACTGAGCACTACTTCAAAGCAGCTGGCTATACAGTTACTCTACCAGTTTATTCATAATCCCATTTCTTGACCAAATACTCTGAAGTCAATACAATATAATTATGAAATGCTGAATTGCATGCAGAAGTCTGCCTATAGGTTCTTTAAAACATCACAGTGAAAGGATGCATATTCTAATCTCACTGGGTAAAATATAATTTTGGACCCCTCCTATAATTCCAGGATGAAATCACCACAATTGGTCTAAAAATGCAGTATTTTAAAATCGAATACCTCCTATTTTGGGAAAAAAATACTTGCATCTTACAAAGGGAGAGTGAAAGGCATCTCAAGTATGTTTATCCTTAAAAACAAGATTGTAACCTAACGAAGAAAAAAAATCTCCCAGCTGCTTAAAGCAAAGAAAACATTCAGTTACGAGTCCCAGTCCATTTTGGCATCTGGTCTCTCTTGACAGCGCAGATGCAGACAGAGAGTACAAGGCGTAGGATGAAATAATGCCACTCTGCCCCATACAGTGGAAATGGGATAAGACCTAGAACTATTTGCAGATAACAAGCCCATTAACTCATTGGTTCCAGATGATTCCTCCCCTTCATTTGCTTCTTTGGTGCCTTCTGGGCCACTAGGAAGGCAAGTTCCTTCAAGCAGAGATCTCAGTGAGGTCATGCCAAACATCAAAGGCACCAACAAAGATGACACACAAACAAATATGTGAAGGACATAAAAGAAGGCGAGTCTGGAGCAGCTGGCAGAATAAAGGAAGCAAGACTGAGGCTGGGCAGACAATAAGAGATCAGAGGAAGAAATGCTGGCAGATTAGCATCAAGCTGAGCAGTGAAAGCAGAAAATGAAAATTGGTTATTGCTCTCCCCTGGAACAGAAAAGCAGTCAAGCTAAGAGGAAGAACTTGGTGAAAGAACACAACTGTCACTATAACATTAGCCTTGCCAAACCCCAAAGTCCTTTAAAACAGGCAAAACCAATGTCTAAGACAACAAATGAACAGGAAGCACATACTATTTATCTGGCAGCCAATACTGAGAAAGCATGCAGGATGAAATGACAGAATTTTGTCCTCGTATGAATGCAATCGGAGAAGCTGGAAAGGAGGAAAAAGCTGAAGATGTTGCAAGCACAAGGGAAGAGAATGCAGAGCTCCAATTGCATGTGGGCAAGTGAGACAGCTCCAAAGACATGTCTAGACACACTGCAATAGCTCTTTGAGGGTCAGGTATGGGAGTAGTCCAGCTGTGACTGCAGAACATAAAGCAGTTTATTAGCTCATATACCAACCTTGGTAGTAATCGACCTGGTGAGAGTGACTCTCTCAAAGTAGCAAAAATGTGGTGTAAGAGTATGGGGAACTTAATGCTGTGGGGGATGTGAGACCCTCCATTCCTATGTGAGTTTTTTGGAAACAGCTTCCAGTTGAGAAGGATTTGGAAACTACATCTCTTGGATTCAGTCCTTGGAGGTTGACAACAGGAGTTTTGGCTGCAAAGGATTCTGGAGTTGCTGAAAACAAGGAAAACAGCAACTCTGAGCTACAAAATCATTCACCGATTTTCTAATTTGTCAGTCAGAAACAAATTAGAACTCGGGCCTCCAACCCAAAATCCTTATAATAGCTACTGCAACCCCTATTTTTAGTAGGGTAAAATTTATATCCACACAACAATAAGACAGGATTGTGATTTGAAGTCAAATTAGTACCATAATGAATTCTGGATCAAAGAATTTGAGTCCTGAAGCCATCTCTTCTGTCTGTTCTCTCAGTTCTCCAAGCAGCTACATGATGCCCAACACTGTGGGTTTGGGTGCATGAAAAGCCATTCACTGGAGCTTGTCCAGCTTCAACTCAAGTGCAAGACCAAATCTTTTCCATAACAGTAACTACATCAACAAATTCAGGATGGACATTAGCTCCAACAAAGCCATGAAATAGCCATATTTATATGAAGGCCCTGATTAATGTGTCTTACCATGTCCAAGTGCTTTAATAAAGTCAGGAATTGAGTATGTGGACCTTCACATTTGGGTAAATGATGACTCCATTTTGATGACAAAATGGAGTTTGCATCCCATCTGCCCTACAAACTAAAACAATGTGCTCAGCCAGTACTGATTTTTGCTGTGCTTGTAGTCTATGTAAATCCAATCTACCTCAAGACTGAGAAGAGATCAAATCCAGCTGAAGATTTTTAAGAGGAAAGAGTAGTATTAGATATAGACATAGGAGAACTAAAGATCCTCACACAACAGAGATACAACTTGTGCCAGGGAAGCCTGGAGAGAATTGAACAGTCAGGCTGCCTAAGGCATTTGGGCATGAGCAACATTTAAATGAACACTTCACCACACTTTAAGCTATTACATAGCTTGGATATCCTCAGAGCCATTGGAAGACAAGACTGATGGAAGGATGAACCATGACTCCGTATGGGCAGTGTCACAGAGCTGGCAGAAGGCTGAACCATGACCTCAATTTCACCCTCAACTCCTGCCCAACCCATGCACCTCAACAAAAAGGCAAACCCCTATATTAGAAGCACAAGCAGTTCTTCAAGAGGTGCTCAGACCACAGTCTGAGATACATCTGTTCTGTGAGGAAGAAAGGGAGGGAACGAAATAATCAGCCTTAGGGCATACTCCAGTATTTCCTCCATGACTTTTGTACATGAAGTCTTGAAACTTTCTATTGTCTCAGGACTCCAGGCAGTTTCCATCACTTAAAAAGCAAAAAACCCCAAAAGTCAGCAATTAATGATGAGAATTATTTGGGTTCATAGGTGTTTGTGTTTTAACATATAATTAAAATGTTGAACTGAAGTGAATTAAAAAAACATTCTGTGAATACTATGGTGCATAGGCAAATATGGAATATATTGGTGAGCCTTCTTTCCCAATGTAAAAGCTTGGTCTGCATAGGAATTCAGTCTCCAAACCTGAATATTTTACAAATCTATTCAATTATGTAAGTTAGACGTTCTATTATTTTCTTTTATGGGGTCTAAAAGAGTATTAGTCCACTTTTGTGCTTTTCTATCTTGTGACAACTCCACACAGTGGAATGTCAGAAATGAGGCAACTGAGGTCAGGAGCAGTCCTTGCAGTTTAACTCTGTAGTCATTTAGACTGGAAGAATATTTATTTTCTGCTCCTACACAGGCATGCATAGAAGCTTTTAGAGGGATTAAAATGTCCCATTAGCATTCCCCTGAGCTACTACAATACAATTCAAGGCTAAAGTCATTAAAATTTGGTGTCAAGAAGTAGACTTTTTGTAATTTTAATTGTTTCCTAATTAGAGAAGAGACTATAGGGCATGTGTGGCTTATAAAGTTGCATAACAAAAATAGCATTAATTTTAACAATTTTCTAAATGCAGATGTAAACAATTAGCCAAAATACTGCCTCAAATATTATCATGTCCAATTTAAAAAAAAAAAAAGCTTTTAAAGCACTTAAATGCAGTTATATTAGGAAAGACATAAAATCCTATTTTAGTGATGTAACAAGTCTAATCTGAACCAGGTGCATGAAACATCAATCCTAGAATGCCTTTATTCTACGAGTTTATATTAAAAAGAGATGAGACCAAATCTGCACACAAATTCAACAAAACAATTTTTAGATAAATAGAAGGGCTGAATTAATGGAAGATCATGTGGACAGGTCAACCGATTTTGTCACAATATATTGCTCAAATCATCAAATTGAGCTTTTCAGAACCCTGTTCACCAAATACACTTTGTTCTCTTTGTCCCTCCCATTTTTTGCCAAACTGATGTATGAGATCGGGACAGGGCAAGCAAGATAAAGATCCTTGAGATGGGTGGTTCCAATCACATGCCATTCATTCAGTGTTCTACAACTGCATAATAAACTTCAATTTTTACAATTTTATTGTATTGTATTATATATGTATATTTGTACATATCTATATATATATACACACCAATTATTTGGTGCATATAATTGGTGTGTATATATATACAGATATGTACAAATATCTGGTGCATATATAAAACAGGCATTATTAGTAAGCATTATGTCCTCACATACATTTTCCCAGCCTGCCTCAAAATCTCCCATCATACATTTCCTCATTTTTTCTGTGCTTCCATGCCCAGTTTCACTGAGCTGTGTATTGTAAGCTAGAAATTTTCTTTCTCTTGTGCTCAAGGACTTCTGTGCTTCTCCCTGTGTTCCTGCACCTTTACCAATTCTTCCTTAGCAATAAAAAATTTACAATTGACTTTTCTCCTCTTTTTCTACCCACATTATAAAGAGGTTCCTTCACTTATTGTGTGCCAGAGCAAACAACACAAAATTAAAGGACTAGGTATTCTGCTTCTGGCATAAATGACAGCCCAACTATTGGGACCTTTGCTTCTTCTCTAGAAGGAAGTTGTATAGGCCTTAGTTATTTTTTTAGGTTTTGTTTTTTCAGAGTGAGGGAAAAAAAAAAGTATAGTTCTGTATCCCACCAGCAGTGTCAGGGTAGTCAGCTTGCTCCTAGGGATGTCAACAGCCATAGGACAAGCAACAACTAGTGACAACTCATCACCAAGCAATGAAAGTACAAATAAAAGTAAAGACTGACAAAGTTTAGAGTTTGGAACAGTAAAAAAAGCAAAGCAGGAAACATAAATGTGGGATGGAGGATGCCAGCTGAAGGGAAACAGAGACAAGTGACAATATGAAGATGTGCAGCCCATGGGAGACCAAGTCTGGGATTAAATCCCACAAAAAGCTTCCAGAACACACTCAGGTTTGTTCTGAAAAACTGATGAGTATATGAGAATTATGAATATCAATAAATATCTTATTGAAGCAGTTGCTTATTTGATTCAAAGATCAGGAAGTATAGGAATCTAATGCCAGCCAACAGAAATGTCACACTTCTCCAAGCTCAAAGAACATTGCAACCTTAAAAAAACCCACATTGGGTTGAAGAGCCTGATTTAATTCTAAATACCTGAAGAGGGAAAAAAAAAAACCAAACCAGGGCCAGTGCAGCAGTTGGGGTTGGAAAGCAAAGCAGAGCAGTGACAGTTTTGTTCTAGTTTTAGATGTGCAGTACACAGAATCAGCTGAAAATAGCCAGGCAATGATGCCTGTTGCATTCTGGAGATTAGGATCTGGCAAAGCCTTTATGCTGGCTGCCAGCACTTGAATAGTTCTGAGACATTTCAGAAGACTACGTGATTCCAGAAGACCTTTTTTGTTTTTAAACTCGAGGGTGCTTTTAATAGATGTTGAGTACAGTCAGGCCTTGTTTGAGAAAAGCTCTGCTTATCTCAAAATAAGCAGGATCCAGACAAAATGCTGCATTGGGTCACTGCCTCCTAAGGACATCTTTACATAGGAGCTCTTCCCATTGAGCTGAATAAATGCAACTTGAAGGTGAAGGCAGAACAACCTAACTGGTGGCAAAAGGTGTAAGCTGAATAGTCAGGGCAAGGGCAGTACTGGATGGACAGTAACTCCAGGACAAAAGCAGTGCCTGAAAAGCTTGTTCCTGGATTTCAAGCTGTGAATATCATCTGCCCTTAGCAGCTTGGACCAAAAGTGAGGAGGGAATTACTGTTAGCTCTCCCCCACCTAAGCAGGCTCCTCACCACATACAAGAGAACAGTCACAAGCACTGAGGGAAATGTGCTCATGTTTTGGCCAACAGGGCATGAGATTAACAAGAGATGATAACTGGTGTGATTTTAAAAAACCTGCACAATTCCTCCATTCTTTCTGTGAGCAGAGACAACTGGATGGCTACTGGATTCCAACCTGAATTGAACCAAAGCATCTGGAAAACTGAAACATAACAAAACACAGCACTTACTATACTTTTGACACACAGTAGTCAACAGCTATAGAAATCCTTTCCCCCCCCTCCCCCTTTTTTCCCCCCCAAGAATTGGAAATAGTGACGCATCCTACAAGTCCTACCCCCTGCAAGAAGTTTAATCGTTCACAGCCACTCCCATCACACTGCAGTCACTTGAAAAAGCTTTAGTTTTGAAAGGAAACTTGCGATTTTCAGAGTATTTTCTCCTCACACTAAAGGAAGCTGTTAAAATCTCTCTCCTTTATTACATGCTCCAGTACACCAGCCTGAAGACAGGGAAACGGATTAGATAAATAGAAATATTTTTGTTATGACCTAATTTAAGGATCTTAAAAATAACGCAATAACGTCAAAAACTGAAAGGCATGAAAAGGCTTAAAAATATTGCAGAGACATGAGAGTGCATGATATCTGGCAAGTATTGACAGAGTAACCCTTAACTTGAATGAGAAACAGGAGGCATTCAGAGACACATGGTTACCATTCACACAAATTTATTACCAGGGCATTTCTGTTACTGTAATACTCTTTATACCAGGAGCCATATGCAATGGCTCAGCTTTTTATGTGCAATGTCCCTTTATGTCATGTTGGTGAAAATTAAAGAAAGGTTTGAATTTGGAACTTGCTGCCCGCCAGTGCAATGTAAAACATCAAGGTAGTTCAGCTTCTGCTCTTTGCAAAAGGAATCAACAGCCCTAGGAAAAGCAATCTTGTGGTTTTTACAAAATTCACAGTTAACAATAGAGGAGATGGCTATGACACAAAATTATACTTGCTCCATAATACATGCAATTAACATCAGTCTAGTACACTTCAAATTGCACCTTTAATAAAGCTGCCCAATGTTTCTACCAAACTAATGAATGCACTGCTTCCTTGATTACCTGAAAAACTCATTTGTGCATTTCCACTAGCACTGAAACTTCATCAGCATTACTGCTTGTTCTACAGAATACCTTTAGTAAACCAATTTCTACCTCACCATCGATGGTTTTCAAAGCAGACGCACATTGCCATCTCTACTGCAATTCCTTCATTAATTAATTATACATATATAATATATTATTTTTCATAATGCATTCCTCCTTCTTAAGAAGCACTTAAGACATCACAGCAGCCTGAGTAAAAAACTCCAAATTATAAATAGTAAGAACTTCTCCTTATCAGGCAGTAAGTGTCTAGGACACAAATAAGGTGAAGTAATTGTAAACTGGAGAAATAATGAGTTGCAAGGAAAATTATTCTAAATCTTATCACAAACTGCTTTTCCAGTGGGTGTCTGCCTCCACCTATACACCGAATTCACATCAGGAAGATACAATGGGAAGAAGTGCTCAGTGACACGCTGCTCACTACCAAGTTCTTTGATTCTCATGTATGATGCCTGACCTCAAATCGCTTCTTGGTTTGTTGTATTTATGGTTTCTCTTAAAGTAGTTTACTTTAGGAGAAGAAAAATACCATGCCTAAATCCACAGGAAACACCACTGCCCCAACTCTAACCTGCATTTGTGTTTCCCCTTACCGCTCCTTTCAGTTCCACTGCATGTGTCTGTACCTTACTGTCATGTCCTGTACTCTTTGGCATCTCTCTGAGCTTATTTGCACAGCCCAAAGCTGCACTGTAAAGCCCAGAATTTACACTCAGCTGGCTGCTGAGAGAAATGCCTTCCCTTTTGGATGATACAACATGCCAGTGGGGTTCTGTGCAATAAATCACCGACAGAAGAGCTGCAACCAAGTGGAGCTCCACAGGACACCTGGCACAGTGGACAGTGCCCAGCCCAACACCTCTGAGAACTCCAAACTGACACAGTCACAAGAAAATTACATGTTATAATGGCTGCTTCCCTTTTCCTTTACCACAATGCAGCCAGAGACAAAAGCAGCAAGGCTACAGCCAAGGTTAAATCTAGATAAAACTCTTCTCATAGGTAAAGGGAGATGGGCTTATTACAAAAGTGAATTAATGAAACCTCAAAAGCAAAAGAACATCATTGCTCCAAAGAAAATCAAAGTATCTTCATGCAATACACTTCCTCCCCTAGTTTCCCTGACAATTGCTTCATCAAGACTGTCTCTTTTCCAGCATCTTTCTACTAAAAAGTTTTCTTTGGAGAATAATAGTGCATTGTACAGATGGAACAGTTTGTTTTGCATCTTTCTTGGCTAAAAAAAAAACCCAAACCAAACAACAAATGCAAAAGCCACCCCAAAGCAACAAGAAAGAATAATTTTTTACTCAGAAAAAGCATTCCTAACATAAGAAGAAAAAAAAAATACCCCACGCACACAGCAGAAAGATTGGTGATTGTCTCACTCTGCTGGAATGCTTTACAAAATCCCTTATATCCCCATATGGAATAAAAGTCCCAGCAGTTCTTGACACTTCACCTATATTTTACAAATACCTCAGTTGAGAGATCATGTAAATTTTGCTCTCAGTTCTTCAGTGTGCTTAGGTATCTCTGTAGTATTTATAAGACAAATTTCAGAACACAATTTTCATTTAACCAACACAGAAGATCATAGTGGAAAGGAAAGAGGAAAGCTAATTCTAATTTCTAATTTCCCACATGAGTTACACATTGAATTCCATGACATTTCAATGGGATTGATAGTAAGACCACAACGACCTAACTGCTGCTCACCCAATGAACACACATCACTCTATCCCACCCCAGAAGTGACAGGTTTTCCAGCCAGGGTTGTACCATACTGAAATAGAATACTGGCCACAGACAGTGCCTCTCACAATGTGTGTCAAGTGTAGGGGACACAGCATTATCTAAGTCACTGAGTGTTACAGACATCACAAATGCACATAGTGGTTTATCTTACCTGTTAACCTGGGGGTTTTCACAGCTACAGTTCAATTCCTGTTCAAGGCCACAAAACAGAAAAACTTTTTTGCAAGTCTAGGCAGTTGGAGAATTTTAAGGGCCTATTCTCTCAATAAATACAATAATCTGAAATTGTTAAGTGAAATATTAAAAAGAAATGTTCTGTCCAGCTTTGCACACTCATGGAGATGGCTGCTTTCCTCCTCAGCAGCACCTGAGCAGCTGCTAAGCGAGAACTTCGGGAAGCTGCAGCGTTGCCATGTAAGACATTGTTACCTCAAACCTTCAACAACAGCTGAAGCACAGTGTAGGCTGGTGCAGCACAGTAAAATTGCACAAGAGATTAAGGACATGTCATTTGGGTAGGGCAATGTAACAATTTCACACCACTTGTAACCAATCTCTTGCTGCTCCTGTTGTGCAATTAATGCCATTCACACATTAACAAAGGAGAAAAAGAAAAATCCTCAAGGCTTCACTGCTTTTCCTACAGTGACTAACTACCCTGTTGCTCTTTTATTATAGAGACATTTCTATTGGTATGGATGACAGATTGAGGGTTTATAAATTACTAATTCCCAAAAGCTGCTTTAAAGCTTCCATTGCTCAGATTTTTTTTTTAACTCAAGCTCCATATTAGAAGAGGGGATTAGTGTCACTGTTCTAGAGATTACTGAACATTAGTATAAAGACTTACAGAATTTTGAGTCAGTGCCATCAAAGCAGAGCACTGTGCTGTATGGAAAACTGTTACTACTCTTATAATAGCTTATAATGTGCTCAGAAATGCAACAAATCTGAAAAAAAAAGAAGTCTCAGCTCTAATTCATTATATTCATAAACTTAAAATAATGCATGCAGTGCTTTACAATCCTTTGCTCTTCCATAAACATAGTGTAATTTTGAAATTTAAGCAAAAAGACTGCTCTGATTTATTTGCAGATTAAGTTGTATTTTTGTGCTAAATGCTCAGCTGCTCTGCCCAACAGACCAAATCATGACATTTGTTCATATATGGTTATTCTCA
This sequence comes from Melospiza melodia melodia, assembly GCF_035770615.1. Classification (NCBI taxonomy): domain Eukaryota; kingdom Metazoa; phylum Chordata; class Aves; order Passeriformes; family Passerellidae; genus Melospiza; species Melospiza melodia. The sequence goes on from NC_086195.1 coordinate 24,697,250, forward strand.
GTTAAAAGCTCTCTCCATCTGCCTGGAGGTTTATTAATAACTCATCACCATGGTATCACAGCATCTTAAGGAAAATAAAACACAGAGATAGTTGCTAGGCTCTCCAGCCTCTAGGGCTGAAAGGGAATACTTCTTGAGGAAGACTGGGAGAACCTCTTTTCTGCATTCACTTATCACCCTTGAGGGTAAGGCTAAGCCAAGAGATGGCCCCCATACTGTGCTCTGAAAGCTGCAAGTATTGTAGCCATCACTCAAACACGACACCCGTGATCCAATTCTCTGCACTAACACATTAAAAACAAATATCCAGAAATCCAAACTGTGAAGGAAACCTAAGGAAAAGGAGATTGGGGTGAAGGAATGCATCAATTTCTGCAGCACTCCCATTTAACCCTCAAGAGGACTCTGCAGCCACATCACTGCTGCCCCCAATCATATTAACTACACTAAGCTGTTTGCTAACATGCACTGAACCCGGCACTGCCTTGCTGCAAACACATCTGACATTAGTGGGGGAAACAGGGAACAGGTCCATGACACATCCTGTACCCAGAGGAGCTTCAGCTGTTTCTCACAGGTATTTTCACATGTACTGAATCTGAGAAGTGCAACCCTTTACCTGTAACACCCTACCCATCAGTACTGAGAGGAGAGGTCCCTGTGGTTCTGACAGGTTTAAGCTCCAGAAGAAACAGGCAGTCTGCACTCTTGTAATTATCTGCTTCAATAAGTGAAGTCAGCTCTAAATATGCTAAGATCTTCAGAACACTAATATAGGGAAGCATCAAACTTAAATGCAGTGAAACACACAGAGCAGACAGGGTTGGCTTGCAGATCAAATCCCTTTGCAAAAAGCATGTGCTGTCAAGGTTGCCACACTGTTATTCCAGGAAACAATGCGACTGCAAAGGAAAATCTGTAAAAACAACAAGTATAATGCAGGGTAGAAGATTGTGCTTCCGACTCACAAATAACTACAGTATTGACTAAATGTCTTTAAGGCCAAAAAGCAATGAAGTCAGAAGTCACACCTTCAGCTGGTATGCTACTCTGATGAAGTGTCTCGTGAGCAGGAAAGCTTTACAGAACCATTACATCTTCTGTCAGGGAGAAACATCCAGCCATGCTAACTATCCAGTCTGCCCTCTGAGAGAGGGACTGTCAGGGGTTACACCATTTCCTTCCCTGCTCAGACCAGAAAGCCAACATGGCTGCAGTAAGAACCATAGGATGTGGCAGATTCATCTCCAGCTCCATCTCATTAAAGTCAAAGCACTCATTTGTCTCTTCACATGTAAGGTTAACCCAGCACAAAGATCATGTGGCTCAGGGGACAGGGAAGACCAGGAACACAGAGCCTTTCCCACTGAAGGGCTGGCATGACACAAAAAGCCACAAGCAGCAAGCCTGGCACACTCCCCCAGAGACACTGCCATAGCTCAACATATTTCCTCTCAGAAGGGTTTTCACCCTGTTGTGCTATTTATTCAGTATTTTAGAAGAGGGAAAACTGCTTTTTATCACCTCTTTTTCACACTCATATTACTGCACACTGCAGCAGAAGTCTGTCACCTCCATTAAGTATAAGAGGCTGTATTTTGATCTCTCAGGTGGCCTCATGTTAAGTTCCAAGAGCAGTTAAGCACAGGAGGAGACTTGTCCTTGAGCTGCTTGGCTAATTAGTGCAAGCAACAAGAAACCAGAAAATCTTTTTATTTTTGCTAGATAGTTGTAGTTCTGAGAGGCAATGAGTCCAGCAATGTGAAGCTGTGTGCTACTTAGAGTCCTCCTTTAGGGTGAAAAAGCAACATCAGGTCAAGGTAAAACTGTCTGGAAAACAAACAAACCACCCTGATGTAAACCTGCCTGTCAGGGTGCATTTTGTCCATCTCTGTACCCAACACATATATAACTAATTCTATTTTTCTAGAACAGCAATTGTTGATTGATGAGTCATCTTTCCTGTAAATTTATTTTTTTAAGTGATTTTGGCATTGTTCCTTGAAATTCCTCTCTGGCTATGTAATGGAAATTTTGACCTCATACTCTGGTTTCTTTAACATCACAGATACAGAGATTATGAGTTTAGGAAGACCAAACAATTGGATAAAGGATGCAATGTAGAAATCTGTAGCTCAAAAAGAAAGCAAACTGTACTAAATAAACTCACAATTAAATATTTAACTGTGTGGCCATTGGGTTTTGTTCCTAACAATACAGCAACTCATTTATTGAAATTAAGAATTCATGGGGGAAGGGGTTGCTTCCCTCTTTTTTCTCCCAAAATTGATTATGTGGTTAAAGTTGCTGGCAACTGAAACTCACCAAAATATATAAAAATTTACTGTTTTCCTATTAATTAGCAACTCCCCATATTACAGCTTCTAAAGTATACTGCAATTAGTTGTCAGAAAACACAAAGTAGAAAAATGTAAGCCAGAAGAGAGTAGAAAGAAAACAAAAGCACCAAAGAAGACATTCATGAGATATAATTATTGCAGAGGGCAGCATAAAACTCTCCAGAATGCAACCACCAAGAGTAAGGGCTTCTCTTCCCTATTCTCCCTCTGTGTGGGGGCAATGGAGAAAGTACATTCATAGCTGAGCTCAAAGTTCTCAGCTATACTGAGTTCAAAACATACGACAAAGAACTCAGAATTTGCCTTAGTCCCACAAGAAGAATTAGATAGATTTTTACAGCAAGAATGAAAATGAACACATCTGAGAACTACTCCAATTTATCTAAAATATCATTAAATAAATAGAAGAGAATCACTTCCTTCCACTCAGCCTGGATTCAGCTGTCAGGAAAACTCCACAGTGCTCAGAAAAAGACAGTGCTGTAAGCACCTGCTGGAGCCAGCATTTGCAATTAGTCAATTGCAAATCATCATGGTGAGCTAAATGGAGTGGCACAACCATGGCTCATGAAGGCCAAGCCTACTGAAAATATATTTACATGCCTATCTTCCAGCTGTTAAGTGGGAAGGCCAAGGGACATGACAACATGAGCTTCAAATTATGCGTTCTTGGAAAAACTCTAAACAAGATTTCTCAGAATGACAACACGGTTATGGTCTCTGGTAATTCTTCATGGTCATGCCAGCGGGCATCCCGCTCCATCCCACCTTGCTCCACCAACCAGTTCTCATTCAGGCTGAGCAAAAGGGATTACATATTTGGGAATGAGCTCTGCTAGCTTCTCTAACCACAGGGCAGCCCCATGCCAGTCTCTTCACAGGTTTCATTTGACACTGAACAACCTAAATGGCCAATTTAAACCACAAAGATCGCAGCAAATTTGAAGCTTTGAAGACAGTCAGGGCTCTTGCCCATCAACAAGGCACTCTGAATGGAAACTGTGCACCCAGCAGTAAACTGGCTCTGCCTGGGTAGGCTGGGACATCTGACTGTGCTGCTGGAACTGCACACAGCTTTGTACCTGATTTGAAACTCATAGGAACATCTGTTCTCAGTCTGTTGACTTGAGGGAATGAGTTAACGTGACGTGTACAAGTGTGATGGCTGACTGATAAGGTTTCAGAAAACACTTGAGATAAGTCACTACTGAAAAAAAAATAATGTTTTGTAACATTCCCAGCTCTTATCATAACTTTAATGAGTTTGAGTTCCCAAAAGAAGACAGTAAAATTATTTGGTTATTACCTTTTCAGTCTCAGCAATTAACCTAACAGCTGGTAAAGCTCATTGTTATTTGGAAAAAAACCAACAAACTAACCTTCAGATTTACATGTAGAGAACATACATAAAAACCCAGTTCAAAATTTCTGAGAACAGGTAACAGCCAAGTTGAAACTGTTTCTACATATATTAATAGCTCAGAGATGACTGTAGATTAGTAAAATAAAGCCTCAGGTGAAATACAGAGCTTTAATACAAGCTAGTACAGACTCCCTTACATACAGTGACCACTGGGTGCAGGAGAGAAACGGCCAAAAGCTTTCTTATTAGATTGATGCAATTTTAAGTAAAGCATGTTCAAATTCCCCATATCATTCTCTTCAGCTTCATAGGCAAACTTTCACTGATGCAAATACAAGTCAATACTGGGGAGATGGGCGTCCTTTTGAGTCACAACATACAAACGTCGTAAGTATAGTTAGGCAGAACATGGGGAAAAATATTTAGCATCTGTGTAGTTCCTTCAGCTGCTAGGGAAACATCCACCAGATGTTCCTAGATGTTACCTCAGCTGCCTCCCAAACCACTATCACATCTGCTCTCTTCCTTACTGAATACCAGTGGTAACTGAATTAATGTTTCACTTCACTCATCTTTGTAAAATATTCTCAACACCCTTGAGGAACTCCTTTTTAAGGAGTTATGCTACCCACAAAAAGCAATGTGAAAATCCCCTGTGATTACATGATTGAATTTCCTGAAATTCTCTAGTTATTTAATATATAGGGAATACCATCACCTATACAAAAGTATTATTGGAAGGGATGACATCTTTTCATAAACACAAGTATTGAAATAGCAACAGAAATAATGATCCACAGAAACTACCAGAATTAAAGAGGAAAATGGGGAGGAAGAAACCCCATTGTTATTAAATGCTCCTCCTTATCAGGGACAGCAAAATTCTTCCTCAAGACCTTCCTTATACACCTAGAACTGAAACTATTTTCTGTGTCCAGCTACTGAAAATCCGCTCAACCTATCACCTTTGTGGTATGCAAGATTTGCTTACACTTAGCAGCAGTGGAAGAGGTGCAATTGTATCCAGCAGAGAAGAGGAAGGAACACAAAAAAAATCCCAAGCCACCAAAAAACGCCATGCACAAAAAAGAAAAAAACCCCAAACAACCAAACACAAACAGAAAGACCACATAGATCAAAATGTCTTGTCTTAACACTTTCTATTCTGGAATTTTAAAAACTCAAGTTTACACATAAGCAATATAGAGCATTTGTGTATGATCTAAAAGAATCCAAAAGGAAGTATCTTCCTAAGACTGCTAGTCCAGTTTATCTACTATTCTCAATGAACATCATTTTCAAAATGTGTATGGAAGTAATGATTACTTATTCCAAACTCTCTCAAGTTATTCTCCAAACTTTGTATTTTCAGCCCAAAACATTTTTCTAGTTATTTTCCAGGTATGCTGCACTATGCTAAGTAATGTAGAGAAAAATACAATTAAGACATCAGAAAAGTAAAAAATGTACAAATCCATGTCACCACTGTGCTCTAGCTGATACCCTGCATGACCCCAAACAAATCACTTAGCTGCAATCTCACCAAAAATGGAGAGGGCTCCAGACTCTGAAAAATGACTGTCAGACCAAAAAATGTTTACAGAGCAGCTTGCAATCATCAGAGGGCTCTGCAAATGGAAAGTATTACAACATATGGGATGTTCTAGCCATGCGTTTAAAAAAAACCCAGAAGAGCAGAAAAAAGAACCTTCACAATCATGACTAGGCACATGTTCCAAACAGAAATTAAACTCCTGCTTCTCTGGTATAGCTCTTTGATTTTTCATTACTTATCCTTAATTAATAGTATATCTATAAACAAGAAAAATAAATCAGAAGCTCATTTATACCTCATTTATAGCTGAAATACTTTGCAAACGGCAGGCATGACAAGGTTCTTGGAAAGAGGCAGTATCTAGTACCAGATTTCATTCCTATAGCTAGAAGTTAAATTTCCAGGTACCGAGATCTTTTCTGCAGGTTTCAGTCACCTTTATAAATTAAGGGATAAAAGGAAAATAAAAACAATGTGTGTCACATCAGGATGCAACAATACACATACTAACCTTTGATTTGACAGATGGAATGAGAAGCTCTCATCTTTTATTTGCACATGAGAAATGAAAATAACTCAATGTTTATTTGCAGATGAGAAATCAGGGTGTGTTTATTTGCAGGAGGAGAGGGGATCACTATTTGAAAGGAACTCAGAAAGGTTCTTTTTCTTCTCCTTTTTGGTAAAATTTGGATGAAGGAACAATGAAACCAAATGCCACTGCTTCCTGGTGAAATACTTGTTCAAGCAAACAAAGAAATACATTAATGATTACAAAGAGATACATAAAACCAATTCCACCTTGTTTCCAAATGCACAGCATAAGCAAAGCAAAAGCCTACTATTTTCTCCATAATTATTTTTTCTTATAAAAAAATCAGCCATCTTTCATTCAACATGTAAATCTAAATAGATAACAGAAATAAGCATTTTCTCTCCATGTGTGAAATTAACAATTAACCTCAATAATTAAAAGCATCAGAGTGCTGAACACCCATTGGTTTCTCCAAGCATTCATCCATACTGCACATCTGACAGTGCTTTCAAAGAAAATCTGGATTGAATAATATGATTCAGATGTGAAGAGACTGACAATGAACAGCATTTTAGTACTGCTCAGTCACAAACCAGCAAGCTTTAGAACTGCATGTCCACATTAGGAAAAATGAAACAGCTTCTTCCGAGAACAACATGCTGGGTCTTTGACCCCTGTGCCTGCATTTTTCCTCTGAAAACCAGGGGAAATTTGTTATCCTCATTTCCCTTATTCCTTACAGCCATACAATCTAGTGTAACTACTAAAAATATCACAATTTTGCTTTTAAAATCTTAGAAAAAAATGTTAATTAATTACCCACTTTTGTAACTTTTCATAGAATAACTTTATGATGTTGTTGTTTTAAAAGAAAAATGTTCACACAAGAATTAAAAACAAAGCCATAAAATACTTTTCTCAAAGATTACTAAGTGGACTGGATGGCCTATGATAATGCAAAAGCCACTCAGGGCAAGCATGTCCTGATGCCAGCATAAATGATTGGCCTACCCATGGCAAGGAGGGCACCACAGAGCTCTGGGAAGAAAACATGAAACACAGTGACTGCCACATTTTATAAGGGCCTTCCTTATATCCCTTCAAATTCCTACAGGAAAGGGTCTTTTGGCAGTTTTCATAACCACTAATTCTTCTATAAAATGAATGAAAGAACAAACACTGTAACTAGACTCATCACATTTCTCAAGTCTTTTAGGCTATGGTGGACAGACAAATTTATCCTGCTTTAAAAGAAACTTCACAAAATGCAAGTATATATCACAACATATCATTAGCAGATGGTGATTATAGAACATGTTTGAGGGAGGCTTGGGTGTGCTTAATCATGTAATTCACAAGAAAAGACAGATGACTATGGATATGTTCCCACAATGAGGCACAATTTCCCAAATTCAAAGCTGAAAATAGATTTCAGAATAGAACTTGAGCAGATTTTTCAAAACCAGCAAGACGTGACCAAAAAAAAATGACATGACTACAGACTTGTCCTGTCCCTATAATCTTTCTCTGGATAGATGACATATAAGACTAGGTGGTCAATGGTATGACAATCTGCTTCTCAATGCTCAGCAGAAGCCAGATATAAAGAAGTGATCCCCTTTCTTAGCCAGTCTATCCATGAGACTGATGGTATGATCTTTTTATTACTTCATTTTTTAATAGGAGTCCTTTTACTGTTAATGGATGTGATTTATGCAAATCTTATCCACCACAGATACAGATTTATAAATTACTCTAAATTACAGTGTTGTAATGGGACAGTGTTGACATGAAACTCAAGTAGTGTAGGATTTTCCAGAGGCACAATGCCTAGAGCCAAAGTTTAATTTCAGCTCTGAAGCACATTCCCTTTGCACCTTCAGGTTACTCACCTCCATTTCCTCCTCTCTAAACCTGCCTCCCAGGATGGTGCTGGAAGCTTATTTAATGAACGTGAATCATCTTAGCACTGCCTCCTGAAATCCAGATATAATCAATAATGAGCCAAAGCTTTACTTGGGCAAAAGCTGCATTTGAGGAAAAGCACACCTTCCATTATGCCTGTCAGAAGTGGTCTCACAAAACACCAAAAGCAAAGCTGTGCTGTTTTTATCTGTGCCAACAAATGCAGCAGTCTGTCTTTAAGTGTGCTTAGCTTTCCTAGAGCCACACTCTGACCTGGGGCATCACAGCTTCTCTGCCAACCAGCTCGAGCTTGCAATGCAGGACACAGCAGCCAGGTGATAATCTGTGTGCACCTGCCTTGACAGCCCCCAGAGACATCACTGCCTGTGAGCATGCATCCCCTGCCAGGAGTCACCTCTCCTCAGAGGAGATGTCTCCCTTTTCCACACACAGCCAAAGGGCAGATCAACACTCCTCAAACTTGCCTAGCTGCTTGCATGATCATTCTCTAGTCATTTCCAACCAAGACACAATAGCACAGATGATCACCCTCAATTTTTTTGGCTGTTCTGGGCCAGCTTGGTCTGACCAAAACAAGCCAGGGAACAATTGCAGCTGAGAAAGTGGGTATGAGAGGGCAGAATTTTGCAAGAGATGTGGTAAGTGCTTGTATGTGACCAGCACACCATTAATCAATGCCCAAGGACTTGTTCAAATTATGCAGCTGCCAGATGTGCTCTTCCCTGTGTCATTCACAAGACTCCACAATCATGACACTCCCTGTGTACCAGATTTGATCACCTGCTCAAGTACTTTGGTATGCTGTGATCCCAGTTGGTTTTGGCATCAGTATCAAGAAAATAATTTTAGGCACGTGTTCTCGAAGAGACTGGTTTCTAATGTAACACTAAACAGCTTTACATTATAGAGCAAAAGGAAGGGGGGGCTACTTGAAGTATTCTAACTGCTACATCTGGTCAGCTCCTGGCAATTCCAGAGGTATCACAGCAGGCATGTTCATGTCCCACCTCCCTGTTCGTTTCTCATGACAGTCATCATCACCCCCTTAACTTTTTGGCCATAAGGATCACTTCAGCATATACTGTAGGCTAAAGATCCTCACAGAGTATTTTCAGTCCTTAACGACAGAGCTGTGAGACAGCTTGTGGATGAATGTCCAGTTTTAATGACAAGACAAAATGATGGAGAAGCTGTTATTACTGTCAGAGGCAAGCTGCTCCTCTAAGTTCCAAGAACAGTTTCTGCAAGTAAGTGTCACGAGAAGAGATGCCAAAAAAAAAAAAATTAAACCTGCATCAGTCATTTAATACACAGAAAAGAAATAAACTGCTGTCAATTGTAAGTTTCTCCAGGTCTGACTGTTTCTGTACCAAGTATATTGCCAGGACAAAACCAATGCATGTGCCCAGACACACACACTGCATGACAGCCACCTCACTCAGATCTCTGGGCAAGACTGATTTTAACTTCACTGATTTACCATCCTGGAAAAGAGATTATATTCAGATTTGTAACTGATAATAAAAAAAAAAAAAAACCACCAAGAATATATTAACACAAGACAAAACATGAGCATCTTACAACAGAATTATCTGAAACCTACCACTTATTTAATTTCATGTCATCAAAACAAGAGAGGTGCTCTGCTCATAAGCAAATGTTGGCTGTTTACTGACATTATGTTACAATCAAGACATTACAGGCCCCTGTAACTGACACCAAACCAGAGACTTAAGTGTTCAAAGAATTAATGCTCTCACCTTATTCTAGATGGCTAAATTTAGTTTCAGTTGGCAATTTTGCCAGGTCAAAAAAAGAGCAGATGAACTCAGACATGCAGTCTTTCCACTGTACATATAATTCCTTAGCAAACTGGTGCACACTTTCCATCCATTTACATTCATTGGCACCAAAGAACCAACAGAGTATGGACTTCTTTTCCCTTTCCCCCCAAAGCAACACTGTCACCAAGCCTCATTACCTAAACTGAATATACTTACAGGACAACTACAGCAGTTACACATCTAAAACCAATATATTAGTCAACAACTGATTATATTAAAAATGTGATACTCATTTGAGAATATCCTTATAAAAAACCCTAAGAAATCCCATGACTTTTTATGAGTCTTTAAAGCTGTAATCAGTTTATAGCATAGAAACTGAGTCAGCTGCTATATAATCAAGGCTCCTCATGAGAAGCACAGCTTTGCAATGACACATTGTGCATTGTTCTCAACCTGCACGAGCCTGAAACACTGCAATCACCACTAAGAGCAGCTCACAGAATCTTCCCACTGAAATCCACAGGAAGGTATTTTCACCTTCCCTTCCCAGTCAGAAATTGCTTTGTTAGAAAATGGAGTCTGCCTTCCTTTACCACAGCTACTGCCTTCTGAACACCATTCCCACCTTTTGATATCACTAGGTCATAAAGTGCCTCTAGTATAACTGTGACACCTCCATGCCTTTATTCTTGTTCCCTCCCCAGCTTGTTGGGGGGGCCTTGGCTGAAGCAGTCTTGACACCTCCACAGAAAGAGTCCCACAGCCCTGAAATGCTGTTCTCTTCTTAACCTGCTCAATGAGCTTGGCAGGACAGATCATACTCAGATCCACCTTCAGTTGTCCCTTCCTCCATATTCTGGTGTGTGTTGGCCCTTTGCCCACAAGTCAGATCAGGAATGCTGGTAGGAAGGGATGTTGCTCATCACTGCAGAAGGCCTGCTCTGTAGGAAAATGCAGAAATCCTCCTGTGCAAAGCTTCCTTTTGCATTTGGAACAGACTTTGGTTTAAGGAAAGGCAAATTTTCCTATTCAAATGGGAAACAAGCAGAAAATGCAATGCATATGAGTAAAAACTCATGTGCGTGACAGCTCTCATTCCTAGTAAATAATTATTACCTGCAGTAACAGGCAGTGCAGATCCCACACCTCTCCTTTCTTTGTGCGTATGTTGGTTGGATTTTTTCCCTGCTTTTCCTCCCCCCTCTTTTTCTTCAATTACAGCATCAAAAGAAAACTAAGATCTTTTGGAGACATAAATGAAGCATTCCTGCTCTGGAATGGCATCAGGATCTGGACACCTGGCAAAACATAGTTTAATTCCTACTGTATCTATTTCTCACCACCCCCCTCCCCCGACAGCAAGCATGAAGAGTCTTGCTTTTCTTCTTATTTACCAACAAGAATTAAGGATGAGAATGTTCAGAAGTCCATTTCACTAGGTTTTGTTCTGGTTACAACAATTTGCTTTGATCTGGGGAGAGGAAGGAGGAGAGGAGCAGAGCACATCTTAAGTTCACAAAGCTACAAGCCAAGATGCACAAAACTGAAGCATTCCAAAGTTAAAAATAATCGTCTTTAAACTGCAAAAGCAGAGCTGTAATTTTGAGCAGTACAGCATGACATCACAGTTTATGTGGGGCCAGCTCCATAAATCAAACTGTGCCTAATTACAGATCATACTGCAAATCTACATTATTTGGATGAATAATTAAAACAGGACAGTCCGTAACACAAGCCAGATATGTTTACTAAAATATGTTTTTTTCAAACTTTTATGTTCACTACTGCTCACAAAGCTTTCACATTTAGAAAATTATAGACTCCTAAGCTTTTATTTTAGGCTGACTCCACTTTCAAGGAATTCTTCAATTAACTTTATGTTGCTTTAAGCTCCTCATCCAATGAGAAAACAATCTGTGGTTTCTTACTTCTCCCAGTGCTGATGGCTGCCCTCCACGTTTGACTTGCAGACTTACTGTCTTTTTAGAGCCAGGATCTGTTTGTCTAAAATCAGCCTAGTTGTCATAGTATTTTGACAAGTCCTCTATAAAAGGAGAACAAACCTTTGTGGTGGGTTAACTGCTAAGAATAATGAAGGTTGTTCTCACAATCTCAACAGATGAGTGCCAAAATTAAGGAACATTGAGTAATACACCCTGAGCTGAAAGCCCTGACTACCTCAGTTGCTCTTCTTTCCCACCTACTCCAATTTTTCCAATTTCTGCTTCTTTGAGTGTTTTTCTAAAATGTGTGCTTTTTCCTCAAATCTAAAAGCTATGACATACTCACACATTTGTGGCATAAAAAAGCCCCCAGTGCTATCAAACATTACTAATTGTAGATGGTCAGGACGCCTCTGGAATTGCTGGAAACGCTGTGGAGACTTTGACTATCAGTTACTGGGTAGATAATGTCAAATCAAGAGCCAAAGAGCTTAATGAAAAGCATTAGCTGAACAAAAGGGACAGGATTCATTCCTAAACTGCACATTTTTCCTCCTAGAGCTTGAGAAATTTGTGTGAAACTTTTAAATCTCAGAAATAAAAAAACAGGGGAGAGTTGGCAGCTCTTCTTCCTTTTCTCTCCTGGTATTTGGCTTGGTAAATGGACCAACATACAGATGATTAAAGGAACTCTGAAGACAATGACTAAGAAGTAAAATGTTTGACAGTCTCAACCAAAAAGGACTATACAAAAATAAGAGTTATGTCTCTTAGTGCAGTATTATGTTGTGCAAGTAATTTTTTTCTGTAGAATGTTAACTAAGCACAGATATGGAGAAAGCATCATTCACTTCTTAATACATAGATTTTTAGATAAAAAAATCCATGGGGTTTTAGAGAAATCAAAACACATTAAACATTAAATACACAGCACAGCAATATTTTAAAAGACATGACAAATGAGTCTCCCTCAACCACAGCCACCATGATCAGCATATCCTTAAATAGGAATGTATCTTTCAGACCTCCATTTCAATTCTTTGTTACAATAAATAGACATCAAACTTGCAATTTCCATTTTTTTAAATTTAAGACTGTCTCTGTGGCCAGAAATATTATGACTGACCTCTGTTAACTGCAAGCATTCAGAGCCATAGCCATTCCAACTCCCTTACATCCTCAGTGTGCAGCAACAGTTTACTCAGAAAAAAAAAATCAACCAAAAAAAACCAAGCCTGTAACTATTTGGACATACTTCTGAAAGCAACAGTGAAAATTAAGAAAGCAGCCTTCCCAAAGAAGTATCTATTTTTGAAATGTGTGCTTTTAAAACACAATGCTTATGGAATGAACTACTTCAGTTCTCTTGTGTAAACTTGTGCAGATTGTTTGCTATTGATCTTTTGAGTCATATTTTGGCAGCAAACTGGTATCCTTGTAGAAAATATAAGTACTGCAGAACAAGTGATGTAATCTACTTCTACACTTAATTATTTTTGGGGGTTTTTTTAAAGTTAAATTTATATTTTAAAATAAGCTGAACTGCATACCTCATTTCTTCCCCAGATGAGGAGCTTTATGATAGTGAAGACCTTCAGAGGAGACAGTTTGTCTGTAAGAATGTGTCTCCTTTAATTCACAGGACTGAACTCAGATCAAAGAAAGTAGTGTTTCTATCTGTACTCAAATCTAGGTCTATTAACTGTTTTCTTAACTGAATGACATAAAGTGACTCTATAAAACCAGTGCAAAACCTGATCTCAAGGTTGAAATCCAGGGTTTTTTCACAGTGTATTGTTCTTTCCTCCCTGCCCCCAAGCTGCTGTCCATTCAGAAAACAACACATAGAAGAGAAAAAAGAAAACTGCACTGTAGCAAGGCTATCCACATGGCCCAGGCTTGTGCTGTGTGTGCAGTATACATACAAGTACTGCATGCTGATGTGGCCCAGAGCAGGGGCACAATTTTCTGGTATTTGTGGACAACACTGCCTGGCAGTTGGACACAAGCAGGGTGAGAGAGCATCTGGAGGTGGGTAGCTGACAGAGTGAAACTAATGCAATATTCCAGACAGGTAATTAAAGCTGTGCTCAGCCTCAAACTCTCAAATATGGTAATTCTTTAACCAACAAAAGAGATTGCCAGGAAAGGACAACAGTGAGTGAAAGTGCATAAGCAAGATCATGTGCAGGACATGGAGCATGAATGCTTCCCCTTTCCTGCTCTCAGGTTTCTCCCACTGAGAACCACTACCTGATGGCCTCAATCTCTTCTAAGTCTGGTTACTCTAAAAATAAGAACACAGTCAAGGCCAGTATATAGAGAACAAGTACAGGAATCCTACCTTTTAAATCCTAGATCAATGTTTTCTTCCCTCTCTGAAGCAGTGATTGATGACAGCTTTCTCACACCTTTTCCTCACTCTCATGTCATCAAGTGCCACCACTTCTCTACCCCACTGTCCTTGTTACACTGCCTCCCACCTCTTCCTCAGTGCCACCTGAGATCCAGTCTCATGTGGAGCCATAAAGATAAGGACAAACACCATATACCCACCTCTGGGCAACTACAAGCTTTGTCTCTAGAAGCACAGCATCTCAAACTTCTCCTTCCAGAGCATCTCTAATGGCCCTTCAGATAGAATGGCAAGGAAGGAGAATATTTAAGACTTGGGAAAAATGAAAATTAACACAGCTTGCAGTGACTTTATTTGAGGCTGGAGCCCACGTAAAATCTGTTTGAATAATGAGCAAGAGATTTTTGCCTTACATTACACAAAGGATCAGACTAGACGACTCCAGAGGGTCCTTCTGACCAAGTTGTGATAATACATATGCTGGAGAATTTTAAAGATCAGGGTTATTTCCCAGTATGAATCACACTATTCCTTGTTTTAGTTTTGATCTTCTAAAACTAGACAAACCCCAAAGGAATATTATGCACACAGCAGAGCCTACCTTTACATACTGTCCAAATGACAAATTTTCTGACCAAGGAGATAGCAATACCTCTGTTTTCATTAATTCTCTATTAGGAATCACAGGATTCAAATTGTTGATTTCCAGCATTACCTCATGCTGGGCCTCCCACTGATTAATTAAAACTGTATTTGCAGAGGAAAAAGAACAAAAAAGCAGAACTGCAGTAGTTTGAACCAAGAGTGTCCCTGATAAAAGAAATGGTCTGCTGTTCCAACTACTTTCCATAGGTTGATTGTGAATTGTAACCAGACAAGATCTCCTTTTTCAAGCTTCCAGAAACTGGCAAACATGTCTACTGCACAGGAAGTCATATTTATAGTTGCATTACTTTCCACAATAAAGCAATTCTCCTATAATCAGAAGGCTTGCTAAATGAAAGATCTTTTTCCCTGAGATTGCAGCCTCTTTACAGAAAGCTTCCAACTCTACAGTTAGTAATGGCTGAGGAGGGAAAAACACAGTTCAGTACAGCCCCCACATCATGGTTATATAGCAAAGACATACCAGGATTTTTTATTTCAAAAAAGAAGAAACGACTCTTGAAATCCTGGTATTGCAGTGTGTGTTAATTACCCTGTTGTGTTACCATTTAAATTTCAGTGTGTGTTTAGCTGACCTGCTTTTTTCTATCTACCTTTAAATTCTTCTTGGATATAGAAAGACAAAGAGCTTCTACTATATAAGCCTTATTATATACTTGGGCAGGGCCTTTGAGCATGCAGGTATTCCACAAGAAATCTGAAGCAGTACATTGCTTCATTTAAGGGAATAATATTTCAAACCCCTCCAAATTACTACAGGGGACAGTTAATAACTTGTACATTTTTACTATCATCATGCATACAGAAAATTATTAAGAAAAACCCAAACACCTACTTGAAATTTTCAAATTCTCTTTCAGCAACTGTATCGGAGTATTTAAAAGGGCACAGCACTAGCTTTGGCTAAGAATTCCCCCTCTTCCCTTAAATGCAGAGAAAAAGAATACCATTTTTTAAAGGAAGATAGAGAGCTTAATACTTTACCCAAGGAGAAATTCTTCAAAACCAAGAAATCAATGCAAACTCATTCTTACCTAAAATTAGAAGAAAAGAGAGAGGAAAAGGTAAGAAAGATTAAGAATCATCCCCTGGAGCATTAAATCTTCAAAATAGAAAGAATTCCTGAACAAATCTAAAGTAAACAAGTTACACCAAAACAGGAAATTGCAATTTCTTTGAAACAGTAATTAACCTTGTGAGGGAAACCACTACTAATATAAACAAATAAGCAATAAAGGAAACCATTTTAGCAGAGGGAAACCTGTCTTGAAGCAGCGTGACAATGGAATATAAAAACACTTTGCCTGACGTGATGGGTCTCTAAAGAAAATTGCAGCAATTCTGTAGTAAGGATTATGCAGACACAAGCCTCATATAGGTAATTTTCAAGGTTTCAAAGAGGAGGCTGGACCACAGAAATTCAGAAACTTTTAAAGACAGGACTCAAATATAAACTGAATGTAATCTCATACTGTTGTCACACATAAACAGGAGGATTTTGAAGGATGTCCATCAGGCTAAATTGCTTTTATAATTATAGTTTTCCATGCCCAATCCTTGTTGTTTATAAATAACTACAGCTAAATAAGCACAAGCACCATGGTGATTATTTCATTATATTAAATGGAAAAAAAATAAGAAAAGATAAAAAATCAGAAACTTGAACTTTCATCAGAAGCTGATGTTTTCAAAAATTTGCCTAAGGAACATGCATACAGAATTGAAAACAGATCCAACATTCAGAATGTAAAATCATTACTTTTAGATAAAAACTAATTCTCAAATCTGAAGTAGTTTTTACTTTCATTGCTTGCATTTCTTAAATAGCTGCAGTGAGCAGTAGTCCTCTTGTATTTATTTGGTGGAAGAAAAGAAGTTCATAGTAGTGTAAGAAAGTTATAAATAAAATAAATACCAAAAACAGAAACATTTTTTATTTCAGATTTTAAGTCAACTATCTGCAAGAAACAGCATTTCAGACTCTCCTTATTTGTTCTTGTTTATTACACTGGCGCCCTTTGTGGCTTCTTGTATTTTAGCAACTGGAACATACACAGTAAAGCTAGCAACACAACAGAAGTTTAGCAAAGGCAGACATAATTTGATTTTAAGAAACCACCACAGAAAAGAGCAAGAAGCTCTACAAACAGTGGAACCAATGTGGTTTGGCTTCCCTTGAATTTGCGTCTTATGGGGATTTGAAACAATGTAAGAAGGTCCACAAGCTCACACCAAGCTCTCTCTCTTCTACCTGGGAAGCCACTGGAATGAAATTTGCTAAAACTTATTAAAATAAAAATCTGTTTCTCAGCTGGTCCTTCCCCAACACTGGGAATGACTGCCTGAAAAACAGATAAAAGTCCTTCTTCCCTAGAAGAACAGGTCAGTGACAGAAGTATCAGATCCAATACTTTTAAACAGGTTCATTCCATTTTTACTAAGTGGTATTCAACTAAGGAAACAAACTCTCTTCATATCTGAAGCAGCTTCTAAAATTCTATAGCAGTGTTAAGTTTTGTGACTTGTTATCTTTTTCATGCATTTAGGAGAGAAAAACCTTTATATGATATTAAACAAATCCCAAGTCAGCACATTCCAATATTTACAACCAAGGGGGGGGGGGGTTTAATAAATTCAGAAATGGAAAATATTTGTTATAGAGATCTAAAAGACAAATACACCACCTATGCCTCACTACCCACACAAAGCAAGTTTTTTCCTACCTCTCCTAAAGAGATTTGGGAAATGGAAATTTCCAATACTAGAGAAGTGGCAGAAAACATGTACAAATTAAAAATGTCACAGGGTTGCACTCAGGAAGCTTAAGAGGTTATCTCTGGAAACACCTTCTCAAATGGAAAAATGGTGGCAGCAGCAATCATGGGAGATGAGGGAAAATTAGGGCAATCTAAAAACAAGACAAACTCACCAAAGCCCAAGAGGAAATCTGGAACAGGAATGAAGGAAGATCTCTGACAGTAACATTATGCACTTTTCTCATGTTGTTAAACCAAAGAGCAAGAGAGCACTGAGAAACTCTGAATTCCCCTGCCATTACCTACCTGCAGGAGCTCAGACTAAGGGCTCCCACAGTGAGCCAGGAGTCAGGCAGCAACAGCCCTGAAAGGGTTTCTTCAATTCCACTTGTACTACTCAGGGGTGGTGTTTTTGTTTTGTTTATTTGGGTTTGTTTTTTTTTTTTAATTTTTGGTTTTTTGTGGGTTTGTATTTTTTTAATTTATTTTTTAACCCTGAGATTCCCCACATCCTTCAGGATCTTGTAATAGGAGACTGTTGAACTGAAGAATGGGTAGCATGAACATCCAAAACCTGAAAAGAGACTGGAAAATGCATTTCTATGCACTCTTCCTGGAAGATGTGATGCCAACACCCAAGTGAAATAGTTTGCTGCAGGCTTCCTGTGGTGCTGGTACAACTAATATAGTAGCAAAGGCCACAAGAAGAAAGAATATACAGCAAAAATAAAATAGTAAATCTTCATTGTTTTGGAGACTTCAAAGGACTTTTTCTGAATATGTAAGACTCTGAGGTTGTCTTTTTGCATCACCCTATGCATGGTGATCTTTGGGCACACAGAAATACCCTAGCAAGCCTTTGAGAAAGGTACCTAACTACACACAGAAACACATGGTGGGTGACCTTGGTGTTATCAGACAAGGTCTCTGCAGCTTGACAACACACCACAAATGCCAAACAAAGAAGAGCATGTGCAAAAGGCACAGTACTCCTTAGGGAAACCTGGATTCCTGGATTTAAGTAGCCAAATAAATAAGATCAAGCTACAGTTATAGCCATTTAACCCACTTAGTAATTTTGGCGTGGTACATTTGTTATCTGGCTACCTGAGCCAGGACACTGCTGCCAACATCTGTTTCCTGCCTCTCAGGTCCTTCCTCAATCAGAGGTTCCTCTGGATTTGTGGGCTTGCCTGAGCCAAGGAGCCAGATAGAGCTTGCTCTCTCTTTCTCTCCAGGGCTGTTTGCAACCACGACCTGATGAACTGGAGGGTGGTGATGTCCTGCCTCATAAACCTGCACAAGTGAAAGTACAAGTTTTACAGAACAGTTACTTTTTACACTTCTACTACATTCAGTGCCTTTCAATTTTGGGGAAAAAAAAAAAAAAAAGACATTTTAAAGCCTTGTTTGATTAATTTTCTAATTGCAAGCATGAAAAAAGAAGGGTTTGGACATAAAGCAAAAAATCAGTTCTATAGCCAAGACACTGGCTATATCACCAGAAGAAAAAACAAAAGCCAGAAATACCATTTCACTGCTCAAACTGAAAGATTCTAGAAACATAGCTTACATAAAGGCACGTGTCAAACAATATGCTTATTTTTTGCCTAAACACTGACTCACTGAATGAAATCTATGTTACTCTTTAATGTAAACAGTTCCTTTAAAAGCAGGAAAATTAAATACAGACAACATTAAGCTGAACACGAACTTTTGCCATCCCCAGGCATCTGGGTAATTATAATCATTAACTCCATTAGCATGTGCTGCAATGTAGGTAAAAGCATTCACATTGCATTAGAGAACTTTTAGATATTTTAATGAGATGTTTGCAATAAGAATTTACTTGTCTGGTGCATTTTTGAGATTAACAGATCATAGGATGTTTGTTTTACTTTAAGATATGTTTGCAAAATGTAATGAAAGTGCACACATAAAGTTTTATCTAAGGCATCAGTATAGCCTTTATTAGTAGTTGAGCCTTTTAGAAGTAAGTTGGGTTGGTTTTGGGTTTTTTCCTGGCTAATTATTCAATTTGACCATTCTTTTCTCTTAAGGCAATATTATTTCCAAGAAATGTCACTTTTCCACTTATCAAGGTTGTTTACATTCTACACAAATGTTATGCTCTCAAGCTTTCATTTTTGAAAATTTCAGAAAGTAAAGGGGATGAAGCTGTGCTTGTAAAAACATTCTTTAGTAACAGAATGAGTCTCAAGGCATTTTAGGTTTCCCACAAGACATTTTTCTGTCTATCATTTTAGAAGTTTTTCCCACACATTGTGTTCCCAATATAGGCTTTGGCAGGTTGTGAGATACAAGCTGGCTGGAAAATGATAGCCTGCTTTCAGCATATTCTTGTGCAGTTAAACATTAAGCACTTTTTGCACAAGATAATTCAGACAGCAGCTCACACGGAGAAAAGGCGACAGTTTCAGCTGAGGAAAGCTAAAGTCCTGAAGGATGCCAAAGACTTTGGTGACAGTTCTACAGAGAAAACAAAGGGATCTTGAAAAAATAATCAGCATTACTTGAAAATTCTACATTGACTTAGTTTTGGTCTTTTAAAAGAGACTTGAGAGCATGTGACAGTTAATACAAATAAAACACATATTGTGTTTTTTAGACACACAAATAAAACAAATATTGTCTGTGTGTACACTGTCTTCAAAGAGTATCAGAGAACATGCCTGTGTTTTCATATCAGTAAGAAGAATTTCCCAAATGCTTCATTAAGGAATCAACAGGTGAACCAAATTTGATGGGAACTCTTGCACCTGCAAGAGTTGCTGTTTGTATTTTGTAAGCTTTTCTCTGTACAAATACACAAGAAGAAACAGGAGAGGGACGGCAACTGACTCACAGTCCTATTGCTAAGCTCACTAATGTCAAAATCTTATCACTGTTAAACCCATGAACATGAAAAAAACTTCAGTTGATAAAAATCAGAATTCATGTAAGGACAGAGAAAGTTTCTAAAGCTGTCTGGATCACAGATATCTAATGGCATTTTTCATTTAGCCTTATGGTCAGCTATCTGCAGAAAGTGTATTGAATGTTTCATAAACAGTTTAAAACAAAAGTGCTTCTAATCAGATCTGGCAGGAAAGGGAGAAATGCATACATAGAATGAGGTAAGTGTGATCTTGCCCAGCTGAAGAACAGGGAATGGCAGAGCTTCAGGCCATGACTCACACAGACACTAAACAGTAGAGAGCTACAGATAATTCTCAGGTAAACTTTGCATGAGCCACTACGTCACCCTCCTGTACCCTTCCTGCATTAATCATGTCATTAGTAACCTGACGCAGCCCAAGAAGAATGTCTGATT
This sequence comes from Melospiza melodia melodia, assembly GCF_035770615.1. NCBI lineage: Eukaryota > Metazoa > Chordata > Aves > Passeriformes > Passerellidae > Melospiza > Melospiza melodia. Next base: position 24,717,831 of record NC_086195.1, read on the forward strand.
TACAGGGAGCCCAGCAATGCTAACAGAACAAACCCTTTGGCAGGTCAAAAAAAAGGAAAGACCAACCTAAATTTCATTTTAGTTTGAACCACACCCTAAAAGAACATGGAAACTAGGAAAAAGGAAAAACAGAAAAAGGTATCTTCCCACCATGAGATTACATACTTCATTAAAAGCTCCCGATGAACCAGTTAGGAGTACAAATACGAAGAATTTGCAAGAGTGGACGGATAAAATCCAGCCCAAACATGTACCTAAACAAAGCAAACGGGGCAGGGGGAAATCCCCAAGCTTTCTTTTGAAGTTTTTACCACGGTTACGTAATTTCCATGTTAGTCTAGATGTTTTTAAACCTCTTTTACAGTGTACAGTTGGGAACTAATTTTACAATGAGTACAAAGTGTACTGTTAGGCAAGATTCATGTCTCAGCTAGGTATCTTGGTTACTCCAAAAATACAAAAAGGGTAAGGGGAATCACTGGGGCAAGTGAAAAGAAAAATGGAAACTTCAGAATTTATTTTAAAATTATTGCTCAGTCTCAACTGACAGCAGTCACTTTGATAAATGTGGCTATAATCTACATTATTGTATAGGCTATTTCACCTTAAATACCCAGTAAAAGTAATGGTCACTTGAAGGAAGGGCAGATCACTGCCATTCATTCTGAAGCAAATGAAAAACCTTGCAGATTACCTTAAAAGCAGAATGGAATTACCCTTAGTTTCTTGACACAAACAAAATTATCACCCAAACCAAGGTGTGCAGGTAGTAGCAGCTGCTGTGTTAAAGCTCAAGTCCCACAAAAGCTATTTCATAGTAGCAATTTCCAGAAGAGCACCACAGAAAATGTGTTCTTAACCCTAAGTATATGGCAAACCCACTTCTTTTGTTGGTATTTTGTTCAGTTTCTCATGGCTTCATCTGTTTCTAAGTCTTCCTAAGAAGACTATTTTCTTGATACTTCCTTCCCATTGAACACTCCTTTTCCCCTCACTTTCCTCTCATTTTATCTTAGCAACAATTCTGTGAAGTGCCAAATTAATTTCTTACCTTCATGACTTTGAAAGACAGGGTTGCAGGTCTACTTTCCATCTTAAAGCCAAGCTCTAGAAATTGAAATCTCCTTTGTCTTTGACTCTCTACAAGAGCTGAGCTGAAACAGCTAAAATATGCCACCTCAGTTAAAACCAGCTAACTATTTTGTTCCTACTCCTTATTAATGGCATTCTTTTCACAATATTAAAAGTAGTGTACAAAATATGACCAACTGTACAGCTAAAATGGTAGCATAATAATCACAATATTAGTGGAATGCAAAATAACAAAGAAATGCACTTATCTTCTTGAACCAGTTTGGAAAGCTTCTCCATCATGCCATAACAGTAGCCCTATAGCTCTTAATGAAAATTTTAAAAGAGATGTTCTGAAAGTTTTCTAAACTTATGTAAATGGCATGTCCCTTTCCTGGCTTCTTGCTTTAAAGCCAACAGTAACTTGAGAGAAGCAAAAAATTCTTTTGTCCCTGGTAGTTGTTGTATGTCACATGCTGGAAAACACAGATAACCCCAAATCTTAAATAGGCAGTAATCTGCCTTACAAATATTCCCTTTGTCATCAGTCTTTCTGAAGGTCAGGTAAAGACTGTGTGGACACAGTGAAACAACTCTCAGAAGAGTGTCTACATGGATAAACAGGGTTTGCCAGAAAACAGTAGGTGTTTGTGCTTCATTCAGCAAAAGTGTTAAGGACAGTTTCACAGCTTAGGTTTATTTTGGGAGGAGTGGGAATATCTGGCTTGTCTTTTTAAATTTAAGACCTGAAATCAAAGAAAAGATTTAGAGATACAATGCCAACAACTTAATGAATATTCTGTAGTGTATATAAGCACCCTGGGGAAAACCTGCACTCAGATAAACAACAGATTCCATCTTCCCCTGCCCTGAGGAATATAAACCAGGCTCAAAGTTTACACCTAATTCAATAGTGGCTTTCAAAACAAACATATTTCAGACATATCTAGCAAATACTCCTCTTCCCACTCTGCATCCAAAACTTTCTCTTGGAAACAAAAGGCCTCCTCCTTGACAAAGATTTCATGGGTATCTTCCAAATCTGCCAACAGCAGATTGCATTACATAGTACACCTAAAAATTTCAAACTGACCTACATGCCCTCTTAGAAAGCTGTGTGTTCTAAATGGCCCACACACACTCAACAGAGAGCCAAAGCCCACAGACACTCTTTCAAACACGTTAGGTATCTGTCCCATGGAGAGAACCTGTGTGTGCCTCCATGCACGCACAAAAGGGTGAGAAGAGCTTTCTGCTGAAAGTGTTGAATATCCCACAGCACATATCTGGGTACTCAGAGGCTTCTCCTATACCCTCCTCTGTGGCACTGCTTCTTTTGCCAGTATGGCAAGGAGGAGGAGCACTCACTGCCCACTCAGGCTGCACACCCACTGAAGGGAGCAGGAAGCTGCACTTTGCCAAAGGGAACATGCAGCGGAGCTTGCATGGTCATTATACACCCCTTCCAAGCACACCGAGTTTTCTGGTGGTGGGAACTGAATTTTATGCCTTCTGCCAACTTAAAAATCTATCCCTAGTGAAGAAAAACAAAACCAAAGAAACAAAGCAGACAATGGCTACAGAGACTCCAGAGGAATGTAATGACTGGAACAAAAGGCAGCAGCAATAGTGTGACAAGGGTTTATTAGTGGGTCAAAAAACAAGCTCAAATGACTCAGGCACAGAATTAAATCCCAGCATGATTTCCTTAAATCTCCTTTAGAGACTGCAGGCCTTTGTGCAGTTTGTATTCAAGCTCTCTTGGGATCAGTAAAAAGAAGGCTCTATCTGGTCTTTCACCTCTTGATCAGAAGGATGCCTTACCAAAACAGGGCAGCATCACTGTCCCCTTCAGCAGAGCAGAAACAGGCTCAGGAGAGTCAAATGGTACCCTCTGAAAGCAGGGCAGAGTCAAAGCAGAGCACACACAACTCCTACCAAGCTGCCACAGGTGCAAAGCAAACTGTTTCCTTGGAGAGATGGTAAGAATTCTGTAAGAAAATGGTCAAGAGGGTTTGTGCAACTACTGCTCAAAAAGTACATCAATAGGCTGTAAGTGTGGAGAGATGTGACAACAGGGCAGTGATTTATGTATTTTATCCCATTCTTTCAAGGAAGGCATGTCTATAACCACCCTAAACTACAGCCTTGCTCTTTGGAAACACTTCCTACCCATGCCACTATCGGGACTTTCATGCACCCTATGAACACTTTAATATTTCCTTTTGGTTATTAATTCATATGTAGGTGTCATTCCAAGTCACACAAGAGAGAGCAGGGTGTTGTGATTTTGAGCATTTCTACATTTCACAGGTAGCTACTCACAAAATTGACACCTTTAACTCATCTATGCCAGGCCTTATTTCAATTATTCAACTTTAAAAGCTCAGTAGCACTAAGGTTAAAACATTAATTTAACAAAAAAACTCAATTGCTTGGAATTTTAAAAAACCCCATCAAATAAATTCAGAAATCCTACCCTTTTCACCAACAAATCTGCAGATTTTTAAACAGAACTTTCCAAGCAGTAAGAAAATATATTCCTTGATGTTCTGTATATACCATGGAAGATCCTTTGATGAGGACAACCACAACAGCCTGGTTTTAGTTTCTTTTAGAATACCAAGACAATTTCTTCTATACATTTGATGAACAGGCAAATGCTTCAGGTGCATGTCTAAAGATGCAGGAGAAAGATCAGAATATGCTGAGATCAAAAAGGGACAGTCACAGAACTGACTGGAATATGGACTGAACAGAAACAAAATCCACATTCACCGTCAAAACCAACCCAATACACTTTGAAGAAAAATACAAAACAAACACAAAAACCTTTAAATAACATAGTTTTTACATCACTGTTACAAGAAAGCATGTTATTTGAGTTCCTTGTGGTAGATCTCCTTGAAAAACCAAGGAGACAGACTGATGGACTATCATAATTTCTCATATTTTGCATTGCTAGATAATTTTGTAAGGTGAATATTTGCGCTGCATCTCACAAAATTTTTTTTTCTTTTAACAAACAATTATTAAAACAGGATTCTGGTTTTATCTTCCTCCTGTGTCTGAATTTGTAACTGGTAATTACAAAAACTTTCTCCCTTTTGACTTTGAGAATGAATTCTCTGCTTCACTATCAAAAATCAGACCTCAAACAAGAAAGCCTCTATAGATCTAAAATTTTGTGCCTCTAGCATTTAAAAGCAAAAACAAATAAAATGTAAGTGACAATGCAGGGCATCTGTAATTTTAAAAACTCAAACATGTTTCTTTTGTTAAAAGGTGTTATTGCAGCCTTTCTGGTATTTGTTATCTTATTAAAATAGCCAAGAGAAAAGTGATCAAATGGCGCGTTACCTGAAAAAGTTTGAGGCAGACAATCATGGGAATACTTGAGATTACCTGGCATTGACATGGAGACAATTCATCACATCCAGAAAGCAGTGGGAAATCAACATAGCCTAGCAGAACTTTAGAAATCTAAGTGCTCAAGAAATAGTTATCCAGAGCACATGAGCTAACCCAGACTAACTGGTGCCTTCTCCCTCTACTCTGTCATTACCCATCAGTAATAGATGGTTTAATACTAGAAATGTATTATGTGGTTTTTCACTCTTGGCAATAACTTCCAGGAACAGCAGAAAAATCTAAAATATAATTCAGTTTGAAACAACTGTGTGTGTATATCAAATGAGCTGATATCAGCAAACAACAAAAAAAATGTCTTCCTGTATCTAAATGATCCCATTTTCCTTCCCTTTCTTTGCTGTTGCATCCTTGGATCATTTTCTAAAAACACAGATCACACTTGTTTCATTCCTCAGCATGCAGCAGGGCTGAGGTTTGCACTCAGGTCTTCCATCCCCCAGCCTGCCTTTATCTCCTCATGCACCTCACCTGAGTTCCCAGGTCACATCTCTATAAAAAAAATCCCAACCTCTGCTATTATTCCATTCAGCATCCCCATGGTCCCTGGCCATGAGCTGCACTTCAAAGGGCCCTTCAAGGTCAGTGACCCAGCTTCACAAACAGGCCAATTCCCAAAGAGGAAATTACTACATGAGTTCCAGCAGCTCGAATTTGTTCACTCCCCACCAACATAAATTAATATTTTTTTAAACTACAGAAGAATATAGGAAAAAAGTACAGAAGAAACAAGTTTTTCAATGAAACAAAGAGCAGAGGCTAAATAGCAGTGCTTTATTTTAATACTCCTAGAAGCATCTGCTAGACCTTATTTCAGTTAATCATATTATTCATGTGCAACATTTTAAGCTGTAGAATCTTTACAGGATCAAGTCCAACTCTTAATAAATTATTTTATAAAATTTTATCAAGCTAATGCTGAAATGAGAAATTCTGCAATCCAAAGAAAAAACCTCTCAAGCACTATTTATTATGCTTGTTTAAAAATAATCATTTATTTTTTATTTCCACTGCAGATTCATACTATAAGAGACACAATTCTGGAGACAACTAAGAGGAAATTTAGGGAAAATATCCCTAACTATCAGCAGAAGAGCTCTGAACTGGTAGGAATTATTTTTATTTGCATGCTTTTATGTAGGTACTTCTGAAAAATATAAATAAAATACAAGCTTTCTCATCTCTGAACTTTTCAGTACAATGAAAATAATAAGAACCTGTATATACAGGACACTTTTTGCAGATAACTTGGTAGACTGACTGGTGAAAAATGTTAAATCTTTTAAAGCTAATTCTTTTAAATAATAAGTTAGAGAATGCATTAGGGGAAAAATGAGATTTTGTTCTGCTTACTAAGGAACTCAATTAAATTAGTGAAAAGCACATTAGATATCAAATCAGTCTTTGAGCATAAACTAAATGAGAAAATGTAAGTAGACTTGTATTTGTGCTTTACCACTTTTTCAAGTCAAAGATACCCCTTAAAATAGTAGACAAAACTATCAAAAATGATGTGAAGTCCTCATATGTTTAACAGGTAGGTTCATCCAGCCAGTAATATCATTATATTAAATACATACAGTGGTTACCACAATTGCTTTTCCCATTTGCACATTAGAGCAACAGACAATGTTTTTTCTGGACTGAAATGATGTTTCTGTAAACATAGCTTGGAATTTCACCGTTTCATTTAAATTAATATGGATCTTATGGTAAGTGGCCCCAGGAGAAAGCATATTTCTGATGTCTTTGCATGAAACACACACCTTCCTGAAACACTTCCTGTCTTGCACCCGTTTTTGGATATTATCACTGTTGTCTGACAAGAATGAGGTCAGCTAGGATTTGTAGCAATACTTTACAGCAGCTGTCCAGCATTTCTTTGGAACTCCACAAGCATTTAACTCCTTAACTGCCTCACCAAAACACACATTGAAGTCTTGTAGGAATACTGGAAGAATAATGACTTTCAGGGTGCTGAATAGTCTCAAAGGGTTTAACAGAGGGAAGGAAAGACTGAGCTTTTCAGGTGAGCAAAAATGAGCAAGATCATGAGGAGGGATGAGAACTTAAGAAGTGTTACCACCTTTGTGGCAGCCAGGGATGGGGAGGCAAGACAACATGATATATACAGAAGGAAGAGACATACTGAGTTTGAAAACCAGCAGAGAGACACCCAGGTTTAAAATAGTCAGGTTTATCAGCATTCTCCCACAGAGAGCCACTTGGCTGACTTTCAACAAATAACAGTCCATTTGCTCAGTAGCACCAATAAAGCTGCACTAAAATTGTATAAGCAGCAAAGAGAACTCTGAATTTGCACAGAACTTAGTTATAGGGTTACACAACAAACTTCCATGCCAAATACTTTCACAAAACTTCCTGATGTTTTAAAACTAGCTGTCTCAGGTCAGGCTGGGTGTCAGAAACCTTTTAAATTTGTATAGGAAGCAGCATTCACACAATCACTAGGATGAGCTCAGTGCATGAATTAATCTCTCAGTAGCAAGAATTGATTTGATCTGTATCAATCATGCCTATATTTCCATTAAACAAGCCAAAATCTGCACCCACGGTTCCACTGGCTGTGGGAGGGCAGACAGAGCCACAAAGATGCAGCATGGTATCTGGCATAAAAGATTTACTTGTATAAAAGTTTATGTGTTTAATTATTTTTAAGTTCCACTCAAGTAAATTTACTTGCTATCAGTTTCCTGAACTGCACTGGCCTGGGCTTCCCTTGGAGCAGCTTTAAGATGATCCAATCTTGCCATGTCACCAAACCCAAGTTTCTCAGCTTTGTTGCTTTTCCACACATTGTGTAAGAGCTGTGGGGGAGATGATAAGAGCTCCACACCACAATCTCTCCAATTCAGGCACCAGAAAAGGCTCTGAGGGAACAGCAACTAGGAGTGCAGAGTATGTGTTAAAAATGCTCCACTATAAGACTGGTGAGAGACTGTGATCATGCAGCACAAATATCCTGATAAGAGAGATACCCAAAGCATCTTACTTTCCTTTCTCACTGTTTTTACAGGTGTTGCACACATCTCTCCCCTTTATGTGAGTGATCCTAGTTTGCATATTTTTTCCAATAATACTGTGATGACTTTGTGATTTAAACCATAATTTAGTTACAATATTAATGCTGGCATAGTTTTAAAAGACCAGCATTCCTCCCTAGTTCCATACTGCTCACACTTTGCAGGGTTTTGGCAGCACATGACTTAGCTCATCTAGTATCAGACTGTGAAACACTTCAGAATTTACAATACATCTAAGAAAGTTACAAACTCGACTTGGGGGGAGAAAAAGATTTAAAACCAAATATTTCACAAAACTGATTCTGTGTTACAAAAGTCTCTGTGTGCCTCTGGCAGCTTCTGTTCCCACCTGAGGCAGGGCGTACCCACATGCAATGTGTTATACATGTGCATGCAGGTCTGCAGGACAACCTCCATGCTGCCTTCCAAATGGCAACTTTTCAAGAAGGAGCTGCCACTGTGCACCTTGTTGTGTACAGCAGCTCGAGTTAAAAGCTGAGAAGCAAGTCCACACACAAGAAAATAGCTCAGCAAACCAAGAAAAACAAAGAATGAAAAAGTAAGCAATTTCCAATAAATTCACTTGGCTCTAAATGTACAAATGCTTAGGAAGCAAATAACATTCAAATGAATGTTCCTTGTCCTATCACAACATTCCTGATGAATTTAGTTACAATAATCAGAGTAAATATGTATTTAATTTTATTATACATAATTGAGAGATTAAATAGAAGGAACAAAAGGAATTATAATAGACGATACTATATTTTGGGGTTTGAAACAATTGCAAAAGCTCACATGTTCCTTGAGACTCATACAACAATTCAAATTAATTTGTCCTGGGTACCCAACAGTCCAAATACCAGCAACATGTTCTTTGGGGACAAATTATCTTTGATGAAATGGGGAACCATTGCCCAATCTTACAGGCAGGTTACATAATTAATTTTAGCTTTTGCTTACTGATAAATCATTGACTTCATCTTAGTGTAGCTTTAACTGCCTGCAATTGGCCATTCCATAATCCTATTGTGAGGCTTATGCACAAGTACCCTAGAGTTAAAGGGGAGAGGGGTGGAAGTGAGGAGAACGTGGGAAACCATTTAGGAAGGCTTTGTGTGAACACCTGAGAGAAACAAAAGAAAATGCAAAAAAAGAACCTCTGAGAGCTCCAGCTGCTTTACCTAATACATGCAGGTTGATTTAGAACGTTCACAGCAGCCCTCAGCAAAGTATCACCTATCCTAAAAGACTTGTAGTTTGAGGCATGGGAATGTTCACTGGTTCATTCAGTTGAACAAAAGCAGACAGGAGCAAGAAGGAAACTTGAATGATTTTGCCAAAACTAACAGGAAAGCAACCCCTGACAGTTTTGGTGTGGATTCTACTCTGGAAATACAATAACCAGGAAATATAAATAAGGAAAAAAAAAAAAATCACAAAGTCTTATGAGGACTGTGAAATAATTTCCACAGGACTGCAGAGGAAGTCTCGTCCCTTGTAATACCTTAAACTAGAATGAACAAAATAGTGGAAAGTAACTTAAGGGAAAAGCTAGTACTGGCAAGTAGACAGGCTATATGGAATACATTTTTTTTCTTGCATCTCTGACTTTTATTAGCATTTTTGTGGCTCTTGAGGCAGCAAGGTAGGAGCTTTGGTTTATACTCACTAAGCACAAGCCAAAAGCCTCCCACAGTTCTATTTGGTAACTTCAGCCTAACATGCTCAAAGATACACAGACTTCTGACAATTTCCCACTCCAACATAAACTATGCCAAAACACACCCAAGATTATTTCAACTAATAAACACTTGATTAAAAAACATGTCAAATCACCTTGGTCTTTACATCAATTTAAAAGCCTCTTACCACAATCATTGTCTAAACCATAGTGCACTGCAGGACGCACCAAAAGAAAAAAATGATTGATAACATTCTCACAGCGTTCCTCTGACTTCTGTGGTTGCACAAAGCTTAGGACTCTACACTTGCAAGAGTGATTCTCCTTAGGATGTCAATGTCTTGGCTCCTGAAGACTAGGATTTGGGACAAATACTGTGACAAGGTTCTTAAAACTAAATAGATCAAAGTCCTGTGTCCTGTCATGGTGCACAGTTTCAAAGCCTTCTCAAAAAGCTGCCCTTTGATTTAACCTTGATAGACATCTCTTCACAAGAAACACAATACTTGAAAATATGTACACAGTTACCCCAACTTAATACAGATGCTGTTCAGTAGCATATTTATTTTCTTTGTAAAACAGTGGCATCTGAATTCAGATTTTTTCAAATTCCATCTAACTCCCCTACTAAGTTTGTATATGGAGTATTAAAAAGACAGCTGAAGCAAAAAATAAAAACAAAAATTTCAACACAGGGACACAAATGAAGTGCAAGGTAACTTGTGATATGCTGGATTTATAGATCCTGAAATTGTGTTCTCCAGATGGTTATTCTTTCTAAATTTTCACAGTTACAGTAATGCAGAAGGCATATCTAGTATGGTTAGCTCTTACCCAAGAGGCTTTTCCAATATAAGTAACATCTCTAATAGACCATTCTGATGAGCAATATAAGAAAAGACAAATTTTCACCAGACATTTGAAAGGAATAGAGGAGAAATGTATGTCAGGTAAAACACTGATTGGAAAGCCATCCCCAGTAGCTGTTAGAGCAGCTAAAATCTGGGTTTATTAATCAGGACTGAGGCACATTTGAGAGGCTGCACTGCCCATAAGAGCAAGCCTTCTCCTCCACAACTACCATTCTGAAGCTAATCATGGTCAAATAAATACTAAATTTGCTCAAAACACTTGAGATAGAAGTTCTTAGACAACCCAGTTCAACAGAAAACACATGTATCCACACAATGTCCTGTTCCTATATGTATTTTCTCCTACAGAATGGTGACATGAGCTAAAATTTCATTCCCACTGAGACATCTGTTGAGTACTCATGGAAAGATGAATCACTGTTCTCAATGGAAATAATGACTCGTGACAGCAGTTAACTCCTAATTTATAAAGCATTGCATGGGCAAAGTTAGCCTGACTCCCTAGTGCATTTAATTAGTGGATTGCTACAAAGTGTATTTCTCTATCTAGCTTTAAAAGGTGCTGGAGAACTAATAGTCTGGAGTCTTACCTGTGCTGCAGGAAAAATGCATCAGGAAAACCAGAGGATTATCTAGTTCAAGAACCTTTCTGACAGTGGCCAAAAGCAGAGGTTTCCAGAAAGACAGCAGTGGGAGTGATCCTTCTCCTAGCATGCTCTCAGCTGTCACTTAAGGATTTAAGCTGCCTTCAGAACATCCTTCTGAACTACCACAACTAAACCATTCCTCTGTAGATCTCCTCAATGAAAGCACTGACTCCCCTGCTGTATCCTGTGGCACTCACCTCAGGGCTTTAGCTACATGCTGTACACCAAATACTTCACTTTGTTTCAGCTCTGTGGCAAACCAATCCACTGAGTGTCCCCCATCAGCATGCTAGGAGCAAGTAACTATTTCCATTTACTTCATGGATACTGCTCAGCATGTCTGAGTTCTAAATCACATGTCTCTTGAACATTTTCTTTCCTATTTGAGCAGTCACGGTCTGCTTGTCACAGGATATAAGAACATAGGTAGTCTTCTGGTGCAACTTTACATTTTGTGAAGATAGGGAATCAACTGCATCCCATACCAAAATATGTTTGCACAAAGGCATAATGATGCCTTCTGGTTTAGCTTACCTGCTGTGTTAAAGCTCTCTGGTTTCTGAGCATTGCTAGAGACCAAGCTGAAGTACTCCCAGAACAATGACAGTGAATCGCCCACAAGCCCTCTTTGCTGAGTATCAGTTGCCTCAGGACTTTTTCTTAAAGATAGAAGTACTTAATTAAATAGGCTGATAAGTAATCTATTTTCACAATTTTCCTGCTACAATTCTGACAATTCTTAAGCAAGGCAAACTCTGGTATGTTGCACTGAACAAGAAGCTCAAGAATTCTGAGAAGCAACACATTCTTTTGAGGAGGAAGAGTGCAAAACAGGGAAGGAAAGAGACTTTCATACTTCAGAGTTTAGGTACTTAACCAACCAATCTGCTGCTACACCTCATGAAGAAATCGGGGCTTCTCCCAAGTGGGACTCCACCTTTGGAATTGTGGAAGTGCCCTCTGAACACCAACTCCATCCCTTCACAACCTACAGCCAGATAGGCTAGGTACATATGCAAAGCCAGTGTGAAAAACCCTCCTGCAGAAGCATTTCTGTTAAGTGATGTGATTGTGGACATAGAGTCATCTTTTTTTTACAAGGCATCACAGTCTCAGCCATTACACTTCCTCACAGTGGAGTGAGTTTGAGAACATGTATGCCTAGATAGTTTTAGAGACAGGTAATGTTACATATGTAAATATATATATGTAAAATACATATGTAAATACATATGAGCTTTATTTGTGTCCCACAACAGGGCACAGAGTTATTCAGAGCTTTCCAGATGCTCTGTCCAGTTCACCCTGCATGCACAACTTCCCTGACACAACCGTAACAATGACACTCCAACATTGATGACATGGCCACTCCCCCAAAAGTGTCAGATGTGTTTTGTCAAGAGCTTCTTTCCTCCCTCCCTTCTGTCCCTTCATGCTCCCAAGCCACACTGCTGTCCCCAGTGCCCAGGTGCAGAGGATCTCTGTGGGCACAGCAGCAAAGCTGGAGATGGCTGGGGTGGGGAGCACATCGGGAACCTGAGGCAAACACCGCTGCTCCAGCAGCTGGACAGTGACCAAAAGCTGCCTTTGCTGGACCTGCCAGGCCAGGGAGCAGATGACCAGGGTCCATGCCTACCCATGGAGCTGCAAATTCCACAAAGCTGTGCCTTACAAGTGTCCTACAGGCCCTTTGGGAAGGCAGCCTTAAATCTCCACAGGGTTATGTCTTGCACAGGTGGCCTGTAGAGATTCATGGGATACTGATCTTAATATTTTTTACAAAGCTTGCTCACTACATTTATTACTGCAGTAGTGACTAAGCCTCCAAACTATTTTTACAGGCCCTGAACAATGGTAATCATTTAGGATCAAGTTCTGCTTGCTAAACTGAATTGTATCTTAAAACCCCACATCTCTGACAAACTCTGTTGATCACAGAACATAAAGGATATCAGTTGGGATAACACTGGCTTAACAGACATTTGAAGATCCATAAGAACAAGAATTTGCGGTAAGGCTTCTTCACTGTTCAGATCCCAAAGAAATGCAGTGCATTGCAATATCTCCTTAGCAACAACTTCATTTTGAAAGGCACAATGAAGATGCAGTAAGGTAAAGATGATCAGGTTTCTGAACGATCACTCTTGTCAATTTTTTCAGGGGCATTTGGGAACCCTATCCAGGACCTAGCAGGACATTAAGAAGCTGTATATATCATGTTCAAATAATGCAAAACTAAATCTAGAATGTACATTTGCAAAAGGCTACTTTCATTTTAACCCAAAAAGACTGGATTTTACTTAATTGATAGGAGAGCAACTGATTCCAATTTAACTCTATTTCTAGAAACAAGAAGCACTAGTATTTACTGTTGAAGCCTTTATCTGTCACCACTTATATTTTAAACAAATCACTAATGTTTAAGAGATGGGTAAATTTCAACAGCTCTAATTTGCACAAAGCTGAAACTATGACCTAATCAATCTCACTATGTAAATGCTCTGAGGATAAACCTACATAATTTGTCTTAAGCTCATGCAAAACCAGAAAATTATGATGAACAGTATTCCTGACATTATTAAGGCTGGTGTTAAAAGCCACAATCTACACCATATTTATCATATACAAGCATGTCTTCTGCATCTTTCCTTCAATTCTATCCCTAAAAACCAAACCAGACAGACAGTTTACTTCTCAGTTATGAATGAACCTTCCCCTCTCTTATTCCAGTAAATTCTATGGTTTGCTGGTTGTTAAGGTGTTGGGTGTTTTTTGTTTTTTTGGGTTTTGTTGTTGGTTTTTTGTGGGTTTTTTTTGGGTTTTTTTTTGTTTGTTTGTTTGTTTTGTGGTGGTGGTGGTTCTTTGGTGGGTTTTTTCTTTGGTTCATGGGAGGTTGGGGGGGGGGGTAGTTTTGGTGGTTTTTTTTCTTCTTTTTTTAAGGCTCTATGACAAGAACATGACCAAAACTTAAACATCTTACTGTTTGTACACTTGTTTCTTTAATTAATAAATGTTTGTGTTAACAAGAGACCTTTAAAAAGCTACATTTTGAGACTGTCCAGACTACACTTAAAGGAAATACATGTACTTAGAGTTATAGGAGCAGTAAGAGTCACAAAATACAGTGCCTAACCCTGTAATCCAATCTTGCACATGCAGCCCCACAGACTTTTTTGGGAAAAAAAAGGAAAGCTTGCAGAATCCCACCATATGCACTCTGATTTTTACTGGATATTTGGTATTAAATGATACCGGACAGATTCTCTGGCCTTTCATTTAAAAGCCTTACCTTTATTTTACCTCTGGAAATTTAACTTAAATTTTGGTGTCAGAGAATTACTAGGATCTGTGATTGTTGCTCAAATGGAACTGCTTGCACATACAGGAACATTTAGCTACTCAATGCTGTGTGTCATCTTAATCAAGGTAAATCAGTCTACTGTTAACACTTTCTAAATACACATTCACTCAAACAGAACTGATTTGAACAGAGCACTATGAAAAAATTATCCTCTTAGAGAAAGAACATCAATTACTATTAATGCATGGGAACATATGGACAAATACATTAAAATGTGCATTAAAATGACTCTTTAACCACCCAGTAATCAAAAGGGGGAAGGGGTGTCCACTTCAGAATTGATCTTCTTTTTTTCACACAAAGCAAATGTTCACAAACAAACTTACAAGTCAGAAGTTTCTTACAAGTTAGTATCTTCTCTCTCTCTCTCTCCCTCTCTATATATATATATGTACTATATCTATAGGAGAGATGCCTGAATGTTCAGATGATGAGGTGCACAGGCACTGTCAGAAGCGGCATTATCCCACTGGTTTAATGTATAACAAATTAGCATTATTTATGTGCAGAAGAGGTACAGTGCTCTCAGGAGCTAAATATTAAGCTTCTGATAAAATAATTTTGGTGAAGTCTTGCTTAGCAGCAAGTTAAGGATCTGTGCCTGCAGGATATGACTCACTGCTTCATCAGGAAGGACTTGCATGTTAAATGCAAACATTTGGAGTCACCTGTTCATGCCCTCCTCAACACACCTAAAGAACTGTAGACTTCTCCTCAGCTGCCAGGAAAACACCAGCAGAAATGTTCTATAATAGACCAAAAAAGCAATTTCAATATGGCTCTCCTGACAGATCACCCCACTTATGGTAACTGCTGCTCAGGGAGCAGTTCCTTCCCCAGAGTTGTTATTATAATTGCAGGCAGGGGGAGGGTCCCTGCTGTGTCCCCCAGGTCCCACCTTGCTCCACACTGTTTGTCACTGGCCATCAGAGGCTGGTGGACAAGCTTTCTGCACATCTCCAGCACCAACACACATGTAACAAAGCCACACCAAAATGTAGGATAACTGATGCCCAGCAGTTAAGATGGGCAATACAAAGATTGTGCTTTTATTTTATGTACCATTCTTCCACAAGGATAAGCAGATGTTTCCAGTGGGCTTTCCAGAGAGGCCTTTAGAGGGGTGGGGATGAGGAAGAAGGCATCCAGACCTTGGTGTTCCTTTCAGACCTCTCTGAAAATCAGACTTTGCAAAATGGTCATAGATGCTCTCACTTAGATCTGCAAGATCTGTTTCCTGCACTCTCACTGGCCACTGAGCTAGCAGCTGGCCAGAGACACATTTTATTTGAGCAAGTGGAAAACCAAGAGAGGAACAAACAACAGTATGTGCTCTACATCACACGCCTTGCCCTTCCCCAAGGACTCAGCTACACTATCATCAAAACCAGGATGAAGCCACAGCTTCAGCCACAAAATCCACAACTTTTGCCTTTTTGTGTGCACCTCCTGTGGCAAAACTGTGGGTGCTTGTGGAGCAATGAAAGGAGGACAGGGGTTTTCTCTACCTGCCCTACATTAAAACACAGGTGATGGCCTAAAGACCAAACTGCCAGTATGGGGAAAAGTAAGAAGAAAGCACAGCAAGTGACAGAGAGGTGGGACATTTACCTGGCTCACTGACCTCTGCCATGCTTCCTTTATACTGGGAGGAGGCATTTTAACTTCACTGCTCACAAGAAACTTGCTATTAGAAAGCTGAGGTTTCCAGTGTGTTTTCATTGCATTTTCCAAAGTTGCATCATCAGAGCAGGGCATATTCCTACAGGAATACTGTAAGGCATTATAATAAATCATAAGGTGTGTCATGGCTAGTAAAACATGTAATGTGAAAACATACAAAAATTAGTTTCACTGTGTACAGTTTCTTTTTAAATTCTGTGCTTTTCATGTTTTCCTGTCAGGCACATACAGGCACAGTCACTAATTAATATGAACAGTATAGAAAAATGTAAGCCATCACTGTAATTTTACTTTCACTTATTTAAGCTAATAATCAATTTTAATGAAAAAAAAAATTAAAAAATAAAAAAAAACTACAAAGATGACTTGAGAAGCTACAAAGAAGCTCACATTTCCTGTGTGTTCATTTGTGTGGAGGTGAACATGTAGTAGATAACTTAAAATATCCTGCTGCCATAAGATCAATAGGTTAGATGTTAATAAGAACAAAAAGAAAGAATAAAAGAAGACAAAAAAACCCAAAAGAAAAATACTCTAAAGCAAGAAAAAGCAGAAATACATATTCCTGTCACAAAAAGGAGTTTTGATTCCAAAGACCAACTCAAGACTTACTTCCACTTCCACCAAAGCCTAGGAATTAATGTTTTCAAAATTTCTTAGGATGACCTTGTAACCCCAGGGCATTCTTACCAAAATCCTGTAATTTCTCCACAGGCATCCCAAGAGTCTTATGGCAGCACATGAGGAGCTGCATAAGCAGGACACAGGGCAGTGCCAGCCATCACTCCTAGCTCAGAGCTGAGGAGGGAACTCCTGCCATTCATCCCTTCCCAAACCAAAGCCCCAAACCTAAACCCACTATATTCCATAGACAATAAGGTGGAATCTGCATAGAAAAGTGAGAGGACTGGAGATCTGAGAGAGATAATATTTTCATTAAACTCCTGGGAAAAATATTTCAGATATTTAGCCAACTATTCCTCTTGAATATTAAACATGGAGGATATGAGCATGGGAAGTGAGTTGAGGAATCTTCCACGGCCATGCGTGTGTTGTTATTTTGTAGCTGCAGCCAGAAGAGGAAAATGCCAGAGCCAATTTTTGGTACAGCTAAGAATTATTCCAGTCAGACAAAAACATGTTAGCCTGCTGTTACATACTGAGGTATTGCCATAAATGAAAAAAGCAAGCAAGGAAAAAATAAACAATATCACACTAGTCTTGTATTATAGACTACAAAGAAAACCTTGGTATTGCTCCAAAGTACTAAATCACAGAATGTAATGCAGATCAAAACTTTAGGATATACAAGAAAAATCCAGTCCACAGCTAAAAGAAAACCCTAATATCTACAAAAAAAGAAAATTAAATTATTTCATTTATGATCAGATAAACCAACAAAATATTATTTTCCAATTTCTAGGTAGCAGTAGAACACAGTCATTGGTGGAGAGGGTATTAAAAATGTTTGGCTTAAACCAACAACTAACAAAAAAATCCCTAACCTACCAACCAACCTGGAAACCCTAGGTCTATATACAAGCCTGAAGTCCTGCCTAGAACTCACAGATGCCTTGTGGCAGCACGACAAAACCAGTAAAATGCTTCAAAAGAGAAACACTGTTCTCAACAACTTCTAAGAGTTAAGAGCTCTCTACTATCAGAGAGCCTATAAAAATTGGTCAGAGTGATAAAAGATGCAGTTCACAAAGCAAACAGACATAAGAAATAGACAAGAAAGAAAATCCGGGCCTTAAAGGATAAAAATAAATTTTCCTGAATGCTATCTAAAGGTGGGGAATTCCAGCTTAGGGAGAAGTTCACAAACTTTCAAAGCTTAGCTCATATGTGCTGTGTTGTTCTGATAGAAAGAGATTTTTGGACAAATCAAACCAAAACCAAGAAGCAAAAAACCAAACCCCAAAACAACCAAAGAGAAATGAAACCAAACCAAAGAAACAGGCAAACAAAGATGTAAAATTTCTGTGACGTGAAAGTCATACCTGGACATTTCACTGAACGCAATAGCCACAAAAGCAGATAAAATTGATAAAAAAATGTCAATTGACTCATTCTTACACAGTACTCTTATACATGCACTGTTTAAGACAACTGATTGAAGCAGAGCAACCCACTGTAGGGGAAAACCCAACAGAGTTGGCTTTTAAAAGTTATTTTATTCATTACTTTCTTGGTAAAATTAGGAGCATCTATGGATTCCCCCACCTCCTCCTTCTTCAAATAAGGCATCTCCTCTCAGAGCAGGCTGCAAATGATCAAATCAATGGAATCATGATCTTGATTGTCTTAACCAGCTCTCCATAGACATGAGTTCACAAGAGAGGCAGCTTCCTCAGACATTAGTAAAGACCTTTGATCTGTCTTTGAAGAAATATTTCTCAGGATATTTAAAAGTCTGTGGTTTATTTTCATGTGTGGAGAAAAGCAACACTGAGGTGAACACTCCCACACAAATGTCTCAACAAATCTATGCTTGTCAAAAATACCCTTGAAGAAAATTAACATATATGCACTTTGATGGTGTACATTTTTATTCCATAGTTCTCACTGTAGCCTCTGCTGCTTATTTCACCACTCATGGATACAGGGCACTCCATACAAACAAGCAATTTTTTTTGCCAAGCAGGCAAAAAAACCCCCATGAGTAAATTGGAAATGGAGATGGCTGCAAGGGTTAAGAAGTTTTGGTCTCAGATATCCAGACCTGGGGTAACAGGGGTGGGGTAATTTGTGTGGGGTAACAAATTAACTTGCACTAGATAACATATCCTAGATAACCCTTGCTTATTAACCATACATTTTCACTGAAAACAAAAACAAGATACTTCAAAACTTTATGGAATTTTTCGGGGCTTTTGACAGAAGTATCTTATAAAGGCCACTTATTTTGTACTTGCTGTGAGCACCAAGCATGAGAGCATTAAACAGATACACCCTTGGTACATGACTACATCATTTAAAATATCATATGTATGTGTGTGAAGACACACATGCACACTGAAATACAAGAATTATCACTGCTTTCTTCCTTTTCTTTTGCTCACAGCTGTTCTAGCTAATAACACTGTAATGTTGTATTTCTGGAGTTGGATTCTTTTTGAAGAATTGTGATTATAGGCTGCTTTTCAAAGTGACCTTGTACCACATTACCAGCATGTTGAAGGGCACAGAAAATTACTATCACAAGCACTTTGACAGAGAAAATTTACCTTCTGTCAGAAAGGTGGGACCTCATTGCAGTAAAAACCACTGGAATGGTGCTGGTGTGTGCAACTGTGTATGTGTAGGGGAAGTTAACCCCTGAAGTCAGAGGTGTAAAAATGGCACTGGGCTGAGTAAACTTCCTTTGCCTTTTATTCTTACCAGCTTCTCTTAGATATATTCAAATTTTGCATCGGAATCTCCTCTAAAATGAGATCTATCATGCTGCTAAAAACATGAGAAGAAAAATATTCAATTTATAGTGGTTAAATCCTGCTTAGATTATTAAAATAGAACATTAAATATTCCCATTTTGGCAGTGACAGGATGTTTTGGAAAGTGAGAGAGAATACTACAAAAATGGGATTTTTAGTTGTTTTTTTTAACCTGCTATCACAAAACTCACTTTGAAATATTTATAGACTTACCACACAATGATGGTATTTTGGCTGCATCCAGTCTGCTGAGGGCAGCAAAAGAAGTTTGGGCAATTATCTAACCTATATTGTCAGGAAGACAAAAATAGTTGCTTTTGTAGGTTAACCTACATTAACCAAAATCATGTTGAAGCCAGGGAAGAAAGGGCCCATCTGTGCCTAAGCAAACACATGGAACATTTAGGAGAGAACTTGTGCAGTAAGAAACTTTCCCTGGTTTTTAAATTCTGCCAAAACATTACACAAAACTAATGCCATTGCTGAGACAATACCTTCACATAGGTTCACACCATGAACCTCTGAATTCATTTACTGAGTTTCAGAAGAGAGAGGGAAAGCAAAAGCCAGGAGCTTTGTATTAGGTATTATAATATCTAAGTATATGTATAATGTGTAGGTTTTGACCTGAGAAGCACATGGATCTCATGTGAAAGAGAGTGAGAATGAGATATGAATATATGAATGAGATCAGATTGATAACCTGTAGAACATAAAAGCCAGGAAAAACCCTGGCTTTTTTGCAAAAAACCACCCTTAATTTTGCAAAAAACCACCCTTAAACCACCTCAAAACAAAACAAAAAGCCTCCACCATTCAGTAGACAGAAGGGGTATGACTTCCCACACAGAAAATTCTGGCCTATCCTGAAACCCAAAACTTAAGACAATTTGGGTTTGGGTTTTTACCTTGTGTAATATGCAAGACTGAAACCAAACAGATGGAGACTCCCTCTAGCATCCTAAAATACCTCACTTGAGCTATTGCCTGGGGGATTTACAGTAACATGTCATGCATGCAAAAACCTAATTGTTTCACAGGTCTGAATATCCTACCCTTCACTTTCATGAAGGTCTCCATGCCAGATGAATCTGGGAAGGGCCAACCAAAGTTCCCAGAGCATTCTTGCTAAGCATAGCCTGAGCTTGTTTCTCTGCAGCAAGGAGGCTGCACATTTTGTTCAATGTCTAACCAGGGGTCCCAGCCTGAATCAAGGCCAGTCCAAAACAGGGCAGAGAGAGGGGAAAAGGTACTGACATCTCTACAAATTTCAGGGAAACTGATGCCTGCAGGGAATTCAGAGATAACCACAGCAAGGAAAAACAAATTATCAACTGAAACATTGAATAATCTAGCTACAGAAATGTCTATGGTCCAGGTAGTTTCCAGATATTCAGGGAAAAGGACAACTTCAGACACACTGTTTCTAAGATAGGAGCATTTTTGTTTCAAGTAGCACTGTATCATGGTTTTGCTTCAGGGAATGATGTAATTACAGAGCAATTATACACTGGAGCCAAAATTACAGCAGCTGAATAATAAATATTAAACCATGTTTATAATAGTTATAAATACTAAATTCAATAGTAAATTAAATATTAATAAACATTAAACTACAAACATTGTATTAAATTATGTTAACTATTTCTTATGTTCATACAAAGAGAAAATTCTATACTTGGAAAGAAAATTTATATAATTGAAATTGGAGCAGCTGAATTTTATTTCTTTTTAATAATAAAAATATGTCATACAGATTGTGCAAGATTCACATTTTTTTTGTTTAGCAAGAGAAGCAGATTGAATGGCATTGCAGAGTTTACCTTTTCTAACACCTGATATTAGAGCGACATTTCTTCACCAAAAATCTCTCTTGCACTAATCCTTATAAATAATCCACCATTAGTGTCTAATTACAAAATAGGTATGAAACATTTTACTTTAAAAGCAAAGATAAAACAAGCCTGAACCCAAGTGAGCATTCAGAACAAACACTCAAACCCTATTAATCTCAGAGGCATTCAGCTAATTGTGTAAAATTCCCCTTCACCCTCTATTCCCAGCAGTACAACACTAAAGACATTCTATATATTTTACTTTTGATTCCTCCTCAACTTTCTGAACCCATGAAAATATGAGTTCAGAAGGCTGAGGAGGAACCAAACATATTTGGTTTGTGCAACTGCAACTTCAGAGTCCTCCCACTGCTTGGCTTCACACTGTGGCCTCATGGCAGGGGTAGCACCTCACAGAGAAGACAAATCCAGCATGTCCACTGTGTCTCAACTACTTGCTACAGGAACTGTACACTTGTAATGTGATAAATATACTGTCCTCTTCCAAGACTACCATCAACTTGGCAAAATGCTGGACCACAAACTAGAAGAGCTGAATTCCTGTGGAGGAGAGAAAAGAAGGGTTTAGCAGAGGTTGTTTCAAATTATTACTAGAGAGAAGGGGAAAAAAAATCAGTCCATGCTTTAAAGTACTGATTTCTGAGCTGGAAGCTTTGTGGAATCCAAACCTTCATTTCAAATTTCAAAACAGACACCTAGGTTTGCCAAAGAAATGTTGTGTGATGCAACAAGGAGCTCAAACTCTTGATTTTCTCATGGATCATCACAAAGAGGTCTATTACCCAACCATCTGAAGAATCCTATTTAAAACAGAATTTGACATCTGTGAACAGGAATATATTCCTAATATGAAAATTTCAAATTTGTTAAAGCTTTCATGCTGTGCACCATGAATTGTGTGCTTTAAACTGCCAAAATATGTGGGCAAACACCACCTAAGACTTAGCAGGACATGGACTGAGATCAGTTATTCTACAGAAGGGGCTTAACTTGAGCTCAAGGTCACAAAACCAAGAACTAGTCACATAGCACAGGTTCTTTTCTCTACTTTTCTCCAGGCACAAAATCCAGTGGAGGAGGCAGGGGGGAATGTGTGTGTTTATCTATATATCTGTAGTTTGAGGCATTACAAGAATGAAGACCAGATCACGAATTCACACACCAATAATGAAATTACAGGCAAGTGATACAGATATATCCTTCAAAAGAACCTGGTCAAAACCTCCCATGCAGACTCAGCCTTCTAAAGATGACTAAGCTGCACATAAGCAAAATGGACCTGGGAACATCTTAGCTACCCCATTCACAACATATCCTGCAAAACCCTACAGGATGGGAAGGGGGAGGAGGAGGAGGCAGCAGATGGTGGAAATCTCACAGTACCTTTACCACGATACCGTGACAACTCTAACACTGTTCAAAAGGCATCTTACTGTCTCAGAAGAGGCTCCCTGTAGCCAAGGGATGAGCAATCTGGCTTATGGTCAGATGAACATAAACCACAACCAGCACAAAAATGACATCCAGTTCTCACACATACACTTTTCCTGTCTGAGAGTGTTCACATCCTTGGCTGAATCCAAACTTTCTTCCCATTTGAGTTACTGCTGCACTTGCAGGATCCCCAAGGGTTCAAAGACCAAAATTGGACAAGACCCTGTGAGGGAGGAAACAAGCTGCTAATTTATTTTCTTTCTGCTGCTTGACTTCCTGCAACTCTGCATGCCAACAGATGCACCAGGATACACAGCACTCTTGCATCAGTCTTCCCAGAAAAATGGCTTCATCTTGCCATCTCCCTGCCAGGATGAAACACACATTTTCCCACATTCCCTGAGTGAAGAACCTGTTAAATGAGTCTCTTTTCACTAAATTACCATCCTATGCACCAAAACAGCATAAGGTCTACTGAGAATGAGAGCACAGCTCAAATGAGACAGCTGGTCATGGCACAGACCACCCCTCTGAACTGAACATACCTCTGGATAGAAGCCACTTAAAATGGTTTTCAGGAAAACACTAATGCAGTCTACCCAAAAGGAAGGGCTATTTTCTTTGGAAGTGGGGCAAATCTACTACAAAGCAATATATTTCACTTAGGAAAAGAATAAATGTCCTAAGCACATTCTGTCAGAAGGCACCAGTTCCAGAAAAGGCTCCGTGATGGTATGAAATGGCCATATCCTGGGATTCTAATTATTAAAAAGACTTTTTCATGTTCTACCCCAGTTTAGTAGGTGCATTTGCTGGCCTAAAGGTCCCACCAGGACTGCATGAGATGAAAAAGACAAACCTTTGTGGGACCCCTTTTCTTCTTGCCTCAGTCCACAGTTACAGTGATGGGCAGAGGACTGCAGACCTCTTTCCAAAAGACATGTGCTCTGCACTCTCCCATTACATTGGTTTGCCAAACAATCAGATCTCAACTCCTTTTACAAGTCAGTCTGTTGGGAGGAGTCCTATCCATTTCAGCAAATCACAAGCACTGCCCTTTAAGGGATGATAAAACCAGAGCAATGTAATTCCTTGGTTAGTCATGGATTTTTGCAAGAAGTAGCAAGTTCTTAACAATTCAGGGTCCTCACCCTGGGATTAATAGAATATGTAGTCCTGTAAGGGATTTTGCTAGCTCATAAATCTATCACTGACTAAAAAGGAAAACACCAAAGGTGAAAATAAATGCCAAAATATCTCTTAAAACTCTAAGATGAAGCCATCTCTGAAGGATATTTCAGTCCATCCCACAAAAGTTGCAGGGATTTAAGAACCACCTGCTAATTTACTGCTGCCAAAGAGACATATGCAGTTTAACCTCTACTTCAGAATATGACTGAGAGGGTGGAGACCGAGTTAACATCATAGAAACATTTGATCCTTAAGTCACCTGGCTCTTAAGGAAAGTATATTTTGACACTTCAGATTGCTTGTTCATCACCAAGAAAAAACGTCTCCTTTATTTGCAGAAGGACATCATTCAGTTCAGAGATGAACAAGATCTTTAAAACACAGAAAAGAACAAGAACAACTAAGAACAGATGCAAACTTTGCTGAGTCTCTCTAACTTGCAATTACTTGATTTACCAGAGTGTTTCAGTGTAACCTAATGTCATTCCTCTTAGAATCTGGACCTGGCCTACCAAGCTGCACACATCTGATGAACTTGAGAACCATCACATTGTAATTTCAATGCAAAATCTTCTGTAAAACTGGCACCTCATAACATGAAGGAAAGCACAACAGTGCAGAACACAGGTTTTGGGCTATTCCATTAGCACAATGACAGAAAACTAATCTCTGTTAAGTACCCACAGCACAGTAGTCTGTGATTTCAGGAGATGTGACTTCACGATCTGGACGCTCCCTTTCAATCTTCTTTTAATTTTGATGCAAGCAATGGTACATAATTTATCCTATGAGAATGCTGGCAAGTATCCTTGCCTCTTCTGTTTACATAGCTACAATACTTGCTGATTAGTAATTGAGCCAAAACAGATGAAAGATCACAAATGCAAAGCACACACAATCAATTTGTTTTTAGCACTTGTTGTTTACTATTTTCCACAGCATCTTATATTGTCATCCCTCCTGGTGGTACAGAGAAAAAGGGTTTAAATTAACTTCTATAAAAGGTTTGCCACAAGACACAGGAGTCAACTCTCCAGGAAAAATCACAGAGCCTCTGCGAATGACAAACTCTGATACAAGAAGGAACACTTTTTTCTTACCTTTCTTGTATGCAGATGCCATCATTATAGAATGTAAGTGTTGCTTGAGACAGATATGCAAAAAGGCAAATTTTACGCTCATTAGTCTAATCTTGAGAATCCAGGCTCACTGTTTTGGGTGCCACAAACAACATTTATGATACTCATAAATTTTATGGGTCTATTTACATTTTTACCTTGTGGAAAAAAACCAACAAAATAAAACGTTGCTTTTCATTCACCCTTCAAGAACACCGAAAGAGTCACTCAAAACAGAAAATAACCCAATGCACCAAAACACACTGGTGAAAAATTTCAAATTATGCTACTTCTGTCTTAAATGTCTTACTAGAGTCATTCCAGGGTCTAACAGCATTGCAGAAAACCAGAACCCTCTGGAATAGAATGGATGCTTTTTATGTTTTGTGCCATGGTGCGGGGGCATGAGTAGCTGATGTTCTGTCCAAAAAGTCAGGCGTGTTTTGAAGGTGAATCCCTCAGGTGGTGGCACATCTAGGGAGTCTGAAAATTTGAAGGTGGTGAGGCGTTTCAGGGTAGGTGAATGGGTTGTTTGATTTTGTCCATTTCTGAGGTCCCACTTTGCTTGCTACACCAGCAGTTACATTGTACATTTAAAGTTTTAAATTACCGTTCTGTTACTCATACCTACCTCCTCTGACAACCACATTAGCACTAACAGCCTTCTGTAGACAAGCAATGCTATAAATAATAATGCCTGTCAGTGTACAGGTAGTTAAGAAAGTTTAAATAAATGAACTGAGGAAGAATATGTTAATAAAGCAAGCTACTAACACCAGAGTGCTTGTGCCTCTCGTCAGCTAAATTCAAGTACCATTTAAAAAGTGCTTGAAGTATACTTCTAGTATTTCACTTCAACCTCTAATAATTCACATTAATTGCTTAATTGGATAAATATTTGCATTAGCAAATTTGGTAGTATGCACTGGCATTCAGGAAGGTCAGCACAGAATACAGGTAAAGCGTACGCAAATGCTCTCAACAAGAAAAAGAAAAACTACGTCCAGAGAGACTGAAGAGATGCCATTCTCTATAGGAGCACAGCCTGTCTGGCAAGTCAGCTGGCCTTCCCAAGGACCAAGTGCCTTTAGCCAGTGCAATAAGGACTGATCTACCTGATTAGGAAGTAGGCATGACAAACCTGAAAGGGAGTCACAGGTAACTCACTACAGCTGTGAATGCTGGGTGGCATGTGGCCTTGAAGCCAACAACATACATACAACTGCAAGAGTAAATGCAGGGGAGGATGTCCTTCTTGGACTATTTTTCCAAGTTCAGGATTTCCAGGTGCACCCAGTCCCAAAGACTGAAAAGCTATGAGGCTCTTCCTGATATGCTGGTTTCCCTTTCCTTCCACAAGAAATGTCATATTGACATTGGTTGTCAACAAGTTTGATACTAGCTTGATGTCCAGTTTATACCACTGCTGCAATTTGCATGCATGAAGGAGATTTCTTGGACTATTTATGCATTTCATAGTGTCCTGTGCTTGTGGTGTCAAAGCCCACAGACAAGCTCAGAGTACATTCAGGTTACCTGATTGAGCTCACTACTCCTGCATTTGAACTTAAAAGCATAAGCCTTTAACTGCACACAAAAGCCAAGTAAGCATCCAGCATCTCACACTCAAAGGCAACCAACAGCCTTCTTCCCAAGTAATAACAATCTGTAAGCAAGAGGCAAAAGGTGAGTATCCTAATAAACACACCACAGTGAATAAAGAGCATCTGCATTTGACTGAAAAAAACAGGCTGAACACCAACTAAAACTACTCATCACCAGCTAACATTGCTGCCAGCCTGCTATGAACAACTCTTGGTTTCCTACATGCACTAGAGTAAGCTCCCATCCTAAACTGACATTGTTGATGCTTCACAAAATAGTTTCCAGAGCACACTGCCATGCAAATCTGACACACCTTAGTTTTCTGAGACCTGGAGGAACAAGTTTTTCTTATTAATAAGTGCTTCAAATCAACATTATAGAAAATGTCACTTTCTTTTTTGGTAATGTTTCTGATCAATGCACCCCACTCTCAGACGTCATCTCTTATAAACCAAAAGCTACTTCCACCTCCTCGGTTCCTGCAGAAAAACAACAAAAGGAATCATTCTTAGCATTCAGTGGAAAGTTACTACAGTTAACGAGTGTAGTCACAGAGTTTAAGATTTAGTCAGAATCTGGTGGGAGTACGGGAGGAAGCTCCCAAAGAATTTTATCAGCCACAGAATTGAGGCAAAAAAAGCAGCCAAGAAATTATCTAGTGCCTATCATAGACCATAATGATTTTCTGGACTTTTCAGCAATTAGCTTGGCAGTTTAATAAGAAAAATTGTGCCTTATTTGTGTTTGGAACATGCTGAATTTCACCTTTGAATCACACTATTGGGTTATTGTTTGCTAGATGGTATCCATGACCACAGTTTTCCATCAGAGGTGGACTATAATCCATTCATTCCTTAATCTGAGTGGTGATAACCAAAACATGAGTTCCTGAGTTTAATCAATATTTACACAGTGTTAGTAATTTATCTGCAAAGGCATTAGAGTATGTTTCCTTAACTGTGGCACTTCAAAGGGGCCTAGTTAGGATAAGTCTCCCTTTCACCAGGTACTAATACTTCTAGAGTGCTGGACTCAAGCACTAAAGAAGTAGCAAGGTTTTATACTGCATGGTTTTAAGAGTGGACAAGTCATAATCTGCAAAGAAGTAGTTTGGCTTTGGTGGTGATGGTGCTGGGGAGGGAGCATTTACACTGCTGCTCACTTCTTGCAGTCTGGATGTTTGTTAGTCCCTACATTTTGTCAAACATGCATAATGCAGCCTCCATACCTTGTAGTAGTGGGGGACTGCTTTTGTGCTCTCCCTTGGGTAAACAAAGGAAAACAAAACACTGCTAAAGTGGAACAGAAAGATCTTCCTAGTGAAAAGCTTCTGAGCCTAAATCTGCCTCATCATAATAAGTATCTACCTGAAAGGTGAGATAGGCCTTGTCACAAAACAGGAAATGTGGTCTGCAGTGATGCACCCAGCACTGCTGCTAAAGATGCCTTTGAGGTATCAAGGAGGGAATTGCTACAATGGCATAAGACCAGTAAACACTCACTTCACTACAGACATCCAGTAAAGATCACAGCCCAGTCCTGTTGGTTTCCATAAGGATGTCAGCTTTTGTCAAATGACAAATAACCTTGGTGTGGAAGGAGAATTACCATTCTGGAGGGAATAATACCCACCATCAATTATAGTGGTAGTTTTAAAGTCTCTGTTAGCTAAAACAATTACTTTTCTCCCCAATTTCCTTCAGCTTCAGAGATATAAACCATGCATTCCAGAACTAACAGCACCGAAAGCCCAACCAGACCAAAGCTGAGCCAGCCGAGGGCAAAAGACCACCACAAAGGAGAGGTTGGTTACAGTGGGAAAGGAAATGCACAAACACAGCAGAAAGAGAAGGATGATGTAGCCCGAGCCAGCACCATCCTGAGAAGTTCAAAGGCAGAGAAAAACCAAAAAAGTTCTGTCAAGAAAAGAGAGGATCTCTCTCGTGATGACTTGCTATTTCTTCTCAGTGTCCTCGAGGGTGAATTACAGGTAATGTATTGTCCTGCTTTATACTCCGAATTGAAAGACACTCCACCCTCCACCCCCATTATCCCTCCACCACAAACATATGCTGCTTTTATGTTAAGAAAACACCTCACACAATCTGATACAGGACATATATGAACTGCAGTATACAAAAACACCACAAAATTATAGCTATTATAGCTATCAGACAGGAAACATGATCTTTGTACCACAAGTAACTCTCAAAGCAAACAACTCATAAAACTTTCTACCTGTGCTGCTCCATTCCAAGTATCTTGAATACAAAGTATTTGTCATTGTATGGTTGATAAGGAGACTGTATTACAGGCCTTTAAGATATTTGATTTAATTATGTCTTATCCTCCCACTCCTATGAAGCCATGAGCTTTACTCCCTATGAAACAGTACGTGCTACTTCACAAGAAATAACTCATTTAACAGTATTCTAACACTTATGGCTAGAAAAATCAAAATACCCATTTTATTTCCCATAACACAAAGCAAAAGTGTTACATGCCACTTAGCCCACGAGTTACTGCATTTTAAAAGTGAGCAATTTTCTACCTAGAAAAGGAACCATCTGTCAAGTGGTAAATGATGCTTAACCTGGTCAAACATCATTTCAGGAAGTGGGAACCAGATTTCCAGTGAGCAGGGAAAATATTTCTGTGGTAGGCATATTACACAGAAGTAACTTTAAAACTGCTCACAGGCACAGAAAAAAGCAACCTGGCCAAAGTGGCCTAAATGGGTGTAGCACATGGTGTCAGAGTTTATTACCTAAACAGCACCTGGGCAGTTCTATTCTTAAAGTGTGTGTGTATGTTTATATAATAATACAGAC
This sequence comes from Melospiza melodia melodia, assembly GCF_035770615.1. Classification (NCBI taxonomy): domain Eukaryota; kingdom Metazoa; phylum Chordata; class Aves; order Passeriformes; family Passerellidae; genus Melospiza; species Melospiza melodia. Next base: position 24,747,094 of record NC_086195.1, read on the forward strand.
ATGCTGAACAGAACACTCATGGGATATGAATATTTAATAGCTGCACCAATATTTGAGGGTAGATTCAAGGCAAACTTCTACAGATTGCTTCATTATCCAAACAGAATAATTTCCATGTTTGCAAAACATTTCTCTCCTGCCCACTTAACCTTCTTAATTTAGGTTAAAGTTCAGATGTCACATATTTTTATATATTTATTTATATTATACACACATTATTCATTATATGTACATCATATAAATATAAAATATATATACACACATACTCTTCAATTATTAAGGTTTAAAGCTGGAATAGGGAAATAAGGAACTGGAAAACAATGAGCCTGACATGAACACTTTAAATCACATCTGAAATTTAAAAGGAAGCAGCACTATAAATGAAAAATAAAGGAAGTCATCTTTTATCCCTTATTTTCCACCTCTCGTACTGCCAAGTCAAATCATTGAAGATCAGCTGTCAATCCAACCATAACTAAGTTTTTAATTTAGATGTCATTCCTTTCCAAGTTTCAGAACATTCAAGGTGTACAAAGACCACTCTTCTAATTTTTTCTGCTAAGGATTAGAAACAGATTATTTTATATTTTAACATTTGTTTAAAGTCATAAATGGGGATACAGAAGTCTTCCCCTCCCCTGGTATATCCTTCTCTCTGATTCCCTTCCTTCCTATTCTATCCTTCTAGGATTACTTGTTTTTAACTCAAATGGCTGCAGAGCACAGATGTTTGAGACAGTCCATGTAGTTTGTATCACTGCAATAAAGGCAGGGAGGCAACCTTCACCACCAGAGGATGCAGACTGGGGGGGGAAACCCAAGAGGGACACATCTGTGGTGGGTTTATACCACAGAAGTCATCTACACCCAAAGCATACAGAATGTACAACACTTTCAGGTTTCAAGAAACATCCCACCACCCTGCACTAACAAGTCAATTTCTAATACCACAAGACATACATTGCCCTGAAACTTTCTTGTGAATGCTACACATTAGTCCAGAAACAGCAAAATAATCTAATAATAAAGAAGTACTTAAGCTTTGATGAAAGTTCTGAAGATCTTGGAGCTTGTGATGAACTAAAAAAATACAAAGACCAATACTTCCCTCATGCTTTTCAACTGTCTTCATATTACTGACTGTTTTGGAGCACTTTACACACACAGTGTTATTTTAGAAGTGTTCCAGTTTTCTTAAAATCAAAAGCAGAGAGCTAACCTGTAAATACATAAATACAGTTTAACAAGATAAAGCCTTAATTTGTGTTTCTGCAGGCTCAAGATGAAGTTATAGGAGTACTTAAGGCTGAGAAAATTGACTTAGCCTTGCTTGAAGCACAATATGGCTTTGTTACTCCCAAGAAGGTGTTAGAGGCACTCCAGCGAGACGCTATTCAAACAAAGGCTGAGCAATGGCAAGAAGATGTCTATGAAAAGCCTATGGGAGAGGTAAGAATGAGTAATTGATATTTAACTATAGTTCCCACCAAATTCAACAGAAGATCTCACCCACTGCTGGGGAAGGAAGCAAATGAGCTGTAAATCTGGAATGGAACATGAGTGTGAGTGAGTAGAGAACAAAGTCCAGGGTCCCAGCTGGGACCTGAATCCAGTGATCCTCACTTATACTGCAGACTGGGGGCTTTACACATCAACATACATGATTCTGTCTAATTCAGTCTAAACCATCTCATTTTTCATTTCTTGTCCCCTTCTGTTATCCACACTCCCAGCCCATACAAGCAGAAGCCTCACCAGTCCCCACTTGTGTCATGGAGGGCCATCCAGCAGCAATGACACAGCTGTGCACCTCTGCATATCCCTGCTCCCATTAATTCAGGAGCAGTCATGGGGATACCTGCTTGGTCTGAAGAGTTACTATCATGAGCTAGCATTAGAAACTTCATCCAGGCAGAAATCTAATATTCTCATGCTATACCTAAGTAACCTTTAGTTTAATTACACTGCAGCAGCAGCTGCCATACTTTCTGAACAATGTTATCTGATTCATTTCTGCCCTGCAATGCAAATCACTGGGTATTAAAACACCTTCACATCAGATTGTGGTTTTTTTATCCCAGGTAGTTGTCTCCAATTCAGAAGAATATTTTTCAACATACTGCTCAGTATAAATATCACAAAATAAAAGCAGAAATTATGAATAAAAGTTTTCTATCAAGTGTTTTCCAAATTTTTTCAACAGAAATGTACCTAAGGACACAGAGATCATTCCAGTCAAAATCATGTCAGGCAAAAGATCAACTCTCATTTCAGAAGCTCAAAGGTTAAAATCTCTGGTTGTAATCTGAAACAGATAAAGTTCACTTGTTAAGCTTAATTTATTTTAGAACATTGTGGTATTATGTCACAGAAACTTTGAGCACAAATGGAAATAATTTGAGGAGAAGTCCAAAACAGTTTGAAAACATAAGCTCAGTCTGTTACTTTATGTAAGTTGATACACTCTTTCCTTCTTACATTTAATGGTAGAGAAATCATTTCTAGCACCACCAAATTTGCCAATTTCAAAAGGCAAAGTTCAACACCTGTGAGCAACTGAAAGGGTAGAAGGACCACTCCACTTCTTGGTCTTGGTAAACCAAAGAATTCTGTAATAGGCAGGTATTCCACAATTTCAGTTTCAAAATCCCCCTGAATTATGTCAGAGATCCATTCTCTGACATAATTCGGGGGGATTTTTTGTTGCGGTTTTTTTTGTTTGTTTGTTTTTATTTTTAAATTTTTTTTTAAATTTTTGTTGTTTTTCCAGAGGTTTTCTTTTTTTTTTATTATTTTTAAAACACATATAAAGACCAAAGGAGAGGTGGAACCAGTCAAAGTCCAGGAACAGGCCATTTAAATTCTCCCTTTGGTACTAGGGCAAAGTACCTTTGTATCTGCATGTGCATCTCACCCTTGAGAGTTTTGCCTGGTAGCTCTGAACACAGAGAATCTTCCCAAAACTCAAGTGAAATTACAATTAATTTCACAAGGCAACTGTAAGCCTTCCAGTCCTTTAACATTCTCTCACAATTCTCTTATCTATTCTAAACAAAGTTTCTTGGCAAATTTGATTAAGAATGTAGTGGGAAAAATTGGTGACTGGACAACTTTACTCACTGGGAACAAGATTCATAGGTGAAGAAATGTAAAAAGCAGCATAAATACATCTTTCATCTGCAAAACCTATGAGCAGTGTGACAGACCAAAACCATTTCTTCTTTGGCCATGAGGAGATAAGTAATTTTTTCTTTTTTTTGTTTTTGAAAACAGGTTTTTTCAATCAAACTTGCTCTACAGCTATTTCTTTCTACAGCCTAAAAAATTTGAGATAAGATTACTGTTAGCGCTCATATTTGAGGTCTATAAAAGAAATTAGACTTTTATTTTGGTTTTTTTCTGATTCAAAGGCCTGAAAAGGTTTTCCATTTGTGTGGTTTATAAATTTAGAAATAGTCAGTTTTTTGAAAAAAAAAAAAATCTGTCTTCAGATCAATCTCCACTTCTCTTGAATAGACAATGAAGAGTATTCAACATTCTAGTAAATGCAGAATAACAATGTAAGAATAATTTTCCCTGATTCAAAAATAAACCATGTTTTTTAAAGGAATCAAAAAATCAGAGATGGTGATGTAGGAAAAGAGAGGTAAAGATGAAGACACTGCAGAATTTGTGGTGTCTTTGTCTCTTCATGGCATCAGAAGGCAGATTCTGGTTTCTAATTTTCCCAATAATATAGCCAAAGATAAAAATAATCATGTGCCTTACTGTTCGAAATATAATGAACCTCCTACCACTTTGAGAGCTCCTATAAAAGAAATTAAATGAGAGGAAAGCCCTGTATTTTGCATACATCCAGAATAACTAAAAATTGAATCCATTTTTGAAATCCATTGCCAATCACCTTGGAGAAAGATGCACCCTCATCAGTATTTTAACAAAGTCTATTCAATTGTGTTCTCACAACATCTGGTAAGTCTTGGTAAAACTTTCCTTGGAAACTTGCCCTCCACAGCTGTAGGGCACCAATAAGTCAGTCACAGGAAGAGAATCAAACAGCAGTGCTGACAAGGTGGCACTCAGGAAAAGACCACCAATGTATCTGCATGGAAATTTGGCTCAGTTAGGGTTGAAAAAGGGAAGGGAAGGAGCGCTCCCAAAATCTCTGGTAATCCTAAACTCAGGATCATACATTTATAAACAATGACTGTGAGGATATTATTAAAAGGAATAATATTACACTGCACTTTGGATAAAAAATGTAACTACCCTGGATTTTCTTCTGGCACACCACCAAACACAAAACAATCTAAAAAGAGAAAGATGAACAGTTCAGTTCTGATGTAATGGGTATGAGATACACCATCCTAGTTTGACTTCAGTCAAGAGTTAGAGGCTGTAGTTCAGCTATTAAATTCATGTGAATTTTTAGCTTGCTCAACTATTCACAGTTACGTAAGGCTATGCCTCTGATTTTCCATTGTATTGTACAGCGTGTTCAAGTATTAATTCTAGCAAAAAGCCCATATGGTTAGCAAGAACAAAACAACAAATCACTTAATATTTTATCACTTTAATTTTCAACAGAAGACATTTATACAATTAATATTTTATCACTTTAATTTTCAACAGAAGACATTTATACTGCTGCTCATTAGTCCTCTGTGGTTTTTAGCTAAGAACTGTGTAGGCTGAGTAAACTTGTGTGCATGCATATAAATGGATATTTCTGCATGGGCAGACCTAGCATTTGGCCAGAGCAATCTGAGGAACCCAGGGCTGTTGGAGACGCTTCTCCAGCAGCAGTCTCAAGCTGAGCCAAGAGAGATACAGGCTAGAATTAAGGAGGAAGTATTTTAAGGAGGAAGTATTTTACAGAAAGAGTGGTCAAATACTGGAATCATCTACCAAGGGAGGTGGTGGAGTCACCATCCCTAGATGTGTTTAAAAAAAGACTGGATGTGGCACTTGGTGCCATGACCTAGTTGAGGTGTTAGAACATGGGTCGGACTCGATGATCTTAAAGGTCTCTTCCAACCTAGAAATTCTGTGATTCTGTGTGAGGATCTCACACCAGCAGGGGTTGTTCACATGACTTCTCTCTCTTCTCTGCTAGAGACATGGGAGTCAGCCACAAGATCTCACAGGGAAAATGCAAGAGTGAAATTTGCTCCCAAGGGAGGTGCCCTTATCTTGCAGAGGGCCACATCATTTTCTCAACAAACCACATGGAAATTCAGCAGCCCTGTCCCAGGCTCTGCTCTGTGTGGTCAGACAGAGAGGGAAAGGTATGCTGCACAGGGACACACAAGTGTCACAAGGCCAAATGCCCTTTCCTGGTACATATCTCACACACAGATCTCAAGTGTGTGCATCAATTGTGATATAGGATTGCTGTCTCTCCAGTTTTCTCCTTTATGAGCCACCTGTACCAGGAGACAGTCCTAGCACTTCTTCCCTTCCCTCCCGAGCTCACAATCTCCACCTTGGTCCCAGCCACAACAGCCAAATGCTCACAGTAAAAATGATTTGACAAGATATTTCAAAGAAACAGAAATGCATCTTCTACTCCCAGCAACAGGGGAAAACTGCAGCATGCCAACTGCTTTAATACAGCAGCTCATACTTTTCTCTTTGATATGAGCAGGTCTCCCCAAGAGACGTGCTCTTCTTTTTCCCATTTAAAATTCTTTGCTTCAACTCCCTGCCTTGAATACACACCTCACCCATCCTGAACACTAGCTGTTGTAATCTCCACAGTGACAAATGTGCTACTGTGAAGTGTAAAGCATGGAGAGCTGCAAAATAGCACCCTGGAATTAATAACTTTTCTTTTTGCATACATGCTGCTTAGATTACTGCTTGAATTAACTTCTTGTAGCCATTCAAGAAGTACTCTAAAGCAAACAAAATATACAGAACATATAAAACTCTCCTGGTGGGTCCCACATCCTTTACCAAACAGTGCAAGAAGCAGGACTATTTTATACTTGGTTATGTTGCCTGGCTGATGACTAACCCCCATCTCAATCAAGCATTTACATGTTCAGGACAAGGATAATTTAATTTATGATCAGATTGTAGCCAGAAATGTCAGTGCTTTCTTATGACAGCAATTTACATATCTCCTCAGATTTTTACATATACTTTCTCAAAGTGGTGGTCCAATCCACATAAATGCCTTTACTTTCTCAACCCCACCCATGGAGCCTGCCTCACCTCACACTGAGGGCTGAGACCAGCAGGCACCCCTGCAAAGCTGATGCCCAGCTCATATCAATTTAAGCAAAACAGAGCCACAGTTGCAAGCAGCACTGCATCAGAACTTGGTCAAAAATCAGGAGCCAGATTGCTTCCTGACAACACTGTATATTCACCTGACAGCATCATCAGGATTAGAAAACAGGGATTAGAAACTTAGGTGATGGCATTTATGCATCTGTAATACCTGTTCCAAAAACCCTTCTGAAATCTTGGGTGGTGGGGTGGGGAGAAGGTTGATAAAACATCTTTTTGGAAGTTAGAAGCTAAACAAAAGATTTCAATTTTTAAAATTTCCACCTCTGGTAAAATAAGGGAGAGTGTGAAGAAATTAAAATGGACAGTTTTCCTCAACCTGACCTTTTAAGGCAAACCAGTTTCCAACTGCTTTAAAAGACATAGAAAGCACAGCCAAAAGATTCCTGTATAAGGCGACTCTTGCTTACTAAGAGAGATTGCATATGCAAGAGTTTAGGTAAGAAATGTTTTTCCAGGGGAGGTCCTGCTTCAGGATCATGATTCCAGAAAGCAGTCACCTTGCTGGGGAAAAGCATACAAATGACCAGTGAACAAGGTAAAAAAACCTTAATCATCTGCTGTAAGAGCACCACAAAATAGCAGCAAAACAAATAATCACAGGTTTCTTTGCATTTCTTGATCATGCATGAAACAAGCTCAGCTATGTTACATTAGAAAAGACTCTCTAATGCCATAAGTGCAGAAAAAAATGGCTAAAAATTTTTTTGTTGGAATATTTTGGACTCAAACTATCTTCAAAGCCTTGTCAATAGCTCTTTCTTCTTCATTCACAGCATTGTCAACAAAATGTTAACAATTATTTAGGAAGAACATAAGATAATATATATAGATTTAAAATAAACTGAGATAGGCAGGGGTAAGCTTGGAAACCTAAGCAGAAATTGATGATATCCTCACTTAGTCAAGAAAGTAATATTTAGGCATTCCAGCTCTCTCTGTCATAATTTCTATTGGCCAAACTGTGAATAAACATGAGGAAAAGATAATTAATCATACTCCCTGGAATTAAATTGTCCAAAACAAGCAGTGGCCCTAAGAATCTGAAACCCCACTGTTTCTTGTGGCACATAGAATTCCTTGTGGGGGAAACATCAGAGAACCAGAACCAGCTTTGCTTCCCACACTGCCCATTTGTGAATTCTTTCCTATTAATAGAGTGAAACACTACAATCAGATTGGCCTACTAGAATAGACTGTGGTTAGAAGGAGGCACTGGGCTGTAAGCTCAAAATTTTTTTTTTCCAAAAAGGACACAAGGATTCCTATGTTGACCTGATGAGGGAGGCAGTCTCCAAAGGGGAACAAACAGGGAACAAAGTTGGTCACAAATACAGACTCTTCCCAGATCTTTTGATGGCCTCCAGTGATCCTCCCTGAAACTTCAGCTAGATCAGTGATGCCCAAGGAGGAAAACCACTCATGGTTTCACACACACACACTTGTTCAGTCACACACTGAACTCAAAATTGTAACATAATCTTCACAATTAGTTCTCTCTTCTAATCACAGTTTTTGTGGAGTTATTTTAACAGCATAAGTCTAGTGAACAGTAATGCCAATATCTCTGTGGTTTAGCAAAATTAAAAATTATTGCCAAAAGCTAAAATAGATTATTTATATTAAAATATCACTATATAGTAATATTTAGAAAAATAGAACATTTTTTACTATAAGGGTGGTCAGGCATTGGAATGGGCTGCCCAGGGAGATGGTGGAGTCACTATCCCCTGAAACTGTTCAAGAAATGACCGGTCATGGCACAGTGCTATGGTTTAGTTGGCATGATGGTATTTGGTCAAGAATTAGAATCAATGATCTGGGAAGTTTTTCCCAAGCTTATTGATTCTCTGATCAGGTGTTAAGCAGAAGTCCTTGAGGAAGGGAATTTTACACTCAAATTGTGCTATATAGGTGCCATATAAAAGAAAAAAGACCTCAACAACATGTGCAATCTGAGGAACATAACAGGAAATGCCACCATTAAAAAGAAATACTTCTAACTATTAAAAAATTCAGCACTTACTTATTCCAGAAAGCCAGAGCTATGCTCAGAGTAAGCACAAGACACAGGATTGTTCTGCACCCTTGACACAACCATGCATTTATTGTGAAACCAGAAAACTGCTTTTTGATCTACCACTACCTTAGAAAAGCAATTTAATGCTCTTATTTCCTAGGCAGCTATAAGTGAGGCAGCTATTTCTACCCAACCAAAAGTCAGTCATCCACCATGGTGTGAAGCATTGGACAATGCTTCTTCTGCCAAGACATCTGGTTCTCTACCACAGTGATCTATGAGAAAAGCACAACCCTGGGAACAGTAACTGTTAATTAGTTAAAAAAAGTTGAGGATCACTCATTGCAGGAGGAAGAAAGGAAGGCAAATGAGGGTCTTGAAAAACAGTACCTAATTTTTTTGGGATTCGACTGACAGAATTAAACTGATACCTGATGACCTTGCTACCAGGCTTATTATTATTAATTATATTTTTTAGCTGCTCTCAAAATTCTTTTAGTAATCAAAGTCCAAAAAAATAAAAGTTTCAAAATATTTCAGGAGTCTTCCCCCTCTTTTTGCAGCTTGATAAAGTTGTAGAGAAACAGAAAGAAGTTCACAGAAGAATGCTGGAACAACTTCTAATGGTGGAAAAAGCACACAGACAGACACTGCATGAACTAGAGGAAGAGAAGAGGAAGCACAGCAAATATATGGAAAAAAGTGATGAGTTTACAAACTTGCTGGAACAAGAATGTGAAAGGTAAGGTTATCTCTTACCATAGCACTAAGAAATATGCACAGTTTAACATTACATCTAAGGATCTCTCTGCTTTATTTTGCATCCACTAAAAATCTTTGTGGAATTGTACTTTGAGAGTTCAGCTGGGAAAACATGAATAATGACTTCTAACAAACAATTATGTCTACATCTCCATCAGCCAGCAAGGTAGGTCAAACAGTCGGCAGATTCTTCAGCACTGTTGCAGGAATGTCAGGGATGTTACACTGCAAAGAACACAGGGAGACAAGCAGATGTATGACATTACAACCAACAGGAAGCAGGTGAACCTTTCAGTGTGTTTTAGAAGCTTGGTACACTCTGCGGTATGTAAGGAACAGAGCATGTCATCAGACATGCAGCCTTTCATGGCAGAAGAAAAAGACATAAGGAAAAGTAGATATTTGGACAAAACACAGAAATACATAGTGAGAAAGCAAAGGCAGAGGATAATGTCCAGAAAACTTTGAAAGTAACAATGACAAAGGTCTCATATCAGAGTTGGCATAAAACCCATAAAAACAGCTTTATTTTTTAAGAGTAACCTAAAAGTGCCACAGCTTTTTAAAAAAGTGTTACAGTTTCAACACCAATTCTCAGAAGAATTAAGAATTAAATTTCATTTACTGTCTTTAAAAGAAGCCACTTTAGACTGTGCCTTCTTTGAATCTGCAATAAAACTGAACACATCCTAAGGAAAAAAAAAATCAAAGAACATTTCCTATTCCCTGTATAGCTAGCCCAGAAGATAGGAGAATATTGTCTCAGTTTCCTTTCGTTTAGGAACAGATGGAAGTGTTTGGGTGTGAGAACATCAAACCTATTCTAAACTGACACTATGCACAGATAATTCTTCCTCTGCTTGGCCTGTGTAAGATCATGTCCTACGTATTCTGGCAGCGTTCCCCCGTGTGCTGCACCTCTCTCCTGCACGTCCATCAAAGGCAGCACACACTGAGCACACGGCCGGATTTACAGCGCACAGCTCAGAGGCCGGGCAAGAAAATGCTTGGCTCCTCAGAAAAATGTGTACAGATGCAGGCAAGCACAGACACAGAGAAAAGCACATACTAGGAACTGTTCTTGAGAATCACCATCAATCAGGAACCAAACCCTGAGACCAAGGGAAGTTTTCTACTCTGCTGTCGTCTTCTCAAAATACAACACATTCATCTCTTAGAGGCAGAGCTAGACAACTCCACTTGCTAAGAGTGGCAAAATGTTACATTAGACAATGTGCTCACACTGTGTAAAGCTCCACACAGGGAAAGACTAAGCATTGGAGTAATTCATTTATTTTTTAAACAGGACAGACATTGGATTAAAACTCTCTTCCCTGCCCCTTCTCTATACCCCTCTAACCCTTCCCCTCTGCCCCACCTCTGTTCCCATTCCCAAGAAGACTGTAAAGCATTTACCACTATTGATTGCTACTTTTAGTCAAACTGCCTGGAAAATGGTGGGAAGAGAGGGAATGCTGAGGTGCTTAAAGAGCCCTTAGAGGATATAATAATAGCTTTAAGATTAAGTCTTTTTTTTTTTTTTTCTTTTTTTGAGGATGTATTTTATGTGGAAAACCTTAAGGGGGTGTGATGTCACTTACTGAGCTGATTCCAAATTGTTTGCCAAGTAATGTCACCATCAAGATCTCCACACAGTTGCCTGCCATAACAGAAAAAAAAAAAAAAAAAAAAAAAAGAAAGAAAAACCCACAAAAAAACCCACAACCAAAAAAACTTTCACTAAGTTAAGATACAGAGACACAGTTTGTCCTACATGAGCCTGACTGACATGGCAAAGTGACCTTTTCTTCCACTTGAAAATTCTTACTCCAATTTGCATTTTCTCAAATTTTCTTTGCATTTGGATTAAGAACAAATAGACCTCTAGAAAAAGTTTCACACATAAAGCAATGACACAAATTTTTGCTTACCTCCAATACAAGTTTAAAAAAAAAAGCAGGAAGTATTCACCAATGAACTTACTATTCTTTTTTAGCCAGATTTAGCCAGAAGCAATATCCTCTTCTATATGATGGATATATAGCATTCCAAACAGTATTTCAGGTTCAAAGCAAAACCCCTGACTTTCAATTAGCCAAAGACATGCCTGGCTTTTATCAAAGAGCAAGACTACAGCATATGCTAAAGATATCCTTGGAGGATATACAATGTATACAAGCCAGAGAAGGTACATGTGACTGTGATCAAAAGGAAAAAAACTTAGATGCTATGAGACAGTGATGCTGAGATCCTGAAAACAAGTTTTTATGGCAAGATTAAAGAAATCATTAGTTAGATCCAAGTCTTACAAACTGTTTTGGATATATCTTCAAATAAGGCAGAAAGAAAGCACAGAAAGCACTTCCTTTCTCTTGCCCGTGTGCTCAGCAAAACAGAACTGAAGAATTTTTACATGAAAATTTTAGTGATGAATTAAACTCTGCAGTTTGGTATAGAAGAAATTAGTAAGGTCTTAAGGTTAAGGATCATCCACTAATATGAGGGTATTTTTCCATGAAACCTAATCTGCACAAGTCTCACATCTGTAGTCTTTCTCATCTAACAAAACACTACAAAACACTGCTTTTTGCTCCAACTGCTGCCAGTGTCAGTCAGTGAATAGAACAAAAAGATCTTGTTTTACATAAAATGGACAATCCATCTCTACAGTCTTTGTTTTTCCTTATGGCCTTCATTGATGGCATTTTTCATTGAAAGAGTCAATGTTTGGATTGTGCAAAATGTAAGAGTCTTTGGTGACTCAGTAAAAGCTCTTCACCTTAATGATTCAAGAATTTGACTCTCCAGTAAGGCAACAAGACTGTCCTCAGCAATTGTACATTGTCAGATTTGGGAGGTTAAGCTTGTGACAGGATGAGTGAAAACTTTCTAGATATAAGAACCAGATTAGCATTCAGGGTTAACCCTTTAGGCAATTTAAGTATTTTTCTTGCTGCCTGCGAAAAACTGATCCTCCATAGTCTTGCTGTAGTTCAGACACAGAGTGATCTTCAAAGTGACCAGTCTCACTCCTAACAACAGACATTTACCAGCAAACAAAGAATAAAACTATGCTACTGTCACTGTAGTGATTCACCTTCAGTCACACTTTTAAGGCATGGAGCCACAAATGAGCCACAAGCCTGACAAACTCCTGGCATATGAGGAAAAGTTCTGGGGAGAAAAAGAGGCCAATGGACAACTGGATAGGTCATTCCTGCACTTCAACATGAATGATTCTCTGTGTGTGCCTGCAGACCAGACAGGAACATCAAGACAAACAATCTGTGCATAGTAGTAGCAGACCAAGTCAACTAGAGTCCAGAAGGGAAAAATTGGTTTTATTGTTAAAATGTAAAGAAACAGCAGCACCAAGTTCAGAGAAATGTAAGAAATAATAAATCCAGAAGAGCTGGATACACAGACAACGAGGTGCACCTCAAGAATCATACCATAAAAGCTACTGGCCTCATTTAGAAGCTCTTGCATTTCATGGGGTTGGAAGATGGAGAGCAGGATTAAGCACTATGAGGAATACTTACTTCAGGTTCTAATTGAGTCCACTGCATCTTCCCTGAGGATGTGTGCATTTGTCCGAAATCACTTCTCCACATTCCATATTTTTGTAGCACAGTTAAATAATAAAAGTTGCTGTTTTAGAAAACATTTTACAAGGGTAAAATATGAAACTGGAAGGTTTTCCAGATATGCATGTTCCCAGTTTGAAAACACATGCCATATGTATACAAGTATTTATGCATATACATAGTACTCTCCACCCCATACAAAAAAAAAGAAACAAAAAGGCAAAATAGTAGAATGTTTAGCACTTACACAGTCCTTTTCCACTGCATATCTGAAAGAGCTTTAAATATTATCTAAGCACAGCTATTCCCCATTTTCCATTTACTGAAAGGAAATGGAAGTATGAGGAAAATAAATCAATCACAGGTACCTGAGAGTTAAACTGTATGAAAGGAAGAAATGTCCCAATGTATAGGTGAGTTCCACCTTCAAACCTATATTCTATACAGACTCTCAACTATACAAAGGGTAAAGTTTTATTACAAAGATACACCTGTTAAGAGGTCAATGTTATTCAAGAGGACAGAAGGAAAAAAGCAGTTTGCTAATATATTATATTTAATTTTTAAAGGTAGCTATGATAAATTTTGCTCACAGAATTCAAATATTAGCACAAAACTCTGCAGTTTGGTATAGAAGAAATTAGTAAGGTCTTAAGGTTAAGGATCATCCACTAATATGAGGGTATTTTTCCATGAAACCTAATCTGCACAAGTCTCACATCTGTAGTCTTTCTCATCTAACAAAACACTACAAAACACTGCTTTTTGCTCCAACTGCTGCCAGTGCCAGTCAGTGAATAGAACAAGCTATTGAGTGATACAGGTTGCAAGTGGTCTCTGGAGGCCTCCAGCCCAACCTGCTGAGTGCAGGGCTAACTTCACAGTCAAAGCAGGTTGCTCAGATCTTTGTCCCCAAGGTAGTTGTGCTGGCTGCCTGGGCTCCTGATGCAAACTCAGACCTCTTCACCAAAAGACCTGCTCCCTCACTTTCATTGTAGGCATCATTCTGGTCTGGCTTCCATGTTCAACCAAAACTGCTCTCAATAAAAGCTTAACAAAATCTCTTCTTCTGGCAAAGCTCTGAACTTAATCAATCTTCACTTTCTCTGATAATCTGGCTGCCTTGGGCACAAATGAGCATTTAGCACTTCCTTACCATCTCACCCATACTGTTTCTGTGACTCCAGCTTGGGCTCATTTCTCTGAGTGTTTCACAGGGTACTCTGAGTTGGAAACTTACCATTGTGTACCTCTGCTCTGTCCATAGCATTCCATGGGTCTTATTTTTAATGTCTTTCTTCATCCATTCACTCTCTGTGCTTCTCCTCACAGAAACTCAGAGTCAAGCATAATTTCTATGATGATGACTCAAGTGTACTCCAGCCATCACCAACACAACAAATTTCACCATGTGAGCAACCTGTCCTCATTCCCAACTTCATGAGAACAGAAGGGAATCTGTCTTTTATCCTTCAGCCCTTGGCTTCATCCTCACAATTCTCTAATAACTCTATTCTTAAAACTGGGGTAACTTGTCACTCAGCCTGCTGTACCTAGACATTTTTACCTGAGCCTTCCTACATTTAAGTCTCTCAAATTCTTGTTCATAGCACTCCCAAGAAAAATAAATATTAAAAAACAAAGGAATAAAAAAGCCAAGCACACACAAATAAGCCAAACATACCTTTCCATATTTCCAAATAATTAAATCATTTTCCAGGCCCTCACTTAAAAAATACTTTTTGATCATTTCCACATTAGCTATTTCAGCCTCCTCTGTATCTTCCTTGGATGTACACTCAATACTGAATTGAGGCTACAGTTCTCTTGTGTACCTTCTTATGCTCTAATGCAATGTTATTACATGGACTAAACATCAACCTAGAACTGCACTAGAATTAAATGAGATTATAAGACTGCTCAGGGTTTGAGTTGGTAAGAAAGGTAATTTCATGAAACTGAGAGCTATAGGCAAAGTGTTTTGGGTTTATTTTAAAGTGTCAGATGAAAGTAATTGCTACCCACAGTAGATCAAGTAAACGGTGCTTGAAATTCAGGACAAGGTATCAAGGAAAGAAGGAACCATTTTAACTAAAAGGTGAAGTGTATTAGTTGCCAACGTAACACTGCTATACTTTAATTCAAACACATTTACACATTGGACTAGTGATATTTTCCATGTCCAGCTCTGGAAAATTTAATATTCTGGAAGAATGAGTATAATTAATATTTGCTATTTTTCTTAATGAAGCCAATTAAATATTATAAGAAGCAGGACTTTATCTCTACAGAGAGCTGCAGTTAAAATAAACACTGTCAACTTATTTATTCTACACGTGTTACCAGAGGTTTTTAATTTCATGCACACTGAACTATTGTTGTAGATTGCATTGTACTCAAATGCAATCATTTCCTTTTAGCTTTCTGGCAATGAGTTATATGTATTACATATGCTGGAGACTATGTCTTGCAAGTTGTGAAATGGATGCCAGATCTGTGTACATTTGACCTTTTTCATGGGTATCTTGTGTTCTGAAGGTGAATAAGAAAGACCCACCACAAGCACAACGTTAACATTCTTATTCTACATTACACTCCAATGGGACAGTCCCACTAATAACACCAGTGAGGCACGAAGGGAGACTCGAGGAAGTGATGTACACAGATTAATTACCTCATGCTCGTATGTGGAAAACTATGTACTGTTGCACTACATAACTTTCAACAGATGTTGTGAAATTGAATCCTTGTCACAATTCAAGGATTTGAAGATGCTTACAACAGCCTTCATGCATGATGAAAGATAAAAATACTTTATCTTAGAGCAAATAAATAGAATTGAGGGTTAAGATCCCAAAACTGTCAAACAAGGTCACATTATGTTTTTTCAATGCAATATTCCAAGAACAAATACAAATAGGACTCAGTGTTAATGTAACTGGGAAATTCTCTCTAGATTGGTGGCGCAATTCAAAATTATTCCACCTACTGTCATTAGCAAGGAGATGTGAAATCTAGATGACAAACATTTCTCATGCAACTCCACTGACATTGGTGGAATGACACAGACAGACTAATATTTAGATATTTTAAAATTCTGGGCACACAACATGTCTGTTCACTGTTTCAGGCACACTATCACTATTAGGAATCAATACTATCATTGCCCACTTTGGGAGGATGAGGAGAGCACAATGAATAACCTTAGCCAAAGGACATTCTCCTACACTGCTACCCTCTCTCCCCTCATGTGTGGGGAAAGAGATTCTCACTGCCCTCCTTGCAAAAGGACATAAATTCTGAAAGGGACAACTGTGGAAAGCCACCCTTTACCACCATGGTGGTGGCCCTGGTCAGCTCTTCTAACCCTCATATCAGAGCTCAAAGGGAGGGATGACCTTTCTAAGCTGGCAAGTCTCAGCGTATTTATGGCTCTTGTAAATCAACACCTAAGCAGTGACCAGCACAGGCGATGAAGCACAGGCCAAATATGCTCATGGGGAGGCACTGCCCTCAGAAATGGGGCACTCGCTCCAGTCACCCATTTACATTTCCAAATAAGACTGAGGGCACCACTCCATGTGTGGCACGGCACAACAAGTCTAATCATAAGCAACAATAGAGGCAGATGACTGTACCAAGACCTGTGACCAAAAAAAGACAGGGTGCACTTCTGATTCATTGCAGGGTGGGGCTGTGAGAGAGGGAGAAACTGGCACAGGATTTTGTAACTGTAACTTTGAAAAGCAAACACACAACATCAGACAGACAGAAAAATCCCTAAATCGTTGTCCAAGATAGAAAACTTGACAATCTCATAATTTTCCTAAAAAAGCCATTGCTATGGGAAAAGATGTACTCCTATTTGAATGTGGAGGAGGAGAAATCTCAATGAAGTTAAGATCTTTCTTGTGGCAGAAAAATTTAGGCGACTTACATGTGCTATAATTAGTTTCATATCTTAAAAACAGGCAGGAGAAAATGGCCATGAGAACTCAGAATGCAGGTCACACATCAGTTACCAAGACTTGTGATCTAAACTCAACCAAGTTTCCCATGGCATGCTGTGAGCTTCAGTGCATTTATGCTGAGCTAAAGAACCTCTGAGTATTATATACACACATATGAGAGAACCATGCATGGGAGGCTGCTGCAATTTAAGAAAAATGCCTTAGCCTCAGTCTCTGTACTGGCACAGTAATTTTAAACAGAGAATAAATAAAAACATCAGAAGCACTAAGTTTGTTAAGGACAGAGATTACATGAAAAAATTGCTAAAAATAAACACCAAAATCTTCTCCCATGGCAATTTTGATTTTTGTGTAAGTACATTATTTTGCTTCTTGAGCCTGAAATGCACATTTTAGTGTCTTTTAGAAAAACACCAAACACTGGGACAAGGTAACACAACCTACTTAAGAGTCTGAAGACAAAGTGTAACACATTGAAAAACTACGTTCAATATTTGTATCTTTCTACTAAGAAGATTGGAAAAAAGTCACAGAAATTATCTAAACATTTGAGAAGGACATATTGAACTCTGGTCTTTAAAATTTGTGATTCAGACTTGTGTATGTTTCAGTGTGTGTAATGGTGAGGCACAGGTCAGGTGGATGGCTGAGCAGCAAATGGGAGTAGATACAAGAAAACCTAGTGGACCATGTTGTCTCTCCCTTGCAACAGAGTTGTTCTCCAAAAGCAGTGTCAACAATTTTACTTCTCATTTTGGATGCCCAAAGTACTGAAAAGTCCTCATCTCCCTAGAAATGTTCTATAAAAGTTGCATTGTCATAAACAAAATTATACTTTTCTATTTGTTCAATAATTCATTCCCTTTAACAGCTCAATACAGTACTTACTCTACTGAAAGATGCCAGATACTTGGCTAAGACTGAAAAAGAACCCTAAGGTACTCATTTTGGCAACAGAGAGATCCACATCTACAGATAAAACTGTAGGAGGAGAGTTGGAGTGGGCTGCAGTAAGGTCTGATGCTTCAGGGTGATTCCAAATGGAGAACTGCCTACTCTCCTTCTGTGGTAGGTCTCAGCTGCACACCCCTTGGGATAAAATCTGACACAATGGCCCTTGTGAAGTGCAACTTGAAGGAATTCCAAAGACTGAGCAGGCAGAGAATTAACCAGCCCCTTCATGCTCCCACAGAAAAGTTTATGATGGGAAACATGGCTGGTAAAAGCTGAAGCTTGTACAGACATTCTGACAAGGGAAGGCTCCAGCACTAGACTCCTGAACCATAATTTGATCATCAACAACAGCAACAAGCAAATAAAAAATCCAAACCCATCAGTCATGATGACTACTGAGAGATGTTAGGGGAATTATTCTGCCACAGAAAACTTTTATTCCTCTCCCCTCCCCAAAACAGAGATTAAAAGTTCAAAAGGGACAACACTGAAATTATTTAGTTAACTGATTTATGTCTGCCAGATTTGGCCTAGCAACAGTTACCTTCTCCCAGACCCTGCCTCTATGTTGTAGAAGGGAAACTCACTGAATCTAGAAACATGGTTGTTTTCAAATGTGTTCATGAGCTTGATGAGATATACCTTGCACAGGTTTGCTCTCATTCTCTGACCAAGATCCACTGGCATCTTCAGCAGAGACAGAACCCAACTTAAGGCACTGCAAAAGCACATCACTAAAGGTGCTCTTTGCCTTATATACTTCCTTGCCAATACCTTCCAAATCACACATTTTGCTAGAAATTACATGAGCTGATTAAAAACCTGCAACTTAAAATAGAGCTCTTCACTTTTAAAAGCAGCCAAGGTCTTTGGCTTTTATATGATACAGGGAAACTCCTTAGCCTCAGCACCTTGATTCACAGCATCTTCAAGTCACTGGGGAAAGGCACATGCCCCACAAACATCAGGTGCTAAACCCTGTTTTTCTTGAACTACCCTTCCATCTCAGTAAACTGTAATGTCTACCACCTCACCTGCACTTCCTTATACATGATGCTAGCCTCCTTCCTCCTCATAGTCTGAGCAAAACCAGAGAATTTTGTGGAAAAGGAAATAAAACTTAGCAGAAATGGAGACCATGTACCCTCCTCTCCCTTCACTGTGATTTGTCTGCTAAAAATGTCAGGGTTATCAGGAAATTCTGTGCACTGTAAACCTTATTCTGATGTATAAATTTACTACTATTAAAAAGACTTTTAGGAATGTTCAGATCCTACAATTTGCGTTTAAGTCATCAGGAAATTGGACATAATTTATTAAATGTTTAGACAAGATTTCACATGTTTCTCATTTCAAAATTTCATCTTGCATCCAACTGAGGAACTGAGAAGCAAGACCCACTCCCTGAAATCCTAAAATTCTCCCTTTTTTTCAACAGTCTTGCCAGCTAAACTCTGGATGTCTTTTTGTTCTGTCAGACAGGAGAATGAGTCAGTCTGTCCCTAACTGGCTTTCTAAAAAGGAAATTGAGAAGTTTGACGACATATTTGGATAAACACACTCACTGGATAAAGTTACTTAACATTTTATATCTCTAAGTTTGCTCTAAACCTCCAAAATCCTTATAGACCAGATTTAAGTATAGCCAATAAAAACTATAGGTTATAAATAAAGTTAATGAAAACCACTCTATTAAAACTCCAAGGACCTTGTAAACATGCTCATCAAAGCTTATCAAAGCTTCACCACTGTTATACAGCACCACACCTATAAATCCATGTTATTAATTGCTATTATTCCCCACCTGTTATTGAAATATCAATCCAATACAGATTGCCTTTGGTTCAGAATCCAGTTTTCTCATGGTGTCTGAACACAATGTAGCAGCCAACACTAGCTCTGAATGAAGAAGCAATGAGTAAAGGCTGAGTTTACACAGTTCAATTCTCCTGAAAAGAATGAAAACTGCTGTGATCATCTGTATGTGCTTTAGGTCTCCCTGAGTGTAGTATTTGGCCTAGAAATAAAGGATGATTGAAATACACAGAACTGAACCTACAGAAGGGCACAAATGCTGAGCTGATTTAGCTTCCTAAGCCCTCAGTTTACCAGAGGGTAAGGAAGTTTGTAGTACGACTTTGGAATGCATCATTTCTTGCAATAGCAAATATCCAACAGCATGGTGTGTAACTCAATAATGTTATCACAGGAATATATCTTACAGATTCAAAATCGTGATTTCTGTGAATTCCCATCTTCTTTAGGTCTGTATTAACTTCAGATGCCAAGTAAGAAAAGCAGGAATTCCAATACAAAGAAAAAAAAGGAGTTCCAAATAGAGCTTTTACTAGCTGCACAACATAAAACATTATTTACATGAATCAGCCTGTTTTCCTTATATGCTTATAAGGATTGTCAAATTTTAAGATTAGTTTGCTCTAAATGTCTTGTATGCAACCAATCTTAAAATTCAGCTAATTCCATATAATATCAGATTTCACTGCCAGCATTTCATTAAAGTCTGTTGATTATTTAATGGTCACATGTGCAAAGATCTGAGTCTCAGAACAGTGCACAGAACCTTGCCCTTGTGTATTCTGATTACAAAATGCAAAGACAGGTGGTTTTATGATACACAGCAGATATCCAGAGAATTTCTTGGAGAAAATGAAGAAGGAGCTATTAATGATAAGAATAACATATAAAAGAATGTTTGAAGTGCCTGGAGAAAAAAAAATAGCTTTTTAGCCACCTGACAACAAGACTGTCTCCATGGCTACATCTTTGAAATAGCTCTAGTACCAAAGCACAGGTTCTGGCATTACAGTTATATTTCATAAATAAGCTGAGAAAATGATGCAGAAAGAAAGAATTCAGTTTTATTAGACTGTGGAAGACTTTTGGAATAGGATGAACAACTTTACCTAAAAAAAACCCAGAAACAGGCTACTGGTATTTAAGCTTAAAATTAAGATGAAGACTATTTAAACTTAACAGAAAGTTGGCAGATGCAAGCACAGTTCAGGATGACACACCAATTAGAGATGCAATCATTAAAACTTTGTATTCTTGGAAATAAAGCATTTAAGCAGCTAATGAAGTTTGACAGGAAATAGCAAAGCTCAAACCAAAGAGCATTTCAAACAAGCAGCATTAAAAAAAAAACCCCTACAAACCAAACAAAGAACAAGGGTGCAAGGGCTCCTATGCAATTTCAAGAATCCAGATAAGTCTGTCCAGTTGTAAATTTGGCCATGGATAGAATGTGATTTTATACTTCTACACTATGTGAGAAGAACATCCAGAGAAATACGATTAGACTATTGATAAGTATTCAAATCAAAACTAGAGAACAGATTATGCTGATGTAGGAGCTGTAGAGCTGCAACAAAAAAAGGTAAGCAGAAAAGTGGAGCTGAACAAAAGAAATGTATTTAACTGTGTAAAAACATCTCCAGACCTTCTGTGAGTTGAAGTACATATATGAATAGATAATCATATAAATGCTAGACTACTGATCATCAGTCCAAAATAATGACGAGGGCTGAAATCACAATCTGGAGACCTTTCTCCTCTGTGACAGATGAACCAAATTAATTTTATATTTTATTGTTCAATCTCTTTTATATTTGTATTGACTGACTAACAGTATTGGATTCCAATGTTTTGGAAGTCAGAAAGGTTTCTACATTAGACTGTTTATGGAGAAAGAGTCTGTGAAGCCATCTGAATCCAAACTGGTAGTAGAAAAAGCTTTAAATCAAATTTGTACAACACAAAGCAGCAAGTTTACTAGCACTTTACCAGGACTAAATGGTATTTAAGTACTCTAAAAGAACTTGTATGAAAAACTGATGAACTATTAGCTGATGGGTTCTTAAAGCTGACAGGGAAATGGAAGCACTAGTTTTTAACAAGAAAAGACACTACAGTAAAGAGACCTGGCATGCATCTGATGAACACAAAAATCTCCAGCCATTTGAGGGCAAAGCAGAATGATGTGGAAAGTCTGCTCTCCTTCCCCACCTGTCAAGTAATGCTTTGCTGTTCCGTCCTGTTAATCCTGGTATCTGAACTGAAGCAAGACTAACTGGGCTTAGAGCAGTTCATTTTCCTCTCTTCCAGTATGGATATGTTTCTCTTTAATGTGCATAAAAAAGCCCTTAAGGGTTTGACTATTTACATACAATTGTTTGAAACAGATATTTACAAAGGCCAATTTTAATTGAGTTTCTTAGCCTGTGCACCTATCCATTGTCATCCTATTTTTTCATCCATAAGCTAACTTCAACTAAAATGCAAGAAAGAATCTTCTGAATTACTAAATGTCTACTGGGCTCTTGAAAGCAGGTTATCTTTTAGTGTCCAGGATATTAAGCAAGAGTGCAGTTTGACCTTGATATGAGTATATTGCAGAAAACCTTTGTGTTCCTCCCAACAGTGTGGAAAACCTGGTAGCTTGCAAATTATTGGACAAGAAAACAAATCCAGTCATGAAGCAGACTTCCATAACTAATTTAGTTTCACTATACAAAGAGCCACCTGTTTTCTAAAACAAATAATGCTGTTTTCACAAAAAGCTACCTATCCTTATGGCACCCAAATGTAGAAGCAGTATCAGAAGTTTGATTTGCCATTGCAAAAGCTGAATATTTGGATAGCTGTAGAATATCACAACCTTCACTTTTAACTTCTTTTCTTTCTAAAAATCAAGGAATGAGATCATGGGAACCCATGCACAAGTCTCTTGAAAATACCTATAATTAAATATTTAGTCAAACTTGTAAGAAATAAGTACTAGCACGTGGCGTCATAGTTTGAAAGCAGTTCAGGCATGCTGCCTTCATCCTCCTGCAGAGCCACAGCCAGACTTCCCAACGAAATAAGGCATGCAGCAGTTCATAAAAATAATGGGGAGAGGAATAAAGATGCTGAGCTCAAGGGAACAGTTAGGCTTTTAAAAATTATTCCAAATAAAGCAGAGCTCTCCTACCTCCAAGAAGAAAGGGAGAGGCTGTTTGTTTTTAAAAGGAAAATACTAAAAATATCTTCAATTACATTTATCTCAAAAAATGCTGGAGAGAACATATCACAAGTCCTCTTCAAATGAATGCACGCAAATAAAAGAGCAATTAGACAAAACATATATGATGAATATTTAAGACACTGAAATTTCCTTAAGAATTAGGACAGATGAATACTTGCATACCAACACAAGATGACACTAAGACCAGGAATGCAGAAAAAATCCGTCCTGAACCATTTGAACACCAACCCACTTCCTTGTAGCATCCAAACATCAACCTTTATTATTTAAGAAACTTATCATGTTATGTTGTTTGTTCAGCTGTTATAATTGCAGTGGGAAAGAAAAAGCTGATGATTTGCTGTAACGCTCAAGAAGTCCTTCCTGATTTCTCACAATATCCCTCACTTTCCTGCATAAAATGGAATGATGACACTGTAAGTCATTACAGGTGCCAAGCCTTACTCACTTGTCATTGCATTCAGAACAAACACAAAAAACAAGAGTATAAACAACAAGAATGCTAGAGGAGTTTGCAAATACTTCATAAGGTATATACTAAGCAGACATTCATATGCAAGTTTTGCGCATTGGTTTCTTCTTTTTTTATACATGTTTATTCTATTTGATCCATCTGTTCTCAGATACTTCAGTTCTTAGTATTAAAATAATTCAATTCAATTTCCTTTTCTGTTCTTATCATTAGCTCTATAAAGAGTACGTATTGTTGCCATTATTATGGCAAAACTTGTAGTTTTGGTTGCAGCTCAAAAAAATTCCCAACCTTCTCTTCCTATTCAGATTATGTTACTGTTTCTCCATTCTTAGATGAGATTATTTTATGACAGGTATATCACAGCACCTCCTAGTAAGCCTAACATGGAGCAAGCTCTGCCCTCCTACTGCTCAATTCCCCCTCTGCTCCTGAGTGTAGCTGTAAATTATGTTCAGAAACAAAACATGAACTCTGTTCCATGTTTGGCATTAAAAGGCAGGGTTCAGCCTATAGATCTAAAGTGAGGAACTTTGTTCAGACGCCTCCACTTTAGGGCTGGTGTGAAGATCCAAGTGTTGTCCATGGAAATACAGCTCAACTCAAATGACAGGCATCTTTACACACACTGAAATCCCACTCCATAAGGGATGACTTGTAGATAATGTAGCTGGGTCACTACTCCTTTCCATAACCTCTCTTTGATGAAGCAATTTGCAGGGTAAATCTGTCCCGGGCTCTTTCTTTTACACCACAATATCTTGCAGCACAGTTCCTTGTACATCTCCCTCATGGGCAGGTATTAACCAATGGCTCTCATCCAGCTTATCTGTTTCACATCTACAGCATCTGCCCATTCAGATTTCTTACCATTCTATTTCTGCCTGCACATTTAGACTTCACCTTTCAGTTTTAAGGAAACACCCTCTTGAAAGAAAATGAATTCAGCAAATTGAGGGGGAAAAAAAGGCAGAAATATCTGAAAATTATACATTTCATAGAAGTCTACTAAATTGCCTTTTGCATTCTGAGTTTGGACCAAGTGGAATGTCATAAGCAGATATGCCATGTATGGTGGAATTTGTGTCAGTCCGCACTAAGATATGCTTGGTAGTAGAAAATAAAACAGTTAGGAAATTGGTGCCAATGTCACATGGTTAAAAAAAGAAGAAATGTGAGGAAAAAAAAGTTCTTTGATTACTGCTGCCTTTTCTCATTACTCATGTAGAGATATCACTATTTATCAGCAAAGGTAGGAAAAATATATAATGATATTTTCATGGGAAGGGGAAAAATACAACCCCTATTTGATTCTTAACTGTTATGGCTAAGTTTAGAGTTACAAAATGTGTTTACATTAAGAACCTGAGGTTTGTTTGAATGTTTACTTTATAAAAGTTCTGAGTTGAGAAGCTTGCAGAGTGAATTGCATGATACTGTCAGTGTAAATTACAGGTTTTGTTTGCCACAGCCCGGTGCAATGAGCAACTGGCCAAGAGCCAAACAAAAAGGCATAATTTAAAACACTCAATCAGTTATATTCTGAGACATTTTGTTTAGTGTTTAATAAGCTCTCCAGGGATGGAGAAATTACTAAAGCATATTGTCCTGACATGAGCTAAAATGGTCCTCTCTTGCCACCACATTTCTGGGAATTTGACATTAATGCAGTATATGAACATAAATCCATATACATATAGACATACACACTCATATTTTTGCACATATGTATATTGGGATAATTTTATTTTACAGATTTGCACATCTGATGTTTGTTGCTTTCCACCTTTCAAATGAGGCATCCATAGCCAGTGAAAGTTCCATACTCATTTATATATTCACTCATCTACTCTCTCTGCACAATTTCTTGTTTTATATGTTAAGAGAGGACACAATAAAATGCATCACACACAAAGCATTATGAATGGAGAACGAAGGCTGTTTAGGGAACTGTTCTCTACCTTGCATTATGGAAAAAGAAAGCCTCTATTAATATGAAAACAGGGTAACTCCAAAACTAAAAGTACATCAAAACACTTGTTTCTTTTATTGATAAAGAGATTATGACACTTCAACCAGAAATTTCTAAGTCCAAAAGTTTAGAAAATTCTACTGAGCCTTTAGATGCAAAATAAAGGCACTGAAATGGTTGACTTTTGTTTCTGAGGATTCAGCAGCATGCATGAAAAAGAAGAGAAAAATAATATTTTGAAATCAAATGTATTTCTGATTAGAAATCAAAATGAGACATTATTATAGAACAAATTATTCTGTCCATGCTTACCCTACAGTGTGCCTCTTGCACTTCTGTTAAGCATCCTGTGCTAAGAGTCCTGAAGTTATGCTAGAACAAGTGTACTAACAGGCTTTACAAATCTTTTTATTCTCTGCTTCCAAGTCACTATGAAAGAGCAATGGCTGCTGTTGGTGCCCTTAATACACATAAGTCAATATGAAGAAACTAAGATATTTTGAATTCCTGGAAGGAAGCAAAGAGAAAGGGGTTTGTAATGCCTATTCCCAGGCAGGGAGGAATCAATCAGAAATGTAAAATTCCTGTCCTGGTGACCACAATCTCAAGTGCATTTAGGTTTCAATTACTGTCATCTATTTATGTTGTTGAAATATTTATTTCATTAGTATACAGTAAGGTATTTTTGCACACTTTAATTTCTCCACATTAATAAGCTAACATCCTAGGAGTTTACATCTTTTAAAAACATACAAACATTCTGCTTAAAAGGAAATGGTATAAAACATCATCAGAAGACATTCTAGACTTTAAAGCCTAAATATTTACATAGTATCTCTACTCTACTCCAGTTGCATCATCCTCTTAGAATATTTACAAACTTCAAATTATAATTTGCAATAAACCCCAAAGCATTAGATTTGTTGTCTCTTTAGTTTATTCAGAGAGCTCTTCAGAGTAGGCAATTCCTAATCATCTCTAGGCAAAACTTCATCACAGAAAACAATCTGCAACAGCATCAGCACTGCAGACTGGATAGGGAAGTAAACAACAATACTGATCCCCAAGACCCGTAGAAGAAACTCATCCCAGTACGGTAAACCAACACAGCTTATATCTGAGACTGAAAAAAACAACTCCAACGACACTGGATAAAAGGATTTAAAGAATTTTGAAGATGATCAAATCTACTCCTCTTAGAAGTTGCAGCTAAGAGAACATCTCATCTTCTCACCATTAAAAAAAGCAGACTGACCTCCACCATGATATCCAAATCCAAATAATTTGCAACTATACTCAATACAGTTCATATCCACTGCAGTGCACCAGCACATCCGCACAAAGCTTTTTTCAAATATTCAAAGTTATACTTTAAGAAGCTAATAGTTCACTAATAACAAGAGTGACTTTTTACAAGGCAACTGATTGCCAATACTCCTGGTAAGAACAGGATCCTAAAGAAGGATATATCACTTTATTAGGAAAAGACAAGATATTGGTGGATCTCACCTAAAGATAGGTGGCATAAAAGCATAGATTTCAACCTTCAGTCAGGGAGGGCAGACAGCAGTGGCTGTCTGTCCTCCAGCATTTGCTATATGGTGACTGAAGTAAAATGGAGCAGTAGAACTTCTGCTCAACTCAAGAAAAAGAAAGGGGAAAAGGATGAATTCACTGGTGGCATTTCACAAGAAATAACTATGTGTGCACATGTGCTCCCTACCCAGCAAGCAGTCCACACATGTCCCTTAGAAATCCGCCCTTCTACTGGATGACTGCTACTCAGGGCACACAGACAGCAACAACCCTGCTATTTAAAAAGCTGTACAAACCACTTGGAGTTTCCCACACCATAAAGATGTCACACCTTGAGACCAGAGTTACAGGGTGGTGGAGTGTAATGACATAAGGCCATGTCCTGATTCCTGACAGTGGGTCACTGTGTGTGTGTTTTAGCCAATGTACTGAAGCAAAAAGCTCTTCCTCAAACATGACAAGTCCTCACAGCATTTTTGCTGGTGTGATGGCCAATCCAAGGAAACACTCAAATCAACTGAAATATTTATAATACAAAATGCAGTTCTCTCCTTAACCATTAGCTGGCTGCTCAAAAACCAAAACATGACCAGAGCAGCAGCAGGACAAACCTCTTTAAATGCACTCTTCAAACTGATGCATGATTAGGAGGCAGGGCCTCAGAAAGGATGCATGTCCTTGTCCCTTCTGACCTGCATCACTGTAGTCCACGCATTTGCAGGATTCTGCTTGCACCAAAGTCAATTTACTAAACTAAAAAGCCAACAATCAAATAAAATAACCCAAATTACAGGGCAATTGAATGCCTTTGCAAGTAAGTAAAATAAGACATACAGAAACTATCAAGTAGAAAATATTAATAATTTTCCTAAAACTTCTTTAAAAATGTCTTCTCTTTCTTCCCAAACAAGCAGCACATTAATAATTTTTGTTGCACAGGTTCCTCTCTCTACATAGTTAGAAATTCTCTTCCTTTTTAACTCCAAAGATTTCTTTGAATTTCATCTGCATTTTCCTGGTTTTTTGCTAACATGGGTGACAACCAGAATAACAAAAATAGGATTCCTTTCAAAACATTTGCTTTAATTCATTTTGCTGACAGCATTTGTAATGTCATTTACCCTGGTAGAGATAGTAGCTCAGGTTTCTCAAGTTTTCAGAGTGTTACTTGTTAAGACAATACTAAATATGGAGGCTGTTTTCATTGTTTTGGTTTTGTTTTTTTAAAAAGCTAGAGCTGGCTTTTTAGCTCTTTTTACAAGTTTAGAAGCATACTTTCTGAATTTGAATAAGATTGGTAAGGCATCTGCCCTTCACTCCCCAGAATAAGCTACAATTCTAGCATAATGCAATCAATTTACCAGTAGTTATAATCTCGTGTAACACTTAGCATCTCAAAATTAAACCACTAGACCATAAAATCCCAGAGCCAGAAGAGGTCAGAAAGGAGAATGAACAAAATTAAAACGTCATCTAGTCAATTTTCCTTTTCCATGCAAAGACTAAGATCCCCATGGAGTAAGGGCCATAACAAGACCAATCAGTTGCCAAGTTACAGTTCTCCCAAGGACTCACCACTCTTCAGAAAACAGGCCACATTTCTGAAGGCAAATGTGGTGGGAGACACTCTCACAGGGTTTTGATAAATCATTTTTCAATAGAAAGAAAGACTGATTTCCTCCTAAGCATTTTTTGAGATTATTTGGATTGTAGAGTTTTCTGCTTCAGGCCAAAAGGCATTCCTAAACACACATTTTACCTGTCATCAGAAGCTCCACAGGACTAGGTTTGAGCCTGACCTTCCCAACAACACTCTCCCTTGAAATGAATTATTCAACTCACGGCACAAAACTGACTGAGGAAACAGAAAGAACTAGCCACATTCTCTCCCCATCACTTAAAGTTTGAGATTCTGCATTTTGCTTACAGTTGTGCCCAGCTGTATGCATGGGGAGAAATCCTCTCAGAGTAAAGTCAGCAGGTTACCTCAGCATGTACTGCACACTGGAAACACTATTTTGGATGATTCCTGTTTCCAGGACAGCTATTCCATTCATTAAGCAGTACACCTTATGTTGCATTAAGCCATAACCATTTTAGCTAACTCAATATAGTAAAATTTAAAAAAAGGCACAAATCTGAATATTACAATAAAGGAGGTTTTCAATTCTTCCTCTTTTAAAATGAGAATATGAATGAAGGTTGGTTTGTCTATTTGCACCCAGGTTTCCCCCTCTATTCCTTGGCTGAGGCTCTGAACCTCTCCTATCACCTTCCACTCCCTCAGAGGGCAGAGAAATTATGAAGGCACTGTAAGATGAAGACCACGTATAGAAAACCTGAATAAATGAAGCTTAAATTTTTGTCTTTAAATAAATCAGTCCCTCAGAAGTGTACCAATTATGTGGCTAACGTTAGGGCAACAAATTTTTCCTTGCCCTCCTATTGCCATATGCTTGTCATTTTTTTCCTACATTTTCCACTCACTGTTTCAAACATATGTTGCCACTTACATGCCAAGAAAGGAATCTCTGAATTACCCCCTTCAAGTATGATGGAATGGCAGACTGAATGGAGCCAGAGAGAGCACCATTAGCAGTTGTTCACACTTGTTTTCTCTTAACTTCCTCTTCTCCAAAGTTTATTCTTCCTATGCAAGGTGACATAGAACTATAAAGCCATCTATGACTCATGCTGCAAAATACATAGCTGCAGCCAGGTACTGGAGAAGCAATTTTTTACCTTTTTATTTTTAAGGCCACCTTAAAGAAACTTTTTCTCCTTTCAGTTTCCAGATGGAAGATTCCTTTGTGAATCGCTTACCCAAGCATCAACACTGGTGATCCGACAGTGCTTTCATGTGAACTCACTGCTCAGTTTACCAGTGGTTTGCAGTCTCTCTCTCTGCAACTCCTGCTTCCCAGGGTCAGCTTGGTCACACACTTCACAATTCCAGAGTAGTGCACCTCAAATAACATCTATAACACTGCACATGCCCTTGTTTTTGTTGTCAAGAGAAGACCTTGAAAAGCTAAAATCACACAGATAATTCTTCAGAAAGGTGGGCAGA
Organism: Melospiza melodia melodia; assembly: GCF_035770615.1. Lineage (NCBI taxonomy): Eukaryota > Metazoa > Chordata > Aves > Passeriformes > Passerellidae > Melospiza > Melospiza melodia. The sequence continues at coordinate 24,776,782 of NC_086195.1, forward strand.
AAAAAAATATTTATACAGGGGGAAAAATGGATGTATCCACTAAAAGAGAAGTGAGCAGTTACCTTGGTACCATTAAACAGAAGTAATTAGTCCATCAAGAAATAAATTTTTTAAACAGGTTTAAAATAACCAAGCGTTTCCAAAAGGAGTCACTTGATGACAAACAGCACAAAAGTAGATATGTTGGCCAGCTTCAAGAGAAGTTTAATGAAATAAAAAGTGTTACTAAACTAAATCGAATCAAAGGAAAACTTCATTATTTTCCTCTCATCAGTGCTCTTGCACTGATTATCAGCATCACAATATGACAATACTTGATCTTTTCTTTTTCTGGTTTTGTTTTTCATTTCTTTGGTTGGTTGATTTCAAGTTCTTGGGATTTTTTTTCTCATTTGGTTAGGGGTTTTTTGATTGTTCATTTGTTTTTAATGTGAGGAGATGCAGACAGAGGTTTCCAAATGAAAAAAAGGAACCAATGTCAGAAAATTACCTAAACTTCATAATCAGAGACTACAGATTTACCTTTTACCTCCATTTAAAGTCTCAAGAGCATAATGAAACCAAGAGAGGTGCACAGCCTGAAACCTGGTGCTTTCTTAAGTTTGCAAAGCCACTGTTAGTTCCTTAAAAACATGGGTTTATGCTAAGAATGGGAACTATCCAGCACATCTTACTTTTATTTACAGTTTTGTTATTGAGTGACTCTTCTTGGACATGCTAGGTTATTTTACCTGTTTTTTTAAGCCTAATTTTCATCCCAGAGTTTGTTGTTTGTTACTTCCAAGGTATCCTATGAAACTGACTGCAATTCATGCAGAATTATGCTGTTCCTTAAATTTCTGTGTAGTATTCAGGACTAATTCAGAGAAGACAAAAAGCAAAAGGCCATGCGGCAAGCTCCACTGTCAAAAAAAGAAATCCTACAGGCTGATGCTTCCCTACCAAAACCTGCAGAGTGTTTGTGGTGGTGTTTTCCTTAACACATCAGCCACATGTATATTTAGCTCCCCAAATTAACCAGTAATCCTTTGTCCCAATGTCTGCTCCCCCAGTGGTAAAAATATCACTGGGAGACTGAAACAGAAAGATGCCTACATGACTAACTGTCAGGGAGAAAATGTCACACAGGCTCATCCCCCCACCCAACCCTCTCCTCTCTACTTTTCTAAACAGAACTGCTAATAAGTAAAAGAAAAGCAAGTTGGTAGGATGTTAAACATCAGCCATTGCCCATCCAATGAATAACAGCTGAAACTTGCACTCATGAAAAATTTGCATATTAGCTTTATTAAGTCCACTGAGTGCTCATCCACACTCTGTCCTGGGTATGCATTTCAAAAAAAACCCACAAAGAATTACACTGTGATTGGACAAAAATACAAGGAACTTTTAAATTCTGCTGTGTATGCCTTGCTTTTCACTTGAGGACCTTCAGTACTATACATAACCCTGTCCCAGTGGTTCTTGAAGGATCAAGGAGAGTATTTTGAGACCAATACTTCTAAAATCAGTATCTTCTTTCAAGATTTTTATGGGAGCACTGTCCATCTGAAACTGATGTGGCGAAGAACTGGGGGGATTCTGTGAAATGACCAAATCCAATTTTTTATTTTTAAGGATATGTTGGGACAGGCATAATAACAAAAAACTTGTCAAGCAGCTCCCACTCTTCAAGAAATATACCTCAAAAGCAAAGGCAATATTGATGGATTACTCATACTGGAGCCTAATTTAGTCTGGGAGTAGCACAAGAGGGAAGAGAGGAACAAAACCCATGGCCTTGGGTTCAGCATTTTCCCTGAAAAACAGCTTCCAGCCTCAAAGGCACACATACCCAGAGGCTGACTAGCAGTTTTAATTTGAAAGTTCAGTACAACTTTACCCTGAAGCCACATATAAAAACTGCATTAAGACAACACAGGAAATCGCATGTAGATCATCATAACATAAAGCTCAGAATTTTTAATGTAGGGGTTTTGTTTGGTTTTTGTTCTTTTAATGTGGTCTCATTTCCCTCAGAGTAAGGACTTACCTGTTTATTTAATTTGGTTTATGAAATCCAGGTTCATTAAAACTAGACTGAGATCACAAAAAATACCAAGACAATCAATAAAAGACCAAACTTTGGTATCACTTTCATGTAGCTTGAGAATTAAAAGCTCTATATTATACCTTTCACAAAAAAAGTTCTTATTAAAAACCAGATCAGTTCTGAACTGGACCAATTAAAATCACCAGATACATATTTTGCACATATGGTCCTTAACAAGTGAATAACTCTAAAAAGTACTTAAATTAGCTTCGAAAGACAAATTTAATATTCCATAACCAAAAAAATAATTATTTCCAGTATTTTTAAATGGATCATTTTCCAATAAATTAAAACCACAGACTGGGTGGAAATTGGTCTACCTCCTTTAAATTCACTAACAACAGGAATTATACCACATGAAAGTTCAGCAAATCAGTCTATAAATACATCCATAAAACTCTTCTGGTTCTTTCTGTTTGTTTCAATACATTTAAGTGCATTTACAGAAAGATGATTAAACTCATTAAACTAATTTAAAATCTTATTTTCTTAGCTACACTTTTCCCAAGTGAATCCTATCCCCAGGCTATTAATTCACTTCACAGCTGCTGATAGGATGGTTAGGAAATGGTTAAGTCTGCAAGATTATGTCTTCCATATGCAACTACCATTCAGCATCCCCACCCTAAGGGTACAATCAACCAATAAAGGCTTTGTTCTGATTATGTAATGCATGCATTTGATATCCCACTTGAGAACTCTGTTGGATGTAAAGACAGCTATAGCCTAGTGACCAAATAAGATGATGTAATATTTCTTTGGAAGTAACAAAACATCTGAGCATGCTCACCGAATTCAGAAGCTCAAGCACTTTTCAGTCTGAACCACGCAGCCACTCAAGAGCTGTGTCCCCCTTCATGGTTTGCTTGCTCTGTAGCACTTACAAACTTTCTGACACCAAGAACAGAATCACAATTTTGTTCCCAACTAGTCACACAAAAAACCACACAGAACAACCCAACTTCATCTGAATTTACAGGTTCTCAAAAAAATGGAACAAAATTCTCTCACAAATTGCATTTATGAACAAGAAAAAAAAAAAGTTTTCTTTAAGCAACTTTATAAAATGCATATGCCCAAAAGGCAGCAGCCAAAAGAATACCTAAGAGATCTGTGCAATTCCTAAGAGAGAAATAACATGTGGAATTCCAGCTTGTACCAATACACTCATAGCTTAAGAGTTGTGAAAGTGTTTAACTTAGGATTTACATTCAAATGTTGCACATGAACACATTCCTGGTACATTCACTGTTCATCAAAGTGGAAACAGTAATAGTCATATGACACTGTAAATGTCATAAAATCATGCACACAAACATACACTTTAAAAGGACTGTCACCTGATGGGGTTTTAGATCTAGCAGCTTTCATAGTTCAGGTCAATGAAGAAGGGATTTTTAAAAGAGAAGAAAAGTTTAGTGCAAGTAAAATATTAAATATTCACCAGAAAAATGACACAACAAAACAATAAGGTCCTACTATAAAATCACTGTCACTTAAGAAATCACTATGAGAGAGATGTAACAACGTCAGGGTCAGAAGAATGAAGACAGAAAAATCAAAGCCGAAGTTCTACCAGAAAACAAAGTGAACATTTTTCTTCATTAGGAAAGATGTGACCATTTTCTCTGTCCTCAATGCCATGCAATGGACAGTAACAAGTTGGCCCTATTTGAAACACAAGATTTCTAAGATAATTCCATGCAGAAATGCAGTATCCAGGCATTCTCCTTTCTAAGCTGAGATTAATGTCAAAGTGAAAAGCATTTGAGATTCTGTGCAGATTACTTCCTGATTCTGGACCTCTTCCCTTTCCCACTGATCTCCCTCAGGGAACAAAAGCGCAACCGATGAGCCTCCCTGCATTCCAGTACAAATGCTAAAAATGCCTCTAACCATTCCTACCCAGTCACTCCACTGGACATTGGCATCTTCACACAGCCCTCCCTCCACCTTCCAATAACCCACTAATGGATTTTCTTCTTCCAACATGACAGAGACAAACTGGAACCTCACCTGACCAACATTAGCCTCTTTTATTGGTTTTGGCTCCTAGATGCACATAAAAACCAGAGAGAGGAACAGAATAGCACAAGAAAAGAAAAAAACTTGTTAATACAAGTTAAAACAAACAACTTCACTAAGTGATTTGGTCTCTCTGTTATACTGCAGCTATGAAAAGAAACCAATTATTGTACTTGCAAAAAGATTCACAAACATGATTCCCCATTTCATTTTGTCTTACCTATGTTAATGCTATTTTCTGAAGTCTGTAAGAATTCCCTAACCAAAAAAGGGCAGCTTTGCTGCTTTTGGTAAGTACCTAAAATAGAGAAAATGCTTCCAAGAAAGCCCAATATTGAAGAAAAAGTAATGAATTTGACTAAATGACCCAAATTCTATGACATCAATACACATGGAACATAGACCAGGACATCACTTAAAGCTAAGGTATCACAAACAGCCTTCAGTCATTCTTTCTAAATATTAACTAGCTAAAAGAAGTCAAAATCCATTGGAACTATCGTTCATTGAAGTTCAGGCACACCCAGAACTCCTTTGTGTAAAAGTGCACAAACTTTTCAGAGTGATTCCCAACAGATCTGGAGACACTTAATAATTCCCTCCAACTCAGACCCTGCTCTCCACAAGCAAAGCAAAACCAGGATCTCCACAAGCCCCTGAGCAATTTGTGCTTCTGCTCCAGGGATACCTATACCTACCACAACTGCTCTAAGAACTGCAACCATCTGTCACACTGACTGCTGAGGAAAATATACTTAGCAACATTTCTGGGCATGACTTGCTTTGATTTACATACACACAGATAGCTGAAAGTTAAGGCTCCACTTAGGTTCCCAAGCCCCAAGGTCAAAGCAATTTTATAGCTCTCAAAGTGTTTATTCTTGTCAAGCTCTGTATAACCTTATGTCACTCTGGACACATCTTGGGCTTCTAGCAAAATAACTCCTCCTATTTTGGTAGTGCTGGATTCATGTATGCTGCTACTCAGCAGCAATATTATTAAAGACTGATTTGTTTTATGTGAGACTAGCCTCTGCCCATCTACTATGGATATTTGAAATAAAAACAATTAAAGTCAGAAAAATAGAGAAAAACAGAAAAGAACTAACAAACTTCACGTGCTCCAAACTTGAATCAAACTAAGAAGTCATGCACAACTGGGTCTGGATTTAACCAGTACAACATACATTAGGAATTTAAAAATATACTTGTTTTTTGCTGCTTTCTAGTTCTAGGCCTCTGTCTATTGTAAATGGAATCGATACATTTCTGTATCATTTTAAAAGCTAAACACAAAAAGGCTGCATAAGTACTATCATAAGTACTACATTAAAATAACTAGAACCACTTTTCTCCTCTGTCATTGCTACTAGTTAGAGTTATGCACAAATATTTACTTATTCTATAGTTCTGTATTTACTGGAGAGGGGCAGGGGGTAAATAACCCGAAGATCTACAGATTTAGGGTGCTTAAATTTTCTGTAGAGTCACCTAAAAGTACTAAAGTCAATGTTCTTCTGTTGAATCCATTTAAGAAATTAGCTTATTTTTTCTTGAGTAATAGTACAGTCTGCTTATAAGATAAATTATTAGCAATTATCAAATGTACTACGTGATTTCACAGCAGAATATGTCACTACAGATTTCACTTACAAGAAACTGTATCCCTACTAGAACCCAATACATTGCTCTCTTTAATCAATTCTATGCAGTTCATCCTGACTACACTCTTTATAAGTGCAATTTGTATGGACTGCAAGTATCTTTCATCTAATTAATATTAATCTTCATATTAGAAGCTCCTGAGTTCACTGGCCAGAGCAAAGAAAAGACAGTGCTCTCTGAAAATTCTTTCAATCAAGTTATGCAGGGGAAACAATGTTAAAAAGTACAGAAGCTTCTTCCTTACAACTAAAAACAGGTAGCTGAACAAAACAGGTTAAAAATAAAGTACTCAACAACTAAAAAAACTCCACAAAATAAAGCAGACTATAAAGCAGTGGGAAGGGTTGCAAGGAAGACTGTTTAAAGAGCGTAAGATTTTAGGGACTAAAAGAAAATTTTGCCTTTCCTTCAGGTGCTGGAAGAGAATTTCCTTAAACCCCTTTTTCTTGTGCTTTAGTTCAGTTTTCAAGCATGAAGCAAGCTGTAGGCTATTCAAGCATTTAGATCATCTCCTAGAAGACTTTCTTAGTAATGGTCCCTCCTGTTGACATAACACCTGAGACATGAGATCAATAAAAGTGTTCCCAGATAATGACACAACTTCAATATTGCTGAGTTAAAAGTAATGGCTCTTAAGGCTGATATGTCTCATGCCAGCTGCTGTAAAAAAGCCAAATTAATACCCTTTTGTATTTGTTCTCCTTCCTCACTCCAGGGCTTTGTAAAATTTTTGTTGCAGACTCTGGAGCTGTGGAGTGTCTGAGTCTGCTAAATGCATTTCCCCAGGCCCAAGAGACTCCTTGAACAGTACCTGCTGTGGGCAAGGCTCACACAAAGAGCTGCATGTGACTGTACCCTAGGAGGTCAAGAAATTCTGTAAATGCTTTTCCAGACCAGAGAACTGAACCACACAACTAAGTCACATTTCTAAACTATGAATCCATCAGATAGCTCAGCAATTCTGAATCCCAAAGGGATCAAAGTTTTATGAGCTACATTACATCCCTAGGAATTCACAATCTAAAACAGCCTGTATAGGATTTTGCCTCTGCGTTATTTCAACGCATATTCCTTGAACAGGTACCAAAATCACCAATAATTGAAGCATTGTGCTTTAAACAGGAACTAACATATAGCTACTGAAATTACAGAGAATAAGAAAAGCCTTTTTGAATGTATTTCTTACCAGGAATCCTAAGGGGGGGGGTTAATCAAGGCAGAAAACATGTCTGTTTTTACATAGATTTTGTAACATAGATGCAGCATCTTAAGACCCAAAGAAGGGGCCCAAGAGCATGTTTGTGTTTTACTCTGCTAATGCAGGCAGCCCAATAAAAAATACTTTCTCTCCTTGCAAATTTTACCTTCCTTAGCATCCATACTCATTCTTCTACAGCCTTACTCCCTTTTAAAAAAGCTCTTTAACAGCTCTGTTTTCAATGGGTTAGTCAGTAGGAGGCAAGAGAAGCCTGTTCAACAGAATTATAACAATGACATGTAGGCTTCATGATACATTTTAATTCTGGATTCTCTCTACTTAACCACCAAAAAAGAAAATAAAGCATAACAGCTTTGTACTCCACTTTGCATAAAATGAATGGCACCAGTGAGCCTTCTTCCAGTTCTGATCCTGCATTCAAGCCCACACTCACCTGTGTGCCTGACAGGCTTGTGCTCCCAAAGGAGCCATGGCCTCAGGAGGCTCCTGTAAACCTGCAACCCCCAAGAAATGCACTGAATGCCAAATCCCTGCTACCTGTGTACTTGGCTTTGCTCTCCAAGCCATTGGTGGAACACCTCACCCAGCAACAAGTGCAGGAACAAGAGATGTGAAGGGAAAAGCATAAGGGTGCCTGATAGGGAGGAGCTGAAAGAGCCTGCAGTAACTTGATCTACTTTTTCACTTCATATCATCAAAGCTTTGAAAGAAACATCCTCCACTGGCACCATGTTCAATACATGGCAGTGTGAAAAACTGAGTCAAATGTGCACAGTTTTTATTCAAACAAGAATTACACAGCTCTGAAAAGTAGTTGATCACTTTGAATAAAATGACTGAACTCACAGCTTAGATTAATACATAAAAAAAGAGAGATTCCTGTGGAGTCAGACTTCAAGCTCACAATATTTCAGCCATACCACTTTCCTGAAGTTCTACAAAAAGAATCTTGCTTTGACTGAATTCAAAGGAAAAGGATAAAGCAAAGCAGTACAGTGTTATTTTTTCTGCAGCTAATGACTAAAGACAGACATTTAAAACATGTTCTACTTTCAAGCCTGTCTACAGACATGAAACTGAGCACCTTCCAAGCTCCTAAGTCTTCACAGGATTACAACTCACTTTTGCTATTGCATGAACACTGAAATGGCTGCCGTGCCTCCAGAAATAGCCCAACTAGACAGGCATACTTGTGGGTGGGGGTGGGTTGATAAAACAATTTCTCTGCAGAACCAATCACAAACAAAACAAATCTCCAATCCCAAACCTCTTAAAATACACTCTTGTACAGACCTTTCATGAACTAAAGAACATTATCTCATTTTGTCACAGAGAAAGGATTACTTGGCTATATATGTATGGTTTATATAGAGTAGGGGAAGGCATACAAACTAAATTCTATCCATCCTTGTTCATGATAAACTCTGCCATGCAAAAAGTTGTCTTTTACATAAAAAATTACCTTGGTCCCATATACAAAATGAAACCATCTCACAAGCAGATATGAAGCACTTGCTAAGCACTTCTCCTTAGAAGTCATTAATAGTTGAGGGGTGCAGTCATCCACTTCAACATAAAGGAATCTAATTATCCTTAATAGTTGGCTAGGAATTTTATTTGTATCTGCAAAAAGAAAGGGAGAATAATGGAATCTGTAAACAATAGGAGAGTTTGAAAAAATATTTCTCCGTGCTGCCAAAAAAAGTTAAAACCACAGAGTAATGGAGATCTGAATCTCTTTCCACCCATGGTCCATAGTAAAAGACACATGAATCTGAAGAATGTTATCTTTAGAACTTTCCCCTGCTTCTGTCCCTTGCCTCCCACATCAGTTGTCAATACATTTCAGACATAAATAAGCCATAATAACCTCCAAATTTCTCTTTGCAATATTCAAAAATTAGTCTATACATTAGGATATGAAACTCTAAAACACTTTACAGATGAAATCCAAGAGATCATCAAACATAATGCTAGAAGAAATAATAAAGATAGATTATTAGCATCCTTCAAAACTTTTCTAACTTAAGAAATAATTAGAGTGAATCTTCTTCCACTGAGTAATTCCAAACTCCCACAGATTTTTGGAGACAAGGCTGAGCACACAGTGGAGAAAAATCCTTGAAGTCACATGAGTTATTAAAATATTAAATATCAGCTCCTATTTATGCAAGGCAATAAAATTCAGCTTGTCAATTCTGAGTACATTTCAGTTCTCTGGGTATCACATGCAAAACTTAAGCAGACCACCTCCAAAAAAGCAAACTGTTCTAAGTAATGTAAAATACTAATAAAAGCTTTGACAGCATTTGTACTTCAGTAGATGTTTATTTTTGGAATATGAAAGTAACCTAAAGATTTAGACCCCAGGGAGAATTTCAGAAGCCTCAAGCTTCAACAACATCTACATGAAGCAAATGTGACCAAGAGCCTGATTCAGCCAAACATTTCAATATATCATTAAAATCAGACGTCTGCTGAAGTCCTTTCCTTTTTCAACAAAAATACACAGGGCTATGTTTTAAGTGCTTTGTTGAACTCAGGCCCAAGTTCTAATTTCCTTTATTTATCTTAGATACAAAATGGCCAAAGGAAGGGGTCAAATGCTGCAATAGATAGGTTATGGGTTTAAGGACACTGGAACTGCTGCTATGAAACGCCATGGGAAGAAAAAGAGAAGTTTAACGGTGGAAGTAATGGGAGGAATTCAGATAGTTTAAGATAAAGTCTAAACAACTGCCTCAAAGTCTTCTAGCTTATTTGTCCTATCTTCTCCTGGCCTCATATAATCTTCCATCTTCCCAGCTTCTATTTTTCTAAAGTAAAATCTTGAAAGATTTTGTGGGCACAAAGAATACAAAAGGATAAGTAGCAACTAGAAAAAAAGTCCCTGCAAGCAGCTGCAGAGAGCAGCCCTGCATTGACAGGAGATGCACCAATAATTTAATTAGATTTTCTTTTGGTCTCCAATTTCCACAAATCAACAATCTACAAATCAGCTTTTGCTGTCACAATACTTGCAAATGCACCAATTCTGTGCAAAACTATGTGTAGTAACTAAGGAAACAGAATTCATTTTCAAGGAGCAATGGAGAATGAGACAGGCATAGCTGCCTGCTCAAACGCTTTTTTTTTTCCTCCTCAGTGTAGTTCACCAGTGCCAGGATTCCACCTACAGATACTGAAAGAAACTGTAAAAATGCAGTAAAGGAAGGCTCCTTTGCAACTCAATTCATTGCTCAGATAAAAATGAATTTTTCATGTAAAGTAGTCCAGAACTTGGAATTTTTAATAAAATTTCCAAGCCCTTAACAGGGCTTGGGTAGCACTGTACAATGTCCTTTAAGTCATAACAATATAAAAGAAGGAAGTCAGGTCATTATACACTCAGCTGATGCTCTTTGATAAAGTTGGTTTGCAGAAGGTCACAGATGTGCACTTTTGTATTGCAGAGAGGAATTAACTAAGAAACGAGGAGTTTGTATTTTGGCCATCCCCAGATGTAAACACAGACTTATAAGCAGAAGGACTTGCATTCTCTATTCCCTGTTCCCAGACTACCAATAAACTTATCACCAGCACTATCTGAGCTGTGTTCCTTGGAACTCCAGAATAGAACTAGATTGTGAGGGTGAATTTTTGATTACCAGCTTTTGAGAAATCCTCTTCTTCAAAGCTGCTTATGGCCTAAAACAACTGTTTCATGAGGTAGAACAAAAATGCAGGCAATTTTCATACAGACTACAGAAACAGGGTGTGTGCAGGTGAAGGGAAAGTTGCAAAAAACAAAGCATTTGCAAAGGGAAGGGAAGAAAAAAACAAACCCAGGACAGAAACAGTAGTTTTCACCTCTAAGGATTTATATATTTATGCTCACATACATAGATGTAAAAAAGGATGCATTAACATTTAACTCCTACCTACCTTGCACTGAATAACTTCCCTGACTTCCCCTGCAAATGAGAAAGGGATACAGCAGTACCTCCACAGTGTGCCCTTAGGCAGCACCTTGCACCATCAGCTGTCCTGCCATTTTCAACAGTCCCAGCAGAAAGGCTGAGTTTGCAGCTGAAGATATTTCCCATACCAAGGTCACCTACATGAGCTTGTATTTCAAATGATCCATATTGGCATAATACTTTTGATAAAAACTAGACAAACTGTTAGCCTCCAAAAACATTAGCCAAGGAACTGAATAGGCCAGTATCAGCTAAAGACAGGTTACTTTGCTTTTGTTTGGATTTGATTATTAACTCTCCTAGAGCAGCAAATGAAATATTATCCTGGTCTGTCCATTGGTGTACTCAGAGGTTTTCTATCTCCAAAAGCATTTGGGAAGGGTTTGTATTAAATAATTTGAAAGTCTGCTGACAAGGTACCCAAATCTGAACTTTCTCAGAAACTTACAGAGAGGACACAGCAGGATCAACCATGCAAATAAGAAGCAGAGTTCTGAGGAAGTCTTTGCTCAGTAACCACGCAAGAGGTTGCTGCAATTTGTCAACTAAAGAATAAGTACCTTTTTCAGGCTACACTCAGGGTAAATATATGCAAGATAGCTAGAAGATGTCTGTCTTGTTAGTGAAATGCAAACATCTTAATCACCATTTCTCTTCATACCTACAGACAACACTCCCAAATAAGTAATTTGCCTTATTGTTAGTATTATGCTCATTATGACAAAACAACTAAAGGCAGGCAGAGAATGGCTTAAGCTACAGAGATGAAGATTAAAATTCAAATACTGGAAATAAATTAATTGTGGATGCACCTACTACTTCAAGAGTGTAGAAAGCCTTTCAATGGTCTGATTTACCCACCAACATAAAAGGAGTTTGTTTCACTGACTACTGTTATCCCTTAGTGGATTTTCAGTAACAAATTTTGTACCTATTTCCAGTATTTCTTCTTTCTGTCACCAGTGTTGATTCAGAGTGTACACTAAAGAATGGGGAATACAAGAGATACATTTCAAGTTCTTCAATCTAAATCCTATTTTTTGGCTTTCTGCCTCTTTCCTAAATATTAAAACAAACAACTCATTTCTTCTAGACCTTCTTACTAAAAATAGTTGGTTGGACTGCTTAATTGTGTTAGCTGAAACACAAACAGATGAAAAAGGAAAGGGGTTTGTAGAAAAAACATTGAAGAGAAAAAAAAAAATCAGATTTCATCTGGCCTTCCCATCATCACTTAAGAGAATTGTTTTGTAGTTACATCATCAGGAAATAAAATACTATCCTCCAAGGACCCCGACTCTTTACAGAAGGAAAAAAAAAGGAAGGCTCAAAGTTCATATCCCCCCTCAGAGGAGTTCAGCTAAAGTTGCATTTTTTGTCAATAAAATTAAAATAAAAAAACCGAACCAACAGAAAAAGCTCCCTTAGAACAACTAATTAAACAAGATGACTTGGAATTTAGATTTTCTGTTTTCAAACTCTAGGCTGCGGGACTAAGTGGAAAACATTGTACTTAATCAGTAACAACCTAAAAGGACTTTATTATCAGTGCTAGAGAGGAACTGCCCTAACCCAAACCTTCCGCACATTCTTCTTGGCCCTGAGCTGGAGGACAAACGCAATGTTTCGCAGAGCGCGGGGCTGGCCGGAGCCAGCACCCACTGCCCAGCTGCCAAGGGCCAGCCTGGCTGCCCAGGGCCGAGCACAGCTGCCCAGAGGAGGCTGAGCTCAGGTGCCCAGAGGTAGCCAGGCTGAGCTGCCCCGAGGGGGCAGAGTTGCTCAGAGGTGGCAGAACCCGGCTGCCCAGAGGTGGCTGAATTGCCCAGAGGCGGCCAGGGCGAGTTGCCCGCAGATGGCCGAGCCCAGTTGCCCAGAAGTAGCTGGGCCGAGTTGCCCATAGGTGGCTGGGCTGAGCTGCCCACAGGTGGCCAAGTTGCCCAGCTGCCCAGTAGTGGCCAGGCCGGGCTGTCCAGCAGCAGCCAGGCACAGCTGTCCAGAAATGGCTGAATTGCCCAGAGGTGGCCGGGCTGAGTTGCCCACAGGTGGCCAAGCCAGGCTGTCCAGCAGTAGCTGGGCACAGCTGCCCAGAGATGGCCGAGCCCAGTTGCCCACAGGTGGCCGGGCCGAGCTGCCCCGAGGTGGCAGAGTTGCTCAGAGGTGGCAGAGCCCGGCTGCCCAGAGGTGGCTGAATTGCCCAGAGGTGGCCAGGACGAGTTGCCCACAGGTGGCTGGGCTGAGTTGCCCAACTGCCCAGTGGTGGCCAAGCCAGGCTGTCCAGAAATGGTCGAATTGCCCGGAGGTGGTTGAACCCAGTTGCCCCCAGATGGCCAGGCTGAGTTGCCCACTGGTGGCCAAGCTGGGCTGTCCAGCAGTAGCCAGGCACAGCCGCCCAGAGATGGCCGAGCCTGGTTGCCCAGAGGTGGCCAAGCCGAGCTGCCCAGAAGTGGCACAGTTGCCCAGAGGCGGCTGGGCCGGACTGCCCACAGGTGGCACAGCTATCCAGAGATGGTCGAGCCCAGCTGCCCAGAGGCGGCCGAGCCCAGGGGTGCCCGAGCCCCGCCGCATAGCGGCGGCCGACGCTCGCGGGCAGCGGGTGCAGCGGAGCGCACCGGGCAGCGCGGCGGGGCCGCACCGCGCCTTATATGGCGAGGCGCTGACGTAATGGTGCATAGGCTCGGGCCGCCCGCGCGCCCATCCCTCATTGTTCCGCGGGAGCGCTCTGGGATAGCGCTGGGATAGCGCTGGAATGCTCGCAGCGGCCCCGATGGCACCGCGCAGCGCCCCGCAGCACCGCCTCAGCCGGGACTGCCACAGCCCGCCAGCGCAAGGTAAGGCACAGGGTGGGAAGCGAGCTTCTCTGGCAAGCACTGGCGCTTCTGGCTTTTTCCTGCTGAGATACCTTTTTTTTTAAAAAAGTCACTTCCAAAAAAAAAAAAGAGGGGCGAGGAACTGAGAAACAATGAGATACCCCAAAACAGCACCAGGAGATCTAGAAGATGTCTGGTGAATCACAGATAGGGTGACTATTTAAAGCGTTAAAAACTGTCTTTAAAACAATTCCTGCAGAGGAATTAATGTAACATTGAAGAAGGAGAGAGTTATGAATTACACACACTTTCCAAATGGTCGGATAAAATCATGACTGCATTTAAAGCAGTGGAAGGAGTCCAACAGTATTGTAATATATTAGGTAGAGCTACTGCCTCCCTTTCTGCTGCATTTACATGCATATGCTATATATTAGTAGACATGTACACACACATGTCCCTAAGCATTTACTATACTTTTGAACAACTTCTACTGTAGTTTTCAGAGCGATGTATAAATTTCCAATACATTACTTTGCAATAAGATCATGCTATGTCTAAAAGAAAGAATTGCAACTAGTTCAATTACTAACAAACTTTTCAACTCATCTCATACACACTGCTTCCCTCTTCTGTGTCTTGCGTGCAAGCGTCAAATCACAAGAGGGCAGAACTGTCAGATTTTTATGAAAAAACTTTAAATCCTGGTCAAACACATGATGAGTGTGAGGATGAGAGAGCACACTGCTCTCTTCAATGCTTATTCTGTAAGATGTTCAACAGTATTACAGCTATGAACTCCAGAACACAGGGAATGATAAACAGCTCTGACGAGGCACAGAGCACCTTGGAGGATTGGACTTCCGTGTGTTTATAGTTCACACCTGACTGTCCTCCCCGTTAATTAAGGGCCAAACCCTGTCAAATCTTCCTTCATAGGAGCAACTGCAATTAAGTTAATTGTATTGTCCTACTTGCAAATTAGAACTCCTGAGCACTGCTCTTCAGAGTCCTATGTGCAAATTGAAATGTTAGAAAAGTTAAACCTTAAGACCTTGAGTTTTGATTTCTTCTTACAGGTAAAACATTTTTGTGGTATGTTCTCCTTTTCCTTAGTTGAAAAACAAATGCAATTTTAGGAGAGAAGTAAGGGTTCTTTCTCCATTTATTTGATGTTTTAAATCCTTCAAAATTCTTGTTCAATTACATATTTAGGAAAAATCAAAGCTGGTACTAACAGATGCATTGTTGTAGTATCACACATACACAGATTTAAAGGATAAGCCAAAATATCTTGTGTAAAATTTTTCATAACTTTTTTTGGCTTTAAACATGGAGAAAATAGGAAGCAGTTATTTTCAACATGCTTCTAAAAACGTAAATATAAAGAGACATTACATTTCAAATATAATTCAGGTATTTGTGTATTATTAACCTGGCAATTAGATAAAAGTCACATCCATGTTTCCAATATATTCTTTTTTGCAACAAGCAAAGTTTATACCTCTGTTGAGAGAATCAGGGAAGAGGGCACTGTATAGTGTATATATAGAATGAAAAGAATCCTAGCAACCAGAACAAATGTAATTTCACAGTACAAAAACAATACCCCATATCAGTATCCTGAGCCCCTTAAACAGTTTTCAGCTCACTATTCTGTCATATGTGCAGAGTCCTTGCAGTTTAAAAATGGTTACTTAGTTTTCTAAATATCCAGTGTCAAGTTATAAAGTAGAAAACTTAGCTATGTTGTGAACAAATGTGTTAGGAAGCAAAGTTAAGTGACAGTCCTCAAAAAGAGTATCTGAGTAGAAAGGATGAGCTGAAGAAGTCAAGAGACTACAATATGGCAAAGAAAAAACATTAACAGGAATGCTATGCATGCAATAAATTTGATAGAAGCACTAAGTAGAAAAAAGAAAAAAGTCCCCCCATAGGTAAGAGACAATTTAAATCCAGATCCAACAAAGAAGGTGACTTCTATCACTAATTACTGCTTTAGCAATATCTAAAGTACCATCTGTACTCTGAATACTGCTAGCCTAAAACAAATCATAACATCTAAAAAGCCAGAACTCTACTTCTCATAGTCTGTCTTCCTCAGATTAAAAAGAAAACATTCTTCACTTAATACTTACAGAACCAATTTTGCTCTCATTTATACTGGTAAAACTCCAAAATAATTAGATGGAGCTATAATGATTAAACTGTCTCACTGCTGTTCCCCCACCCCCCACCGCCTCTCTATTACACTCCTTTATTAGATCAGATTTCTTAACATGTTTTGGGTATTAAGTGATCGGTATTCCTAATTTTAAGTGATTAAAATGCTAGTTTCAATTAAAAGTAAAAGGACACAGTGAAAGAAAAGAATCATCACATGACTCAGTCTTAAACAATTGTATTTCTTCATCTAAATTTTTATAGTAATTTTTCACAACATCCAATGTGAAAACATTCTAAGAACAAATATATCCTCCAGAAATGAAAGTCAACTTCCTATCAAACTGCATTGAGCCTTTGTTCCTTTCCCGTCACTTCCCTTTCCTCCACTGACAAACATCTGCTGACAGCAGAATTTCTAGAGATTTGATCCAGAATACAAGGGATAGTTTCTATTCCTCATCAGTAGTAGTAAAATCAAATTATTTCTTGATTTGTGCTGAGCAAGAGAATTTTCATACTATTTACCTAATACTATGATGAATTACCATTTTTGTGCTTGTCATGGTATTAAAAAAAAAAAAAGCCTGGTTTTCCTCCTGGTGAGTTTCTCCTCTGTGGCAGATCTTAAAAAAACTGCTGCTTTTCTTCAGGAGAAATTCTTTACCACGTGTAAACATGGCATGGGCAACTGAGCTACTACAGCTCCTCTGGACCTTTCCTAGGAGCAGCTGTTCTCAAATCCTGGGGGTGGTACTACCTGAATAAAGTCCATTTAAAAAGCAATTAAAATATCTAAATCTGAGAATCCTAAGGAGTTTACAATGTAGGAAGACATATCTTTAAAAACCATTGTATATAACTGTAGTTCTGCCTCATTAATAGTTTCCCTGAACACATTATCTTGTCACCAAGTTGATTTGCACTTAGAAACTGTGTCATAGTAATAATTTTTAATTGCTTAAGGTTTTTGTTTCATACTAAATAGATTTTGCCATGGCACCCTTAGTGCTTAAGTTGAGCTTTTTGATGTAGCTGAAAGCTTGGTTGGTTCAACCATTCACTAAAATGTATTACTCAGCTTCAAGAAGGTAAAAACCACTGCTGAAAAATTCTAAATATAGTGCCTAGTCTTGTGATTTAAGTGAAGTAATGGACACTTTGACTCTTAACACCTCTCAGTACCTTATGCTGATTTTGAGGTTTGCTGTGTTTTCTGTCAGCAAGACAAAAATCACTTTTACTGCATGTCCAGTGCACCTTGATGTTCCTGAAGTTCAGTAGCTGTGCTCACTCCAGTGCATCAATGGTGCATTCTCAGGCAGTTACAGCTCATCCAGAGTGCTCAAAACTACTAGCAGAATGTATTTCAAGATTTGCTGAGGCAGCCTGTACCCACCAGTTAAAAACAGCACAAAAACCACCTCCCAATGCAGCTCCTCACCAGGGCTGATGTGAAGAGGTGAATTTTCATGCAGACAACGAATGCTGGCTGAACACTCAACAATATCACCATAGAACCCTCCTTTAGCAGCAATAGGGAAATACTGGGGGTGAACGTTCAACCCGACCTTGCTACACAACATTTCTACACACAACTCAAAACCATAACCTTGGTCATTCAAGCTGATAAATGCATGGACTTCTTGCCTGTTGCAGAAGTCATGCCTGCTGCTGCAGCTCATCATGCACATGATGATGATGATGTAACACAGCTGCTTGATTTCAGGCTGGGCAGGTGACCACCACAGTGGCTGCTGAGGCACAGCAGCAGAACCTGAGCCATTCTGCTTCATGCTGCAGGCTCAAAGCAGCTGAGAAACCACAGCAACCACCATTGCTCATGCCCAAACTCCCCAAAGCTTTACAGACAGACATCAGGTAGGGCACAAAGCTCTAGTGAACGTGAGTGAAAATATGGATGGGAAAAAATCCACTCCTGACGAGAAAAACACTCATCTTGCATACATGTCAGGGATGTGAACAATACATCAGATGTCATTGTCCTTTATAGATTTCCAAAGGCATGGGAAGCAACACAACAACTGCACTTAAATGATGGATAGAGTTCTTAAAATCTGTCTTAAACCGAATATTCAAAGCATTTTTTTCAAATTCATTGCAGACAGCTGATTTAAAGCTTGGTCTTTTTTTTTATGAGAGACACAAAGCTTATCTAGTGTTTGCATAGCAACTATCACAATGACACAGTGAGGGAATGAAGAAAAATTTTAAAAGTGAAATGAAGCAGCATGAAGCTTCTGCCATAAAAAAAACCACATAAAACTGGCTGCTTAAAAATAGAAAGTAAGGCACTCAAAGCTCATATTTTAATTATACACTGAATTTTAGCACGTGGACTATCTAAGTCCACGTGCTAAAGATAGTTTAAGATAGCACAAAACTAAGAGTTAAGTTTAAGCTGACTGAATTCTGTCAGTTTTCAATGGATTTAATCTTTTTTGGGTACAATTTATACAGCTTTCAGTCAGTAAGTCAAACTATGAAGAAAATCAAGTTTAAAATTTTATCACATATAAGTTTGGCCTACCTGAAACTAACATCACCCATCACATTCCCTAAGTTGATTCTATTCTACTTAGCCACAAAGAGGTTTCTCAGAAGAAGCCTAGTAAATGCCACAGGTGGTTTTGTTTTCAATTTCAATATGCTACCCCCCCTGGTCAAGCACATTGCACACCTCAGAAAAGCCATTCTGTTATCAAAAATGTATCATACCAAAAAAAAAGGAAAGTGATTTATATTGGTCACTTGAACCTGAAGGTATAACAATGCCACAGTGGGGTAGCCAATCCCTAATCCAAATATCTGAAAACCAGTATTGAACACACTAACCTGGATGTAGGAGGGTGTGGGGAAGAAATGCAGTGGGTCAAGTGTTAATGCTTAAATCTGAAACGCTTTTCTTAACTTGCAAAATGCTACTATATACTCTCTCATGTGAAGAGAAAAGTTTTTTTAATTAGCAGCCAAAAACTAAATTCCAAAACGAAACACCGAATTGTCTTCAATGAAAAGGCCACCAGGAACCTTGGCAGCCCTAAAACCTCTAAAATCTGTGTTTCTAAAGACAGATCTGATGCAGAAATGAGCACGTTCATTTGCTTGCATATGAGCAAGCAGAGCAGGGCGATGAAAGCCTCCACAGCAAAGTCAGCAAGCACAGCATCACTCACGACAGGCCAGTTCCAGATGACAAATTGCTGCCTCCGAGGCTGGTGCGGGGACGACACCAACCGGTGGGGAATGCTCATTAGGCTGCTGCCGGGAGATTCACACATTGCTTCCCTTTGGCAGAGCAGCAGGCAACAGCTGACAGGAACGGTCGAGCTTACATACCTTGCTAACCCATACAGAGGAGGAGGGAGGAGAATGCACCCTGGTGTACAAAGGAGCAGCCACTCTGGAAAGGATCTTCATGCCCCTGCTATACAGGATTACTATCATCTCTGTAAAGAGCAACATTTCCTTATTTCTGTCAGGATTAACTGGGTGGGAGGAGTCAGAAATTGACACTGGTGACACTCTACAACGTGTAAATGACCCTCTCATATATCTAGATTAAAGCAGTAAACTAAACAATTTGCAAGTTCTGCTAGAGAGAGCTCCTTTATTTTCAGCATTTGAAACCACATTATAAATTAATGATAAAAGCTAAAATGTATTACATCAGAAACATACTGTACATGAAGGCATGCTACAGCTCCTTTAGTGACATCTGAAACAAGAAACTATAACCTGAATACCACAGACCAGCAGACATCAAGCAGGGCATGCAGCCAAATGTCACATAACGATACTGAGTTATAAATCAGTTTGGGGTACACTAACAAGGCACAGAACGTTCAACTGAATTCACAGTTCCTTAAAGAACAAGGAACTCAAAGTCTTCATAAGAAGGCACAAGGGAGGCATACATGCACATGACCCTGCTCTTTCCTAAAAAAGCCTTTTCCTATGACAGTTTTTGAAAGGCAAAGAACACTGGAAAACAACTAAAGATGGAAAAAGTCAGTATCTCGCTTGGCTTTAGGAAGACTGCTCAGACCAATTTTAAAAGAGTTTAAGAAATCATTGATCACAGAAATGCTAGAACTAGTTAAATCCACTTTTTAAATCCCAACAATTTAGGGTTTTCCCCCCTCGGAAATAGAGAAACATTGATTTTACAAAGCAAGGAAGTTGCTCCAGCTGCTGAACACACATGCAAGTGGCTAAAAAACCCAAAACATCACAAACACCATAAACACTGCTGTTGACACTCTGAGTGGACATATGACTAAAGGATGCAATTTCTTTTACTCTTAAGCAGGGTATTTGATCTTTAACACAGTGAACAACCAAGGCTGCACAAAAATGGAAAAATCTTACTTCAACACATCATAATCAATAGACCTGAGAGTAAAAGATGTTCTTCAGTTAAACAGTTCATCACAGGTGAAGAAGCTACTTAAACTATCATTTGCTATTGAACTGTGAATTAAATCTGTGAAGGAAACCTTAGTTAGAACTATAACTATTTCAAAAAAATCCTAAACTATCACCTTTAGGTCTCCAATGTAGCTTCCTGTCCTGTAATCTAAAACAATGTGTTAGTCCTCTTTGAAGAGGATCAGTTTGGAGAAGCCATATAAACTTAAATGCTAAACCAGAGCACTTTGCTCAGGATTAACATGTTTTAGATAAAACTTGCATTGATGTTGCACCTTTAGATAATTCACCAAGTGCTCCCAGGTCTATGTGGCCAGAGGCCTACTAGGAGAAAAGAAAATACAACTTCCAAACACTTAGCAGGTTTACAACAGATAGCAAGAAAATGAATTATCTGCTAGGTCACTAAGTCACCAGAGCTACAGAGGCTCAGTACCTAGAACTGTATGCAGAAGCAATTTGTAATGCATAAGGAAAAGTTCCAATAGAATTTCCAAAGGTCACAGAGTGAAAAGCAGGAAACTAGCAGGATTCTTATCACTTGTAGCTTTGAAGTTCAGTTAGTTAACCCTGCCACAATGTTTTGCTACCATCTCTCACCTGGCCTCCAACATGAAGTGTTGGCCAAGCCCATCTCAGAGAAAATGGGCACCCTCACATTAGCAGGTATATGGGAAAAGATGCATATTTAGCTTCAAAATGAACTTCTGTTTGATATTAACACTATTGCTGTTAACATTATTACTTAACAGTCTTGGCTACCAGAAAAAGTTGTAACTGAATCAGAAAATCTGATACAGTTTATCTGATAAAAGCCTCAACTGCACTGCTTCATGCAACTTAGCATCAAGGAAAATTTAAATACCTCAAGATAAATTTGCAGTAACAATAAAGATTTAAGTTTTCTGACAAAAAAGAAGAAATGGTGTGCCACCCAAGCCCAGTTTCAAACACTCCAAGTTTATTAAACATACACAGAGCTTCTTCAGGAAATAAGCACTTTTTGTCTGAGGATGTATGTATGGTTTATAGGTATGAACAGAACCCTCAAGAAGTAATGGAATTTGAATCCTGCAAAGCAGTGATACCCCCTATATAATTTCTGAGGAATGTTTGTCTAATTGTTTACAACCAGCCTTATTCCTCCAATTACTGGCAAACTCTGTCTTCCCTAACAGTGCCATTCAGTACTGAAGTATCTTTATTTAACTTACCATGCTTAATCTATGTCATTTAAATCACAATTTCAGCACATAAATTTTTGTACACTGAGCATGAAGAGTGCATAATAAAGTTTTCAGACAAGTTCCACCTGTCTAGAAGCAAGTGGCCACTGAGCAGCTTATCCAGGGCTGGCAGCATGAGTAGGATGCCTTCAGTCCAAAAGAATAAGTGAGCATGGCAGTATGGAAAGTTCTAAATTTTACCACTGCTGATGACTGATAAAATAAGGCCATGGTTAGTATAAGAGATAGGCACAGTGCCTACTCTGCCCATGGATGAAAATGCAACCCCAGACATTTATTTTTGTATAAAATGTGTGTTAAAATTGTTTTAGAGAACATCCAGTTCCTGTAAATGTTATGGGAAAATGACATTTATGACTAACCAGTCTCCTCTGACTGATATGATGTGGCTGAGTGCCATTTTCTGTCATACCAAAAATATTAACTAATTGAAGTTAAAAAAAGTCTGCATAAATTAGATCCTTGCACAATTATGCCCAATTCTGGTCAAGACAGCAGCACAAGCACTGCCTCAGGTACCTCAGAACAGAACCCATTTTCCCACCTGTGCCCCTCTTAAAACCATTCCATAAAAGAGGTCCACCACAAACCTAGGCACTATGAAGGTGCATACAGTTAAAAAAAAAAAAAACCCACAGGATTTTTCTATAGAAATTGCTTAAAGAAAACTCAAACCCTTCTCTTAATATAAAACAGTATCATTAAATTGAAGTGTAGAAACATGATGTAGGGGTTACAAACAGCGAGCTGAAGCAACTGACTCATTCAGAGAAACAGAACTTCTGCAAACTCCTCAATCAACTGAAGGATGCAGAGTAAACAGCCAAGACAAAAACTCACACCTCCAAATATCACTCTTCCAGCAGCAGTAAGCACAGCAGAGCAGTGATAGCAAAGTAGTATTTGCCTTACACAAACCAAACACACATGGCTGAGATCACCATCTAGGAGCAGCCTCACCAGCAGTATCCACAACGTGAGCAAGCTGCACTCTCTTCTTTGTGCCTGATCTTTCCATGGGGAGTGGGGTGAAGACAGGCAGGGCTCCAAAGGACACTTGTCAGGAGCTGAGGTAACTCCTGTAACAGATTTTCACTTGTTAAATCCTAGCAGGAGGCTGCAACGTTATTGATTCCTGGTACTGACACTGAATAGAAAATGCAAACTCATTCACCTGCCCACAGGGTAAGGGGTGGATCAAGCCCTGACCTGTTTATCTCTGCAGGATTGTGTGTGTTTTATCACATTGGTGATTTTAAAAACAGCTCAGTAACAGTGGTCAAGCAGTAACATTCCACCAGGAATAATGATTCAAGTATACACTTGAAACAAAAGTCAGGTTCATAAAGGCACACAATTTTTCCCATCAATTTAACTCGTTAGCATGTAACACCATTGTAATGCAATCATTTCAACAACACTGTTGTTTAAAAATCACAAATTATAAGAAACAGTAGTTGTCTTGGTTTATTTTGTGTAAGTACTGCACTTAAAACCTATTTGGATTAATAATAGTTCTCAAAATCTGCTACAGTAAGTTAACACTGTTTTTCCATTTTAATAAATCTGATGATCAGGCACAAAATTTCACTTGTTAAAGATGAGGACAAGACAGAAGCAGGACCTGGATTAGTAACTGAAGAGTTCTGCCTCAGTCTTGTTGCTTTGACCCCTATACCACATCTCTTGTGGTTCATCTTTCCATTTCCTTCAGAAAGCTTTCCATCTGCAAAACTATAATTTGCTGGCTGACGTAAATTTGAAGAGTTCCAAATTCTGGTGTTGCATCTGAAATTACTGGCTTTATTTCTGACTCTACAGGCAGTATGGTGGGAGACCTTGAGAGAGATGAGGGAGGAAGGAGAAGGCAGTGAATACACAATATATTTTTAAAAATTTCTGAATTACTAACTAACACAACCTAAATGCTGTTCCTGTGAGCTGGTTACCTTATTGAGGTATTTAGATTCAGAACAGAAGAAGATTAAGTCATGCTGTGTGCAGAATCATATAGCATTGAAATGCCAACAGTAATAGATACTGGCTTCAAAGAATACCTGAAATAGATGTTAAATCTAGGAAGAGGAAAGGAGAAAGCAGAGTGCATCTCAAAAGCAGTGACATATCAGAGTCCAGCTCACAACTCATTGTGCCATGTTTTATAATAAGCTGAATGCTGGGACCCAGAGTTTTTAAAGCTAACTTCCAGTAAAGCTCATTAATATTGTGGTTTCTCAGGTTAGCATTCATTTTAAATGTTTTCAGGATAAGCAGTCAAGCCAAAAAACAAACCAAAAACCTGCCAAGAATTTATTAGGGCAGCTCTTCTTCACTCCCACCTAAAAATCCCACTCCCACCTCCCCATCATAATCTCAAACACTGTAGATGGCTGCCATTTGAAGATTAAAAACGAACATCAGAATTCATAATTTTCACTCTGACATTCAAATCCTTACTGTCACAGAAGGCATTAATGCTTTCCACACAAGACTGATGTTTTGATAGGTGACTTCCAAGAGCATCTAGATAAGGAAGGAATGTAATTCAAGATAGAAATTTTTTTTCTTAAATTGAGATTTCATAATAAAAGAAAACTGAGTTTTAGTGCTGAAGTAAAATTACTTGAACTGGAAGTTAATCCTGTCTTAAATCTTAAATGAACCAATAAAAATTTGTTAAAATTTTCTCAAACCATTTACTGTCATCAAATTTACCCCAGATTTTCTAACATTTATGAGTGCAAATATCCCTATATCACCAGTAAGACAGCAGCTTAGTAGTTGTGAAATCATGATCACAATCAACATCAGTGTTCCAGAACAGTTGATTTTTAAAAGTATTATCTACATATGTTTATTCAGCATCACAGCTAAATACATCTGGTTATCCATGCAAAATTTCGCCCGTTAACCCAGAACTGGCAATACCATTCATTTTTATGGCTTTCATTAAGACTTGTAAAGCAAGTCAGCATTTTAATCATCAGATAAAATGATAATTACTTTTGATAGTCTGTGGAGTAATAAGAACTCACACCCCTGTCATTAAGATTTCTCATTTTATAAAATAAATTTTCTTATTGGGAAATTTGCCTTACACAGCCTCTTGCAGCCGAGACACCCTTTGTGGAGGTTTGTATCCTAGCATAAACGAATTCCTTGAAATTTACAGATGTAAATTAATGTAATGGAAAATAAATTTTAAAATAAGTATTCACATTCTGCTGGGAAGTGCTGACTGGTTCAGATGAAGCCAGTAGATTACACAACAGCTATGGTATGTTGTTGCTGCTGTAATTTCAAAGGCTTTTGACTTTCTTTATGACAGGGGAAAAAGAAGCATTAATAAAGATAATAGAGAGCCATAAAAAAAAGCTGTAACATATCTTCATAAAAACTGCACATCAATAAATAGAACTGTAAGCAATGGAAAAGAAAAAAATTTAAAAATGCATAGCCACACCGAGACCAGAAATATATTAACAAACACAAAATTTGTTTCAATGAACTGTGGGAGGCACAGACTGGCTTTCTTACAAAAATAAATATGTAACTGCACTGGTGTAAAAAAATCACAACAACTTGTAAGATTTACCAGAAATGAAGAAGCATGTTTCTTCTCTTATTAAAGGCCAGACCATGTCTTATTGCTGACTGGGAAGAGTGCCTCAAAGGAAGAGGCATGACTTCATCCACATTTAAAAGCTTTCAGCTTAAAGCTTTTACTTGCTTTGTACCAGGGGAAATTCAAGCATAGGTCCAAAAACTTTAGAAGTGAGTGTCCCATGTAATAACCTGTAGAACCTCTCATAAACCACATCTTTCATCTGTGGAAGGGTAAAGAGCACGACCTAGTTAAAAATATGGATCTTCATGGTTAAAAAAAAATAATCACAGAAATTAAAATTCACTATAATTTCTGAAGAATGGTCTGATACAGATATTGACAATATGTACATTAAAAACTCCACAACACTGGAGAGGAAAGACAAAAGCTGAGCTTTACAAGCCAGTACCTATTTCACTTGTATCCTTAGAAGGCAGCCTTTTCTAAAGTTGTGACTACAACATTGCTTTAACAAACAAACAAACACCAATTTTTGTTCTTATCATCCAAAGAATAACTCATTCCAGAACTAAAAAAAAAAAAATTAAAAAAACAAAGTGTTGCAATCTCAGTCTCCAGTACTTTCTTTGGTTTCTGTGAAACTTAGAATTCTGTAAAAACATAAATTAAACAATCTGCATGTAATACAGGTCACCCCAGGAAAATGGAAAGTCCCTCTTAAAGACAAAATGTTATGACAGTGAACTGTTATGGGAGTCTCTACATTTTGTAGAGAATACAGTCATTTATGTTGCCAAATATAATGTAGTGTAGCTCAAGTTACATGCGCTTGGAAAAAATGAAGAAAAACAAGACAACACAATTAAATGTCCAGTGTTAACACCAAGAAGCTGTAGCCTGCATGCTGAGGGAACCAATTACAATGAACAGAGGAGAGCTGAGAAATACAATTTCTTCCAGGAAATAAAGAAGCAGTTAACTGGTACTGCAAGTAAGTACAATATTAAGCCACAATAAAGCAATAATTTATAACAGAAGCTCTGAAGTAATAAGACACTGCCCTGACTCTTTAACTACCTATCAGTCATGTTCATAAAAACAATTTTCAATGTCTGTTTTTGCTGGCCTCAGTTCATAAAGGGTTGTTGTAGTCCTGTGAAGTCAACTGCTTAGAGCTGTGCAAAAGCTTTGTCTAAATGATATATCTACCTTTCCCTGATACAAAATTACATGATCATGAAATTTAGCTGGCAAAGAAAATGGTAAAAATATTTTATTGGATAAGGGAGTGTTCTTTCAAAAAAAATATTATTTATTTGAGCCAACTTTTTTTGACCTTTGCATATTTTCGGTAAAATTGTGCTCTCAGGTACCCTGGATACTGTTCTTCAGGAAGACAGCATTTTGGATGAAGTTAACACAAAGTATTTTTACCCTATCACCAAAGTCACTAAGTGCTATTATCAGTTAAAGCACTTCTTCAAGCACATGACTTCTTAATTCAGATAATTTACACAGCCAAGCACTGACCCACAGAACTCAGGTTCCAAAAAAAAAAGCCCTGACCAAAATGAAGCAGTTAATTTAAGAACACAAGCAAACAAATAAATAACACCAAAAACCCCAAACATTTTAGGGTCCACAGTCACTGTGACCTTCTGAACCATGAAACAGGAACCCAGCAGCCAAGGAAAATTCTTTGCAAATATTAACAGACTCCCAGTTGACTTCTTAAAATATCAATCTTTGTCCAAGAAATCACTATCTATTCAGCAGTGTTGAGGGTATTTTCTGTATAGGAATATATGACTAAGCATACAGTTACCAAAAGCAAGTGAATGACACAGTATCAAAAATATACCATGCTTAATACATTCCCTTTTTCTTTATAGATACATATTAAAATCCTTTAACTCCTAGTTGCTGAGCTATGGTCTTCACTTCAATCAAGTGATTTTATAAAAGTATTCTTAAAAAATGAAACAGATCTCCGTTATTACAAATATTTACTTGTGAGTCTGTTTGAATGTTAAAACTGCATTTTGTCTTTTGAATGAAAGAATCATTTTTAAATACCCAAGGTCTTTTGGCATGACCAAAGAAACAGACACTCTTGAAAATCCTTACACAACAATCCAGGTACCAGTAATAAAGGGACTTTTGTTCAAATAGCCCATGCAACACAGACTTCACCAGATTTGACTCGATTGTCAACTTATTATATTTATGTAAAATCATCTATTTGAATAATAAAAAATGCAGACAGCATCTCTATGAAAATTACTATTGTTTGTTACTATTTGGCCTAAGAGCCTCTTTCTAAAGCAATGTAAGAGGCATGACTTGCCAGATCATTAAGACTTTGATTTGGCCAGAGAGGGATCAACTAGTTAATATGGAAGTGTTGGGTAAAACACTGATTACCTAAGGCATTAATGATCACAGCTAAATCTGCCTTAAAAAAATAAATTACAGTGAAGCAAGCTAAAATAAATCAAATGCTAGTAAGTCCAAGTAACCATATTAGTATGTCTTAACTTCATGCACACACTCAAAACCTGAGTTCATTCCAAATGAAATTGTTAGTTGTGCTTCTGTTATGGTTTTATAGCTATGGCAACGGTAAATCATCAATTGAACTTCACTACTAAAGCATTCAGAGACAAGGGTGGGGAGGGAAAAAAAGACTTTTACACTAGAAAGAATTAGAACTGAAAGTAGCACTGAAAAGGGGACTGAAGTTTATATACCATGAACACAGTAAAAAGCTGCCTTTGAGATGATGCAGTCATTTATTTGTTCTGTCAACCAACAGCATTCCTTCAAACTCATTTCACAAACCTTTCTCCCTCTCCATTTATATATTTTCCTATCTGCTTCCCCCATTATGTTAATTGACTGTTGTACAGAATTTGTGACTGCTTCAAGTCTTTGATGTTTATGGCTACTTCCCATCCCGTTAATTTTTCATACAAAGCATTTTATTACATTCAACATAGTGCAACTTAGGCACTAAAATACAAACAGTAGGGACTGTGAAAATGTTCTAAGAAATTTCATCATCATGGATTTCTGTGCAACATCACCATTAAATCAGACAAGTCTCATGGAGTGTAATACAATGGCAAGGACTTCCTCTCTGTGCAGGAAAATTACATTGCTTCCAAAGGGGATGCTGCTGAGGCAGCCTATTGCCCAGGAATAGATGCCTTCAGTCAGTCAACAGTTAATTAAAAGCTGTGCAAAGGAGGCCCTTATCTAAGCTCCTCCTGAACTAAAAGGGAGGCTGCAACAGGAACTTGTCAGTAGGAAGCGGTAAAGACTCATCACTTGGACATGGACATCACTACAGTGACCCCAGACAAATGTGGAACAGGAATCCTATGTTTCAGCAGCAACTTCTAGACAGCTGCCATCATATTTCAGAGGGGGAAAGAAATAAGATTTAATGGGTGCCTAAACAGTCATTCTGTACAAGTACAGTCTTGATAACCCAGTCATTTCCTCCACATGATCTACACAACTGAGTCTGTACCATTCTTATAAACATCATACAAATCCTAATTCTTTATTACTTCAATCTAGGCTTTTCACATTTTATTTAAAACCAGAATATATATTTATCTTGACTGTAGGAAAAATGTAATTGAAAGGAGGCATATGTGCTGACCAAACCTAATCACACTTTAGATGAACTCCACAAGCATCTTTTTGACAAAGAAAGGTCCACAAAAGAACCGAAGAAGTTTAGGTATTTGAAGGTTCTTAGGCTCTTGCATAAACAAACACACAACCTTATCCCAAGTCTCTTGCTATTTAAGTATGTTGTATCTCAATAAAGACTGAGTACTAACAAACTTGTAAAACTAATTTTGGAAAATCATCATGAAAACCTTCAAGAATCATGTAAAAGCAGCAATGCACTGAGGCATATCTGCAAATCCAGGCCTAACACACATTAAGACAGTTGAGCTTTGTTAAGTTCAAAAAGCACTACTGAATACCTGTTTATCTGCTGACTGCATTTTTGTGTGTATGTGTGTGTATTAGACATGAAGTCACAAGGCCTGCATTTTCACTAAGGACAGACTTACCTCATTTTGCTCTGGTGTGCTGCTCAGGAATTCACATTAGACAGTCTAACTGCCCTTTGTGGCTACATTTCCTTCACATACTCAAATGTCCTTAAGGTTTGACTTTAAAACATCAGGATGGTTTATAAGTAACAAAGCTAGGAGGTTTATGATGCTGTAAATTATATCTGCCCTTGAGGGCTGCACTGACCTAATTTCTCAAGCATTATAATAATCACATTTCTTTAAAAAAAAAAAAAAAAAAAAGCACACACAAAAAACCAGACAAAGTTTGCACACATGTACCTAGCCTCAGCAAACAGCCAAGAGAAGCACAGTTCCAGTGCAGAATAACAGAACAGTTTTGTTGCACTGATCCCTGTCAAAAGTCCAAATGTAATTAAAGAGCTAAGTCTAAATGATCTTGCTGAAGTGTTCATTACCAAAGAACTTCTGAATAGGAAGTAGGACCAGTGGGCACTTCCAAATAATGCTGCAAGGAGAGGTCTGCTTGTAGTTACAAGTGGATGTTCATGGACATGTGGCAGAACTGTAGTATTTCAAGTGTGTTTTTAAATGCCCACTAAAATGGCTACAAAATACAATATTATTTCCTCCCACAGATTGAAAAAGCTTCTTGAACAAGAGACAGTATATCAAGCAAAAAAAGAAAAGGAAAACAACAAGAAAATAGCGAAACTGAAAGAAGAATTGACTAAACTGAAATCCTTTGCCTTAATGGTGGTGGATGAACAGCAAAGACTCACTGAGCAGGTGAATCAACAAAGTAAAAAAATTCAAGAATTAACCACTTCTACAGAACAAGCACACGAAAAGCTGACTTTTGCTGAAGCAAAAATTCAAGAAGAGAAACAGAGATCCAGCAGGCTGGAGGCTGAAATTCACGCCCAGAGCAGTAGGATTTCCCAAGACCAAGAAGCAATGATGGCCAAGCTAACCAATGAAGACAGCCAGAATCGCCAGCTCCGGCTGAAATTAACGACTCTCAGCCGGCAAATTGATGAGCTGGAAGAGACCAACAGATCTTTACGAAAGGCAGAAGAAGAACTGCAAGACATAAGGGATAAGATAAATAAGGGAGAGTGTGGGAACGCTGCACTTATGACTGAAGTGGAAGAACTACGGAAACGGCTGCTGGAGATGGAAGGAAAAGATGAAGAGCTCACAAAAATGGAAGATCAGTGCAGAGAACTTAATAGAAAGTTAGAACAAGAAGCATCACAGAGCAAGAACCTTAAAGGGGAAGTGGATAAACTTAATAAAAGAATTATGGAGCTGGAGAAACTAGAAGATGCTTTCAACAAGAGTAAACAGGAATGTTACTCCCTGAAATGCAACCTAGAAAGAGAAAAAATTTTAACAAAACAGTTGTCCCATGAGCTGGATGGTTTAAAAGCTAGAGTTGGTGAGCTTGAAGCAATTGAAAGCAAGTTAGAAAAAACTGAGTTTACACTTAAAGAAGATTTAACAAAGCTGAAGAGTTTAACAGTGATGCTGGTGGATGAAAGAAAAACTATGGGTGAAAAAATAAAGCAAACAGAAGAAAAGCTGCAAGCTGCAACTTCCCAGCTTCAGGTGGAACAAAATAAAGTGATGTCAGTTACAGAAAAGCTGATGGAGGAAAGTAAAAAGGCACTGAAATCAAAATCTGATGCAGAGGAAAAAATGTCCAGTGTTACAAAAGAAAGAGATGAACTGAAAAACAAACTGAAAGCAGAAGAGGAGAAAGGAAGTGATCTTGTTTCCAAAGTGAATATTCTAAGTAAAAGACTTCAGTCCCTGGAAGATGTTGAAAAAGAGTTTCTTAAAAGTAAACGTAAGGAGAGTACTAAATCCAGCACCTCCTTGCAGCAGGAAAACAACATAATCAAAGAGCTTTCTCAAGAAGTTGAGAGGCTTAAGCAGAAGCTCAACGAAATGAAGTCAGTAGAAGATGATCTTATGAAAACTGAAGATGAATTTGAGTCGCTAGAACGAAAATATGTCAGGGAACAGGACAGAGCCAGGCTCCTCTCAGAGGAGTTGGAGGCTGTGAAAATGGAATTGGCGAGGTATAAATTAACAGAAAAGGCAGAGTCCAATCAGGGGCGCCTTTTCAAGAAACTCAGAGAAGAGGAAGCTAAATCGAGTCACCTTTCCAGAGAAGTAGATGCACTGAAAGAGAAAGTTCATGAATATGTGGCAACAGAAGACCTAATCTGTCACCTGCGAGGCGATCACACAGTCTTACAGAAGAAACTCCTGCAGCAAGAAAACAAAAACAGGGAGTTAGCAAGAGAGATGGAGAGCCTCACCAAAGAGCTGGAGAGGTACAGATCCTTCAGCAAGAATATCAGGCCTGGTCTCAATGGAAAGAAAATTCCAGATGTGCAAGTTTTTTCTAAAGAAATCCAAACAGATCCAGCAGACAACGAACCCCCCGATTACAAAACCCTCATGCCTTTGGAGCGAACGGTCATAAATGGGCAGCTCTATGAAGACAGTGATAATGAGGAGGAACAAACAGCGTCTTTCAAAAGCAACTCATCCACAGCAAATGCCGCCAACAAAAAGTTATGGATCCCTTGGATGAGGTCCAAAGAGAGCCATCCTCAAAATGGAAAGATACACACAAAGCAAAATGGAAACTGTGCACAGACTGGAGATCTAGTGCTCAGCCATACACCGGGCCAACCCCTTCACATAAAAGTAACTCCTGACCATAGACAGAACACAGCAACCCTCGAAATAACCAGTCCTACCACTGAAAGCCCTCACTCCTACACCAGCACAGCAGTTATACCCAACTGTGGCACTCCAAAGCAAAGAATAACCATTATTCAAAACGCCTCCTTAACACCTGTAAAATCAAAAGGAGGAGAAGGTTACATGACCCCAGAGCATGTAATTTCTCCTATTACTATGACTACTACTTTTTCAAGATCTCAAACTCCTGAATCGTGTGGTTCTCTAACTCCTGAAAGAACAATGTCCCCTTTGGCTTTGCCCGGCTCAAGTTCTCAGGAACAAACACTCTCCTCGGAGCCTCTGGAAACGGGAGCCAAGCACACTGTTTTTAGAGTATCCCCAGACAGGCAGTCATCATGGCAGTTTCAGAGATCTAACAGTACAGGATCAAGTGTCATAACTACTGAGGATAACAAGATCCACATTCATTTAGGAAGTCCTTATGTGCAAGCTCTCGCCGCTTCCAAGCCCACCAGCCCTTGCAATGCAGTGCAAGACAGCAGAACTCCAGCCCTAGCTAATGGCCTGCCCACTAAGCCCACCAATAAAATCACCAGCAGTATTACTATCACACCAACAGCCACTCCTCTTCCACGGCAATCACAAATTACAGTAAGTAATGTCTATAACTGACCCCCATCCATGCTGACACCCTTACCAGCAACCCATCCTGTTTTTCATCCCAGCAAGAATTATTTGGAACGGCCTCTTTGGGAAAGATCTGTGCATGAACTATCAGCAGCATATGGAACTAACGTTAAGTTTTGCCTGCTTAGTGTTATCAAGTGTGCACTTACTGTATATCTTCTCATTGAAATACAGTTATGTACAATATTTAGTCTTGCACTTGTATAAATGCATCTTTATGTATTGCCATTTTCAAAATAACTCACATTACTTTTGACTGCAACTTGCCTTGGTGAAATATTTTAACATTACAAAAAAAAACAGTAAATGACTGATTATTTTCATCATTGCTTGCTGAATATTTTTTGTTTTTTATGTGTGGTTTGTATTTTTTTCTGCATGTATGGTAGAATTTGAATTAAGCCATAATACTGCCTGCTAACTTCAGATAAAACTTGTTTCATTATCTTCCCTTCTATTTTCCAATTCCTTCTAGCCCTCTCATTTCAGGTAATTATCACTACATCATACACAAAATATGTATTGTGTAACAGTGTTTGGGTAAAACTCTTTTTAAACCCCCATGCAAACTTTGCTTGTAAGTGAACCAAGTTCAGAAGCTTGTATCACAAAGTAATTCTCCCCAAACAAGGGTTTTTTTCCAATATAATAGAAAACCTGCAATAATTTAGGTATGCTGTAAAACAAGAAACAGCAACATTTATATTTCTAAACAATAATTCAGGAGAATAGATTTACAAACAATAATCAGATTTAATCTTAACTCCTAGTCACAAATCTGACAAACAGTACACATCACACAAGTACTCTGAAGAAGAAACAGGATTACCAAACTATGGCATACCTTCATGTTTTTTTACTTCATAGACAGAGAAAGTTTGGCAGAAGTATTAAGAAGCAATAGTAGATCAAGTCTCCAAAGATGCAGGCCTCTGGGTCTGGGATAAATAGAATTGACAAAGCAGGTTAAGGTATTTCAGTGACAATTACAGTATTTGTGCGTAGGAAAAGCACAGAAATGTAATGTGCCCAAGCAGTCAATTTTAATTTCCCATGAAATATTGCTAGTAGTGGAACAGCTTCACCTGCAACATAAATCAGTCCAGAAGATCTGGAATGCACTTTCAAACTCCTCTTTTTCACAAAAGCTGTACACTCCAAATCTAAATTGCAACAATTGCTCTTATTCTAAAAAGTTCTATTCTATTTTCTATTCTATTCTTTTATTCTAAAAAAGTTCTATTCTAAATGCCTATAAATTTAATGCTTTCAGGGTGATGGTGGTAGTATGTATTAATTTTAAAAAATTAAAAACTGCAACCTTCTGCAATGAACAAGGAAGTTTGCAAGTAAGCAAAGTCCCTATTCACTAAGCCCTTATCTTTATTCTGCCTATATTCCCCAGAGGAAAAAAAATATTGCTGCAGTATAACTTAGCAACAGATTCAGCAAAGAACCTTGGCCCATG
The DNA here is from genome assembly GCF_035770615.1 of Melospiza melodia melodia. Lineage (NCBI taxonomy): Eukaryota > Metazoa > Chordata > Aves > Passeriformes > Passerellidae > Melospiza > Melospiza melodia. The sequence goes on from NC_086195.1 coordinate 24,810,916, forward strand.
ATCTCACATAACAAGGGGACTTGTATCATTTTAAGTCCTTTTGATTGACGGGAAATTAAATGTTTATGGCTGTAGATAATACCTACTTTTAGAAAAGTTTCTATTGAAAAGCAAAGTCCACTGCCCATGCACACTTTTTTCAGTAAACAATGGGAAGAAAGAAATATATATGTGATAGAAATGGATAATAACATATGTATGACAGTTGAACAATAGCAATTTCAAAAAGAGAAGTTGTTTGTGGAACTGCACAACCCCAGTTTATATAATCTGATGTTACTAGGCTCCATAAAAGGTTCTTCTTCCTTGTTTTGTCTCCCTCTATCTCCATGGCTGCACAAGTGAGCTCTGACCAAGACCTAGGTCAGAAGGAGTACATTGTTTTATTCTGCAAAGCAAACTTTGACTCACACCTACTTCAGCAAAAGTTGCTAAAGAAGACAGCAGCCAGACCCCAGGAAAAGCAAAATCATATGATTTTTAGAGCATGTTAATTAAACAAACAAGTTACCTAATTAAATTCAGGCTGCACATTCTTAACTGCAGGGCTCAGTTAAGAGCCCAAAAATCAGTACCTTCAAGATACCTTCTCTGCACTTCTGTTCTTTAGGATTCTGCATATCCTGCTGATCTATACCTGAGATCTCTGCAGGACCACATTACAAGCATGGTACTAAATAACTGTGTCTGAAGCAGTCACTTGCCAGCATAGCAACAAACACCAAATTCTCCCGAAATTAAAGGACTAAATGCTTGTCCTCCAGAGACACTAAAATTTTCTTCAGTTAGACCTACAAAACATGTAGGAAAAAAAATTCAGATCTACCTTCAAAAATACACAGAAGTGTGTTGATCATTAACCACCAGGCCATCTATTAGAATACCTTATAAAAGAAAAGTACAAATAAGGGCATAGCAATAAGCACACATAGTCCTTTGGACACTTACCAAGCTCTTATGAATAAGGAAGGTCAGCCTTTAAAGCTAAGATTGGAATACAAACCTAGATGAAAGGTCACACCATTTATAAGTATAATCATTTAACAGGCAGTACTTCTGTCCCTGCCTTACACTCATAATGATTTATCAGTAACTAATTAACAAAAGACAAAGGAAGCAGCCACTCATGACCATTAACTAAGTAAGAAGCATCAGCACTGCCTGGAGATGAAATTGCTACATTTCCTGAAAATGCATCTTGATTAAGAGATGCTTATATCCCCCTACTGATGAAACAACCTCTGTGTAGGTTTAACTGACTTCACAGTAAAATTTTTGTCAGTCATTCCAGCAGATAAAAAAAAATCAATTAATTACTTTTGCCTGAAAATAAGGTTTGCACAATGAAACAGGTTTGTTTGGTTTGAATTGCCAAGATCAATTTCAAAGCAGAGAAAATAAGCACCTGGATGTATTTGCTGAGAGCTGAAACGTAATTGTTTAAACAGAAAGAAGTTAGCTGTAACTTTATCATAAAATAGCAAATAGAAAGCATAGCTTAAGGAATCAAATTATTGATTTACAAATTAACCTCGAGTTGTTCAGATCACCACTCCATATTTCAGAGTATTTCATTCTGCTGAGTGGGAATAGCCACCTGCTTCCTTAGCAGACAACGAGAAAACAGCAGAGCAAGGAGAAATGTGACTAAGTTATCTGCACATTGATTCAAGCACTCAGAACAAAAACATCAAGCATAATCACATTAAAGTTTGACAAGTAAGGCAGCTTTTCTAGGATTTCAACTACTCTGTAAGTGGTAAGTATTGCTGTTAATTTGGAGGCTGAGACACTTTTGCTTTCAGCAGTTGCTCAAAAGCCCAAAGTCTGACAGGTATGTAATGGTTCATTTAAATGTTATGGGGAAATAAGGTCACATAACAAGAAGCATATATCAGAGGGATTAAGCTGTGAAAGAGAGCATAAAAACAGTTTTCAGCAGATCATAATATCAATTCTTCTCTTTTCCAAAACTCTTGGCAAGCGTCTCTACGGTCTAAAAAGCTACCCTTTCTCCCTTATGTTTAGTTCCCAGCAAAAGGGAGAATTAACTGATTAAAAAATGACAGCAGTTACTAGCCCACTTTGCTTCACCATGTTGAGTTTATTTCCGTGAATGATCAAATAGACACAAGAGAAGGCAGCACCAACACTTTGGTGTTTATATGTGATTAAATTTCTCAGAAGAAATACTTGCAATTTTTGTCCCTTCAGGGAGGATGGATGAGGGGAGGGAGGGAAAAGGAGGAAAAGCAAAAAGAAGAGAATACCAAGCGATAATGGTAATCTGAGACCAAAGCACCCATCCATCAACTCTGAGGTAGTATTTCAAGTTATTTAAAGACCTCCTTTAAGCCACTAATTAAGAAAAAGAACTGACAAAAATCACAGGAGCAGACTGCTAATCTTCCTGATCCAAAGCACTGTAGCCAATACAGTGTCTGGGGACAGTATGTAAGGCTGTAATAAGAAAAAGATCTGTATGTAAGCATTTCATGCAGGGATTAGGAAGGCGTGCTCCCCACACTAGGGAAAAAATAATCAGAAACAGAATTGTACAGCTCTATTTTCTGAGTAAGATTCAATAGATGCTGCAGGGTTAGATGATGGAAATGGAAGAACCATCTGCAGGATGACTCTGTCCCTAGGAAACAGATATTGAGACAGGCAAAACAAAAACTGACAACTGCCTAATCTCCAGGCTTAAGGAAAGACTACCAAAACATTATGTTACCAAGAAACAGAAGAGAAAAAGATCTTATGGTTCAAATACAGCGCAAGTGGGTGTGTAAAAATGTTTTAAAATTAACACCAAGTACTTATAGTGGAAAATTGCTCAAAAAAAAAAAAACCAAAAAAACACAAACCATAAGTTTAAGCAGCATGAAGTGTTTTCACAGATCTGCAGCCAGTGGCTGTGAGATGAAGCTGAATTCTCTCTGTGCTGTAGCTAGCGCATTACTCAATGACCCACCATACTGTGGGCACTCAGAAAGCCTCAAATAGCAGAGCTGCCAACTGAATAGTATTCTCTTCTGACCACAAAGCAAAGTACTCTTGAGAAACATTTTTTGAGTACAAGTGAAAAGGCCTCTTTTAATCAATGTCTCTTCATTTCTCATGCAGTGGTCTGACATCACAGGATCTTCAAACAGGGATAAGCCAAAGAATCTCCCTCCCCTTTTTTGCCCCTACCTCAACCCAAATTACAAAATAGTGCCCTTTCAGTTGTGCTGTCACCACTTCCAGAAGGCAGCACTGTGAACCAGGTCAAGAAACTAACCTGGATTTAAAAACACAAAAGCAAAACCACCAACAAAAAGCCATATGCCACAAATCCTCATTAAACAAAACAGAACAAACCCCAAACAACCTCAACAAAACAGGATCCATTTCACAGCACAGTTTTATTAAAGAGCTACATAAGCATAACTGAATGGACAAGCAAAAAGGAAAAAGGAGCATTTTGTAGTGCAATTGCTGCCCAAGTCCTGGACCCATCACCATTGCCTGCAGAGATACAATCTAGCACACAAAATACATCACAAAACACTTCAAATATACAATAAACATTCAGCAGTCCCATTTAAATAATTCTGTGTCTCTTGGGAGAGAAGTTAATTGATTTTCACAAAATCTGAGCAAGGCAGCTTCAATGTGATTACTACCTACATTTTATTATCCTTAATTGTCTCATACTCAAGCCACTGTAGGTCATGTTTTGTCCTGAAAAAACATCAACCTTAGCTGGACAAAAGGTAGAGTCTTTTGTTTTAATTAGCATTTTATATATATTAGGACAAAATATACATAAACTGAAAATAGGACTCTGATTAGCATACCTTTTAATGTGGCCTTCCAAGAGAAAAAACAGCCTACTCACAGACAGAAAAAAGCCATGATGGTAAAAGCAAGAGGGGTTTTTCTCCTCCTCCATGCAGGACTTCAACCTTTTCACCATAAAAATTTGCTAACGTGGGGAAAACATACTCAAAGCTTTTGAACAGACAATATTGATAATGAAGACATTTCACGTTAAAAGGCACGTATGCATAGAAGAGCAGTTTCAAACATTTTTTAAAACTGCCTTAAAAATACCCAAACAGAAATATCCCTATGTGCCTCCAGTCTGTACTGAACGATCCTCCACTGCCAAAAATCTTTCTCAACAAATGGCAGAGCAGCTTTAAACCAAGGCACTGCTGATCTCACCCTGGGCTATATTCTCTCCAACAGCAGTGACACCTAAGCACCTGCAGGAACACACAAGTGCCAGCACACCCCTGTGTGGGACACAACTGCAATTGCAGCGTGTTCAGTGTGCTAAAAAAGCCACACTTCTGCTCCTAGGGACCCCCAAGTGCCCTATCAAGGTGCCTGAGACCCCTTGGACTTTCAAGGGGCAAAAGGAAGATTAACAATGAACAGTTGTTCATTGCAGCTGCATGATGATGGTGATCAGCCAGCCCCAGGTAAACTTGTCCTACTGGAGTTAACCCACAACAAAACCTTACCCACCCCTGCATCTTGTCAGTTATCTACTAGAAAGGAGTCTAAGTTATCCAAAGTTTAAAATAATATCATCACACTTGTCAGTGAAGACACGTCCCAAGAAAAGCAAGGCACATAACAGAATTTTAGAAACTGTAAATACAACTTCTGCATCCAACCATTCTTCTTTTCCCCACTACCAGAAAGTAGATTTAAACTGCATTCAGGAAATAAGATCACAGCAACACAATCAAGCGCATTAGTGTAAATTGAGCCACATGTATGGAAATAATTTCTAATATTTATACTGATTTTTCTGTCAAAAATGCCATATTAGTGAAATCAAGAGAGCTGTAATAAAGCAAATATCAGCAGAAGACACATAAAATAGAGCTTAAAAAGGATGTCAGGACATTTTTGAGCCTATTTCCTCACTATAACTTGACTTAAAACTTAAAAAAAAAAAACCTAGTTCATATAGCTCTAAAAAACTTCTGCAATGCCACCTTTACCCAGGAATCTGGAACAGGGCTGGAATACACTTGTCACTAAGAATCTTGCTAATTTTTAAACTAAATTTATGTTGCTGAAATTGTACTCCAGTATTCCCTTTCCTGTCCCTTCATTGGACTTTGAAAATTATTCTCTCTGCAACACATATTAGAAGACAATTATCACATCACTTCTCAGTTTTGTTTTCTCCAGATTAAACAAACTCAATTGCTCTTCCACTTAATAGCTCAAGTACTATGACTCTAGATTATTGAGGAGTCACTTTCCCTCTGCTGAGCTGTTTGTGTGGTGTGACAATGCAGTGAGCCAAGCCAGACACCAGCCTGGCACAGCTCTCACCCTGAGTGAGACAGTGAGAGTCAGGATTACACTGCTCCTGCTCACACATCTCAGTACAGTCACACACACAGGTGTGCTGCATGAAAGGGAACTCGGAGCAACTGAGACTTCTCACTTTGGATTCCTAGAAAACAAATGCCAGGGTCTAGCAAAAGAACAGTAAAGAAAAGGAAGTATCTAAATGCTCTGTGCAGCTGAGAATGCCTAACCAGAAATTTCAGCCAAAGCTGTCTGGCTTGGAGACCAAAGGGAACATTCAAGTTTATCACTTAATCTTAACTCGTTCTCACTCGCAGACCTGGCTTTCTTTCTGACTGCGTTCAATCATCCAGGAACAAACTTAAGTCTGGCAAGAGGCACGCTTGTGCACATACAGACATGGGCTTCTGAGTAAAGGATCTTCAGCACCATCCCCTGGACACTTTCAGTACAGCTGCAAATGATACTCAAATTTCTTAAACTAAAAATTTAAGCACTGAGAAAGAAAGTTATTTCTCCTAAATCAAGTGCTACAATGCTGTAAAAAAAAAAAAAAAAAGAAAACTTACAGCATAAATACTACAAACTCCCCCCATTTAAATGAATAAAGTTGAAACAGGAAGCAAAGCACACGTCATACTTTCAGAAGGAAAAGGAAAGGATTAGGACCAAAAGTAGGAGGACTACTTCAACAGCACAGCAGAAACAAATATTTTCTCTCCTTGACACTCCCACACACACTTGCCTTAGCCCACTCCCTAAAACAAGCATTGCATTGTGTTAAAAGCTGGCCCATATAAATAACCTGCCTCTGTTCCCAGTGGAGGAGAAAAAAAGGTGGGTATGGAACATATATCCTGATATTTCAGAGCATGCTTTCTCCATTGTCTTCTTGAAATTAGAAGGGCTATTTTCACAATAATGTGAAAGTTTCTCATGTGTCACCTGTGCTAGTATTTGTCCCCATCCCTGACAGTACCCACTGTCATTTGCTGAGAAAACAAACGTAGTCCCTGTGTAGAGTTCTCACTCTAGCAGCCTTTCTTCTGCCAATTCCTATTACAGGCAACTGATGTCTGCTTCAGTGGTAAATTTAAAAATGAAATTAAAATGCAACCTTCTTGAGCCTTAGATCATCGCTTGCCTTGAAAATTAGCTTTAACTGTTAATTTCTCCAGTTTAGCACTGTTATTTTCCAAGCCTAATGCCTTGAACCAATATGGTGCTACTATACTTACAGACAGACATACCACATAATCTAATTTAAAAGTGGTCAGTTTAATGCTTTTGGGGTTGTCATTGTTGTTGCAGTAATTATTTGCTGATGTTCACTTAGACACATTAGGTAAACTGCATAACTGCTCAGACAGGTTAATCCTGGGCAACATTTTGTTTCTGAGGGTGCTTCAAGAGCATTAATGGGAACTCACAAGGGATCCCCAGACCATAACAGGCAGTTCAGCTTGTTTTTTGAAGAACAAACATATCTTTTTTTCTCTTCTCTGACTTAGAAAGGTAGCAGATAGAAAAAGTGGCCTACAGATGGGAAGTTAAGAGACATAGCTAAACAGCAATGATGAACACAAAGCCAGCAAATTCAGAATACAAATGAGAGTTCAAAAAAGGATGAGGAAGACTAAAAACATTCATCTTGAAGGAGAGAATGAGCTGGTAGAAAGGATGCATACATCTGAAGAGAACTGAAGTAATTCATGGTGTGCACACAGATTTCTCATACATAGTTAAAAATCAAATAGAGAAGTCCCACCAAAATCTCTATACAAGAGGTTTTCAGTCATTCAGGTCTGTCTAAAAACCAAATCAGACATCTGGAGATAGAAGCCTGCTATGGCCAATGTACCTCTTCACATGCCTCTACACTAAGCAGCAGGGGAGGACCTAGGAGTATTGCACAAGGATTAAAAATAAACCAATTTTTAAGTGCAGTATGATGAGGAAGAGAACCAGATGGGCAGTTTGTTAAATCCTTGTCTTTATCAGAAGTTAGATTGGTACAAACACTGAAGTGCAAGTTTAGTTGTTTATTTGCATAGGAAAAAAACCCCCTATAATACAACTGTTATCCTCAAGTTTGAGCCTATGCCAGGAGTTATAGCAAGTCAGTTATTGTGGCTACAATCAAACATGACACAAGCAAAAGGGAGCACTACAAACTCTGTATGCAGATAAAACCTTGACAAGTCCATCAGTTATAATGCAGCTCTAGGCACCAAATTATAATATTGTAGATGTATTCAATAATGTCATTCAGAACTGCAAAATAGATAGTTTTGAATTACAAAGAAGAAATATGTTTGAAATGAAATCTGATGGCTCAGAACACCACACTGTCAATGGGTGGTTTTAATGAGCTAGACACTGGTGCAAACTATAGGTCAGAGCACAGGGATATTTCAGCACCTAACTTTTCATTGATTCAATAAAAGCTTACAGCCTGAATACCATAATCAGATGGACAAAACCTGTAAAGATCTGGGCCTACAAACACCTTCCTGAAGTACTGACATGGCTGATCAATCAACTCCAGACAACACTCCAACCACTTTGTAACCTAAGGAATCTCTGGAACACTTCTCAAAAAGATCCTGAACCAAACAGCTCTTAGAGATACAATCTCACTTTAATATGCAAGACTTTACATAAATATTTTTTATCTATTCACCTAAATATACTTAACTAATGTAATTCTTTTTATAGATGGGAAACAGACACGTTTTCTATCATTGCTATAATTACATCAGGGAGTAGCACTGCAGTAACAGCCCACCCAAACATTTGATTCTCAGTACCATGCCTCATCTACGAGGCCATACCACAGGGTCAGAGGCAAACACTTCCAACTCAGTACTCAGGGAAAACCACATAGCAATAATGCAATTATCCCCTCCAACATCAGTTCCTTTCTTAACACATCACCTTTAGTAATTGAAGAAAAATGCTTTTCGATTTGGGGACAAGGAGTGAATTCTCTTTTTTTTTTTGCTTCCTTTCCTACTAACAATATGTATGCTAAAATTCCAGCCTACTATGAAAATGTGTGTTGATTTTGTTTATTCAGCATTTAACGAAGAGTTTCAGTCGGGTTTAAGTGAAATACTGGGATGCAATACAAAAGGAAACCGCTGCCACCTAGAGGTAAAATCTTGGAGGAACACAGGGAAAGAAAAACTCATCTCCTTTTTCTTCCTCACTTTCAAAGTCAAAATCTTTCTCAGTGCCTTAAAACAAAAATTAAAATGCTAGAAACATGCTGATTTTAAGAATAAAAGCATGAAAGAGGTTTTAGACACTCAGACTACATATCTCCTCTTTGGTAGTGACCAGCGTTAAATGCCTGTGAACATTAAGTAGTACCACGCACACAGAGTAGGAAATCCAGCCTTTGGCAGCCTGCAACTTACAGCAGGAATCTCCACACATCTTTGTGTTTAGCAGTCCTTGATCGATGCCCTGAATCAGCACAAATTCTCTCCAAAGCAATTTATATCATCACCTCAAAAATTGTCTATCCCAATGAGTTTTATAGCTCATTGACAAGGGAAACCACTTTTCATATACCTTTAATCCACCCCAGGGGATGCCCCCTCAAGCATACTAGAAAATTGCCCTAGTCACCATAATGCTACATTTCTGCTGTTTATTTTTCTCACCACCATCTATTTTCCAATCTTGAAGAGGTTTAGCATGTGTTATTAATCTTCACTCAGAAGACATTTCATAATTGATAGCCTTTGCCACCTTTTTTGCATTTTGGCATACCCTTTCTTGAGCTGTTTGGCAAAACCCAGCAAAACATTCAAAATGTAGGATGGGATGGTTTGGCTTCACACAGTAAAAAATGATGGGATTTGTTTTCTTCTATTCTTTTCCTAGTAATTCCTAACTTGTCTGTTACCTTTTTGACAAGTGCCAGTTGCTGAGCAATGAGGACAATTCACAGGGATTCCAAGATCTGTGTTCTGACTGACAATAAATGTCACTACTGTACATGAACTAGTTTTCCCTACATATATTATTTTTCAGTTGTTAACACCGAACTGACACGCGTCTTTTACTCACTAACATAAGTAAAAAACTAACGTGTCAGCTCTTGCTTCTAACATTCTCCCTGTTATACCATATGCAAATATTATAATTTCAGTACTGTCTTCCTGTGCAGTTTATGAATACATTGAGTATCAGAAGGGTCTGTGAGATTCAGATGCTATCTCCACTATACTACTAAAAACTCGGTCACTGCTCTGCTACCTATCCAAATGCCACTTATTAACCTTGAGAATTTTCCTTGTTTTTCCACAGTTTGCAGACAAAATCTGCTTTTACAAGATTCTTTTGTTAGAGATCACTATCAAGAGTTTTTTTTTAAACTTAACCTAGGTCTTTCCCTCCCACATGGGTCTCATCATCATTAAACAATCCAATAGCATGTACCTATATAACAATATCTGACTAACAGAGCCGAATATTATCCCTGACAAGAAATGTGGATGTCTTCACAAAATCAGTAATCATGTGGGCAAACCTATTACTTAACTGACACTTTGATCAGTTCAGCAGTTACATTTATGAATCTTCCGTGAAGCTTTAATCTAAAGCAGCATTACACCCCTCTAGCATCACCAACAATTTCAGTGGTAGATTGCACATCACTAACAAGGATTCTGCATTTTTAAAAATCATTTCCTTCAGAACTCCTAGAAACAAACCACACTGCTCTGGGAGATAGTTACTATTTTATCTCTTTGTTATCAAACTTCAATTAAGCCCAGGCTGATTTTTTTCCTTATTCATGATCCATTAAGCACATCTGTGATGTACGTACTTTCCCCAAATTCCTCCACGCTGAGCACATGCAATGATCTGATGTTGGTTCAGCTTTATTCTATTGAAAACCCTATTATAAATAATTATCTACAGTAAATAGCAAGCTTTTGATTTGTGATTACTTTTATTTTTTTAAACCTGGCCAGACAGATCATTATAGCCACTAGGGTTTGTAATCATCATATTGCAAAGCTCCATAGCTTCTCGGTGATTTCTCATAGGCAGCTCCTCACAGCACTAACTCCTTCTCCACAGCACAGCCAACAAACTCCAACTCCCTCCTCACCCAGCTAACCCACTCTTTTGTAGCACTCCTCCTTACTGGCACAGCTGTGGCCTGTTAAGGGCAGCCTGCTCCTAATCTTTGGTGATTGGCACAGCTGCAACTCCTCAGGTGTGAGACTGCCTTCTGCACTACCTTTATTTTCTTACATTCTATGCCTCCACAAGGGTTTTGATCTAGCTCATTCTTACTCATAATTAAGTCACCATAATTCCAATTTTTTATTGTCCTCATTTGAACACAATTTCCATTTTATTATCTTTAAAAAAATTAAGAGAAGTTCTTTTACCCTTAGTTTGACTGAAAAACTAATATAAAATGCTTGTGATGCAAAAAAGTTTTCTCATGAGTACAGTATGTATAATCCTGGTTTCAGATAATGATACTTTTCAAACAAACTTCTTGCCTTTATAGTCCTTCACCCCTTTTCCATGCACATAAGAACTTTTTTGGGGGCATATTCACATTTTTTGCAATTAAATATGACTACAATCATTCTGGAGGGGGAGCTGTCTCACAAATACAATTAGTTTTGTGTACAGGGGTTACTGATGAGAGAATCATCTCTCACAGTAAAGTATGACCTGGGTATTGCCCTCTGCTCAGGATTGAATCAAGATTTGCTTCTGCATGAGGAATTTCACCCAAATTCGTGATTAATCACCCAGAGAACCCACACAGCTCAATACTTGGCACTGCATCACTCACTCAGCACCTAGGGCTGACAGTCAGCTGACAGACAGGAAAACCCTCTTACTTATACTCTGAGTTTCAATCCATTGAGATTCTTTGATATTCCCCAATCAAGTAGGTAAGTTAAATACAGAGCTTCTGTCTATTTACAGACAAGATAAATGAAGTTTAAACAAACAAAGTTCTCAACAGTTCTAGAAGCAATGCATTCAGGTTTGCAAACTGGAAAAAGCACTACAAAGCTAAAACCACCTCTTGTTTCTCCTCCTTAAGGCAAGATTTATTTTCTTGTTTATTTCCAGATTACCAATACCTTCCGTCGTTCAATTCCAACTCGGATCCCCAAACCAAAGCCTGCAAGCACAACCAAAGCCCCTGTCAAAATTCCTGCTGGACATCCCAACAAGCCACTCCAAGAGAGTCCTTCTGGAAAGATACGTATTGTAAGGACGGTGTCTAAAGCCTGCCTTCAAAGTGGAGGGAGAAGGTAAATACTCTTCTGTGATCTATGACATTAAAAATGGATTTAAGCCACCTGAATCTCAGTTGTTTCAACTGGGGAAAAAAACAGAAACCATCCACATGGTCAGCACATATAGTCACCCAATCACAGGACATCAAGACAGCCAAATTCTTAGGAGCCAAAGCTAACTGCAGGGACCATGCTCTGCTCCATTTTTATAGTGCATTTCCAGATTTTGCCACTCACAGTACAGAAACACAAGACACAAATAACTTTCTACTATAAATTCAGTTCTGACATGTTCTACAAATAACAACAGTAAAGTATCTCAGCAGATTTATAAAAACATGGCCAAATCACATGAAGAGGGGTTGCAGAAGGTGTCATGTTTTCAAAGTTGGTCTAGCCAAGAAGTGTCTCAGTATGGATATCCTAAGTTCAACATTAAGGGTGGAATGAAGAAAGGCATGGAAAAATCTGCTCTTGTATAATGCACTGAATATAGAGAAATGCAGAGCTCCTTGCTGTGCCAAGCATCACTTTAAAAGCATGATGTGAAGATAAGTATTTCCCTCCTCACTAGTGTGATTATCTCCACTCAATTCAGGCAGATGTTAGATCAGGCAAACAGATGGGAGAATCAAGGTGGATATTGTTTGCAACAGCTATATAAACTTTCAGCATTTGGACTGCAGTATTTAGATTTCAGTTCACTTAAACAGTATTTTAGAACTGATCAAAATTAGTATCAAGCTTAACAGTAATTTGTGGCTTACATAGAAGTGCAACTTTATTGCATTCCTCCACAATTTTGCCCTTCCTTACAACTCCTCACATTCACTTAAAATATGTAACCAGATGCATTGCTCCTAGTGTTTTTTTTTAACTGAACTCTTTGCACAAGAAATTCCAGTTCATCCATGAGAGAATTTGCTTTTTTGCTTTTCTTAAAGCATAACTTCTTTAAAAGACTTAAAATTCAAGTTTTCCCTTCAGCAAATACTCATACACACAAAAAAACCCCTCAAACAAAAACCACAAACCAAAATATTAGAAGAGACTCCATGCTTGTTGTTTCCAATTTTCTGAAAAATAGCAATGGTTGCTCTGCAAGAAAATTTCTCACTGTTCTGTAGAATGCTAAGACTAACAAAATACTACCACAACAGTAAGGAACCCCCACACAAGAATCCTGTAATACCAACTAACAATAGTTACTGCTTTAAAATATAAAAATTAATGTATTTCTCTGGTATTAATGTCTCACTCATTCTTCTTCCCCAACAGAGTGCATTCCAACAGTCTAAATGGCTCAACTGACAATACATGGGAAAACTCCTTACACATAGGTGTTTCTTTAAGAACTGCCAAATCCTAATTCCTAAATAAAGCAAAAACTGGTGGTGATCACAGTGCCATAGCCAGAACTGCAATCCTTTTGCTGAAGCAAGGAGAGATTCTGATGCATTCAGTTATACAATTCTTCCCTTTCATTTCACAGCTAAAAGTTTAACTTAACCACAGACAGTACAACACACAGCACTGCTGTGTGACTGTTTTTGCAAACCCACAAGAAACCTATGCCTTCCTCAACAGTTTCACAAGAAATTCTCTATAAATACTTTAAAAGAAGTTTTAAAAGATCAGTCTACTGAAAAATTATTTCAGCTGTGTCCTACAAGACACACCTGGGTTAACATGCAGACACTAAAGAATGACTTTGCCACAGTAAAAAGGAAAGGCTTCCCATTTTATTCACTAAATCTGCAGCTATCAAGTTCTGAGAGTCCATATCAGGTGTGCTCAGATCCCAACACAGCTCACAGAAATACACCACTGCAACCTGCAGAATGAATGCTCATTGATGTGAAGAAACACAGATTTCAAGAAGCAGCTGTCAACTTGGCATGCTTCTCAGAAAGATCTTCAAGTACTGACCACGTTCTATCACAAGGAACAGCAAATCATTGATGAGCCTGAAAAAAGAGATTCAAACCTCTTCAAGCAGAGTCCAGCAACAGAACCTCAGCTCTGACCAAGCAACAGTGCTCCCACTGAATGCACTACAGTGAAGAGTCTGCTTCTCAATGGCTGCAAATCACACACTACAAATTGATGTTAACTGGCACCTTCACTACAAAGAAAGAAAAGACAACCCCTGGCAAAAGAATTCCAGCAATTCTTGCAATAGCATCCTTTAGAGCTTTAAAGCCCACACAGGACCCCACAAGCACTGCCAAATCATCCTCTGTGGTCCCATACTCACCTATTTTTGCTGCTGATATACACGAGTTTTGCTCCTGTCTTGTAATGACACAATTAATTTTTACCTACGAGGGCCATGGCCATCATAGGTAGATCCTCCTTAAGGATCTAGAACTGACAAATGGGGATACTACTCCTACAGGATTAAGGGTGATACAGAAAGCACAGAGAATGAAAGACAAGGAGGGGTAACCAAAAAGGAGGAAATGAAGAATTTCTGAAAAATAAGAAGTCCATCCCTCTCCCTCAAACTGACTGGGAGATGAGGCATGCTGGCTACAGGCAAGATCTGGACATTGACAGAGAATGAGAACTGCTCTTTTCTGCTCACGGAGGGAAGAGGAGAAAGTTGGGGTCCTTCACCAGTATGAAATAAACTCCTCCAAATTCCTTATCCTTTCCCTTGTAATTCTGAATGCAATATAAAAACCACATGAAAGTCTGGACAAAGTTGTGGCACAAACTGGAAAAAAGGAAGGTAAGGAAGTCCTGCAGCTGCATGATGTGGGACATACGTAACACTAAACTATGCTGCTAAGTGGAGAATAATCCCTAACAGCTACCTCCACAAATCTCATCTCAAAGGTTTGCTGAAGATGTTATTAGGCAAGATTGTTTAGTTTTTGTCATGTGACAAGATACAAAGATGGGTAAGTGGCACTTGCTGCCATGATCTAGCTGAACAGTTAGAACATCGGCTGGACTAGATGATCTTATAGGTCTCTTCCAGTCTTGAAAATTCTGTGATTCTGTGATTCTGTAATCCCTTTAGCATTTTTTGCCTTGGGTTTTGTGGGCTTTTTTTATATCTATAAATCATTTGCAGCAGGGTAAACATCTCTTTAAGTGAGAGTAATTACCTTTAATTTTTAATATGGACTCTAAAATAATGACTTCCAATGATATGGCCAAAGGCAAATTTATAATTACATATCCATACACTTGGATATATATTTATATCTATTTTGTGTTTTCATACTTTTTAGGTGGAGTGTATGAATGATGTTCACACTCATTTTAAAAGTAGCCTTTTCTAATTACAAGTGGCTAAAATCTAAAACAGTTTTGAGACCTGAATTCTGATGAATATTCTGAAGGTCAGAGCTTATTCTAAGGTTAATTTTAAAGGATCTGGCAAAAGATTATTATTTCAAAAGTACATTTGAATTCTGCTTTGCACCTGCAGTTATGGCAGAGATGGTATTTTTAACTAGGTCAGCAAATGAGGTTGGATAGTATTTTTGTAACAAAAGTTCATTTTTCACAGAAATGAAATTGACCAAGTCTTTCAAAGGTGCTCACTAATGTGCAGTTATTTTCTTGTACTGCTGCCTGCATCATACATTGTGAACCATAATTTCCTCTTTTATGCCAGCTGATTTGAAAACATTTTACAGTATCAATAAGATGCTGAAAAAAATTAACCCTTCATTTTACCTGTGTTACATGAAATATACTACACAAAATAAAAGTACCAGATGTTTTATGTTCACTGTTAGCTCGTGTCAACTTCATCCAACAACAAGCTCCATAAAAGGAGCCTGCCAACAAGTTTACAAAGGTGGGCTGCAGACAGCAGAGTTTTGCACAACACTCACCTGTAATCACCACTCATAACACACTCAAAGAATGTCCTTGGAGTAAAGTATATTGTGTTAGATACCTCCAGAGGTTATTTTCCACCTGAATTCTTTCAGTAAGTCAAAAATGTTATTGCAAAAATCCCAAGTTTTTCATAACTGGAAGAGCCGTCATTCACAGTCTCACCTCAAATCATCCCTCATATCAAAAGTTTACAATCAAAGTCCTGCTCTGTATCCAGTTTCTAGAGGAAAGCTGACAACATTGTAACAGTCAGCTAACCATGGACCCCAGATGAAAGCTGCGCTGGCACACCGTGCAGGTAGGCTCTCAGGAAAAATTCCTAATGAAAAGCATTTACCATGGGAACTGGGACTGCTTAAGGAACCCACATGAGACTAAAAATAAAAATTAAATGCTCAGAAACCCAATTAGGTCTTGTGGGCCCTCTTTATTACATACATACAACTTTTATAGTGCTTCCTCTCTAACTATTCTCCAAGTACATTTTCACAGGAAATAAGGACCAATTATCAAGACACTCAAAAAACTGGAGTCTTTGCAGAGGTGCAGGTAACTCCCAGTAATGCCCAAATCTTGCCAATATTGTATTAAAAAAGAAATTTAAAAAACAATCAATAAAATAGGGCACTATAAAGTCTAAGGTCATTCTAGTTGCCTAGATCTACCTCAATTTTCACACTAAATGTAAGCATTACAGAGAAAACATTTTACAGCTTGTGGCTTCAAGACACATTGAAAAAATACAAGAGTATGAGCCAGGTATCATAACCATCAGGAAAGAAAAGACAAATCAGTCACAGCACCGTACTCCAAGGAGCAGTGGCTGGAGAGAGCTCTAACTCCTGCCCTTTTACAGTAACACATGGCAAAGGTGATGCGACACACCCAGTGAGCACATGGGGGATGCTTTCCAAGTACCACAAATACTTTTCCCTCCAAAGGCTCGTGATTTGCTGTTTCCTAGGCCTTACAGGTAAGTTCATGCCAGTAATGGCAAACACAATCGCAGGATAGTCTGAGGTGGAAGGGACCCACGAGGATCATCCATTACGCAAAAGCCTTTCATCAAATAAACTCTTTGGAAGAAAATACAGTTTGGGAGGTAAATGAATGCAAGGGAGAGCTGAGCTCTGAATTCAAACCAAGAGGTTTTCCCATTCCCCTCGCTTTTCAAACTTCGCGTAAATGTATTTTGTCATGTGGGTTCCTGTTGTTACCTAGGTACTGCTATTTTCATTGCCGCTCCATCGTCTATCCCAGGGCTCAGACCAGAGACGGGACATCATCCGCTGCAGAGACTCTGCTTACAACAAACCCGCCCTCGGCAGCAAGCAGGGAAAAGCAGGCTCAGGGCAAAAAGCGAGTGAGAGTGGAAAACCTGGAGAAGTAAATTAAAAGCAGAGAAAGGAAAGGCGGAGAGGGGAAGTGGAAAAAACATCCGAAATCCAACGAAAAGGAAGGAGGGCAGGAAAGGACGGTGGGGGGCTGTCTCTTAGGCAAAATGCTTCAATCCCAGCGTGCGGAGGGAGCTTGGGGAGAGCAGTACCTGGCGTGCCGCCCGTCCCGGGCTCGCTGTCCCACCACGGCTCCTCCAGCGTGTCGCCCATGCCGCCACCGCCGCCGCCGCCGCGCCTGCGCACTGCGCGCGGGGCCGGGCGGGCGTGCCCTGCTCTGCCGGGGGCCGGCGCTGCCCCGGGCACGGCCGGTGCCGCAGCTGAGATTTCTTCTTACACAAGATTCTTCTGAAAGAGAAGAAAGCTTTTAAATGCATGCTGTGAATCTCTTTTCCTTTTCCCCCTTCTATCTTTTTTTTTTTTTTTTTTTTTAGTGGAAAATACAGAAGCGAGAGAAAGAGGAAAGGCATTCAAATTATTACCCCGTTCTTCGCAACATTCACTTAATTGCCTCAACCCGCTTGCACACTGTCAAATACGTCGCTTAATTGCCTCAACCCCCTTTCACACTGTCAAATACCTCCTTTCTTGGTTGAGGTAATTGACGGAATCTTTGCCGAGGAACTGATAGGTGCCTGCAGGGGGTGCGCGTTACCTCGGAATGGCTGTTCCCGGCCCTTTGGCAGCGCAGCCTGCAGGGCGAGCGTGCCCATCCTGGATCCCTCCCCGCAGGAGCCGTCCCGCTCAGCCTGGGCGTGACCGGCTGGAGCACATCCCGAATCCAGCACTTCTGGGAGTGAAACAGACCAGTGTAAGGACTGGAATCCCCCGTAAGGCGGCACTGTTATTCCGTGTACAACTCGCTACAAGGATTTTTCTCAACTTCCATTAAAGTATAGTATTTTTTTCCCCCTTTGAGGATGCAGGTGGGTAAGGGACATGCTTAACAGAGTATTAGTATTGATCTGCCCAGGGTTGCTAATGGACGTCACCGAGTGATTTGCAGCTCTTGGAAACTGCGTGAAACTTGTCAATTTCCGCACTCGCGGAGTACGTCCAACCTGTGGCACATTAAACACTGTGGGGAAAGTCACTTAATAATCAAACCCACATCAGGCAGAGCAGTTCAGCTTTATGAAAACCGAAAACATTCGAATCTGCGGCAGAGCGACTGCCCTGTCCTACTCCAGGGGCGCTGCGCGGCCGCTCCCTCAGAGGCCGCCGCTGCGCGGCTTCCGCGCTTTGCGGCCCGCGCCCTCAGCCCGGCGGCCGGGAAGGCGGGGACGACGGCCGGGAAGGCGGGCACGGCTCCGGGAGGAGCGGCCTCGGGCAGGGAACGCCTCCCGAGCGCGCTTTACGGCCGGGCGAGCGGGCACGTCAACAGCTATGGCGGAAGGAGAAGAGGCGCCGCCGCCGCCGGGCAGCTGGTGAGTTATGGGGGTGTGGGCGCCCTCCGTGCCGCTCGCCTCCCTCCCCTCCGCGGCGGAGACAGCGGAGAGAGGCCGGAAGGCCCCGCCCGCCGCCGCTCTCCCCCCGGGACGCGCCGCGCTGGGGTCGCGCTGGGAGCCCGCCAGGAGCCCCCGCAAACGCCGCCAGTGCTCGGCGACTCCGGGTCCCCGGAGAGGAAGGGGCCCGTCAAAACACGGGCGAGACACAAAACGAGGGCCGTGCCCAGCCTGGAGCCAGGCGTCGCTCCAGTTTGAAATGACAGCTTTAATATGCGGTAGGAGCTGCTCCGGGAGTCTGCCTGGAGTGGAGTTGCTTTGTTCAGTTCAGCTTCCCGTTTCGCTGCATTCCTGCTCGCAGGAACAGGTGACAGCAGTGGGTCCTGCCTCGTTTTCTGAATGATTTTGCTCACCACCTTCCTTTAGCCCAGCTATTACTTATAATGGATTTTACGTTGAACCCCTAGGACAAGAATAGAGACTATTTCTGGAGCGTGTATAGGATCATTTTGATGGTAACAGTGATGTGATTTTAGTATTCGTTGCATGCGTATTCACTCAAGATTGCCGAGGCTTAAATAAACAGTGTGTTTAAACACTGAAGCTATTCTTACTGCACCCAGCATCTCCATTTGCGTCTTCACTTTGTTTTTGTCTTTGCGCTTCTGCATTGCATGTGATTTCTTTCTGTGGCTCTGTGCCACACCATTGCTCTTTGTCCTTTCCACGTATATGCTTTTCAAGCAATTACTTTACAGAACTGCTTTTTATAATCATTTCCAATCTGAGTTCAAATAATTTCCAAGGTTTTGCTTTTAGGGTCTATTTGATGTGGCAGATTCAAAGTTTCTTGTGCTTAGTTATGTCACTGTAGAGAAGCCAGAACACACACACAGGTGTAGGTGTAAACTTTACTTTGTCTGGTTTGGTTCTACAAATACACCTCTTGGTTAAAACAACTTTGTATAATTAACTAGAAAATGGAAGTTAGTCGGTATCACTTTTTATTCTTGAGTATTTTCTTTTAGTTATAGCCTCAAAATTTATTAAGTCCTTTCTATAAGCACAGTGTTTCATAAGCATTATTTCTAAATAAAGGCCTGACTGTTGGGCCATTTAATTACAAAGCAAGGGATGGACTCCCTGACAGTGCCCTCTCAACCCTTTGAAATACAACCCTGGACATTAAATAAGAACCATACCTCAAATACCTCTGAAAAAAATACTTGAGATGACTTCTATTACTAATATTGGAATAATATTGCTGTCTCCCAGATCACAGTCAACTTCTCTAGAATTTCTGTTGAGAATGAGGATGAGTGTTTCCACTTTCAAGGCACAGCCTGCATTGTTGATATTCTGATTGGCAGCTTTAAAACTATAGTCAATTTTATATGCTGATGGTACTAGAAAATGCAAACTTGAAGGCATTTGTTAAAACAAATGTAAGTCTTTAAGTCTTAAAGTGTTAAACAGATTTAATACTTTATGGGAACAATTAAAAAGTTTTATGCTTAAATGCTATATTAATATGTGACAGTGCATCCTGTTACTAGAGGTGTGTGCTGTGAATGACAAAGTTGCATTCCTTATTGCTTGCTTAGAAACTTCACGTGGCTTTTGGGTTTGTTTTCCTGTTTTGGTTTTTGTTTAAAAACCAGTTTCAGTGGAGTATTTGCTTTTTCATTTATGGATTTAAAGCGTTGTCTTCTATTCATATTTCAATTCTGTGAACAGTTGTTGTTGAAAGTGCTTTTTGATATAAATTGCTACACTGTCATATTTTGACGTATATAAGATTTCAAATTTTAAAAATACCCGAACATACAATGACACATATGTGTGCCTGAGCTCTATTGGGAGCAAAACTGGCAGTGCTGATCCTGTGTCCTCTCTTCACTTCCTTAGGAGGATTAAAAGGCAGATGGAGTCTTGTGCTCAGAGGCTGTTGCAGCACCTTGAGTGTGATGAACCCAGATGTGCTCACTAACATAAAATTCCCTATTTGTTATCCCTGTGTTAACTTGTCATGTGGTGCTAGTTTGAATGGTTTGAGTGGGGGGGAAGTGTCACAAACGAATTATTAATTAGACCCCACAACATCTGTGCTGATTGCTTGGTGTTTTGCTCAACAAAAACCAGGGAATTTTGCCACTGCACAATCAAAATTAAAAAGAAAACCCAGCATCGCCACCATGCCAAACTTAAATATAGAGAAAGATGAGAGTGTAGTTTTTTTTCCTTCAGTAAATATAAGAAGCTGTTTTAACACTTTTGATTTTAAAATGAGCAAAATCAGGTAGACCTTGTTTGCTAAATGTTTCTCTTGAGCTATTTGGCATATACTCAAAAGCTAATTTGAGAAATTGCCAGCACTGTTTTGTTCTGGAAGACATTTCTGTCCAAAGCTAAGAATGCTATCAGAGACAAAGGAGGCAGGCTGCTTTCAAACTGCTGTAAAATCTTTTTTTTTTGGTCTGCTTATTTATTTTAATCATAATTTCTGTCAATGCAATACATCTAGTCAGTAAACTGTATAGACACAAATAAGATGGCTTGTTGTTAGTTAAAATGTTTGTAGTTGGAAGTTATAGATTTTTCTCGCCTCATTTATCAAGGAAATCGATTATTTGTACCTTATTTGTCTTGTTCAGATTTTCAAACAGATTAATGGTTATGAATTAATTTCTAAAACCTTTTTGCAGATGTTTGTTTAATACTCAAGCTTCAGGAAATGTGATCAATTAGTAATTTTTAAGATCTGTACTTGGGAAATCAGGACCTGAAATAACTAAATATAACTGCAACCACAGATGAAATTGTTCCTGTGCATTTAACTTTGCATTGGAATAACTCATTTTAAGGGTCCCAAAATGCACTGCAACTGCCTAAGACAACAGGGTGACAAACCTAGTTTCCATATATCTTTCCCATTCTCACAATCTGGCTAATTGGTACTTGGAGCCATAGTATTTCTTCTGAAAGCCCATGAACAGAAAAGTCCTTTCCAGTTAAGCATGAAATTGAAGAAAAAATGTCAGGGAATTGTTTTTCTCCAGAATCCTATTGGAGAATAAATGATGGTTCAGTGGTGTGCTGGATACAATGGATATTTTGAAGCAAATGTGAGGGATTGATTTTTGTTTGTTTGTTTTCAGTAGAGAACAAACACTCATTAATTTCAATTCAATATAGCTCTTGTTGAGGCTTTTTCCTGGGAGTCAGGAAAATCCTGAATTAAAAATAGGAACTGTAGTAATACCTACTATAAAAGTATGAAATTGATTGTAGTATTCTTAACACTTCATGTAGTTTATTGATTATTTACTATTATCTTTTTCCTACTGTTCACATCCCACACTTTTAATCCCTTCTCTAGTATTTATGAGTGATTACCAAGTATCTCAGCATAAATAATACTTAGAAAAAAATACTTAAATTGTTGGGAATTCAGCTTTTCTTGCCACCAGCTTAAACATCTTAAGTTAAAAAAGGACCTGTTTAATGTCTGTGAATACAGCTATTTATTGATTATAATATGTCACCAGACTGGCATGAATGTAGGAGATCCTTCTGTAAGCATGGAAATTTACTGCAGATGCACTAATAGGAGCATTTTGTATTATGACATTTTGAACACTGTATCATGTGGGAATTTACCTTCCAGGCCATGGCTTTGGTGTAGGCTGGAATTCCACACATCTAACCAAAATTTTGAGTGGCACCTAGAGATGGACAGTGAAGCCATGGCAGAGCAGAAAGTACAGATGTTCAGGTCTGGAGGAATTTTGCATAGGGAGAAGTGCTGCTTTCTGTTCAAAATAAGTGTAATCATTATCCATGAGAACAGAAGACTTCCTAGCTGCTCTTCACTCATGAAAGACAAGGATCCAGATTGCTAGCAATTCAGTGGAATATTTATAGAACAACTGACAGAAGTAAGTTCAACACATGTCCACTCGTGTTTTAAGTGTTGAAATCACTTTCATGTTTTGTACTTTGCAAGTTAGCCTGAACAGAAAGTTTACTAGAAAAGAATTTACTTAATCTTTGAGAAGTCCTTTCTTACAGTCTGTGAGCAATCTTGCAGCTGATGGAGGAAATGAGCACCGAATTGAATCACAGCAGAACAAAGCATTTTCCCCACCGCTGTTATTTCACTGAACTCCTTGTTGGGAATGCATCACATGGCAGATGGACGTGTCAGTGCCCTGCTTTGTGAGGTGAAGCAGTAAAACTGGCATTTGTCTCTCAACTTTACAGTGTAGAAAGTGGGGGTGACAGCACTTGGAGGAAGTTTTTGCAAATGGTAAGATATTGTCAAGCAGCAGAAGCACACATTTGCAGATAACACGTTGAAGTTGGTGTTACATGCACAGCTTCTTGAATGATGGATGCTAATAACTGGTACAATTTGTACTTGTGCATTTGTGAAACATTCTTTGCCAGGTGATTCTGTAATTAGTGTAGATATAGTTTTAAGTGTTGTTTCAAGTAAAATTTGCTTTCTTATTCTCAAAAGAGTTTCTTTGGGTGACATAGAAATGAAGTTAAATTACTACAGTTTAAGACCTTTCTACTTGAAATGGAACGTGTACACAGCTGTTGCCTTCATTTCCACATTTAATACTTGGATATAGGTGTAGCAACTAGTTGTAGTTCAAGACCTGACTGTTGCTCTCTAGTCTGTTCTTCATACACAGTGTTCACAGAAATGTGCAATGTGTCTGAGAGCACCTCATTCTCTCCAGCTGATGCTTGATGTTGGCTTCTGTTGAAGCTAGATCATCCTAGAGTTCATGCAGTTCTGCTGAGAGCTAGGAGGTGTCTCTGTGTAAATGTCCTGGAAATACTTGATTTTTATTCAAGTCTAACTGATTCATTCATGTAACTTTTCAGGCATTGAACATTATGTACACAACTGGGCAATAGGATAGGTGATTGAAGTACAAGTGTGCTTCCCCTCTGTTTCTGTCTCAGGAAAGGAATTGGCAACTTATGCAACATGTAACCCTATACAAAACAGACTTTGGGATTTTTTCTTCTTTTTTTATAATACAGAAAATGTGAGAAAATAAGGCAAGTCATTCTCTTTGTAATCAATGCTTTCTTTCATTCAGATTTGCAAAATTACTTGAAAAAAAATGGAGTTGTGCCCCAGTGTATATTTGAAGTAGGATTTAAAATGCAGACCAAAAAGTAGTGACAAAGAAACTGCCTGACACAATGCAAGGAAAATGCTGACTCTGCAGACCTGTAAATACTTTGAGAACTCTTGAGTAAAGCTAGCTAAGTATTTTCATACCTTCTTCCAGGTCTGAGATTTTAATCTTTTTGTCCCAGAAGATTAGAAATGTGTTGTTTGAAGTTTTCAGGAGACCAAACTTGTGAACTTCTATATCAAGGATTTAGTTGTGGCTATATGGAAGTTAAAGCAGACAAGAGTTCAACAGCTGACATTTTTTTCCTGTGTCTATTTGAATTGACTACGTAGTAGTCATGGACTAATTGAGAATTATACTGATAACACTTTAACATCTGTTACTCCATGTGTATAAATAGATGTGTTATTCACCAGGAATGCATCTTCCTGGAGAATATCTGTCCTAGAGAAACAATCCTGTTCCTTGTTTTGCTCTGGCTCTAAACCCCCTGGATGTGTGTGTAACTCACCGGGTAACTGAAGAAAGCCTTTCTTAAGGCAGATGTCAGAGCAAGTGGAGAAGAATTAAAAGGATAAAGCAAGGGAGAAGTTTTGCCTATGGGACCTATGTGTCACTGCCATTGCTATTTTTCCAGTGAACCTGTTTTGCCACTGCTCTGCTACATGATATTGAAATCCTGAAATCATCAGATGTGGCTCTCCCATTACTGACAGCATGGAAACATTGAACCAGTCTGCAGGAGCTGTCAGAGAGATTGTAAAGTAATCATTCCTGAATGCTGAATTTCTTCTTATCTATAACACTTGTGAACTTTTGTTGTCTTACTACAGCAATCATCATTAGTGTTTGTCTTGTCAATTTGTGTGTTTTGCTACTCTCTAGATTTTTAACATTTTTGTATATATTAATTCAGATTTGTGCATATGTCCACGCTTGAAATACCACAACTGTATAGTTAAATAAATTTGAGTTTGACTAAAAGGTCTTTTCCCATTTCAGGGAAGGTGAGGTTAAAAGCTGACTGTTCTAAACCTTTGAAATAAGTGTTCTGTTTTCTAGGCCCTCTAATATTTTATTTAGAATAACTCCACCATCTAATTTAGGTGTAATATTTGTGCTGTGTGTGTGAAAACTTGCTGAAATTGAAAGTTGCTGAAAGCTGTAAACTGCAACTAAATTTGCATTTTTATGATACATTTTGCAACCTTGTCACTTAATGAAAAAAAAAAGCAAACTTTTTTTCTTGTATGTAAGTTGGATGGAATTACAAGTTGAAGGAGCATCTTTAAAGTAGAGGAATAAATAACATTTTGCAAGTATTTCTTTTTAGTAATTTCCAAGTTGTCTTATACTTTTGCATATGTGTGGGATTTGCCTGACAATAGCCTTCAGTCTACATAAACATAGAAAAATAGCAGAATTAATTTTTTTAATTACATCTCATTATTTTAGGATAAAAGATCTTGCAGACACTCTAGACGAAGGAGGCTGTGATCTTGAAACTGTGAGAAACATCATTCAAGGAAGGCAGTTGCCTGCTGATCTAAGGGCCAAAGTCTGGAAGGTAAATATGAGCTTAAATCAAGAAGCAGGAAATACCTGAGGTTGTGTTTCCTTTGAGGTAAAAGATATAATTGCCAGGCATCTCTACAAAAGAGATGTACTGGAATTTTAATCTGCATCTATGTTGAGTCAGTTTAAGAATAGTTCTCTTCTTTGTTTTATTTTTTTTTTTAATTACTGAGTTCAGTAATTGAACAACTGCAAAAAGACACAAAAATATTTAGAGGGCTTTCTGTTTTATTTTCAGATTGCACTTAATGTTGTAGGAAAGGGGGACAGCCTAGCATCCTGGGATGGCTCCTTAGACCTACCCGAGCAGAGTATAATTCATAAGGATTGCCAAGAGCTAATTGGTAAGTTCTGTGCATTTAGACCATCAGTTTGAAAACTTCTGTATTCTCAGTTGTCTTAAGACTTTATTTCAATTAAATGATCTGAATGATGTTTGCATTTTGGAGGAAGATGAAAGAGCAGGTAAAAATCAGTAAGAAAACAATAGTATCTTACCTGTACACAGACTCTGGGAGGGTGACATCATGGGAGGTCAAAGTATTAGCTTGTAAATGATAGTTTGCATAGTCAGAAAGCTTTGTGAGATTAAAAAAAATGGCAATTGTTTTCCAAGCTCCATCTTTTAAAGCAGACATTCTTTATTTAGTGTCCTTCAAGTTTTTATTTGTCAAAGGTCTGGTTCTGAATCTGAAAACCTGTTGGAGCATAAAAATGCATATAGTATTTGAGAGAAGAAATATATTAAACATTTTGGGCTTCAAAATCTGTTTTAAAGAAAGATACTTTTTAATAGCATTTTCAACAAAAAATGAAAGGCTGTGTTTGTGCAAGCAAGGTGCTGCCAGGACAAAGGAAATAAGAATCTGGTATGTTGGCAAGGAGCTGCCACAGGATCTGCTTGGCAGCTCATCACAGGACTGGTAAAACCCCTGACATGATGCAACAGCATTGGTATCAGTGATCTATGGGTGGAATCAATGCAAACTCATAAATCAGGATACATCTCACATCTTCAATAAGAGAATCTTCTATTTTATTACCTATCATTTTATTTATTCTTGTGCAATTGAAAGTTAGGGCAGAGGATGGAGCTGGTGCATGCATACATACCTACCATTTATGAAATGCAGTTCTAGCCCTAAAATCTAGGAGTTATTTTCCTTCTCTCTGTCCTGTAAAGAGATGGGGGTGGAATTTCCACTCTCTTTTTAAATCACAGTCTCTTTTCAGGAAGATGCAAATCTTCTGATTATATTCATAACATACAAAATTAAGCACTTCAGTGTCTGATAGTTCTCTTTTCATATTTATTGGCAAATATTTTGTGATATGTAAGGATCTAATCAAATGTAAAGTTACTTCAGAAAGAAGGCTATATGGAAACTTCAATTTTTTTTTGGATTAAATGTCTCTATTTCAATGTTTTAGCATAGCAAGTAGTCTCCAAATTTTAAGTATATCCTCAGTTGGCATGTGAGCTTTATGTACTGTTTCATTTTCCTGAGAGATAAAGAATGCCAAACATTGACTGGCTTGTCAATATTCTTGATGGGAAAGTATTAAAGACTTTGGTAATAAAAAAATTGACTAACAGTCATGAGACTTATGGTCTTGTAACTGAGGGGGAAAGATGTTTCCTAGAAATTTAATGCTACTATGTTAATGTAGTGTGTACAGGTCTCTGTTCCCCATCCTGGACATAAAAGAAGTGATTTGTAAGTTAATGCTAAAATTTAAGTCTGTAAGCATAGCTGATCTTAAACTTCTGATTTAGATAAATTTACATGTCAGTCAGCTTTTGAGGAATTGAAGATGTGCATTGTGGGTTGATCTGTGTTGCTGTGTTGATCTGTGAAATTCCAATGAATTCGTTGTAGAGTTGAGCCTGAGTTGTGTGCTGAGCATATCAAATAGGAGTAGAAGAGGAGCATTCTGTGCATTGAAAGAATCTACCTCTTTCTTTTGTACAGATCCTGGAAAGCCCAAACTTCTTTCATCCTGTTGTTGTGTTATTTAAATGATATTTAAATGTCTTATCCTACTGGGTTTGTAGCATCACTTGTATTGTAAAACCTTTTTTAATTCCTTTCTGTAACAAATTAATTCAAATAGCCAGCTTTTTGTTTGTCTGGTTTTGCTGGGTTTTTTCTCCAATCAGTCCCTATTGGTGCAATTGTGCTATGAAATGATCTCATCCAATTTCCTTGAAAAGCTTTTAACCCTTGTTTTACTGTGCTTATTTCAGACCAGTTGTCAGTGCCAGGAGAAGAAAAGTCAGTATTAACTTTGGATATTGAGTCAGTTATTACTTTTTATTGTAAATCACGCAATGTTAAATACAGTTCCTGCCTTGGCTGGATACATCTGCTCAAACCTCTGGTGCACCTTCACTTGCCCCGCAGTGATTTGTACAACTGCTTCTATGCTATCATGAATAAATTCATTCCAAGGTAAAACCCTTTCTTTTCCATATGTGCTATTTGTGTTGGCAGTAGAAGTATTCTCTGAAAGATAGGCATGTTGGTTTTGGCTAGAGGAGCACTGTTCCTAGCTGTGTTGTCAGATTCTTTCATATGATCATAAATTTCAATACCTGATGGTTTGAAATCCAGGAGATGATTGGGTTGGTTTAAGATAAAAAAAGTTAGCTGAGTGATGTGACTGATCTAGATTCAATATGCCTTTTAAACAGCTATCCTTTCATGCAATATGAAAACCATTTTTTATGAACTAATTCACCTAGGTTATGTGAAAGTGGTTTTTTGTTCCCTTTCCTAGCATTTTCGATATCTAAAATACTTCTATCCCTTCAGAAACAGTAATTTGTAAGCACTAATGAGGTCTCAAAATCTCTACAGAAGTAGTTAATATTTTCCTTATGTTCTTTTGAGTTGGGACTGAATTTTTTTTTTATGTTGCTAGATATTTTTAATGACAAATACTAAATTTGAGCTTTTCATACTGTTATGTAGGTGCTCTCAATGTAAATTTTTATATATGTTGGAGCACCATGATGCTTCAGCAAGGCTGGATAGTCTGTAATTAAAGATCTTAGTCTGATTGCCTGGAGAGGAGATTCCAGCCTGGCTGATGGGTATGTGCCCAAAATATGAAAAATGCACGTTTGCTGTAGTAGCAAGAAGCAAGCATTTATCAGTCCTGTCACTTGACTCAGCTCGTGTCCCTTTCTGCTCTGAGACACTCTTGGGCTCTGTGAGCTGTGTGGGGATAGTGTGGATATGGCCACATAACACTTGTGCTTTCAGCTGTAGAAGGCTTGCAGAGAAGCTGCTATTTCAGCTTCTCAGGAGGAATCTAGGTGGTGTTTCAATGAGATGTAGACTATTTCCTGTTTTTTTTTTCTCCTCACTGGGAGAATGAAAGACATAGAAAGGCAATTTACAGGAGATCAGTGAATCTCTGCTCTGTTGGTACCATGCTAGACTTGTTTTGCAATTTAAATCTGTTTTAAATACTTCTGTATTATATAATCTGTCAAGCAGTATTTTATTCTTCTGCCTTTTTTGTGGGGGTTTCAGGTTTCTGCCATAATTTTGTGGGGGTTTCAGGTTTGTGGGTTTTTTGTTGGTTTGATTTGGTTGGTTGGTTTTTTGTCTCTGAGGCAAGTTGACTTCATGATCAGTCCCTGTGAATTAAAAGACCAATGTACAGGAAATTAAATGATCACAGATACTAAAGAATTGCTACTGTAAGTCTGAAAACTGCAGTATTACAGGAGAGTTAATTGTTTTCATTGCTACTTTCTAGGGATTGTTTTATGAAGGGAAGACCCTTTCATCTGTTTAGACTGTTGCTTCAGTACCATGAGCCTGAACTCTGCTCCTTTCTTGATACCAAGAAGATGACTCCGGATTCATATGCACTCAACTGGGTAATAAAGTGAAAGTAGGGAAACATAATGAAAAATAAATTTCTGTTAAAATTTAAGTAGATGTTGTCAGATTATGGAAGAGTAGTACAAGCAATTAGAACTGCATATATTAAAATAAATTGCATGTTTTATTATAATGTGGGCTTTTTTGCTTTAGTGTTTTGCATAAGGTATGAGGGCTTGTTAATGTCACATTTTTATTGTACTGGGTGAGTCCTTATTGAGCCACTGATACTAGGAACTTCTTGGAGTAAGGAAGAATGAGAGCAGCTGATGTGCTCAAAAAGCAAAAAGTTAGTTTTGATTGTGGGCAGCTCTATGTTGTAGATATGGGTAGCATCAGTCTAACAGGTATTTTAAAGCTTAAGAATGAATTGTTTTAGAAACCTCCCTGCTAAGGCATATATGTATGTCTTTTAGAATTTAGGCACATATATTTTATGGCTTTTGAAGCATTAGTCATTTCCTCTTCAAAACTGCCTCAGATTATGGGTTGTTACAAAGATTCTCACCTCAATCATTTTTTATAAATTTTGTGTAGCAAGACTACAACAAAATTTTTGTATGAGGCTAGTTAGTATATGCAATACAAAATCATGATACTGTGCTTGCACAGGCAAAGACTGTAATTTAGTAGAGAAGACTTTGAACTTTCCTAGATTCTTCTTTCATATTCATTGGCTGTGTAAAATTTTTTATCAACCTTGTGAATTTTCAGTTAAAGAAGTGAAAATGAATGAATTATTAAACTGTGAGGTCTGTCTTTGAGGTGTTTTTTGTTTGTTCTTTTTTAAGGCTGCTGCCAATTTTAGTATGAAAATGTGTCTAGGAAAAATTTTCACGTTCTCAAAATCTGCCTTTTGCCAGTCTCATGAACCTTCAAAAGAGAAATCAGGTCCTTTTTTGTCACTCAATTTCAATTTTTTAATAGAATTTTCCTTAGTACATACAAAATTCTTTGAAGTTGTTTCTTCAAATTTTGAAACCTAATTAGAAAAAGAATCTTCTCTCTGAAGGTGGTAGTGAAATAAGCTGGTGTAGCTGCCAGTCCTCAACACCATGCTTCTTGGTGTACAATTTTAGGAAAAAATTTTAAGTTTCATTTTATATAATGAGTAAAATTCTCTGTTTCATCTGTGAACAACCTGTCTATATAGGTGTATCACTAATACTTAAAAGTATGTAAACCTCATACTGAGACCTGCCATTGTCATCTTGTTCATGGATGTTTTATCTTCAGTTGCATTTGAGCCAGAATTGAATAGATCTACCTTTTGCTATAAAACTATACTAGGAAGTGTTGAAATATTCCATGATAGTGTTTTAAAGCTTTTGAAAGCTGTAGCTGTGTTGATACATTTGTGAATGTATGTGGAATTTGTGTGCATCAGTGAGTACAGTAAGAGCCCAGTGAAGCAAGGGGGTATGCATTTGAGTTAGGTGTGATTGTAAATCTGGCATGTATAGTAAGAAGTTCCTACCTTTTATCTGCTTTGAACTTTGTATATCAGAGAGGATGTATTTTCAAGTGGGAGCATGGGAACAGGCAGAGTTTCTTAAATGGTAATGAAAATTTTCTGATGCTTGCAAATGTTTAATTCCTCAGTCATAAAGCATCATAATGTAATGCTAAGTAAGTGATGTTATCAAACTAATGTTTCAACCATGTTCAATTAGCCCAATTCTACTGTGGAAAATAAAAATAATTATGTTTGCAGGATCCTTTCAAAGCCCTAATTGCTATGCTATTTGAGTAAATATATTATCTTATGATTGTCTTGTTGGTATAATTGGTATTTAGCAGTGGCTGTGAGCTAAACAGTACTCCAGCTTGATTGTGTTATCTGTGCTTGAATTTGCAAGGCTGGCAGTGTACAGCCAACTTTGCCTTCACAATAGTCATATTTATTCAAAGATAATCTGTAGTGTTGTGCACTGTTTCCATAAAAGTTGGTTTAGAGGTTAGAACCGTCGTTCAGTACATGGTGCAGATGTAGGCTTTATCATAATTTTGTTGGGTTTATTTTCTTTTAGATACCTTGTATCTCTGTTAAAAATGTATTCCTCATATGATTGTTCCTGGTAATTGCTTTTTCTCACATTATTTTCCAAATTTTTAGCTTGGAAGCCTCTTCTCATACTACTGTTCAGCTGAAGTCACTCAGGCAATATGGGATGGATATCTACAACAAGCAGATCCATTCTTTATTTATTTCTTAATGTTGATCATCCTTGTCAATGCAAAGTAAGTGTACAGTTAATTCTTTGGGACATTCTTTGCTGACACTGTTTTGATCCAGGTTTGTTTCATTTTGATTTACTGACTTAATCTATGCCTGTGACTTTACTGTTTTCAGAGACGTTATCTTAGCACAAGAATCAGATAAAGAAGAAATGATAAGTAAGTACTTCTCTTACATAGCTGCTAGTGAAATATTTACTATATACTGTAATCCCCATTTATTACAATTTTTTGTTGCTAAAGAGCTAGATTGTTAATTTCCATGTGATTTTTCTGATTTTTTAATCCCTTCACCGCACTAATTCTTTCTTACTTTTGCTGCCCTGTCCTTGACCTTCTTTCCTTACTCCTTTTAGTGCTCCCACACCTATTTCTATACTTCAGTTTGAAGTACTGGAAACAATCACCAGAAACTGGTCTTTCCAAGCCTAAAGCAACAGCTGGCAAATCCTTCTTTAAATGTACTCCACTTGTTGCATTTTCTGGATTTTCATCATTTGCACTTGATTTGAGCCTAATTAATTGTTTTTATAGAAAATGCATTAAATTTCAGTGGAAAATTTAAATAACTCTTGCCTTTGTATTTTTTTACACACATAATACAATGTAATTAATAATCTCTAGTAGTTTAAAATGAGAGTGCTTGGAATTTTGTGTCTTTGCCATATACTGCAGAACTACACCCTTGGGTTATCCTGGACAGACAGAGACCAGTGCTACTGATTAAATACTCATTTTAAAGGATTCTCATGGTCAGAGCTCTTTAGAAAAATAGCTAAGTTAGAATTGAAAGCTAAAACTATATGGGAGTAAGAATGTGATAAAAAATATTTTGCATAGAAGTCTAGCAAAAAGTTTTCTATGGATAAGGAGTATTTCCTGTATCTTCACTTTTCCTCTGGAAAGTGAATCAGTATTCATGCTTAGTCAATTCACTAGATTGTTATGCCTTATTAAAAATAAGTTCTTTTATGATCTGTGCTGTTTGATTTCTGTGTCTGAAATAGTGTTGCATTTATGTTGTTTGTCTGTCTCAGAATTCTTAGAAACATCACCAGCCAATCTCGATTTAGAGGATATAGAAGATCTCTTCTCTTTGGCACAATATTACTGTAGCAAAACTCCAGCTTCTTTCAGGAAGGTAATAACAGTAATTTTGAAATTCTCTGAAATTTTGGCTAGTGTTTAAGCTCTTGCTGACAGTAACTTTGAATGTTTCATTGCAATATTCTTAATTTTTTTAAACATTTTTTCATGTTGTTACTCTGGTGGTATTTACTGTTAGGATCTTTGAAAGATAAGGTTAACTGATACATGAGAGAAACTTCCTTGCAATATTCTCACTTCATGACTAATAATCTCATTTTCCAAATGAGGTTCTTGTAAGAACTGATGAAGCTGAACTTCATATTGACACAATTGCACTGTAGTACACTGCAGAGCAGTGCTAGCTGTATTTGCAATAACAAAGAAAAAAAAGTCTCTTACTATAGATAAATCTATTATCACCTGCACTGTTTTTGCAGCTCTTCCTTAGTCATGATATCTGACTTAGCTAATGAATGAAATAAAAGTATTTGGTAGCTGTTGCCCTGAGATTGTATGTACTTCCTCTGATGTGTGTAGGCAGATATGGGAGGTTTTCTTGTGGGGAAAAAACAAAACAAACAACTAAAAAACAAATACCAGAGGCATGTTGGCATGGGGAAAGTGGTGAACAAGCATGTTTGTAATGGAAGTGCAGACCTTGCATGATTTTTCAGAAAGAATTTCAGTTGATCAAAAGTTTCATTACTATGTGGATGGAATACACGTGTGGAACTTGATGTTTGCAATGGATATGGTTTAATTTTAAACTTTCACACATAAAGACAATGGCTTCACTTAGTCTTTTTTTTCCTTGCCTTTTTAGGACAACCACAGTCTTTTTGGCAGCAGCTTGCTGGGCCTCAAAGATGATGACACAGACTTGAGCCAGGCCCTCTGTCTAGCAGTTTCTGTGTCCGAGATTCTGCAAGCAAATCAGCAGCAAGGAGTCAGTATACTGAATTAGCCTTCCTCCCCAGTTCTATAGAAAAAGGAAAGAATCAATCACTAACCACTAGTTTTAAATGCTAACAGTACAGATGAGTATTTGCTGTTTCAGGAAAAATATTTTTGTCTTCAAATTTTCTTCCTTGTAAATGATCTGCTGTCTTCAATGCATTTCTGCTGTAGCAAGGAGCATAGGGGAGCTGATTGGAATTTGAGGAGTGTGAGCTGAAAGTAGTATCTCACTAATTTGAATTCCTTTCCAAATAAAGCTGTTGTAGAGGAAAATTTAAAACTCACTACTCAGTACCTTTGAGAAGAACGCTGTTAAGGAATATCTGTCTTTTGTCCATGAAAGGTTTAAAGGAAAAAAAGAAAATTTAACTTGTTTCAGTAGAAGTTAATTGCAGATGTAGATGCAGGGACTTCACTAGAAATATTTTTGGATCATAATGTAGTTATTGCAGTCTTTCTTATTGACCACTGACGACTTCTTGCAGTTTCTAGGCCCCGTTTTTGTCATGCATAGTTTGGGCATTTTACTCATCCAAATAAAGTTAAGCATCTGTTTACATCCTGTTCAAGTTGGTGGAACATAAACCCATCCTTATGTGCTGTGCTGATTAGTAGTGGACTCTTGGATTGCTTCATACCCACTATGTTTCCTCTCAGTAGAAATTATATAATTGCACTTGATGATCCTTTCCCATGCACAAGGTGATGTATTAATGGAAAGCTGATACTAGAATCCTACTGGTGGTCTGGTAGCTGTAGACAAAGGTCAGATTGATCAAATGAAGTAAGATTTTTTTTTTTTTAACAGCTCTTAGCCCCTCTGAGCAGTTCCTGTAGTATTTGAGTTAGTATTAAAATGTAAATGCAAAGTCTTGATTTGGATGTAATTGTAAAGTCTTGTCTAATTGAATTCTGCCAATAATTATGCAATTTTGAAGTTGAAAAATTTCTCTTTCAGGAAGGAGTGAGATTCTTTGTAGTGGATTGTCGTCCTGCAGAGCAGTACAATGCTGGGCATTTATCAACAGCATTTCATTTAGACTCAGATTTGGTTTGTATGCTTTTTGTTTCTTTAGTGGTATTTTAATCTAATTGAGATAGAAGGGGAAAGAAATGCTTGCCTTGAAAAATGAAGTATTCTAGTTTAGGCTTCAGTTTGTGGACTGCAGGGTCTAGCTATGTGATGATAAGACTTTAAAAATTAGCTTCTCTAAAGGAGATGGTAGAACTATCATTTTACTGAGAAGTTTAGTCCTTAATGACATAAGAATTTGGGATTCCAGACTTCCTGTTCTTTGGTTAGGAATGGAAACCCATACAGACTAAAGACTATACATTGCTTGGAGGAGAAATCTCTTTGTAGCATCCTAATTTCCAGAGAAAGGTGTAATTAATTTTTAAAAAGAACACTTATTTTCTTTGTCTCTTTTTTTTTTTTTGCCACAGCCAGTCTTATTACAGTCTGCTTTTACAGGGCATATATCTTGAAAAGGATTTGGTTGCTTCTTTAAAATTTTTGCTGTACAATATGAAAGTGCATTGATTGTGGCACTGAGATATGCTGTTAGTTAATAACTTCAATGAAGATTTTGTATGATTTTTTTATTTGATTATGAATTCCTAATTGAACATTCAATCATATTTTTCTCTGTCCTTTTTTCCCCCCCAAATCACTTCCATTTCAGCAGTGTATTCATCACTTCTGGATTAGCCCTCAACTATTTTACTTTAGGCAGTCTGTGGGAGGTGTATGGAATGATTTATTTGAAATTACGTCATAAAAGACTCTTATACCTTAGTTAAGTTTAAGTTCAATCCTGCATCTAATATCTTTACCTCTCTAATTAAAGTGATGCATTATTCAGTATTATATGCACATGTGTAAATAAAATATTAAATATAATTGCATAGGAGATAGAAGGAGGCTGAAGGGCAAACTGAAGGAGGTTGTAGCAAGATGGGTGTCAGTTTCTCCTCCCAAGTAATGAGCTGTAGGACAAGAGGAAGTGGCTTCATGTTGCTCCAGGGGAAGTTTAGGTTGGATATTAGGAAAAATTTCTTCCCCAAGAGGGTTGTCAAGCATTGGAATGGGCTGCCCAGGGAAGGGGTTGAGTCACCATCCCTGGAGGTGACTCAATTTATTACTTGCAGACATGGCACTTAGGGATGTGGCTCAACAGTGGAGAGTTGGCAGTGTGAGGTTTGTGGTTGGAGTCAATGACAAAGGTCTTTTCCAACCTAAATTGTTCTTTGATAGTGTGGCTTTTAACCTGGATCAAAAATCATTTATCTGTCCTATGTGGGTGTTCTGCTAGTCTTAGTTAAATATCATATTCAGTGTAGTAGAAATAAGCATTTAAAATTATTTAGTAGTACAAATAGCTGATAGTATATGGAAAAAGAGTCCATGAAAACAAGTCTTAAATTAGATGTGATCAGTTCATATGTATTTAAATTGTATATTGGAATTAATGGTCTTTTATGGTGGATGAGTGTCACCAGGTTCATCCTTTATTGTAAAAGTCAATGCTATGAAAACATCATAAGGAAAAACCTTTGTGATGAAAAGTCATTAATGGAATTTTAATGCATTTAATATTCCTGTATGTGCAAAGTATGCAGAAATTATTGTGAAGAGAGACAATGAGGAGAGAGCACTTTGGAATCCACCTCATTTATAGTTAGAGGAAGTGGTGAGATTTAGGACCTGTGTAATAAAGCAGCAGCCTTTATCTCTAGGAAAACTCCAGTTAAAATTCAGCCTTACTTACTGATGGCTAGGTTGTGTACTTTTGACTTTGTCCTTCATCATTTGGTCCACTGTACAGACAAAATGATGAGAATCCCTTCCGGCCCCTCCCTGCCCCCACAGTCCAGTTACAGATCAAAATTCTCTTATGAGTTTAAAGAAGTACCTTCCCCACAAACAGAGATTCAAATTCTAGCTGTGTTGAGAAAGTCTTTGTTTCTCCATCTCTTTCATATGGAACTCATATTTTTGCACACACAGTAGCCCTTCATGTATCCCAGCCTTAGCTTTTTGAGAGTACAAAGAATCACAGATATCTCCTTGTACTCTTAATTGTAATTTCTTTTCCTAAATCTTGATAAGTAAATGAGAAAAAGCTTACTGGGGAGGCAACAAGAGGGAAAACTTTACTAGCATCTAGAAATTCTACGTAGTTGAAAGGGTTTCAAATCTCCCAAGTTTGGATGTGTTGTGCCCAAGGATGTGTAAATATGGAAACAAGTCCCACTGCTGTATTACCAAATCAGTGCAACATGAAAGTTGCAAAGACTTGTTCCACTATTACTTGATGCCTTCAGAAGTAAACTAACAAATGTAAGCTGTGCTTCTTTCCTGGGATGGAGAAGTAAAGGACCATTCACAGTGTTTTTTATGTAATGTGAGGTCTCAGGTACTGTGTGTGTGACTTGAGCAGTGCTGAGCTTTCCTTTCTTGTGCTCAAGGAATTGTAACCATTCTCAAAGTTTGTCTCCTTTCACAACTCATCTTACAATATCTTGGTGTCAAACGGCATTTTTTGTTTGTTCATTCCACAGATGCTTCAAAACCCATCAGAATTTGCACAGTCTGTAAAATCCCTGTTAGAAGCACAAAAACAATCTATTGAGTCTGGCTCCATAGCTGGTGGGGAGCATCTCTGCTTCATGGGAAGTGGCAGGGAAGAGGAAGACATGTACATGAACATGGTGTTAGCACATTTCTTACAGGTACTATTAAATTGATTTAACAGCTGGAGTAAAGGGTGTCTGCATGTGCCATTGATGGTAAATGGCAAAACTTTTTCTCCTTAAAATCTGAACTGGTTTTTACATTACTCGAGTTTAGTTTTTAGTAAATAAGCCCCTGTTCCATTACCATACTTGCCAAACTCATTCCACAGGTTTTTGATCTGATCAGAATTGTCTTTTCTCTTGCAGAAAAATAAGGAGTATGTAAGCATTGCCAAAGGAGGCTTTATGGGTAAGCTTATTAATAATGAAATTTGACTTGAAAAATCCTGATATCTTAACACTTGGTATTTTTGAGGCTTTTGCTAAAAACCATCGAAATTAATAGCAACTAGGTCTCATTTGTCAGATTTTTGTTTTGTGTAAGTAAACACTGTGCACTTGCACATTTGTGGTTAACTCCTAGGGCTTTCCCAGATTTCTTAATAGTGAAAAATTAATGCAGAAATTGGAGAAATTCCTTCTTCCAGCTTGTCATTCTTGATATTTTAGCCACTGTTGATTGCAGATTCATATGAAGATGCAACTTCATAATTACTATTAACTGCTGTTATGATTTCTTAAATCAGGAGTTCATAATTGATGAGTTGATGTTGCTGGAAATAATCAGGCTCTACAACAGTGGAGAGATCTGTGCTACAATATGACATTAATAACAATATAACAGAGGCATTATTAATCAATATATGTGGTGTTGTAAGAGCTGTCTTCAAGATCAAAGCAGTGATTTATTTTTAATTGCTGCTGTATTCTCAATGTTTACTAAAATAATTAGTATATTAGGTAGATAAATAGGCATTAGATAATTAGATTTTCTTAATGCCTTTATACAACTGAAAGAAAAGCCAAAGATTATTATAGTGACTGCTGAATTTATCTATTTTATTGCATTGTGGGGGAAAAGCTGTTACTGATTAGTTTCAGGTATATACAAAATTTTCATCAGTAGACTAAGTCCAGTGTAATTCTGAATGTTTTAATGGCCTTTTAACAGCCCTCCAACAGCATTTAGCAGATATCAATGTGGAAGGACCAGAAAATGGATATGGCCACTGGATTGCTAGTACCTCAGGCTCAAGAAATAGCATAAGCTCTGTTGATGTAAGTGGAATTTTAGTGTAAGTGTTACAGTGGGGTGGGAGCCCCAGGTGTCATGTGGTTTTTTCTTTGCATTCCTCATACTGTTCCATAAAATGCATTATTGCAAGTCATGACTGTTTTCACTTGTGTGTTTAATTTCAAACTATGATCCCAGTCAAGTCATAGGTGACCTAAACATTTTTATCCTCTTGAGGGGGAAGAGTTTGTAGGTAAGAACTTGCTGTAGTCATTCTCCAGCAGAATACATGTAATAGACAACTCTTTCCCTGGCTCTTACTCACTCTGGGAGCAAGTTACTATAAAGTGGCATACAATTTCATGGCAAAGCTCAAAATTGTATCTTTTCTACAGCTGGTGTATTATGTGTAGAATTTAGCTTATAATTTAGATGCAATGTATCACTAATAGGATTCTTTTGTCTAGATGTCCATAGCAGAGTGCTCATTAATGTAGTTTGTCAAGCTTGCTTTGTGGGATGATATTTTCCTCAATATCATTGCTGTTATTTGATAGAATTCTAAAGAAATACTCAGTTGTGTAATTGAGGTTCTACTGAGTACCAAAAAGTGAATTTCTCTTTTGCACTCTCTTTCCTTTTTAATAAATTCATTGAGATGAAATAACATATATGATTTTATATGATTAATCCTGAGAGGAGTTACTTTTACAGGGTGATACTCCTAACGGTTCAGGTGATGGAAAAGGAGTGAAATCCCTAGTGAATAAAATGACAGTTGCTTTGAAGACTAAGTCTGTGAATGTGAAAGAGAAAGTTATCAGTTTTATTGAAAATACATCGACTCCAGTGGACAGGTGAGTCACTTAAATCTCACTGGGCATTAGCTGGGAGAAGTGGCTTCCCATTTTATGTGGCTGTTTGTAAGTGAAAACTGGGCAAATTAGGAAAAAGTTGTTTCCCATATTCAGTTTTTTAATTTTCTACCCCTATCCTCCTCACAATTTTATCATGACGCAGGGAGCCTACTGTGCCCCTTAGTATTGGAAGGCCAATGTGAGTCCCTGATGCCTTGAATGTTTATCTAGAATTTG
Source organism: Melospiza melodia melodia (assembly GCF_035770615.1). Classification (NCBI taxonomy): domain Eukaryota; kingdom Metazoa; phylum Chordata; class Aves; order Passeriformes; family Passerellidae; genus Melospiza; species Melospiza melodia. Next base: position 24,850,058 of record NC_086195.1, read on the forward strand.
TCACTTAACTTCACTTCTTTTAGTGTGTCAATTTTGTGTTTAGCCTGAAAGGGAAAAATTGTTTCACTTTTATTTCCATTCCTCCCCATCCTGACTCTAACAAAATAGATTAATGACAGTGGGATTCTGGATAGGTTCTTTTGGTTGGTTGGTTTTGTTCTGTTTTGGTTTTTTTCACTGCTGCATCTTGGAAAATTGAGTTTACCTCTTTTAAAGATCTTGATTTATTCCAAGTCCTTATGTAAAGCTGCTTTTCAAACTCAGAATCGATACTTGTTTGGTTTTTGTGTCTTTGGGTACAGCAGGGAATGAGAATGTGCAAGTAGACTGAAGAACATTTTCAAATTTGGAAGTGATCATTCCAAATAATTATCTTAACTAAATAAAAGAATAAGAGCATTCATCTGTCAGAGCTTTAAATGAAATGCTTGTTGTAGTTCTTTAAATTCCAGCCTTTGAAGGTGTGTGTTGAATACTAAGACACTGGTATTCAGGAATCTCAGAAACCTAGCATTTGTTTGATGGCAGGATTTAAAATACATGCCAAATGATGAGTAATTTTTAATAGTAGCTCAGATCATTCCTTCTTTCTGTGTTGGAAAATGATTTTCTAAAATACTATTACTACTTTTATTTCACCATTAGAGGCAAAAAAATCTTAAATAATATTTGGTAGCTTTTGCTTTGTGAGGAATTAAACTGAATGACTGAAGATTTAAACTGAAAGAGAGTAGATTTAGATTAGATATTAGGAAGAAATTCTTTACAGGGTGGTGAGGCTTTGGCACAGGTTGCCCAGGGAAGCTGTGTCTGCTGGCAGTGCTCAAGGCCAGGCTGAATGGATCTCTAAGCAATGTGGCTGGTGTAAGGTATCCCTGTGCAGGGCAGGGAGTGGAACAAGTTGCTCTTTAGAGTCCCTTCCAAGCCAGGCCATTCTGTGAAATCAGGTAATGCTTACATGTACACCACAGGTAGCCTATGAAATGCATCTTTTAGTAGATTTTTTTTGCAAATATTTCTTTACCTCATGTCCAGCTTTCATGGAGCCTTGTTTTTATTTACAAGCATCCTCTCCGAAGAAGATACATTGCCAATATAGAGAATTTTGGCTATTTATCTAGGTTTTTCCTTTACATATTTTTAATTCTTTTGTTCTGTCCTCTGCCCCAATGTACTGTAGAATACCTTTCAATATTTCCTGGCCAGACAGAGCAAGCCTGGAGCGGTAAGCTTGACAATTCAGCAGTCTGACTAAAACCACCTTTCTTGTATTTAGCATGGCATCACAATGTTTGTAAGCATTGGTTACACTGACAAGATTGCTTGCATATTTTGCTATGAATTTAATTTCTTGAAATATATTAAAACTGTTGCTTTTTACAAGCACTGGTCAAGAGACTAAAGGAAGAAAAAAGAATGTATTGGCAGTGCTTTCTTCTCTTAGTTTCTGCTTTGTTATTTCTGTTCTCTCCCTTACTATTGCTTTTTATGTTTTTTTTTTACCTGTCATTTCCTATATACATTTTATTAGTAAACTGTACTAGTAGAAGACACCAGGAACGATTACTGAACAAATTATGGCTTAAGGTTTTAACAAGAGAGACTATAATTATCAAAAGTAAACTTTTCATAAAATATCATTAGAACTTAGATATGACAGGGAACCCATACAGAAATTCTGTCTGGAAGCCTCAAATTTTTATGCATCTTATCAATTGGTGATAGAACATGCTGAAAGAAGCAGACATGCTCATTATTGGGAAAAAAAACCTGATAAGTAAATATGCTTTGCAATTCTACCTCATCTTGTTCACATAACTGCTACATTTCATGCAAATGTGGATGCCCTTCACATTTGATTCACATACAGTGTCTTATAATTATTTCAGAAATAAAAATTGTGACTTGGGTTTTTATAAAATTACTTGTGGTAATTGAAGAGCAAGAGCAGCTCATGCATAATCCCTTTCAAACTTTGGTTATACTTTAGGAGTTCTGTAGCTTTTGACCCACTTACACTGAAATGCATGAAGGTTAGTGCTGGATGAATTACTGAAAATTTTAAAAGTGGGTTTTCAAGGGTTTTTGACTAATTTTTCTTTCAAGTAGTTTGTACATAATTTGAGCTGAGAGTCACCCAAAAGCATCACAGAAAGGTGTTGTTCATGTGAGAAAAATCAGTAGTAATGCTCTGTAGAAGAACAATGGGAATGGCCCAATAGCCCATAGTATATTTTGTTAATTTAGAAGTACTTAAGATCATGGGGATTGTACCCCACATTTTGTTGATCTGTTTCTAGAACATGATAAGGAAGTGTTAAAACACCAAAGTAAATATGGTGATTCTTTGATAACTCAGAGATGCATGAATCTGTATTTGTAACCAAGAAGTTTTGATATATTGAGATTTTACTTTGGTGATTTTGTTTATTCCTTTCACTCCTATTGCATATCTTCTTTCATTGGGTAGATGCAAGAATAAATTGGCTCACACTTTATATCCCTATAGTATTTTCTTAAAATGACAGTTCTTAAAAACCTAGAATGGCATTTTTTTCTGTATCAATTTAATTAGATCTACTTTGTGTTTATCACCAGGATGTTCTATTTGGCAGGTTTGCCACCAAAGGACATTGCATTCAATTTTAACCATGTAATGATGGTCTTCCATGTAAATAGGTTAAAGGGAATAAATTTTTAGTTTGAGATGTTACCAGGCTTTTATACAGTAGCTTTTTACTCTCTTGTCCACTCTTGTCCTGACTAACTTAATTTGATAAACACCAGTGAGATCTGCTTTTAGATCCTCTGCATAATTCAATTTGAGATTATTTAAATGTGCTGCTTCTTACTCAATTGGTTGTGTGTTACTAAAGCATATTTACAAAAGCCTCCATATGGAAGCACTGCCCTCTTGGATTGTCAGTGTCATTGATGCTTATTGTCTTAAACACTAATGAGCATGTTATTGTATGTTTAATTTTGTGCCATTGTAGACCACATTTCTGTTTGTTTGGTTTTTAAACTTTTCCTTATTTTGTTTGTATTAGTAAATTTTACCCATAGAAAATGTTTTTTTTTTTTCTTTTCTAACTTTCAATTCTATTTTCAGATATCCTTAAGTAATAGCATTAATTTACATGTTACTAAACCTGTTCCCTGTCCAGCTTGGTTCTACAGTAGCATTTAAACTGGAGTTTGTGAATGTACTTTAAACAGGAGCCAAGGCTTAGAGTTGGTAGGAAACATAAACACACAGTATGGGGAAGGAGGTTATTGAACTGGAGGAGAGGGACTGGCAGGTTTTCTGGGTTTGTTTTGAGTTTTTTAAAACTGCTAAGTGTTGCCAGTTCTGAAGGCTAAAATTATGAACTGTTTGGTTTTTTCAGAAATTGCCTGAATTGTTGCTTTCTGAACTTTCAGATTTTTCTCGTATTTTTCAGGTATTCTTAACAGTTGAGCTCTTGAGCAAGAGCTTTTAATTCAGCTGTGACTCTGTAATTGCAGCATTCTGAGCTGGAGCTTTAAAATATCTCAGGATTTGCAATTTTACTGTCACACATAAAGAGTCAGTTGTGTGTGTTTGTGTCATTTGATATGATCTGCAGAAACAATTGAAATGTGATTTTTGACAACACATGAATATCACACTGGGGCTGAGATTGTAGCAGTAGGAATTGTTTGAGCAAATATTTCAAGATTTGACTCAAACTGGAATTATCAGGAAGTCAGGGTTTAGACTACCACAGATGGTTTGTAGTGTGTAGTTCTTAAGGCATTTTGTTATCTTTTGAGGAATTAACCAGAAAAATGAATTTCCAGATATGTTAGTTGATAGTGTTTGTTTTTTACTTTATCTGAATTTGGCATCCAGATATGTTTTCGTTTCATGCTAGAAACGTAGCATGTTGTCAGTTTTCAGGTCTCTAATGTGTGCTGCCATTTGACAAGGTGAGCAGAAGATGTTTTTTTTAAAACAGAACAGTATTTCTTTCCACTTTCTCTGTTACAAGAGTCAGGCCCCCAAAGTGACTGAACTATGTGCTTTCACTAACCAAGCTGCTTGGTGGGTCACTCACTTCTTCCTTACAGGCAGCTTCATGAGAGTCTCTTGTCCTTCTCTGTTGCACAGCTGTGTTTACATTTTGCTAATATGTTACTGTGGAACTCAGACCATCAATTTGAAAGTTACTTTTCTTCTCCTGTCCTTTTCATTGCCCACAGACATGTCAGCAGCAGTGACAGAGTAGGAAAACCCTACCGTGGTGTGAAGCCAGTATTCAGCATTGGAGATGAAGAAGAATATGATACTGGTACAGTAGAAATTTTTTCTTTTACCTAGATTAGATTATTTAGACAAAGTTATTAAACTGGACTAAACCGAACACTGTATCTTACACCTTTGTCTTGCAATATGATACTTGTCTATTATTGTTGTTCATGTATGTTATGGTAATACCTAGGACTGACCCTCTTCAAATACATAGGAGCAGATTAAATAAAAAGTAATTTGGAGTAAACACCAAACAGCCAACAGGAAGAAATTGAAATAAGCAGATTTAGGGCATCTTTTGTCTTCACTTGTTATTTCTGAAGTAAAGATTGTTTTCAACACTGATCTTGTACATGTAAACTGGCAGTTGTGCCTTTATTACTCACAACAATAAGCAAAATATAAAGGACCTAGTTTGGCTGATAGATCTCAGTTTAAATGTCTAGTATTGTCATTTAGTGTAATGATCTGAATTTCTGAAATACAGTTGGAGCTAAACTTTAAATGGCTAATGTGTGCACACCTCTCCAGTGTTTCAGACTTGGCTTTTTAGCACTGAATCTATTAATAATTGTTTCATCTCTTGATATGCATGCACATTGCTGTAGAAAAAAAAAACCCATGAAATTTTTATTTAAAGTTTTATCTCCTTGAAAAACTACAGGCAAAATTGGAACACCACACATTTCATAAAGGTTTGTTTGGAGGGTTTTTTGAGAGCAGCTCTAACATCAGAATGGCTGCAACCTACTGTTGCCCTGGTTTTGCTCTGGTAGTTTTCGCCCACTCCCAATCATCATCTCACAAATAACTCTTCTGTGCCAAAAGGCATGTTTGGCTTGTGTTGGAGAAACAAGTAACCAGTCTGAGAATCTTTGATATCAAAAGAAGCAGTTCAGGAAGATTAATGAGAGTCACAGGTTTAAATAACCTTAATGACAAACACTTGATCATCATCTGCAATAAAAATTGTGAAGGGGCAAAATGAAATTATCAGGCTTAAGCTTTAATCCTAACAAGATATTTCTCCAAATGCCATGTAATTAAGTTTGCACAGTTCTTTGAGCATCCATAATAGTGTTTTGCAAAGTCTGTGTAATTTCAGAAAACCAGCTCCTCCAAGACAGATTGTCTAGAACATATTTTCAGTAATACTTTTTTACTAAGTTCTATTTATTTAATATTTGCTTTTAAAAGCACTATTACACTTGGTAAGTAAGCAGAATCAGAGCAATTGGAGTAAGCAAAGCCAACACATGAACATATGAAATTAAATATATATGATCTTGATACAGAAGAATGCAAAAAGTGAATCTGTTTCTGAATAATTGGTTTTGTGAAGTTTTAGTGTTTGGGGTTTTTCTGTAGTAAGTAATTGCAGTCAGCTGTAGTTATTGCAGCCTGCCCTAGGTGGATCTGCTTGACCAGGTGACCTCCAGAGATCCCTTTGGTCCTCAGCCATTCTGTGTTTCTGTGACATGAGGGTGGATTATTGTTCCATTTGCTTCAGTTCCATAATGTATTTTTCAGTGAAAATGTTTCCCAAAGTGTGTTTCAGATTCTGAATTGCATTGAAGTAAATAGTTTTACAAAGTCTAGGAAACTGGCTTTGAAAAAGGCTCTTTGAAGAGCTGTCCTGAGTTATTTCTGGGAGTAATTTGTATGGAGTTAATATAGTTAATTGTGTTGGATAACTAGGTTGCTTTATTTCTTCTAATGTAGCACCAAAATGATTATGTAAACATAATCACTATCTTTAGACATAAAAGCAGTATTTTGCAACTAAGTAATAACACATACAGAAGTTTTGGGTGTTTCACGGAGGTCTGTGCTGAAAATTTCAGGTTGGAATATGTTCTTAAATTTCCTTAAAGAAGGATGTGAAGGCAAAGACAACAATTTTTGCTAATGATCCAAGGTTATCTGGAATAGTATGGACAGACTGAGTCTTTTGCTAATTGGCATGACTGGGTATTAAAATGGCACATGAAATTCAGTATGAATTTAATGCAAGAAAGACATTAAAAACCCCCCAACCACTTCTAGTTTCAGATCTAGTGGTGCTAGAATGATTTGGCTGTGTCCAGCTGCAGTGGGTTTATAATAAGTAAGCAGTCATTAACAGTCAGAAAAGCAAATCAAATGCTCAGAAATCTGTGATTCACTCACACATTAAATATTGTGTGTCTTCTGCCCTTGATGTCAGAAACAATGTTTGAACAGGACAAGGTTCAGAGAGGCATAAGTAGGTGAGGAAAGCTGTGATACAACTTTCACAAAAAGCACAGCTGAATTTTATGTGAAAGAGACATTTTAAGGGAGGAAAAGTGATCCACAAAAATAATGCCTATCCTTGAAAGAGATCAACGGGTGTTCATTTCTTCTTGTAAAAGAAACTGGAAGCCACAAGAAGAGATTCTCCTGGACTGTAGTTGGCTGGCTTTTGGTACTCCTTGCCAGAAGATATTGGTGGTTTAAATGCAAAGGGTTTATATGGCTTCAAGGAAGGTCTGCACAAGTGACTACCATTGTGAAAGAAATCCATGAAACTTTACTGCATGGACAAATCAGACCAGCCTAAGATACCCCCTGACCTAAAAATGCTTGTCTGTTGAGAGAAAATTAAGAGAACTATCAGATATGCCTTTTTCTTTCTTCTCTCTCAATAATTCTGAATGGTTAGGTACAGTTGCTTTGAACCAGTCTAGCTGCAGTGGGTTTAAGTGAATTGAAAAGTTGGCTGATGGCTGTGAATTTTATTTTTTTTTTAATGTTTTTCCCCCTCCATTCAAACCAGATGAAATTGACAGCTCCTCAATGTCAGATGATGATCGAAAAGAGGTTGTCAACATCCAAACGTGGATAAATAAACCTGATGTGAAGTACAACTTTCCATGCAATGAAGTAAAAGAAAATGGACATATGTTTCCCAGGTACTGAATTAAGTTCAGTGAAAACATCCCTCTTGATATACATTCTAAGAAACAAGTGTTGGTCCCTTAACTTAGCCTTTATATTAAACCAAGAAATGAAAGTGTGAAACAAACTGGAACAAAGTGTTACTGTATTTGCATTCTTGTATTTGCAGTGCTGTAGAATGGTAATTATGTAAAAAACCTTGTGTAAAGTTTTGCTTTGGAGAAGAAGGTAGTAAGGAAAACTGAAGGGGGAGAGAGGTGCTGTGCGCCAGTAATGCTGGCAATGCCATGTCTGTTTTCAGAATTGGCTGTGCTACAGCACTCAAGGAAATTCTGAAGTCTTTTGTAGAGCTTTCTTCATTAGATATTATTGAAGTATTAAAACTGTTTCTTAGATCTGGTAGCTGTATTATCTACCTCTCTCCATGTAGTTTAGTCGTAGAATTTAACTTTCTAAATTGATGATATTTAATTCATTTACAAAACTAATTTGTATTTTTCTTTTCCTTCAAGTCATCTCCTAGTAACAGCAACCCATATGTACTGTTTGAGGGAGATTCCATCACGGAAGGGACTGGCTTACATACAGTCTCGACAGGCACTCAACTCTGTAGTCAAAATCACATCCAAGAAGAAACACCCAGAACTGATCACCTTTAAGTATGGAAATAGCAATACTTCAGGCATAGAAATCCTGGCAGTTGAAAGGTAAGCCATCTCAGTAGCTGAGGTGGAAATGGTAATGATATCCAGGGTGCTGTACACTGGAAATCAGGGGTATGCCGTAATTCCCAGAACTGAGTTCAAAAACAATAGTTTTTATGCAGAATACATAAATCAGATGTGAACTAGGGAAAAAGATTTGCCTGTAAAATGATGGGTGTTTGAGACCCAGAAGAGAGGAACTGCACCTACAGTGTTGGGGATGGGATGTGTGCAACTGTTTTCTTTTTGTAATAGATCTTAAATAAAAAGGAAGTGGACAGTTCTCTGCAGCAAAAGTATGGATTTGTGAACAGTGGGATTTAACAGTATGGTGGAGGGTTTTGTTTGTTTGTTTGTTTGTTTGTTTGTTTGGGTTTTTTTTACATCTGACTCATATTCTCTGTGCATTGTGCAAGGAGTCCAGAGCCTGAATTCAAAACTGATTCCCTGAAACCTGATTCCTGGAAGTGACCTGTTGCCATGCTCAGTATTTGCATGCTTGAGGGGGAAGGGGTCAGAGGGAGTGGTGTGTCAGGCTTTTTTCCACTGCTGCAGCCTGCTGGTCTTGGCACTGTTTTAAGAAGGTTGCTGATACCAGCTGGATGTTTTCTCATCTTCCTTGGAGGGAACTGTGTCCAGAGGATGCTCTGTTTCCACAAGAGAGGGGAGATGAGTTTCCTTCCTAACTAGGGATGTTCTCTGCCTGTTGGCTCCTTAGGTTTGTAAAGATAAATTAAAATTCTGCAGAGAACTTTACTGCTTGTTGAATTACTTAATCGCCATCTTGAGGAGTGAAGCAGATTGATCTAGAGCTGTAGGAATTGAAAAAACAAAAACCAAACTACCACAAAACAAAATCCAAGCAAGGACTTCTATGCTTCGGTCAGACAGTGCTATCTGTAGAGATCTGGAATGGCCTGACCTATCCCATTGTCAATTTTTCTTTTCAAGATGGCCTGTAAAGTACGCCTCAACAATTCTAAGTTCACAAAGAGAAAGTTTCATAGTATAATCAGGAATTAAATGTTATTTTCTTATTATTTTTTCATTTTAATATATTCCCTTCTTCCCCTCCTCCTAGACAGAGGAAGAATTAAAAGAATTCTGGAATTCATACTCAAAAATTTTACAGTGAATTAATGATGGCTTTTTCTAATTCTTTTTAAGGTATTTGATTCCAAATGCAGGTGATGCTACCAAAGCCATAAAACAACAGATCATGAAAGTATTGGATGCCTTGGAGAGTTAATAACTAAAGACTTTGTAGAGACCAGTTTATAAAGAAGAAGCAACCAAGATACTGTATGTGGACACAAGCTGACTGTTTCCCAACTGAATACTAACTTAAGAGAATTTTTCTGTTTGCTGATGGGAGTGCCTGAGTAGCAGGCTTGAGATAGGGTAACTTATTATCCATTTCTGAACAGGATTTATCTTTGGTTTGTTTTTTTTTTTTTAATTATTTTTTTTTTTTTGTTTTGGAGAAGTGTTTATTATAAAGGTCAGTTTGTTTCTTTTTAATGCAGCCTTAATGGGAGTGATGTGCATCTTTGCAAGAGCAGATGCAGCTGGGTTCATGTTAAGTATGTTAAAGGAATGAAAGACTGTGAGATACAGAGGAGCAATTGAAAACAATGGTTTTTAAATTATCATCCCTTGTAAATAAAATGTCTCCATTACCTACAGTCTAGAAATTGGATTTTTGCCTACCAGGTAGTAGCGAAGACTAATTAAAAATTTAGGTTTTTGAACAAGGCAGATACAAATGTTAAAAACAGTTTTCACATTAAAAATGGTTACGTTTGGGCTGCAGATAAATGGAAAAAATACAAGCAATTTGTAAAATTAGGAGGCTTTTAAAGTCTTACCAGCTACTAGGCTAAATAAATGGAATTGGTGGTAATGATTATTTTTAAATACTAAAATTAATTGTAGTTTTTACTACAGGGTTGTGATTTTTTTTAATTATGCAAAATTTTACATTTCATAGGTTGAGGCTGTTTCCCTTGTAAAGATGAGTGTGTGCATTGAAATGCATGTTTCATGACAGAATATGACAGCTGAAAACAAGTTGCCTTGCTCCTCAGAAGCAAAATATCTAAGAATTTTAGATGTTTAAAACTCAGCACAAAAGTGAGTGCACACTGACCAAAGGTGTGTTCAGCAAGAAGATAATGCACAGAAAACCAGGGGAGAAATTCCAGTGCTGCATAGCTGTGATAAATGTGTTCTTAACCAGTTACCTTTAGTTTCTATTATTTTGAGTAACAATTTCTAAATTAGTGAAGATTTGGGAGATGGCAACTCTATGACTGTTCATCCTAAGCTTTCCATTTGTTCAAGAATGGTTCACTTGTTCAAAGCTCAGTACAGGAATGTTCTTATGGACAAGGCAGAGCATCTTGGTAGACTGATGGGAAATCACCGTAAACTGTGAAATAAAGACAATGGGGATTAGCTTTGCTGCATGAGATCTTCTGAGTACTTGAATCAAACCTATGATTTGGTACTTCATCAGAAGGTAAAACAAGTTAAACTGACCTTTATAAAAAACAGTTATTCTAAGTTATTTTACTAGGAATCAAGCTAGGGCACCTTAATTCTGGAACTAATTACCTTTTTTTTTTCCTTCTTAGTATCTGAGTAAACACCAATAGAACTTGAACTGTTGAAAATATTTGCATGAAATTGCACCTGGGCCAATGCTCATGTATTTATAGTTTTGCCCAGCAGCTGTTGTATTACATTTTCCTCTTCCTAGTCCCTCCTGAAAATATCCTCAAGAATCTCTGACTCTGTGCCTACTTCAGCAATGAGAATTTTTCATGTAAAGATGTTTGTGCTACTGTTTATAAACTACAGTTGTAAATAAACCAGTACAATTTGAACATAACTTGTTCTGTCAAAAGGCTTTTAGTTGCATACTGTGTAAATTCTCTGAATCAATTAAAAGTTTTTCCTAAAGGTGTTTTGTAAATGGAAGTGAATTTGATCTTTGGAGTGGAAGATGCTGATTATGGATCATAAGGAGCTACTGCCAGTGACTTCTTAATGTAAGTACTTCAGAATTTAAGTTAATTAATTAAGGACTTTTGGGTGAGCATTCACAGAAAGGTCTAAGTGAATACACAAATAATCAAGTTACAGAAAACGTTTCTGCATAAATTCCAGACTTCTCATCATCATATTTTTGTTAGGAAAATGTTGACAGAATGATACAACATATTTCTCCTAGTAAGAAGGGGAAAAGTGAAAATGACACTCAGTTGTTAAACAGATGTATTGGAGTGTTAAATGTGGAATGTGGCTAATGTGTATGCTTCACTGTGAGGACAGCAAACACAGCAGACTTTTGAGATCTACAGCAAGTAAAGCAACAGGAAGTCAGTTCTTAAATCCCTTCTCTGTAGAAACATATAATCCAAGCCATTTAGAGGCTAATTATTTGTAAGTTTTAAGGCAATGTACAAGTTATCAACAGACCTCTTATCTTAAAAAGCTCAGCCCAAATTATGAATCATTTCAATGGTGCTGGTGTATCTCTACCCACAGTTTCAGGGCCACCTTTGCCTTATATTGTACATACCTGTAGTTATTGGTTTTGTTACAAAACTTCTATTACTAAGCAAAAATTCTAATTATAATACTGCAGTGATACTTTTTGAAAAGAAAAATCAAAAAAGTTGGTATGCTACTTCCTGTCCCTTTTAGCTTCAAGGATTTTTTAAAATTATATTTGCTAGAGATGTGTTGGCTCTTGTTTTATTCTGCACGCACCATGGTCTATATTGTTGAATATAAGGTGACAGTTATGATGCAGGAGTGATAGAAATGAGCTCTGGAGTAGGAAAGAAAGTCTTGGAGTAAACTCCCCTGCCAAATGAAAGCTCTTACCTGTGTGTCATAGTGGGAGTTGGTGCTTCTGTGTTCACTGATGGCTCTTCATTTGTCTCACAAATTCTTTTAGATTCTGATTTGTATGAGAATTTGTAAAGAACTTTGTGTATTACCCACCAAAAACACTGTTGATTGCAGAGTTGTAATTTTTAAAGTTGCCTTTTTCTGATAGCTCTAACACCTGTGATTGGATCTTTTCCTTCCAACTACATATCAGCTGTAGTTTCAAAACCAGGTACTGCCAAATTACTTTTTACAATATAGGTGTAGTCAACTGAATGGTGAAATCTTTCCCTTTAGGGAAGGAAAAAGATGGTACTATGTAACTTATTCTACTGGCTAGACTTAGTGCTTTCAGATACTTTTGGTTGGAAACTTGAAAAATATATTTCATCTCTCTGATCCATGGGCAACTGGATTTTTGGCCTGTGTGTTGCCTCTTCAAGGGATGGTACTACTTGATTCTTTTTCTTGATACTACTTATTCTTTTTCTTATTTGGGAAGAAGTTGGGGGACAGCTGTTTTTTGCACCTGGAGTCCTACAAAGTGTGATGTTTGGGGAAGAAAAAAATTTTTTTATAATCACATATGCTCTTTCTACCACCATGGGCATGTATGAAAAGGAGGGAGGCCTGCTAAGGGCTGCTGAAATGTCTGTTCTGCCATGCTTTGGCTAGGTCAGATTGGGATGAGTGGTTCCCTTTACTGCTGCCAGGGGCAGGTTGAACAGTTCTCTGCTTGAAAGAAGGTTTGTAATTGTTGCACACAGTAGTGGTTGTATATTTTACAGTGGTTATGCACTTCCCATCCTTTATCTCTCTGCATGTTTCCTGAAAGGGGAGGTGTGTAAGAGATTGATCACCCTGGGTCACCCATTTTATCTTTACCCATTCTGCCATTATGTGCCTTCAGCTTACAGACATAATCTCGTGTGAGAAATAGTGGTACACAAAACCTACAATTCTACAAACATGCTTCTAAAAAGCCCAAGGCTGGAAAATATGTACATGAGACAGCAATGTTTTGTGCTGAGTGAAGGGGTGTTTAAAGCCAAGGAAGAGCAGCATGGTATGTAGTGTGTTGGTTTCACAGAGTTGCAGTGTTGGACATGAGCTCTGGAGCTCATCTAGCCAAGTTCCCTGCCTAGGCAGGGTCACCTAGAGCAGGTAACACAGGGTTTGGAATGTCTCCAGAAAGGGAGACCTCGCTGGGCAGCCTGGTCAGTGCTCTGCCACCCTCAGTGTAAGGAAGTTCCTCCTCATGCTGAGGTGAAACTTTGTGTTTTAGTTCATGGCCATTGCTCCTTGTCCTGTCACAGGGCACCACTGACCTTAGTCTGTCACCCCCTTCGTGACAAATGCCTTTGAGGTGTTTATGTGCACTGCTGACATCCCCTCCCAGCCTTCTCTTCTCTGGACTACACAGGCGCAGCTCCCACAGTGTCTCTTCATAAGAGAGGTGCTCCAGACCCCAAATCATCTTTGTAGCCTCCATGGCACCCTCTCTGGTCGCTCCTTGTCCTGGTTCTGAGGAGCCCAGAGCTGGACACTGCTCCGCATCTGGAGCACTGTGGAGATGCTTGTACCTTGGGGGATGCTGTTCTTGTAAAGAAACAGGGAGATGTCCCGGGTGAATGCGTTACCTGTAAGCTGGTACAGGTCCCTTGGGATGAGCCCTCAGCAGCCTTTGCCGGGCAGGGCAAAGCAGCGCTCGGCACAGCCGGAGCTCTGGGGGCTCCGCTGTCGCTGCCGGCGCTGAAGGGGCCCGGGGGAGCGCTGCCCGCTCGCTGCCCCGGGCAGGGTGGGGGTGCGTCAGCCCTGCATTTCGACCCTCAGGACGGTCCCGGCTCCAGCGGGGCCGCTCGAAGGCGGCGTGGGTGAGGGCGGTTCCGGCTGAGCCGGGCCCGGCACTGCGAGTCCCGGCAGCCCCCGCGGTGCCGGGCGGAGCCGGAATGCGGGCAGCCGCCGGAGCCATGGCGTGTGAGTGCGGGCCCTGCCGTCCCTCCTGCGGGCCGCGGGCCCGGCTGTGCCCGGCCCCGGTGAGACCGGGACAGGCTCGGTGCTGGGTCCTGGCACAGCCTGAGGAACAGTGCAGGGAGAGGGGAGCTGGCCTGGCGCTGCGCTGGGCACAGACCGGGATACAGAGCTCGCCCTGCAGGGTCAGCTCCGCAAGAAACGCCAGCGAACCGGCCGTGCTTCGCTCTCGGTGCTTTAAAACAAAAAAACAAGCGTGTTTTGTAGTGTAGTGGTACAAATGCGAACCATTATTTTACTCCGTTGTGCTTATACCTGGTTGTGGCCTACATTGCTTTAGGTTTATGCTGAGAATTGGTTTTAATGAAGGTTTTGGGGCAGCTGGTCAAGGCTGGGAGCAGAGGTCTCTCTCTAAAGCCCCGCTGCACTTTTCTCTGCATTTCTGTTGCTTCCACATCTGAATGTTTGTTGACGAAACTGGCACAAATACAAGTGTTCTGTTATGGCTGAGCTTCGGTTTTGCACCTTATCGAACTTCAAAGCTGAGACAAATAATGTTATATTTATATATAGGAAATTACCTTAATTACACTTCCCGGTATTATAAACATGATGGGGTTTTCTCCTAGCGTTTTTTTGTTTTGTTTTGTTTTTGTTTGTTTGGGGTTTTTTTGTTGTTTTTTTTTTTTTTAACTCTGAAATGTAATTTTTTTAAGTGGCCAACTTATCTGAACTAAAACACATTCCACAAATGCTGGGAAGTTTTTGACAGATCCTTGGTATGATTATCTCCGTGGGTCTGGAACCTGTGGTTACATCTGTTCAGAATACCAGATGAGCTTTGTTTGCTCAATAGAGCCTGCAGTAAAAGTCTTTCACAGGAAGAGGGGCAAAGGGAGCAGTCAATCATTTGCTTAACCTCTAGAAATTAGCTGCTTAGGATCAAAGATGTATCTCAGCTGCTCCTGACCCAGCCTCATCTTCACTTGAATCAGCTTTTCCAGTTTCCCTGGCCACTGGGACTGTGTTGCTTCCAGCTTTGTCTTTTTCTTATTGTGATCTTTGGCTGATGGGAGAGTTTTCCCCCAGACAGGAGAGGTGCTATGAAACTGGGATACTTTTTTTTTATAAAGCCAGAGAGGATTGGTTGGTTGGTTTGTGTTTGTTTTAAAGAAAACGGTTCTACCTGATCATGGTCAGGGTGTATTTCCCTACAACCTGGGGTACTCAGAGATTAATGGAAGGAAATACAAGAGGTGTGCACAAAACTTGGCTGCTTGGAGAGCCTGCAGTTGTATATCCTGCTTAGTGGGAGTAGAAGCTGTTGATAACGCTTGCAACTTGGCCAGAAACCAGTTTGTTAAGAAATAATCAGGAAAGATGTTAACCTTTCTTGGTTTTCATAGCCATTTCCAAAACTAGGTGTGAATTTAGGGATAAAAGCAAACAATTCCTTTATCAGGTGCTTTGGGGAATATCCAGTCCTTTGGTGTGCAACAAGATGGGCTCCCACAGCGCTCAGCAGCCTGGGAAGGAGGGGATGGGGCACCTGTGCTTTCCCTTTCTGTACCATGATTCCTTCCCCTGCAACAGGGACTGGGTGTTGCTGGCTCATGAGCTCTCTGATCTTTGCAGGCCATGCATGGCTCCCCTTGGCAATGCTGGGTTTCAGTGCTCTCTCTGTGTTAAGAGACTGTTTCAGAGTCAGATTTAGGCTGCAGAATGAGTTGGTTTGTGCATATGTTTATATATTAACTCATTTGTTTCCTTCAGTGTTTGTTACTCAATTCAGATCTGGAAGTTTCCTGTGGGAATTCTGATGAATAATTTTTTTCTTTTCTGCCACCAGCCTTCCGCCTTGCTCTCATCCAGCTCCATGTATCTGCTGTTAAATCTGATAATCTCCAACGAGCCTGTGGGCTGGTGAGGGAAGCATCAGCTAAAGGAGCAAAACTTGTGGCTCTGCCTGTGAGTAAAGATTGTGGCCTACTTAGCCCTTGTGCTTCAAACCCTTCAAAACCTCTTTCTAATGTTATTAATGCAACAGATATTCCTCTTCCTCCCTGGATAGCTTAGATAATGTATGAAGCTTCAAAATAAAACTAAAAGCTAAAAAATCCCAGGGGTTGTAGCTGGTGGGAGGTGGGGAGTGAAAAGGGAAACAAAAAATAGGTTGATCTTTTTTGTAGTGTAAGATTCTGGTAAAAGTTTTTGCTGGTTTAAATCCTAGGCAATGCCATCACTGAAATATTCTGAATTCAGGTAAGTGACAGTATAGTTTGAATCTTTGCTGAAGAAGTGTAGAAAAAAGGCAATTTTCAGCTAAAGAATGTTGACATGAAGGTGAAGGAGGGTGCACAGTAGCTCTCCTTGCTGTAAGCATTCCAGATACATGAGAAACAAAACAAAACATATTTCCAGCAGGTCATTTGTGGCTGAATTATGATTAAGACACATTCCTCTTGTGACTTCCATGTGTGGAAACAAAAATAGCCATTTTAAATGATCAACCACTTCTGACTTACTTTTTGAACTTTAGCCATAATTATTTTGGTGAATTTTCACACAATGGATGTGCTGACCACAGGATGGGCTTCCCAGTGCAGCTTTGAGCTTTCCTCCTCTCTTCGTGGGGGTACTTGTGTTACTCCTGTACCTCTGACACAGGAGTGCAAAGTTCATCTCTGGGTGAACTTTGGGTCTCAGTTTTACACACAGAATGTTTTCTCTCCTCTGTCATGGGGAAGCATTGGACAACCTTCCCAGCTCCTCTGTGCTAAAGTGGTTCTTGTGTTGCAAATGTGACCATCCAGTGTTCTGCCTCTGCCTCCTGTGCAGAGATTACTGTTATTTACTGGCTTCATCATGGGTACAAGCATTGAAATTTCCAGACTTATTTAGCTGAGATACTCACTTTGCCAGCAAAGATTTATGCTTTTAGAATACGAGTTGTGGAACATGGGCAAGGCATTTCACAGACTTTTGGGAGATGCACTTTGTATTGACATTAGGGTATGGGCATGAAATGTTGTCTTCCCATTGTTTTGTTTCTTTGGGGTTCTTTTTTTGTTTTAATAACTTTATACAAAGGAAAGTAACTCACACTGAGTATATGAAAATGGAGGCAGCTGACTTTGCTTTCACTTCTTTGAGGTTCAGCCCAGATTTCAAAAGCCTGGGGAGCTCATTTTGACAGCTTGCAGAGATTTCCCTTCCTGCTTCTTCCATCTACAGGTTGTGCTGTGGGTTAGCTGGGCACTGCTGGCCTAGTGCCCTGCATAGGGGGGAAAAACCCTTTCCAGCTTGGATTCATTTATTCCACTTCAGCAGAACCTACCTCAGTTGTTAAGAAGTTTGCTTGAGCAGATAAAGCAGAAGTGTTTACTGTGCTAGTAACAGCTTGATTTTCTTTTTTTTTTTTTCTTTGTGGGGGTGGAGGTGTGTTTGTCACTTCTGGTGAGCAGAGGGAACAATGGAGGTGTCTGGGCTGGGAGTCCCTTCCTCACAGAGAGAAGAGAAGTTGCTGCCACACTTTGATAGCCTATCTGTGGCCTCCAGCTGCACTCCTCCAGGGTACAAGAAAGTGTTGGGTGGAGTGTCTCACTCCTCACAGAGCTGGCAAGTGCAATGCTGAGTGAAAGTTCCTCATATCTTGGGCATCTCAAATACCTCTAGCCCACCTATTTTAGGCATCTGATCTACTCTGTTAATCTGACTGTGCAAAGATTACATGCCTGGTTCTAAAGGGATGGCAAATCTTTAACAAGATTGACAAGGTGGAGGACACTATTCAGTTGTGAGGAAATAGTGTTTAAAGGATTGTTTTAGCAAAACAGTAAGTAATTTTGAGAAATGCATGCTTTTGCAAATGTCCTTTTAAAAAATAAGAAATAATGGGCTGTGGATGAGCATCTCAGAGTTTTGAGAGGATCTATTGAGCTTGTAGCTTGTCAAATGAGAACTGTGTAGAACTTGGCTCCTCATTCTGATGTGAGCATCCCCTGTGTTCTTGCTAAGCAAGCCCAGAGCAGTGAATGTGCTAGCCTTATAGCTTGCATGATAATCTTAGCTCTTGTTCTATTTGGCACTCCACAAACACACCTGTTGTGTTTTCAACAATTGTTCAGGTCTCCTCTGGCCTTCCTGGTTCACTTACTGAGCTCCTATAAGCTAAACTCCTGTAAGCAAAGCTTGTTTGAGAACATGGTTAGAGAGGAGTTGGAAAAGTTAGGTACATCTCATTGTAGTGGTGTTACTGGATTTTAGTTTCTTTTTTTTTTTCCCATCTAATTCTAGGAATGCTTTAATTCTCCATATGGAACCCAGTACTTTAAGGAGTATGCAGAGAAGATCCCTGGGGAATCAACACAAAAGCTGTCAGAAGTTGCAAAGGAGTGCAGCATATATCTCATTGGAGGTAATTTATTCTTAGTGACCTTCTCACTGGGGGAAAAATGGGCAGGGTCTATTACTGCCATTGCATCAAAATTACATAAATAATACAGTGGGGGAAATCTCTGTTCTTGCCTTTACAAAGGATCCATTCCAGAAGAGGATGGTGGAAAGCTCTATAATACATGTGCTGTCTTTGGGCCTGATGGTGCTCTTCTGGCCAAGCATAGGAAGGTAAGATGGCACAATATTGTTATGAAAAGTTTTCTAAGCAGTGTTGCACAAATTATTTCATCTGTACTTAAAGGAGGTATAAGTTAGTAGAGCCTTGTATTAGTAATAAGTTGTGTACCATCACCCATGGAATTTCTTGTTACTTTTATTTGGGGTGTGTAAACACCACTTCAAAAGGTGGTCATAAATTTGTTCTGGGTAAGGATGACAAAATACTGGAAGGTGTAATTGGCTTTCCCCATATGCTGGGAAAACCATGGGAAAGAGTAAAACCTGATCCAACTCATATATCTCTGTACCCAGGCCTAAGTTTAAAACACAGTGCCACTTGAGTGGGATCAGGATTTTCCCTCAGCTTCCTGATGGATTTAGTCCTTCTGTTGTGATAAATACTGTTCTTTACATACTTTGTGCTAAACATGTGATTAGTGCAGACATGCAGAGTCCAAGTTAAGTTGTCACTGCTGTTTGTAGTAGATGTTTCTGGCTGTCATCTTCCACCTCATCATTGCTTTGTGCCTTCTGGAAAACTGCCTCCCATTTATAACTCCAGAGTCAGTTTCTCTTTGCGGAACTGTTCTTTTTATTCTTATCCCCACTTTCTGTTCATGGGACTGTGCACACAGGGATCACTCCATGAGTGAGCAACAGCTTATTTCTATTAAGATTAAGCCAAAAAGATAATGCAGGGAACAAATAAGGTAGTGCAGGTATTAATTTTTAATTAAATAATTAATTAAATTTAAATTTTTTTATTAATTATTCTGTTTGCTGTTTCTACATTAGCATTGCTTACTCAATCACCTTGTGCAGTTCTGTGCTGCCTTCCAGCTGTCACAGCACAGCAGTCTGCAAGCCCAGGAGCTGTAGAATGAGTGAAGCCTTGTGCTCAGTGTGAACAAATAATGAAATAAAACCTGCTCTGTTGTTAGGAAGCTCCAGTCAGGAACAGCACCTTCCATTGCAAGGGAGGGGTGAAGGCAGCTGCAGGCCCTCAGAGGCAGCTGCATAGCTGAAGTCATGGCTCAGTGAAGGTATTTTCTTGAGAAGTTTTACAGGAATGGGACTCAAATGTTAGACAAATCATTAGGTCAAGACATCTAGCTGTTTGGCATGTATTTTCAACTTTAGACACGTATATTTCTGTGTAGAAGAAAATACTTTAAATCATCTTTAACAATCTTAAGCAATGTTTACTTTGGATCCTGACAAAAGAGTAGTCTAGATAACAGTAGAAAGCACATGCCTAAAAAGGCTCAAATACCAAACAGAGAAATTGTTAGTAATTGTTATTAATCATAATATAATTGCAGGTTCATTTGTTTGACATTAATGTTCCTGGGAAGATCCAGTTCAAAGAGTCTGAAACACTGAGTCCAGGGAATAGCTTCTCCATGTTTGACACACGTGAGTATAAAACAAGCTCTCTCTTCAAGGAGCTCAAATAAAGTAACACTACAGTCACTCTGCAGTTCTCTTCCCCCTCCTCCTTTCCTGCAGTGGATGTGCATTTTTAGACAATCAGATTGAGCATTTGATGACAAGTATAGTTTAAGTTTGCTTCAAGTCTTTGGGTCACTTCTGAAACTTTTAAAAAGGCAGTGTGGTTGGAAAAGGACTGAGGAGTACAAAAGGTTGAAACATATGTCACCCCACTTGCCTTAATTAAAGAATGGCCCTGTTGATTTGTTAGAGGGAAGTGATGGTATTTTTAATAGCAGTTACAGCTTGAAAATTGTTCTTATAAAACACAGCCTAGAAAAGAAAGTATGTAACAGCTACAATGGTACATTGCTTCACATGAGGATAGTATAATAATGGAGACAATTAACTAAATCATTCCAGTCTTCTTGAATCAGCCATCTCAGATAAAAAAAGCACAATATTGACTCCTCCTCACCCCATATTGCTCAAAAGCTGACACAATCTGTTAACTGAGCTCTCCAAAGAGTCTTGTCTGCCACAGACACTTTCTCCTCCTTGCAGTGTGCATGCTCTAAGAAACTACATGACTGTTTTTATTGCATGAAAAGCAAGGAGTGTTTTCTTTTATTGAAAAAAAATTAAAAATTGCAGCTAAATGAGAGAGGAATATGTTCCACAAAGACCTGATACAACATGATTTTTGTGGAAAAGACTTTTCTTAAAGGGTAGATAGGACTGCTTCTCACACTCTTTCTGTCCTCATGAAGCATGAATTCTCCCCCAACAATAGCCAGTGCTTGTTGGATGCACATTTAAATATAGCTCCTCCTGTTGCTGTGAGCCATGCAAAATAACAGTTGGCAGGATGGCTACAGGGAGTCTTGTGCTTGTTTTGTCTACTTGTGCTAGTGATACCATTTCTGTCTCTTGTGTTTTGAGAGCAGCATACTGCAAAGTGGGCCTGGGCATCTGCTATGATATGAGATTTGCTGAGATGGCTCAAATCTACGGCCAGAAAGGTGAGGCTGGGTCACCCAAGGGAGCCTGGGCAGCCCTAAGGCCAGGGCAGGTTCTGGGTGCTCTGTGCTGGGTGATCCTGTGATCAGGCATTCCTTGATCCATGTCATCAGGCCTTCTTATCCCTGCCCAGAAACACAAAATGCACCCTGTGGCCAAGACTCTTACTCAGATGAGTGACTTCTCTCAGGGAGTAAAGTACCCATCACTTCCTGATCCACATGTGGTGGTGGAGTGCTGGAGTTGGGGTATCCCCACCACAGCTCTGGCTGATGTAACCTGCTGTGCATGGACAGCCTCTGGGAGAGGCTGGGAAGTATGGAAAGAAACTTCACCTTGGTTTATCCTAGAGTGGCCCTTCACACTGAAACCCATCTTCCCCTTAATGATGCTTAGGTTCTAATTGTCTCTTAACAAAGGTTGCCAGCTGCTGATATATCCAGGGGCTTTTAACATGACTACAGGACCAGCTCATTGGGAACTCTTACAAAGGGGAAGGTAAGATCACAGAAAAAGGTTATTCCCCTGTTCTAGAGGAGTTTTGGTGCATGGAACTGAACTTTCTTGTGTTCCAAATGACACTTGTGTGTCAGAAGTGGTGCTGCAGGGCCACTTCACCATTGGAGCTGCTCCATCCCTCAAGCCTTGCATGGGACAGCAAAATGATTTTACTGTCAAGGAGAAAAGCAGGAAGTTCTTGGCCTTTACTGCCTCCTGCCCCTGCTATGCCCTTTCAATGACCCTTTCCCATGGCTTTAAAAGCACCCTTCACACACAAATTCTGGAGAGAAGAGCCAGTAACCTGGGAAGTGCTCTAATTACAGGTAGAAATGGACTCTGAGATTGCTGAATGCAGATTGTTTATTCATTTGGTCAGCTTCAATCAATTTTGCTACATACTGGATGAACCTGTGAATTGCATGATATTCTATGCACTAACTCTGGAGCCAGGTGCTAAAGACTTCTCTTTCCAGGCTCTTCTTTCTCTGTATCTCTTTGTATCATTCACAGTTTGTGCTAGTCATCTAGAGGATATATAGCTTGTCCTTCAGAGTGAATTCTTTCTCTTCTGCTTAATTAAATGGTATTATAAAAAACAATTCTTCTCACGTTTTCCCTCCCTTCCTTCATTTTTCTGTGAACACAGAGCTGTTGATAATCAACTCTACGTAGCTACTGTATCTCCTGCTAGAGATGAAAAAGCATCCTATGTTGCCTGGGGACACAGCACTGTAGTAAATCCATGGTGAGTTCAATAAAATAAAAAACACCATCTTTTCTTTGGTAAAAAAATATTTTAGTTGGCAGTCACACTTCAGTCCTACTTTTCCATCTACTGTTAAAAGTGCAAATTCTTGGTAAAAGCACGTGAGACTTGGGCCTGCATTCTCAAGATCATGATTTAAAACAGCCAAATTAAAAAAAAAAAACCAAGAAATAAACTAGAACTAGTTTGAGTGCGTATTCCTTTTGGTAGTAAAGATACCACTTAGTACTGGCATTAAGCATTAGTTGAACTGCTGACCTTGTGACCTTGTCCCAGAAGTTCAGTCCATGATGTGCTATGCATAGGGTAATTCTCTTAAACAGCTTACACAGAACTATCTCATTTCCTCGAAGAACAACACTGCTTTGACATAAGAAAGAACAAGAAGAATGTCTTCAGCTAGAGAAGAGAGATTCTGACTTGAGCAGAGGTCACGCAGGTGCACAGGAGGTAAAATGACCAAATCTTCAGGCAGTTGTTTTTCTTTCACATAAATCTACTGATAGCTCAGCTCCAGTTGTTTGCACAGTAAGAAAAACTTTGTCTATGTTGTGAGCTTTTAACTTTATGTGATGCAAGCAGTGACAGAACACTTGGGGGAGAGATGATCATGTTTAGTAGCTCATGCAGAGTAAAAGTACACTTTTAAAAGCCAGTAGGGTCTTCAAAGGAGAAAGTGTTCATCTTTGCCAGTGTGGTTGTTCCTTTCCCCTTGAGCTATGCTGCATGCTCACAGGCAGTGGTTCTCAGAGTGGCTTTTACCACAGTTCTTCATCTTTGAAAGACACTTATGCTAAGTATGTATATGTCACATATAGAAAGTGCCATATCTAAAGCCTGGAAGCCATTTCTATCATGCCAGGGTTATGGATTATTATGCTATTTTTAGGACAGCCCTGTCATTACAGCTGTAGGCATCAAGGGTGGGAACTCCTTTTTGTACAAACAGCAGCAACTGCACTGATGCCTTGAAACCAGTGTCTAATCCTGCGAACAAATGTGCTTAATTTTGCAGGGGTGAAGTCATAGCCAAAGCTGGGGCTGAGGAAACAGTTGTATACACAGATATAGGTAAGGGGAAAATTGTTTTGGTTTTTTTTCCCACTTTTTTTCTTGAGTACAGGTTATGACACTAAGGAGAGACAGTTTTTTAACTCTGTGGCCTTCCACATGCAACTCCAGATGATGTAGCATTCCTCTGCCTTGTCCACCTGAGCTAGGTTAAAGCAAGAACCAGCAGCCCTTGGCTGTACTGTTCTATGCACAGTACTCAATAGCTGTACCCTTCTAGATCACTTCCTTAGGGACAAGGTGCCACCTCAGGAAAGAGCAAAGCTGAGGCTTCCTTCAGCCCTGGCTGCTCACTTGCAGTGCCCTACCACCCCATTCTCCATCAAAGCTGCTCTTTTCCCTGTCTTACTTCAGAGCGAGTCAGGAGCTTTCTCTTTTGGCTGCTGTTCTCTTAACTCTTTTCTTCTCTCCTGCAGATCTAAAGAAACTTGCAGAAATACGTCAGCAGATTCCTATTTTAAGCCAGAAGCGTAGTGATCTCTATGGTGTAGAGATGAAAAAGTGAAGCTGGGTGAAGAGGGAAGGTTCAGCTGTCACAATGGCTGTTGCCTTCATCTTTGGAAGGATTTCCTTTTACTACCTAATGTGCCAGTTAAGAAACCATCACATAACAAAAAACTTGGTGCAGTTCTAGTATGATGGAAACATAACTTTGGTATCTCCTCTCATACTTAAGTATTTCACAGTATTTTACTGTGATTTATCTAGGATAAAGATGGAGATGAAATCAGTTCAACACAGCAGTGATTAATATTGATTTTTATGCATCATAATGTTTTAGTTGTCTTCTGAGAGCTGTTTTGTAGAACACGGAAATCTTGTTCTCTAAAACTCCCTCTAAAGTCAGCTTTGGTATTATGAATTTTTCAGTGAATTGTCAGAAAATCTAGAAGCATGATTCTTCTTACTCTGTCCTTTTTAGATGTATATGACTTAACCAAGGTCCTTGAATGCCCTACTTCTAACTTGGGGAGCTTAAAATTTAACACACTGAGCAAAACAGGCCAAATTCTGCTCTGTGCCACTGAGGACACCTCAAGAAGCTGCCAGACAGAGCTGCTCCTATAGAAGAATCTGTAGCAGTTTTTGATTCATGTGTTTTGTCTGGGTTTGAATATTAAATTCTCCTTATGGCAAATCCTGTTCATTGCTAAGTGACATGGGTTGCTGTGTTACAGTAATTCACACATTGCCACACCTTTGCTCTCCATACTGCTCCCTTAACAGAATGCCTGAGTGGGTTTTAGTTCTGCTGCCTGGAAAAGACAGGTTGGAAACCTGCTGCACTAAGTCCTGCCTAAGGCTTGAATGCATTATTGCTACTGTCCACTGCAGAGAAAACATTCCTTACTGTGCTGCTTTTGCTGGAGATAAACTGATTGTGAAAGACTGCTTTAAAATACTGCAAACCAGCCAAGCATGTTGCACTTGTGGTTTTGGGGTTTCTGTTTTGAAGGAAGACATCTTTGACTGTAAAAAGAATGTACAAATTATGCTTTTTATTCCTTGGAATGAAAAAAAGAAGCAACTTACCAGCCTTCACTGATAAGCTTTTGGTTTTCCAGCAGCATAAAACAGCTGTAAGGCTAAAATACAAAAAAGGGAGGGAGAGGAGGTTTTGTCTTGCTCTAGCTAACCACATTTTCCCCAAAATCATCTTATATTTTATTCATGTTCAGCAATCCTTCTCTTCCCACAGTTTCTTGGTTTTCTGGGGGTTTTTGGTTTTGTTTTGGCTTTTTTTTTTTTAACATTTGGCTTCTCTGCAATGAGCTTGGTGTGTTTTATAAACAAGAACAAACACTCAGCCAAGCCCTGACACATCCTTCCCCTCAAAAGCCAGATCCCACCATTCCACTTGGTGGCATTCTGTATTTTTGGCCTGTACTTTTCACTGAATTTTGGTGTACATACTGCACTGGAATTTTAAGAAACAAGCCACAGAGCACAAGGTGAAATGAAGGTTTATTTGTTGAAAAATAAATATTAAAAAATTAACAATTTACCATTTGAGCCGAGTCTCCTGCATTAGATTAGTGCTTCCCACATACTCAACAACCCATATCCATGATGGCCACTCCTGGGCTCCAACTTCTAAGTCATAATAACTATTTCATCTCTTTCCCTCCCCTCTCTCTACTAGTTCAACACACAGGAGTAAATAAATACTACCTTTGGAGGATTAAAGTGGTGCAGGGCTCTCATGGGCTGACCACTTAAATCTGAGAAATGCAAAGTGCAGTTTGCAACAGGTAACAGAATCTGTGGTCTGAACTCCTCCCCTGGAATCCCAAATGGAGAGGATGGATGAAAATCTACTACAAACTACTTCAGTGAACTCAGCTGAAGAGCTGCCATGAGCTCAGTTCTTTTCAGTCTATCAGGACAACTCCTAAGCACCTTGTTTTAGTAGGGTCTCCAGTGCACTGCACTCAGAAGTGAAGCAAATGGGACTGTGAATTTGTGAGGCTTTCCCTGAAAGAAGTACACTGTCAGTTCTTAGCCACAGTGCTTGAAGCAGCCACTACTCAACCTCTGTGTTGGTAGAAAACAGGCACTTCTAGGTATCCATACGACACATGTGCACCAGTATTCTGTAAGTACAGGAAACTAATCAGTAACAACCCTGAAACAGTTCCAGAATTTCAGCCTGCAAGAATTTAAATTATTTTTGAAGAAATAGCAGGAAATTGGGCAGTGTTAGTATTGCTGGGCTGGTTAAAGCTGCTCTTCATAGCTGCAGAGTAAGTTACAGTATAGCTTTTCAGAGTCTGTTAGTTCCCTCTTCCCTTTCCATCTGCAGTTAGATCCTAGTAATTCAAGTCTCAGCTTAGAACCATGGAATATGCTGAGTAGGAAGGGGCCCATCAGGACCAGAGCCCAACTCTTGGCCCTGTGCAGGACATCCCAAGAATCACACCGTGTGCCTGACAGCACTGTCTCCATGAACAACAGGGACCGTGCAGGATGAAAAGTAAGTTGCTAGACAATTGTATGTAGAATCAACTTCCCAGAGTGTCCCTCTAGGATACATTTCTTTATCCAAGTCTTCAGTACTAGCTTCCTAAATTTCAACTTTTTTTTTTTAAATAGCAGTAATACTTGTCTCACTTCAAAGTTCACATGCACACCTGGTTTACAATAAAACCTCAACTGTATCAGCCATTCACAAAAAGTCCCTTTCATCACAGGGATGCAGCTGCATACACACATTAACAGGGTCACAGCTCCTGAGATTCCCAGCCCTCCTGGCTCGACTTCCTTTCCCCTGTAATCTCCAGCTCTCAAGATCATACCTCTGTGGGTGATGGAAGCAAGCAGAGATCAGATTGTTGATTCCATGTCTCCTCCTCATTCTTTCTTAAAGGTTGAAGTGAGAGAAGATGACAAGGAGTCAATTATCAGCTCTTCCTAGACTTACAATATAAGCACAGAGCTCACCACTGCAGAGAACCCCTTCATCAAAACCTGTTCTTATACATGTCAGAGAGAGATACTTGAAGGTAGTATTTATTTTTTCAGTTTACAGGTGATATGTCATTTACAAAAAAATTACAGACAATGCATCCTTTCAGTGCAGTTTCAAACTAGTTGAAGAACAGGCAAAAGTCTGTGATGATTTGGAATGCTAGTAATTGACAGCACATGCTTTTTTCCCTTAATTGATTGGGTGGGGTAAGGAATGGGGTACAGATGGGGTGATGAGGAGAAAATGCCAATGTAAATAAGGCCATGCGAATAAAAACTCCTTGGAGAACAGGACTCATCAGCCTGGCATATTTTTGTTCTCAGGATATTGATGCAGAGATTGGAAGTTGGAGAAGACATTTCACACTTGTTCCATTCAGTGCCCTTAGAAGCTGCCAGTACATTCCCATATCTTCAATCCTACACCAGTGCTATGATTTCTGATCACCTAGTGAGCTACTAAAATAATGATTAAATCTTTATCTCTACTCTCCACCATTTGAATACTCCACTGTAGTTGCTGGGAGAAAGGAAGGTCAAGTTGAAAATGCAAGCTGCTGCTGTATGGTGGCAAACTACAGACCAAGACAGTTTGACTACAGCATCAGTCACTTCTTTAAAGGTTAAATACATCAGACGATTCACCACGAACGAATCTATGATTTCAGGATGGAAAGAAGCCCAAACTAGTGTGTCACAAATTAAGCTACATCATTTGCATGAGTTTTGTCCAGCCACATCAGCCCAGGGAAAGGCAAGATGGACTGACTAACTTCCACACCAGAAAGATCAACCCAAAGCAAGAGGGCCCTCTGTGAAGTTCATAACGAGAGGAAAACTGTTCATAATTTGCCCATCTGCTGTTTGCAGCACAATTGCTTCCTTCTACAGTATCTGAAATCTTGGACAAGACAGGTCTACAGAACAAGGAAATGAGTGCAGTTTACAACTCCATTATTGGAAGTTTGAGCCTATGCTTTGTTCCTTATCTCACTTAATCCTGCCAAGGGGCTCTTAAAAGGAGATCATAACCCAGCAGTCTCTAGAGAGTGAAGAGACTTTAGATAGTCTATCAGCTGCTACACTTATGCAAAAACATCAGAGATTACAAAGATTATATGCAAGCATGACCTTACCTTCTGGAGCTTGAATCCCAGCAGTGCTTTCTGTTCTTGAAAGTCCCCCTGAACCCTCCAGAACAATTTCCCATGACATTCAAGTAAGGACTGCTGCACAGGAATACATTCTTTCTTCCAGTAAAGTCTACACTGAAGCAGTGTTACTGACCTCCTTCCCCAGACAACCTTTTTCCTAGCTCTCCTATGTAGTACTCTAGGGCTTTCTGGGGTGAGAATAAGGACTATCAAATTAATTCCCTAATAGCTGCCACAGGACTATTTCTAAGTAAGTTATGCAGAGGGTGGAAGGAGATTTAAGGGAAGATTGTGCATGCTTGCATATATTTACAGGTATCCTCTCCACATCTACTGACTTAAAAAAACCCCTCTATTATTAAAGTTTGAAAATTAATTTTTGCAAAATTAAAATCAACCCTCAAGGATTAATTGGATATAAAACCTATTTTACAGCACTGACTAGTATTACCTTTAAAATCAACAGGAAAAAACCCACATGCTGTATTATTATTTGATAAAGCAAAAATCGCCCACAACATAATCACCCAAAATGAACCAGTGTGAAGTTTTTATTTGCATGGCCAAAATACGTTCCTTTGGTTCCCCTGCAACTTTATTTCCCTTAACACACTCTAAGGTTTCTGCTGCAGAAGGAACAAGATGCAGCACTGCATACTTCCTTGAACAACCACTCCCACAACACCTAAACATTTAACAGATGTAGCAAATGACAACACCACGAACGGGAAAAAACTTAAGTTCCACCATTGAGCATGTTCTGCAACAGCATCTTTAGGGCTGGCTGAAGTGGGCAACTTCACTTTGGAAGGTCATTTCCTCCTTGTTTCTTTACAGTGTCGGTGGTTTCAATCCATACTTCTTTGCAACTTCTGTCTGAGCATAGGCAGCATCACAGAGTGAGTAGAGGTGTGCCATCTCCATTTCTGATTTGGCCAGGTTGATAGCTTTGTTGAACATTTCAATGGCTTTATCCAGATTACCTCTGAAATAAACAAAAATTTAGCCCAGTTAAGACTGCCAAAGCAATCTTGTCATCTCTAAAACATCCTTTTTCTTTCAGGGCTTACACTCTCCACCATTAATAACTTAAAAGGACTTTGGGAGGACCACCACAAGAACTTGTGGTGATGCTGAGCTGAGTAAACTCAGAGCTGTTACCAAGCCTAAGCAACTAGGACATCTGTGAAACAGCTTTCCTCTGGAGAGCCCCCATGGGTGATGGGGCAGGATAAAATGTTCTCCACAGGACACCAAGTTCACTACAGAGATAATGCTGGGCAACTGAATGAAGTCTCATCTCCCCTGAAAGGACTTAACATACAAAAGAGGAAAACTTGCACAGACAGAAGCACATTATTTAAGTAGGAAATGCTTGCAAAATTTCTCATGGCAATAGTTTGTTTGTCCTTTAGAGGACTAGACATATTAAAGAGACTCTACTGTACTGCCAGCTACACCCCAAACCTTTGCACAGTTGCAATACAATGTTACAGAGCAGGGCATTCCTCTTTCCCCCAAGAACTGTGAGCTGGAGTCCTGTTGGCTGCAGAGAAAACAGCACAGGATCCTCAGTACAGACAGTCCAATGTCCAAGGACAACATCAGGTACACACAAGGCAGGTAATGATTAAGGAAGTCACTAAGTGCAGAAGGGATGTATTTAAACATACACAGACTCCTCTGCACGTTGTCCATTAAGTATGAAATTGGTGATAAGAAATTGTCAGATCATAAATCACAATTATGCCACAGAGAATGCATATGCTTTACCTAAGAGTTACAGAACAGAAATCAGGATTTTGGGTAAGAGCTGGCCTTACAGGACACGGGGGAGAAGATCCCAAGACAGGATCCATGAGGAAATTTTAAAAACTACTGTAACTTCAGAAATAACTAAGAACTCTTAACACTGCAATTCAGCATTACCTTTGCACTTCAATCGTTCCCATGGTCTCGTATGCAAAATCACATTTGTTATCAATTTCAATGGCCTTGCTTATGAGTTCTAATCCTTTGTCTAAATCTTGCTTCCACTGGAGCTGAAGTAAACTACAGAAGAGAGAAAATTTCAAATTGGCTTCACATACTCCTCCCAAAACCCTCACCATGGTAAACAAAACCATCCCAAATGTATAATGTATTTAATTTCTAATGCAGGTACACAGCAACTTAGTAACTTCACAACTTTTAAAAACACCTATGTGAAAGTCACTTTCAATAAGCCACTTTACTGCTTTAATGACTCTAAACAAAGGCAAATTTTTCCCAAGAGGACTTGGTACATGTTGTTTTATGAAAGAAAAAACTTCAACACAAAGCTGAAACTAACAGGGCTAAAGGAAAAGTCAGAAATACTTCAAGCAGATACTCAATTAGCAATGAACACTGATGAAACTTTCCTGAAACTTATTAGCAGCTTAGTCAAGACAAAATATAGAAATACATTTAAGAGCACAAAGATGCTTTCAAGTTATTTTTCCTGGCTAAATTTCTAAACATAAGCATTCAATTCAGGGCGGTTCATCTAAATATGCCAACTGCTCTCGAGCACAAGGACTGCAAATTCAATACATACCCTTTATGAACATATGTAGTGGCATTGTCTGGCTCAAGGTCAATGCATTTATCATACATTTCATCAGCCTTGCCAAACTGCTGTTGATCAGTTAGTGCCTGAATCAAAAGAGAAACCTGTTTGTCAATAAGCACCCAAAGCATGCACTCTGCACTCAGCTAATTCTAATTAAAACTGTATTGACAGCATGAGATTGGATGTTCATTTATGGTAGAGCAGGCCAGGCACATCAGTTACCAGAGTTAAGTTTCAAATTTGAGGCTTTTTGGAAAGCTTCTGTGCTTTAAGTGCACAAATTACTGACTCCACTGCCACCTGTAATGGGAAATCCACAAGCTACAAGCTGTGTGCTGTAAATAAAAACCATTCTAAAAAAACTCTTCCTTTTTCAGATATAATTCTTTCAGAAGGAAATGCATATACATTGCCAACCTACTTAAAATCAGAATGTCTCATGCTTCCTACTAAAACCAGCAGTATGTTCTTAGAGAAGAAATTACAGTCTCTGTTACAAGTGTACTCCCAACAGCTGTTCTAAACCACTACATGCCAATGGCAGCAGAACAAAAACGTCACCCTAGTTCCACACATCTGACTCTCCAATTACCCAGAGAATCCCTGACATTCACCAGCTGAGATGCCACATACATGCAGGAAGGAGGGAAGCATGCAGGAATAACCTCTGTCTCCTAATAACCACCCTCAACTCTCATTACTTACACCCTGCTCCACCAGTTCCCCCTGTACC
This sequence comes from Melospiza melodia melodia, assembly GCF_035770615.1. Classification (NCBI taxonomy): domain Eukaryota; kingdom Metazoa; phylum Chordata; class Aves; order Passeriformes; family Passerellidae; genus Melospiza; species Melospiza melodia. Next base: position 24,881,179 of record NC_086195.1, read on the forward strand.
TCCTCCGCCCCACAATACCCATAACATACATGCAGCATGTCTTATCTCAGCACTTAGCATCACAAATCTTCATCTGTTATCTGAAGAAATGTTATATCCAAGATAAAAAGTACAAGAGAATGCAGCATTTTCTTGAAGAGAGAGAAAAACATACCTGAGCATAGAGTGCATAGCCCTCAGCACACCTGGGAAAATTTTTTATGACATCTTCAAAGCCCTTCATGGCTGCTTGCACAGTCAAAGCATTACTTCCTGTATAAGCTTGGCGATACTATTCCAAGGGAAAAATAAATGAAAAAAACATTAGGCCATCACCAGACTGAAAAAAGGCTGATCAGGCCTCTGGCCACCTCCCCAAGAGCTGCCTGCATCATAATAATTCAGTTATTTTACATAAGCTGAGTGAATTTGGATTGTTCAGCCTGGAGAAGAGAAGGCTTTGGGGTGTCTAATTGTGGTCTTCACATAACTGAAGGGAGCCATGAGAAAGACGGAGAAGGATTTTTTACAAGAGTATGTAAAAAAGATTTTTTACAAGAACATGTAAACAGGACAAGGGGGAATGGATTCAAATTGAAAGACAGCAGGTTTAGATTTGATACTAGGAAAAAATTCTTGTAAAGGTGGTACACTGGAACAGTACCCAGAGAAGTTGTGGATGCCTCAACCATGGCAGTGCTCAAGGTCAGGTTGGATGGGGCTCTGAGCAATCTGGTCTAGTGGAAAGTGTCCCTGTTCATGATGGGGGAATTGGAATGAGATGATTTTTGAGATCACTTCCAACCCAGGCTATTGTATGATTTTGTGCTAAGCTCCAGAAGGTGACAGGCCTGTACACCCTACCAAATCTGGTTTTGGGAACCTGTCCAAGTGTCTGGACTTGGAGAGGAAAACAGATGAAAGAAGGAAGTCATGAGACCTAATAATTGTGATTGCTTCCCTCTATTTCAAATGCTTAGAAATTCCAAACTTGGCATTCCTCCTTGTTCACACCATGCAAAGCTGCCCTGACAAGATTCTTGCACACTGAGTCATTGTACCAGCTTGAAACAGTTTGTTTGCAATTTCTTGATGATAACCATTTTCCACAATAGTAAAGCTTTATTAAAATCAATTTTATTTGCTCCAATTAGAATCAAGATATTAGTTCCTCTCACAGAACAGAAAAAATGTTCTTCTGTTTGAACAATGAGTGTTTCAAAAGAAAAGCAGCAAATCCATACTCCAACTGAAACTGTTGCATTATTTCTTTACCTTATTATTAAAAGACAGAGATGTATGTTGCCCTACTTTCCTGTTAAATAAACCTGTTAAATAAACTTTCCTGTTGAATAAACCAGAGAACCAGAGTGTTTTAGAGAGCTCTTTAAAGCAAAAGCACCCAGACAAGCCCAGCACGTTACCTACCAGAGCGAAACACTTCTGTGCTTGCGCCAAGGCAGAATTGGGTCGCAATCGGATACATTCATCAAAGTCTTCCACAGCCTCCTCAATTTGGTCAAGCAGGATTTTCAGCTAGCCAGAATGAAAGAAAACCCTATTTCTCTATTTCATCTGTGCTTCAGACACTTACATGATAATTCAATTAGCATCAGTTACTGATATCATCTCCAGCTCAGTTGCAGAACTGTCTAGAAACCTGAAAAACCCATAACTAAAAATCACTGTTATAATTGTGTTATCAAAGCCACCAGTGAAACTTTGGCTACCTACACAAGCAGGCAACTGTGTAGGGATTGAGAATTCTTGCATTTTAGACTGTTATCATCATCATGTCATCATTATCACCAGTCTCCAAAATTATACTGTATTTTCTCAAGTTGTTTTGCCTCTCTGTAGCCATTATCTGTGGACTATTTGGACATTGAAACATTTCAGCTTTTCCAGCTTCTATTTCAACTTATTTTGATGGGTTGGAGGGGTTTTTTTTGTTTTGGTTTTGTTTTGACATTATTTTCCTCCACAGGAGCAGAGTTCACTTCATAATTCTCTTACTTTACTGTGAAGCTACACATTTTCAATCTGCAGAACACTTTCATTCCCTTCAGTCAACACACAGCAGGATGTTAATTTTTGAGCACTAAAGAGGTCTAACAAATTCATGGAGAAAAACCTTGATCCATGGAAGTCTTCCTTACAACCATGATTCAGCTTATCTGCAAAAGCTAGTGTTCCATTTTTACTTCCAGCACCATTCATCTTACAGGTCTGTGGCAGCCCAGGCTTCTCTAGGGCTAGAAATTACTCAAGGACACAGCAGTGTCACAAAGCAGAGAGGGATGAGCTGAAGAGATCCCAGTCCAGGGCCCAGGGCTGCAGGTGTTACCAGGGCCAGGTTACCTCTGCTGTACCAAAGCTTCCTGCAGTGCAGATGCTGCTCTGCCATCCAGGCCCCTTCACAGAACAGCTTTTATCTGCTGTAAACGTACACAAGCCCCCACACTTGTAAGTCTCAGTTCATACTATAGAGGGCTTTCCTACAGCTATAGAAATTAGTTGCTTCTGCCTGACCTGAACCTCCAAAACAGCCTGAAATTTTATCCCACAAAGTTCCCAATCAGGAGTTCATATTATTCTGCCACAAACAGTATAAAGCGTCTCCAACGACACCATTTTTCCTTTTAGCATAACTGAAATAGCCAAGTGTTGGGATCAAATCTCGAGGGTTCCTTACTTGTCCTCGATGGTGGTAAACATCAGCATTCTGAGGGTCGATGTCAGCAGCCATGTTGAAGTCCTGGGTGGACAGCACGGGCTGCTGCTGCTGCATGTACATGCTGCCCCGCTTGATCAGAGCGTTGGCGCGCAGCTGCAAAACACAGCCAGGGAAACGTCAGCCACCCAGTGCTCCTCCTTCAGTACAACCACCAGGCATAAACTTCAGGGAATTTAGAGATTTTGGAGGAGCTAAGATTTTAGTTAGAGATAAGCTTTATTGGAGTTAATTAAAATAAATGGGTAGGCCTTGATGAGGTTAAGAGTTAGTGGTTAAGTAATGATTGCTTGTGAACACAATGTTTGGTTAGCTGGGTTTATAATGAAGAATATAGAAACTGATAAATAGCTTTTAGGAACATAGGACAATTGTAGGCCTCCTCTGTTCTGAAACCAGTTGAAGATGGGAATGGGAATTCTACCAACGGTTCATTTGCCATATTTACATTGGAAAGGTAGAAAGGTCAGAACGAGGAAGACATCATTTACTTCCTCATTTTGGGACCCCTCCCCATGAAAGGGACCACCGACCCATTTCAAGGAACAAGCTACACATGCTTAATGGCTTTTGAACTAATTACCATACAGAGTGGGGAATGGGATGTACCAAAGTTATGAATATGCATTTGGATTTTGGGTATTCAATACTTGTATAGATAAAAGGACTCTGTAATCACCTGTAAATTGTGGTGTGTATATCCCACATGCTGCCCCACTCACAATAAACATACACTTTCTAACTATACACTGTTAGAGAGTCTTTGTCTGTCACAGTTCGATATCGGTACTAGATCAATATCCATATTTTTAATAAATCAATCACAGTCAATTTTTCATTAGACTAGTTTCTCCCACTGACAGGTTTCAATTATTCTAAGCAGGAATAAGTTTCATATTGACCCTAAATAAATGAGCTCCCTTACTTAATTTCAAAAATGTCAGCCTATGCTTCCATTTCTGTGGATTTCCAAGCCCCTCCAAAATCCTTCTCAATTCCTATGTTTACAAATACATCAATGTTTTTTGAACTAGCTGAATATGCAAGTGCAATTAAGGCTTTTCACTTATCCAGAGTGGATAAGTCTCCAATTCATTCAGCTTCCCTCTGTTCTTTAGTTTGTAGCACTTATCACCTTTAGTTTGCACTACTCAGTGCAGCTGTCTCAAAAATCAACAAGCCCATGAGAAAAACAGTTTGTCAGTAACAAAACAATAAATAAACCAGAATATTCCCATTAATCCATCTGAAAATTTGGACAAACAACTTCTTGAAGTATATTGCAAGATTATCATCTAACTTCTCAACCCCAACTAGAATCCAGCTGTGGGAGATTCTTACCTTCACATTTGCATCTTCCATGCTGATGACCTGATCTAGGTCTGGCTTGGCAGCACTTGCATTGCCAATAAGTAAGTAGAAGGTAGCTCGCAGAAGCAAAGCTTCTGCCATGTATCTTCCCTTTGCTTCAATTTCTTTAGTGCTTTCACTGATAATTTTGTCATAGTTCTCTTCTTCCATGTATTGTTTTGCTCTCAAATAGCCAGAGCTGTAAATGATGTAAGAACAGTTATATACATACATGCATTCACTGAACACTGCAATTTCCATTCAGATGTTTCATCAAATCATTACAAACACTAACTTGTGCTATACTTTTACAACACCAGCATAGTCCCATTGGAACATCCATTCCTGGATGGAGCCATCTTAGATGGAAAACAATTTCCACAAAAACTGGCCAAATTACATTGGAAATAAAGAAGAAAAACATTTTGAAGATTTTGAACATGAGCTTCATTTGTCCCTTGAGGTTTTTTTTCACATGAAAAACAGCAATATCCTCTGGTTTAAACAAGAGTGTGGAATTCATGGACAGGAAAGTGAAATGTTAAACCTAGCAATGTGCAGCTTGTATGTGGAAGAAATTATTTAATAGCAAAAAATTACAGCACTGCCTTGTTCTCAGCTGTATCCTGGATTCAGTGAATCTGCCTGTAGATCAGGACATTCTCTCTTACTTAAAAAAAAAAAATCATAATGCTGTTTGCAATGGTTTCCAAACTGACAGCATAGCAATCTTCCAAAACTAATCTGGAAAGTAGCATAGTAAATTAAATAATGATTTATGTAGTGCTCAGGCTCCACTAAACAAAACACAAAACAAACCTACAAAACCAAGTTTTTCTATGCCAGAACAAACTTTTCATTTATGGGCAATTTGATTCCAGAAAGACAAAACACCATTTCAGCCTCAGTTGCTGTAACTGCATGTTTTCATTCAAAATCCCCCTTTTCCCAGCTCATCTTCTCCCTGCCAGTCCAAAGGCAAACTTGCTCTCTTCCTTGGAAATGATCCTTCACTATAAAATATTCCTTGCCCCCAAAGCTTCATTGAGCCCTCTCCAGTTCTCCCGAGATTTACTGTGATACTGTAGTAAATATTCAGCATATTTTCCCAGTCTCATTGTCCTTCTTCTGCTTAGTGCAAGTTTGGAACAAGCCAGTCAGCTTTCACTAAGGTTTCACTTGCAATATTGATATCATTTATGTCAGAGGAATCTCCATGCCAAGTACCACACAAACAGCAGCACATTACACTGAGCAGAACATCCAAATCACTGAAAACTCAATTCCAGTACCAAACAATTCTCAACTGTACTGTACACTCACTTTTCTTTTACTTCAGAAGCCTCTCCCTCCTTGTCCTTATCTTCATCTGATTTCTCACCCTTAAGCAAAGGTTGGGAAATTATATCATCTGTGAAAGAACTGAAGTAGGATTTAATGAACTGTGGTGAGGGCATCAGAGGCTCCCGATTCTGAAACAGAGAAAGGAAATTCCAAGTCATTAGGTGGTGGGATCAGATAGGAAGGATGGAAATTGATAACAAACATGATTATTAAAGAAAAAACTGATGGAAGAAACAATGTATGACTTTCACTCTCTCATCTGATAGCCTGATGTTTTGGGTTTGCTATTTTGATGTTTAGGGATCTTTTAAGCTTCAGATCACAATGCAATACCCATCATCAGTGAAAACAAAGGGATGATTTTTGGGGAAAGGGAGATTGTGTCTTTCCACATATGTGGCTAGAAATAAGGACTCTTAGGATATCATAAGACATGTACTAAAGCATTGGGTGTGCACATAAACTGGGAGAAAAATGCAAGCTGGTGATTTAAGCATGACCCTAAATTCAATCAGATTCTGAATGGCAGCTTCCTCTTTTCTCCAGCCTGTCCAAGAGAAACTGCTGTCATTATTACAATGGAGACTAATGAGGCAATGCCCTAGTTCTGTGTGGAACTTGGCCAACATATTTTACCTAAAGTCCCAGAAGTAACACTTCTCAGGTAATCAGTTGTTTCTACAGCCAAAAAGTACTTCTTGTTTAAAATAAACTGCACACAAGAATTACAATGCAGTCTCTCCTGCAGGACAACACTGAATGCACTCTTCTGAAGCACACCTATCTATGTCCACCACACTCATAACACTGTTGTCACCTCCACACTATACGTTTATGTGAATTTCTATAGGAAAGAAATTCAGCATCTCAAAACCAACACAGGATTTCAGTACTTCAACCACCATCAAAACACAAACAAGAATGCTTTAATAACAACAAAGAACATACTAATATCTGTCCCAACCTTTTTGTAAACCTACAGTCACTTAAATTTACTGGTTCTGGCTACCCCTCAGCTTTCACAGTTCTCTGTTTTGCAGTTTCCAAACACTCATGCATAGATGTCTGTCTGTTCCAACACACCCAGTTTCCATGAAATTGCAAGCTCAGAAATGTCCTACATACGGCAGCACACCAACTTAGGGTGTCTCTTGAATGTCATAACAAATTCCATTTTTAAAGGGAAACAACTGCTAGAAGCAGATCTCTCTTCCCTGCTGAGGTTCTGAAAACTTTGGAGAGGTCCCACAGGGAAATAGCACTGGTACAATGGCAGCTTTGTAGGAACCAGTTTGTGTTGCTTCTTACACTTGAGCAGATGAAGACAGTGACTTGTTTACAGCAAGTGACAGAATGCCAGCAACCCACTTTTCAACAACTGGTCAGGTGAAATAACAATTACTCAGCAGTATCACAAGTCCTACCTTGTACTTCTCTTTGGCTTTTTCTTTTCCAAGGAGTTTAAGAACTTTATCAGCTAATAACATACTTTGCTGGTTTTGGAAGGCTTCTAAAATGCAGACTGCAGTGACATCTAGGAAACAACAAAAGTGAGATTAAAGGAATTCTGACAGTCATTGAAGTACACTATAAAATGTGCCACTGAGTACAATGAGGCACTGCCAAAATAATACATGTCCTGTTCTCAGGCCAAAGCCCCTGTTTCCAGTTTGCCGTATTTACTGTATTCTTCAAGACACAAATTTGTACCGAAAATGATCTTCCTGGGATAAAAGGATTTCATGACAGTGAATGAAAAGAAATTAGATTTATTTTTCTGTTCATGTTTTTATCCAGAGACAAACACACTTAAATCAACAGTGAAAATATAGACCTCTATCAGGGGCTTTCACCATTTTGAAACTTTGAGGAGAATAATTATGTTCATATGGTGCTTGCATTAAAAGTGCTAACAGAGCTTTTCTTCTGGGACTGGTCTTTATTTTCTACTTCTAAAATTCACATTCAGTCCCATCACATCTCACTTACTCCTCAGTTTAAGAAATCTGCCTAAATTCTATCTCAAATTTTTCTGCTCACCTCGGTGACTTTGGAAGGGAGCAAGGAGAAATACCTTGCTGGCCTATTTGAAGTGCCAGCCCCTATCACATGGCTCTCACTCACACAGAGAAACCTCTGCATGTGTTAACCCACTGCTGCCAAGTGAAACTTCCCAGAGTGAAATGCACTCTTACCACTCACAGTTTCTCTGGACTTAATGCAATGCTACCATGGGTTTTCCCTGTTTGTTTTCATTTAAATATTAGTGAAGATGACCAGAACCTGGACTTGAAATTCAAGCAGGGTGCAGTCTGAATATGCTTGAAAAGTAAATGTCTTGCCCTGGAGTTTTAGTATATCTCTCTAATTCTGCTGCCAGACAGACTATGAAGCCATCACTTATACAGAAACTGCCTGCACCTCTGGCATGGTCCTGAGGCACATCAGAGTCCCTGGGAAAGTATGGTACCCCCAGAAAGAATGTGTTCTACAAAGCCAGCAGACATTGCCCAAAGACTGCTGCACTCCAGCATTGGCTGCAGCAGCAGCATCCTCCCAAATAATACTGCCAGGGATCACTGGAGGAGTTTTCTGCTGGTAGTTCTGGGGTTTTGAGGTTTGTTTGGTTTTGCTTCCCTCCACTACATGGGCACACCCTACTTCCTAGGGTTTTGCTGGCCACATGTGGTTGGTAGGCAAAAGCAGGGTTATAAAAAAACAGTGTTGTTCAAAAAAAAAAAGCAAGAAAGCTTCAGATCTGAAAAAACTGCAAGCAAAAAATTGAATAGAAATAAAGTCTGAAAATAATTGTCACTAGCATCACTGCTATTAACAGTAAAAAGAAGTTATATTTAAAACTGTCCTACTGTCACAGGGACACTTGATCTTTCTTGGGGCTTTTATCACCTGGCAGCTGCATAAGGTTTAGATTTTATTACAGCACCCTGGAAGTGCAGCTGATACACAGTGGTTGCAAAGGATGCACTAAATGCACTAAACTTAGGATGCACTAAGTTGTCCTTTTCTAGTTACTACTGTCTTAAAGGGCATAAAGGCATTCTGCCAGCAGATAAACAGATAGATAGATAAAAATTTCACATCTAATTTACCTTCTAATTTGGCAGACCTAAATCTTGTCTGTTACACATAATGAAACTAATTTAACAGTTAGATTTCCCATTATCTGTCCTTCTGCGATAATGAGCAGAGCTGAAAATCTCATTTCTCTTTTAACCTAACATCAGCAGGAATGATTTCACTTGATGAAATTTATATGGGTAATTTCAAGCAGTGTACTGTAGCTCAAAAGTGCCACGAGACAACACATCTGACCTGTAGTTCTTAACTTCCATGGTTTCTCAGTGACATCTTCCTGACAGTTCAAAATGTGCTCTGTTTACAAATAGCATTGGAAGGTTTGACACAGTAATTTCTTCTGAATACAAAGTATTAATATTAAAAAAAAACCAATCTGTTCTGTTTTCATAAACAATGCACCAGAAAAACATGCTACTGAAGCTCTTTTCCTTCTAATACCAGTCCAAAGCATTTAAATTACTGGTATACTTTTATTTCTGACCATGCACCTCTACCTGCAAAACCCTACATTTCTGCAGTAGTATAATTTCTCTAAAACAAACAAAGAAGAAAGTCTCTTTACTGCATGGAAATAGAACAACTGGTTATCCACTCATGTTAAGATTAATTCTATCCTAAAGTGAAGGAGTTTCCTGGAAAAATAATATCTTGAGTTGCTACAGTAACATCAATTTCTCAGCAGTCATTTCAGATGTGAGCAGATGAGAGTTTGAGAAACGCGAAAAGGTTTCTTCTGACAAGAGAGGAGTATGTATTTGCAGCAGCTCTGAATGGTTTTAAATACATAATGATTACATTACTGCATGCCTGTAGCTACAGAAGTGAAAACAAACAATTTCCAAAAGTTGCCATCTCCAAAGCTCTCCAAAGCAGCAGAACTAATTCCACTTTTAAGTGGACACAGCATGAGCCACTCACCTTCTAAACATTCCTTCTTATTGTCTAGCTTCTCATGGGCCTTTGCACGTCTGAAGAGAGCTTTGACATATTTAGGGTTGAGCTCAACAGCCTTTGTACAGTCCTGTGCCACTTCTGTCCATTTTTGCTGTGGGCAGGAGAAGAGCACGGTGAGAGGGCCCCCCCTGAGCTCCCCTGTGGCTCCCCCAGCTCTGGGGTCACACACACCCAGCGATGGCTGCGGCTCCAGGGCTCTGCTCCTCCCTGCAGCGCCACAGGGAGGAACTGCCTGGGCACAAAACTGCCAGCTCCTGCACCAGAAATGGAATTCCTACACAATACTAAAGTTTTGGGGTACAAAAATTTGTAAACCAGACAGTGTACAAATCCCATGGGAGAACATAATGAGTTGATGCAAAAATGCTTGCAGAAGGTAACACTGGGACTGAAAGACTGGTGTAAAACAGCTAGAAGAAAGAAGATGGAAATATAATGGAAGCAAACAAGTTTAACAAAGTGCTGAAACTTTTTTAAAATATTTTTTCAATTTATCAAAACGGGCCTTTCTAATACAGGAACCATATACATTTGGGATTCATTATGGCATGAATTTGTGCTAGACAAGAACTAAATCTAATGTCAGATTCATGTAAGCACAGTCTCTCACCTGATACTTCAGACTTTTCCACTCCTTGATACAGCTCACCAACTCGACCTCATAAGCAAATCCATCATACCATAATAAGCAACACTGGCTGACTTCTAAAATAACACCCAGTACACTCAGCTGTCGAGTAAACATTACTTCCCCATGTGCAAAATTTAGGTCTTGGCCTTGACTAGGATTTCAGTGATATTTTGTTTACATTTTGAAGTAGCATCCTTCCAAAATATCTGGCCTTTCACAGTTAATCACTCAAGTAGAGAGAAGTAAAATAAACTTATATACAAGAAAATTCTTCCAGAGAATAAGAAATTAAAACTTTGTCTTGGAAGAACAAGATGCATAAGAATTACATAAGATCTACTGAGTGTGGTCAACAGAAAATAATTTTATTTACATGCAGAAAAGTATGAAAAGCTGAAAAAAGCTGCAACAGCATCTTTTGTGAAAAGAAAACATCATCTGTTGTGAATGCAGCAGATGTTATCACTTGGGACCTTTCAGTGGATGAAAGTGACAAAATACAAAATTGATAATGCTACTTTTTACAATAAACACATAATTATCTTTAATTTCTTACCAGTTGTTCATAGGCAGCAGCTCTGTTTTGATAGAAGGTAGAAAGATCAAGGTTTTTCTCAGGAGGACACAGGCTGATAGCCTCAGTATAACACTGAATAGCTAACTCATATTTTCCTGCTTTAAAGTACTTGTTTCCTTTGTTCTTGGCTGCTTGGGCTCTACCAAGAGGACTCTGAAAAAGAAAGTCAGAGGTCAGTTCAAATTAAAAAGGCATCACAGCACACAAGCTATGCACTTTAGGGCTCATCTTCAAAGATATAAAAATGAACCTGACTTGTAAACTCTAGCCCAGACTTCTGAAAAATCTCACTGATTTCAGTTCCTGGAAACACATGAGAATTTTCTTTTGCAAGTGTATCAGATAGGGGATAACCTTTACACAAGATTCACTGCAATGGTAATAAACAATGCAGTGATTTCTGTTTGGAAAGCTGAGCAGACTGTAATCTTTTACATGGCTGGTGATCAGAACCAATGAGGTAAGTTGTTTCTCCAAAGGCTGAATGCGTAAAGACAACAAAGCCCTCAAAGCAATTCAAACAGCAGAGCCTCCTGAAATACATACAGCCCTAGGACCAGAGGTGATCATCACACTATGAATTAAATATGGAAAACACTTTGTGGAAAGACCTATTGAGCAAGACAAAACCTGTAAGGAAAATAAAGCTGGTTTGCCTTTCATGCTCTAGGCAAATCAACTTCACAGCTGACTCCTCTACAGCTTCACAGACCCTGCTTCCTGTAATGACAAGTGTTGGACCATCAGCACCTCAGCAGGGGATGGGAAACTGCTGACTGGCCTGAGACCCTGCTAAATGCATCTTTATGTTCTGCACCACGTGTTGATGATCTGCATTTCTGCAGAAACTAACATTGCTACCTACCTGAAACCCCTGGATTTCCAAACCAGTTATCAAATCTTGTGCTTTGTAAGGGATTAGATGTAAAAATGTTCTATCAAAGAGCACTCAAGAAATAAGAACTGCAAAAGATTCTTATATTGATCTTCTGGATTTCTGCTCTTCTGTTACAGCCTCACCTCATGGACAACATTTTGGGGCATTTTGCCAGACCAAAATGAGCAGAAGTAAGGGCACAAATGCCATTCCACCAACCCTTCTGGGCAGGGAAAGACTGGGGGCAGAAGTGCCTTTAACAATAGCTGCAAGATTCACCTCATATCCCCTGCACTTCAGATCACTGAGGATTTGTTGGGAATTGTCCCTGCTGCTCTTTGACCACACTTCTGACTCCTCTACCCAGTTATCCCCTGCCAGGGCTAAACTGAACGGATACAGACAACCAGACAGCTATAACACAAATTTGAAAGCAACTTTGCATTTCAAAGCCCATTCCCCTTAATGTCTGCTCATTTCATCCCAACCTGATCATTTTTTGCATCTAAGTGATTTACTTTAAAACTGAAAACCTGAGGGGAAGCCAGGACTTGCTCTATAATCTGTCTTTTAAGGCCTGAAAGCCTATCCTGGCAAGAGAGAATCAGATAATTGGTGCTAGTCTCAGTTCCTACCTAAAATTAGGCATCCAAATAGAACAAAAGTATCCTAGAAGCATTCTCCTGAGGGAAGACTTACAAGTGAAACCATATAAGGGAGAGAATTTCTTAAATATCCCTACTGCCAGCAAAGATTTTCTCTCAAGTCATAATCACTGCATCAATCTGCACCATCTTTATTGTTCACAGAACAAGGCAATCTGCAAGGTTTTCAGATTTTTCTATTGTAAAGCTCCAAATTTAATTTGATAAAAGATTATTAACTTCAGCCCATACACTGTGTAACTCTATGCTACTCTATGCCAAAATTAGAGTGCAACTATTTTTACTGAGAGATAAGTAACTGTGTATCTGGTAAATTGTTTCTTTAAAACTTAACCAAAGTCTCAAAAGGTTAAATTTATTTTGAGTAGGTCCTAATTTCATCTCCAAATACGACAATGCTTTTCTTTTAACAAAGGGAAGGGTTATCCATGAGCTGCAGCTAAATGCATGCAAGTCAGCTTGAATTTTTCCTTGTACATGTCTAGAGCAAACCACATTAAAGATGCCCTTGTGTGAAAATCTTACAAAAATCAGTGCCATTCCTATTAACTTGGGTTGAAAAAGAAAACCACATTATATGGGCCATGTTGTAACATTGACACATGTTCCCAGTGTGAAAATGATTTAAAATTGCAGAGATGAAGCCTAACTGCAGCAAGGTTACTACTACTCACCTACTACTAGGTTACTATCAAGCCTTCCCACAAGCCTACAAGTGCACACAACAGGTATCAAAAACTTCAGAAACTACAGACAGGATGCCCAAGTTATTGAAATCAGCAACTCTGTTATGAGAGTGAACTTTTAGGAACCATTGCAGGATCACAGACCCTTTGCAGATCACACACCCACTGATACAGAAATGAATCATGGAGCATCTGCTGACTCCTTGGTTACCCCCTGCTGCACCCATGGCATGAGGCAGGAAATGTGGGGTAAGGACTCACAACTTGGAGCACAGCATGCTCTCAATTCAATAAAGTCATTTAGCAGCATTGCCCAAGGCAAGGAAGAAATCAACTTGTTTGTTTATGCTGCCTTAAACTACACTGCTTGCTCTGAGACGTTTTGTTTCTGCACCCTTACTCAAACTACTCTGCTGTAGCCCTCAGTATGCACCCAAAACACCACCAAATACAATGTATGTTTTTGTTTGGTTTCGTGGGGTTTTTGCTATTCATGGTTTGCAGGTTTTCTGGTAGCTGTTTATTTTTTAAAAAAAAGATATTAAAGAACTCACATCACATTACATGCTGCATTACCTTTTCATGACAGCACAAATAAGAAAAGAAAATTAATTCCTCACATCAGTTTCTGAAGGTTTGTCAAGACTTAAGTTTAACCCTTAGAAAAAATTTTAAGCATATTTTTAAAAATTCCTTCTCAATTGCTACACTGGACATACACAAGATAGTACTTAAGAAGCTGATTATGCAAACAAACTTCATGCACAAGTAATCAAAAACCTCATTCTTCTGTTTTCTTGCCAAATAATTCTACACATCATTTTCCAATTTCACTGCTTCTCCCAGCCTGACAGAGAGCCTGACCTGAACCATGTTATGTGGCACACTGGACACTTTTTATCCCCAAGGTGAAGGTCCATATAGAGCAAGAAAAACTCTCCAGTTTGTCATCTTCTGGTCAAAGAATCTGTGCAACAACCAAACCAGCTGAATAAAATGAATGTAAGTTCCTAACAGAGCAACAAAAAAATAACTCGTAAGTTATTTGCAGCTACACAAAAAATAACATCTCAGTACTTAGGACTGCCTTCAGCAACTGTTGCTTAACAAGGTTTAGAACAGAGCTTAAGCCAAAGGACACTTGTGAAATTGAGTTATCAGTTATTCAGGTACCTGAAGAAGCCGATTGCTAAGTGTCTAAAGAATAGACAACACTGGCAAAATTTTCTGAACTTCTAATTTAACCTCAGCAAATGTGCTTTTCTCACAAAATGTCCAGAAACTGTGTGCAAACAGCAACAGACTGCCAGCTGCAAGAATAACAATGCTTAGTAACTCCCTGCAATGGCAGTATTGTTAAACTAGCTGTTCAGAACCTTATATATTTGAGGGAGACTGTTATTCAAAGCAGAACAAGAAATTTCCTGCCAGCCAGTGATGGCAGTGATTCACAACAGAAGCATGAGCAGAGTTTCAGCATTTTCTCTTGGTTGAAAAGGATTTGCATGAGCCCTTATCTGACAGATGACATGGAGGGCGACTACTGTTTCAGCCATCTTAATTCAACCTGCAAAAAAAGAAAGCCTTGGTCTAGGCATCTTTTTTGTCCTTTGCAAGTGAGAGAAGCCTCTTAACGAGATGAGGTACCAGGAAAAAAAAAATCCTGTTCTTTTCTGAATACCTATCTTTCCACTACTTTTTTTTTTTTTACTAAGATTCATCTCAAGTCTTTTTTCAAACAAAGGCATTAACTGAACATAAATGGTTTAAAGAGTCTCTTTAGCACTAAAACCACTATGACAAAAAGCACGTTTACATGAGCTTTAGAAGTAAATTCAAAGCACAAGCAAGGATGAATGACACTCAGAAAAAAGGTAACGAAGTTTCCAGAACAAATTCACTGTATTCACAGTCACCTTCCTGTTAAATGAATTTGCCATCCACACCTTCCATAAATAAGCCAAGAGTCTAACAGTTTTACTGCTACTGTACACACATGCAGGAGTTTTCTACACCTGTCCACCATAGCTAGCACGAAATAGAAGACTTAGAGTAGGTTGACAGTGAGATTTACTAAGCAACAGGTGCACAGTACAATAGAAACGACTTTTTAGTTCCTTTGCTTAGATCAATTTAGAGTAAGTACCAGCACGAGTGTACCTAGACTAAGGGGTTCAATTTGTTCATATCCTGATCTAATGTCACAGCAGAGAGAGAGGCAGCATTTAGCAATTGCCACTAAAACAGACACTGGAAAGAAGCCACGCTGGCTGGCTGCTGACCCCGGAATGTGGCACCACAAAGGCCGAGGAGTTTGTCACGTTCCCCCACTCCGCACTCAAGGACAGGGCCCAGCTCACAGCAAAGTGTGCAGAGACAGGGACTGCTGTGACCCCAAGGGCTTTGTCTGAAACACACAGGGCCACCCAGCTGCCCTCCTCTCACACCAAACACAGGGTTACCCTGTCAGCCTGCTGAAAGAGGTAAGGGCTCAGATCTGCACTACCACAGAGCTGCAAAAGGAATTGATTCCAACGTCAAGGGGAAAAAATACTGAAGCAACCAACACATTACCTCACTGACTAACAACTGCTCACTCCTATAAGACAAGGAGGGTATAAAACCTGTGAAGAATTTATCATGGAATAAGTTAAAAAAAATTAATCAATTGGGTGCCAACTAAAGCAAAGCACTCCATATTTTAATTACACAATACTCCTTACAAACCAGGAGAGCATGTGAAAAACAACTGCTACTGAGTGACTAAAACACATTCCATCCAAATTACAAGAAACAATGACAATGTCATGAACAGATGCAATTTGGCTTTAGGACCTTTGAGCCATCCATAGATGAAGTTTTATCATCATCATCACTTAACTGGCCCAATAACACCAGTTTACTGTACTGCTAAGGAGCTGTGCTTACAGGAGAAGGAACCTCAAAAGTAGTTCAGCTTTTCCCAATATAGCACCTGTGCCAAGGGCTTCTGCCAACACAGTGTCAGTCACAGATCACACACTTGGCCAGTGCATCGATGGCAGGAGAACCCTCTGGTGCAGACACAGCCTGGGAAAAAAATGTGAGGCCTGTCCAGCAGGTAAAAGAAAAGCTTGAGCTGCATGCAAAAGAGAGAATAAAGAATAGGGAA
Source organism: Melospiza melodia melodia (assembly GCF_035770615.1). NCBI lineage: Eukaryota > Metazoa > Chordata > Aves > Passeriformes > Passerellidae > Melospiza > Melospiza melodia. The sequence goes on from NC_086195.1 coordinate 24,897,226, forward strand.
GGTATAGGACCTTATTTATTTTTAAAAAACAAAGAAAAAAATTTCAAGGTAATGTCTTCAGAAACAGTGACCAGAACATCAAATGGGTACAGGGGCTGATTTAATGAAAAGCACAGAACAGTGTGAGTCCTAAGTTACATTTATGAGTAAAAGAATAGTTAGCTGACACAGCTGTTGGTAGCAGATTCATTATTGACCTATGTGTTTTCCAAAGATTTTCCTCTTGTATTTCAACTGTGGAATGAATTGCTGGCTCTTATTCACTATGCAGACTTGTACATGAAATCCAACTGAGTTTCAAAAAGTACCTCATCATGTTAGAGAGGCAGATTAATAAAATACAGGCAGTTTTACAAGTGAAGCATCTGCAGTGGCTGTATTTTCAATCATGGGTCTTATCAATAAAATCCATAACTAATAAAATATGAGAGGAAACATGAAATCTACATGGCATCATTGCTTTGGATATGAGTAACAGGAAGACAATCCTCCACACACACACAAAGCAGTCCTGGGAACTTGCAGCCACATTTCTATTTCTAATGCAGCCATATTTTGACCAGCTAGACGATTATCTCATGTAATCAGTCAAATGTGATAACTTCTGGAACTTTCCCAAGCAACACCTCTCATTTCTTTACAGTATAAGTAATGATATAAGGTCATACCACTCAACTTACCCTTCAATGCACACAGCCTTCTAGCAATTCAAATTGTGGAGCAACACACAATATTTTAAATCAAATGCTATGTAAGTGTTTTAAATGTTTTAAGTGCTTCCTTCCTACAGCTGCAGCATGACTACAAACTCCTGGATATTGCTGGAATTCAGAAAAAACACAACCAAGAAACCCAGAGTGAAGGCACTAACAGGGAAGTCACTGCAGAAAGACAAAGGTCAGGAGCAGCCTGCAGACCTGCAGCAAGCACACTCCCATAAATACACCAGATGCTGCTTGCAGCCACGAGCCACAGCTACCACAGAAAACAGTGTGAATTCATCCTCTGTACACGACTTCTTCAGGACTGTTTGGTGCCCAGGAAGGAACAAATCAGTGCACTGAAGTAACTGCCTCGAGGTCCAGCAAAGGATTTACTGTGCTCTGGGAATGCCTGGGAGCAGCAATGATTCACCAGCTGGGGAAGTTGCCACCTTCCTCTCCACTGCCTGTGCGCCTGCCACTGCCCGCCCCACGCGTCAGTCTGCACCGCTCCAACCATCCGGGTTAGAACGGACTTCTCCCTGTCTCCAAGAGGTGATTCCTCTTCTCTCCTCATCATTTCAGATGGGAAGCTCAAACAGTCTGACGGTTCAAAGCATTTTGGGTAATGCACAAGAATGGGAGAGGACAATGCAGTGTGGGATACTCTTATCAAAGGCCATCAGTTTGTCAAATCCATTACTTTAAACATGCTTGTCACCTGCAACCTCACCTCAGTGATGCTGCATGACTGGCAAGGCACATCTGGGACTGCAGATGGGCAGAAAGTGCATCCTAGAGGCATTTCTTCCAACACCATAGATCCGATCTGGACATGTTGTCCTTGAGTTTTTGCACAGATCATTTTATCTGGAAGTTCTCAGAATGGTAATTTACAACAGGATAGATGTGTGCTTTGAGAGCATGCCTACTTAGGCAAATTCTACACTTTGAAGTCTCTGCTGCATGAACTGTGTGGCTTCTATATTTTCATGGAACATACTATTCCATATTAAAACAATCCTGACTGTGTTTTCTTTCCACTCTGCTGTATACAGAATCTCACACACAACAGATCAGACATTTCCTTTTCAAAACACTATTCCTGGAGGAAACTTATTCACACCTACTCTAGACTCAAAGACAGAGGTATGTTCCCTTCTCAGCAGCACAGATCCATGCTTAGCCAATTGATGAGAAGATGCATTTGGCAATGCCTGATCTTGGAACAAACTAATCCTGATCCCTGTGTGGCAAGGGCAGAACTGCAACCACGAATGCCTGGCTAAGAGCTCAGTGGGTCACACAGGCTGATCACAAAAAGACATGGAAATCTGGGAGCATGTCCAACCAAGGGTGACAAACATGATTTAAGGGACTGGAACATCTCTCATAGAAGCAGAACCTAAAGGAGCATGGCCTGGTCAGCCTAGAGAAGAGATGACTGAGAGGGGACCTCATCATTATCTATCAGGATCTGAGGAAATGCATCAGGAGGATGGGTCTGGGCTCTGCTCGGTGGTGCCAAGCAATGGGACAAGAAGCAATGGGCAGAAACTGATGCACAGAATTTCCACATGGACATGAGGAAGAATTTCTTTACCGTGCAGTGACCGAGCACTGGAACAGGTTGCTCAGAGAGGAGTCTCCCTCACTGGAGGTATTCCAGACTATCCGGACACAATTCTGTGCAATGTGCTCTGGGATGACCCTGCTCGACCCCGGAGCTTGGATCAATGACCCACCGAGGGCCCTTCCGACCCAGCCTGTGATTCCGTGACCTGCCGGGCGTGTCACGCAGAGCACGACCAGGATGTCACCCGAGCTCCATCCCACCACACGCCGCTCCTCGCTGGGGACCGGCGCCCCGGCAGCCGCTCTGCGGTCGGGCCCAGCGGCCCGTCGGGCCCTGCCGGCGGCAGTTCCAGCCCGGCCATCCCCGCGCTGCCCCGGGACCCCGGCTCCCCGCGCGGCGAGCCCGGCCCTGCCGCCGCTCCGGGCGGCGCCGCTCCCCGCTCACCATCTCCTCGTGTCCGGGCCCGTCGGGCTGCCCGGAGCCGCTTTCACTGCCGGGCCCGGGGCTCGCCCGCCCCTCGGGGGTCTTCCGCTCGCTAGCGCCCTTCCCACGCCGCGCCGCCCGCCGCCCCCACAGATAGACCGCGCCGGCTCCCAGCAGGATGGGCGTGCCCAGGACCAGCGCCAGCTGCCATCGCGACAGCCCGCCGGTGCCGCCGCCGCCCGGCACCTCCACGGGCTTCGAGGCGGCCATGACGCCCGGGAGGAGGAGGAGAGGAGGAGGGAGGGTCAGCGGACACGCGGGGCGCGCCGGGAGGGCGCGGGAGCGCCGCTGCTTCCGCCTGCCCGCAGCGCCCCCTGCCGGAGCGGAGGGGCTCCCGCAGCCCTGTGAGGGAGCCCGGGCGGGACCGGGCCGGGCTCGGGGGGGCTCCCCGGGAAACAGCGCTGGAATGGCCTCGGGGCCATCCGTGCCGATGGAGATCTGAGCCGCTCACACGAGAAGTGTCCAATGCTGGGCTCCTCAGTATCAGAGAGACGTGCAGCTCCTGGAGCGGGTCTGAGAAGGGGCAGCGAACGTGATTAAAGGACTCTTAAGACGAGGAAAGGCTGAGGGAGCTGGGGGTGTTCGGCCTTGAGGAGAGACGCCCTCATCAATGTCTCAAGTACGTGAAGAGGGGCTACCAAGAAGATGGGTCCAGGCTCTTCTCGGTGGTGCCAAGCAATGGGACAAGAGGCAATGGGCAGAAGCTGATGCACAGAAGTTCCACCTGAACATGAGGAGGAAATTTTTACTGTGCAGAAGCATTGGAACAGGTTGTCCAGTGAGGTTGTGGAGTTTCCCTCACTAGATGTGAAAAATGCCAATCACTTGTTTTTAAAATTTTAAAAGTTTTATAGTAATAAAATGGTTATAAAAATAGTAATACAATTAGAGTAATAAAAATTTGAACAATTGAGATTGAGGACAACACGAGACAATAGGAACAAAGAGTTACCGACAGTCAGGCTACCTCTTTCTGGGCAAAATAAGCCTGAAAAAAGGCACACGTTAACAGAGGATTGACCTTTAAAAATCCTTGAATATGCCTGTTGCATATTCATACACTTCATACACGATGCATAAATTCCATTCAAACACAGGATTCTGTCTGGTCAGTGTCAGCTTCTTCCTCTTAATCCTGACGGCCTCTTCAGAGCTGAGCGAGGCAGGAAGAAGCTTGTTTCTTCTAATAATGAGGCAATAAATTCTTTTTCTCTGAAAGATTTAGGTGTCCTGTGGCTGCTATCTCGGTGCCAGTCCTTTCTTTAAGAAAAGTATCTTACATAGCATATTTCTATTTTAACATTATGTTATAACTTAAAACTGTATTTGACACACTACTTAAGAAAATTAATACAGCAAAACTTTCTAACACATACTGGTTTTAATATTTGCGAAAACCAAATCATAAAATACGCATTTTCACACTAGAGATATTCCAGACGTGTCTGGATACAAACCTGTGTTCTGGGATGGCTCTGCTTGAGCAGGGAGGTTGGACCAGATGATCCACTGTGGCCTCTTCCAATTTTGCCTGGTTGATTCTCTAATTCTGTGAAGTTTCAGCTAATGTGACTGATTCAGACTTTCTAGGACTTTGTACTTAATAATTTTGGAGCAATCCTTGTTATAAATTAAATCTTCATGTTTTCTTCCCTGTTATTAATTGAATCTGTCATAAAAATAATTTAATATGTAATACTGGAATTTTGTTCATGTGTGGGTCTATGCCTCGTTAAAATCCTTACCTGTAGGCAGAGCAAGCTTATGTTCCTGTCTCCACTTATTTCCATGGAGCACTCAGCTGAAGAGGAGTTGTTTTTGATATGTTTTTACAATCAGCCCCAGTCATCTCATGCAAAAATTTCATTGTAGGTAGGAGGGAAATGTGAGAAGACATATTGCAAAGAAGAAAAAAGGGCTGCAAATAAAAACAACAGTAAGATTGCAAAGCAAACACCTCAGGATCCCAACTAAAATCTGCCCTGCTGTACTCTGAGTCACTGTATCTGTATTCCTGGTAGTAAGCAACTTGAGAAATGTCCTTTAATTGATGGATTATTACTATTTATGTAAGCATATTTGGACAAAGCTGTGGGACAACCCTTCTCCCTGTCACCTCACAATAGAAAATATGTATCCAACAGGTCAATAGCTTCCTGCTGAGACAGCCTCAATAATTCCACCCACGTCATGCTTCCTGCAGGCTTTCAGGTGTGTTTTGCCTGCACAGATGGGTGGCCTCCAGGATGTAAGTCAAATTCAGGCTGCTTGAATATGGCCAGGAGGGTCCTTCCCCACCTAGAAAATCAGCCTACACATCCTTTTCATTACTTCAGGTGTCTCCTTACTCTGCTGTTTTGCAGGTATCCCTCTTGCTCCTGTCCAGGCTGCTGCAGGGATGATTGTGTCCCCAAGCTCTCATATAAAACATCTGAGGCAATGCCATCTGCCCACCCATGTACTCAGGTCACTCTGCTAATCACACTCTTTCCTGCCCTGGACAAGGTAAAATTGGGCACACAGACATCCCTGAGCAACCATTCCCTTCACCTGTGTTGTTGGGAATGAACAGTCCCACACTGTACTCATACCTCACACCCCCATGAAGGAAACTGGAGTTTTGTAGCCACATCTGTCATTCTAAACAGGTTGAGGGAAACGTTTAATGCTGGACCGCTGGTTCTCTGTAATGCCAAATTACCAGCAAGCTTTTTGGCATATTTGTGGCCAGGACCAACCAGCATCTCCACAGCAATGTCTGGGCACCAGAAGAACACCAGCACACACCAGGCTTTGCTTCCAGTAAGTATAGTAACAAGACCACCCCTGTGGCAGGGAGCAATTATGAGGAGGACCCCATCTTATCAGAAGGCTAATTAGTTACTTTATTATACTATATTATTCTATATTATATTTACATTTTATTACTTTACATCTAAACTGAATCTGCCAAGCAGATCTAAACTCAACTGCACTCCACTGCATCTCGTGACTGTCAGCCAACAATCCCAACACACACACCTGGATTCAATTGGTCAGTGAATCAAAACACTCACACCAGAATCCCATTACCAATTCCCTTCAGGTAAACAATCTTCCACAAAGCATTCCACTTATGAACAACACAGGAGCAGTAAATGAGATAAGAGTTGGTTTTTCTTTCTCTGAGGTTCAGAGAATGTGAAACCCAGAAATATTCTTGGGAAGAATTGTACCTTGCTTTTCTCTGTGAAGAGAAGTGTGGCAACAAGTAAGAAGTTCAATTTGGGTTCTTCCTGCCATGCAGCCTTCCACCACCAGCCCAACAGGCTCTACAGCCCCAGAGCCCTCATTGTCCTCCTGCCAGGCCACAAAGCACATAACACATCTTCCAGCTTCATACCATGCAGACAACAGTTTCATGAAAAACAACAGTTTTTATGTTATATCAGAGATTTTTAAATAAAGGAGGCATAAAAATGACAACAAATTATTACAGCCACAGTGCAGTAATTGCAGTACAGAGCCTGGAGGAGACCCTCAGCACAGACACCACGTGGGGTACATGTGCTCAGTTTAGACACTTGGTCTGAGGGCCAGAAGTCATTCCCTGGCCCTGTTCTGTTGTGTGGGAGAGGCAAGGCCTGTATAGTTTACACCCAGGGCTGGTAAGGAGGAACCAGCACATTTTTACCCTGAGTGCATTCAAGTGAGGCAGGGCCTCCCATACCCCTGATATGGCAGATGAAATCACTCAGGTGAAAAGCAGCAGCTGCAAAATTTCCCTGTCTGTCATAACCCAAAAATGAATGAGCAGTTGCTTTAGGAAGGGTTTCTACCCAGGCAGATGATGTTTCTGAAATGCTGAAGGAGGAGCAGAGGCAGCAGAAGTCAGAAGAGAGAGAGAGCAGCAGAGAGAGTGGGCTCTTTGTGCTCCCTCCCACAGAGCCAGCCAGTTTCTGACCAGCATCAATATGTCAATGCTGCTTCTCAAAAATCACAAGCCCACTTTGGGCCTGCCCCCTGCAGGCATGTAACTGTGGGCAATTCTGCATTGGTATTGACAGCTGGGGCACTCAGCAGCAGCACAGGGAGCAGCCCCAGCCCTGCCACCCACCCCCTGGGGCAGTGTCATATTGGACATCGCTGCAATGGAAAGGTTAAAGGAAACCTAGTTGAAAAGAGATGAGAAAGGGCTGACTTTGTGTTTAGACAGTGCCTGGGGCTGCAGTGGGACGGGTTTTGGGGAGGGAGTGCAGAAAGAGTGTTTGAAACTGTGTGTCTGCTCCCTTTGTTGGCAGAACAGTGTGGAGCTACTGGCTTGGTGGTGGAATTTCACCTCTGTCTGGCTTTGCCTTGTCTGGCTGGGAGACCCCCCCCCATCTCCAAGTTTGGAGCATCTGTGCATGGAATATGATGAAGATGATGATATTTTCTTTGCAAAATGGATGAGCAGCTTCTGGGGCCACAACTTGATCGATGAGGAGAAGGAAGGCAGAGGCCACAAGAAACGTCAGCCACAACTCTGGAGTGAGAGGAGAGCATCCCTGCCGGTAAGAGCTGTGTGCAGCTTTCTCTGTGTGTGCACTGGTGTATGTATAAATGTGAGTTCCATCCCCTGAGGCACAGCCCCAGGGATGTATGAGAAGTATCGGCCACCTTGCCAAGTAAATTCAGCTCCTGCTGGCAGCTGCTACTTGCTTTTTGAGTGTAGCTGTCTGACAGGGTCAAGCTCTGGGGTCTTGGCATACAGAAAACTGGCAAACTCCAAGAAAAGTGATGATAGGGCCAGAAATGTAAGGAGAAATGTGTAATAGCTGCGTAACTATGTGCTACAGTGTTGTTCTGGCTGCTCAGCACAACCTGGTAGACATCAAAACATTTTGCACTTGCATACATAAAGACTGCCAGTAACAAGGCTGTTCTCATGCGAAAAACTGTGTAATTCCATATGTATTAGAAGGGTTTTGACCTAATTATGCAACTATATTGTCTCCAGGAAGTTTCACCCTTTAGACTTACCTGTTTTCAGGTAAGTGTAACTTCTGTTTTAAGCTAGAGGACGCAGTCCCTCCTGTTTTAAAACTTCTGACTCTGAAAACAATTATACAACACATAAGCTTACCAAACTGTGAAGTAAGATTTTAGGGTAGAAGTACGATCTTAAATCCAAACAGCTGGGAAAGGGGCAGGTTCATGTTCAGAAGGCCACACACAACTGTCTAAGTGATTATCAAAATTAGGTTAAACTGAAAACTGTTCATAGTCTTCTCTTTATTCAAAGATTGTTTCTTTCATTTCAGCTTTTAAAAGAACATTTAGGTGGTCCAAACCAACCTGTCTCCTTTTTTCCCAACTACATCAGTTGTCTTAACAAAGATACTATGTTTCCTTACAAACCATTTTAAAATTATATCCTTAGATCATTATGTCTGCAATGAAGCAAATGCCAATATATTGGAGAGGAGCAGACAATCTTTCCCAAACGTTTTTTTTGTGCCATTCTATGTTTCCACCTTGCAAGCTCTTATCCTCTGCAGCTGTCAGGTTCTAAGCTGTGGGATTTTTCATTTCCAAAAAAATTGGCTAAGAAAACCAATGAGTCCAAAACGACTTCCTCCCTCTTTGAATTCATGGGCAGGCTGGAGAGATAACCTTCTGGTCTGATCAGCCATATTTGTTATTTACTCTTATATCTCACCTCAGCCACAGATTGCAAGACAGACTCTGAGCTAGAGCTTTGCTGCTGTATTCCATCAAAATGCTGAATACATAACATTTATTAATGGGAGGGGAAGGAGGTTAATTTTATTGTATTTTACTTTTTTCTCTCAGAGATCCATACATATGTGATTTCTCTAGCCTCAAGAGAAACTGGAGTGTAAGAATGCACTTTAAATCTCTTTCCATTCAGCAAGGTGCTGAACACATCTTGTATATTTGTGTCTGTATTAGCATGTCCTTGTATTCTGTTTGTTCAAAAGCTATTTAAAGAGTTAGCTAATAGCTATTCAAGTACTTTGCTACACTTGCATTCCTGAATCCGTACCTTGAATTTAGATTAAGTTGGCTGACAGAAAGACTATGACTTTTTGATGTTACTGTTTAACAAGCTAAAGATACTGTGTATACTTAATTACATCTGACCTTTACATTAATGCTTCACACAAATTTGTCTTGCTCCACTGGTTTCATATAGAAGATGTAAATTTTAACTGCTTTATTTCTCAGTGCCAGATGTTGACTGGAGGAATGAGACATCAGTATTTGTCTGGGGATTTTATAATTTGCGGATACATCTTGAAACGAACTCTTGATTTGGAAGTTGAGTAGTTGGTAGCAAAGAGCAGTACTATGTTTTGTCTAACCAAAGCCAAAAGTTAAACAAATGGGCACTACTGATGCCTTGTAAATACCTCCAGAAAGAGCATCTCCTTGTTGAGAGCAGTAACTTGAGAACTATTGCATCTGGATGTGTGGGTTTTGCACAGTTACTCCAAATTATAACTACTGTAAGATTCATTATTGCAAATTATAACCTTTGTAATATTCAAAACACTGGCGCTGTTATTTAAATATTGTCTTCATTTTATCAGAACAGTGCTAATTATCAGGAGGAATAATAACTGAGGTTAGAGTGCATCTCTTCTGAAAGCTAAAACCTCCACAGCAGGTCACAGTGTACCCTTTCTTCTGTCTCAGCACTGAAAATCAAGATAACTCCACTGTCTAAAATCAAGTCAGCAAGTTCTGGCACAGCTTTGGGAAAAGCTCCTTGTGCAGGTACAGTGGTACTGCCAAAAGAGCACTGCCAGCTCACTTGGTCTCATATCCAAAGCTTTATTCAGGGCACCAGCAGCAGAGCAATTCTGCCCATGGGAACTGCTTCAGCACCCCCAGCCTTGTAATGCTGCATTGTAAAGTGCTCTCAGGGGAGCACGAAAGTTGGTTCGTTGGTTCTGCTGGAAAATCACTTTCAGCTCCAAACTGCTGTGTTGGTCTTTGTAGTTTTTCTTGTACTATAGTGAGACACTCAAGCCATTGATTCCACCACAACGACAAAAATTAAATTCCTGTGGTATCCTATCATGGTACAGCCCCCATCCTAAGTATGGATATAGCTTTGAATAACTCCTAAACTAACAACAGTTTTCATATTTTTTTCCCCCCCAGTATCTTTGTATACCTCACAAACGCCACTGAGATGAGCTTTGCAAAATGCTTTTGCATTTTTGCTTTTGCCATTGTCATTCACACTTTGCAGAGGGGAACACAAAATTATATTCATCCTACACTGGGTCACTTGCAAGTCAAGCTAAAACATGAAACTTCAATCTGTCAGGCTAAAACAACATGTAACTCCACTGTCCTGGAAAGCTCAGAGCTCTGTGTGTTGCTGTGGGCCTACACTAAATGTAAAAAACTGCCTGGGGACAATTAAGTCAGCTGTTTCCATCTCCTTTATTTAACTTGTTCCCCTGGCAAACTTTAGACAAATTAACTGTGATACCTTTTTTGAAGCCTCCAGCTATGACTTTCCTTGTCACATTCCAGTTACCTTACATCATTCAGGTTCAGAACATATCTTACCTCCCAGACATTATATTGTAAGGAAAAGATTGGAGACAAAGGAGAACTGATAAGAAGTTTACAGCCCTATACATGGATCCACCTTCAAACAGACATTGTTACTCACGGGAGAAAATTGCTAGGAGTGGCAGCAGAACAAATGACTGCTGTTGAAGTTACTGACATTTAATTTAAACTAAACTTAAACTGAACATCTACCACAATGTTGTTATTATAGACGAATTGAAGGCCAGACCAAAATATTTTAAAGAAATATATTCTTGTCTGTAAGCTTCTTGGAAGGAAATGAAGCCATGGGAGAGCATCTGAATGTCAGATGTTCCAAAATATCCCTAAAATACTCGGGTCATTGTGTGAACTCCAGCAAACAATGAACACTTGTGCTGACACACTGAAGATTAATGTTCTTACTGACAGCTGTGCAAGCTCTCAGATCAAGCCCAAAAGATGTAAACAATTAACTTGTCTACAACAGAAACTGAGAAAGAGATAAGACAAATTATACTGACAACAATTTTTGTCATGTGAAGTATTTTTGTTTGTGTACCTTTTATGTGTTTGAGATTGGCAATTAGCAGAATATTAGCTCTTTTGTAAATAGATACACTGAACATGGGTGGCCTTTGCCCAGCATAGAAAAAAGGAGTACTAATGGGAATAAGAAACAATCCCTGAGATCCCTGGGTGCTTCCCAGCACTGGCAAACAATCCCCATTTTGATAGTGGAGAATTGAATGTATCATGCACAGGCACTGTGAGAGAAAGAACAGTCACAGCAATATGATTGCATAGACCTGTCAGTCTATCTTTACCCTTAGCCCACTGAGGCAGGTGGGCATTTCAGAGAAAAGCTTGTCCCTTTTCTGGACCATTGCTGCCATATCAGTAGGTAAACTGCAGGCTTTTTGCTAAGGGCTTAACTGTAATTCTATCTGTGAAGGGAAACTAAAAAGTAATGTCTTAGTAAAAGAAAACATTTACAGACTTTGCAAAACAAGATTGATAGAACACAATCCCCCATTTCAGCTGTCCTCCTGTGTTTGGTTTGGGCTTTTTCCCCAAACCCTCTAGGAACAGATACCAGTGATTTTTACCATGAGACAATTTTTATTTCCAGGAAAGAATATATGTTGATGCCATTAAAATGTCAGAGAAGACATTTAGCTTTTTGAGCCTGGCATGGCATGTGTTCTCCTGTCCCTTGAGCACAATATGATTGCTTTGATGCTTCCTATAGTAACAATACAATATGACCTTACAGAACTTGCAGCTGTATTGACTGGTTTGAAACCAAAGTAAAAATACTACAGCAGAAATCATTAACACTACTCTCAGAGGCTGTCCATAATACTGATCATAATAAGCTTATGCCTGGGAAAAAAATGGAACCAGTACCATAGATTTTGCAAGCACTCTTCAAATATTAGGTACTTCTGTCAGGTGCAAGATTTATTATTTTCAGCATCTCTCCTCAAGCCTGTCTAATGTGATGTAGCCACAGCCATATGAATGCACAGCCTCTCTATCCAGAGAAAGGCTGCATTGGTCCCTGTTGCGCCAGTACATTTATAGGAGCAAGGATATGTCCTGCACACAACTTCAGAGTGAATGAAGTTGTCTGCAGGACATATTTCAGGTCCCTTGCAGTCCAAGGTTTGTAGATTCACATGAACACTATATCCAGTTGGTTTAGTTTTCCCCTGTTTGTTAAAACAACAAAACAACCAATACACACACCACAAACCCTGCACCGAGTGTAAGGATTTTCTTAGAAAGCATTGCAGAACTGGTGGGATAAACCTTCCTTTGTTAGAAACAATCGCAGCTCCCTTAAAGCCAGCAGAACTTCTCAGGGTTACTTAGTAACTGAAGGCTCAGCACCAGGCCTGTACAAAACAGAGAGTCCCAGTATCAAATAGGTTGGAAAAAACCCCTGAGATCATCGACTCTGACCTTTGACCCATCCACCACCATTCAACTAGACCATGGCACTGAGTGCCATGTCCTGTCCTTCCTTAAACACCTCCAGGGTGACTTCACCACCTCCCTGGGCACTCTATGCCAATGTGTAGTCATCCTTCCTGTGGAGAAATTCCTTATAATGTTCAAAACAAAGATGCATTCAGAAATGTATGCCAGCAGCTGGGTGCCTGGAGTGCTTTAATCTGACACCTGCAGGGGTGTAATTTTCAGTACCTCCCATCTCTCACAACTTTCACCATCTGCATCTTACCTGTGTTCATCTACTCATCCTGAAAATCATCAACAGGGTTTGGGATATCCCCAGCTGTGTGGTGTCCTTCTCACGTCTCTCTTCTACAGGTCTGTCCCTTTCTAAAACCACCAATTTATGACTGCACAGGCCACAGCAGTTCTGTATCAGTTTAATCTCCTTTGCAGGCATTCAATTAATTCAATTAAACACAGCTGATGCAGATCAATAGCTTTTATCTGCATGCCAGGCCTTGGAAAACTGAGTCACACAGAAACCTAACAACTATCTACTCATTCTGACTTCAGTCCTGCAAATATAATTGTAGAAGTCTGTTTCCTGCTACTTCTTTGGTAGAGATGTGTCCCTCAGTACCCTGAAAGTGCTTCTTCATTAGTTCAAGACAAATGTACCCAAAAATCCTGCAGAAAATTCAAAGCTGGGCAATAAAGCAATTTGTCTGCATGTAGACCATGCTGAAAACTTGACAGAACTGGGTGAGAAATGGTTGCTGTCACACTCTAAACTCCAACAGCTGATAAGACCTGCAGCACTTGTGGGTCAAACCTCTTACCTGACTCGTCTGGCCAAAAAGGCTGGGTATTGCTTTTTGAGAGTCCTGCCTAGAAACTGCAACCAGGTCCAAGGCCTGAGTCTTTGAGGCTATGAAGAGTCCCAGTTCCTTTTCCTGTCAGTGAACACTAAGAGGACCCAGCACACTTTACATTTGAAATGTTAATTGTGTGCCAAAACTTATATCCTCAAACCCAGGAATCATAGGAAATTCTGCCCCTGCTGCCTCCAGAAAGCAAGTTCTTGGCAGTGTGATTCTCCTACACTTAAAAAGAAAGATACAGAGTTCTGGGGAGGGTCTTTCACTTTGCACCACTGTTTGGGAGAGTGTCTGAGGCAGAAAAAATCTGCCTTGTGTGTTCTGCTTTGCTATTCAACAGTCAACAAAGACCTTTTGTTTTTCAGGCCAAGCTTTCCTCTCTCCATACAACACGACTTCATGCTTCTGCCAAAGGCTCATCTTCAGGCCACCTCAGAGGCTCCAAGGAATTTCAAGAAGACCAAGATGTCAAATGTCACTGCCACAGGAAGGCAAGCAGAACACCTTCAGCAGACAGCTCATGTCCAGAGACAAGATCAAACTCCATTCAGGAATTTGCAGAGTCCTTTGAAAAGCAATTGCATCTCAAAAGCAAACGCTCAGTTTCTTTGGTAGGTAATAAGATCACTGCAGAAGAAAAAAAGCCCAACCAACCAAGTCAGCTTCATCCTTTGTGCAATTGCTGTGACTTTGCTGAGGGAAGTGCAGAAATAAACTCCAACTGTAATTTCTCATATTATATGGTCTCAAATGACTACGAGTAGCACAAACCAGGTTAAAGTTGTATCATTAGTGTGAGGATTCTTGATGTGGTGTTACTGCCCAGGCTTATTCAGGAATGTTTATCCTCAAAATGAAACACCACACTGGCTCATGTGGCAATGTTTTCAGAGGTTTCTCTGGCTGTGGCCACAAAACATGACAATACAAACCCAGGTTTGCTTTACTTCTGCTGCAAGACCCAGCTCACTTTTTCACAGCTGCTGACCTGACTTGACCTATGTGGAGTTGTCTGTAACACTGCCAGACACTGCAGTGTTTGAGAGGCTTCTCATTTACCCCTCAGGACCCCATCCACCTGCTTTCTGCAGTGTCACCACACAGCTGCAGCAGCAGCTATTGCTATAAGTAGAACATATTTTATCTGCAAGGGCATGCAGGGGATTCTCTGCCCATTTCATCCTTCTCCCCATCATTCTGTCCAGAGCCATGAGCATTTTTTCTGGTAAGTGTTGATGAAATAGCCAATTGCCAATTTTTATCTAGACTTTAATATATTTTTATTATGATGCATATTATCTGCTGTATCCTGCAATGGAAGAAAGGGTAATAAATCCCAACTCACTTTTAAGTATCAGGAAAACCCCAGCAAATTGTCACTCCATTCAAAAAGCTGTGCTTGAATAACCCCTGACATTAGCATCAAATAGCCATAGAAGGAAGTATCCTTTTTTTGTTCCAGGTTCTTGACACTGACAATTTGTATGGAAAAGTAGTTTTCAACTCTCTTTGCACAGCAAAAGAAGGGGGAAAATTTCTTTTCAATAGGCAGCATAATTACATGATCAGTCCCATAATAATAGTCCTTGCATGACCAATTGTCTAAGAATATGCAGAATTATGATGATGACAGCACTGTTACACCATGGTCAAAATTTCAAGTGTGCTCCCTAATCTTCTTTTTCCTCTTCAGGAACTACTCAATTGCTTTCATTTGGAAATTTACATTGCCTCATGTGCCAGCATTCACCAGTGGTTGTCTGCTTTATCATTTATAGTTTCTCAGAAATGCCTGTGGCCAGAAAGTCTATGAGTAGTAGTGTAGTAGTGAGTAGTAGTGTAGTTGATGTGTGATTAGGTATAGTGAGCACAATGCATTAATTATGGCTTCAGTTCCAGCTAAAAGCAGGGATTCCAGTGCCCCTCTGTAATCAGCAGTGGGATGTTTTGAGCTGTATTTTAATCTGTTTTTCAAGAAGACCAAGTTGTTGCCATTCCCTCAGTCACAATTGTAGTTTGGGAGATGTGAAGGACTTGTGAATCTCAAAGAACTGAGCAATAGGTCAGAGATCTGAAAGGAAACCTGTGTCTTCAAATGGAGCATTTTTTTGCATTCAGAGCTGTGTGGGTGCAATTCAAACCACCGTGATCAGACAGGTGAACACTTTGGGAAAGGTAATTCATCTCCTTCCCTGCATATTGCTTTTCTCATATAAATGTGTCTTTGAGAATCCTTCAGACCTTGTTTTCAGTGAGGTCTTTGCCAGCACTGAGAAAGTCATCAGGGATGTAAAGATGGATCACATGAAAGGATAGAAACATGGAGTCTGGGCTGAAATCTCAGAACCCCTCTCTTTTTCCCTCCTATCTGCTCTCCTCTTCAAGTGCACTGAGCCTGTGACCCTTCTATCATATAGAGAGTAAAACCAAAGCATGTGTGTTGCTTCTTGCTGAGCTTTAGGGGGACTGGCTTGGGCCTTGAATTTGAGCCCATCATGGTAAAGCTGATCTTGGTGAGGAAGTTACTGGAACATTTTGTTACTCAGTGAAATAAAATAATGAGCTTTTTTGTTGTTGTTGTTCTTGTAGGAATCTCTTTTAATTCCCTGCTATTTTTCCCTGTCTTTTAGCAACCTGAAGGTGCAAAAGAGAGACGAGAAAGAGAAAAATTGCATTTGAGAAAAAGCAAGTCTCATAAGAAAATGGGAGAGAAATCAGAGGCAAGGAGAGAGCGGGATGAAGCTGAAAGTTCAGAAGTACCTGCAAAACACAGTGAACAGTTTCCATCACAAGCAAGCAATCAGAAAGGTTATGTATCCACAGGCAGCTAGAATGCATTGAGAAAATCCATCTTAACACTCCCCCTGAAGAGCAGAGGGAGCATTTTTGTTCTGTTTTGACTAGAAGCAGCCTGATAGCTAGAATAACCCCTAAGCTGTAAAATAAAAGTAAAATCAACTGCATTGCTGGCACCAGGTTACTACCTTCCTTTCTTTACTTTTGTCACTAGAAATATGACCTTTGTCATAGGAGTGTATCAGTAGCAAGATCCAAGTTAGAGATTAACCACCATAAGAGGATTTCAGGCATATTTAGCATTGCAGCAGGACAGTGGTGGATGCATTCCTTTAAGAGGAGGCCACCACCTATATGTTACAGAGCCATGCAAAGCCTTATGTTCCTTTTTTAATTGAAAACAGGCTTTTTGGTAGGTTTGGGAAGAAAAAAGTACATATAAACAGCCAACTGCTTCCTGACATTCACTTAGAATTGTCTTGAAAACTGGTATCTTTTTGCTCTGACAGTCTTTCAGCTCCAAATGTATGTAATTAAGAGAAGCCCATGTTCTCTTCTACACCTCCCTGATGGTTCACTTTTCACTGCTTTTCCTGTCACTCTGCAGTGTGACTCATTTCACTGGCATTTCCCAGCCCTCTCCCATGTCCTCAGTCCCATTTCCCCACTCACACAATTAGTTCTTTCTCTCAGCTTTACCCACAGAATTCACAGAATGACGAGGTTGGAAGAGATCTTAAAGATCAAGTCCAACCCATGCCCTAACACCTCAACTAAACCATGGCACTGAATGCCATATGCAGTCTTTTTTAAACATCACCTCATCACCTTGCTTCTTTTGTGACCTTTCCTCTCTCCCTTTACTAATTTACTTCCTTGTAGCTACCAAACTCTTCTGCTACAACTCTACTTTTGCTTCATTAACATCTGAATTCTCTAGTAAAACCAGAGATGTTCTGGTTCTCTCATATTTCCATAGAATATCTTCAAGGAGCTGATGGGGCATTGCAACCCTTTTTCCTTTTCCAGAATTTGGGCCAAACTGGCTGTCTCTGGTGAGCAGGACCATAGACAGGGAAAAGGCTGATCCTCTGGTTGAGGACCTCCTGAACACAGGTGTAAATCTCATCTCCACATGCTCACAAACACAGACACTCTCCCACAATCCCCCTATGCTCCCCTCTCTTCAAAGTGCCAGTGCTCTCTGCAGATACAACCCTTCTCTCTTTGGGAATAATCTTCCCAGGCCTAGTATGGAGAAAGCCTGATTTGGATAATACAGGGAGAAAAGAGTGAAGAGTAATGAAGTCATGAGCAAAAGTCAAGGTCTGATGGATATTCTTCCTGTGATTTTTCTGTAATTAACAGAAATCTTACTCATTTACCCTAGAGCCTTACTTTTGAATATTCAGCCCTTTGAAAACTTAGGGCATCCTTAAGACTTTGTAACACTTATAGACATTAAGGGATTGAGTTGTTTGGGTTTTTTTGTTTAGAGCTTTGGGGGATAGATAAGAAAGCAATTGAACCCTTACTGATGCTTGTAAATTGCTTCTTGCCTGGTAACATGTATTATAAACTAATAAATCTAATAATGGAAAAATGTTGTTCCTATGCATTGTTCCTGTCCTTCCCAATCCAGATTGAATTTTTGCAAAGTTCTTCTGTCAGCCAAAACTTAAATACTTTTCCTTTACAACCTTATTCAGAAGACTGCATTACAGAAGGTCTGGATAGAAATGAACATGGCCAGCTGTGTCTGAGCTCTCAGATAAAACCTCTCATGTATGTCTTTTCAGGTAGCAGCCTGTCCTCCCATCCTGGGAGAGCTGAATGCCATGGCTGCATCAGCTTTGCCTGCATTTCAGGTCATCAGCTGCCTCCTCCTGTTGTACAGACAGGTTAACTCAACAGGCCCCAAGAGAATTTGCTTGTGTTCATCAAATCAGTGTGCTGGTTGTACACCACACCTGATGGAAAGAAAATACCAAACAGAGCTAAAATAGGAGAGCCCTGTGTGGCTGCCTCTGGCTTGCTGGTCACCATCTCCCTGAAAGCACAGAGAAACCTCACTGCCACCAGGGCAGCTCTGCCTGCAAACAGCTCCCCTGTATTCCACCAAATCCCATTTGTCTGAAGGGAGGGTCTGGAAGTGTTCATGTGCTCTTGAACTGGCCCATCAGCCCCATGGTGTGACTCTGGAAACAGAAGCTTTCACACAATGCTCTCTATTGACTCAGAAGTGTTCTCCTCCCTTGCTCTGTATCCTGGCTGATCAGACCAGGAGCCCTTTCCAGCTCTGTCCCTTCCAGTCTGAGCAATAGTATTACTTGGGTGGACTGAATCTTGCTTGATAGAATGAAATCATTCTCCACAGAAATTAACCAGTATTCCATAAGAAATTGGGCATTTGGGAAGGCTGGTAACCATCCAAAGAGGAATCTGATTGCAATGGCACGTCTGATATTTCTGTCAGAAAGACTCCAGAGGGTTTCCATTCTCACAGTAGGTCACTAGTTCTGTGGCAAATGACATAAAAAATAGTCACTGCCTTGATTCCACCCTGAATTCCCAGGCAATGGGGCTGGCTGCAGGCAGTTTCTGCACAAACACCCATTCCTGGGCAAACACTGTTTGCTTTTTCTGCCCTTCCCAAGAGTGGGATGGCTGCAAGTTGTACCAGAGTCCAAACCATGGCCATGAAGGAAGTCAGGCTTCAGTGGGAAGTGAAGACAAAAGGATGAAGAAATCCATATGCTCACTAATAAGAAATATTGAAAACATTAAACAGAAAGGGGAGTGAGCAGGAAAACTGGTGTGATTCAAGGCACCCATGAAGGAAATATTAAACTTGCTGTGTTTACAAGTGGAAGACCATGGTCTGATGAAACACTCATCCCTGTGAATTCTTCCAGCAGTTCTGGCTAGCTGGAAAGTGCTCCTGTGGGAAGGGAAGATGTGGGTACATAGAAATCTTTCAAGAGCAGGAGAGATTTACACCCCAGTGTTTTCTGAGAGGGCTGAGAAGAGGACATCAGTTGGGGTTACCTCATCTGTCAGGTGGGCATTCCCAAAGCAAAATATTTATGCTTGCTTCTCAGGTATTGTTTCATTGCAGCATGGTTTGGAGGATGAATTCAATTTTGAGTGCTGGCTAACTTATCATGTATTGGTATATGAAATGCCATATCCCACACAGGTAAAATGATGTAATAGCTGTATTTATGTAAATGCTCACAAGAATCCTTTCTGGGGAAAAAAGTAGGAAATATTTAAATGCATGAATAAAAATTAAATAACCACAATGCATAACTGAAGAAGAATATAATACCTATTTTAAAAACCCATAAAATATTAAAGATGGAAAGTATTAAAATATTCTTTGGCAGGTTTTTGTTCTTTAGCACTAAAAAAGGTATTTGGGTAAGCACAGCCCTGGCTCTGAATGCACCCAACGTACATGTGAATAGTATAAAACCATGTACAGATATAATCAAGCTTGATAACTGAAATTATTCACACAGCAATGAATCATAATCACAGGACTTTGAGCTTATCGCAGCTTTCTGCCAAAACTGTTGTAAACAGACAGGTCTTGAAATATTTCCAGAGCAATATTACAGCCAAAATCTAGTCATACAATGAGAGAATTGAACACTGAAATACAACAAACTTCATAAAGAATGCTCTGCCTGCAGTTGTTGTGCCAGAGCTTTAGGTAATTTTGTGAGAACAAATGTGAAAATAAACCCACTCATCAAAGAAAACATTGCTCGTAGCATGTTGATCTTCATTTTCACTGCTGCTTTAGACTGGCTTGACAGGTGCTATTGCTCCTATTAGGAGGATCCCTCTGAATCCCAGCTCAGTATCTACAGTTCTTTGGAAAAAGATAATTTCTCTCAGCTGTGTCATGTCCTTGAGGTCAGAGAGAAAATAAAGAGTGATACAATGAGCATCAATATTCTGTCATACTAGATGCATTCTTGTCCTTCTTATACGCTTGTCAAAATGCTTCAGTTCAGACAATTTCTAAACTGACAAAAGTTTTGGTGAATTGAGAAGACCAACCAGCTTGTGACAGTTGTACATGAATTTTCATCAAAAAGCCATCAAGGCCCCTACAGAGAGTCCTCAGGCTGGAGAATTAGCACTGTTCCTGATAGTGAAGTATCAAAAAAGAACTCTTTTATTGCTTTAAAGCTTGAGCAGAAGGATTCATGGACATGGTTGCCTGCAGCCACATCCCATGATATGAGGTGAATGCTAGGGTTTGGTCCTTTGAAAACCAGCCCTTCCTGGACCATTATGCAATGGCTCTCATTTGATATGCTGCTCTTCCTGTATACACAAAATACATCTTCAAAGTTTCTTATGAGCTTTTTGAATATAGTGGGTCTACTCCCTGAGGACTCCTATATAGAGAAATCTGCCAGAAAGCCGCTACAGTGATTTCAGATTAGCACAAGTTTATGCCTGCCAGAGAGGAATGATTAGAGCATTTCTTTGCTCTAGTGGTCCCAGCAGCAATAAAAGATCTTCAGGAAGAACAAAGTAACTTTGGGCTGCTCTCACCTATGCAGGACTGGCAACTGCACTTTAGCCAGCATTTGGGATAAATATAATATATATTCATGAATTCCTTTTTCATTGTGCCAAATTCTACACGCCCACAGATGCAGGTGAAGCTGCTTCATCTTCTTTAATGCCTTTTGCATGGAACAAAAGGACTGTCACATTAGGATAATCCAGGTCTCAGCTGGTCAATGGACATCAACCATAATTTCCATCACTCACTCAAGGTACTCACTGCAATGGGGTTTCCTAATCCAAAGCAATTCTGAGCTGAGATTGCTTAAGAGTGATAAGAAATTTCTTTTCAGTTGAAGCAAGATTTGGATCCATGTGCAATTTCCATGTGCAATTTCATGTCTGGTTCTACTAGAGAATTTTCAGCAAGGCTCAGATGTTGATGAAGCAAAAGTAGAATTGTAGCAGAAGAGGTTGGTAGCTGCAATTGCCGTCTTGGGGACTGACAGGAGCACAGAACTTCCCTGCATGCACAGCTTTCATAAAGAGGGATTATGGCAAACCCTCAGGGCCTTATTTTCTTACTTGCAATATAGAGAGTAGAGAATCTTGACTAAACCCTGAATGCTGGTGACTGAGAGGTGATACAACCGTGTGGAAGCTGCTGCAGTAACTCTGTGTTACCTGATGCTACTTAGAAGGTGGGAGAACCTTCAGCACTATCTTTAATGGCTTTTAACAATGTTTGCACTGATGGAAAGACCAAAGGTGAAGATGGTGGGTCACACTGAAGCTGCCACAGACACAGCCAGAGTGTATCATTTTTTAAATAGCTGTATTAGTGGAAAAATGGAACACAGTGCTCCAAAAGAGCTGCAAGCAGCAGGGTGTTTCAATGTCTGCAGTTCAGAGCTGGTGCTGCAGAGAGGGAGCAACCAGTTCTCCTAAATTCCCTGCTGGCTGATGCACTGTGTTCAGCTCTGGGGCCCCAACATGAGAATGACACTGACCTGCTGGAATGAGCCCAGAGTTGAGCCACCAAACTGATAGATACTGACCTGCTGGGTGAGCCCAGAGGTGAGCCACCAAACTGATAGACACTGACCTGCTGGAATGAGCCCAGAGGTGAGCCACCAAACTGATAGACACTGACCTGCTGGGTGAGCCCAGAGGTGAGCCACCAAACTGATAGATACTGACCTGCTGGGTGAGCCCAGAGGTGAGCCACCAAACTGATAGACACTGACCTGCTGGAATGAGCCCAGAGGTGAGCCACTAAACTGATCACAGGCCTGAAACACCTCTCCTATGACAGCTGAGAGTTTTTGGGACTGGTCAGCCTGAAGAAGAAAAGGCTCCAGGGAGACCTCATAGTCCCTGCCAGTACCTGAAGGACACTTACAAGAAATCTGAATAGGAACTTTTCACAAGTTCCTATTTCCTTCATGAATCCCTTGAATCACACCAGTTTTCCTGCTCACTCCCCTTTCTGTTTCACGTTTTCAATATTTGTTATCAGTGAGCATATGGATTTCTTCATCCCTTTGTCTTCACTTCCCACTGAAGCCTGACTTCCTTTTCAGAAGTGCATGGAGGCTGTGGACTCCCCCTTGCTGGATGTGTTCGAGGGCAGGCTGGATGATGCCCTGAGTAACCAGGTCTGTTGGAATGTTCCTTGCCCATGGCACAGTGCTTGGAACCAATCAGTCTTTTAACCCAAACCATTCTGTGATTCTATGAGATAGAGATAAGTTATATGGTCTAGTTGTTGCCTATATTGATATCATCAGGAAAGGCACCAAGTACCAAGTCCTCCTCTCTTTGGAAATTCTCTCTGTAGGTGGCATCTGAGACATTTTGGTGGGGTGGAGTGGAGTGAGAGAAGCAGGCATAACTGCTGTGCTATAGTGGTGCTTTAAAATACAGATCTTATCTCAATACTCTTTTGTCTCGTATCAAATAAGTAAAAATAGAAAGCTCTGGATAACACATTCTTCTAGAAAAAAAGTAAAGCTGTGTATGACCTGGATCCTGCTGAAGCTATTCTGATGATAAGAGGACTTAATCTAACAATAGTAACCTTCCTTTCCTTAAGATCAATGATCCAGTAAATAATTTGGACCAGGGTTCTTAATTTCTGAAAGGAATATATCAGCTCCACCTCTTAAAATTCCTGAGAAATAACAGGAATTCTTGCATTAAAATCCTGCTTGCAAGTTCTCTTTCCCACTTGCTTTTAACAGTGCGTTCAGAATTTGCTGCTAAAGAAACCAGTCTGTCCTACATGTCATGTCCTGGTGCACCTGTAAGGTTCTTGTCCTCTGTGATGAAGAGAGGGTCCTTTAGGATTACAGAGGGAACTATTCAAGGCTTGATTCTAAATACAGGAGAAAAGAGAAATCAGAACTTTACTCAGTGCATTAGCGCTTTATAAGGTTAGTGTAGTGGTGTGGATTTTTACAAAGTTCATCTCTGAACTTTGAGGATAAAACCTCCTAGCTCCTTCCCAGTGATTAGGGAAGAAATCAAAACATTTTTACAATTCCTTGGACAGTGTAAGTCAAAATTGCACATTTGCTGCAGAATACATTGTTTGCAAGTTCTTTCACTGACAATCATTTATCTACTAGATAACCTTCATAACCTTCATTTTCCAGCAGAGGGAGTCTGTCCATACCAAGTGAGAACATGCACGATAGTCCAGGGCAAGCATGAGTTTGAGACTAAAATAATTACAGTGCCAGCAGGAGACAACTG
Source organism: Melospiza melodia melodia (assembly GCF_035770615.1). Taxonomy (NCBI): domain Eukaryota; kingdom Metazoa; phylum Chordata; class Aves; order Passeriformes; family Passerellidae; genus Melospiza; species Melospiza melodia. The sequence continues at coordinate 24,920,463 of NC_086195.1, forward strand.
TCATCAACAGCACAGGTCCAAGTGGTCACATTTTGCCCTGTGTTGTTCAAATATGACTTTTCTTAATATATAAAGGAAATCAATATACATTGCAACCCATGGCAGAACTTAGTCTGGTATTAGGAACTGCAGTTTTTACCCTGCGGTCAGCAGAAAACCCTGATCCAGCGCTCTCCCAGTCCTTACTATAGGAAAGATAATAAATTTCTTGCCCCAGGTTTAGTCTGACAGAAGCTTCTCAGTGAGAAAAAGCAAGAGCATTTTTATTCTTATAAGCAGCACAACTACTTTTCACAGGCAGCATGGCTGAAATTAAGCCATATTTTAAAATACATTTCAAAACATCTCTTCATCAAATGCAGCCTCTCCTCTACAACCCCTAAGGGACATGGGTGGCATGTGCACCCCAATTTTGGCTGGTCTGGTTCAGAGTCTGGGGTGTGGGGAGGTTTGTGCTGTTTTGCTGGGCTGAGAACTCCCATGGCAAAGGGCAGGGACACTCTCCTGTTGGGTGGCTTTGCTGTGAGGGTACATCTGGCAGTGGGACAGAAATAAGCACCTGGGTGTGGGATTCACATTCTCTGAACCTGAGAGAAGCAGTGAGAGAAGCAGAGAAAAGAATGATCAAAACAATTCTTATCTCATTTGCTGCTCCTGTGTTTGTGCACAAGTGGAATGCATTATGGAGGATTGTTTACCTGAAGGGATTTGGTAATTGGATTCTGGTGTGAGGGTTTTGTTTTCTTGACCAATTTCTGCAAGCTGTGTCCTGATGGTTGGTCAGGAGACAATAATGAGATTTTGTTGAGTTGAGTTGAGTTCTTGTTCAGTTTCAGTTTAGATGTAGTGTAATATAGTGTATATAGTATAATAAAGAATAATCTAGCATAATAAAGTAATTAATATAATAAACATACATTATTATATTTTAATATGTTATACTATATGATATTATATTATATTACAATATAACTATAATATATTTTATTAATATATAATTTAATTCATAATGTAAATTATATAAATATAAAATTTTATTATATGATAGAATATAATATAAATACATATTTAATATAATGAAATAGAAATAAAATTATATAGCATAATAGTAATTAATCAGCCCTCTGATATCATGGAGTCCTGATCATCATTCTTCCCTTTGACAGGGAAGAATGCATTTATAATATGCCTGCATTTACAATACCTTGGGAACAGCAGGAGTCTTAAACCACTCAGCTTCTTTGCATAGGTAAGGTGAGTTACAGTTCTTGGCCTCTAACTGTTATTGTAGAGGCAGTCTGCACTCATAAAGCCACACTGAACTTCATTTTCCAAGCACATACAAATGTGCTAATTGCAGGGGGATTATTCTGAAATAAAGCATAAATGGACACATTGACACGATCAGTTTATATGTCCTGTCAAGTAAATGTATTTGCTAAGAAACAAAAAGCAGGTAAAACAACTGTATTTCATGAAAGAAAAAAGTCACAGGAAAGTCAAAACAAAGCTGATAGCAATTGAAAAAGGATGATTTGGCTGGGAACTTCAGCAGGACACATGGAGTCAGAATTTACCTTCTTTTCCTTTTACACTTATCACTGGCTTACTAAATTAGTTGGTAGTGTCATTTGTATTGTGCCTGCTCACCAAGGTACAAAATAACTTTTTATGCATAGTTATATAACATAAGCACTATACATATGTACATGCACATATATATATACACACACAGAGACATGTGCTGACAATTGTGCATTTGTATCTCTGCACCTCCCAGGACAACTGTGCTGTACTGTGGGTTTCTCTCCTCCTGCCTGGCCACAATATTACTTTCCAAGCTGCCTCTGGGTTTCTCTGCTTTCTCTCAACTTTCTTGCTCAGAAACAGCCTCCTCCCCATCAACCCTCAGCTTCCCTACAACAACATTTTCCTACAGAGATGCTCAGCTGATTGCCTGTGACCCTATTTGTATCCAACATCATCTTGCAAGTTCAAACCCATGTTCAAGCATGCCTGTGCTGATATTGTGTCTATGTCAACATATTCTAACCCATGGGCAGATGGACATTCCCATGCTGAGGGAAATCTTGGGAAAAGGCAGGAACAAGTGGGAGTCTGCACTGTGGAAGTGGCAGTGCCAGCTGGATTAAAGCAAAGAGGAGGAGGACCCTGGTGAATGAATGCTGAAGCACCTCTGCAGCTGTGACTTGGAGCCTGGCTTGGGACCAGAGTTGGTGATGCCAGAGGTGAGGAGTTCAGGCTGAACTTTCTCCTGGGGTGGTCTGGTTGTGACTCCACTGATCCCTGGGGAGGAGTGTGGTGGACAGAGCCCAGAGCTGCCTTTGGGAGCGAGCTGGTTTGTAGAGGTGCTTTGGGTTCATAGGGGCTCTGTAAGTTCAGATATTTTGGGAGGTCACAGTTTCCCTAAGTGACAGCCAGAAAGGAGACCAAAGGATCCCTTTCCTAGTGAGGTGGGACACATGGGCAGGTCTGTGAGGAGCTGGTGGGAGGACAGTGACTGAGGGGAAAGTGTTTGTCCCTGGGGATATTGCACCTGGTCACAGAGACTTTTGTGACTCGGATGGACTCCCTCCAAAAGAAAGATGTCTCTTTCTTTTCCCTGTAAGAGATAAATGTGTGTATTGGGGGAGCTTTTGTGCACCAAAGATTTTATGGCCCTGGTGTTCTGTGGGATGAAGACTGGTACAACGTGGCAAACAGGAGGACATTTTCCTTCTGTGCTGCAGGAGAGCCAAGGCAGAAGGGTCACAGGAGGCAATGCTTAGGCAGTGACACTGGATTCCCAACATCCTCGTCACTCCACAGTCACCTTCCACAGCGGCGCTCCGGCTCTCACTTTCCCTCTCCTGCTGAAAAAGCAATTTTCCCTCTTTCTCCCTAGGCTGGGCTACAGCTGATGTTTTTCATATCATTGCTTAACTGGCTGGTTTCCCCATCCTGTTCTTTCTGCCTGGTGTCTCTGTCTGGAGGGTTGTTCACCCCATGGCTTTTCCCAGCTAACTCTCCTGACTCACCCGAGGTACGTGCAGAACCTCAGCAGCTGAGCCAGAGAGACTGGGAGAACAAAAATTAACAAAGCAATGAGCCAGATAAAACTGCAACTTTTAAAAATATGCAAAGAACCCTCCCAGGTTTACAAAGTTAAACTCTTAAATGCTGGACAAATCCAGACCTAAGGCTGCCTTTGGAGGGATGGTTTGCCTCCCTTTTCCCTTCCCCCACCCAGTGTGTATTATGTGACATGATTTAATTGTTTGGCTGCATACTGCTTTTCCCACAGGACTAGTGCCTCATTCAGTGTAAACCCAGGACAGTGTCTGGGAATGAAGCTGGTCTCTGCATTTCCTGGACCAAGTGTGTGACTGGGAGCCCCATTTATCACCCAGACACTGTGCTGAATTCGGAGCTGACAGCTTCTTCATGAGGTTTTCTGGGGTGGCTTTCCTGCAGCCTCTGACTATTTATCACCACATGTGCCTAAAGGTGAGAAGCTACTATTTCCAGGGAACTGGGAACTTTTTATTACAATTTGATGAAGTTTCTTTAATTATTCCATTGGCTCTGGCATTTGTTCAGAATACTTTATGATTTAACTAACTGATGTAGCAGACTTCATTTGCTGTTCTGAGTGCTGGGTGCTTCTATAAATCTATAACCTAAATGTCTCCTACCAGGTGTCTAAAAGCAAGAAACCATAAGCCAAACATGTACGGATTTCACCTAGATGTGACTAAGGAACTTGATAGAAGCAGGGAGAGTTTCTAGTTCTTTCAGCTGCCATTTCTTTGCCCTGCTAGTAGATTATTCCATTTTCCCACAGCCCCCCGCCTTAGGTTTCCCTGTCCCAGATAAGCTAGGACTTGGCTTGATATTTGACCCTGAGTGAGCACACCAGATGAGCTCTCCAGTGCCTGATGCTATTTAGAAGGTACATCTTGTAAACTTGCTTGACTATTCTGTTGCTGACTGTCCTTCATCAAAAAGTGCCAGGTCATTTTCATCAACTGAATAATCTCTTCTTTTCTAACATGAAATTTGCATCATGAACTGGAGCATAGCAAAAAGAAATTCCATTCCACATTCTCAGAGATGGTTTTCAGAGCTCTGTGTTGATATTTTCAGCTTTAAAGTCATATTTTCTCTCATTTAGCTGATACCCGATGAGACAAGGAAAAGTAAAGATTCGTGCTGGGCACTGTGGGGACAGGGCTCAATCTTTTTTTATGCATTTGTGTCATGGTTTAGCATGTACACAAAAGCATCATGGTACTGCAGACACGCTCACCTGCACAGCTCTCAGGGTTGAGATATATTTTCTTCAAACTCTGAGGAGAAAAACATTTGGAACCTGCAAATTGCTTTCTGCTTTTCCCAGATTTCTCCCTTCTTCATCATCATAATAAAGGGATAGGAATGTCTGGGGAGAAAGTTTTTACTGTTACTACCCCTGGCATTTCTGGCTTTATTACTCTAGATTCTCCGTGCCTAATTGCTGGACTAGTTCAAAGGACTCTGTGCAACTTGAACCATAGCCGATTACCTGTGAGTTACAGATTGTTTCAGGAAATTCTCCTGAAGTTCCTCTGTTCATAGAGATAGTGTTAAGCTGACTTTTTTATCACCATGATTGCTTTTGCATGTTGTTCTAGATGAAAGACTTTCATAAGGGGGGTACATTTTTATATGCTAGAAATCAGCTTGACACATTGCATGGATAGGATAAAAACTCAGAAAAAGTATTCCTTTTGAAAGTCTCTTACAAAGGTCTTATAGGTTACTCCTAAAAAACCAAAAAGCAGACAACATAAATATAGCTAATAACTATTAACATTAAAAAACTTTAAAATTCCATGTATGATTTAACTACTTTTCTTCTCCCCCCCAGATTATAGGATTAAGCCTGGAAGCATTTTTAAACTTTGCAGATTTAAACCTATACTTTCAAAATCTATGCAAGAGCAAATATCCCTAATAGCACTCCAAAGAATGGACTTTGGTAATGTGGATCTTTGTATTCAAATTCACTTTTTATTTATTTTGGTGTTACAAGTTGTATTAAAACCAGAATGTCAATATTTGTGTTTTTTCTGAAGTCATAGCAAGTGCATGCATTTCTCTTTATTCAATTGTTGCATGAACTTTGCAAGGCCAGAATTATTTGTTTGGCTTTCTGGGCACTCTATCCAGAGAGAGATTATTTTATCAGCCACACTCCTATGGTACATTCCATAAAGCCATAGAATGGTTGGGGTTGGAAGGAACCTTACAAACCATCAAGTTCCAACCCCCTGCCATGGGCAGGGGCACCTTCCACCAGACCAGGATGCTCAGGGCCCCCTCCAGCCTGGCCTTGAACACTTCCAGGGATGGAAGCCACAGCTTCCCTGGGAAACCTGTGCCAGGGCCTCAGCACCCTCACAGTAAAGAATTCTGAGTAAAGAATTCCTCATATCTTCCTTTCTCCCCTTTTGGAAAATGGGAGCAATGTTTCCCTTTTTTCCCGGTCACTGGGGACTTTGCCTGACTGCTGTGACTTTTCAAATATGGAGAGAAGTGGCTTGGCAACAACATCAGCAAGTCCCCTCAGGACTCTGGGATGCATCTGACCAGGTCCCAGACACTCATGGCTCTTCACCTTCATCAGATAGTCCTGAACCTGCTTTTAACTTATATGGTGGGAGGCCTTCACTCCCTCAGCCATAAATTAGGTGTGGTGCTACAAAGATAACTACAAACAGCCAACACAATCCTTGGATTACAAGTGTTAGGGGAACATGATCAACATTTCACTGCAGTTTTCACCCAGAAAAAAGTCTGGATTTGTAGAGTAGTGTTCCCTGCAGTGCCCAGGCTAAAACCAGCTCACCTGCCCCCAGGTGCTGTTTTGCCTTCTGGACCAAAATGCAGATGTTGCAATAATCCTAAAACATCTACAGTTCTAATTTGTCTGTAATGTGCTCATGAATTATTTGGATCAGGGCATAGATGGGTGACTTCATGGCTGATGTTAGTGCCTGGTATTTGTGATAACTCTGATGAAATAAAATCACTGGGCACCACACTAAGTGCAGTGTAATTGACCTGTGGGTCTTGGAGCCATGTGATGTTTCATTAGGCTAACCCCTGTGGAAAGTGGATCAAGCACTATTTGCAAATTCATCTCACACCATTTAGGCTTTGCTATGAAATAACATTTTAGCTCCTTGCTTCAGATGCAATGTTCAATATCAGCAGGGAGCAACCAAACAAATGCTCTGTTTGGATGCTCTGTTCCTCCAGCAAGAGAAGAGCTCAATTGCCTGCCTGTGTGTCAAGCACGGATCCTAAGTTTGTAAGAGGAGTGTTGAATTAATTTCTTAACTAACTTTGGAATAAGGCAAACAGAGAAAGGTCAAAATGAAGGAAGGTCTGAACTTGACTAAAAGTGGCAGAACTGTTGGCCTTCTGCTGACCTTAGGTAAAACCATTGCAAAAGATGTTTTGTTATTTCCACAGTCTCTAGCAGTTTTGTAGAATATTTTATGCATGCACTTCTCTGCAGTTACTTGGATGCACACTGACTCCCAGAAGTGCAGGATCCCTGCAGGCCCTGGGGATGCTAGCTGGAGTTTTTTACATTGGCAACATTGGTTGTCACTTAGAATGACTTTTAAGTAATTTTAAGTGTGGATGGAAATGAGGAATCCCAGGAAGTGATTGTTGCTCCACTGCCAAGACAAGCATCAAACCAGTGGTAAATAGAAGAAGAGGTTATTACAATTATCACTATTATTGAATGACTAAGCTCATTCTAACTGAAAACTCTCCTGCAAGAGAAGGATATCCATTAGGTAGGGATTAATGTTGTGATGTAAAATGCATTCTAATGTCTGGAAAAAAAATGCAGAAAAAGTCACTCAGACTAGGAAGCAGCTTTCATAGAGGCTGGATTTCTGAAGCATTGTTTACAGGTCCTTCTGAGAAATATTATTGGCCTTTTCTCTGTGCTCATTACATCATCCAACCTGCAAAGGCATCTGCCTGCCAGATGCTGAGGGGTATTTGCTGGAGTATTATTAATTTAAGAGTGAAAGTATCACTTTGTGCTAAAGAGCAGGCGTGGATGCAGCTGCCTGAGAAGATAAGTGAGTGTGACAAAGTTTTAATCCTTATAAGTAGTTGATTTCCCCCACAAATTTCCACAAAAAAGCTTCTGGATCATGAAAGTAGAAATCTTAAATTAGGGGACTTGAGGGGGGTGGCTCAGAATTCAGTCCAAGTTGTGATTTATTGGTAGGGAGAGTGGCACCTCTGCTTGGTTATTCCTGCAGCCACAGGAGGATCTGGTGACACAAGATCTTGATGCTGACAGGGGTAGAAAAAGGTCAAGGGAGTGTTCTGGCATAGCTTAAACAGAGCTTCAAAACCCGATTATCACAACTTCCTGGCGAATACCTGAAAGGAGGATTTTTGCACAATGAAATATTTGAGGCTCCATTGGTGTTCTCTGCTGGTGCTGTAAGAGAGGTGGTGCAGTGTGAGACGCCCTTCGTTCCACTGTGAATGATTCTCTAATGTCACTTACGTGTTCAACTACAGGATGGCATCTGCAAATAAAGCCGTGGTTTCGTTCTTTCAATTTTATTTTTAGACATTCTTCTTTTGGATTCAGGGCTGTAACCATAAATTCCTGCTAAATTACAGGAATTACAGCCACGGGTGCGCATTTTCGTGGAGAAAGGCACGGCTGTCGGTGTGTGTGTGTAAATGAAAAAAAAAAGGCCTCTGTTATATGCAGCGATCAAAGGAAGGTTTGTACGTCTGAGAGACTCTCTACTTTTTCTATTTTTCCTCTCCTGCCGGGCTATTGGGAGCCGCTGTCCCCGGCCGCCAGCCCTGCCCGCTCCCGGCCGCTTTTCCTGGAAAGCGGGGCAGGACAGAGGGCGGGCAGCGCCGGATCCCCCGGAATCCTCGCTTTCCCCTCGCTTTCCCCTCGCCCCTTTCCTCTGGCTCTGCCCCGGCTCCTTCCCGGCCGGGCGGGGAGCAGAGCGCCCGCCCCCCGCGGGGCCGCCGGGGGAACATCTGGAGCGGCCGCGGCGCCAACATCTGGAGCGGCCGCGGCGCATCCCGGGCCCGCAGCCGGAGGGTCCTGCCCCGGCACTGCCCGGACCGGCAGCGAGACCCCCGGGAGGGGCAAGGAAGGAAGGAAAGAAGGAAGGCGGAGAAGGGGCTGCGCGGGAGGGCGCGGCGCAGGTAAGGGCAGCCCGGCGGCCCCGATCCCGGCCGGGGTGACGGCAGGACGGGGCAGGGCGGGGGATGTCGGATCTTGCCCGGGGAAAGGACAAATACTCCATGTTCGCCTCCGCTCGCTCCTCGGGGGCACTTGTGAGGCGAGCAGCGCGGACGGGACGGTAAATGAGCAATGGCTTCACCAGGCTGCCGGCGGCGAAATGCGAGCGCGGCCCCTGCAGCGGCCGGGGCGTTCTGCCCCATGGGCAGGGGGCTGCAGCCCAGGTTCTGGATGGTTTAACAAAGGCGAGATTAAGTGTTCGTCTCAGTTCTAAGTTTACTACGTGATTTTTTTTCCCCCTCTCCCTCCCTCCTGGATGCATTAAGTGGAGATGTAGATCCAAACTTGAATTTCCAGGCAAAATTAAAAGAATTTAAACGTACTTCCTACTCTATGAGAGAAACCCTAAAATTATCTCAGCCTCTTTATTTTATTTCGAAACGGAATAACCCTCAGAAAAACACTTTCCATCCCTGGATGTGTTCCATATTGTTTCAACTTTTCCATCAATAAATCATATTTTACTGTAATAACACTTAGTACTTGACATGGTATAAAAGAAATATTATCTTTTTGATTAAGGGCTTTCTGAAGAGTTTGGGAACTGAAGTACTTAAGACCAAAGTATTTCTGCTTTTTACTTTTTAAACCAAGTGTTTGATTATTACCATGCATTTGCATACTTAGGACTTGTGATTTCTCCTCTACGTATAACTTTGTTTGCATCACCTTATATATTGCTGTTTCTGTGGAACTCTAAATTATGGCACAAGTTGTAGTCCAGAACACTGCAAGTACTTTGTAAAAGGAATGTTTCCAATATCCATTTTAGACGCAAATTCATCACTGACTGGAGTTACCTTTCAGAAGTTTGCTCAGATGTCTTTTGCTGCTTTTCAGGGTTGCTTGTGTGGCTTTTCCTGTATTTTTCTCTTTACAAATGAAGCTGGGCAAACCAAACAGATTTCTCTCCAAAGTTATGGAAACTGTGGGTAGAAATAACTGCTGGGGAAGAAAACTCAAAAGAACCTTGAGTGGCTGGAATAATTATGCCTGTGTTTAGGCAAACTTCTGTTTACTCTGTTTCTGCACACAAATCTGGTGTAAAGATCATTTGAGCCCGAGCTGCAGATGGCCAGTGCAGCAGGGCAAAAATGGGCTCCTTGTTCCAGCCTGAGGAGGTGCATGAACCAAGACCTCTCAGTGCTGGAACTCCTGTCAACTGGCTCCTTTTTCTGACACGTGACCAAACACACTCGTGCTCACTTGCAGCTGGCAGCAGGAGTAATTTTGACTGTCTCTTCCAAGACGAGCTCCTAAACCAGGGAATTACAAATACTTTGACATTGGTTTTGAAATACCTTTGCTTTCAGAAGAGTGACTCTCTGCAGGGGCAGCTCTATCCAGACCTTGGGTCCTGGTGCTGCTTTTGGCTCCAGAAGGTAAAAAGGAGACTTAAGTCCCTTTTATCAATTTATGCCTTAATCAGGGCCTGCTGTAACACTTTAATGCTATCTGAGAAACACTCCTAAAACTCCTGCTCCAAATCACCTTGCACTTGAGACATTTCTAAGGCAAATTGTGTAGCATCTGTAATGCCAGATTTTGGAAGAGGATCTTGCTGGGTTTGCTTTCTCTGTTAATTGTGTTGTTGGAGGGGTTGCAGGAGCTGAAGCTGCTGCTGCTGTATCATGGAGGACTCTTCAGTCTCTGCTAATGTTGTGTTAGCACAAACTGATCCCAATGTAATGAGTTTGAGGTCGTCCTGTAAAATGGAACTACACCTCTCAAGCATTCTGTCTCTTCTAGCTGGGCAAAGCCAGCCAGCCATTTCCCCCAGCTAGCAGCAATGTTTCAGACTGCCTTGCCAACACTCCCATTTATTTATTAGTTCTTCTCTTTCTGGTTTCCATCCACACAGCTTTCTGCTGTTGATAGTGTGCTCCCCCAGGCTATAGCTGGTAGGGGCAGTGCATTTGGCTCCCCTTGGAGAAGCAGTATTATCAGGTAGCCTGAGACAGACAGACAAGACTGCAGAGGAAACTTCAAGGTACAAAGGCAGGTTAGTCAGGGCAAAGCTCTAGGTGCAAACCCCACCTGCTCTGTTGCACAGCTTTGTGGAAATTACTGATAAGAAAATTTTAATATATTTTTTTCTTACCACAGCAGAATGCTGTAAGCCCCAAGCACTCATAGAATTGGTTACAATCTTCAAATCCATAAAATTTAAACATTTATTTTTAATCACTTTGTTTGCAATGAGGGCTCACACTACCTAACTGTACTGCAAAGACAAATGGGGTGGCTGAAGATGGAGACTCTTTTTAGTAGGGCTTGTTGATAGGACAATGGGGTTTTAAACTAAAAGAGGGTCTACTTAGATTAGGTATAAGAAAGAAATTTTTTGTGAGGAGGATGGTGAGACACTGGCACTGGTTGCCCAGACTGGTGGAAAGGTTCCTTCCAACACAAACTGTTCTATAACTTTATCAGAAGGTTATGAACACTTAAAGGAATAGCTTCAGAAAGCAGAGATTCATGAGCAAGTGGCTGGCTCTCTATGGGATGCGACAGCAAATGAAGCACAGTGTCACAGCAGAAGCCAATATTCTGACATGTGTTCTATGTTTCCAGCCTTCTCCCCTGCAGGGGACCTGAGACGTTCAGCTCTTACAAGTGTCACCTGCTTGTTGCCCAAGTATGAGCTGTATGGTATGAGCTGTGCATTAGGAAGCTGAGTCTCTTTGTAGTTTTTCAGTAAGAAAAACAAATCCTTCGTATTAAAATCATCAAGGACTTAATAATGAACTCACATTTGTTGCTATGAGCTCCCTTCCCATTTTTGTCAACTTGAGACTGTGCTTAAGATGAAAGCTTACTAATGCACACAGCACAGATGACAATTCTGCTTCCCATATTCCCATTATTAGTGTTTGGTGATTCCTTAAAACAGGGTCTTCTTTGTAATCCAGTTTATCATTCAAAGGCTCCAGTCACCCCAATATCTGGTCCTGTACATAATGGAGAGAAATTCTAATGCCTTTTCTGCACTGTCACCAGTAGTTGTTGTAAGGGAGAAAGGCTTGCAACCAAGGAATTATAACTTATGGAGATCAGCAAGCCCTGTACTCCACACCTTGATGCCTTCACACCTCCTCTGCAACTCCCTGGAAGAAGGCTGCAGAAAGGAGTGGGTCTGCCTCTTCTCTCAGGCAAGTAGGGACAGCATGAAAGGGCATAGGAGAGGTTTCAGGTGGACATTAGGAAGAATTTCTTCACAGAAAGGTGATTAGATTGGACCATCCAGGGAGGTGGTGGAGTCCCTGTCCCTGGAGGTGTTGGAGGACAGGCTGGCTGTGCCAGTCAGTGCCCTGTGGTGTAGCTGGCAGGGTGGTGATCAAAGGCTGGACTCAGTGATGTGAGAGGTGCTCTCCAAGCTAACTCATTCTGTGATTCTGTGACCTGTCCTCCTCTAAGCACAGAACTCTCTTTCAGATATGGATTCTTTGCTGGTGGAAAATATTCATTAAAGACCACTCAAACATTGAGTTTTCTCAGTAGACTCCCCCCTTTTTTGGGGTTGTGTCTTCTTGTCTTTAAATGTTTAGAGACATAAATAACAATTGCAGTAACTTCTAAGAGTCTGTAAAGAGCTTTGTAGGTGCCAAATGCAGGATCTTTCACAGTCCAAGTGGTCATTAGTGTTTATTAGAAATATTTTCCATAGTCTAGTGTCCTGTCAGCTTTGCTATTTTATGAGACCATTCCACTGAAACCCCAACTGTACTGTCAAGATGCTGTAGGAGGAGGCCTATGAAAAGGATGCCAACAGAAACCAATCCATATTTCATTTCATTTCCTGTCCAGAGCAGGGCTCTGATCTCTAAATCATCAGTTGATACACCAAACTTTTGTTCTCTTGACATTTTCCTAGCCTAGGAAGCCTTTTTCCTCCTAGGAAGCAAAGAACATGTAAGTGAACACAATTGGGAAGACAAAGAGGAGTCAGAGATTACACCCTACAGAACTGGCTTTTGTGGCAAAGCCATGGAGAAATCTTCCTAGTGCTGGACCACGGAACTCCAGGAACAGCTAGAGTCCTGCAGAGGTTGGTCATTGAAGTGACTGGGGCTGTTTTAAAGAACAGGGGTGATTCTCCCCCACTAGTCTGCCCTGGTGAGGCCCCATCTGGGGTGCTGTGTCCAGTTCTGGGCTCCTGAGTTCAAGGAAGACAAAGAATTACTGAAGAGGGTCCAGCAGAAGGCTACAAGGAAGATTAGGAGACTGGAGCATCTCTGTTCAGAGAAGCAGCTGAGGGAGCTGGGCCTGTTCAGCCTGGAGAAAAGAGACAGCTGAGAGGGAACCACATCCAGGTATCCGAAGGGCTGGTGTCAAGAGGATGATGCCAGAATCTTATCAGTGGTGCCTGGTGACAGGACAAGGGACAATGGGCACAAACTGAAATAAAGGAAATTCCACCTGAACATGATGAAAAACTTCCTTCCTGTGCAGGTGGCCGAGCACTGGAACAGGTTGTCCAGAGAGGTTGTGGATTCTCCCCCACTGGAGATATTCAAGACCTGTCTGGATGCAATCCTGGGCAACCTGCTCTAAATAAACCCCTTTAGCAGGGGGGTTGGACTAGATGACCTGCAGAAGTCCCTTCCAGCATTACCCATTCTGTAATTTCATGATTTTGTGGTTCTGTGATAAAAGGAATTGACTTCAAAAGGAGAGTGAGTACATACAGGAATGTCACTAGCCAGCACAACTGGGGTGAAAACAGGGAAGCACTAAGAGCTCCAGCTGAGCCCAGCTCTGGGTGGCCAGGACAGGGGAGATGCTCTCAGCTGTTAGTGAAGAGCAGCAGGATGTCTCAGCATGTCCCTCCTCATGCCCTCTCTCTGGCAGCACTCTGCCACACACAGCCAAAACCTGCCAGGCTGGGAGGAGCTGCAGCCCCTCAGCTGGAGGGCAGCAGCCTGCAGTGACCCTCTGTGGGGCAGGGAACTGCTGCCCTGCCTGGGGGACCCATGGAGGGGCACCCCAGTGGGGCCTGGAAGGGGCTGTGGTGGCTGGAGCCACACCTGGTCCCAGCAGAGGCAGCACTGCTGTACCTGCAGCAGTTCCCTGACATTTCACCCTTCATTTCAGCCAGTGCTAGGAAACACCAGGCTTTATGACCAATACAGGAACTATGAATCTTTCCTAGGAAAAAATGACTCTCGTGTGTCCCATGCACTTACTGGCTTTACTTTTTGTGTGTGTAAGTTTTTTGAACTTGTGGTGCTCAGAGAAAGGCTCGTTTTGGCAGTTCTGAGGACGAAAAATTTCATATGCCCAGAGGAGCAGCTGCTCAGATATCAGGAGCCAATGATGAGATTGTTATGTAGTACTTGTTGTCCCCGAGTAACCCCTGGAGATAGCCTGCTCATCTCTGGGAGCAGAAACAGCCAGCAGATGTGCAGGGAACAGGGAAAGAGAGCCAGAAAGTGCAGGGTCATGGGAGATAAGAAACACAGTGAGGAGCACTCCGAGGGCTGGCAAGTATCTGGGGAGGAAGAATCTCTGACAGATGTGAGGCACTGAAAAAGAGTAGAGAGGTACAAGTTGTGGGCACAAACTCATCACTGTGGGAGGTTGTGTCCCAGAGTCCCTTCTTTCTAGGGCCAGCAGACAGATTTCTGGTCATTACCTCTGGGATTTTTCCTTTTCATCTAGGCCTGAAGATTCTCTCAAAGCTTGAATTCTTCTCCTACACACTTTGGAGATGTGTGTTTATGACATTTCTTTTTATTTTCATTACCTGAAAATCTTTATCTCCCACACACCCCTAAGCCAAACCCACCAAGGCTGTCCTGTCAGTTTCCAGCATTTCAGTCTTTGTCCTGCTTTCATTCATACACACAGTACACAGTTCCATCTAATTCTAAAGCAGCTGTAGGTGCCAGCTGAGCATTTCCTTAACTCCAGAGCAGTGATCTCATCTGGAAACATGGAGCTGTAATCTCTGAAATGCTTTCAGTCATGACATGAAACCAGGAGTGGGTTTAGTGAACATTGTACTTGGAACAGACAGTTTTTCAATCAGCCTGGCTGGCTGTGGTGTTTGCACAAGGGCTGCAGGACAAAAGGCACTTGCCTCAAGAATAGATCTTTAGCTGCAAGTAGGAAACTTTGGTACTGAATTAAACTTGGCTGTGATTTTCTTTGTTTTATATGCATTTCAGCTTTGCTGGTTTCCATTTTTTGTAGAAGCTGTATGATCACAGCTTGTGCACTGATTAGAAAATGCCTACAATTGTTATTTCCTCCTCTTATCTGGCTACATCATTCTCACCAATATCACAATCCATTCCCACAGCTGTTATGGATAAATAAACATTTCCCATCAAATATTATAAACTCCACATCATTTCTAACCTAGCATATGGAAGAAAAAAATGGTGATGCTTAACCTTTGAGCTTAACCTTTGTTGTGATATGGTTGTGCAGCAGAAATGGAAGCATTGCAGCAGAGTGAGTTTGTGTCTTTATAGCTTGTGTCATTTCTGGAAAAGAAATCCACATTTCTGGTTTGCAGTCCTCTGTAGAATCCCCCAGGGCTTGACAAACACAGGAAATTGCAGGGCATAGTGCTGTGGCAGGAGAATGTGCAGGGAAGGGAAGCTGCCTGCTGCAGGGCAGGCTCTGGCTCAGCTCCTGCTCATGTCCCTGGCCCATGGAGGTTGTGCTGCCTAAACCTCTGTCTGTCCTTTAAAGGGAAAAGGGATCAAAGGGAAGCTAACCTAGCTCTTCCAGAAGCAATGGAGAAGCCTTCTGAGTAACCAGGTGGCAGGTAGGGTTTCTCCACAGCACTTGCAAGTCTTGCCTTGGACCCCACAAAACTGGAGATCAGAAATCAAACTGGTAAATATTACAAAACATCTCTCCCCAAACCATCTGAGGATATTTAAATCAACCATCTGTGTCCATTTCTTGCCTGCCTTTCATGCTTCTGATAGTGTGAGATAATTTTCAGGCTAAAAAGGCAGCTCTTAATAGCCACAAAAATGCACACCTTTTCTTGGGTGCTCACTTGGAAGCCTCCTGTTTCAGTGGAATGCCATGTTCCCTTCTGACCCCAAGGAGTAAAAGCAGAGTAAGCCTTAACAGAGGGATGAGCAGCCCAGGTACACAAAGCTTTATGGCTACATGGGGAATTTGTTGGCAGCTGTGAACAGCCTATATTGGTTTGGCAAAGTGGGGATGTAAAACTTATTTTGCAATACCGTGCAGCTTGTGCAGCTTTCTGATTACTGGAAAAACCTTAATCATGCTGTGCTTTCTGTGGTTATGGCAAGAAAAACTATGTTTGGAGTTCTCACATTAAAAAAAAAGCATCTCACATTCATGGGTACCTGTAAATTATTCTGTGAATTATTCTTGTTCTTTATTCCAATCAGCTGCAGAAACATTGGCTGGTACTTAAAATTTATAAACTACCTTAACAATTGAGTTTGTTGCCATAATTATGCCTAATTACCTTTTTCTCCAGTTCCCCTGAGAAACTGTCAAGTCCTGCATTTTGGCCACAATAACTCCCTGCAATGTTATAGGGGGTGGCTGGACAGTGCCCAGGCAGAAAGGGCCCTGGGGGCACTGGCTGACATGAACATGAGCCAGCAGTGTGCCCAGGTGGCCAAGAAGGCCAAGGGCTCCTGGCCTGTGTCAGGAGCAGTGTGGCCAGCAGGAGCAGGGAGGTCATTCTGCCCCTGCCCTGGGCAGTGGTGAGGCCACACCTTGAGTGCTGTGTCCAGTCCTGGCCCCTCAGTTTGGGAAGGACCTTGAGACACTTGAGCGCGTCCAGAGGAGGCAACGAGGCTGGAGAGGGGCTGGGAACACAAACCCTGTGAGGAACGATTGAAGGAGCTGGGGATGTTCAGCCTGGAGAAAAGGAGACTCAGGGGTGACCTTATCACCCTCTAAAACTTCCTGAAAGGTGTTTGTAGTCAGGTGGGGTTGGTCTCTTTCTCCAGACATCAATGGACAGAATAAGAGGACACGGTCTTAAACTGTGCCAAGGGTTGGATAATAGGCTGGATATTAGGAAAAACTTTCTTACAGAAAGAGTGATAAAAGTCTGGAATGTCTTCCCCAGGGAGGTGGTGGAGTCACCATCCCTGGATGTGTGAAACAAAAGACTGGATGTGGCACTTGATGCCGTGGTTTAGTCAAGGTGGTAGGGCTGGGTTGGACTTGATGATCATGAAGGTCTCTTCCAATCTAGTGGTTCTGTATTCTGTGATGCCAGCTGTGTGCCTTTTGATGTCTGTGTGTCTTTTGTAGGCATCAGAACCACTACCTTTGCCTGGCAGGGTTAGGAGAAGGATTTGGACAGAGTCGAAGTTGTGAAGCAGGTCACCTGGCTGTGGATAAACTCTGCTTACAGCTCTGGCAGACCACAGAATCACAGAATTGTTTAGGTAGGAGAAGAACCTTTCAGGTTATTGAGTCCAACCATTAACACAGCACTGCCAAGTCCTCCACTAAACAACGCCCCAGGAGCCACCTCTCCATTCCTTTTAAATACCTCCAGGAATGATGATCCTGGGCAGAAGCTTGATAGTTCTTTCAGTGCAGAAATTTCTCCTGATATCCAGTCTAAGATGGTGAACTCTAGGGAGGGCTGTGGGCAGCAAGGAATGTTTGCTGCTGAGAACGTGGCTGTGGCTCTGCCAACAGCCTTGGCCCTGAAATCACTGAGGGTAAAAGAGAGGGTCTTGGCATTGCACATCCTGCAGCATCAGTCTGACATTGCAGATATAGACTGATAAGGCTCTGTAAAAACAAGCCCTCAAATTCATCAAGCATTGTCATAACACGCTGATGCCACCTTTATCCAATAAATAGCACCTGCTGTTCCAAAACTGTCTGGCTCTCAAGCTGTGCAGAAGACCTGGCAGATGTTTTGTCCCAGGCTGCACAGGGGAATGCCAAAGTGCCTCATGGAAACATATTGACATATTGTTCTCCTCTCCTTTCACCTCCCATTGTTCTCCTCTCTGCCTTCCACCTCCCAGATGCATCTCCGGACCCCACAGTGACTTTCCTACTGAGGAGTCTGGGCTCAGCCTCATCATATCCTCAGTTTCATGCTAAGCCCCCAAATTGTGCAATATCCCCCAGTTTATTTGCAGACAAAACTTCTCAGTCACTTCAAAACAGTGGGTGTTGGCAGGTGACTTCTAGACTCACCAGAAGGAGCTCTCAGGCCTGAAAAGAGAAAACTCATGAATTGGAAGTTTATTCAGTTTAAGGCAAGCCCTGTCATGATGTTTTTAAGTTCACTAAAACTTTAAAGGGTAAGTTGTATAACTCCTTTCTGAAACCAGCTGTGTTGAGATGCAGCATACCAAAGGTTTGCCACAACAGCTGGCCATCAGAACTGATCTGTGTCTTTCTAGAGAAATCCTACAAAAAATCCCTAACACCTTTGGATGAACTCAGTCTGAAGTTGACACCCTCTAAAGCTAATAATATGTGATTGCACTTCTTTTAGCAAAAAAGTAATTTTTTTGGTTCCATTTGGTTCCACATCCACACTGGATGTGGAACATCAGCTGCTGTATCAGTCTTTTCTTCTTTTTGCTTGTTTTGAAAGGCAAAAAATTGTTCAAAACAAAGTTTCTTGATAGTTTGCTCAGATTTAGTGCAGAAAAATCCTCCAGTGTTTAAAAATCTAGGTAACCCAGGTGTGAATTTACAGATTAAGAATTGCTTTTGAAGTTTTACTACAAATGATCTCAACACAATTCTTCATTTCACTCCTACTGTAGCTGTACTCTCCTAAGGGAAGGTTATTCAGAGGTTTCATTTATCTTTCTAATCAATTGTTTTGCTTTGATGTGCAGCACAGGGCAAATTGTTCCTTTTGAACTGCTTTGTACCTGTGGTGAATCATAATGATAATGAATAAAGTCTTGTCAATGAGCTGTGCTCAGTGAGGTGAGATGTGGTGAGGAAAAGCCACTCCCCTCTCCTCCCCTCTTCCTTTCAGTCAAAGAAGGGAAAAGACCAATGTGACTGAAAAGACAGCAATACCTTCCAGGCCAGCATGTTAAAAAACCTCAGAAATTAAGGTTTGAATAGCAAAATAAGTATTTTAAAGGTTAAAGCAAAGTTTAGAGCGCTGTCTAAAGCTGTTAGTGCTGCCCTTTATTGAGGCAAACAGCGGTGCAGTGAGTACTGGCAGGGATGTGCAGGCAGGTCAGAGTCTTTGAACTGAAGTTGTCCCAAAATGAAGAAAGAACCTCTTGGCTGAGACAGCAAGGGCTGGGTCCCACCTGTGGGGCTGAGCTTCCCAAACCTCACCAGTGAGAGCCCCACTGTGCTGTGGTCTGCTGCAGGGTGAGCAGTGCTTTCCCCACCTGCAATAAAACACACAGGCAGCAACTCAGCAGAGCTTTAAGGGTGGTGGGGAGGCAGAGGAGGCAGAGAAAGGCTCTCCCAGCTCCTGGACCCTTAGCTGCTGGAGGCCTTCCCCACACAGCAGGAACCCCAAGTGGGAGTCCTTTATATTTTGTCCATAAACATGTTATGAATAAGAAGCTTGACTAGGCCAATATTCAAGCAACAATCAATTTATTAATTAATATGGTAAAGTATGAGCAATACAGAGCTGGGTACAGTGGGGGAAGTTTTCCCTCCAGCTGCACACCGACAGTTGAGGCTTACAGGCATTTATAGGGGTACTCATAAGCTTTCTCAGCAGTTTCTATTTCCAATTTTTACTCATCAGCAGTTTATAGTCCCATTTTTTACGTCACAGTTCTATACACTATGGTGATTTAGTTTTTCTCAGGATGTATCCCAAAAGGAGTATCCCACGTGGTGGTGGTCTGGTTTCCAAAAGAAGAAAGATGAATCCCATCTGGTGGATGAAGTCCAGCTCCCCAGATGTGGGTCCACCTTTTAATTGCAAGGACTATAAAACTCATAACAGTGATGTCCAGCTTCCCTTGGTCGAAACAATTCATCCTTGAGTTGATGTTCATCTTCCTTTCTCAAGCTGTTTTTCTCTGCTTTATTAAGGTGTGAGATAAGCATATTTCCTTTATATATATTCCAAAGCTATAGTATCATGGATACAAGCAATATTCTAAAATTATACTTCAAAAGGTTATTATTGCAGTACTCTTTATGGATTAACTACAAGCAAAAAGCAGCATCCTTAACACTTTAATTCAAATGCTCCTAAATCAACCAGGGTTAATTGCAAGCAAAAGATACGTTCAAAGCCTTTTTCTATGCTTTACTTTCCTCAGTTATTATTAGAATTCACAGCTCTCCCATTGTTGGTCTCCACACATCTCACAATCACAAACACACACGTTGCCTGTTTGTACCCAACATGAAACACAGCTCTGTATTTTACAAACATGTCCCTTGTGCTCCCTTTGGCTGCCCCATGCCTGGCAGGGGATGCTTCCCATCTCCACACGCTCTCCTTCCCAACTTCCACATGCACACACCAGACTCTGCAACACCTGCAGGGGCACACCCAGGAATGGTCTTGCTTGGGCAACCAGCATCACATTTCTCTGCTCTTGTGCTTCCCCAGTGCTTCCCTAGAAATTAGGTAAGACTTTATTCATTATTCATTACCCAGGGAAAGCTTTTAAAGCTCACCTCTCCCACCCAGCAGCCCTTAGAGTGGGAGAGTTCGGCTCTGGAAGAGGAGGGGACAGGCAGGGGCTGCAGGATTGCATCCTGTTTAAATCAGGCCAGACTCATGCTATGCATGAACAGTCATATTTTCTTTTCTTTGTGGCTATAGAGGCCACTTTCCTCATGCAGTTGGGATAGTCTTAGGAGAACTCCAGGGCCTGTGCATGTGGAAAAGTTTCTCTTCTTAAAAAAAACTCTAAAGCTTTCAGTGGAGTTTAGCCTCCAGAAATAGGAGAGGGCTCACACAGACTAGACAGCCTTACATGAACCCTGAAAGTGCTCCATGGCCCAGAAGCTGCACTTTAAAACTTCTTATGCAGGGCTGACCATAGGAAATACTCATGAAAAAGAAAAATATACTAGAGCTTCCATGTTCCATTCATAGCCAGACAGCTCCAGTGCAGTGAGGCAATTGAACTTTCAGGTCAGCAACAATAATAACAGAAAGTGCAGACTGCCAGTCCTTCTAAAGATGTT
This sequence comes from Melospiza melodia melodia, assembly GCF_035770615.1. Lineage (NCBI taxonomy): Eukaryota > Metazoa > Chordata > Aves > Passeriformes > Passerellidae > Melospiza > Melospiza melodia. The sequence continues at coordinate 24,940,942 of NC_086195.1, forward strand.
ATTCTTGAGTGCTGCTTGTGCAGAGACTCAGTGTGCCTTTGGGGCATGAGGCACAATAATTCAATTTACAATATTTTAAAGAAAAATTGCAATTTAATGTTAGAACTGTCATTTTAATGAAGAAGCCACTGGCTCAAAGGCAACTACCCCAGATTTTGGGATGATGACCAGAATTACTAGGATTATGAATGGCACTGCTTTTAAATTACTACATAATCCTGACCAGGTAGTAACCTTGTCACATTTTATGCACCCACCACTAGATATATATTATCAAGTACATCAAGTGCACTTTTGTGTGCACTTGATGTACTTGATAATATATATCTAGTGGTGGGTGCATAATTCACCCATAAAATAATGAGAATTACTTCATGTTAGTAAGTCATAACAAGACAACAAGGATTGAAATAAAAAAATACAATTTACTAGTGAATATTTACCCATTTGATGGGTACATAGTGAGTATATAGGTTCTCTCTTTTGCTAGCACAACTTCTACAGCAAGACACAGTGTGCCACGGCTTTTTCTTCTCCTACCCTGCTGGCTGCCAGCTCTGCATTTCAGGTCAGCTGCTCTGCTGCTTCTGCAAAGCTGTGGAACTGGGGAGAGTGGCTGGGAAGAGGTACCCAAATTTATTTTTAAATTAACTGTGAGTACTCAGTTCAGTGACACCTGTTTGATCTATGCAAGGAGATATGATAACCCACAGAATTCTCCCACTATTCCCATAACCAGTCTCTGTTTCTCCCTCAGGTATTGCCTAGCAGAAAACCATGGGCAATTTCAAAGGGCATGCCCTCCCTGGAAGCTTTTTCCTTCTTTTTGGCCTGTGGTGGTCAGTGAAGTACCCACTGAAGTACGCCTGCAGAAAGAACAAGAACGTTTGCTACCTTGGTTCCAGGGCAGGATTCCAGCGCCTGGAGTTTGTGGAGGGCATCATCAAAGCTGTCTTTGCCCTCATTGGTAAGTGAGGTGGATTAAAGGCAGGCTGTACCTTCTAACACTTTTTGCTTTAAATTTTGTTCTCTGACAAAATGAATCTCCTTTTGTTCTGCTCTTTTGCCCTTTAACCACTGTTATTACACAGCTGTGGCCATAACAGGGTTTCCATCCATAGTGCTTTCCTGGAGCTTTTGTGAGGTCTCCTGACCCCTCTGGACCACTTGACTGCTCCTGACCCCATCTCAGTGCTCATGTACTGTTCAGTGTTCAGGGAGGGAGACAAGATGTTTAGGCAAGGGGCTCCATGTGCACACTGGGAGCACCAGACAGTGAAGGTGTTGCTTTTCTATTTTGAATTCAACCACCTCAGGTGTTGGAAGCCTCCACTGATTTATTGATAAAATATGTAAATGATGCAGATGATTTTTTGATTAATCTCAGTCAAAAGTGAAAATATTCACACAAAAAGACTGAACTCCAGCTCTTATTGCTGCAGGACTGTTGTGATGGGGTGTGGGGAGCTGTTTGTCCTTCTGTTGTGTCCAGGCCTGGTGCAAACCCACTGGGATGGTTTTGGGAGCTGTGTAGCTGGCTGAAAATGTTTTTTACATCCTGGCAGGCTGTGTGGTAGTGATTTGGCTTTAGAGGGTGAGTAAACTAAACAGGGGATCTGAGGAGCTCAGCACCTGCAGGTCAAGTTGAAAAATAGCTAAATTTTAAGCATTTTTGCACTCCTAGATTCTATTTGTCTACTCTTCTTTAGATGCCCAGAGTTGCCTCATTTCTAATCAAGGTGCAGGCTGTGACAAAGTCTTGTACTTGCTTTTCCTTCCTCTCTGTTAAGATATATCAGCACTGAAGGGATGTTGTGTCTACAGTTTTATCATTAGAAAATGATAAAAATCTAAATAACAGCATTCATTTTGAGGCGTGATTGTGGACACCTTTCCTACAAATCTACCAGTCTGTGGCCAGAGGTAGTTTGGCAGCTAAAACATTAATGTACTGGTTTTATTTTCATTTTGAAACCACAAGTTCTTATTTTAACATATGGAAATTCCAATTCAAATCAAAAGTATGGAAAAGCTGCTTGGCTAAGACAGACATAAAGGCATCAGGAGTAAAACCTGCTGTTTCCATGTTAGGAAAACTGGAAATAAAGGTGAAACAACACTGCATTTGCTCTACAGCATATCTGTTTTTACAGCAGGATGCTGGTCTGTGCTTTATAAACAATGTAATCAGCTTTTATGTTTTAAAAGCAGAACAACTTTTAAACCCTCCCCAAACTTCATTGATCATATAAAGCATTTAAAAGCAGTTTTCCCTTGCTGGAGTACCTCAGCTAGTTAGCAAAACACTGAGGGGCCAAGGTAAGGGAGAGAGTGGGGCAGTGATTCAAATTCTCACTCCCTGTACATTCCCATGGGACTTTTAATAACTCTGCACGGTGGAGGGGTTTCCTTTTATGGCTTTAGAGGAAAAATCCCCTTTGAATTAAGAGTCTGAACTCTGTCATCCTGCATGTGGCAGGGCACTGAAATGGTAAATCTTTCTTTTGGAGACTTCAGCATGTGTTATGCTCATGTTTGAACCATTGGAAAAGGCAGCTGAACAATTTGGTCAGAGGACTACTACAATAGCAATTGTTTAAAAGAAGAAAAAGCATCACAGAATAAGCTGTTTCCATTTTCATTGCTGGAAACTGCAAGATGAAAGTAGTTCCACCAGGAGTGGAGCTGAAGCCTGATTTCCCCTGGCCCTCCACTCTCCAGATTATGCGATGCTAAAACCCCAAACTTACTGGCATTATGCTGCATGGGGATGTACTGCTGCCTCTACTGTTTGGGTAAAGACTTGCCATCAGTTTATACCTTAAGCGCCAGAACAAATGGTTTTCCTTCTTGTTTCATGCACAGGGATGGTGGCTGAGCAGTTTGTTCCTGATGGACCTCATCTGAAGCTGTACAACTACGAGAAGAAGCACTGGGACCACTTGATGAACTGGCAGCATGCCACCATGTACCTCTTCTATGGCATTTCAGGGCTGGTGGACATCGTGGCTCACGGCACCAACGCGCTGCCAGCAGCCATGGACAGGATGATGCTTTCCATAGCAGTCTTCATTGAAGGTCAGTTTACCTCTCCCTGCAGGCATGTGCATGAATCCTGTGGATTGATCATTGGTCTGTGTCTTGGTTTGGAAAGACAGGTGTCTGCTAAGGAAGGCAGGAGCCTTCCCTGAAATGGAAAATGTAAACCCCCTCCCTCTGAATTGCCATAAATTTTAAATTAAGGGGCTCTCTGGCAAAAATATGGGAGCAGGAATAGCAGTTTTTATTAGGGAAGAAAATAAAAAGATAAAATAAACAATGCAGTAAACTAAAGCAACACTGACAGAGTCAGAACACAACCTGACACCCTGTGGGTCAGGGTGTTGGTAGCAGTCCAATTGGAATTGTGGCTGCAGTCCTGGAGTGACAGACACTGTTGGAGCAGGGATCCTGTAGAAAAGGGCGTAGTCTTCCTCTGAAGATCCAGTGGAAGAGGCAGCTGCTCCTCTGGGAATCCAGTGGAGAAGCCATGATGGTGTTCCAGTACCTCCAGATTATATCTGGGTAGGAATGCTTGGCTCCTCCCTCTGGGTGGAGCATCTCCCAATGGGATGCTGTAGTTCTTCTCAGTCATGCAGTGACATTCAATAGCCTGTTATCAGCAGATGTCTCCCCATCCAGAGGAGGAGTGGTTGTGGAAGAGATAAGGAAAACTGCCCAATGAACAGAAGACAACTGCCATACAGATGGTAAATAGGATAGAATTTGCTTGGCAATCCAGGACAGTCTGGGAATCTCAAATCAGCCTTGCAGAATGACCCTCTGGGAGCTGCCTGTTTCACTCCCTGAAACACTTTAAGGAGATCACAAAAAGATCAGTCTTGGCCCTCCTTACACTGCCCAGGTCATGATCCTGCATTGTAGAGGTGTATCCTAGCTTTCCTACCTGCTTAGACAGCAACAGAAATGTTATGGAAATAGCAGCAAAAGCCTGTTTTGGGTAAGGGCTCAGTAGCTCAGGCATGTGTTTGCTGCAGGTACTGACATGGTGCACAACTGGTTAGCTAAAGCCAGTGTGAGTGAAGGTGATACTGGCATAAAGAGAAATGCCAGAAACATTTCACTGTTTTCTAAAAGCAGATGGAGGGAAATTGCAAGGGAGGAAATTATCTTAAACTGATCACAATTTATTCCAGGTTTTCTCTTCTGCTACCATCTTCATGGGAGAGCCATGCTGGATGTCCATGTTCATCAGTTACTGCTATTTGCTATCTTTGGAGCTGCTGCCTGCATATTTTTGGAAGTGTTTTTCCGTGGCAGTATCGTGCTAGAGATGCTCCGTACAAGCCTCTGCATATTGCAGGGCAGCTGGTTCTGGCAGGTGGGTGACTTTTCTGCCTTTGTAATTTCTTCCTCACCAAAATTAGTCATTAACCCTTTGCAGATGTTTCACAGGTTATCAATAAGCCTTTTAAACACAGACCTCCAAAGACTTACAAAAAATAAGTTACTTTAAAGAGATGCAGAAAAAAAAATCCTTTAAAGAGATAAAAGTACTTCTCATAGCCATCTTACAGAAGAAGAAGAAGAAGCTTCTTCTGTAAAATGGCTATGAGAAGTACTTTTATCTTCAAGTGCCTTTTATTTGAATCAATAAAGAAGCTTAAGTGTTTTCCTTGAGTTCTCCATGTTACAGAGCTCTCTGATCCCTGTAACATCCTGTTCCAATTTTGCCAGCCAAGTGGCAGTGATTTTAGAGCATGGAAATAGATGTTGTTCGTTACAAAGAGAGTCTCTACTGTCAGCTGCTGGACCAGACACCCAGGACAGGTGAGGCAAAGGCCTCATTGACATTGCCAAAAGGTACTTAAATTATAGATTCTCATTAGGAGACTAGGTAATGTAAAGCCTCCTGCTTTTCTAGTGCTCTGGCAGCTGAGCAGAAAAAAGAACAGCCAACACTTTGATATTTCAGGGATATGGCTCCTGAAAGGACTCTTCAAAATGCAGCTTCCATGCCCTCACTTACTCGTGAGTCTATCCAATAACAAATATTTGACAGTGACCCTTTCTCTGCTGTCAGAACAAGAGACAGATTTAAGGAGCTGCTAGGAGTTTGTAACAGAAATAGGAGCACTGGTGCTGATGGTGTTTCATCTTATAGTGGGGAATTGAGGTCACTCCAGTGATTTTTCCTTCCGGCGTGTCTAGACTGGCTTCCCTTTTTCTGTGCTGGCCAGACAAGATGAATAAAAATGTTTGCTGTTTCTTAGGAGAACTGGACACTCAGCACCAAATCAAATATTTAAATGCTTTCTCTGGCATGGAGACAGACCTCAGAACTGGCTGTATTTTTCTATAAGTGAACTCAAGAATGTGATGCTGCAGCAATTTCTGTTTTATTTTCTTGTTTGCAAACTTCCAGCCAGTGATTTAAGAAACTTTACATAGGAGGAATAGATGCAACCATTTATGCATTGTTTTCTGCCTAATCTAATTTTAGAACAGACTATTTCTTTAGCTCTAGAGACAATGTGGGTTTTGTTTCAAAGTAAAAATCGAAGTACTAAAGATAGAAGAAATTTAAGTGTGGCTTTTTTCACACCTTCATCAGACTTCAACCATCTGTGTGACTGAAAACCACACACTGGCTGCAGCACAGGAAATTTGTAAAAGGTTAAGGGACTTTCTTTCTGCATCATCAACACCCTTATTCATTGAATTCTCTGCATGGAAATGCAAAATTCACTCCCCTCCTTCTTCCTCTACTCTTCCCAGTTTCTAAATTCCCAGCTAAACTGCTGAGTGAGGACTTTGAATAGTACTAAGCAGTACAGAGGGTTGGTGTTTGTAATGCAAACCCTGCATAGCCACAGGATTCACCATTTTTCCATTTTATGCACAAATATGAATCTGATCTTTCCCAGCTCTGAATAAAAAATCAGCTATGTATTTCATGTGAACTTACAGTCATGCATGAGGAAGCTCCATTTTTATGCCATTTCTGACCTTTCTCTTGGATGGCCCAGAAGAAATAGAATTGTGGCTCCCCTTTATTTTTTCTTCATTATTCATCTGGGAAGATTATTCATCTTCCCAGCACTGTAAAGCATTCCCAGCCAGTGCTGGGAAGAAGGGAGGCAGTGCAAATGGCCAGGCAGCTTTTCTGATCCATGAGGAGATTTCAGTTCAGAGCACACAGGGCTGAGCACCAGCCCCTCTCCTTGCAGTGCATAATTGTGATGGTTGCAGGGCTGGGATGTTGGGCAGGCTCCTTAATTTTCTGGGCAAGAGCACTGGGTCTCTGGGACTGTCACTTTATCTTCAAAGTCATTTCTGCACAGAGCTGTTTAAAGTGTTCCATCACACTTGAGATTGACTACAAAATTGTTTTTAATAGTAAACACAGAAATAAGCAACACCATAAGAAAATTAAATGTCTGCCTTGTGATGGGTAGCATAAAACACGATATGGCACAGGATGCTCATCAAATTACATGTACTCAATCTCTTTTATTTTATTACAGATTGGCTTTGTGCTTTATCCTCCAAATGGAAGCCCAGAGTGGAATCAGACAGATCACACTAACATGATGTTCCTGACCATGTGCTATTGCTGGCATTATGCTTTTGCTTTTCTTATACTTGCAGTGAATTACACAATTGTCAGCTGGTAAGTTACTTGAAACACTGAAACTTTGGTGATTTGTCTATTTAGTCTAGTAGGTTTATTTTAGAAAAGTTTCCCTGACAAATGAAAGGGCTTCTATGAAGTAAGTAATTGTTTTGCAAGGTAAAATAAAAACAGTTATTAGTAATCAATGAAAAGCACATGAAATTGCTTCAGTAAAAAGGGGAAAAAATTCATCCATAAATGCAGCTCTGATAGTATAGCACATGTACATCTCACATAAAATGAGCACCAATAGTCTTCCCCATTTGTAAGTGCCTATAAAGTCAGAAGTAGGAGATTTTTTTACCTGCAGACTCCAACTGCTCATCTCTGCTAATTTTAAGTGGCTTAGAGAGCAGGCTTCATGGCTTTACTGTGAAGATTATTACACAGAATTCCTGGTAGAAACTTCCTGTGATCAAACCTGATTTTTTTTTCCACTGGTCATTTTCACTGCCTAACATCTAAAGTTTGCCCTTTTCCTCACTGCCCAGTGCTAATTCTGACAAAATTCCAACTGCAGTGTTAATTTGGCTGTAAAAATACCTCTGCCATCAGATCACAGAATGCAATCACCTTCTGTCCACAGGACATTACCAAGCCTTTTCCTGCAGTGTCCTAAACATGCTTCTCACCCCTACCATCCTAATAGCCCTATTTAATCCTGTTAAATACATAGCTCTTCCAGTCTTGATTTGCACTGAGGTGCCAGTTCCTTTTGTGTCTCAGTCTGAAAGGCACCAGCACTCGAGGCTGGGTAACTGCTTTGCTGTGTAAAGAGGGGCAGCTCTTGAGAAAGGGGCAGCAATCTCTGGTCCCTTCTGATGCTGGGACCAGTGGCTGCTGCAGCATCAGATGAGGCCCCAGAGAAGGTTGGACACGGCACACTGGCAGAGTTCCCCTCTGAGGGTGGTTTGGCCAGGCTCTTTCTCACAGCTTTGTGGTCCCTTCCCAAGAGTGCACAGCTCCTGCATGACACTGAACCTTCTGGAGGGTTCACTGAGGTTTGTTTGGAGTGCTCTGGGATATGTCCTTAGGAAAAAGAGCTTGCAAGCTGTACAGTCAGGATGGATCAGTAAAGGCAGCACTTCCTAACGACAGAATGAGTCATCCTAACTCACTGAATGTTGGAACCCAGGAAATTCCTCTGGCTGCCCTGGAGGGCTCGAGCCCCTGCCCAAGGGGCTCACAGACCTTGGCACAGAGCCCAAGACCCCTGCACCTTTGATTTAGCCCTAGGAAAAAACAGTTACCAACCTTATCTGAAGAATTACAGGCCACAAAAGTTTAAGTAGAATGATAGTGAATTTATCACGGGGTGAAAAAGTAGATTTTGGGGTTTTTAGAATGGGGGTTCAGGGGGCAAGATGGAGGAATCTGGGCGTATCCTGCCTTTCTTCTTCTTCTTCTTGGCCTCCATGTTCTGGGTGATGTTGGCACTTTTAGATTGGTTTAGAGTAGAAGCTCATTGTCTAACTCAGGTGACAGGTATTGGCAAGTAATTGTAGTACACATAGCTTTTAGTATAAAAAGATAACACCGCCCTGGGGGCAGGCAAAGTGCCTCGGACTGTCTTGCTGGGCGGACCTCAGCAGAACAGGAGAAAGAATTTTAGGGATAAGGAACAATAAACAACCTTGAGACTGAGAAATGAAGAGTTCTGACTCATTCTTTGACTGCCAGGCTGGGAAAAGAGACTTTCTAACTCTTCTCAGGGTCAATCTGACCAGCTAGAGACCCTGAGAACTGATGAGATACCAGAGTTAAGCAGGATTTTACAATATAAAAAATGGTCAGATGAGCCTTTGAGTTACTATTGACATCTTTTGTTGTTGCTGTTTCCAGGGCGGTCCATTCGAAGGTCAAGCAGTCCCAGTCCATGGAAATGGGTTTACTGAAAACATCTGAACGAGATCATGAGTCAGAAGAAGAAATTTAGCATGAGCAGGTCTTGACCAGTTTGCCCACTCCAACCATTAGGCTAATTGATACCTCATTTCTACTTTTTTTTGCCATCTTATTAGTTCTTTACTATGACTTGCTTTGCAAATATCAATCCCCTATGATGTCTACATCTACACAGTTGTTGGTTTTGGTTTTTTTTGTGAAGGGTAAGCTTGATATTGATTCATGGTGGTTGCACTAGTACATTGCTTATCACATGCTTCACAGAAAATCAGACTAGTATTAGACAGACTTGATGTGGATGAGGTGGCACAGTGAAGTCTGTGTGTTTGCCTTATTAAAAGATAAGCAAAATGTTTTTCAGCCACTGCTGGACATGAAGTTTCCATAATCAGGGTGTCTAAATATGTGTGTTGGTTGCCCTGCAAGTACCTGTGGATAAATAACTGTGCAGACCTGGATAACAGTAGAACAAGATAAAGAAACCACAGTCTTGCAGCTGTTCTGTGTAACAATTTTGTGTCTCTGCTTGTGGCTTTATGTTAAACAGGAAGAAATTCTCACTGTAAACTCATTGAGTGGTTCACTGAAGAATGAGCAGAGACACCACCAAACCTGGCAGGAGGACCAAAGATGTGCATGGTGATCAAAACCCATTGTTTTGTTTGTGCTTGTGCCTAGCCAGTCCTGTCTCTTTGCTATCCTTGGAATTTCCAAGGCAGTGGAAGTGACCCTGCCTTCCCTTAGTGCCTGGAACAATTTCTTTTCCAGAAAGGCTGAGGGGTGTCCAGTCAGGCAGCACCTGGCTGCAAAACTAGTTTCTTTCCCAAAGCTGTTTCCTTTCCTCAGGTGGAATTTGGTGGTTTTCTGCAGGATTCACAGCAGACATGTGAGCCACCACCTGAGTCAGGAGAGGGTAATTCTGCTCTGTGGGCAGGATGAGATGGTTTTGCATCCCTTTCCCTGTATCACCCTTCAGCCACCAGGCAGCCTGCACTGCTGCATTGTGAGCTGTGGGAGGGCAGATGTTGACTTTTAGTAGCTCCATACCAGCTACCAACTAAGTGAGGGAATTAAAAAAAAATCACCACTTTTGATTGCATTTATTTTCTCCATACAAACTGATTTAGTGAAAAGCATAGTGTTCATGGGCAATGGCAGCAAGAGGATTGCTTAAAAAAGCTAGCTAATAAAATAGTTTGTACCTCAAAAGGATCCCCAAAAATCCTTACAGTCTTTTTCTAAAACTACTTTACCTTCAATACAACATAAATATTTATTTCACTTTTAAGATCTACCTTTTATCTCCCCCTTTTCATGGAGCACCTTTACAAGCTGCACATGCTGTTCATGCTGTATTTTAGTCTGTCATCTTTGTCAGTGCCTTTCTAAAATCAGTGGTGGTGTTTATTCTGAAGGAGATCATCAGAAACTACTTTGCTTCTCACAGGCAGGAACAATGCAAATTTCTTCACTGCTTTTCTTGATAAATACATTTAATACCATGTAAACATCAAGGTGCTGTATCTCTAAACCAAAGAGATAACCTAAGCAGGATGAAAAGCACAATAAACTGTCTGAGCTTTTGTATGTCTTCTTAGAAGACTTCAGTTGTTAAGTTTCAAAATAATTTTGGGTGTTTGCCAAGTATTGTGAAGTAACACCTGTAACCAGGTGTCAGATTATCCAGATGAATCTTTGAAAAGCAAGAGTAGTTGGCTCACATATATTTCTACATTTACAAATGTCAAGAAGGAAATTGCATGTTGCTAGCCAAAGATTGCTTTTCTTAGCAATTCTTGGCCCTTTTCCAATGCCTTTCTCTGAGGGCTTTTGGAGATTTTGGCAAACTTTAGTAAAGCCTGTCACAAACCTTAGTAAGCCCAGGACATTCTTGTAAGATAGGTATTGGTATGGTATATTTGTAGCTCTGTGTCTCAGCTTTACAGGGATCTTATTACAAACTCTGAAATGATTCTATTCACTCCACTCTGAAAATTTAAGACTGGAGTTTGATGACTGTGGCTCCATTAAAATCAGATTTTCTGGAGAAGGAAGATCCAGGGCTTCCCTGAGGAGCTTGCCTGTTAATTGCAGCAGGGATACATTTGCCAAATGTATTCCTGTTAGGATCTTACCTTCTTTTTGCCACATCACAGTTGTCTCTAAATTGTGGGGATTGTTTTTAAAGGGCAGATCCTTTTTCCTGTCAGAATGGTTGAGCTACAAAGCTTCTGTAGTGCTGGGCAGAGAGATGATGTTTGTGCAACAAAGAGAACTTGGGGATTATTACAAAAGTCTTTCACAATAATAAAACCAATTGATGAAGTGAACCTCATGGGCAAGCTGTGCACATGGAAGGTGCTTAGGAAAATCTCCTTTTGAAAGCAATTCCCTGCTTTTACAGAAGCAAAAAGTGACAGTACTTGAATTTATTGGACAGAGAGTGGCTGCCTGATACTGTTCCTCCCCTGGGGAGGAGCTGGGGACTCTGGCTATGTCCTTATCCAGCAGTGGCTGTAGAGCTGGGTCTTTTTGGGGAAAAACTGAGCAGGATTTGGCCTGCACCTCCCTCTGTGTCCCTGCTGTGAATCTCCTGTGAATTATCACAGAACTGGGTGAATAAGCCCAACACATGTCTGCTGGTTTTGATGCAACCATGCTTAGCAAAGACACCTCCAAAGGAGATGAAACTGGAGGCCGATGCAGTCTGACACAGAAATGTAGGGCAAGTTTGTGCAAAAGGCTCTCTCCTTACATTAGGAAATGTGGCATTGCATTATCAAGCTTGGAGAAATGCAAGGAAAAACAGATCCTGAAGTCCCAAAGAAACAGTAGTTTGTGGAATTTAATTTTTAATATTTGCAGTACATGGAAAGTGAGTGTCATAGTGGGGTTTGTGCCTGACAAGTGTATGGTGCCACAAAGGAGAGGAACACCCTATTTCAGAGTGAGGTTTTGCTACATGGAACACCTGACCCATTCTCCTGTGTTCTAGAGAGATGCCCAGGAACAGTGGGGCATCTATCACAATGAAAAAGGTACAACCTTCATCATTTCACAAGCAGCAGGTGTTGCCTGAGTTGAATGAGGGAAGGGAAGTCCAACAAGTTTACAAACACCACTCAGAAAAAGGAAGCTGCTCTCAAGAAAATTTAAATTATTTTTAAATATTGGTGCCTTTGAAAAACTATATGTTAGTTTTTACTAGACAAAATACAGCTGTAATTTTATTTAAATAAAATTGATTTATTCATGTAAGATGTCTGTCATGTTTTCAGGGGAAAAAATATAAACATTTATGGGACAGGATGGGATGGGATGGGATAAACTGGTTACTGTCATAACACATACAGGCATTTGAACAAGTTGCACTTTAATCCAAGAAAGGTCAGTACTGCCTTGTCATTAGAAACTGAGATGTTTGTTCTATTTAAATGATTTAAATGTATTATTTAAATTATTTTTCCCTTGTAACTAAACATAGCATGAACGAAGAGCAAATACAACAGCAAGGAATTTGAATCCTCCAGGTTCACTCATCCTTAAAACTTAGGCACTAAAAAACTTCAGTGGATCAAGTACCTTAATCAGGTACTCTTCCCCAAAATGTTTCAGTTCCTCCAAACAGCAGCTGGGATGGGAGTTGCTGGTACAAATGTTGGTGGAAGAAAACAGAACAGTTTTTTATCCAAAAAGATCTTCAGCATGTGCAGTAGTGGAAAGGAGCCTGACTCAAGGACTGAGTAACAAAAAGCACATCTGTTAAAAGGGAGAAAGACAACTGGAAAACTGCTGGAAAATTTGTCCTTAAAAATCTATTCTAGGTGCAATATGTGCTTGCTCAAAATAGCTGTCAAATAAGGAATAACTTGTCCTCAGATGACTTTTTTTGAACACTAATTTCTACCTCTTTGCTAGGTAACTGTTGCAGTTCATGGATCTCTATGTTTGATATGTTTCTTAGAATGAAAATATGTTTAGAAAAGTAGATGAAAACCGTAATTATAAATACTACAGCAATTTAGTTTAGAAAGGAATCTCTCCCCTATCGACTTCTGCCATTTACTGACAAAACACTCTGCCAGAGAGGCAGCTCAGAGGTCAATGTAAGGGCACAATAAAGGCACAAAATTGGAGCAGAAATGGTTTTGCCTCTGTGCTGTGGTTATGAGCCTCTGCCTCTCGAGGAGAAGGAAGAAATGGAAAACAGGCTGCAGATCCATACAGATGGGCAGCAATTAAACAGCAAGAGATCACTCCCAGCACTCTGAGGAGCATGGGAGGGGCAGCTGTGTTCATGGCACACAGCATTCCAGCCTCCTGCCTCCGGTGTTATTTACCAGGGACAGGGTTCTCAGACACATGGTGGGATTTTTATGGCTCCTGTGCTGCAGGAAACAGCAATGCCAATCTTCCAGTAGCAATGACAGGGAGTGAGAGTTTGCACTCCTTTGCTGGAATTTTACTCTGGTTTGTGACTCTGACTCAGATGCAGTTGACACATTAAAAAAAGTCAAAGATGGTGTTTACTGCTGGCTTTGTGCACACTTGAAAACAAAAAAGAAAGGAAATAAGAAACATCTGGCTCTAATTAAGGCTTAAAAGAAATGGAAGAAAGCAGAAGAAACACATCCAGTCACACAAGAGTGATTTTATCTCCCTGCAGCTGCATCACACATACAAATTTGCAAGTGTTAAGGTTCCCTTTCAGTTTGTTATTCTATCATATAAACATGGTTTAATATTTTCATAAATAAAAGTATACTATCTTTTAAGAGGTGTTCATTCATTTGCGTTGGTTTTGCCATATGGTGCCTTAAGTATTTTTTTCTGTGTATTTTATGTAAAGTGTTCATATGAAGTTAGAAATTCACAATCAGTTTTGCTCACAAACTGTCCCCCATTTGCAAAGCTGGGCTGGTAATCCAAAGTTTTGGACTCTTAGTATTTTGTATATCTAAACTCAACATTCTAGTCAAAGATATCCTTGATGATGTTAGCCATGTAAAGGAAAGAAGCAGGGATGCTCTTTCCATTGAATGGGAAGGGCAGTGTGAGTAACCACGAGAATGAATTACAATTTCTTTCCTATGTTGTCATTTAAAAATACCTGCACTCATCTAGCAGCATTTCTATTAGCAAAGGACTCAGACCTGTGATTCAGTACCTGGGTATGCTTTCAGTATACCACAAACCTCAAACTGAGTTTAGCAAAGCTGGATGGAGCTTAATGTCACTGAACTGTTCTGGGCCTCATTTTCCCATCTTCAATAACCAAATTACACTTGGTTCTGCTTTGTCTGTAAGAGTCCTGCTCAGGGATGAGCATCTCTTCCTGTGTGTCTCTTAGATCCAGTTTTACATTCTTATCCCTTTAAACAGCAGGAAAGCAAACACTGAACTGCTTATGGCCAGAGGCTGTAAAGTAATTAACATTTCAAGGCTCCAAAGCATTCTCTGGGAGCAGGATGAGGAGGAGAAGTCTCTGTCCAGCTGAGCATTGCTGCTGCTCAGTTAGGCAGCAGTGGGAGAGCTGGGCCACGCTGCCTTCGTGCTCCCAGGGCTTGCCTGGCCAGCCCCGCAATTTCCCCCAAGCCCAGGGGATCCCTGGCCATTGGATGCACACTGGGGCCACTGGAGCTGTGCCACAGCCCCTCACACGGCTGTCCTGCCCCTCTCCAATGGAGCCTCCCATTCCCTGGCACTGGGGGAATCTGCAGTTTGGCACCTTGGGCAGGGGAAGGGCTCTGGTGGCCCTGGGTGCTGTTTGCTGCCACCCTGGACTCTCACCTGCCACCAGAGTGCCACGGCCTCTGTGCCCTCCTTGTGTCCCTGTGCTGATCCACCACTGAGCATCTTCTCCCTTTCCTGTTTCCCATGCTAATGAGAACAACAGAGAGAGAGGAAAGATCTATAAGCACAAGGAACAGGGCTGCCACAGACAGACAGACATGCAGACACTCCCTGACTGGACAGAACTGAGCCCAGAGGGACAGCATGCAGCCCTGTCCCTCCACCCCAGCCTGGCACTGGCGTGGTGGCACAGACTATTAAGACATTTGGCTCTCTGAAGAAGCACATTAACAATTTTGGTGCTCCCATTTGTAAAAGAAATTGTGGGAATACACAAAATTAGAGGGTTTTGGGAAAGCTGCACAAGGCAGGCCTCAGAGATAGTAAAACTGTGATTAGAGCTAAGCAGCAGCCACGAGATAGGTCAGCAGAAAAATTATGTAAAAAGTAGAAAAGTAAGGACAAATAGAACAATATTCTATTGTTTAGAATAACTCTAGAATAACGCTTGTCTAGAATAACTCTCTAAGCCACAGAAAAGTTACTTACAAGCAAGTATTGTATTGGAAATAAACAAGCATGGTTTTAACCAAAGGTACGTGTGCTTATGGTGATTGGATAGAACTACTGTCAATGTGCTTTTGCTTTGTGTGATTGGGCAAAGAACTTTTAAAGTGAATTGTAACATTAAGTTCTTTGTCTGCTGCCTGGGATGTGAGCTGATGGCATCTTCCCATTGTCATAACCATGTAATGAGACTGATGCTGAAAAATAAAACAGCTCAAAGCACGTTCCACAGCAGTCCCGTCCCATTTCTGATTTTTACATAGACCCCGGCCAGTGATAAGAAATCTTAATTATTTCAGCATTTCCATAGTCTTTCCTATGTCCTGAGGAGTTTTCTTCAACACAAAGTGTCTTGGTCACCTGACATGAGATAATTTTTATTTTCAGTGTGAATATTTTGAATATGAGTATCATTATGAGTACCTTGTAGATTGCCATCAACTAAATTAAAATAATAAATACATATATTGCTCATTTTTATTCTTCATAAGAAGAAAAGACATCATAACAATCTGTAAGGTGTTAAAGGAATTGTAGTCTGGAGTAGTAGCAGTATCAGTAGTATCTAATGGCTAGGCAATTGTGCCACATCCCAAGAGACCAGAACCCTTTTTTTTGACTGCATTTCTGTACATCCTCTGCACATCACATCAGCTTGTTGAGTCCTGTTTTTTAAAGTGATATTGAATTGCTTTGGTAATTAAAAAAGCCAAACAAATCTCCTTTCCTCACTAGCAAAAAACACCATGTAAAAGCAAGGTACTGTCCCACTTACAGAATGGGAATTAATCCACTGAATGCTGATGACAAAAAAGTGTTTATTCCAACTCATTCTTAAAATAACTCTATTTTCTTCTTCACTTTGACTGTGTTGACTTTCACCCTGTGCCAGCCAGCACCACTTCCCCCAGGGTATGTGCAGATCTATAAGGAGGACCAGAGTCAGTTCCCAAGAGGCAATCAACACACATATGCCAAAACTCTTATTTTTAGAACAGAAAAGGTTAAAGCTTTAACAGTAGACAAGTAGTTAATGGTTTATAACAAGAATATGACTGCATAATAATCATTTTAGAGCATTGCAGACAGCCTGCACTATAACACGCCTTCACCCCACAGGGACAGAATTTTGGCTGGAGTCACTGTTGTGTAGTGACTGTGACCCTTTGGGTGCTGTGTATTTGGCAGCTCCTCGGGCTCAAAGCAGGTAAGATTTATAAATTATTTTGTAATTTAAATAAATGGGGTAAATTATTCTATCCCATTTGAACTCTCTTTGATCTTTTTCCTTTCCTTAAATGTTTAAGCATGACTGCTGACAAATTATTACATCCATGTTGCACACTTCTGAGGAGGAAATATTTTTCTTCTTACAACAATGTTTAAAGAAGTACCCCAAACTTTGTATGCTGCTGTAAAACAGAAGAGGATGACAAGCAATCTCTGGAGTGTTTTCATTGGAACATGTGTACACTGCTCATGACTCCTTTTGATATAACTTTGAGAAATGTCTTGACATTTTCTCACCCTTTTGGTAGAAATTTGATTTGTTTTTCAAAAGAGATAAATAAACCTCTAACTAGTCTAGTAAATTGTATCTTAAAAAGGAAATATTTACTTTGCAGATGCTTGTATGTTTGCATCCATATTGCACCTGTTCATGTTTCCATTGCAACTTGTATTGTGGAAATATTTATTGAAAGCATACCAGAGAGTTGCATTTTCTATATCTGAAAATCAGGTCAATGTACTCTTGTAAAACATTTCTGTGTGCAAACTTGGAGCAGAAAGCTCCTCAGTGTTTCTTCAGCAAAATACTCACTACACTGAAGTGACACAAAACTATGCATGGACCTATATTTAAAGTTCTTTGAAAGAACCAAGTAATCCTGGCTGCTTGTCCAGTAGAGAGCCAGACATGATTTAAGACCAAGAAGCCTGAAGAAAAGTTTATATGAGGATTCATTAGGTTACATTTACTTCAAGAGATTTATCAGATGTTTGTAGGGATTGAATATTCCCAAACCCAAGAGGGGACAGAAAAGTAAACAGTGATTATTTAACATCACTGTTAAACTACTACTGTCAGTAATAATCTACCTTTGTTAAAATCAGTATATGCTCAGACCCTTGTTTGACCTGATGGAGCCAAACCCAGATGAGAAGGGAGCTGTCTCAGTGCAGCACAGGGATCCCTCTGCTTGTGCCTAACCCAGCTGCAGGCAAACGAGCTGCTAAGGAAGGAATTTAAACTGCAGCTCCTTCAGGGGTGGAAAATACCTCCATGCCCATCTGGTGCATTGCTTGCTGTGCATAGTGGTAGAGTTTCCTCTTTATTCAGACTTCAATCACAACTATTAGCATCAACCGTTCCCACAATGCTTGATTAAAACTCCCTCAGCAGTTCATGGTGATCTGGTAATATGTAAGGATCTAATAATTTTAGTTTAGAAATATATGCAGCCAACAATCAGTGGCATTCTTGACATGATCAATGTCTGCAAAAATTAAAAGACAAAGACAAAGAAGATGTTTTCTGAATCTTAAAATAAAACCAGAAGAACCCCATGATTTTAAGCCTGTTACCACATGTGTAATAGGTGTGACTGCCTAAGTCAGCTCAGGAATTTGCATTTGTGAAAGACAGATTTC
Source organism: Melospiza melodia melodia (assembly GCF_035770615.1). NCBI lineage: Eukaryota > Metazoa > Chordata > Aves > Passeriformes > Passerellidae > Melospiza > Melospiza melodia. The sequence goes on from NC_086195.1 coordinate 24,958,535, forward strand.
TCTCTGAAACAAAAAAAGACTCATGAGACCTTGAACAGTAAGCTAATAAAAGTTACCAGGCAGCTCTAATAGAGGCACAGTTTTGCCTGGCATTAGCAGGTTCTGAGAGTGTCACGCTGTGACAGAGGAACTCTTTCGGGGAATGCAAAGGTAAGGCTGGTGCCCTTTGCTGTCACCTGCCCTTTGCTGTCACCTCCCCTTTGCTGCATGGGCTTCACAGCAGCTCTGTCTGCACCTCCAGGGGTGAATGCTGAACTTTTTACCCCACAGCTGCCTGCTTTTCTGCTTCATTGCTTCCAAAGGAGAGTCAGCCCAGTCTTCCTTTTCACCTTTCTCTTTCCTCGCCCTCCTTTGCAGACCATCACCAGCCTTGCCCCAGCTGTCTGCAGAGGCAGCTCCAGCACTGCTCCCATCTGAGGCTGTCCCAGACTCTGCTCCTCAGCAGGCACCAGGGTCCAGGCATTGGCAGGGCAGCCCTGCTCCCTCCCTGCTTTTGGGATCCTTGGTCCCAGATGTGGCCCTGCCTGGCCCAGCTGCTTCGGCTTCATGCTCACCAAGCAAGGCAGAGGCTGGAGCTGTGCTGCAGCTTCCCCAGTGCCCTGGGGGTTCCCAGGCTCCCAGTCCAGAGCAGGGAGGTGGCTGAGCCCCAGGGTGACTCATGTGCCACACGTGCCACACTGAGTGCCAGGCTGGTGGGACAGTGCAGGAGCAACAACGCCGTGATCGGACACCCGGCTCCCACAGATCCAGAGCTTCTCCACAGCTGCTTAGGGCTGCACAAATCTGGGCCACACAAATCTCAGTTGCTGGAGGAGATTTCCTTTCCTTCCTGTAAGATTTCCAGTGGAGAGACAATGTGTTTTGAAAAGCTGATGGCTGGGACAGACATTACCTCGCTACACTTAGATGTTATTGCACTGTCATCAGAGACATCTGGCTGCAGTGGAGCTGAGACAGCCTGAAACACAACTGCTAAATAGCAATAACATGAGCAAAAGCTGAGCAAAGAGTGCCAAGAATAGAATTACCCCTGCCACGTGGCACAGCCCTTATAGTTTGCAATAATCTTCCAGTTATATGAATTCCATTAAAGAGTAAGAAGTTAAGCAATCTCTTTAGTTCAGTGAGAACATTAGAAATATACAATGGCACGTGTTCCTGGCAGTGCTGTTTACTTTTGAATGCTCTGGCTTTGCTCTGTTTGTCAGTTTGTCTCAAAACACAGGCATTAAAATGTCAGATCAAATGGCAGTCCTCAAATCCAGTTTTCTGCATTATTTGAAACCATACACCCAGTGCATAGGTGTGCAATTTCCACTGTGACCCTTATTGGAAAGGATTCCAACTCCATCCTTCACTTAGGGACCTGGTGAGATTGGCTGGGAGCAAACCTTACTCTGTGGAGATCTCTCAGCTCTTGGATCCTTCTTTCCAAGACTGAGGTCTGCCCACCCCTTCCCTGTTGATATTTCTGCAGCAGAATGCCCCTTTAGCAATTCCAGATTTGCCAGTGTCTTTTTAAAAAAGCCTTAAGATTTTCGGAGCTTCCTCTGAAATATCATAATACACAGGAAATACCACAATACATTCAGAAATTTCTAAGATCTGCAACTTCTCTGCTATTGCTTAGACTGTACTTTTTTTTTTTTCCCTGAAGCTGTGGCAGCCAGTTAAATGACTATTTCAAAGAAAACCCACTGTTTCTGCCCAAAGACAGAATAAAAATCATCACCTGTCCTGAAGTGGGTATAGAAGCTATGGCTGAGTTTGGGGCATGGGGTTTTCCTGTTTTATCCTATAATGCCTGTCTTAAATCATAGCATCCTTATCTGATCCTTGGATGTGTGACTATCCATATCCTTATTATTGTGCCAGGCCCTTCAGCACTAGGAATCTGTGGCTTTGTTTTGCCTTCTTGGTCCTGTGAATTCCTGCAAAAGTAATTTGGGTGTTTCATGGACTTAACAGTTTGAGCTTTTGGTAGACTGGAGAAACACTGACACTCCTGGTCATTCAGCATCGGCACACAATTGCTCCCACCTATATTGTTTTGGGAATGCAAATTCATGTTTGGAAGCTTTGACCCCACATTCATGTCTTTGGTTTTAGGGGCAAGTGACCGAGTATATGGGTGAGATTATGTGTCATATATATATTTTTAGCTGAGGCTTCAAAAATACCATGTTTCTTTCTTTCCTTCATCAAATTAAATAGATACATTATTTTATATACCTGTTGATGAAGATATATATATAGACATGCCTTGATTCTTTTTTTGCACAGCACTACAAAAACCATGGAATGTCCTGTCCATGTGCTTCTGTCTCCACAGAGGCAGCAGAGGCAGCTCTGGGGATGGAGCCTGTCTGTGCCCAGAGGAGTGGGTGGGATCTCTTTGTCATACAGGTCAGTACAAGCCAGGCAGTGCGGGCAGCTGGACCGTTTCTGGGAACACCTCCATTATGGGAGATGCCTGACCTTTCCTGTGCTGAGGTCTGCTCAGCAGGGTCAGATCCGCAAGCATGCCATGGTTCTTCCTGCTTGGTGAAGCTGTATTTCTTACCCACCTCAAAGGAATAATACATCTGGGGAAGAAATTACAGATTTTGACAATCTGTGGCCTGTTTCTAGCCAATTTGGTCTTTGTTTGAATTCCCCTGTTTGAAGATCACAGTGACATGAAAATCTGATTCAGGTCTCAGTGACCAGTGTTGCTGTGTCTGGATGTGCCCTGTGTTTGAGGACACCATCCACCTCAGCACCCTGTAGGACAATGCCTGCCTTCAGCTCCAGCTGCCACTGGCACTGGTCTGGGATGAGTCAAATTTCCTACACCTGGAATAGCACTGTCCTGGTTGACTCCCATTTCAGTCCCCTCTGCCACAGCATGGCATCTATGACTGCCCTGTGCTGGAAGGCTGCAGGATCTTCAGGGCTGGAAAAATCCCCAGCTCCTTTTTTCCAACAGCCTGCAACATGGCCAGTATGGCACACAAATACAGCATCATGTGTCAGCTGGGCTTTGTCAAATGATGTGACACATTTGGTCAGAAGGATGTCAAAATACCTGCAGTGTACCCAGGAAAATATTCTTGGTGAGGACTGCTAGGTGGATGGAAAGTCCAGGTCTTCCATGTTATTTTCCTTATGACAGGATGGGCAGCACATCCAGCAGACATTGCTAGATTGGATGAGTTCATGACTGATTGGAACTTTTGGGCAAAATGTTTCAGAGAAGTTGGCTTAAATAAAATAATCACAGCTGGGATTTCAGCACTGGAAACAAACCATTATGATGATTCTGTAATTTCTTTTGATCACTGCTCTAGTGTTCTGCATTTGATTTGCTGTGAAATGCCTTAAAAATAGATTTTAATAGCTATAATTGTTAAAATACATGAGGTATGAATGTTTGGACAGGCATGATTAATTTGAAATCATAACAAAAATTACTGAAATTAAAAACCCTCAATTTTACTCTGTTTTCCTGAGGAAAGTTTATACTGTCCATCTGTCTGTTGTTCCACTTTCTTGGCACCTTCTTTAGCTTGCTGACCAGTTTCAACTAAATTTACTAGGTGGTTACACATCTTAAAGGTCTCAAAATCTTATGAGTTTTGCACATTTCACTAGCTGGGTACAGAAGACCAAGCCTATAATTATCTCAAAGAGGAAAAGGAAAGGAGACTTATGCTACCAGTGAGGAGGTTGAGTCCAGTCAATCCAGTCCAGTCACTAAGATGCATAAATATCCATGACATTTATCTCCTCTCTGCCAGCTAACAAAATGGAGATGTATGTTTTATGTGCTGAAAATATAAAGCTGGATCTAAGAGGTGAGAGGGGCTGAGGTGTGATGGAGCATGAAGAGCATGGGATCACATGCTAAAGGGGTTGAGGAGGCTGGAAGAAAGGGCAGTCAGGAGCTGGGAGTATGGAGGAGGTGATCAGTCTATTGCCAGGAAAAGAGAGCATGGCATACAGTGTAGACAACTTTTGTAACCCAATTACTTTTGTTCCAACAATGCTGAAAAAATTTCCACTTGCTCATAGTTCATTGCTTTTCTACATTATGTCATGGTATTATCTTTCACAAATCATGACAAAGGGCCTGGTTTTATTTCTGTGGTTTGTTCTGTTTGGGTCTTTTTTTGTTTGCTTTGGTTTTATCTTGTTTTGTTTTTTTTTAATCTGGAGGGATCTTAATGACATTAAAATATTTGGAATAATTTGGGATTTGCATCAGTGGGAAAATTTTATATCAGATGGACTCTCCTTTCTAAGTCTGAAACCAAGGAGTATAAGCATGTAAAGCAGCCCAAAGCACTTTCAGATCAAGACTTGAATAACTAGAAAGAAAAAAAAAAGCTTGTATGAATGCATATGTGTTCATAGCAACTTACTCTTGGCTTTCACCCCTCAGAGGGACAGCAGGATCGTCACAAGGGTATTCAAATCCATGGGTCTAGAGAGGATTCATTCAAGACCTGGCTGATGCCCCTGTGGGCTCCTGTCACCTGTGGTGTTGAAGAGAGGTCACAGAGAACTGCAAGAAGGTTCATATTGTGCTCACCTTCAAGAAAGGCAAGAAGGAGATCTGGGGTAACCACAAGCCAGTCAGGCACACCCCAGGTGCTAGAAGCATTTTGGAACATTTCCTCTTGAAGTCTACTCCCATGCATATGGGAGACCAGAAGACCATCAGGAGCAGCAAGGATTTACATGTAGGACCAATCTGACTCTCTGCCACATGAAATAACTGCATGTAGACAACAGAAGAGTAACAAGATGTAAAACACTTTGATTTATAGATGCCCTCAACACCATGTCCCTCAGTGTTCTTGTTTGGTAGGTGAAGACACATATGTTGGGTGAATGAACAACCTGCTGGGCTGAAAGGTAACTCAACAGGCAAGCCCGAAGGGAACAGGCAATCAGGGGCTTGATCAGGATGTTGTAAAAGCAGAGCCACTGGTCAATAGCAGGGCAGAACCTTCCAGTGCCTTCATACACAGCCTGGGTTGTGACACATGACAAGAGGGCTTGCTGGTCCTCTCACAAGTGCACCCATAAAACTGAGCCTGGGGTGGGGCAGAGGCATTGCTGACACAGTGAAGAAGTGCAGAAGAACTTGAGAAAACTGAAGACCATTCCAAGAGAAACCTCACAGTGTCCAAGAGGAATAAGTGCTGATCTCCATGCCAGGGACATTGGTACAGAGCAGGAACTTGCTGGCTGAGGAGCAGGCATGCTGGAAACTGCCTGGGAATTACAGCAGATGCCAAGTTCAATATGAGCCAGCAGTGTGTGGTTCTCTGCAAACAAGGTGGAAGAGCAGCTGTGTTGTGTGGAGGGAGACAGATTGATGGACACTCTTACCCTGCCCTTCCTGGTCCTGGTGAGGCACCACTGGGAAATACAAACTTAGTTTTGCCACCTGCAAGCCAGGTTAGCGAGACTTAGGGAAGCTGGAGAGGGTTCAGCAGGATGCAGCGAGGTCAGTGAGGAGCTTTGGACAGGTGGCCTGCAGGAAGAGTGGGAAAGAGCTGAACTTGTTCACTGTGATGAAGAGGAGACTGAGCTCAGGGCTAACAGAGCCTTCAGCTGAGAGGGAGCTGCAAAGACCATAAACCCAAACCCTCTCACTAACACCAGAGGTAAAGCAAGACACAGAGTCATAAGCTGCAGTTTGAGACACTGAGATTGAGCATGAAGAGAAATGCTTGGATTCAGAAAGGTATCATGTCACTGCAGCACGTCTCCTAGTGAGGCTGTGGAGCCTCTTATTGCCCTAGATGCCCTCCAGAGGTTCCTTCCACCACATTTTTGAGACAATGTCATGGTTTGACACTGGCACAATGCCTGTGCATTGTCCTGCTAACCATCTTCTGGCAAGCGAGGCTCAGGTATGGTGCTGTAAGGCAGACCTCATCTTTGCAGCATCATGCACCCTTATTTTTTGGTAATAATTGTGTAGAAGGAAAGTGTCATGGTATAGTGGGAAACCGAGGTCCTGTAGAAAACAAGATCCACAGAAAGTTAAGTAATTTGACATGAAAGCCCATTCCAGAACTCAGACAACACTCCAGGTTTCCTAAGCCCCCTCAGGACCCTGACCATAAATATGCTTTGAGTCAGTCCTGCTAATGGGACATAGTCAGCTGAAATGTGGTCTGAATTAGCAAAAGTTAGCAAAAACAGGATGTTTCAAGTCTTAAGATGAAGGAAAAAATTTCTGCCTGTCTGCTGCAATATTTTTTCCAAGTGTTTGCAGCTTTGTGAGGTAAATTTGTGTTAAGTTATAGCAGTAAGTAAGTAAGTACATGAGAATGTAGCAGGCTGCTCTTTTGGATCAGGCCAGGGTTTACCACGCTGCCTTTGGATGGAGCCAGTACCAGCTGTGGGGTCTGGGTGCTCAGCCTGTCCCAACACAGCAGACAGCAGGGCAGAAATGTCCTGCACCAAAAGCCAAATCAAGCCCATCATGGTTTAGAGTCACCAAAGAACTGCTCCCCATTTACTGTTCAAAAGTCTGTAATTTTGTCCCCTGCTGTATTCTGTGGCATTAGGTTACCAAGTCTGATTTCTGTCTGGGTATTAGATAGCAAAGATGAGGCTTCATAATATTTTTCAAATTTTCTAGGACTAAAACAGTGAAAATAGAAGAGATGGCAAAAAGTAGGAGCTTTAAAGACTTCACTCGCTTTAAAAATATCACTTGTGGCAGCTTAGAAGCTTGGGTTTAGATAAGATTAACCTAACTGCTTTTATTTCATTTAGGGGCAAAAGGTTCAATGAGCTTCTTTTGTCTCAGTACTATTTCATTTTTGAAAACTGATCCTTATGCTAAAAATATTTAATCTTGAAATATATTATTTTTTTCTTTCTGTGCAGTTAATTTCTGTGCCTACAGTACTAAGGCTGAGCATTTTTGAAAATAATATAAAACCCCTATTTTTGAACAGATGATAGTGAGTAAATATGGCCACTCCTAAAAGGAATGTGCACCTGATACTCTGACTGGTATGTGTTTCTTTCCTTTTGCTCCCATTTCCCAAAGGCATATGTAAGGTTTGTGGAAGATGTTACCAGATGAGAGGTCTGTGTTTGAAGCCAGAGCTCTGTAGCTCAGGCAGCAGGAGCACAAACTTTTCTGCAAAGCCTTCTGCCCCAAATGCAGAGAATTTCAGGTACACATGCTGAGATGGATCTGGGGCTGGGAGGAGAGTCTGTTAATAGTAAAACAATCTGTTTATATCCTACTATTTAGCATTAGGATTCAGGATGCTTTCCATCGGCTGTGGTTCCATGAAGAGCCTCAGCTTTCAGAGACCTTGTAGAGGAGTAAGTGCTGCACAGCTGCTGCTCCACATGTCCTTTGCATCTCTTTCATAACAAATACACTCTGTTTCTCAGGACATGGTAAAAAGTCTTTCTGACAGCTCAGAGCTGATGCCAGTGCTTCCCAATTAAAAGATGTATTTCTGCAGCTCTAACATAACAAAAGCCTGACTTGGACATAAAGAATATGTGACAGGACAGTGTACACGAATGTAAACACATGTAATGTTCTGAAACATTACAAATGTAATGTTCTGAAAAGAACAATAAATAGTGAAATAATAGATGGTCACTTGTAACACTGAAAGACAAAATTTTGCAAACAAATAGAAAATAACACTGGATAGGGTGTCAGAAAATAACACTGGATAGGGTGTCACAGACACAGAACAGTTTTAAGTCCCAGTGAGGTCATGTGAATGTGTGAGAACTTCTACACTAAATGCATATCTTTCTGCTTTTTGAAAATTACAGGTAACACTTCAATAGAAATCCAGATGTGCTCCAGAGAAAGGAAAATTCCTACTTTAAAGCCTCCCCACATTCTGAATTGTAATGAAAATCTGGACTCCTTACCATCACAGGTAATCTTAAATTACTACTTAAACAGTTTCTGAGATTCTGCACTGTCCTGAGGGAAAAAAAAAAATATGGGGAGTGGGAATAGAAAATTGGGGCAGGAAATATATCTCATGTTCCTCAAAACTTTGCAGAAAGCAAAATAAATGAGCAAAGTCTTTTTCCAGTGGCATTCTTGGCATGTGTCTGCTTTGCAGATGGCCTGAATTTCCAACGGTGATGATTTTATTTTGCTTGGGTTTGCCTGAACACAGCATCCCATTCCACATTTCTTAACTGGCCTGCAAGTTCCTCAGCCAGGTTTGTAGTTCTCAGCAAATGCCTCTGAACAGAGGCGATGCTGACCCAGGGTACCAAACCAGTGAAAAGGGAGAAGACTGGCAGGAGGGTGACACTGACACCAACATGCTCAGAAGGATTAAGAGTGAAGACTTTCCATTCTCTCAATGTTTTTGTCCACCAAGAATCTAAATTCAAACTCTCTTGCATGAATGTCATCTATAAAATCCATAAAATCCATAACTCCCTAAGTCTAGCTCTAAGGCTTAGCCTTGCTGTATCTGCAAAACATGCAGAGCTGAACATGACTAAGCACATTACAGTGACTGCTTCCCTTCTGCTGCTTCTGTGTTTCACTTCCTTATCACTAGTCTCAACTGGAAAAAAAAAAAAAGAAAAAAAAAAAAGAAAAAAAAGAACCCACCAGGTACAGTCCGTTAAATAAGAGAAGTCCTTTCCTCGTGCATTTTTGCTTGACTTCTGTACCTTCAACCCAGTGCTTCATCTGCTCGGATTCTTTCCTGAGAAACCCCTGAGCTCAATATTGCATTTTTCTAGTACATAACCTTCACTAAACGGTTCAAAGCAATATATAATATTACAAGTAGCTATTTCCAGTGCCAGTAAGGTGTGACACATGGTTTTTCTGCTGCCATCAGTAATGTGTGGGTTTCTTGGGAGCTGTGATGTCAGGCTGCCATCTAGTGAGCTGAGGGCAGCTTGGGGAGCTGGGGAATGGGAGCAGGAGGTGTGCATGCTGGTGATCCAGAGCCCAGGTTTAAAAGGATTTGATTACTTTTAAATAGAACTGCTTATTTTGAATCCAAGGTCATGCTAGAAGTTGGAAGCAAGAACAATGTGTCACATTCATATTTTCCGGAAAAATCCCTTTGCCAGGATTTCTTCTCCTGGGAAGCTGAGAAGCCTCAGAGAAGAATGAAAACAGTGATTATCTGACTGCTTCTCCTGTGTTTTGCTGCTTTGGAATGAGGTTGGAGATTGTTTATCCAACAGGTGGTTGAATTGTTTTTACTCAATGACCAATGGGTGCCAAGCTGTGTCGGGACTCTGAGGAGTCAGTCACGCGTTTTTCATTACTATCTTGTTAAGCCTTCTGTCTGTATCCTTTCTGTATTGTTTTGTATAGTTTTAGTATAGCATTCTTTAATAGAATATCATAAAATAATAAATTAGCCTTCTAAGAACATGGAGTCAGATTCATCCTTCCTCCTTCGTCCTGGAGACCCAACAAATACCACAAACAGTGAACACAGGTGTTCATGATGTACTGTTGGTCTATTGTGCACATGCAGATGTTTTCAAGTCAAATAATATTATCTCCAATAATTATAAACGCAAATTTCCTTCCTCCTTATGCAAGACATGCACTTTTCTTCCCTAAATACCTGCCAAGTTTTATCAATGCTTCAAAGCTGCATGATAGAATTAATCTTGATTTTGATAGCTTCCCAACATAAATAATTTGAGAACAATTCAGTTACTGAAGCAATTCAGTAGAGTTATTAATTGATGGGATTAAAAACCAGATGACTTGACCTGATGACTGGCAGATTTTCTATCTCTTATTGTTATCTTGCTATACCTTCATCTATTATATGAAGGTACAGCTAGATGCCCCAACTTGGTTTTGTTTTTAGACTTTAAAGATGCTACAGACATTTAATCTCTATTCATTCAGTGCTAACTAACTCAAACTGGATCCAACCGGTGCTTATAGCAATTCATATTGGTAACTCCAGCAGCAGAATATTGTATTGGTTGGTTTTTGTTTTTTTTTTTTACATTTATTCCAAGCTAACACTCTGTATAATGTACTGAAGTGAGGAGCATGTCCTCAGTGCAGGTTATAAGCCCTGTGTTGAGAGGCATGATTGTTCCAGAGGACATTTCTCAAGTTCCTTTGATGGCCTTTCAACAAATCCTGTTGTGGTTATTTAAGGAACAACGAAAGGTGCAGAGAAGTTTATAGACTCAGAACTCAGTGACCCCAAGACAAAGGCGAGGTCCTGCTGCTACTTCAAGGCAAGGTGGGGAGAACAATGAGGCCAGGCTGTTCTTCAAGGTGTGCAGTTTTAGGATGAGTGCCCACAGAGTCAAGGGGCAATAAAGGAAATTCCATTTAGATAGAGAATATTTTCCCCCTTAACACTGTTCAAACACAAGCAGTTTTCCAAGGGAGGTTGTGGATATTCAAAGTGATTCCCTGAGCAGCTTGGTTTCAGCCCCTGTTGGGCATGGGGACCTCCAGGGCTCCCTTTGAATGCAAGATGCTCCAAGAATTCATGAAAACAATCTTTAGGGAGAATTTGCAAATACTTGGCATCAACATAAACATTTTAAATGGCCAATTATTTGTATATTTTTATTTTTATTTTATTACTTGTATATTTTTATTTTGTGCGAGAATGCTATGAAGTGGTGACTCTTTTGCCTTTCGTCTTTTTGTTTCTGTTAAATGACATTTTCCTCACAGGTTGAAACTGTGAGCTCCAGGGAGGTTTCAGTTATTGCAAGTAATACTCAAATCCTCACCTCCATGATAGGCCAGCTGACCTGACAGAACATCACTGCTGCAGATTAGGCAAAAGCCAAATGTATCAGAAGACTTTCAGGTGAGTCTTATTAGGATGAAAATAAGACTTGTGGGGCTTAATATTTGCAATATCAATTCTGTTCCCCCCTCCACCAGCAGAAAAGACACTGTTCTATCTCTTAACTGTACATAACACTACAAACTAATGCATTAATTTTGTTATTTAGCAGAATTATTTAAGCATCCTTGAGCATGTACTTGTGGAATCACCCTTGGGTCTGTTCTCAGAGCTGAGTGTAACCTTATCAGCTGTTTAGATGTACATCAGAAATTTTAATGTTTAAGTTAATAATTATATCTCTACTAACTAAATTAATAAAAATGTGGCTTTATGAACCCATTGGCACAAAGTTTGTGCTCCCTTGAATGCCTTCTTTTACTTTTTTACTTTGTTGTGTACTTTCAAGCAATGCTTGTTAAGTGTTCTTACTTTGCCCATTCAGTGTGTAGCACATGGGGTGATTTACTCAACTACATTTGAATATTGCCATTTTTCTGCTTGATTCAGGCATCTGGGGCAGTAATGGCTACAGTGAGTCAAATCTTGGATGCCAACAAACAGAATTCATCCACAATACTCTTGTCAATGCTACAACCAGGTAACTTGAGCTTTTGCCATTTTCTTTAGATGCAAGTCAACAGCATTTCCCCTTCTGGTTCAGGATGAAAGCAGTTCATGAACAAGTTAAAATCTGTTTGCCATTCAACTCCAATGTGCAATTCCCAATTTACACCAATGTAAGCATTGCTGGATTCTTCTGCTTTAGAGAAAAGATGGGAATAGGAAATGAGAAACACTACCCACTGGAGAACCAAATCAGACAGGAAGCTCAGAAACTGAACCTGTAGCTGAATAATAACAAATAATGATAAGTTTTATCCCACTCATTATTTTGATGCAGCCTCATGAAAGCAATGGAGGAATTTTCTTTCACTGGTAACATCTCACAGCCCAATGCTGCAATCCAGTCTGCTCCACTGAAATTAAGCTCCTCTGTGATTCTGTTTTTGGCATAGAGAAGTAAGTCCTGTGTGTTGTTTGATTTAGCTAGACAGAATGAACACATTTATGAATTATAAATCCTAACTCACACACTGCTAATTGTTGCAGATACAGCACTGGGAAAGTATCCTGGGAAAAACAGAAATACAGGAAATACGGGAAAATGCCCCTGGGTTTATTGGTGACCTCGGTACTGAAGTTCAGATACTGTTCAACATTTTAAGTAGGCCCTTTCTTCTTTTGAAAACTGCAGCTGGGAAAATTTTTAATGAATATTCACTGAAAATCTCCTTTGGGGAAAAAAAACCCCTTAGCCGGTTGGTTTTTGTGTATGCTGATGCTTGGTACAAGAAATGCAAACATCAAATGAGCTGGAGAATCTTATTTATAGAAGAATGCAAGCATACATCTAATGGCCAGAATACTTTTGGTGTCTGTGACTTTTTCAGTTGTTTTATTTTCTAAAATTGAGGGTGTGCTGAATCTTTGACCATAACTCTACCAACACTGAGATCAAGAACAAGTACATACTTACTTTTTCCTGAAATCTGAAGACATGAACCATTTCAACTAAAATTCCTTTTATTGTCAGGTGTCAGTCAGGACATCCCCATCCTAACACCTGTAAATTGCATTACTCACTTGGGATTTTTCCAGATGTCCATTACTTACATTCTGCAGTGCTTGGAGGATAAGTTGGAATTGACCAGGAGAAAAAGAAAGAAAATAAAACTGTAGTTCTTCAAATATGTGCATTTCTCTGTCATCACAAGAGTTTCATGCTGGGCACCTGAAACCAGCAGACTTGTCCTCAATCTCTCATGTTAGTGTCAGTAACACTGAGAAATCACAGCAGTATAACAAAGGTGAGGTTAGTAGAGCACTTAGACATCATAATGATGAACATAATTTGAATACAAGCCCATAGGGAAATGAATCATTCAGTTCTCTCACCAGAGTTAGAAAAAGATGTGAAGAGATAAACCAAGTAACCTCACACAGCCAGCACTGACAACAAAAATCAATTAATAACTCATTAACTGGTCACTGCCATTTCTGTTTCTCTTTCAGAAAACAATACTGTGGAAAAACAGTATAATCATGTAATCAAACCTTTATCATCATGCCAGTATAACATAACACTCCCCTCAAGGCAGATAGGTATTGAATGCAGTTTGTCTTAAAAGAAGTCCCAACAGATTTCTTCAAGTGCACATTTGTGATATTTTGTAGAAATACAGTTACATTAGTCTCACCTGATGATCAGATTAGAGAGAGATCAAATCAGTCTCTCTTGATCTTAAGTCAAAAGCATAACACCAATAAAAAACCTATTATATAATCTAGGATTTTGCTTCCTCACTTAAGCTACAATTCAGATGAGTGATTTAGATCACCTAGGTGAACTCTAATTTGGTAGAAGTGTGAAAAAACCCCAACCAGTCAAAAAGTGAGATCCGAAGGCAAAAATTCAGGCAGTCTCTTATCTTCTGACTTTGCACTAACAGTAAATGTCCCTGGTGTAGCCATTTCTTATTTAGTGTTATTAAAAGTCTGGTCATTTTGACTGTGTGTATATATTAGGATTTAGGATATTATTTTTCTCATTTACCAGTATTTTCCCCCAGAAAGGATACTGAGAGAAGGGTTATAATTATTTTCACACTCCACCTCAGCAAAAATTGAAGATCTCTCTTAACATTCATAGGAATAGCAGGTGTTCTCAATTACTTATATGGATTCTGAGAAAAATCTAAACAAAAATCTGTAAATGCTGAATGTGTGCATGAGCATAGTGCAGGCTTCTTGTGTTTAGATCAAGTGGCACAGAAAATATTCTTCAACTTCTGTATGATACTGCTGACTCTGTGCTGCTAAACTAGGACATTTGTGAGCAAAAGTGTATTCCATAAAATGCCATAGAAATACCAGAGGGGATTTGTCTTGGGGTGCATTAGTCCTATATCAAGAATGAAAAAAAACAGGTCTATGGAGGACAGTGTTTCTCTCCAGAAGACAGCCAAAATTTTGGAAAACAAGAAAAAAGTCAACATGACTTGGCTAATACACATATTAATATGGGAAATGTTCATTTTTCATGCTCTCTTTTAACTCCCACTCCTAGATAAAACCATTTTGTCCTTTGACTTCCTCCACCAGGAACTGATGCCAGATGTTACTGTTTTCCTGCAGATAATGATCTTATGTGAGTGTCCATTTGCCAATCCCCCTGAATTTTTAGATAATATGTATTCAAATTTGGCATGGTTTCTCCAGAAAACAGCAATTGGCTTCTTCTTACAATATTTAACAGAGTTTTTAAGCTCAAACACATACATATGACAGATCAGTAATCATCACCATAGAATCGTACAGCTAAGTGATCCACGAAATGTGTTATTTCTAAGGAAATTACTGAAACTTTTTTGCTCCTATATTTTTTCATAATCTTTAATTGAACTATTGAATACCATGAATGGTTGTGTTCATTTCTTATTTGCACTCCAAGCTGTTTGTTGCTCATTAAAAATAGTTTGAATTGCTGTACCCTGCAGAAGCATGTTTGAAAATGTCTGCATGCCATTTGGTGTGTGAGTGCATGAGCACCATGAGCTGCAGCAGGGGAGGGAAGGGCCACTCCATTTGTCATTGTTTGCTTCCTGTTCCAGTGTGGATTCAGCTCTGGTTGGCAGTAACAGTGCTACCAAAACCTGAAAGCTGCTGTTTGGCTTGCACATAATTCAACTGGCAGGGCTCTAATTAGGAAGCCTGAATCCTGATCCTTGGATAATTCACAGGAATTGGTACTTTCACTGGCAATCTTGTCTGAGAAAGGCACATAATGTAAGTTCAAAATGCCAAATTATGCTGTTATTGATATAATTCACAAGGTTTATGAAACCCATATATTGCTTAGTAGCTGTCAGCTCCCCTTTCAAACTCAAATCACAATTCACACTGTTTGCTGGTGCTTATCTCTATGTCTCTGTAGCCACTTTTTCTCCTTGCAATCCCCATCCCTGGTATGACACATCTGAGCTGCAGCTGTGTGCTCATGCCTGTGTCTTTTGGGATTACACTGTAAACCATGCAGGTGTAATCACACCACTAATTTTGCTGTTCTGATGGTAGGGCATTGTCCTTTCTTCAGTGGGAAGAGTCTGAGGCTGTTTAATTTTTTTTTTTGTTTGGTTGATTGTTTCTAAATCAGCATGGCAACACAAGGGCATAGGTGCACTCAAGCTAGAATGCACAGGAGTTTAGAGTGTCCCCATGTATTTGTTTCTGCCCCGTGGCACATCTGGCAAATTGAGCAAGCTGTGCCCAAGCTGCTGAATAGCCAAATGTGTTGGCAAGTCCTGGCTCCCTCTGACAGGACCTGTGCCTGTGCCCAGCTGCTGGTGCAGCTCCTCAGCAGGGCAGGGCTGGCCTGATTCATTCACCTGCTCAGCCTTTGCAGCCTCCAGCTCTGCCGCTCCCAGACGAGGGGTTGTCCAAAGGCTGAAGTGTCCCCAGGTGGACAGCAGAGCTTCCTGGAGTCTGGGCTAGCTGTGGCACTGCTTTGTGCTGGGTAAATAACTCAGAGGATTTAGCATTAACTACTCCCTCTGCTTATATGTTTATAAAAGCCTTGCTCTGTAAATATTAAGCTTTCAACCATAAAGTTTTATACATTGCCCTCTTTTACTAACGAGACTATTTAGGAATGACTGCCTGCTTCTGATGTTTGTTATTCCTTCAGTATTTATTTCAGCTTGTCTAAATAAAACACACCCTGGATAAAATCACATATTGTGGTCACTAATTTCAGTGTGCCAGCATTTTAGAGTGCATTTTGACTGTCTTCACAGAACAGCATTTCCATATTTGTACTAGTTACTTGTTTCTGTATTTCCCTTTGTGTTATGCATGTCCTTTTAGCATAAACTGACTATATTCTAAATAAGATTCCCATCTGTTTATGCAAAGGCAACAGCATTTTCTGTTTCACTGAATACATTTACATTTACTTGCTGCTTTATTGTCACTAAACAAACATAGACTGGTTTCAATTTATAATTATTTGTGATATCTTACCTTAGACCAAGAAGTCAAAATTCAGAATGCTCACCAGTATGAAAAGCTAAAAGCTGCTTTGTAAAGTCTGTGTCACCTTGCATTTTACTATGAATAATTTAATCTGCTATTTTGATGAATATTTGATATTGTTAAATCTCTTGTTGGTGTTTTTCATAAGCTTCTCTAGTTTTGGGGTCTAGAATAATTCTGTGGGACCTAAAAATTCTGGCAATAGTCATAACTTTACTGAAACATTCTTTTTCCTACGTGCAACCAGAAACAAAAACTTCAAAAGAAATGTATCTCATCTCCTAAAACTGATACAATTGGTTTTCTAGGCATTTCAGATAAAATATAAATATGAAAAGCTTTTGGATTGTATTTCTTATATTGGTGTTGGATTGTCCATGGCTGGTCTGGTAATTATCATTTTGTTTCAAATACTCACTAGGTAAGAAGGAAGCTGCAAGTATTTTACACTAAGTTACAACATTTTCTTCTGTATGTAATTTGAGGAAAACAATTAAAAGCAGCCAGCTTAGAACATATTGCAATATTATTAATTAGCAAATACTATTTTCAAAAATAGCTAAATCACACTGCATGGCTTGGGACTTGCTGACACCTCTGTTACTCCCCTGGTCAGGCACAGACAACAGAGACCCAGAGCACACAGGTCCGTGATACACATTGAGCTTTTCAGTTCACTATCTCAATTCTAGGCTTTAAAGATGTGTCACAGTGTTCCATCAGCAGTGTGACCTCCCCCATACTCTGGTATTACAATATGTAAACAGTTATCTCTTTCCTAGGCAGCAGCTAGCTTGTGCTACTGTTTAATTGTGAACAACTTAATACAAAAACAATTGCAGCAAATTTTCTTGATGGACATGCCTGTGATTAATGTTGTCCTGTGAATCCCCTCTGAACAATATGGGAAGTCATGCCAGCAGAGCTGAAGTTTTAATAGATTAATGCCTGTTGTTCATCCTGCTTGCACTAATGCAGATTTGGAGCAATTCCATCAAGGTTCATATTTTTAAGACTCTAGGTGCTTCCAGCCTCTGCCTTTTAAAAGTATTTATTTATGATAATGTTTTATATATATATAAAAGATAAAAATACACATTTATATATATACACTATATATAATGCCAAGGGAAGTGGAGGAATCACTGTCCCCAGAGGTGTTTAAGGAAAGAGAGGACATGGCACTCAGCGCCAGGGTCCAGCTGACATGGTGGTGTTTGGTCATAGGTTGGACTCAATGATCTTGGAAGCCTTTTCCAACCTAATGGATTCTGTGATTCAGAGATAGGACAAAGTTTGGAAGTGGAGGTTTATTATTCTATTGAACTCTGGAGAATGGTTAGAAATACTTGTTTTATGCTAACTTGCTTCTTAACACTGATGAAAAAGATCCCAAAAAGAGCAGAAAGAGAAAAAAATACATCCCAAATTGTTGTCAGTCAAGGCCTAGTCCTAAAAAGTGCTGGATATTCTCTGTTCTAGTCAAAGTCAGAGAAAACTAATGGATTTGTTAAGCTGTCTGAGAGTAATGTTGGTGTGATTCTGCAAATAACAGTTTTAGTTTCTGTCTGTATTAAAGTTTCTCCTCTCTAGCTTGCTTTTAATATAAATGAAAATGAGAAATTATTTCAGAATTTTTCTAATTTTTCTGTTCTTTTTTTCTCCTAAGCATATTTCTACCAATAGGAAAACTCAAAACTTATCTGTAAAGTGGATGTTAGTGAGTCTCTGCTTTTCTATGCTCATTTTTAACATCATCTTCATCTCTGGAATTGAAAACCAAACTTTCAGAAAGTGCAGCAATGATACCACCAGATGCTACCAGCAATACCTTCCTTATGATGCCACCAGCACCACCTTACCTCTGACAGGATGGAAACTCCCACAGACTCCTGGTGCAGAGTTGTGGCTGTCCTGCTGCACTGTTTCTTGTTGGCAGCATTCCTGTGGTCAGCACTCAGCTCTGCACTGCTGTACTTATTGCTGCTCAGAGCCACAAAGCCACTGCCTGGATGTTTTCTCGTAACCATGTCATTAATCAAATGGGGTAAGATTTGAAGTTGTCCACGTGGCAAATTTTACAGTACAGAGTACATTCAGGGAGAGTTGTAAAGATAGGAGAGCAGCAGAGAGCAAGTAGAATCAGTGTCTCTGGGTTAGTGCCACGTGATTTAATAATCTCCTTTTCCTGCTCACATTACTGGTATAACCTGAGCTTGTTTTCATTGACCTGATAAAACACTGAAACTGATAGCCTGGCCACTGGCACAGCAGCACAGGCCTGTTGGGTGCAGGAGAAACTTGCACAGTAATCAAGCATTCAACAATCTGTTTCTGCCAACTAAATAAAAAATCTTTCAGTCATGGTGATCGCATATGTGGACTTAAATTCCTCATTAGTGATTCCCAGTCAGAGCTTTGAATACATCCAAAAGCAATGAGTGCCTGATATTATTTTTCATACATTATTTTTAATACATTATTTATTAATAAGAAAAGAACACATTCTAAAGTCAGTACAGTAGTTGGAAGCAACACTGAAAACTGAAAGGAAACTTTCAGAGAATGTCTCAGAGAATGTTTCATTTCCTCTTTTGGAGAACTTACCCAGACAATGGGAAAATTCAGACAGATGCTGACAAGGTAAAGTGAAAATCTCAGCCTGTTTCAAGAAACTTTTCTAATACAGTGTACAGGGGCACCAGTATTTTCCATGTTGTGCATTCAGCTTTGGAATTGTATTGTTTCTGATGGCACTCACCAAGAAGTTTTCAACCCTTACTGTTCCATTATTATGTCTTGCATTTGTAGAGGCAATTCCTTGGAAACATTTGGAATTTGGACTGCACATGTAAACCAGAAAAAGTGCAGCAAATGCTGCCTGGCTACATGGCACCGTGCTCCCTCCATAGGTATTTGAATGACAGCTCAGCATTATGTTCTTCTGTGTGTCCTGTGACAAGTTACACACATCCAAACCACAATGATTCTGACTCACTGCTTTTGGGTCTCTTTTGAGACCACAGGCAGTGCATGGCAATCTGCAAGGTCTCTACTAGGGATGAAGAAGGAAAAGACTTTCAGGAGCATGTTTATTACCAGGATAAAAAGTTTTGCATGATGTTTCTCCCCATGAGATGTGCTGCCTAGTGTGAACTGGCAGGCAGGAGGTGCAGAAGACAAGAAGTGAAGCAAAGGGATTGAGGAGGCAAACCTGACAGCCAAGCTTCTTGCAGGGCAAAAGTTACACTCTGCATCAATCTGGTATGAAATGCAAAGGTGTTTGATACAATATGTTCCTAAACTAGTTTCTCTCTGCTGACCAGAATGTGGGGTTGCACAGTTGTGATAAGGGAGCCCACTACAGCCCAGGAGGGGCTTGCTCTGTCACCACAGATGTTGGCTCAGGAAGCTCTGCTGAAGTTCTTTGCTGGCAAAAATCTGCAAGTCGTGTCTATGAGCTGTCCTCAGAAAAATGTTGCTCACAACCCTCAGTCTTGCCTCTTGTCTAGGCTACAGAAAACCCTTTTAACTTAGCACAAGGCATGTGAAATATAGATCGTAAAATCTATGGAACCCAGGAGTTAATAAGCTATTTGTGTGGAAGGGAGGCATGCCTGTGCAACCAAACAATAAATTGCTAATGTCTCATTTATTAATTAGGAATCCCTGCCATAGTTGTTGCAATAACACTGCAGCTACTGACAGAGAAGGAAAAGCTCTAAACTACCAACAGGAAGAATTTTAAGTCCACATATAATTAAAACACTTGCTATCCCATGCCTTTTGTGATGGCTTATTATAAATACAATTCTAGGTGTATTGTTGTGTCCTGGATTGCCAAGAAAATTGTATTCTATTTGCCATCTGTGTGGCAGTTGTCTTCTGTTCTGTAGGCAGTTTTCCTTATCTCTTCCATAACCACTCCTCCCTCAGGAGAGGACATCTGCTGATAACAAGCTATTGAATGTCACTGCATGACTGATAAGAACTACAGCATTCCATTGTGAGATGCTCTGCCAGAGGGAGGAGCCAAGCATTCCTACCCAGATATAATCTGGAGGTACTGGAACACCAGCATGGCTTCTCCACTGGATTCCCAGAGGAGCAGCTGCCTCTTCTTCCACTGGATCTTCATAGGAACACTACACCTTTCTACAGGATCCCTGCTCCAACAGAACACAACCTGACACTCCAGGACTGCAGCCACAATTCCTACTGGACTGCTACCAACACCCTGACCAACAGGGTGTCAGGTTGTGTTCTGACTCTGTCACTGTTGTTTTTACTTTACTGCATTGCTTATTTTATATTTTTATTTTCTTCCCTAATAAAGAACTGCTATTCCTGCTCCCATATTTTTTTTTTGCCAGAGAGCACCTTAATTTAAAATTTATAGCAATTTGGAGGGAGGAGGTTTACATTTTCCATTTCAGGGGAGGCGCCTGCCTTCCTTAGCAGACACCTGTCTTTCCAAACCAAGACATGTTGCTATACTATTTTGTACTCCTAAGTACTCAAAAGAAATAAAACTCTTTACTCAACCTAGATATTCACTAGAAAGAAACACATTTTCTCCTTACTTAGGATCTAGGGTACTGGATCTACATCATGGTGGTCATGTTTTTGCAAATTTATTCCTCAGTCTCTTGTCACCAGCTCAGACCTTCTTGTCACAAACTCGTATTTTTGACACAATCTTTTATTTTAAAGAAATGTATACTTTCAGCAGGCAGAAAATGAATTCCATTTGTTACAATGGGTCAGACTTTATTCAAGTGCATATCAATGAACATATTCAGACTTTTGTCCCCCTTTTTGGATTGCAGCATCACTCAACTTCAATGACAGTTATTCCCAATTTAAACCCTTAAAAGTGAGAGAAGAGCAGGTCCAATCAACTGAGAATGATGAATTTCTCAGCACAGCCAAACACCACTCCAGTTCTCAAGCAGCATGAAGCAGATTTACTTGCTCAGTTTTACATCACCACTCCATGTATTGTCACAGGCTGTATGTCACAAGCTCTCAGTGTACACTGGATTATTTAAAAAAGGATTGCTTTCATTTTATTAATTCCATGGGACTGATCAACTCAACAAAATTTTGTACCATTTCTTTAAGTACAATTTTCATGGACAGCTACTTCTCTTGTTGAAAATTAAGTGCATTTGGATGAATTTATAAGCATTCTAAAAAACTTATAATAGCTGGCATGCTTATTTTCAATTGCCTTGATAAACGTCAGTTTTAAAACTAAAAACGGATACATACAAGCTGCATACTCCAGACATAGATTAGTCTGATAAATTTGGTTACATTTATTTTTCTGGATTTCTTCTCCAAATGATACATCAAACAAATGTAGGAAAGTGTATCTTCTCAAATCACTTTAATTATACCTTTTTGCAATATAGCCCTGAATAAATAGAAAGTTTGAAACTCAGATATTAAATGGTATAGAGAAAGATTTAATAAATTTTTGTGCCTGCTTCAAGGAATAAAAAGGATTCATTAATGAAAAATATGATCAGCACTATCTCTATAGTGGTAGTGTTTGGGATCACTTGGATGATTGGTTACCTCATGTTAATAAGCAATGAAAAAACAAGTCTTGCTTTCAGCTTTCAGTTTTGTGTTTTCAATGCTACCCAGGTGTAATATTTAGTAATTCTGAGACTAATAATTGAGATTTAAAAACAAAAATTGGACTTATTTGTTCTACAGCTTGATATAGGGTGGGAACTTGTTAAAAAGCAGTTATAGAGATTCAGATTTTTCTTCAGAAATGGATGCTGTTGTCACACATAAAACTTTTACTCTTGTACAAATGAAGGTGGGATTTTATTTCAAGGTCGGCACTGAAAAGACTATTCTGTCTGGGTGGCTTCTCTTACACCAAATCATATATAAAATAATATTCAGCAAGAATAGCAGGAAAAAATTCCTCTGCAATAGAAGTTGGAAAGAGTCCCAGAGTAGTGACAAGAGCTTCATGGCTTGAGGCCTTTCACAGTGATACTGAAAAAAGC
This sequence comes from Melospiza melodia melodia, assembly GCF_035770615.1. Lineage (NCBI taxonomy): Eukaryota > Metazoa > Chordata > Aves > Passeriformes > Passerellidae > Melospiza > Melospiza melodia. The sequence goes on from NC_086195.1 coordinate 24,980,472, forward strand.
CTTCAGGAAAGTTTCTGCCTCTTCTTTCCCTCCACAGCCCTGCTGGATTCTTGGCCTTGTATTCCTATAAATGCGGCCCTTCATATAAGGCATATGAAGTGCTTGGAGTAATAGATTCTTCATTATTATGCCCCTGGCTACTTTCTATAAAAGAGCTAATTAGAAATATGTGAAAATCCACCCACCCCCACACATTAAGTTGTTTATTGTCAGTTTGATCTACTGAAAACAGAGTGCCTGTACACCAGTGACAATCAGATCTGCAAACTCTGTGCAAAAAGTCCTGAGGTGATCGCACCACCCTGATGGACAGATTATGCCCAGGACTTAAAACTGAAGTCATGAGCAGGAAACAGATCAGTTTATTTAAAAACATGAGTCTTTTTTTTTTTTTTTTTTTTTCCTGACTCAAGATTCTCCTTGAAATGAGAATTTAGAAAACAAGTATAGAAATGTTAAAGTCTTTATTCACTTTGTCTGAATCTGACTGAAGTGCTGATACGGCACATCACATTTAATGCTTGTGGCGTCCTCAGCCAGGTCTTATCTTCATCCTATCCAGATGAGAGTAATAATATGATCCTGAGACAGGCTCCTGACACATGCTGACTAATCCATTACAATGTGCAATTGAGGCATCTGTAGTTGGGAATCACCTACATGGATTCATTTTCCTCTTGAAAGTACTTCATTTATTTCAAGTTATTGATGTAATTGTTAGCCGTTACCAAAAATCATTTTATGGTTGCTTTTTGAATCAAGTCACATTGACTAATCTTTTCTGGTTTTAACAGCAAAATAAGTCCACACTTTCATTTCCTCTACAGGAACTCCTGATTTGCATTCTGTTCACTTTCAGAACATCACTCTTCAAGACAAAAGTTTTCAAAGTGTTCCCATTTTCCAGGTACCACTGTATCTGCATAAAAAAACATAAAATATTTCAAAATCACAGCCTGAAAAACATTCAGAGAAAACTTTCAGATCAACCCAGACTTTTTCAGACAATATTTCTTTGTCCACCTTCCCTAACTGGATCTGCAAACCTGCAAATCCATGAAATACAATCCCGCATTGCTCATGGTTTGTTTCATACAGCTCCAACAGGAACCTGGAATGATGGACACACTTCTCCAGCTGCAGGGAGCTGGAAATAGATCATAAGCTGAGACCATGGGGAGAGAGGAGCAGGACCATGTGCTGGCAGGACAATGTGGCTGCAAAGCAGCCAGGCAGCACCTGAGCCTCTTGGTGCTGCTTGTACTCCAAGTCTTGGCAAGGACTGAGCTAATGACAGCTTTACACTCCAGTACAGACACACAGACGTTGCTCTCTTTATGCCCTTTGTATATTCCAGGCCCACTGGACACGGCCAATGCACTGCAGCTCTCCTCTCCCTTTCATAAGTGAAAATTCAATTTAATAGAAACCAGTGTATCAACAAGCAGCAATTATAAATGCACTGTGCATTACACATGAGACTTTCTGTGTGTCTTCATAGAAGTGTTTCATCAGTCCTGAAAAGTCCTCCATGTCTTAGAAACCCATGCTGCTCATGAGACAGAAAATAAGTGTACTGGAGCATTGATACACCTCTAAAAAGAGCAGTCACACCAGAAGCAAGGCTGAAGTTCATCACTACTGCTCCAGAAAAAGCAGGAAAGGTCATTAAAAGTTACTTAAGACAAGTAGCCCATACATTTTTTATTTTTATTTTTTGGATAGGAAGTTCATGTACCCGTGGGCATCCATTTTTTATTTGTAAATCCAATGTGTAATGCTTGCTTTTGTTGATTCCTCCCATTTCCGTCAGAAATTTTCCTTTAGAAATTTGTGTGGTTTAGGAAGTATGATACTTGATTGTGTTGTAGAACACTGCTAGGCACTGTGAGGATGACTCCTTAAATGAGTGATAATATTTTTTAAGAATAGATATTTTTTTCTCCAAAAGTATTCTCTAAAGAAGATCCCACTTAATTTTGAATGGCTCTTTTAAAAAACTAATATTATCCCAAAAAACGAGGCAAAAACCTATAAAGAATTTGAAGTATGGAATTTGAAGTGTTGTCGTCTCTTACTAATTAAGCATCCTGTCCCTAAGTATTTCAGATGTGAATAAAATGCTGTTATTGCCAACACTGAACATCTCTTGCTTAATACAGAACACTTTCAGCATAAAGCCCCCCTGTCCCTCCCAATTATACATTTCATGGCTTTTTCTTTCATCTAGGGAATCCTAATTTTAGAAATGGAACAAATTAAAATGATCTTTTCCAGGTAATATGCTAAATTATTACAGGAACAATAGTTCAGCTCTTATCTACACGTGGAATACATTTATCTTCATAGTGTAGTGAACTTTGGTATTGTTTGTGATATGTGGGCTTTAGGGATCAAAAAGTTTCTTGTTAATACTTTGGAAACACTACTTTGATAAAAAAATGGATTGGAGAAGGACTGAATCATCAGTACAAAGGTATGCAATACAAGTGGCAGAAAGTATAATGGAAGGAAACATCCACTTTTCTAGATCTTTCCCATACTTTTTAAAGCAAAGATTTTTTTCATTGAAAACACTCAAATATTTTCTAAATACTTCGTAAAGTTTAGCAAAGAAGCCTCTTGAACCATGCCCCTCCTCCTCCTTGAAATGTTTAGATTTAAAATTTGTATCATGTTCATCTTCTCTCACTTCCTTTTCAAATTCTCACCTCCATTTTCAATCTCCTTACTGCTAGTTGGACCCTCCTCTTGGCAGGGACAGAGTTCTCAGCAAGGATAAATACTACAAAAACTAAACAATTCTTACATTTTTCTTGTCCTGGCAGAAAACAGATATTAAGGAAAAGGTGTCTTTTCAGAGGCATCTTTAACGCCAGGAAATAACTAAGCACAGTTGTGCTTTCGGTAGCTTTGCATAGGAACTCTCTGGGGAGCACCGGCACAGCACGGCCTCAGTGCTGAATGAAAATGGGCAGCAGAAATCCCAACTATCCCCGAGCAACACCAGCTCCAGTTCCAGCAGCTCTGGGAGAGGCACCCTCAGGAATCCATTCCCACACCTTCCATTGACAAAACCCAGGAAATTAGCTGCAGATTTGTGGGTTTTGTCTCTTACGGGTGTTATGAATTGTTATAAATGACCAATCGAAAGCCAAATTATGAAAAATGCGAAAGGATTTATTTATCTTTTCCCGTGACCAAAATACGGTCCTCAAAACCACCACAGCCAAAGAGACAGCGTTGAGCCCGGAATTGGTACTTGGTGAACCTGGATCCGACCTCCATCGAATCCCCCGTTCACGAGAGCCGCTTCAAGCGGAGATTTTTATACAGTTTATTGTGCCCCAGGCAGAGGAGTCTCAGTTTCTTTTGTAACTCCTCACCGGCTTCTTTTGTAACTCTTCACATTCACAGTTGGTTCTTTCACAGTGCAGAGCTGGACCAATTGCCGCCTCCTGGTTGATAGCCAGCGTTGATCGAATCCCGGGAAGTCGCGTATTTGCATGTATCTTTCTGGTGACTTCGGCTACCTTGATCAATGCTATCAACAGGGCGATCGCTCTTAGGCGGTTTCCGATGACTTGGGACACCGGTGATCATTGCTTTGGGTGTGTCTGTTCTTGGGGTAAATGCCGGTCGTTATCTGACCGACTCCAGGAATTTATTTCGGAGTTTGAATAGACATCCGCCTCTCAGGCTGCTTGTGGTCAGAGACTTGTTTGGATTTCACAATCTTTATAAAATACATTCTTTGATAGCATGAATTATTTCTAACATATGTTACATAAATAATCAGCCAGAAATCCAAATTAATAAATGTGAAAGATTTTATTTTCGTGACCAAAATACGGTCTTCAAAACCCACGGCCAAAGAGACAGCATTGAGCCCAGGATCGGCACTGGGTGAACCTAGATCTGACCTCTATCGCATCAGATGCCCCTCTGTTCAAGAATGCCATTTCCAGCGGGGCTGTTTTATACAGTTTTGTTTTGCTTGAAGCAGAGTTGCCCCAATTTCTTTTGTAACCCTGCATACGTATGAAGTTTTCTTTCACTGTGCAGGTCTGGACAATTGCTGTTTCCTGAGTAGTGGCAGGCTCTGGTCATGTCAGGGGAAGTCGTGTGTTCAGATATACGATATACGTTCCTTGGCGACTTCAGTTATCTTCATTGATGGTATCTACCAAGCGATGAACACCCTTGGGTGTTCCTTGATGGCTCCGGAGGAAGCCTGTGAAAAATGCATGTATTTTATGATTGGCTTTTCACAAATATTAAAATGAATATTATATGTGTTGTGTTAGAAAGTAATGCTGTATTAATTCTCTTAAGTAGTGTGTTAAATATAATTTTAGGCTATAAAAAAATGCTAAAATAGAAACTATGCTATGTAGGATACTTTTTTTAAAGAAAGGACTCGCAGTGAGATAGCAGCCACAGGACACCTAAATTTTTCAGAGAAAAATAAATTATTGCCCTCTTATCAGAAGAAACAAACTCCTTCCTGCCTTGAAGCCGCTGTCAGGATTCAGAGGAAGAAGTTGACACTGACCAGACAGAATCCTGTATTTGAATGGAATTTATGCATCATGTATGAGGTGTATGAATATGCAACAGGCAGTTGTTTTTAAGGGTTAATCCTCTGTTAACAGGTGTCCTTTTTCGGGCTTATGCTGCCCAGAAAAAGGTACCCGGACATCAGTAACTCTTTGTTTCTATTGTCTCATATTGTCCTAATTCAAATTGCCAAATTATTATTGCTCTAATTGTATTATTATTTTTATGACCATTTTATTACTATTAAACTTTTAAAATTTTAGAAACATGTGATTGGCGTTTTCACAAAGCCCATCTCTGCGCCGGCCACGTTATTTTATGAGAAAACGAGGCATTGTTCTCCTGCTGCCACCAAGAGTTTCGTAATTCCAGTGTAGTAATGTGTCTCCAGGTCGCTCGTGGTCAGAGGCTCGTTGGATGTTACATTCTTTTTACAATTTTTATTATATACATTGTCCCCTTAAGCATGAATTACTTTATAACATTTATTAGAGGGGACAAGCTCTGAATGCAAGACAGGGGAGTGTGGGAGCGTGGGAGCGTTTGAGAGGGTGAGGGTGTGAGGGTGTGTGCAGCTACCAGAGCAATGATGAATGACTCCTGTGTGTGGGTGTCTAGCAAGGCTAACAAGTACAGGGGAATTTTACGGCCCGTTTTTTATCTGAACACTGCCAGCCTACGAAGGCCAAGGCTCGTATTTCGAAAGAAGCCCTCCGTCAGAGCGCGGCCTCGCTGCGGCAGCGCTGAGCTGGCACAGCGGCCGACGAGGACCCGCCATGTCGGCCGGCAGGGGGCGGGGCCCCGCGCGGCACAGCGCGCACGCGCGCGCGGCTCGCGCAGGCCCGGCCTCGCTCCGGCCCCTTCTCTCTGCCCTGCCACGTACGGGCGGCGGCGGCCGTGCCCGGGGCTGGACGGGGGGGCTGCACCGGCGGGACGGCGGAGAAGCCAGAGTAAGAGAGCCGTGGCTGCTCGCGGGAGCAGCCGCGTGTGGAAGCGGCGGGAAGGAGGGAGAGAGGGGCAGCTTTGTGTTTGGGGTGAGCCGGCCGCCCCCTCCTCCCGGCCCCATCGTTCCCCGGTGCTAGGGGCGACGCGGCCCCTGGCGGAGGGGCCGGGAGACCCCTGGCGTCCCCCCGGGCGCGGCGGAGGGAGGCGGAGAGCGGCCGCGGCCTCCTGGGCCCGGAGCGGGAGAGCCGGGATCCCTGCCCCTGCTCGGCCCGCTGCTTCCTGGGGCGCCCAGCCACCAGAGCTGCCGGCTCCTCACTGCCAGGCAGGCATTGGCTGTGATTTCTGTTCCCCTTTGGGCTGGGCCTGCCCGAATGGGAACTGAGAAACCCGAAAAGAGCTCTTCTCCCTTCTGCTCCCTCGCGTCACCCCCCGCCTGCCTTGGGAATACTCATGGCTCTCTCTCGTGTGGCGTTTGGGAGGCACTCCTGCTTGCTCGTGTTTCTGTCGGCGTCACTCTAATCCTGAACCCTGTTTTGATCAGAAAAAATTAAAGCAGGAGTGTCTCTCCCTCCCTTGTTTTCTCTGTTTTTCTCTGCTGCTGCGCAGAAAGGGTAGTGAAATGCAACGTGGTCATGAGATGCTGGTTTTAGAGGGGACCCTGAAGTGACTGGCCTAGATTGGGCAATCCCTGTCCACATGCACCACCTAGATTAGTGCATGATGTGAATGGAAGGTGAGCCGGGAGGGGAGGAGAAGTCTGTACCTGCAAAATGCAAGTGGTACACCAGGAAGGTTAGAAAGATGTCAGTGTGGTTCTTATGGAAAGCAGCCTGTAGGCTGAAAGATGGAGACGTAAATGTTTGGTTGCTTCCTCTCTGCCCCAGGAAAGTAGACACTGATTTAGTTAAAAGGCTCATTAGTGTGCATTCTGGATGTGTTCTCTGTAGAACTGTCTCAATGGAGTCATCCATTCAGCTGTGTCACAGTGAGGGAAAAAGCTTTAGTGCTGTGTAATTCAGCAGTTTGAGTATTTAACATAGTTTTCTGTAACAGTATCAAGCAACTGCACTGTTTAGAATCTGTGTCTTTAAATCTGGACACCTTAAAGCAGAAGGGAGAACAGCTAGACCAAAAAAAGTGCATTTATTTTCCTGCTACCTTTTCGTAGTCAGAGATGTACAGCAGGTTTCTGTGGGCAATGTGGGTAAATAAGGCATTACAGTAACTCCTTTCTTGCACGGAGAAACGAACGATACATTCTTTCTGTTGAAAGGCCACAGGAGTTCAGCTGTGTCCACCAAAATGTGTGTATGTTTAGGACTTAGAGATGAGGTTCAGTTATTACTGTTAACAGTTCCTGAGTAGCAAATACTGTAATGCTGAAGAAGCAAAACCAGTGCCCAAGTCTTACACTTAAACAAGGTGAGGGGGTAGCTAAATGAACTCTTTGGTTCAAGCACTCCTAGATGAATTATCTGTATTTATCCAATGCAGTGAACTTACCTGGAGCTGTAGCAGGCTGGGGTGAAAGGGGTGTTATCTTCCTGCCTTACTTATTTCATAAAGTGTGAGTGAGGCATCAGAGAAGTAGTCTCTTCCTGTTCCCCTGCTCCGTGTGTCACAGCAGTCTCACTGTCAGGAGCAGGCACAGCCCTTTGCAAGGGGAGCATTTCCTACCCAGGATGAGGGGAGCAGCTGCCAGCCTTTGAGAACCAGAGTGGCTTGGTGTCTCTTCTGGGGTTTGCTTGTTCTCTCCCTTCATCCTGTGTGTTCCAGTTTACTTCCAGATGAGCTGAAACAGGAGAGCTGGGAAGCCCAGCTTTATGTGAATAAAGGGGAACCTACTTTTTTTCCTCTGGTTAGCAGTGAATCATCTAAAAATCAGATTATGGATTGTTGAAATTGGCTGTGCATGTGAAAGAGGAGTTGCCAGGAGGGTGCACCCATGGGGTCAAAAGGGAGGAGCCAGGGGTGTTCCCTATTGGACTGTTCTGAATGCTAAATAATATCTTGATCTTAGTCCTGGAAAGGAATACATTACTGTTAGGAATGCCATTAGAAAATTAAAAAAAAATGAAATTTTTTTTTATAAAATCAGAAGTCTTGTTTGAGATCTCTTTTAGATGAATGCAAATTCTCCAATACTCAAAAGTATAAATCTGATTGTTACATTGTGGATAAAGCAAGGGCTTTTTCTATTGGGTGTATTCAGTAAGATGTTCTGAAGTGAAAGATTGATGTGAATGGTGGCATTCTAGGAAGTGTGACTGTAAATATGTTTATTTTATTTTCTGATGCAGCTTCCTGTTCCCTGCATTGACAGCGCATGGCGGCTTATCCTAACTCTGCCCTGCAGTGAGGTGGGAAAACTCTCCCATAATCCAGCAGCACTAAACAGACAAGGTAATGATAAATGAATATTTTTGGAAAGCAGATTGAAGAAAATCTGTGGGTCAATACTGTTTTATTTTTTAATGCTTAAATAAAAAAAAAATCACAACAACCAACCAACTTGTGCAAAACCCTGTGCTCTTAAATATAATTTAGAGTTAATTAGGTTGGCTTGATGTGCCTGCAGTCAAGACTCCTCTGTTGCAAAAGCTGAATAATGCATTAGTGAGCATTACCAGTACTATAAACCTCTCAGTTTGATCACAGTGCCTCAGCAGCAAGGTGGCTGTGTTCTTTGCTGGTCCCTTTTCCCTGCAGTTAGGCTGTGTCCACCTACCTCTTCTTACATGTGATGAGAAGAGTTTTGATCAATAATTGCTTGTATCTTTTTGGGCTAAACAAAGGCCTTTGCCTGAAATCTTTGCTTTGTGTTAAGTTAATTACCAACACTCCCAGAAATTTAATTGCAGTCTAAAGATGGCATTATACTCCATCTTTTTAATGCAAAATATTGTCACTGAAAAAATAGAGTTAAATATATAGAGGTGCATCAAGGAGAGTATTAAAGGCTTTAGTGGAGTGTCTTGTTTCTGGTAGGAGAGAATTTTTAGTGCAGCACTTCAAAAATAGACTGACTATAGCAAAATTCATTTTTCTCATGGGGCACTGTGTTATAACATTCTTTAAGGTAAAAGAAAAATAGTTGCATGTCTCTGGAAGTTCTTGTGCAAGAGAATGAACAATGTACTTGCCTGCATGTGGCTTCAGAAATCTTGAGTTGCATATGGGCTGCCTATGGTTTGACATCTCCAGTAGTTGTATTTCAAATGTTAAGATTTCTTTAATTGATCCTTTAAGATCAATTAAGATCAATTAAAGATCAATTAAAGATTTCTTTAATTGATCCTCATTCTTGATCTATTGTTTTGGCCCTGTCCAAAACAGTGAAAACAGGAGGGGACATTTGACTAACTACCTGAATCTCTTTTTGTGGTTTTTTTCCCCTCTTATTCCTTTATTTGAGTAACTTCACTGTAGTTTCAGATTTTTAAATGTAAAGCCTTTATGTTTTTAAATGAGAGATGCTTAATACAAAGTGGTAATGTTTAAATTTTCTTAACTAAAATGTTAAAGATATAACAGAAGTATATGCTGTGTGCTGATAGGAGACAAGATGATTTACTACTCAGTTCGAGCAGTTTTTCACCTCTTAAAACACTGAGAGTAACAGACTGTTGTGACCATTTGTTGAGCCCAATGAGTAGCTAATATGTGGTCTATTGAGCTGCTTTTAAAAGTCTAAAATCTTGGTTAAAATATCCCAATCAAAGTTTTCAAAAATTAAAAAATTGTATATGTTCCTTTCTGGAGAGGAACCCTCGGTTCTGATCATCCATGTGATAAAACCAATGTTTAGCTCTGCACTTCTTTGTTTAGAAAATCATGCATGATTCAGCTTGATCCCCTTAGTAAAGCTGCCCTGGAGCCTGAAATCTTTGAGTTATTTGTTCTGGCAATCTTTTCTTAAATAAAAAAAAGCCATTTGTTCTTTTTCATAATGGGGGGGCATGTAAAAATAATCAAATTGGGGGATAATGTAAAGCTTTAGAACTGTCATCAGATAGATTACAATAACTAACAGTTATTTTCTGAAATGTTCTTAATGTTTTGCTGCTAACAGGTCTGAGGTGATAAGGAAGCCACCATGAATGGGCAGCTGGACCTAAGTGGGAAGCTGATCATCAAAGCTCAGCTTGGGGAGGATATTAGGAGAATCCCTATTCATAATGAAGATATCACCTATGATGAATTGGTGCTAATGATGCAAAGAGTTTTTAGAGGAAAACTTCTGAGCAATGATGAAGTCACAATAAAATATAAAGATGAAGGTAAGGTTTAATTACTGCTGTTGAGGTTTAATTGGCTATTCTTGCTCTGATCTGGTTTATCAGTGGATAGCAACTTTGCCATTCACCTTTTAGAATTGTCCAATGTCACAATGTCACAGGCAAATGCAGGTGATTTCTTGTGAAATCTTTTTGGTCAGACAGTAGAAGCTGTGTTTTCATTATCTCCTGTTATGCTCTCTTAATAGCATTTTCTCTGTTTCTTTCCTGAAATATTTCCTCAATTTTTCTCTCAGAATGTGCACTTTTTGCTGTTGCAAGAAGTTGATTGCAGATTTCTCTTCTGTTCATTCATTTAATCTTTTTTTTTTTTTGAGTTTTCAGTGGTTTTCAAGGTTTAAAGAGAATAAGCATGTATGACCTAACACAAGTTCTGAAAACTTGATCTAAATGGTAGTAATTCTTGATTGTTTTTGTCTATCAGTAAAGATTAGAAAAATAATTTTAACTTGAAAAAAACGCATTAAAAGTTATGTTTCCTCTCTGGGACCATTTGAATCTGTTGCACATTGCTTGTTCCAAAGAAAATATTGATCATAACCTTAAGGAGTTCCACAGAATGAGGAGTGAATGAGCCTTTGAGATGCATAGAGACAGAAAGTTATGATTGGAGGGCTCTTCCTCTTTGAATGTCAATGGGGCATGGATAAGTTACTTAATTTGGGACAACATAAAATGAAACTTGGGATGAAGTGATAAAATCCAAAGTCTCTTGAAGACTGATGATTATGCTGTTGCACAGTAAGAAGTGCCATGTTACTGAAGCATTCAGATTCATTTCTCTTTATAGCCCTAGGAAACTTTAGTGCTGCTTGTGCTGCCTATAATGTCAGCTTTTGTTCACGTATCTAAGCAATAAAATTTCACTTTGAATAGCCTGAGACCTTTTTTTGAGGTTCATGAAGTTTTTGAGATGCTGCTTATCAAAATTGTAAGTAGTGTATGTCTTGGGTCTTGACCAATATTTGGGTTTTGATCTTTAGTTAGAAAGAGCTCAGTGGATTTGTGGTTGTTTTGTTTTCCCTCTTACCACATTTTTTTCACTCTGAAATGAGAAAGGTGAAAGGAGATGGAATGCTTTTTCATTAGATTAAATCAAGTTAGTTACTTTGGTCTTTTTGCATTCTTACCCATGCTTTAAGTGTGGTCATTTGGGGGTTTTGGTGTGTACTACTCTGTTTTATTCAAAATAAGATAATGATGTATGATGGAGACAGTAATTATAGTTGCATTCTTTGGTTGTCTTTCACAGTCTAGACACTTCCTGCTTTCACTTTTAGTTTTGTTTGTCTCAGAATTGTATTTTGTTTGCATGACCAGGTTTTGGTAGTGGGGGGGCTACAGGGGAGGCCAAAGCCAGGCAGCTCCAGGACAGACATGCTGCTGACCAAGGCTAAATCAGTCAGACATGGTGGTAATGCCTCTGTGGTAACATATTTAAAAGGGGGAAAAAAGTTATGGCACAGATGTAGTTTTGGCCAGAGAAGAGAGGAGCAAGACTACATGAGAGGAATAGCTCTGCAGACAAAAAGGTCAGTGGAGAAGGAGGGGCAGGAATTGCTCCAGGGTGGAGTCACAATGGAGAAGTTTGTGGAGGAGTCTCCCATGGGAGGGACCCCAGGCTGCAGCAGAGGAACCATAACCTTTGTTCCCTGTGCCTCTGCACCGCTAGGGAGGAAGAGATAGAGCTGGAAAGGAAGGAGGGGTTGAAAGGTGAATTATCCTGCTTTGATTTTGACTGGTAATAAATTCAGTTAATCTCCCCAAGCTGAGTCTGTTTTGCCCATGAGGGTAATTGATTTGTGATCTCTTCCTGTTCTTATCTCATATCTTGTCCTTAGTTCTCTGTCCTGGCCACTTGTGGAGGGGAGTGATGGAGTGGCTTTGGTGGGAAGCTGCCATCCAGCCAGGGTAACCCACCACACAGAATGTACCACTACTCCACTGGGATTTCAGTGTGTGCTATGCTAGCTGATCATCACTGCTGTAAGCTGTGTGGTAGCTGATCATCACCACTCTGAACTAATAAATGTTCTTGCTGTCAGAGTTGTGAGTGACCAAGAAAAGGTTAACAAGGCTTCAGTTTGCTTGTTATATGAGAGCTGTTACATCCTTAACTTCATTTCAGCTAAGCTAAGATTCTTCTTTAAATCCATTTCAATCATTAGATGCCTCGGATAAGGTATATAATAGATATAATAATATATACATTGTAGCAATTTCTGTTTTGTTCTTTATCCCTGCAGACCTGCAGGAATGCTTGTCTGGATCTGTTATGAGGAGATAACCTTAAACTGCTCTAACAATGTCCACTTCTTCCATAACCTCCACCTGTGTCTTCTCTGAATTCGTATGCAGTCTTTCAGTGTTTCATCTACCCCTCCATATTCCTACATGATATTTAGGTTATGTGGTGCTTTTATTAATTACCAGAGAAAAGAAGCCTCAGGTTGAATGCTGCTTTGTGAAGTCAAGTTTTATCTTCAAGCTTTCAAACTCCTGAGCTAAGGAAATTGCTCTGCTAGATGTGAAACAATTTTCATGTGCTATTTAAAGTTGTTGAACACACATAACCCACTGTCAGCTAAAAAACCTCAGCCCCAAACAAACTAATGAGGACTGTCAGCAGTGAATTTGTGTGAATCAAAGAGTAAAATTGCATCTTAAACACACCAACTTTTAGCAAGTTACACTTCCTAAAAGGCCCTATCGAGCCAATAACAGGAACTTTGCTTTTTTTAAGTTATGCTTGAATTTAAAACAGGGTGTCATGTGAGATTGGCCTTTTTGCTCTTGCTCTGCATTACCTTGTAATAGAAGATTGTTTATTCTTGCTGCATGTATTCAAGCTGCTGTGCTAGTCAGTAATCTCAGCCTTTGGTAAATGTACTAGAGTGAAGGAAAACTACATTTTGATGTAGTGGGGTTTTTTGATTGTGTAGGGTTTTGTGGTTTGTTTTTGTTTTTTCAAAAATCGACTAAATGAGAAATAAAAGGGTGGATAAGCCTAATAGATAATGAAGCTTAGTAGATGAGGAAACAGCTGGCAGGGGGAAGGAATGAGTCAGATTTCTAATGTCATGAACACATCATGGTGATGCAGCATTAATGCTGAAATACTTTGCAGCCCAGTGGTTAGTTTAAGGGAGTCACTTATTTATGGAAAGAAAAAAGTTAGAATTGGCATGACAGAGAATGTGGTACATGGGAAATTGTAGAGAGGGAAAGCAGTGTCCCTTGTAAAAATGAGAAAGATAAATTCCTAAAATAACAAGATTGGAAGGGAAAATAAAGGAAAGTGTTTTATTTTTCAACAGAAAATAATTAACATTGTGTAATTCTATCTGTGTCATGGTAACAGGAATTAAGTTTCATTGGCATTCCTTAAGATGAAGAGGTTTTTTTGCTATATCTAATATACTTAAATTGTCAGAGACTTCTATGGCTTGACATATACCTTATGAATCCTAGATTTTACTCTACTTGGATAATAATTTGATGGCTGTCAATAGGAATCATAAAACTGACTTTATGCATCTAGCAAGATTCTGTACTTGGTGCTTCTCAGCCTTTTTTTTTCCCGCTAACAAAAGAATTTGCTAATAGAAAATTTGTTCATTATTCTTAATGCCTTCAACCTAAAGGTTAAAATAGGTGAGGGAGAATGAGGATGGAATGATCCCAGTTCTTTTGGGTGACATTAATCCATGTAAGCCATGTGTGTTGATGTGCATTTTCATGTGCAGGATAGACTGCTAAGAGCATGCATCTTTGTTCAGGCAGTGAATCTGACTGTTGGCTGGTATGACAGAAGGATGCTTTGCCAATTTTATAGATTGTTAAGTAATTATAATTTATTGTGTTACCTGATGATAAGGAATAGAAGGGCTTTGTGTTAAGGCACTGATGGGTTTTGGTATCAGCATTTAGGAAAGGTTATTGAAAGCTAGAGAAAGTGTTGAGTTGGAGGGAGCACACACCTCATCACACCCCTCTTTACTGCCATAGTAAAAAAAGACCTGTTTAACTTTGATAAAGTCTGATTGTCCAAGTCCTGTTCTGGATCATAATGGCAGACAGGGACACTGAGCTTCCTCTTCTGGCATTGGTGAGATGGCACCAGGGAGGCTGCGTGGCTGTGCTCACTTTTAATGTGTGCACTCCAGGACAAAAAGAGCTTGGAAAAGCTGCAGAGGGGTCTGGCAGGGTGTGCTGAGGACAGGGAGGGGCTTTGTGCAGGTGGGAGCATTGGAGGGAGCCGGGCTTATTCACTGTGCTGCAGAGGGGGCTGAGGGCAGAACCAGGGGAAAGGGAGTTGCAATGTGAGCATTGTGACCACTGAGTGCAGTGTGACCATCGAATGTGAACAATTTGCAGTAGCACCAGATGGCAGCAACCAGAAATTGCAGTTTGAGAGGCTGAGCGTGAGTTATGGCCAGGAGGGCAGTGTGTCACTGGAACAGGCTGCCTGGTGGGGTTTGGAGCCCTTGCTTCTGGAGACTTTTCAGTCTCTACTCAGAGAATCCCTGACTGGTACTGCTATCAACAGATGTCTTTTGAGATTGTGAAAGTGAAAACAGAACATCAAAAAAACCAAACTTGGGAGGCAGCACTATTTCTTTCAGGAAAACTTGAAAATTATTTAATATGCCATCACTTTATTAGTGTTTGTAACTTCATTTTGTTAGAAAGCACCTTCTTTGGAGACTGACAGGCACTGTGAGGTGTTACTAATAGTACTTAAGAAAACCTTCCTTTGCAGAGATGTTACTTGTAGTCAGGGATGACAAAATTAGAGTATGTAATTCTTCAAATTCTGAGCTGTTTCTACTTGATGTCATGTGTTTTATTACTATTCATACTGAAGCATTATTTTCTTTGAAAATTTTAACTATAACTTACAGTTTGCCCTTGTCACCAATGTGTGAGGAATTTATATACACTCAGAATTTTTGGGCAGCAACCTGTAATTGAAAACACCTTCCTGTGTTGGTCCACAGAGCCCCCTTGCTACAGTGTTTTGTGGAGGAGCCTGGGCAGCCTGGAGTTGGCTTTGTTCCAAGCTCTGTGGCATTTATCTAAACACTGTTGCTTTCCGAGGTGAAACTTCACTCGGTGGTGTTTCACCTCAGTTATGAAACTGCTCAGGCAGGAAGTGTTCCTGCTATCCCTTGTGCCAGTACACATTTCCCTGATAATGTGCTCTCACTCTTTCCTTTGCACTGCTTAGCTTGGGTTCATTTAACCTATGAATAACCTGTTGAACATGTTAAACACTAGAAAATCTGTCCTGCCAAAGACAGTAGTCTTGTTTTAGTTGTGATTTTGTTGAGTAAGCAAAGATAGCTTTCCTTAACTCAACTTAAAAATTGAGAGACCAGACTTAATGGAAATTTGGTATCTCTTTTGGAGTTTATTATGATTACAGGTGATCAGTGCTTTGTGCATAGCCCTTTGTATCTTAAGAATAAATGATCCCATCCAGTTCTAATATAGTTCCTGGGACAGATGGCAATGTGCAAATTCATTAGGATCCTCTGACATGTAACATAGAAGAAATCCATGCCTAAGAGTTATGACTTGTAAAATTGTGTGGAAAATTCCTGTTTGAGAGAAGTTTTCTGCTAACTATTTTGGCATCTTCATGTCTTCATACTTGTGAGTTAAAGCTGAGAGAGATCTTTGCTATTCACTTCTACATATTAACTTTGTTTTTCAGCAAGGGAATGATAATAGTCTTGCAACTCATGTTCTGAATATATACCTGAGGAAGTGTTCTAGACATTTGAAATTTTCTTTTGGTTTTTAAAAACTGAATTGGGTTTGGCTTGTGCCATTTATCTGACTCTTGTCTGTTCATGAACAGCACAGTTCTGGAGCCACTTAGTGTAGGCATTTCATTTATAACTGGTAGCGTCATTCTTCCTGGTGTTGGACTTCATGACCTCTTAGCTCTAATATTTCATCCTGAATGGAAACATAAAAGAATGATGAACTATATGGAACATCAATGGGCTAATGTCAGAAGATTCCCTTCTGGAGCCATTCATGCTTCTGTCTTACCTTCTGTGCACAATTTCTCTGCACGCTGATTCTTGCACTAAAATAATAAACATTTTTTTCTAGCGAATTTACAATCAAATAGGAAGGTTATTTTTGAGTAATGAAGGAACTATTTCTGTCCTGATGTGAAACTCAGTAGTCATAGGCTGTGATTTTAATGTAACTTTTTTGTCTTCTTTTCAGATGGAGATCTTATAACAATTTTTGATAGCTCAGATCTCTCCTTTGCAATTCAATGCAGTAGGATACTTAAGCTGACATTGTTTGGTAAGTATAGAATACTGTGTTTTTCTGTTTCTTTTAAATAATATTTATTAAAATTCAGGCAGTGGACTTCACTGAGAGGTACAAAATACTTTAATTGTCACCTCAGAAGGTGAAGAAAATTCAATCAGTAAGTTGGTATTGCTGAGTTAATACATAATACCTGTTTTCTCAATGTTTTTCATTAAACTTCCAAACTTAAATGGAAACTACTGCTTTTTTACAGTTGCTCAAAGTGTAAAAAGCATTGAAGTATTTGGCATGTGTGCATATACATGTGATCAGTGGTTCTTTCTCCCTTAGTGCCCTTTTCCATGTTCTCTCCACTCTAGCATTTGTGGGGTTTTCTTCACAGGTGCATGAGAATTTGAAGCTGACACTTTATCTCACAGTGGTGCACTGCTCCAAACTAGTGTTAGGTGTTTGGAGTTGAATAGATGTTAATGTTTATCATTTAGCTTTTGTGCAAAAGTTCTTTATTTTCAAACTACCATAGATAACTTAGCACGTAGTTCCAAGCCTTTAAGTTGGACACTGACCTTATTTCAGAATTGCAGCAGTGTCGTGTGGACTGCGTTAGTTCTAAAGGGACACTTTCCAGAGCCACTGCCTCAGTCAGGGTATATTCAGGGAAATGAGTAAACAATGCAGACACTTACTGTGGATTTTGATACTTTTAGCTTTTCCTGAACTGAGATTATATTGAAGGAACAGTAAGCTCTAGAATGAGTTCTCTGTGTGGACTGAACTCTGTCACTTTAAACTTGGCAAAGGACGATGATGCTACAAGCAAATAAAAGTTGGAATTTTTTTGGTCATCTTAAAGTGGATGTTCCTACAGTGTTAAGTTGATCTAATTGCTGTTTTGCAGTGAATGGCCAACCAAGACCCCTAGAATCCAACCAGGTGAAGTACCTGCGCCGGGAGCTGATAGAACTTCGCAATAAAGTCAATCGTTTGCTGGACTGTTTAGAGCCGCCAGCGGAACCAGGGCTCTCCACTAACCTGCCTGAGAGTGGTAGGCAGCCTGGCAAAGAGCTGTTTGCTTTGATTTGCAGAGTGGTGTGCTGTTTAACAAAGTGAAATATGGATCATTTTTAATTGTTGCTTGATGGCCCAGAACTTAACTTTTAATGCTTTAGTTATTTCAGAGACAGAATTTTGGTTTGATGTATCTAGAGTAAAGCCCTGAACTAACTTAGGAATAAAACTTCAGAATCCGAGGTTTTGTTGCAATGTATGAGAACACTGTAACTAACACCTGTGAACTCCAGCAATGTCTTTTGAGGGCTTTTAGCCAAATTAATAGTTTGTTGTTGCTGAAGAGTTCTTGCTCGCAGTTGAGTAGTCCCTCTGCTTACTTTGGGCTAGCTCTGGTGCTTATCTTGTGTTGCTAAGCAAGTTTGATTCACTAAAACAGTAAGAAGTGAATTCAGCAAAAATTATATCCACTTTTTTTGCCAGGTTAGGAAATTGAAACCACACATTTTGCGCTCAGACCAGCATCAGAGCTGTCTCAGGGTAAGCAGCACGAGGGTGCAGGTAGGGGTGGGAAAGGATTTTTGGGGGAGGGCAAAATGGGAAAGAAAGTCTTATTCTCACAGTTTTGAGGCATTGATCCCCTAGCTTAGGGCAGTTGTACTGCAAATGCAAAATTTGTACTGTATCTCTGTGTGCTTAACTACAGAGTTTAGGTAAGCTGGACACAGAAATAATGACACAAAGCCATGAAGTACAGTGCTCTGAGTAAAGAGGTGAACTGAGAACATCAGCCTGCCTTTTAGGAAATGTTGCTTTTGTATTTGGACTTTGACCTTTTATGGTTTTGTTGCTTAAAAAAATCCCAGCCCTGTTCCTACAATTCATGCAATTTGTAATTTCAGTGGAATACCATGGATTCTGGTTACAAACTACTTGGAAGGAGGTTAGAGTGATGATCTAAGAGTGTAAACAAAACTAGCCAGTCTGTATCTATCTGTAGTTGTTTGCTTTTAACAGAAAATGTGTAACTCTTAGGTAAGGCATTTCTGAGCAATTCAGCTACGTGTATAGTTGCAAAGAGCTCAACTTCACCTGTCAGCTTAGGAAAGATTAGTGGAGAAAGGTGGAGTACAAACCAGAAACTGCAGATGATAAAACACCATAAGTTGGAACTATGATGTATGTTTTCCTAATTTTGGATTCTTTGTGGCCAGTTCATTTGTTTGAAGCAGGAGCTTTGTGCCTGTCATATATGATATTGATAGTCCACAGTGTTAGTGTATCTTTAAGTAAGTGTGAAAGAAACCCAAGCTGTGTGATCCCTCCCAGTTTGAGATCCATCAGTGGTTATTCACAGCTATCCCAAGGTGCACATTCCAACAGTCACGTTTTGGAGCCCCCGAATGCGGTGTTGCGATTGCTGCGGTGCAGTGTGTGTGTGTGCTGGTGTCTCAGTTCTGGAGAGCTGGTAACCGCGCGTTTTGCTTTGTAGATGCTGTAGATGGTAGGGACGAAAAGCCTGCTGCTGCTGACGCTAATGTTAAGCCATCCACTCAAGTTATAGCAGCGAGCATGTCTGCATTCGATCCGCTAAAGAACCAGGATGAAATCAGCAAGAATGTCATGTCAGCCTTTGGCTTGACAGATGATCAGGTGTCAGGTAAGGACGTGGCTGGTGAAAAGGAAAGCTAAGCCTGTTCATAATCAATTGCTCCAGTTTTGATTTGTCACAAAGCATTTGTATGTTGGATGTATTAAGCTGTGTTCTGTGTTCACTGTGTCTTCAGAATTCTAAAACTTGCTGTGTTAAGGTGTTGTGTCTATGTGCTAACTTTTGTGTACAAAATATTGAAATGCTGCTGTTGATTTTAGCATTGTGCTTTAGCTTAGAGTACAAAATGGCTTCATTTAAAAAAAATTTAATTACTGATAACTGTTGTGTGGACTAACTTAATTGGTATCTGTCAATGATAGTAGAACTCACTGCTCTCTGCTTTAAGGTTTGATCTTGCAGTTCATGTTTTTGGCTTGTGCTTCTGCTCTTTGGGTCATTCAGAATGTGTTGTATGATCCCACCTTTTCTCTGTTTCATTTTAGAAGTAAATAGAATGAACGTTTTTACTGTTAACAATGGAATAACATCCTTGTCTGAATTATATTTATTTTTGAAGATCTGAAGGACTGCTGGCCCTAGTAATAGAATGCTAAACATATGGAAACTGACTATACTAAATGAATGCTGTCAACTTGAGACAGGGTAACTGAAGCTAGAAAAGCAGTGTTGAATGTGATTAGGAGTGTGATGCAGAACTTAGGGAAGTGATTTTGCACAGAACCTGTGCAGGCCTGGCAAGGTTTAGTGGTTCATTGAAACATGAGAATAGAACTCCTGTTAGCTAACAGGATTTGTGTACTCTCATCTCCAGAGCAAGTGAGTTTATATGATGTGTGAAGTAATGATACAGATGAGCAAACCAGTATGAACTGGAGGTCATTCTCCAGTATGCCTGCCATGGCAAAAGTGGGGAGTAAAAGTAATTCATCTGCACTACTGTGACTGTGCAGTATCTAAAGTTGTACCCACAGACAGTGGCTGACTTCAATATGAAGTACAAGTCTGTGGACCAGGCCTGTTGTGTGATCTCTTCCTCCCTGGCACATTTTGGGTATTGTCACAGCATGGTTCTTTCACAGACCAGATGAAAACTTGCAGTGGGCTAGCTGAACAAGTAAGCAATAGCAAGTGAAGCACAACTGGCAGAAAATTTGAGTTATTTTTTGAATGAGTGGTTTTGATCTGTGATATTTCAATATTTGTGTCTCCATAATTCTTCTGAGAGAGGGAAATTACTTGACCATTCTTTGAATGTGCAAAGAACTCCACAGAGGACCATTTAAGCAGGGTATAAGAAATCCCATTTCTAAAGCTGTAATCCTGCAGTTATGTATATAAATGCAAATCAAGCAGTAGGCAGATTTAATTAACTTTCTCCTAATAAGGTTGTAATGAAAACACAATCAGGGGCTTGTTGGATGCATATTTATAATGTGTAAATATAACTATCTTAAAATTAAACATGTATTGGCAGCAGTTCTAGTACTTGTGCTTAAATTTGAAAGTAGTATCTCTTAGCATTCATACAGCTGGAAAGATCCAGGTTTAAGCTCCCTAGTTTCTAACAAAATATTTTGCATTAAATTGTAGTATATTTGTTCACATGTGTGTTTCAGAACTTCTTACTAATGTAGAGAAAATTTGAATTCCCAGTTTCCATGCTGTCTTTGGGTGTCAGCTGGAATATTTTCAGAATTAGCAGAGCAGACAATTGCTTTTGGACTAAAGCCTGCCATATCCTGTCTGGGAGTGTGATTTTAACACTTCTTTGGAGGTTTTCTGTTCACATGCTATTTGACTAGCAGTAAAACACTTTGTGGCTTGGTCCATGTGTTTCACAGCAAGATGCTAATCCATTTGGATAGCTCCATTCAATCTTTTGCCTTTCCTCCAGATAAGAAAAAATAGGTAAGTGCATGTTGTGTCCAAATGTGGCAGCTCCTCAGTGTGTGTGCGTGCAAGGTTAACACTTAAAGCTGTTGAAAAAAATATGCTGTCATGAAGAGTTTTATCTCACAAATGAGTCAGGTTCCTCAGAAGAATGAAATCTGAGTGACCTAGAGATAGGTGGAAAATTCTGCCCCCTCTGCCTGCCCCTCCCAATATTTTCAAATGAAAGTTTAGGTGTGTAAATACACACGTAGTTTTAGCTTGGGTATGACACACATGTAAATCTGAAGTGGAAAAAACGTTAAAAACATTGCAAGGGAGGGATCTTGTATTAGAATTTTTTAATTGCAGCTTGGTGTTCATTTCACATACTGTATTTTGTTCTTGCTCCTCTAGGACCGCCCAGTGCCCCTGCAGAGGAGCGATCAGGAACGCCGGACAGCATCGCTTCCTCCTCTTCTGCAGCCCATCCCCCTGGGGTCCAGGCACAGCAGCCCCCCTACCCCAGCCCGCAGCCACAGACAGGGCAGGTGGAAGGTAAGCAGCGTGCTTTCCTACTGTCCAGGATGTGAAGGATGTTGTCTGATTCTGCCTTGAATTAGCAGAGCCAAAGTGGACAGCAAACTGCCGATCCATGTGTGCCCCTCGGCAGAGCAGCTTTTGTCCTTGCTGGTCCCTGCAGAAACAGCAGGGGGAGCAGTGGCTCCGTTTGAAAGGGCGGGTGGTGTGACACGAGAGGATTTTTCATGGTACTGTTTTCTGCTTGCATCTGTGCCCTTGTCATACACTGTGTGTTGTGTCAAGCTTTCACTCAACTCAGTTTGTGGGCTTGTCTACTATGTATTAAAACTGTTGTTTACTCAGCATTTCTGTCTAACAGACTGGAGCTAGTATTTCATTGCTTCCTTTTTGTGCATGGCTCTGTGCTAGTCAAGTTAAACCCTATAACCATCTTAAATACATGGTAGTTCCTTATAACTCCTGAGAGCTGAGCTAGCTCTCCTTTAAAGTTAAGGTCTTAACTGACATTCAATTTTGTTTGCACTATGACATTAAAAAAGTTATTTAACTTCTTAAAGTTTATGTATTCTGAGGTTTCCTACATTTGGGCATCATTTTTCTGGTGCTTTTTTCTAAGTGCACTGAGCCTTTAGACCTTCACACTTCTGCATTTAACTGTGTGTGAAATAACCTGCTTTGTTTCTTCTTCCTCCATATGAAGAATAATATAAAATTGTTTCTGTGCTGCTGTAGGCACAAGTGAGAGCCCCCTGATGCTTGCTTTACTGATGCTCAGACAAGTGTGAGATGGTGATCACAGTATCCACAGTCACTTGGATTGCCTTGCCTGAAGGGAAATTTTGATCTAGCACAGCATTTGAACAGCTGGTACTTATGTGTAATATTTAAAGAGATAGGAATACTGCTGGTTGAAGTGGAGCTTATGAAACACTTATTTTGCTGCTTTCAGCCTTTTCTTGCTTATTAGTCAAGTGTTATAACATAGCAAGAGACATCTTTGTAGCTTAAAGATAGAGCAGTTTGGTGTTTATGTATAAAAGTTACTTTTGCAAAAAAGGGCTCCAGGTTCTTCTGTTGGCAGCCAGAAAACCTAATGTTCAGAAACCATATTCTCAGCTACTAAACTTGCATTTTATGAGTTTAATTTTTTACTTTAGTTTAATACAGTAAGGTAAGAAGTTTTAAGTGTTGCTGTTAAACTGGAACTGAAACCAAGAAGTGAAGCACTTAAAAGCACTAGCAGCACCAGCTTGGAATCCTGTATGGCTGCTAACACCAGGGAAAGGAAAAATATTTGTTTCAGTAAAACTCATCTTACTTGGGGAGAAGATGTTATCTAGGCTTATGTATCAGAGTAGATGTGTGATTTTTCTAGACTTGGGTCAAGGAAAGTGTAGTAGCAGCAAGTACTAATTATAAAGGGTATGTTCTGTAGCTTTATGTAGTTTTTATTACTGCTACTGCAATCTTTTAAGTATTGATTATATTTTCCTCACTCTGTGGTTCAGTCTTTGGGAAGAGATCAGAAGTAACTTTTGTCCTTGTTCATTAGAAATTAGAGATACATTGCTCATGCTGTGCATGGTGTGTATGTGGTAAACAGCAGTCTCTCACCAAAAGCTGGATAGTGCAATTATCAACTCTATTCCAAAGTGTTCAAAGACTTTTCTTTGAAACATGGAGTAGTTTTTTATACTTCACTGAGATCTGATAGCACCTCAGTCCAGGGGTAATGTGGGGGCTTGTGCTGTCCCCCCAAAGCCATAACCCAGCGAGAAGTTTGGGTAGGTTTTGATTGTTAGGTTTTCAACAGGATGGACTCACATAAATGGCTCTGCTGGTGAACAGCAGGTTCTGTTAGAAACTAGTTTGGAAACTAATTTGAAATTATTAGTTCATTTCATAAAAAGCCCAAAATTCCCCAAGCTGTGCTTCCCCCACACACTTTCCCAGTACTTTGAAGATTGAAGTAAACTGGTGATGCCAATCATGTGTCAGTCATTCTGGTGTATCAGGGTTTATTTATTAATGGCTTTCTCTGCTAGTAAACTCTGTGATGATTGTGATTTGATATTCACATGTAGCAACCTAAGAACCAGTTACCTCACTTCTGTGTGGATACTACTGAAGGGCTGCCTCCATTGAGAAGTTTTCAGCATTCACTAATTTGAATTAAATTAATCCAGCAAAGATGTTCTGTACAGTGCTGTGTCTGCTTTTCTATCACTAAATTCAGTCCTAAACACACATAAGAAGCAATTATATCCAGATGTGGATGCTTTTTTAGTCTTTGCTGAAATATATGTGAAATTGTCCCATAAGCACTTCATGGTCTTCTAGGGAAAAGAATGTTGTGTGAATATATGTAAATGGTCTGGATTCTGAATCAGACTAAAAGTCTTTTTCAGTGCACGGGAACAATGGCAAATGCTGGCAGACCTTTCACTGCAATAAGCACTGCTAAGTACAAAACCAGACATCAGTGCTGTAGCTCATCTAGTTTTCAGAGTAAAAACCCAGGGAAAGAAAAGACTCTGTGTCTGAGGGCCCAGAGTATCCCTGCCTGTATTCATGGCTGTAAATTAAGAATGTTTTTTAAATGGCACTAGAGCACCTCTCTGTTCCTCACTAACACCTCAGCCCTGGAGCAGACAGCAAACCTTCTCAGAAACCCTTGGTAAAAGTCCATGCTGTTTCTTTACTATCCCTTTACCTGGGATTTCCAGCAGGTGCCAGTGTGGTCTCTGTATTAGCCTGTAGGACATATCCCAAGATAGCCAGCCTGCTGGTTATTCTCCCAGAACTTCCCCATGTCAAATGACCTTCAGAAAGAGAACTTTCTGAGTTTCTGATTCTTAATTATCAAGCTAACAGACTTAAATTATTTTCAAGACTTGTGTTTTGCACTCATCATCCCACAATAATTGCACACCAAATAATATTTTAAGTTACTGCACCTGTATAAAGTATTCTAAACACCTTAGTGTGAATATAAAATACTGTTAATTTCAGCTGCAAGTAATACAGATTAAAGAAGAAATTAGGAGTTACTTTAAATCACTGTGGACAGGGGTCTGTCTGGGAGAACTTGGAGCAGTCAAGTTGCTTTTGTCTCTGTGCAGCTCTGAACATAGAGCTTACAGTCTATTTATACAGTCTGCTGATCTTTGCAGAATGAATAATAGTACAGTAACACTTCATAATAGTAAAGTTTCCATGTCTGCTTCAGTTCAGCTAAGCTTTAGTTTTGGCAGATAATTGATTTTGTTCTTTGACTGTGACTTTCTAGATTGAAGAACAGCAGAAGCATAAAGCCTCAACAGGACCCATAGGTTGTGTAAACAAATATTCTGCATCTTCTGGCCAAGAAATTGAAAACAGTGAATGTAGGAAAAATAAGCATTGGCTCGGACTACCAAGCTTAAGAATATATGGTTTTATTTTTGCTTCTGGTGTATACTGCTGGGTCTCTTAAGAAAACTTGGCAATGCTAAGAGATGGATGTCTTATCTGGAAAATGTGGTCAGCATAAATAATGTACCACTTGCTTACAGTACTTGGTTGCAGAAATGCTCTTAAAAAGCTAATCTAAACAGACAATCTGAGGACATGTTTAACTTTTGAAGTACTTAATTTACAGTGTACGTTCTGGAGCAGTTATGAAGATGTTTAAAGATTCCTGATCTGTTACCCACCAGAGCAGTGCTAGCTAAGATGGCAGATTCTGGCAGCCTCTGAAAATGTGCAATAGTAAGCCTCATGTAGCTCTTTAGATAAACTTCATTTAGCCAGAACAGCGTGTTTCAGAAACGACAGTCTGTACTTTGATGTCACTGGGTTTGTTTCTGTGCTGTTGGACTGTCATGGACTGTTCACTGTGATGCACCAGGGTACTGGGCTTCAATGAAATGCGTTTTTAATCCCTAGGTCAGATGTATCAGCAGTACCAGCAGCCTGGTTACCCTGCTCAGCAGCCGCAGGCTCAGCCCCAGCAGCAGTACGGCGTGCAGTACCCAGGTAAGCAGCTCTGCAGCAGCAGCTCCTGCAGTGCCCCACCCTGGCAGGCTTCATTCCTGACTCTGTGGGGCAGCCAGGGTGCTGAGCTGCCCACGTGCCTGTGTTCCTTATGGGAGCTGGCACAATTCAGAAACTGCCAGGAAGAGAGCGCTGTAGCTGTTTAAATTGTTAGTATGTAGTCAGAGTTCAGTCCTGCTTGATTGTGACCAAAGGCAGACCTTGTTGCAAATCAGCAGAATGCCTTGTTAAAAAGGCAGGCAAAATGAATCACCTGAACGGTGAGCAGCCTTCAGGATTATATTCTGCAGTCATGGGATTCTAGCAAGTAAGTGACTAAAGATCCCAATTTAGCTTCCTTAAATATCAAAGATGTCTAAAGATGGCCCCTATTTCATGTGTCTAGAATGATCTCTGTATGCAAAATTTACTGGTGCAAACTCTGTAGTTGTCATTCAGTAAATCCTTGCCTAATAGACATACTGTAAATCCCAGAGAAACTTTCAAGAGATAGTTTTTCTTTTTTAGTTTTTGATTTTGCTGATACCTTAAGTAAAGGTGCAAGTAGACTTTCAGCAGAAGAATATTTTAGTGCACTAGAGGTTTATGTGCAGTGAAATATGAAAAGCTAGCTTTGGTGTATACCCAAAATAAACTTGAACTCAGAACTTTCAGTTCCTTTAGGAGCAGCTGGCATCTAGGAATGCATAGTATATGCCAGGAATGACAGTCCCGATGAGGTTTAGGGATGAACCTGTTAGAGTAGATTCTGTAACAAATTGCATTTTGCTTAACAATTTTAGAAAATGATACAAAGCATTTATCATTCCTTGTTTTAAAAAATCCTCCTTAAACTAAACAAAAGACTCCCATTAAGTGACTCAGAGCCAGTGTGACCTTTTCTTGGTGCACAGTGGGAGTGCATCACTTTTTATATAGATGAGAGGGTTTGCAGAGCTCACAAAGAAATTCCATGCTTAGCTTGGATAAGAAGCCTAGATTACTTGGACTGAAGGTTGTGCCTCAGACCTTGTTCCTGTGCACTGTGTGAGAGCTCATTGGTTTGAGTGTTTAAATGAAATCTTGTTATCTGCAGATTTCTCCCCACCACACTGGTAATTAGAATACAGAGACAGATGTACTGAGGTTATAATTTCAGAAGTAGCAAGGCTGTTGGAAGTAGAAGGGTCTGTCTGACACTCTAGGCTTAAAAACTGAGTGAGGAAACAAAGGAATTCCAATCTGCTTTCTAGACATATCCTACCATTGTCTAATCCATTATTTTACTGATGTTCCTGTGAAAACCCTAGCGCAATGTGAGTTTTGCTTTCCAACATCATTGTCAAGTATGAATGAAATGCCACCAGAAACTTCCTGGGCACCTCTGGTTGTCATAACTAATCACAATATCTTCAGAAACAGAGTTTGCTTTGAGGACTTCTTGACAGCAGAGATGTCAAGTAGAGATGGAGATGTTGAGTCATAGGATCTTTTTGTTTGTGTTGCTTTAGTTCTCATGAGTATTGTGTCTCCTTTCAAACCCATGTCTCCCCAAGAGCAGGATACCTTCCCACTCTTGTAGATCTACTAGGCAACAGTGGCTATTTATTCATGGGTGTAAAAATGGACCCTTCAGAGGTTTGTCTCATGAGTAAATTTTGATCCCAGTTTCAAGGTGAGTTTACTGCAGTGCATTCTTACCCTTGCTCTTTCCATTTAGGGCTGTGCAATTTTAATAATTTGTGTGTCTGGTGTTTAATGCTGACAGGATTCCAGTCACTGGAGAGGTTTCATTGCAAGTAGCTGCAGGTGTGTTGGATAAAAGTAGCTATTTCTTCATGAAAGGACTTTGTTCCATTTTAAAATTTCTGAGAAGAGAAATTCCCTTTGGAAGCTAGTGTTATACAGAAAAATCAAATTTGAGACGTGTAAATGGAAGTTTTGTGCTCAAGTGTTTTGTTCTACATAACCTTTTCATATTTACCACTAAGGAACTGAAAACACCTATGATTTCACCAATTATTTTTTTTAAATATAAAACCCTGAGAGTATTGTCGAGACAGTTTAATTTGGAGGTTTTATTTGGGAAAAGGATTGAATTTTGCCTCATTTGCCAATGAAGACTTTATTTTTTGTGTGTGATATTTAGGAAAAGACTACTTGCCTTTTTTTTTTATTTATTTCTTGTCAGTCACAGGAAAACTGTTTTATTGTAACTGTTGTCAGTGTGCTGTGCTGCCGCGGTGTGCACCAAAACCCCGGCCGTGCGCTTATGTGAGAGGCAGGAAAACTCGCAGTTCACGCTTGATTTGCCTTTTCTGTGCTTCCCGCATCGTTTTGCGTTTGTCGCTGTGAACATTAGGAACAGCAGGTCTTTCTGCAGGCACCCGGGCTCCTTAGCGTCTCTCACGCCACCCTGCTCTCTGCCTTTCCAGCAGGCTACAGCCAGCAGCAGCCCCCGTCGCAGCAAGCGCAGCAGTTCCCGGCCTACAGCCAGGCGGCCGCCCCGGCCCCGGCCGCCGCCTTCCCGGGCCAGGCGCAGCAGCTGCCGGCGCAGCAGCCGCAGTACGCGACGGGCAGCTTCCCCCCGCAGCCCTACACCACGCAGGCCTCGCAGCCCGCCGCCTACAGCGGCTCCCAGGCGGCCCCGGGCACCTTCCAGCCGCGGCCCGGCTTCACCCCCCCGCCCGGCAGCACCATGACTCCCCCGCCCAGCGGGCCCAACCCCTACGCCCGCAGCCGTCCCCCGTTCGGGCCGCAGGGCTACACCCAGCCCGGGCCCGGCTACCGCTAAGGAGGTGCCCGAAGACAGCGACTGACGCGTGCGATTCCATCCCGACAGACTCCAGAATTTTTAATTGAGATTCCAAAACTGTAATGAGGCAAAACTATAGCTGTTAATTAAATTCTGCTGGGGGGAGGGAAATGACCAAATCTTTCCTGCTTTAAATTGTATTCGCTTCCTAGTTTAATTTGGGGCTGGGTGGTTTTTGGAAAACACTACTTAAATGTCTGTAAAGTGATTGACATTCTAGCTTGCCTTGTCTGAGGGATATGAAGATACTAGTTGGAAGTTTAGCCCACTTATCAGGCTTGTTCTTACTAATACCATGATGTACTAAATTAGATTCATTCTGGAGGTCAAACTAGATATGATGTATTATAAATTGTAATGTTCACATGGAAAAACTAATAAAAACCCTGAATCTATTAAATGCCTGATCTTGATTTTAGAAGACAAGTGTGCTAAGACCAGTGTGCATGCTGGGTGCAGAGATTTGTGGTGAAGAGCAGCGGTGCTGGGGTCTGTAGGAGGAGAGGCAGATTGCTGGGTGTGGAAATGGAGAGGTGCTGGGACTGCAGCTGGCTTGCACAGAGGTTTCACAGCAGGGGCTGGTTTTGTGCTGTCTGCTGTCATTAATTGTCAAGTGACTCTTTTACCAAATAATTAGAAACCAATCTGTAAAATCTTAAAGTCTCTTATCAATTTTGCTTTAACAAGGTGTGGGAGAGAATTCATTTTTTACTTGAAGATTTGAACCAAATGGGTAATTTAAAAAAAGAGCTCTTAAAAACCCCCCAACTTTCCACAGGTTCTTTGCCACCCCGAAGAACTTGGGAGTGCAATCCTAGTGACTCACTTTTGAGCCAAGAAAAAGCAGATCAAGGGCTGTAATGAAGTCAATAGACCACACTGCAGCAGAGAGCAAAACATTTTCCCAGTTAATATTTTCCACTTTGCAGATTCTAGGAATATGTAAAACTAAGCGGGGAATAAAAAATAAGCTGGGGCAAGCTGCTTGAGCTCTCCTAAAGACAAATTAGGAAGTTGAGTGAAAATATTCCTACCTTCAGCATCCTTAAACAGTGCTGTGCCCAATTACTCAGTAAGCTGTGGCTGTATCTCCTCCCATTTCTGCTCTTGGACTGAACACACCCCATGTTCATTAGGCCATTTAACAGGGGCTTGGTTCCAGCAAGCAGTTTGTTCTGAATAACAGCATTTACCACAGAAACTAAGCCTTGTTTTCATGTAAAACACTTGAAAAAAACCACTTGATTAAAAAATATTTTATTAGGAGTACAGTGTACCTGCAATGTACTTTATAAGGCATTTTCTATAAATGACTACTATATAGATCTGGTAGTTCCTGTTCATATTTCTTCAATACATTAGTAAGGTAATGAATAACACCTTAAAAAAAACCTACATCTCTTTATTTAGTTCATAAATGTTCAAGCAGTACAACAAGTAGCTTTGGAAGAGGTTTTAATTAAAATAACTGTAAAGCAGTTCTAAAGTTCAGTTATCAGTATTTCCCCTTTGTCCCCAATGAAAACTGTTTTAAACCAGAATTTTTCTTTTTAAATAAAATAAACCTGATCATGCTCTTATAATTAGTTTATTCTTCTTCCTCTTTCATTTGTCTTTCCAAGTCCCCTTGCATGGTACATACATTTGGCTTTTGAACCAGTAAGTGTCAGACTCTGAAAATGACATTTTCCTGAAAAGCCCCAGCTGTAGAGGCCAGCTTTGTTTTTTCTTTCCATGTACATATGTACCTGTCCACTTCAGTTAGAAAACACCAGCCCTCCCTGCCAGCCACTGCCAGGCTCTGCCTCCATAGTGACAGGCTGAACATGGCTTTGGCTGGGGCTGAAACATTTGAAAACAGACATGGAAGAAAACTCCACTGAACTTTATCATTTAAAGCTGCACATACAGCAACCTACCTGGCATTTTGGCAGGAGCATAAACTGTTTGAACATGTAAGGAGAAAGTGCTTCAAGTTTACTGGCTGCAGGATATTAAAAATTATAGGATCTTTTCTATAATTTATGACTGGGAGATGTTACAGATGGATTAGGATGGGTAGCTTATGGCACTTGCATTACAGGACCAGTGAATATTTAAAACTAACGCACATTGCATTCCATGACCAACTCTGGCATATCTGTGCCTTAAACATTTATTACAACACCGTGATAAATAATATACACACTGTATCTTTTAAAATACCATATAAACCATACCTCAAGAATAGGGAGCCAGCTTCCCTATGCATTATCCTACAACATGTCCCTAGCCTGTGTTGTTTTTTCTTTTTAAATTCTAAAAACAAATTTGTAACACTGGATAACTACAGTAAGCAGCCTACACTATTACACAATTAACGCAGTATTGGCATTAGACTGGTGCAAGCCTTGCACATCGGCCAGCCCTGTGAGCGTTGCCTTCCTGCAGCCGGCGCTGGGCAGCGGGGCCTTGGCACCCTCTGTGTGTGGCATCACCACTTGCCAGGTATCGATGTGCCACACTCGTACCAGCGCACGTAGTTAATCTGAGTCTCCCCGCCTATCTTCCCAAATTTGACGGGTTCCTGACGAACTGCCCTGAAAAACCCTGCAACAGAGAAGAGAGTTTTGTTGGCACAAAGCTCTCAGGACAGGACCGTGCTTTGGTTCCCTGAGAAGTCTGTAACTAACAATTCAGTGTGTGGCTGAAATAGTCACCAAGCCTTTAAACCCACCTGCCACAAGCAGAGCTGTTCGCTGCCCCTACATCCACCAGCACTCTGCAGTTTGCCCACCCAGCTCAAAGCAAAAGTGCTTGGGATGGCAGCACAGAGCTGAAGCCTGCCTCCCTGGAGATCCCAGCACCCTGCTGTGGGTGGGGCTGGCTGGGCACAGCCTGTGCCCCTCTGTCCTTCCTCTGGCTGTGCTGGGCTCTCGGAACAGGAGGCAGCTCTGCACTGCAAAGTGACAGTGACAAATAGTCCCCACTGTGCAGCTTGACACTGCAGTGAGCCTCAATAAAACCCGGCCACTGGGGAAAGTTCACAGCATCTCCCCATCCAAATCATCCTCCTGTTTTCACTCTGGTGCTTTTGACAACACATTTGCTTCCCATTCAAACAATTAACATTAGGTAAGAAATTAAAATGAGGAACTGGGGCTCCATCCAACCTGACCATAAGGAATGTATGTGTGGCTGGAGCCACACACAAAAAATTCTGAGATGGCATCAGCCGGGATTCTCTCACAGCACTTCGGGTCAAATATACACAATGTATCTTTTAAAACACCCTATAAACCATACCTCAAGAACAGGGAGCCAGCTTTCCTACACATTATCCTACAACATGTCCCTATCCTGTTTTTTTTTTCACTCTGATTCTCTCACAGCACTTCAGGTCAAATATGTGAAGTTATTTCAGAAATCAATCTGCTGCAAGTTAAGAACAATTGGTCTGTTGGTTTGTTCAGTTCATTTGCTGGAAATACAAGCTGCTGAAAAGGTGAAGTCTTTTGTTTTCTTCTGTTGTTGTTTATTTTGGCCTAAAAATGATCATAGTTCATGAATTCTCTCAAATCCAGTTGCTGAAATTAAATTGTTTATATGTGTATTTTAAACTGTTAGGTAAAATTTTTTTAAAATATTCAAATATTTTTAATCCTGTGAATCTGGTACAACTGAGAAGTTTGCTGTCCTGGCAATGCAAATTGGATTCTGACCATCTCTTACGCAAAATATCATTTTGGATGGGCAGCACTGACTGGGAAGGAAAAAGCAAAAACCTCTTTAGAAGAAACACACAAAACACATAAACAAGCACCCTTCAGACTGTTCAATAACTTTGTTTTTGGAAAAACTTGTGAAAGACTTAGGAACTTCACATTCATCTCCCACACCTACCTTGACGCGTACCTGGACTCATGTGGGGTGTTTTGTAAGGAAGGTTTGGTCATCATGCTGATATTGTACTGAAAGCTGTTTTGCTGTTTTCCTCAGTGAAATGTTCCATGACACGCTCAGCACGCGTGCACGTCCCAGCACAGCCTGAGCTCTTACCCCACAAGGAACAGAGCACCTCACCCTGGCACTGCTGCCAGCAGCAAGGCAGGACTGCAGCTGACAGAAGTACAAATTTCTTCTATCTCAGCAATGGATACAAAATAGCCAAGCAGATCACAGCTGTGTTTAGCACATCCAGTGTCATGTCCACTTAGACCAGAGTGGAATTTTGGGCACCCTTTTGCAATCAGTACACACAGAATTACTGCAGCATGAATTATATTTTCCGGCCATAAATTTTCAGTTTCTCATTAGTACCAAACAAGGTATTTAATGCCCAGCTAATAACATACTGTGCTTTAAATCAACCTTGCTAGTTTGAACACACCACTTAATGCCTCTCTGCAAACTCAAATTTGTGGTTGGGTTTAAATATGTAATACCAACTGTGAATAATTTGTAGGGCTGTTTTAAACAGGAGAGAGGCTGTTTGCTACCTAACAGAACCCATACATAACTGTCTTAATAAGTTATCATTCACTGTCAAAGAACTTCTTGGCCCTCTTCTGCCTGCATAGCTGGCAGCTCCTTTCATGGCCCACCAGCAGTGGGCATGGAATCCACTGGCAGGAAATAGAAACAAAGAAAGGAATTGCCCAGGTTTGCTACAGGTACAGGTGTTGGGAATTACCATCTTTGACTGGCAGATCTTCTTGCTGTCCTGTCCTTCCATCTAAGAATGAGTCTACAAATTGGCAATGATCTTCTCCATGGCCCCTCTGGTCTCCTATATTATAAAATTTTCCTGAAAGCAAAGAAGCAGCAGAGTTAGTGAAGGCTATTTCCAAAAACCACCAGAGGCAATTGGCTGTGCTCTTTCCTCTGTGGAGAAGCCAAGGTGAATGCTATGATTCTTTTCCTCTCAGGACCTGCAGCTGTAATTTGAACATGACATGCAGGCTCCAAGTGCTCAAGGCTAAGGCCCCACTCCTGGCCAAAATCTATGCCTGGACATAATTTTTCCCGCTCCTTACATTTCATACAGTAAGAGAAATTCTGTTACTACCAAGAACATCATCAAAACGCAAGTTTTGGTAGTGATTTGAATGGAGGGCAGGCCTGGTTCCCTGTCAGGAAGCCCCCAGTACCTTCAGAGATGTTTTTACAGACCACCTCCTAACACAGCCAAGGCCTGTTTTATAAATCATCATATTTTTACAACATGTATGTGCAAGTGATAGCCCTTAACATATAGATGACCTCAGACACTAAGTCCTTATCCAGAGCATGGAGTGTGCCCATGTATTTGCTTGCAGGATTGCTTAACAGGACACTTGACTGCAACTGAGTAGAAATCAAGGTCTCAAGTGTCCCATGTAGCATGTGCTGACCTTACAGACTGTGCTTATCCTGTTAACAGGCACAGTGAAGGAGCTTTGACAGATGTTTTTACTTGCTGATTTGATTTGCAAGACATTAGTAAAACTCAGTTCAGAAGATGGAGGAGAGCATGCTACATTCTCTTCCCAAACCTGGGACGGACCCCTTTGTAGATAAACTTACCATTCTTTCAAATCTTCTTTCACAGCATTTAGTTCTCAATATGTTCAACCTTTGGTTGAGATGTTGAAAGGAAAGGTGAGAGAATTTAGAAAAAGGCTCAGGATGGAGGTATAAGCTAGGTAGAAAGTCCAGTTGCTCAGTAGATACTGGATGTCCTGGAGCCTTGAATCCATGCCAGTCTGGGCATTTGAGAGGTGGTGGGGTGGGTTATAATACTGCTATCAAAGAGCAATTAATAAAAAAAGCAGCCCACCAATAAACTCAAATGTTTTTGTGATCTGAGCAATACTTTGCCAAAATTTCTCACCTCCATTTGATGGCCTCTGTGCATGTGGTTCTTCTCTAGCTTTACAAAATTATTTATTGCTATCTAGCTTTGGCTGCAAACATGTTTTTTCCGTAGGAGAACTGGTCAGAGGGAGTTCCTCTCAGCAAATTTTTTGCTCTGAAATTAAGAACATTCAGGCTGCCCAAGAAAGCCTTTTTTTTTTTTCCACAGCTGTTGAAGGTCACACATAGAATTTCTTTTTTTCCTTCCCTCAATAAATACTTATTTTTAGGTGGCTTGCTTTTCTGGAATGCCTACAGTGACTGCTCTGGAGGACTGTTAAATGAGGTCAGCAGTAGATGCTGGTTTACGGAACAGTCCTGGCATGTGTAAAGGAGATCAGTTTTTCTCCATAAGAGAGAGAATAAGCCAGATATTTTAATGGCTAACACCAGCACAGTAACTTGCAGATACACACATATTCCTCTGGCCCACAGATTAACCTATGCATAACTCAAACAATTGGGCTTCATAAATTAGCAGCATTCTCAGTGACTATTACATTCTTACTGCCCAATTATTTCTGTAATAAAAGAACACACTTAAAACCATTCAGCTAACAAATAACTGGTTTCTAGAAAAAAAGTCAGGTATTTTTCGCCAGTGTTCCCTTGTGGGCGGCCTTACAATCTTACATACAAACCTTGTTTTATACATTATAAATTCCACAGCACTAGAAGAATAAATCCATGCTAAAAAACAGCATGCAAAGATACGGTTGCTGCCTGCCTTATACAATGGCATGTACAGAGTCCCCAAGCTTCCAGGCAATTACCCGGCTTCAACAGCAAAGCTTTGGAAGGTTTTTCAGTGTCCAGTGGAATTCAGAGCTCAGTGCACACCTGGTGCAGCTGGCTGGTGCTTGCAGGGACACTTCCTGGCCTTAGGGACATGGCCAGGTGAGGTGGCCATGAGACACATCAGAGCAGAGCTTGGTTTCAAACAGGGAAACTTCTCACTCACACACACAGGCCTCACTTAGCAAACAAGGCAGAAGCAGCTTTCCTTCTACATAAATATTTCACTTCTTTTAAATATTGTGACAACTGGTCAGCATTGGTTGTAACAATTCAAGTGCAAGAACCAGGCTTAGAAGTATAATGAAAACAGTGTGTCTATCTCATCTTCTTCCAACAAGGTTAAACCAACACCCTTCCAGCAAGAACAAAAACAATCTAATGAAAATAGGAAAATGGGCTCCTGATATTAAACTTTTCAGATTGGAGTTGCTTTCACTGCAGTGTTAATTCACTTGATTTAGGGCTGAAGTCCAGTCCTGCTAGATTAGCACTGCTATTTCCTCTGCTGGCTGGTTTTGGGACACATCATTGCCAGGGCTTGTCATTTGATCACAGCTGGTTAGTACAGCAACAGTTGAATGAATGATACATCTGTTCAAAACATCCTCTTTTATTCACAAAATATCTAAGATATTATTTACATTTGGAATATTGTACTGACTATTAATGACAAGGCCTTCCTTCCTTTTCTGCTCATCAGAGAACGGTGCTGGATGCAAGGCAGGGAAGCTTAAAATTATGGCAACATGGGCTGCCCTACACTCCCTTGCTCTTTTCCTTCCATATTCTTTCCATGCCCTGCTCCTGTGAGGGCAACTTTAGGGTATGAAAGTGGATTCTTCCAGCCACAGTCTCGCCCCAGCTAATTCAATGGGATGTGTTGAACACACTTGCCTGACTTGCACTCAAAAGGCATTTCCCACATGTCTTTGTGCTCAGATGCCATGCTAATGCCATTGTCACAGAGCTGTCTGTGGTAAGAGACTTCATACAGAAGAGAGCCAGGAGCTTGGGATGCATTATAAGAAGTTAACGTATTTTTCAATGTAGCAGATACAGCTTGGACAAGCTGCACGAGACACAAAGATCTCCTATCCACTAACTGAAAAACATTTCTCAAAGGCTGTTTCCCCAGCATGTGTCACCTGATTCAGGTCTTAAACACATCACACTCAACTGGCCTTAAAACACCGAACAAAACTTGAGAATGTAAGGCCAGAAGTTTCCCTTAGTAATGAAATATAATATGAGGAAAACAAAAAGGTGAGAAGAAAAGATCATAAGCAAAAATTGGGAATATGAAAACAACACAAAAATTTCAAAGCAGGTGGGTAAAACCTGTTGACTAGAGTTATAGTCATGTATTTATAAGCCTCCCAGTAATGAAGTAACCAGATATTTACCGAAAGGAGTGAAAATGATAGGTGTAATCCTGGTATAAAATGAGGTCCTGATCCGCTAATTAATAATTCTAATTAATAATTATTCTCTAATTAATAATTAAACACCAGTTTGGCTGTTTTACAATATATGCTATTCACTCTGATTTTATTTGTTTTCTGTATGATCCCCAGCATATAAACAGGTACTTAAAATCAGATTATCACCACAGAGAGATTCCTCTGGTGTCTGAAAACTCAGTATCAAACATATCAGTCGTTACTGAGCACAAGCAGATTACTGTTTATGGTTAATCTGTGGACTAAATCAAACAAATCTGATCACGCTTCAGCAGAGCTCATCTTGTTAAACCTTTTATTTCAGAAACCATAACATCTTTCAGGAATGCATAATATGGACAGCATTGATTTGAATGTTTCTTACCTGTAAGTGAATCACTGAGGTATATCTTGTATCTCAAAGAATTGCACAGCTGCACACCCACAAACTTCTTATACCAAGTCCTCTTTACATATTGTTTGCCTTTGCATTCTGAGTATGAGTCTGAATTGAATGGGATTTCAGTCCAGATTGCATCTTTCCCCACTGCAGGAGAGGAAAAAAGAGGCTGAAGTATGATGCTGCATACAAAATTACACACAACAAATGCATTTGAATAACTAGAATTAGAAACCTTGGTGAAGCAGAATGTACCATGACACCTGCATTTTGAACATGAGAAATATTTCAGGGGAGCACCAAAGTATGCAGATACAATTGGTGCTGTGAACTCCTCCTGCTGTCCTCTGGTGCAGGTTTGGAATAGGTTCATTCTAGGACCCTGTTAGGGGGAAAATGTTTGTATGGGAAATACTCTCATTTACGAAGTGTGCGATTCAGTCACCATTCTTCAGTGCATTCAAGCCAAGACAATCAACTTGCAGCAAACTGTGATCTAACAAAAATACATACAAAAATGAAGGGCCATTAATTATATGGAGAAAAATGATGCCACAGTATTTGTCAAAGTGAAAGTGATGACTATTGCAAATACAAAAAGCAGCCCAGTTTGCTCCAATGATCCCGGGTCTTCTTCAAAAGCTCAGTCCACCTTCCATCAAGGACAGGAAGAGTCTTGTTAAGTGGCCTAAGGCAGAGCTAGATCAAACCTTCTGAAGCAGAAAATTTTCCTAAAACACAAAGATAAATAGAATCCTCCAAGTTGTGCTCTGTTAACTCACTTAAAAAGTGTGGAATAGCTTATTCATTTTGCAGAGCTTTCTTTGCTTTAATGACAAGGTTGAGAAAATGTGAGGCTGTCTTTGGCTCATTTGTGTACGTTGGTTTGAAGCCATCCCAGCTGCCATGGGAGCTCCACATCACGTTGATTGCCTTATGCTCAGGTAAACAAACAGCCCTGCACGAATTCCTTGGCAGGAGCATGGGTGGAAGGAGTGAAATTGTGTGTGAATGCTGTTTGATTCTGTAGCTCATCCAGCTGGTGCAGCAGAGCCACCCTCCTTGTAAAATTCTGCTATCTCATTTCTGAAAAAACTGCTGATCAGATTTATGTATAAAACACTTACTTGAAATTGGCTCACTCACTCTTGGGTCCGCTGGGGGAAGAAAACAAACATTCAATCAGACACTGTAAAATGAGCGTTTCCAATAATTCTATGGAAAAGCATTGGTAAGTGATTTTTTACAGCTGACGTAAGCTGTAATTTGTGAAACAGAAAGAGTTTTGGAAGTGAAGTTAAATTTTGTATTAAATTAAATTAGAAGAAATATATTTCTTGTGTGAAACTCCAGTATCAATGGACTTTTAATAATTTTACTTATGGGACAACACCAGCCAAGCAGAGCTCTAGTAAAAACAAGACTTTAAACCTGTAACCAGCTGTACTGTGTCTTATTAAAATTTCAATTTCAAAACCTAAATAATAAAAAGGGCACATCTGTAATACTTGCCACAAAAAACTTGGCTTTGAAAGCCCAAAGGTGAGAAATGGATGTGTGCTATTAAGAAAAAACAAAACTGCATGCTTTATTTGTCCAAACTAAATAGGAGACAGAACATAAGCCTTGTCATTCATGAAAATTGCACTTGGTGCAAATGTTTTTTTCACTTTTAACAATCTAGAATTACAAAGAGTGTATTCAGAGGTTTTAAATATGTGTGGCATAGTCTGCACTCCTCCTCCTTTGCTCAGCCAAAATTCTCATCCATCAGTGACAGCACTAGTTGAGGACTATTAAATTATTACACCTGGCTCAAAACACAGATTGAGAAAGTCCCTTTAAAAAGGCTAAATCCATTTTGTGTTTTATGTGGTCTTTCAGTACCACCAAGCAATAAACACTTCTGCACAAAAGATGGTATCTTGCTTGCCTAAAGTCAACAAGTCAGCAAGAACAGGCAAAGCAAAAGTTCTCTGATTCTCACCTGTGAGTCAGAGAGAACTTCACCTGGGAACCAACCAGTGGCCAAAACAGGCTTGTATATACCTCTTAAAGAGTTTCACTGGGGAGTAAACAGGATGGAAGGGGACCTACTGGGACACTGACTTTTCACAACAGCTCTTTCTCAATCCCTATTTCAGCCAAACAGCATCACTGTTTACAGCAGCCTTACTGAACAGGTACAAAAACACCTATGAACACACCAGCCCAAAAAAACCCTAATGTTCCCATCCAGAAGCTGTTAATGAGTTGGATAGATGCAAAAAGGTCAGGAATATAAATCTTAACTGACTGAGTCCTCTCTAAGGATGAAGTAATTTTCTTTGCAATGAATACCAGACAATGTTCCTCTGTTTTTCTCTCTTGCAGTCTGTCCATCTTACATCCCCACACAACACAGTTCTGATCCCAGGCTGACTTTTCAGGCATGGTGGTAAAAAGCCAATCAGGAGACAGCAAAGAGCAGGACTGAATGCACAAAATGAAGTGAGAGAGCCTTTCATGCATCCCACAAACATGGGTACTAAAAGTGCTGTAAATGGTGGTCTGATCTTTGGAAGTTCTTACCTGATTCAGTACTGAATGACACAACATTGCTACTTGGACCTTCACCAAGGGGGTTCCTGGGTTTCACGTGGAATTCATAACTGGGGAATAAAATAGAAGACATGAAAATTTTGCAAAACTAAGCATTCTTGAATAGTCTGGAGCAAGCAACTAACATGTATATTGGGGCTACTCCCCTTCTGGAGAACAAAAAATCAATTTCTTGCCACAAAACCACTGAGACATTTTTGTCCTATATTAACCAGTCCTTTTGATAATTCTATGCACACATACTATTAATATTTGATTTAATTCAACACTGACTTGTCTGTCTCCTCTCACACAACAGTTTCAATTCTGGCAAAGGGACCAAGTTCAGATGAGGTCTGAGGCAACCTGATAAGTAGAGACTGAGTAAAGGGCATTGCTATTTATTTGTACTTTTTGCTTTTTTAAGAGCACAAACCTCCAATTCAATGTCTGTCAGGCCCA
This sequence comes from Melospiza melodia melodia, assembly GCF_035770615.1. Lineage (NCBI taxonomy): Eukaryota > Metazoa > Chordata > Aves > Passeriformes > Passerellidae > Melospiza > Melospiza melodia. Next base: position 25,019,992 of record NC_086195.1, read on the forward strand.
CCCACAGTGACAGACAGGACCAGTAGCAAAACACAGGGCAAGTCTTCCAGGACAGGAGCTCAGCCAAGGCAAAGATCCAATTGCTTGAATGTATGTTAATAATAAGTATATGAAGCAATGACAAGACACTGTGCAGAGTTTCTTTTGCATGTGTTTTTACTGATGTGGCACAACACTGGCCTGTGCTGTGGTGATCTCACGATCCTTTTTCATCACTGTGTTGGGAACCAAACACAGCGCTGTGAAAACAACATGACTGAGGAAAAAAATCCAAACCAGCCTCCTCTTCTTAAGCCTCCCCCAGCTCTGAGTGCTTGATTACCAATGGAAGTGCCATGTGCAGAGGGACATCTCCCATACTCTGATTCATGGTGAATCTCTCCTAACAGAGAGGGTCCCTTCTTCAGTGACAGGACACGAGTCAAAGGGACTGTAGGCCTGGAAAACAGGCCCCAAATTAGAGGCATTTTGCTGTAAACACATAAAAAATGGGAGCCCCAGAAGTGGGCAACTAAACCTTCAGCTCTTGACTTGAGAGGGATTATTTACCCATGGTAATTTTGGTAGCTTGTGACTGTAACATAGCATTGCAATGTATTGCTGGAACCATTTCCAAACAGCAACTTTCTAAAGAAAGAAAACCCCCATACCACACTCTGCACAGTTGGAAATTTGTAAACTCCATTTGCAGTTCCCCAGAAGAATAACTCAATCCAAACTTTGGATTACCTTTCATTCCTCCTTGGCTCCCGCAAAACCTGAGCTAATTAACCTCAGTGGAGTATTCATGCAGAACCCAGCAACTGTTTTCCATCCACTGTACTTCTAAGACAATATTTAACTTTAAAATTGCTTGCTTAAGCAATTGCCTTTATTTCTAGGGTTTTCTTTTCTTTTTGAGAGAAATACTTATATAGACTGGTATGCTGAACAGATGCATTGTGGAAATTCATGGATATTGCTAAGAGAAACATGGGCCTGTTTTGAGTTGAAAAAGTCTATTTGGAGAAATCTTTACATTTATTTAAACATGCTGAAAGAGAATTTGGAACTACCCATACTACCCCACAGTAGGAGGGAGACATTAACTAAACAATCCATTTAAGAAATTTATAAATCTTCATTCTCAACTTCAAATTGCTTAAACAAAAACATGCTTTTAAAAATAGAACTTAAGTAGTTAGTATTCACATTGGCCACATGGTACAGTAACTTTTTTGGTCAATAAGTGTTCCTATCTGGTAGGAAATATCATAATGTAGATAACAGTAGCAAAGGAGTCAGAGATTCTTTCTGAAGAATAACTGAAGCACAAACAAAGATTTCCTAATATGTTGGGGGATAAAGTAATAGCTAGATGATACAGTTTTTAACATGTAGAAAATTAATCCACACCTAGAGATGGAAGACTGCAAAGTTTTCCTGCTTCCTTCACAGAAGGAACACTTGACCTAAAGCTATTATTGTAATAGTGATCATCAAGATGGAATGTTCTATTGCTTTATGGGCAGCTTATGATTTGATCTCATGGGTGATAATAAACTGGTTTTGTCCCTTTGTATGCATTTTTGCTGATTTTTGAGCAAATACATTGTTCTCAATAGTTGATATGCTCTACTTTGTGCTGCATTGGGCAACGTTCTTCATAGGAATCAGTCTTGTTCCCAAAAATCTTTAGTCTATGAACTTGGACTCATCAATTCTCTAATTCCAAAGAGACAAAAACAAGGTTATTTTCCAAGCCCTGTTTTTCAAATTGTGGTTTAGAGATCACTAGGTTCTCTGCAAAAGACCAAACCACAGCTTGGAAAATAAGGGCAAAATTTAAATAAAGAACTGAAATCTACAGATAGAGATTTCAGCCTATGTAAACATATAAAGAAAATCGGAGAAAAGAAAAATAATAAAGAAATGTCCAAAGTTTAGCTCAGTCAATTAGGGAAGCCTCTTATTAATAATGTTAAAAGGAAATTTTAGAAGCTAAAATACATGCAGTTCTACAGTTCTGTGGTGTGTGTTTTTACAAGCATCACAGGTTCCTTTCCTCTGCCAATTTCAATCCTAAAACAATACCAGTGGCTTCCACAGTACAAAAATAATAAACAGCCACTTTTGGGGATGAAGAGAATTAGTTAGTTGACAGAACATTGAAAAGGAGAGGAAGGAAATGGCAGACTGGGATCACAATATGACATAGTTTACTGTATTTTTAAAGCTATTCTGTGGCTGTATTAATAGAAGACAATCCACACACCTTTTTTGTGTAAGGTGAAAGATCTGAAAAAATATAATTAAAATGGTAAAAAAGTGTACCATCTGGTCTGTTATGCACTGCTATAGAAACCACAAAGAAGGGGAAAAGTGCTCAGAGTTTCGAGAAGAATGTACATCAAAATTAATAGAATCCATGTCTGCTGCTTAATTAAATTTACCTAACGAGTGTGACAGTGTTCACAGGGGTCAGAGGATGAGGGAAGAGACGAGGATCTGACTCCATGCTTCAGAAGGCTGATTTATTATTTTATGATATATAATATATTAAAACTATTCTAAAAGAATAGAAGAAAGGATTTCATCAGAAAGCTAGCTAAGAATAGAAAAGGAAGGAATGAATAACAAAGGCTTGTGGCTCGGACAGAGTCTGAGCCAGCTGACTGTGATTGGTCATTAATTAGAAACAACTCTATGAGACCAATCACAGATCCACCTGTTGCATTCCACAGCAGCAGATAACCATTGTTTACATTTTGTTCCTGAGGCCTCTCAGCTTCTCAGGAGGAAAAATCTTAAAGAAAAGGATTTTCAGAAAATATCATAGCTACAAACAAGAAACTGGAGTCTATATTCCATCATTATATCTGCCTGCCTAATATTCCAAAACTCTGCTGTCCTATGTAAGCAGCAATCTCATGCCTCAGACCCTTAACATCTATAAGATTGCTATCCTAGAAACTTTTGGAGACCAGGCCTTCCAAATCCTCCCAAACTAAGTGAGACAGTGAAAGTCCTTGTGCAGATGAAATGGACTTGACTTGCAGTAATTACTACTTGGAGTGTATTTTTCCACCACAGGAAATCGCTATAGCACATGGAACTCTGGCAAATGCAGCTGCTCCTGCATTTTTCAAATCATGCAGAAGGAGAAGATTGAAGATTGCAGAACTGAAAATATGTGAAGAAAGATTTTCACCATAATAGGAGAACCTGAGCAGCTGAGTACAGTGCTGGGACTTTGGGGCTATTTCTGGGGAGATGCTGGTGTTGGATGGCAATTGTGCAGGGCTCTGTACACAGAGCTCCTCTGAGTCTGCAGAGTGTGCTTGGATGGCAGAATGACCAGGAAAGAAAGGAGGAAAGGAAAAGACAGAGAGAAATAGAGAGAGAGAAAGAGAGAGAGAGAAAGAGAGAGAGAGAGAAAAAGACAGAGAATGAACTGGTATGCTTGTTTGAAGAATTTTTCTCATAACAAAGTTGGAAGAAGGACTAAGAAAAATGGGAAATGCTTATCCATGGACACCGATATCAACAGCAGTTTAGTACAATATCTGTTAGTTTTTTAATAAAACAAATAGAAACCTCCAGCACTTTTCTGTCACTTTCTGAATTTTGCTGCATTTTCCTTTATAGTTTCTATCTCTTGACCCTTGCTGTTAACAAAAGCTAAACTCTCAAACAAAAGCATTGATAGAGGTTTTCTTGGGTTTTTCCTTGTATGTGATTAGAACATTTGGGTACTAACTACAATAAAAACCAATATTAGATAAAGGTGATAACAGCCTTAGGACACAATCAACCCCAAAAATCCAGCAGAAACCACTCAAAACACTTAAAAAGGAGAAGAGTATATTTGAAATCAAAATTATTAATGGGGAAGCAGATCAGCACCTAATGGGAAGCTATACAAAACTGTGGAATGCAAGTATCACAAGTTTTTTTTTTTCTTATTAATACTCTTTTTCTACAGCAGTAGGCTGATGGGACATGTCCTCCAATGGCTACTCAAACTTCCCTAGAGCTATTTGTGACAAGTCTTAATATTTTTCTTTACTACCTTCCAATTACTCCCATCACCAACATGCATGAGAGCAGTTTTCAGCAGTCTTCAGGCTCTTTTTTGAAGGATTGTATAGAAATTTGGGCTGTAGAACTTCCTGGACACTATGGTCTGTGCTATGGGCTACACTGCCCTTAAACAAACCACCAGCATGAAAGAGAAAATGTACACTGACCCAAAAAAAACGGGCTTCAAGATAGGGCAGGGATACAGAAATAAGAACTACATATTTTGGCAGAGAAACCAGCAGAAATAACAAAAAATCTCATTGGAAAAAAAAACCCAAACAACATCTGCATTTAATATTTTAGGCTAGGAAAGTCCATGAAAAAACCCCAGACCAGTGAATCCAATATTTTTTCCAAGGAGAATATGCAGAGGAACACCATTATTACTACAGAAGAGATGGAATTAAGACAACAAAAACCACAGTAAGCCCATTTCTCTCTCAGGCCTCTCAATGTTTGTTACAAACAAGCAGCTCAAGGAGGAAAATACTGAAAATTTTGGATAATAACCTTATCTTGACTCGCATATGAAAGATCTTGCTTGACTATTAACATAGGAGAAATTGCTGCAATGCTTTCTTATGAAATTTTAATGTAAAACAAAGAAAGAGCAGAGTCCTGGGCATGCCAGTGGTACTCCCACTGGGAGTTCCAATGTAGCAGCCTTTTAGGGAAATTCAGGAACAGGAGACCTGTATGACAACTGAGATGGAATATTGCAGGTCTCATTCCTCAAATGGCTCCTTGGAAATTAGACTGTAACTACTTTGACCAAAACGATCAGTCTTGCAGTTTGACTCTTTTCCAAGTGGAATAAACACTGCATTTCTCACCATAAGTATCACAGAATTTCCATGTGGAGGATGAAAAATTGTTAGCTCATACTAGTGCATTTGTTTCTCTCATTTTTTTTTTTTTTGGCTAAGATAGAAATGACATTTGCATTAACACACTAAGCCACCTCTGCCTGCATTAAAAAAACTGGAGGAAACTGAGATCTACAAGACCAGAAACTGCCCCTAAGGTCCAATTTTACAATAAATAATCTGTGCTGTAAGATACCTATGAAGGTGACCTGGTCCAGGCCCCTTTTCAGCTGCTTTGAGCTCAGGGTTCATAGTGGCAGACACTCACTGTTTAAACAGCAGAGTAAAGACTGAGTAGCTCACTACTCTGTTCAGACTAACCAGCAGAAAAAAAATAAGTCTTTTCATTAAAAGAATAAAGATACTGCAGAAATTTTGGTGTGTGCTTCAGTGTGATAATGAACAGGAGGCTGAGTGAAATGTGATCTGAACCTACTCTAAACTCCTTGGAAATCATACAAAGGCTAATAAAAGCTAACTACAGTACAAAGTCATAATCAACACTGTGTACATGTGAATACTAGATCATAAAAGCACATCTATAAGAGAAATGTTTAAGTAGAAGACATTAATAAAATAAAAGGAAGTTTTCTTCAGGCATCATTTATATGCAATTAACTATCTGTACAAGGAAGATGTATATTGTTACCTAGCTCACATAGCATAACACCACCACATGCTTTGAGATATTTCAGGTAAAGGTTACAGCCAGAAGCAAATCTGATGAAATTAAACAGAATTCTAGACTGAAGCCAATCAGTAGCTTAGTGACAGCAAGAGTACCAGTGTCAAGAACTCTGACCAACCAAATAATGGATATCAAGATTTGAACTTTCTGGGTTATTTAAACTATCAGGAATCTTCTGAAACTTGAAATCCTGCAATCACCACATTTGATAAATCTCTAGGTAAAAAGGAGAAAAATCTTTTAAATTAATATGTGGTTGTCAACTGTGAGGTGTGCCTTACTGTGGAAAATGTCACGGATATGTCTTTCCTTGGGCAAAAACCAGATGGATTTCCAATGAAATCACATTGTACAGGCATCTCTAAAACATTTTTTAAAGAAAAAAAACCAAAAAAACCCATTGCATTAGAAGGCAGCTGACTGTGCCCCACATTTATTTAAAAGGTCTATGTCCTTTCAAATCTCTATTTTACTTTCATCTCAGAGTATCAGACTTGCAGTCAAGTCACCAGGAACCCATAAAGCTAGCATATATAATACAGAAAGGCAACAAACTTCCATAATATATACAACTTGATTTGTTTAAAATTCACCTTCACAAGTTATGGGACATCTATGAAAGTCCATTTTCATTTCCATCTCCATATTGTCATGGTATGAGACTGCTAAAACCATGTACTTGATAACTGTACTCAAAGTCAAAACTCTTTTTTCAGCCAGTGCATTTTTTCTGGATCTAGTCACTTTTCAGACAGCTAAATGGACACACAGAATACTACACCATAATCCTCATCCATTTAACTTCTGTGTTTGTACTTACTGACAGCTGCAGTCGCAGATGCAATTTTTGATGAGCGACAGTAAAAGTCTCTTTGTTGCCTCCCTAACACTGTCCAAATTCCTGAAATATTTCAAGTCTGGCCATCAGCTCCTAATCTTTACAAGCTGCCTTGTGTAAAGGCCAGCTCAAAGGGAGAAGGGTGTCTGCCTTGCTGCAGAGCTTCCCAGAGGTGCAACAGTATCACCTATTTGAAGAATGTAAAAGAGTGAAGCAAACAAACAGCATGATCTGGCACCCAGGTTTTCCCTGCTGCTTGGCCTCCCCCTTCACACCAAAAAATTGTCTTGCTTCCCTCCTGTTGGTTGTTGCAATTAACTCTTTAGCTTCTGGGCCAGGCACTACCATATCCTACCTGAAGTACCTCAATAGAATGCCTGACCTTGGCCAACATGACAGCAGACTGTCTCTGCCAGGTACAGCTCCTCAAGAGCCCACATCTGCACAGCTACAGCCCTGAACTGCTTGCTGCTACAGGGGCTTTCTGGTTTAGACTTACCCATGAAGGCTCAGATAACAAATTCACATTTTTTATGCCTTTTTGGGAAGTCTTTGTTTAGGTCTGTCTGCTTTAGATCTGCCTTGACCTGCCTTTAGCTCTGAATGCACTGGACCTTCAGAGCAGCAAAGGGGGTTCACACAAGCCTCACTGAGGGCTTCAGGAAAGCTGGAAAAAACAGGGTCTCTAATTCAGCCTGTCAGTTTCTCCAAAGTGTTCCCAGGCCAAGAGGTTCTTCCCAGTTAATCCCCCTTCTGCTGCTGAGCATCTCTCTTTCCATACATTGCTGGTACTTTTGCAAATGCTGAACATTTGTGGGAGGGATTTCTATTTCTCTGCCAAGTTTCTTTTCCAGCTCTACCTCTTCTACAGCTCTTCCCTTTGAGGACAGTTATGGAAACATTTCCTTCCCAGTCTAATATATTCCTTGATGAATTTTTACACATATCAGGGACTTTGTTAATGAATACTGAGCTGTGTTTAAATTTTGCTCTTCCTCCCATTTAGTCAGTTTTATTCACAAGCACATTTCCTTCATCTAATGAGCAGCTCCTGATAGACAGAAGACTTTTATGATGGACATGTGATGTTTCTTGGCAGAACAGATACTGTCTACATGATGACACCTGTCTTAACCACTTTCTTGTTTTACCTGAATTTAGTGTGCCTGGATTTGAGGGGTAACAGTAACTTGTGCTTCTGCCAAAGCTCTCAAGGTGTCCTCACTGTTAGGAAACACACATTTTGCTTGAAATGGGAGTTTTATTGAACTGAGCCACTCTGAGGACTTTACATCCTTAAATCTGGTGAGACTTGGGGGACAGGCACCATTGCAATTTATAGCAAAGCAATTTATATCAAATTTATATATATTTGGCCAGTGGCCTCTGTATCCAGAAAGGCTTTCCCTGTCTTTCCTTTTTGAGGCTGGGGTTGGTGAATGGTAGCTTCTCCCTTCTCAGGAATAGCCATGCCTTTATATCTTATTTTATCTAAAACAGAAACATCCATTCACCAAAGCCAAATGGATGGTCTTGCAGGAAAAACCCAAGTGTCACTCATTACCTTTCTGATGCAATTAGTAAACAACGTAACAAAAGACAAACGGTTCTCTTCTCTGCTCTGAATTTTACCATAAAAAGAACACTTTTTAATAAGATTTGTTATTTAAAGACTGATCATGCTTATTTGAACTAGTTGCACGAGAGGCACACATGAACTGGAATTCACTTACTCATTTTTAGTTTGCCAGTTCTTTTGAGACACTGAAAGAAAATTATATATTCTGGACAAATGCATTTTTCCTCCCATGGTAATTTTCTTGCTTTTGACAAGTAGTCTTTCTGATACAATAGGTCACTTCTGCACCTTGTCCAGACCACAAACATTCTTGTAAATTTCCTAAAGATTCCTCAAATATATTTTATCTGTTAACTTACAAAAAAACTAAACCAAACTATACATTTTTTTTTTTCTATCAAAACTGGAGTAAAACCGATTAGGTCTTATTTCCATAGGTATTTCCATTTGAAGTGGCAGACAGCTGGCAGTCTAAATTAGTTGGATTAACTTAAAAAATTATATTATTTAGCTACCTTGTGTCAGGTTTTAGGTTTTCCACAGTAGAATGGGTTTGATTTGTAGTGATAATTGATTTCTCCTTTTCACCATCACTTCCTCCATTTTCAGTTGACACAACCTCATACTCTGGAAAATTACAGTAAAGAAAAATTAGATCAAGTAATTGAGTCTCTTACTCAAGCTTCTTAAATACAACCAGACAGTGAATGAGTATGCAATTTTACAGGAATTCAACCTTTCTGCCTTTTGCCAGCCTGAAGTCAATATGTGATGTGGACATTTTAATTCATTCAAGTTGGAAGAGAAAATGCAGGAAATGAATGAGCATACAAATATGTGCATGCACAAACCAAGAACTACCAAGTCCATCCAGTGCCTGCTTGCTACTCAGTGCACAAGGCAACAAACTGCCCTTCCTTTCTGTGGCAACACAAACAGCAAAGCATGAGCAGAATGGTCTTGGTTCCTGACACTTGCAGTTTTTATGAAAACAAGGAGGTGAGTGTGATCACTGCTTTGGTTGTTATTTGTTAGACCTTTCCATTATGCTTTGGTTTTGGGCGTACCCAATGAAAGCCCTTGTACACAGTTAAAGTCAAGCAAAGTAAGCATTCAAAAGGCAAAATGATGCAACAAATTATGTTTTCTGTTTCCACATTTCTATCTGAAACAGCACATTTATTTTTAAAAAAGAGATGCGATGCCTAAATAAGATGATTGGAAAAACATGCATAAACTACAAAAATAGAAAGGGATGGCAGCAAAACTGGTTTAAGTCTGTCTAAACAAGTAATGTTGTACTGGTGCCAATATGAAGCAATCACTGTTTTCAGAAAACAGGATTCAATGCCTTCTCTTGAATTCAGAATTGATTGTGATGAGTCATTAACTGAGTTGTCAGTTAATTTCAATGTTCAATTTTTGTCAGCCAATGTTGAAATACAGAAGATGGAAGAATTAAGAATGGCCATCTTGCATGTTTACCTGTCTGTGTGCTGAGCCCTGAATCACTCACAGGCATTTATTCCTAATATAAACCCCTTCCTTGAGAAATGAAAGAAAAAACAGACTCTTTTAACAGAGTGGGCTTGTGGACCCTCTTGCAGTGGGTCATAATACTGCAAGTATTATGCTGGCAAAGTTCTACTGACATACTAGATGGGTGTAAGCTTTGATTGTGCCTGGCCCACTGTGAAACAACAGCCTCAGGTCAAGAAAGATGCCTACATTATGTGTGTGCATCTAGATATGCTGCTGTATTGTTGGAACTTCTTGACTAGATCTTACCAGATCCTGTACAGAGAGGAGCCAGAAAATTGGAGGAGATAGAGAGTCATATTTCTTAAATGTTTTTTCATGTCATCACTGACACCAATGATCCTTGTTGTACAAATCTTGTTATTATCTAGTAGCATTTTCTTATCCACACTGGAGTAGCACAAGAATACCCCAAACCACTGGGCTCCTTTAATCCCTGGAGATTAAAGTACTTTTAAATGACAAAAAACTACTGTGAAAGTAAATTAAGCTGGAAATGCTGTATTATCAGACAACGGAGGAAAGAAATTAAACCAACCAGTAACAGTGTCATTATCTGGTTTTTCCCAATCCAATATGACAAAGGATGGACAGCCCTCTACAGTCACCACTGTGAGGTTGGTTGGAGGATTCTGGGGAGGACGAGTGGGTTCTTCCTTGCTGCCAACTTCTTCTTGGGGAAAATGTTCAAGAGAGCTTGTGATGGAGCAAGGCACATCATCATCCTTCTTCATGTACTTGACATGGGGGGCTAAGAACAATATAGGAAAGAGCTGTTATTCTATAGAGTGTATTTAAAAAATGGCAGTGCCATTTCACCTGGTGCACAACATCCATCTCAGGACACCAAGTAAAAGTCTGCACAAGTGAAACACAAAGCTTCCAGAATAAACCCCATATATTCAATATGAAGCTGCTTGTTCTCATTTTTATCTATTTGTTTTGGATTTTATGTTTTTGTTTTTGGTTTTTTCCTTGTTTTAAAATTTTTCTTATTATTGTTCGACCTGGAATCTGCACTGCTTCACTCCCTGCCACCACTGATGAAATGGCACTCTGAAGATATTAGCAGGTGATACACACTGTTTGAAAGAATTAAAATCTGTCACAAAATTTAAAAAATCAACTTTATTTCTTCTATAGTAAAATGAGACTATAATTCTACTTGCAGCTTTTGACGGGTATGCTAATACAAAGACATACACTTTTGTTTCACCACAAGGAGCAACAACTTCAGTCCAGAAAATGCTGGTTTGTACTGCAGCTCTTACATCTGCCACTGAAGTGACATAGAATCAAATAAAATGTTGGCCTTTGAATACTCAAATAAGATAATTTGATGCAAAATAGCTCAGACTTCACATGCTCCCTGAAATAAAAATACCACAGCTATGAACATCCTACCTTGGTACCTTGGTTTTCCTGAAGAATCTGTTTCTGATGTAGGACTTGAGCTGAAGACTGTTGCATCAACTGTAGAAAACACAGTTATAATTTGCAATAAATACAAAATTTCAGTGTTAGAACTGAATCATTTCACAGTTCCTTTGGCATTTTAAATAATTATAAGAATAGATAAATGGTAGACATTTGCTGGCAGATCTGGCTCTTCATTTTAGGTGTTTTTTCTGTGATGCTGTGTAAACCCTGTACTTACCTGCTAGTACAGCCAGCCATAATCAAAATGACAGATTTAATGACTGCAGCTTGATTCAATTAATGTAATATATATAAAATACTTTTTAGACCATTGTCTTGCATTTGCTTTAGCTTAATTTTTTGGTAAGGAAGAAGTAGGTCAGCCATGGAAAAAGGAGGTTTTTGCACTGTGCTGGATGTTTAGCTTGGAGCTTTTTTGATATTCCTGGGATATATAGAACTATTACATTGGCACAGTAACTTCTCTAAAAATAACAATAAGGAAAAAAAAATTCTGTCTTCAGAGTGTACAACTACAACAAAATTTGAAGGGAATTGAAAGCAAATATAGTGGTGAAGAAAAATGTGCTAAAGCAGTCAGGATTCATGATACAATGTTGTATTAATCAGCCACTGCACTGAACATGATGCAAATATTAAAATGGACCTCAACAGATAAAACACAATACCTTCCCAAGAAGCATTTATAAATAAATCTAGCATCCAGCATGCTTTTCTGGGCACTGTGGGTCACAGTGAGTTCATGAGCATTGTAAGGAGACAAGAATTTAAGAATCACTATAAATCCAGGAAAATTAGAAGCAGCATCATTTATGGCAATATACCAAGAACTGCACATTTGGGCCCAAAAATTCTAAGCAAATCCTCCTCCAAACCTATTACTGTGTGCCACCTTGGAAAGACTTAGCTCTGAATTTGTAATCAGCTCCCAGTTTTATAAAGGGCAAATTACCCTCTGACCACTATGATTGCACTACTACAATTTTTTTCAGTTTAAATGGTGGCAGTTTGATCAAATAAAGGATGAGCACTGTCAGCCACTGGCAAATAACATGTTGAGTTTATGTCCTGGGAAAATTGAAACATCCAGGTAAAGAAGTGCCTTGTCCAATCTTTGCACAGCTTTAAATGGCCACAGAGCAGTATTGAAAGCCTGCTAAGCATGTATGGATTTCTAGGAAAATGGAAGCCTTGTCATGTTCTCAATTACCAAGACAAGAAGCGAGCTAGATCTCAGTCAGTCAAATCAGAAAAGTAAAGGCATAAAAGAAATCAGAATCACTCCAGACACAATAATTTCTTATGTTGAATATACAGCGCATCAATAAAGTTCAGGGAAGGGAAGCAAAAGAAAAATGGAAACCTTAATGTAAATCACAAAAAAAAAAAAAAAAAAAAAAAAAAAAAAAAAAAAAATTAAAAGGAAGAAAAAGAAGAAACCAGAACTGTTTTTAACATGCTTACCATAGTACTCTGGAGTTGCAAAAGCTGTTGGTGTCTTATATAATGTTCCTGTCCTCACAGGTGGTGTTGGTCCAGCAGGCTTAGCTACAGTGACAGATGGAGGGACTTGTAGCAACAAGACATTCAGCATTTGAAGGAGTCAAACAGCTTTCTCATTTTCTAAGAGAACTCAGTTTGTGACAACTGCTTCATGAAACAAATATTTACATTCAAATCCTAGTAATCCCTCAGCTGGATTCAGGAAAGTTCTGAACTGTGCTAGTTGCAAACGTAACCTAATCCTGAAACCCAGTAAGAAATTTCTGTGCTACTTTGAGGTTGTTTGGAGGACTTTAGTTGTCTAGAATATAACCTGGTTTAATGCACAGAACCATCCTACACAGACTGGTAAAAGGATGCAAAATGACCAGCTCTGACATTGCTGTTCCTTGAATAAAGAGCACATTTCTTCCTGAGTTGCAAGGCACAATAGCTGAAGTCAGCAACTGAAACTTGGAGATTCTTCCCTCAAATATAGGTAATATTAATTAATTTCTGCTCTCAATATAGCACAGACATTAGTGGTGCTGAACATTTCTAGTGATAAACACTGAGTCCTTAACTGTGGTCTGCATTAAGAGTTTAACCACAGAACAGTGCTGGAGCTTACACTAAATGAAATTAAGAAAAACCTCAAATGAAAGCAAAGAAAAGGCAGCCAAGTCCAGCATTTTCAACATTTATAGCACTATATCATTCAAGAAGAAAAATTTTCTTGCTGAAATAATTTCTGTAGTAGGTTCCATAAGTCTGGACAGAAACTAACTGATAGAGGCAATATTATCACCTATAGTTAGACAACTATTTAAAAAAAGTATTTCAGATTATGTGACATTGCTGTTATTCTTCAGCTGTTACCACCTAATAAAGAAAACAGGTTTCTAAGAGGCAAACAATCCATGGTAAAGGTCTTGATTTCTTGCATAATGGCTGTAAAAGACAAGAATTAAATTCATAAAACATGCAGATACTCCCAGATAACCATGATATGACAGCGAAATCTGAACTCTGAAGAGTCAAGAACTACATAATGGAGTTACCTCCCCATCATATATGACACAGAATGTGGTAACTGAAGGCAGAACTCTGGAGAGCCAAGTTTAAGGCAACAAAAATCCCTACTTTCCACTAATTTTCTTAATGAAGTGGAAATCTGAAATATTCTCGCTAGAGTTCAGTTTCACAAAGTTTCTGGAACTCTCATTTCCATTTCTTTTTATCCATTCAGGAGACTTAATGTCTGCATAGAAACCTTTCCATAATATCCACTGGATGAGTTAGAAAGATGCAAGTAAGGAATTAATCACAGTGTTAATGAGAAATAGGACAGAATTCTGACGGGAAAAATCCAAGAACATTGAGGCAAATTTTTCCTGTTGGTACAGTGGAACTGTATCTCTTTCCAGGGAACCAGAAGAAACAAAATTACAATGTTTAAAACTAAGCTGGATAAAACACCAGGAAACACAGAAGAAGGAAAATCTACTGTCCCCACAAGGAAGAACCAGATCATTTAAGCAATTTATTCCATCTTGAAAGCCTAGGAAGGTATGGTAAATACTGACTACCACATAACCTGGCCTCCACTGTCAGGAAAAATTGAAAATTTTGTTGAAATTTCAAAACACTGGTAAATTAATTAGACACTTACTGGAGCAAATTAGTATAGATCCCAATACAAGCTAAAGAAAATATATCAGGTTTAAGACTGAGGAGGTCTTCTGTTTTCTGGGAACTATTGCTAAGGAAACACCACCCAACAACAACAAGTACAGACACAGTATTTCAATCTTGGCTCTGCTGATGAATAAATATATAGATTGTCTCATCCATCCTGGAGATTCTTGCTACTCATCTGACACACAAAATACTTAAGTATTATTTAGGTCTTTAGCACTTTAATAGCAGATAAAGTCCCAAATAAAATAAACAAACAACAACAAAAAACCACGATAGGAAATCCAGTAGAGCTGTATATTCATATATAGCTGTATATTCTAATGTATAAACACCTTTGTACCTCCAAGGAACTACAGAGATCAATATGAAGAGGAAAAAAGCTGTCATGATGTTAAGCTTAAGGAAATGATAGTTTCTGACTATGTGGAGTAATGTTAGCCTAAGGATTCTTATATAGAATCCACTGCCAGAACATCCATGTGGATACTGAATACCTGCTTCAGGATTAACTTAAAATAAAATAGGAAAGGTGACATTTTCTGTGTCCTCTTAAACCAATACTGAGAAGCCAGAGTACAACAATCAATAGCACAATAATCAAGCTAAACTCTTCACATGGAACAACTCAGCTTGCTCTACTTCCCAGTATATATAATAGACTCCCAGTGCAGTCAGTTGTCTGGGTGACTATTAGCTCATTTTTGCAGTGGTTAATGGATGTACCACATATATATATATATAAAATAGCTAGGCACTGAAGCATGATAGTCAACATCTCCCATCCAACATGCACATTAAATAACAAAAAATCATATTAGTAGACAAGAAATATTCTTAAGGTTGATCTTAAAGGATGACTTGGAGTGTGCTATTTTGCTTTCAGCTTCTTTACTAGGTGTGATTTTGATATAACTAGGTTAGGGGGAAAAAAAAGAAACAAAGTTTTTGTAAGAAGACAAAAAACCACAAGGCCTGTATGTTCCAAAAGACTAGTTTCTACAGATATCACAGATCAAAGAAATCTATGCTATAGAAGTCTCCTATACCCTGCTAGCCAGTTTTATCTCACACACAATAAAATGATTATGCTGAAAAGGCTGAAATACCTGGGCTCCCTGGTTTACCAGTGACGGTGTTAGGAGGCAGAGGTTTTCTTCTCATTGGTGTAGGTCTGGCAGGAGGAATAGGAGGGTGCTGAGGGCCAGGTGGTAGAGTCACTGAATGACATTACAAGACAGCATTATTAATTATTTAACATCAAATTCCATCAAAGCAGAAACACACTAGAAGTTGTATTCTGACTTCTCAAGCAATGTTTCATATCTGATTTAATATCAAAAGTGGAGAGGTGAGATTAGGAGATGATCTGAGCTACATTTTCAGCCTTAAATCTCTGAGAACTGTGTGCCATGAAGTTTTACAAAAAGTTTACACTGAAAAAATGTAGTTCCTTTGAGATTTTGCACAGGTGTTTCGGTGACTCACTTTCTGTGTAGTTACTCATTTTTGTTGACAGTAATTTTTGGCATTCAAATGGATACATCTTCACACAACAAACACCATCTCAATGTGCTAGGAAACATCTTCAGTATCCTACTCACAAAATTTCTGACCTCTTGTACTTTCTGACTAATACAACTGGCCACCCTCAGCTTGAAGCAAAATGTGTAAGAAAATGAAATTATCATTAGGAACACTTTATTCTAGGTCATTCAAAACTGAAAAAAGTTTCTGTCACCTCATACACTGACACAGCTAAAGACAATTACCATTGTTGAAATTTCTGAAGCACTCAACTTGGTTATTTCAATGTGCAGCTCCAGCCAGTACCCACCACATTTATCTGATAATTTCTTTTGACAGTGAGGTATAAAAGGAAAACATAAGCCCCTTAATTCATACTTACAAATCCTTTTACTGTACTTTCCAGACAATTATGAAGGATTTTATTATGCAAAGGAAAGGCAAAGATTTTTGTTCCACTATTCACCTTTGCCCTTCTTTCCTTAAGAAAATCCAGGAGACATGTGCAACACATTTATGTAACAAAAGCCTTTTTGTACCTAAAAGGAGAAAATCCTCAAGAGTAGTATAATTATCATAAGACTGCCAATGTCAACAACTCTGCAAGTTGCCTGATACTGAATTACTGGCACCATAAGGTACCTCAGGTCCTGTGTATCAGTCCTTGGCTCACCCTATAAATAGAGAGACTGTGGGCGAGAAGGGAGCAAATCCAAAGATGATTTAGGAGAGCTTTTTTGGAAATAATTACAATATGCAACCAGGAATATCTCCATCTCTCTCTCTCTCTTCTCTTTTCCTTTTTGGACTCTTGTAGTCACTTATAAAACAGTGGATTTATTTTTTTTTAAATCACTCAGATCAAGACAGAAAATAATGCTCTATCTAATTTAGGAGGATGTAGTGGTTTTGAAAATAGCATTTGTAGGTTTCATAGTAATTCTTAATTTCCAGATGGAGATGAAAAAAATATGCTTAAGGCCAGAAAAAATATAATACATTTTTGTGTATATGTCATCATATCCTATATATTACTATATGGTAGTATTCATCATTACTTTTCCCCCTGCTCATAATTAGAGAGGGGGGTTGTCCAAGGTATTTATGAAGTAAAAATGTGCAAGTATTGACTTCCCAGTGGTTTCTATAATATTTTCTGAGCAGCATAACTACAACAGTTGCACATAACTAAAACAAAACATTCAGAGTACTGGGTCACAATAGAATCTACTGAAGTGTACTCTGGAAAAACAAGAATTCCTTCTTTTCCCTTCTGCTACTTCCAACAATGATTTGGGTGCTAGTCGATGACGCTACAAAATCTAATTATCAGTGTGTGGAGACTGAACTTGTAAGCTAGGATGCACAACAGAATTTAGGGATTTCATGAGTGTAGATTCTTGTAAGGACAACAACATGGTGAAATGTTCTTATTTAATTAATCTCTAGGCTTCTTTATGGATTGGGAGTCCTTAACTCAGACTCTCTTGATGAAAGAGAAGGATGAACAGTCTTTTAGGGCAGACATCTTTATTGGTGACATACAGAATGGGAATGGGGGCACCCTCAGCAATTCTGTGGATGATACCAAGCTGGCTGTGCAGTGGACATTGGAGGGAAGGATCCCATCCAGACAACTCTAGCAGGTTGAGCAGTGGCCAAAGCAAACCTCATAAAGTCCATTACAGCCAAGCACAAAATCTAGCTCCTGGATTGGGTGCAATGACCAGTCTCAGCGCTGGCTAGATTAAAGATATAAACAGCCCTGCTCTGCAGGTATGGACTTGAGGATACTGGTGAATGAAAAACTAGAGACAAACCAGCAATGTGGGCTCACAGCCCAGAAAGCCATTTTTATCCCGGGCTGCACCAGAAGGAGCGTGGCCAGCAGGGCAGGGGAGGTGATTCTACCCCTCTGCTGGAGTGCTGCATCCAGCTGTGGCGGTCTCCAGAAAAACAACAACACAGACCTGTTAGAACAAGTCCATGGAAGGGCCACAAAATCCATCAGAGGGCTGGAGCCCTTCTGCTATGAAGAACCTCAGAGAGTTGGGGTTGTTTAATGAGGAGAAGGCTCCAGAGAGACCTTAGTGCAACGTGCAGTACTTACAGAGGGCTTGTGAGAGAAATGGAGAAAGGGTTTCTAACAATGGTAGGAGACAAGGAGAGAGAGTTTTAAACTGTTTAAAGGGTAGATTTATATTAGATAATAATATACACTGGAAGAGAGTTGGTTTGGATTAGATTTTAGGAAGAAATTCTTTACTGTGAGGGTGGCGAGGCACTGGAGTAGGTTGCCCAGAGAAACTGTGGCTGTCCCATCCCTGGCACCGTTGGATGGGGCTTGAAGCAACCTGGTTTGGCGGAAGGTGTCCCTCCCAAGGCAGGTGAGTGGAGCTCTTTGATCTTTAAACTTTCGTTCTTACCCAAATCATTCTACAATTCCATGAATTTTGATATACATGTTAAAGCCACATGAAGAGAGATGAGACTCCAGTAATACAAGAAAATTATGAAACAGTAGTAGCTAATTTCACAACCATACCCAACTGCCTTTTATGACTGCAGTTCAAGGTATTGACTGACCTCAAAGCTCTAAAAGCTTAACTTTAGACATCAAATGTCATAAAACAAGTAAAAGTTGGTCTTAATGTCCCCCCAAATCTATGTGCATAAAAAACCTTCAAGTCTCTGGAAATCACAAGTTGGATTTACTTAAGGAAACACCACTGCCTGACATTCAGTAACAAAAAGTGCAGAGTATCATCCTTATTTTGATTTTGCATTTGGCCTTCAGCTGCTGCTAAGAGTACATCAGACTAGATTTAATCTTTGCAAAGTACAGTAGTCAGACTGAATAAACTAAAAAATGATAAAACATCAGAACCTGGCCATCAAGATAGGCTCTTATCTTTGTAGAGGTAAATTAGGTGCAAAGGAAATCCAACAGGGATTAGGAACACACAGCAGTTTATAAATTAGTGTTTTAAAATCCAGTAACATGTTCTCAAAAAGAAGCCACCTAAAAAGAACATCTGCAGCTGAGTAGTAAATCCAAGAGTAAAACAAAAGATTTCATTTTCAGTCAGTTTCTATGTCAGAAAAAACCACAACTAAAGCAAATTTTGTGCTTGATTATGCTTATGAAACAGAGAAATTATTTATACATCAGGGTACTTACCTGTGGTATGTATGTTTCAGTTAAAATATTTAGATTTGAACACATGATTGCAAGATTTGCTAGAAGAGTAAACCTTACAAGTCTTGTATTATACATGTAAAAAACCCCTGTAACCTGATTTACTCCACGCTGTTATTTTCCTTCAAGCCTAATGTTCTAATTTTCCCAACAATCCAAATATTCAATGAAACTTCCTCATACATGGGGGTACAAGTTGGTTATGCTTTTACCTGATTCTCCTTTGCTATATGGAAAATATTAGCATTAAAAAAATCAGTGCTTACGTATTGTAGCTGTTAGACCATAAGGATACAGCTCTGGTGGTGAAAATTTCTACCATATGTAGTGACTAAGCATATGTAAGTGACTATGTTGTGACTATAAATTATTATTATCTCTTTTAGTAGAATCCTGAAGCCACAAGAATGTGTATTGATGAGGATGATTATGAATTATTTTTTCTTCTCAGTGGAGGTGCTTTGTGTGCAGAAAAGGCAGTGTTTTTATTTTTAATAACAACTGTTAAAAATTCCTCTGTTATTTAGTTTTATTAACCTTACCAGGAATTGGCCTTTGCCAGGTGTCAACATATTCTGGAGGTCTTTTGACATCCATGTCAATTGGTCTGGGAGTAGCCTCAGGTGTATAAAAGCCATCTGTGAAAAAAAAAAAAATGAAATAAGTATCTACAGTGTGACACCAAGTCATGGTATATTTGTATATTGAATATGTTCAAACTCCAGGTGATATCATGTGCAAAACCAACAAGTGTCTCATCCATGTTTTTACTGATAACTTGGTCATATCCATTATCTTCTTATTCAGGTAAGTGGAAAGTGATCTGGTTCTACAAAGTTTGCAGTTTAAGTTCAAACATTCCTCAAGTAAAGTATATTTGGAAAGAGAAAATTAATAAGATGAAGAGGTAACAGATGAGTTAAACCAAGATTATTTGTGGAAAAATGAGTTGAGAGAACATTCTAGTTTTTTAGTGTAAAGAGTAAAATGTCCATTGATTTTTGCAAAGGACAAAGTTCTTCTCCCCATTATATGATCTCTGGTCATCCTCCATATTTAATGGTTAGAGCAATTCTGGACCAAATTATTCACCATGTTTGGAGTACAGTAGACAAAGTATACACAATATCCAGTCTGCATATAAGAGAAAATCCT
The DNA here is from genome assembly GCF_035770615.1 of Melospiza melodia melodia. Taxonomy (NCBI): domain Eukaryota; kingdom Metazoa; phylum Chordata; class Aves; order Passeriformes; family Passerellidae; genus Melospiza; species Melospiza melodia. The sequence goes on from NC_086195.1 coordinate 25,040,065, forward strand.
ACTTAAAAGTTATATAAACACATTTTTAAAAAAGTAAGTGGCATTAAAAGATCAACACAACTCCTGGTGCAGAACAACTGTTTCACATGCTGGTATTTATAGGACAGCCAGAATGTTAAACTAATATCCTGTCTCTACATAAAGTAAGTATATTTACTTTATCCAGTAAAGCAAGAAGATGCATTGCAGCTTCATCATGTTTGTGGGAAAACCCCCCTGCACCCTTGCTCAGGATGTTAGACAAAAACCCCTAAAATGTATTATATTAAAAAAAAATCTCAATATTATTATAATTATCAAATTCCAACCCTGTTCCAACACAACCTAATCACTTCAGCTAAAGATTTCATAGATTTATAATCTGGATCTAAATTTGATTTGATATTTCACTAATATTTTAATGGAGTGAAGAAGATAATTTTTCAATTACTTTCTATTTGACCATTTTTTGTTGCATGTTCATTATAAATCCACAGTCCATACATGAGAAATATTTTACTGAAGATTAAAGTAAACTGGGAGTAAGACTTGCAGGAAGCTGGGAAATGGACACAGGTGACCTGGTCCCTGCGTATAAAATATCTGAACACATCATACCTATGGTTTTATATAACTGCAATTTGTCTTCAGATAATTAAAAAGATTAATTAGATCTTCAGCTATACAAAGCACCAGAGTGATAATCAATGTTTCATGTGAATGATGTTCAAGGAAGAAAAGGCATGAGAAGACCAGCACCAGCCTTAAAAAAAATAAAAAATAATCTTGTACATCATGAGGTATAGTTAGAGCAAGTTCGGTTTCTCAGCTCACTTTTAAGTGAACATATCAACAAAATGTGGTCGCACATTGACTAATTCACATTAAATCACTCAAGTGTGTATAGCAAGCCTAAATTATTTGTGCATGCTACAGTCTCTACAGAAAATTAATCTCTATTCTGCTTCTTAGAATCAAATTTAGATTAATAATATTTTCTGAGTTATGTCAGCTGAGAATGAACAAAATATTGCACATGTTCTAGCTGGAAGAAGTAATTTTGTTTTCTTTTCAGAAACATGCACTGCTGTTCGGACATCAGTAAAGTAGTAATGAAAAATAAATCAAAGTTTCAAACCACAATACCTTCATGTTGACAAAATCTCCTATTTTGAGTACTTCAAGTCACATGAAAGTTTATGTTTTCACACAAGGTACCTGCACAACCAAAGTTTGCTGAATTTGTCATAGCATTTGCCTTACTCTACCTAATGTAACTTGCTTATTAAAAGCACTTATCATGTTCATCCAAACTTTTAGCCAGAATTTAGAATAGATCTATTACTTGCATATGTCTTTGAGTCTTCTTTTAATTCTATATTTTTTCCTGGAAAGACTCATGGGGTCTGGAACATGTTAAACCAACCTCTCCTGGTTCTGATGTCTTTAATTGTAGGAATACTATTAGGAGGGTGGATCATTTAAAGGGAAATATTGAAAAAAGTCCTCTTGATAAAATAAACTGTAATACCTTTATACTTGAGTTCCTCTGGAACTTGGCTATACACACACAGTTTAAAAAATAAAAAGAAAACAGAACAAAAAGTTAATGGTCATTTTAATGAAAACCATGTATGTCTCCATTTCACAAGGGAAATAAAAATGTTGTTCAAAGTTTGTTTGCTGACATTTGTCAGAAAGCTCAGTAGATCAGGAGCAGCATTTACATGGTTAGGATTAAATTAAAAAACAACCCAGTAAGGTAAATTACATACACCAACATGAAAAGCCATCTGAATAAAATGGCATTCTAGAGAAAATGGCTAAAACATGACAAAAACCTAAAAGGAATGCTAGCCATGAGGAAGCAATCCCTGCCTCCTTTCCACAGTGCAGTTTACCACCTGGCACTAGAGCTGGCCTCGAGGCTGAGAAGCCTGCCAGGAAACCAGCCACAACCCCATGTGCTGGTGCTGGAAAAAACAAATTCCACTGCTTATCACCTGCAGCTGCCAACCCTCCCTGCATGGGGTGAAACATCTTTGCACTGAGGCTAACAAGCCCAGCCAGGAGCAAGAAATGGAGTAAATCAACAGCAGTGCCAGTCCAGCAAGGAATGAAAAGATCCAAACTGGTGACTGGTGTCCAAATAACGGAATATCCAAGAATAAGTGATGTAATGTCTAAAGGTAAGTCTGAAAACATATTGTTACACATATAGAGGATATTCCTAACAGCCCACTTAAAAATTCTGATCATCTTAGGTCAAAAGTTCAGGATTTTGATAAACCAACCACAGAAAAGAGTGAAAAAGGAACCTTTTCTGTCTTTGCTCAGCTGGTAGGATTTGGGGTTCCAGGTTATAGAGTTCTTTCCCTAGTGTCTTTTGCAGACATAGGAATTCTTTTGCAATAGATAATTAACTGCACATTGCTTGGGAGAGATAGAGAAGATTTCTTGAATTGGTTACCTGAATTCCTTTTTGTGCAAGTTTATTTTTGTGGGCACAGTCAGCCCTGTGTCTCAGACACTGGCTCAATGCTGTGATGTACTTGCCTTACAGAAGATTTGGGATTTCACTTACTGATCATCAAGAAAAGCACAGACTGAAAAGTTGTGACAAGCTGCAGTCCCCTCTCAAGATGACATAAACGTATGAATTCATTGGTGATTTCTCTTACACTTCTCAGAAGAAAGTTGCAGACTCACAGAAACATGTCAATGAGCTGTTGTGGCAGTGGGGTTGCAGGTACAAAGAAGTGGGCAGGAGATAACAAAGGCCTTTGGTATTTTGGATACTTTGACTTAAAGGGCTTACTTGGCAGCACACAAAATTTAGCTAAAAGACATCTACAGCATGATTCTTTAACTTAGAGAAAAAAATATACTTATTTAACTTGGCAGTGGAAACCACTACTGGAAGTATCATTTTTCAGAAGAATTCTAAAAGAAGGTACTTATTTACCAGTGAGTACACATAGCATGCCCAGTAATTAGTAGTTTTGTGGTGACTTCTGACACAATCTACGACAATGAAACTCTAGTTCTTCCTGGCAACAAGCACTACTACAAAGCCATGGAAATAATAACAAATGATGGGCACACCAAGAGGGCCACTTACAATATGATTGCTTAAAACAGTACCTTAGCAACTTAAACCAGCATTAACACAAAACTCCATGTAGGTTTTACTACTATTGTGCTTATACTACTGATTTACTAAGCATGTATTAATTTTTTGCAGGTGTTTTTAATAACCTACCAAATACTTCTGCTGAAGTTATGACCAGAGGGGAGAAAGCTAAATATGCTGTGTAATGTAATTGTGTGTTAGTGCATAATTTAATAATATGATAACTCCTGGAGACCTTGGGCATTCTCCTATTCCAGTAATCAAACATAAGAAAGCTCACTTGTATAAGGTGATTTCCAGTGCAAGTTAGCAACAAAACCTTTTGAGCCACAACTACTGAAATCAGGCAATTAATGCTTTAACTGGCTCTGATGTCTGGAATTTGATGGCCTTATTTAATTTACCAGAAGGACTATGAAAGGTCAAAGAACTTGTACCTCTAGTGAAGGCATTCACTCCATATGTAATACAGAAATGTATGCCATACTCTAAATAGGTTAAATTTATTTAAATTTAAATATACACCAATCCCTGCTGAATTTTTAGAATGTTAGAAATGTTACCATTTCTAACAACATGGTGGGCTTGTGAAAATGTACAGGAATGAGTTGCTCAAGGCATTCTATGATCAGCAACAGGTATTAAATTGCCAAATATAGCAGAAAGAAACATTACACAGGCAAAAATGTTTAGAATAGATGGAATATCCCTCAGGCTATCCTAATCTAGCTAGCACAGAAATAGTAATAGGAACCAGCAATAATACGGGACAATAGAACTATTAGTGGGTGGTCAGCTAAACGTTTGCCTTGAATATATACATTATTTATTTATTTATATTATTTATTATTTTAAACTTGTACTGTTGGTACAAGATTTAATTTAATATTTAATATTTAATATTTAATATTATCAATGGCTGTATAAAAAATAATCTCCAATGCTATTTGTATTGATGTAATAAATCAATGCTCTAGGAAAGAAAAAAATGGATTCATTATGAATTATCACTGAAAATATTATGTTGATTGGATGGAAAAATCAAGACCAACTGAAAAAGCATAAATTATTTTTCCCCCAAGAAGACATGTACTTTTAATAAATCTTTGTGGTTAGGGACATTTGTTATCTGTTGGTTAAGGATATGTAAATTGAAGCTCTCACTGTTGTCTGCCATCCACCAACATGGAATTTTGTGATGCTGAAGTATCCAAGCCTGAATACTGCACAGTCCAAACACTGCGTGGTCTGAGTGTCAGCAGGTCTGATGTGAACACACCACGGGCACAGGCAGTAACTAGAGAGATCCATGGCTTTAAGGCTTCCCTACCAAGTCTCCTGACTTGGGCTCAAACAAATGTGTGATCTTTTTCAATGGAGCACTTTCCAGAACTTATTGTGGATCTGACATCTAGAAAGCATTAGTGAAGAGTAGCCACACAGTAATAAACCTGTAAATTTACACAGACTGAGTGCCAATATAATTTCATAATCACCCTCAGGAATTGTATGACAAGATCAGTAGAAGCAATTACACATTCCACTCTGAGGAATGAAATTCTAGAATAAAACACAGTGAGATATTTTGCAGGGCTCAAGATTACTTGGGCAAGTCACATTCTAGTCTTTTATTGATAAATTAAAAAAAACCACCCCAAACCCAGAACTCTACCTGTTGTTGGCATAATCCACTTTGGCAGTCCAGGTGCTCTTGTTCTTAGTGGCGGTAGTGTGGTTCTCCTAAAAGCTGTAAGAGAGTTTAAAAAGAAGAAAAGGAAAAAGAAGAAAAAAAGAAAGAAGTTCCATGAGAAGAGTACCAAACAGACTTCTATGTGATGCCAAGAATTCCACACTAGAGAAGAAATAAAACCTGCTGTGATGACACACGTATTTTTGGTTTAATTTTTTTTTTTTCTGATTTGGAAAGGGTTTACCACTAGACTTATTAATTGATTGAAAATTATCCCCTTTTTCCCCTCCCAGCAATACTTAAAATTCCACTAAGAATAGATAAAATTAATTAACTATTTAATCTCCTCCCCATCCCAGACTGAATAAACAATTATTACCAGGTCTGGTCTGTGGTTTATCCGTAGGCTGCGGTCTTGCAGAAGTGAGATGAGTTTTATGAGGTGCTAAAAGAAATAAGGTCCTGTTTCAATGCTGTGTGTAACAGAACAGGGACAGTGCAGTGCAATTTGCCAGACAAAAAGGTCCATGCACCAATGTGATACAGCAAAATGGACACATGAGAGTTCTATGAGATCTAATCCAAAATGCATGTGGAAAATGCTAGTTTCTTTAGTGGCCAGATGGCTCCATCATGCAGTCTGACCAGTTACATTCATATGTAGGTTTAGGAAAAAGATGTAAAATATTTACAGCCAGTTACCCAACTGTATATGGATACAGAGTTAGCTCTGCAAGGTATCCATGGCCTTAAGACATTTAATTAGGTTCTGTAAAAAACAAACAAACAAAAAACCTCAAAATAAAACACCGAACTGAAACCCCCCAAACCAAAGACTCAGATAAAACTATGAGACATTAAAATATTGCTGAGAAAACAACTGGGAGCATTCAATGCAGACACTGTGCAGGGCAGCTGAAGAACAGTGTCATCAGCAAGGCTGAAATCAGAAGCCCTCAACCTTTTTTTATTGTTGCCTTTCACTTGCAAAATAATTTTGACACCCTAGATGTTATGGGATCTGTGGAAGCTGAAAGCATAAGCAATAGTCACTGTTACCATGTGCCCAATTAGCAACGTCGGTAAATCAGGTTTTTTAAGTAGAGCTGGCTATTTGATAGTCAAGACAAATAAATGTTCGACCCATAACACTTAATCCAGCCTCTCCAAAGCATCGGAGAAAATACAGGCCAGAACATATTACTCATTTTTAACATTTAGATTGGGGATGTTTTACAGATTTAGATTTTGTAAAAAAAAGTTGAAACTCGGCATCAATGTTTGCAACACTATATAAATGAGCATCCGATACACAGCTCTAATATGGTTTAAAAACTTCACATAATCTTCAAGATTTGAGGCAATACTGTGCAAATCCCATTTTCAGAGCAATAAACTAAAATATTTGATAAGGGGAAAAATAAATTTTCATATTGCGTATTTGAAGCAGTTTTAAAGGTAATAATGAACAGACTATTAAACTGTACTGATTTTACTTAAGATCTACAGACTCTCAACACCACAACTTAAGAAAGTCTTAAAAAATTACCTGTATCAAACCAAGGAATTTCAGTTGCTTGACCAATTTTGGGCCTGGGTGAAATGTGGTATGTTTCATTGGGAACTGAAAATGGACATATTACTGCTTAGCAAATGCAAATGATTTCCTTTTAAACATAAGACATCACAGATGGAAAGGAAATTCAAACTGTCTGTGCAAATCATAAACAAAAGAGTCAGTGCTAGAAATCTGGCTGAAAATCATGCTTTTATACATGTAAAAGACTTTTCAAGTCTGGTAAGATATGTATCATTAGTAAGTCAGACAAAACCAGAAAAGATGATAAGGCAATGCCTTTATATGTGACTCCTCAGCCTTGTACATGTAGTACTTATTTCTACAAAGAATCACATGAATAAGAAAAATGACTGGAAAATTAAAACCAGCAACATTTTTTACATGCACTGGACTGTAACTAACAAATGAACATGACAAAGATACATGAAAGTTTTTCTTTTGATTAAACTGTAGGTTTAGCCATATAGCAAAAGCAGAGAAAGTAAAGATTGATGAAAAATAAACTGATGCAATATTCTCATTACCCAAAGTTATTTTGGACCCATCAACAACATGAACTGTTACAAGGTTAATTGATCCCAGGTGTGTTGCCCTTGGAGCTATAAAAAATAAACCATTGTTCTGTGAGAAGGCAAATTAAAGAAGTTGGATTTCATGAAGGATCTCTCTCTCCATTGTTTCCTAAAATCCTATCTGCACATCTGCTAGGGCAATTTGAACAGACATGAGACAGGCACATTTTGATTAGTCTGGATGTATTTTCATGCTGACAACCAGACAGTACAAGCATTCTGCTGGGCCCCCACTAATTTCAGAACACTTGCCCTAAACCTGGAGTTCTGACAGTCTTTGGTCTTTCTCATACTTGTTGATTAATTTACATTTCTCAAAAGAAAATTCTAGAAGCTATGAGTAATGTATTTATTTTTCAGACCTCACTCAAATTTGAATGAATTAATTAAAAGGTCTCTAAGTTATCGGATGAAAAGGACAGACTGGCAGGCAGAGGCACACACTACATGACTTTTGTCTTTCAATAAATAAGAAAATAAGGTAAAATAAATAAGAAATAAGGTAAGAATATGGAAGCTGGAAAATAACCTCCTTACAGGCATAAGGAGCAGTTGCTGAAAGGTGCCATTTATATTTCACAGTAAAATATACTGTGAAATACGTATATTCACAAAAAAAAAGTTTGTTTACAGTTTTTCCTACCAGTAGCTTCTTTTGCATATGCACCTTTATAATGATTTAGACTTTATATATAAATTTTATATTTTTTTAAAAGGCAAAAAATAAGCCTCTAAATTCTGTTCTCTGAAATTCTTTCCCTAAAACGAAATTTGTAGTGGTACCAAAAGATGGCACTTGTTAACTATGACATGATTGCAAATAGCTCTTATTCAACGGAGACTAAAAATCTAACTTTGTTATTGAACAGCCTGTCAAAACAAGGCATTTAGAAAAGAAATCTTTTTCCTGGACTGTTCAGTCTGATGTACACAGTAATATATATGTACATATGGTGTATGTATAGATAGAATATAGTTCTTGAATGAATAGTGGAATCTCTTTCACCATAAAAAATGGGCAAGGAGAAAGAAGTTGGGAGGAAATTACTAAACAACTGATTAAGCTATTTGTCTGAGAATAAAATTTTATCAATTCAGAGGTTAGATCAGAGAGAAGGAAAGTTCAGGAGCTGCTCTTATAGACATGTAGTCTCTCCTCACCTAACTGTATTTTTCTGCTGTTCCTTTCCTCCTTAGCAATTTCTATTGAAATAGATCACCTCGTGCTAAAGCTCAGATATCATCACCCTTCACTATAGATGTGCATCCCTGAATGTGCCATGGTTACTGCAAAAATCACTGGTATTGAAGGCACTTCTACTCTTAGCATGTCAAATATCTTGGATTGAAACTCTGTATACCGATTTTCAAAAGTACTTGAGAAATTGAATCACATGTTTTTAGATAAACAAAATTCCCCAAAACAAAAGAATTTTTTTTAATGTAAGCACAGAAATATATTTTTATTAAAATTAATTAAATTTCTCACATTTTTTGATGGCTACTAAGCCCATTCAACTTCTTTCCATGGAAACTGATCCAATTCTTGGGCATTCACTTTGATATAATTTATGAACAAGTTCTCAGCTGAACAATGACACAAAATTCTGTCTACTTATTATGCATACCCCATGACCACAAAACTCAGTGACAGCAGAAATATAACTAAGGCAGTGCCACAGTAACACTTCTAAAGTTACAAACTGTAAATTACCAGGTTTAGTTTGTGGTACTTCTGGCCCAACAGATGTTTTGGATTTGGAAGGAATGAGCAGTGTTTCTTTTGGAGCTGAAAGAAAAGGAAAAAGATTATTATTGTAGTCTTCAGGAGTCATGATCCAATGCCATACTTAGCCCACAGAAAATGCATGCCTCAAATGCCTGAAAAAAAGACAATAACAATTCCATGGCTTTCTGGAACCTGAAACAAAACCACTAGCCAAAACACAGAAAAGTCCCAGCAGTGTGCTGTAGGATAAGTTGAGTTAGGGGCTAAAATTCTTGCTCTAAAAGAAAAATGAGGCCACTGACTTCTGGTTGGAGATCTGACAAATACAGACTTCTGATCAGACATAAGTTGTATGCTATTTTTGCTTTACTTGACAAATAGAAATGAGAATCCTCTGTATCCTAAGACACATGCACGTGGCAGCAGAATGACGGATAGTGGAATGGTGTTATATAAATACCACATTGGAGCCTGTTCTCTAGAAATTTCTCCACTGAAAAATTAGAAATACCTGCATCTTAATGTTAAGGAAACTTATTTACCCATCGTTGCCCTTGACCGACCAGTGGTGGTAGAAGATTTTGTAAAAATTGGTTGCGGAGTTGTCGGATATATTGCTGTTAAGGAGAAAATGTGAAAAATCTTAGAATATTTATCTGTAATCCAAACAAAGCAGCATTTGCTAAAACCTGTAAAATGTCCCAAACTAAGGAGTAGCAGAATATTTTGAAAACCAGCTGCTGACAGACATAATTATCTCTCTATTAACTTCTGCTATATATTTATATCAAGAATGGGAAAGCACACAGCCCTCCAGAACTATTTTTAAAGCTATTTTCATTTCAGTACAGCAGACAATGTCTGTAGCTAACTGCACAAGCACATTGTAAAGGAGTTCTGCTGCATTTCAAGAAAAGATTAACAAAAAATGTTCACAGAGTACCCAAGATTACCAGTAATCACAGAGAACTCAGTCTGCCTAGGCACTGAAAATTGTCAATACCCACACTACTACATTCCAGTCATCATTTGCTATGTGTAATAGACAGAGGAATACCATGATATATATTATACATATATTACTATTATTTGTAGTGCAATTTTGGCTTATTTTGGATTGATCATCTGAAGTGTAATGCATTTGTTTCACCACAAAACTGGCTAGGGATAATCCCATTAAGAAGCACAAAACCTGATACTTGGGGAAAGAATGATTGAACACCAAATTAAAATAATGCCGCCATTACCAGGTCTGGTGTATGGCACTCTTGGTCTTTCAGTTGTTTTTCGTTTGGTATGAATGAATGGTTTTTCAGTTGGAGCTGGAATAAAAACAGAAAGCACCCAAAACAATAATGAAAAAAAACACTGCTTTTCACAGCACACGGGGAACATAACTATGATCTGATCTAGAATAAGGCAAATTATGTAAGAATAAACTGAAAGCTGGAATTCCTGCAAAGAAAGGAAAACAAGTTAAATGGCCACTTATGCCAAAAGACTTCTAAAAAATATATACAAATTTGTAGCTTTGCATCAAGCAGTCTGGCATATACATCATCATATGGTAATAGGACAAAAATAGACAGTGGTAACCTGTGTCTTCCTCATCTGCCACATATGAGTAGATGAGGGCAGGATTTCTTTTTTACTGGAACATTTGTGTCAAACTGATTTTTAACTTAAATTATTTTGTTCTTATGTTGGAATGATTTAATATTGTTATCTTCACACTATACAGATAAAAAAATTGGGTAACTAAAATTAGGAATCATTTACTGCAAAAGGTTATCTTAGCACTTTTTAGTCTGTGGTCTACATCAATGTGAGAGGTCCAAAATTATCTGCCTTAGCCTGTGCAGTTTTCATCCCTCTTGCTCTGAAGAAACATTTTCTGCATCTGACTCTTGCTCAGGTAGCTCAGGTGTTTACAACAGAGCACCTACTTCATAAATGCCTATCTGTTCATTGATGAACAGATACTGAAAGAATACTAACCTAAGTATCACTGCATACAGGGAATATAAATTGAAATAGAAACATGTTTAAAAGCAGTTTTAATTTCCTCTTCCTCAAAAAGAAAAGAAACATAGTTTGAAGATTATAAAATGCCTATTAATATTTCATTCTCAGAAAATATATACTATTTCATTCTCAGAAAATCACAGTCAAGGTCTGTCTCTGAAGCTGGGGACAGAAAACTGGTTGAACAACGATTGCTCAAGCAATGGTCCTGCTCCCAGATAGTGCTGGGTTCAGTGACCCTTACTTGGTCCACAAGTGACAATCTAACAAGACGAACACTCAGCTAAGGTTTCATGTATTTAAGCAAGTCTTCCCAACATGGATAACTGAAGAAAGCAGAGAGGATGGTTTCAAGTAGTAGAGTGGGATTTAGATGGTCTGCTCTGGAGCTATTTAGATAGCTGCTCTGGAGACTATGTCATTGTTGATATATTAAAATTTTTCTCTAAAATTAAACCATGAGGGCTGAAGAAGAAGAGTATTTTAGAATGAAAACAACCATAATTCACATGAAGAACAGGGCATTAACTCAGTTGGTTAGAGCATGGTGATAATGCAAGGGTTGTGATGAGCCAGTTTACTTCAGAGTTGGACTTGATGATCCTTGTGGGTCCCTTCCAGCCCAGAATATACTGTGACTCTATTTAAAGAGCAGATAGTGATGCTTCACAAAGTTCCCTTTTACTAGAAAATAGATAACATCTGGAGGAATTGCATCATCCTGACTGGAAAGGCTAGAAGAGGAGGAAAAGGACCTTTGAAAGTAAATGAGCTCATGCATCATTACCCTTATCAAGACCAAAGATCAAGTAAGTATCTACAAGAAGAGCAAAATTTCATTATTAGCTTTTAATAAAATATAATAAGCTCTCTCTAAGATGATATTCTCTAAAAAAAGTGTAAAATAGAATAATTATTTATGAAATAACAGTTACCAAATATTGCCCTTGTTCTTTCAGGAATATGAGGAATCATAGTTGTATCTCGTTCATCAAAGGTTGGAAGAATCTCTGTTGGAAAAAATGTCAATAAATTATCTGAATAACGAAAGCAATCTCCCTTCCCTCTTTTTCTCAAAAATCCTTTCAGCGCTATACTGTATACAACAGGAAAGGGATGTTATAGCATTTACCCTCAGAAATTTATGGTTAGGAAACAGCAGCAACAAACCCTCAGTGAAATCACTGATTATATTACATAGATCAGTTGGATTTATGATGGGGAGTCACCTAAGCAAAATATAATTGAAGGGAATCCTCACTCTAATCTGGGTAAAAATGCATGTATAAAGAAAAAGCATTGCAACAGTGTTAGGAGGTTTTTCTCATAAAAGCTTCCAAAACATGGTGCACACTATTAAAATGTGTTGCTCAGATAGAAGCTACAAATAACTTTTTATCCTTGATTAAAACATATAGGTTGATACTATTTCTTCTGTTAATATCTGCATAAAATACAAAAACTCTTGAACTGTTGAAGTTTCTGTCATATTTAATTACATCCCTGCAAAGATTTCTTAACCTAGAATAATAACCAGGCGACAGCTGATGCACTAATGATTATTCCCCCCATTGCCACCCCAAAAGCAATTGTTCAATTATCCACTGAAGCTTCAAAAAGACCAGATAATTTACCAGGCCTCCTGTATGGAGCATCCGGGATGGGAGTTGTTCTAGGTTTAAAAGGAATATGATGTGGTTCTTTAACAGCTGAAAGAAAAGAACTGTTTTAAGGGTTTATACTTTGACAAAATTAGGTTTGTTGCACAGGCACTGCATGTCTCATGCTTGCAAAGAAAAACAATCCCTGCATGACAGCCTGAAAAACTGAGTGTCAGATACACATCAAGAACAGGTCAGATACATGTCAGGAATTCAAGAGAAAACAAAATCCTGAATGAAAACATGAACAGAAAATTAATCAGGTAAGCAAAATCTGGAGTCAAGCAACAAAGCCAGAAAGAGCACAGACAGCTACAGGGAAGGTAGTTCTGTATTTCAGAACTGCAATACCCATGGTGTGCTTGTCTCCTACAAGGAGGAATTCAAAGGAATTATATCATGTGTGACAGAAAAAGAAATTTTATGTGAAGACAAAAAACCAGCTAGGAATCTTTCAATACCTGCAACAGAGTAGAATGTAGTTCAATTAGTAGAAAAGAGAACAATTCAAAACCACAAACACATTATATGAAAAACAGACTAGTGATATATAAACATTGGCCCAAGGAGTACTGAAAAAATAATAATGACCAGCTCAAGGTAACAAATTCACCTGCTGCCGTCTTTTTTTGTTCAACTGTAAATGTACTGCCAAAACTCCATAAAAACAACAAGATGCACAGAGTTAGTGGTGAGTATAAGTTAGTGGTAAAAATACTCCCTTTGGCGTGACTGGCTTGTTTTCAATTTGGACCACATTCTTTTTTTTTTTGCTTTTCTTTGTAAAATTAGTGAATATACACTCACTCAAAATAATGTTCAAGAGATACTCTCAGAACTGTTAGAAGTTACAGAGGTTTGGTCATTCATTAGTATGTAAATCCCTTTAAGTTTATTTTTGAGGGTGACATTCCATTACAAGGTCACACAAACCTATGAGTGTTTCAGTTAGAGATATTTGGAGTCATACATTAAGGCCCTCAAATAGGTTTTTCTCCAAGCACCTTTTGACAGGCACAAAAGAGATGCAACTTCTTCCAACTTCTCATGATGTTTCTGTGTTGTCTACCCTGCTGTACAGATTATTCAGCTGTGATAGATGTCTTGTGGCTGAAAAGCAGAGGCTACTACTAAAACTCAGACATTAAAAACAGAAATCAGCTCTGTTTTCCTGGAACCACATATTTAATAATCATCAGAGAACATATTTGCAATGTGAAGAAATGTTAATCCGCCCTTGGTTTGCTGAGGAAAGACAACCCAAAAGAACCCTGGATATTCAATCACAACAAAAGAACAATGTGTACCAGGTTTTGTGTATGGGACATCCGGACTTGGTGATGCCCTGGGCTTGGAAGGGACACGCCAACTTTCTTTGGGACCTGTGGAAATGAGCAAAGTTTTGAATTTATTTTTGAAGATGATGATTCTTAGACTTATGAAGATGTGCAAAGTTTTGAACACGTTGTTGAGGATGATGATTTAACATATGTCTTTCAACTTTTCTGCTGAATCAGAAGATTTGTTTTCTGATAAGAAATTTTTTAGGGATTATTTCTGTCAGTTTAAAATAATCCCAAAGAGATCTCCTATTAGTGCAATCAATAAAATGCCAGTGCAGAGACTAAAGAAAAAGTGACTTTTACAGTGCAGGGTCAGATCAACTCCCCACTCCTAACAGCAATAACAAACACAGATTTTTACAGACTAAACTGCTGTAGTTCTAACACTTCATAGTTGTGCTTCACAAGTGTTTCATATTCCAAAAACCTGCTGCTCATTTAAATCAACTTTGCATTAAAAAAAAAAAAAAATCCTCAGCAAACAAGTCAAAGCAGAAGAAACATGGAAATTTACCTCTAATTTTCAAATTGACAGAGCTATATCCAAAGTTTTGGGAACAAAAAAGTACTGTAATTTTACACTTTTAAAGAAGCAACTAAAAAATACAGATATTAAGGAAATCAAAATGCAGATTTTCCTGTGTGCAAGGGCTAAGGACGAGTGCTAACACACATATCTCCACTGTGTGTCATTGACATGTACAAATATCCAGCTGATTATGTTCAATGACAGCTGTATAGCAAAATTTTATTATGGCAGTGAAGCACAGCCTAGACAATAAGTATCTCTGTATCTTCACAGAACTCATCCATTTTGAGCATTATCAAAGTGACAAAACTTTCATGCACTAAAGGACAAAATATTGATAAGCTTACTTGCTCTGGTTGGAGGAACACGTGGACTGGGTGATGTTTTAGGTTTGGAAGGCCTGTGATATATATCTTTAGAAGCTGAAAGAAAGAAACTGGGTTAAACATTATTAAAGTAGTAAGTAGCTTCAAATATAAATAAACTGCTCTGTAATGGGTGTAGTCCTGGAATGATTCACAATATCAAATTCAAGTGACAAAAATGCCTTAGTCAAATGGATCTGCCTCAAGCAATCATATGACCCAGGATTAATGAAGTGATTGTGCTCTGACAGTGAAATTGAGGTTTGAATGGAACAGAATTATTTTCCAGTCTGCTATGAAGGATTGAATTTCAATTCATAAAACTGGAGGGGAAGGGAAGAAAAAGAAAGAGGAAGAGAAAGAAAGCTTTCAGGATGCAGCTCTACCCACCCATGGTGCTCTGCACTGCCAATGGTGCTATCTCCACAGGATGACTAAAACATATAATAAGGATCCTGTTCTGATCTGCCCTCTGCTTCTTACCATTAAATATTGAAGGAAATTTTCCTATCTTACGTGCATAACAACTTGAAAAAACCAAGGATTCTCCTCATTTGTTTTACAGAAAATAAGAAGACACCAAGAACCTTGACAGTTAAATTATTAAGGAACATGCAAAGAAAGATGACAGTTTTTTTCAGGTTTGCTTTTAACAATTTGTGCTGAAGAAGAAAGACGATGTGACCATTGAAACAAGAAAGCATCATTACCTATTGTTGCCTTTGGTTTCTCAGTTCTGAATCTAATTGTTTCCAGAACTGCACTAGCATAATAAAACAACAAAACCAAAGTACTACCAAGAACAATCACTGTCTCCACAATACTCATACCATCCCTGCTAGGGCTGATGACAGATAGTCACTCCTCCCTGAAACTCAACATCCAAGTATTATGTTCCACAGAGTTTCCTCCAGTTCAAGGTAACAGCTCTAATACAGAACAGATCCCAAATATCTGAAGTTTTTGTAAAAGCCACAAAGAGACTGTGGGTGGTTATTTTTTTACCTTCAGCTTTGTACACTTTCCTGACTTATTTCAAGGGTTTTGTTCAAACAATAGGTGCAGACTTACTGGGAAGAAAAGGAACCTGAGTTGGTGGCTCTCTGGCCACCTCTTCACCAGCACCATCTAATACTCCATGTACCTTGGATGCCCATACTGGGTCTGGCTGGAATGGGGGTTATTTTCTTCATAGCAGCCCTTCTGTACTGTGTTTTGGATTCATGACCAAGGAAGTGTTGATAAAATACCAACGTTTTAGCTGTTGCTGAATACGCCTTGTCACAGCATCCAGGAATACTTTGTTTTTCACTCTGCCCCCAGGCAAGAGGGCTGGGCTAGGGGTGGGCAGGGTGCTTGGAGAGGACACAGCCAGGACAGCAGAACCACCCTGGCCAAAGGGATATTCCACCTCACATAAAGCCATTTTAGCAGCAAAACTTTCCAAAGCACCCATTGTTCCTAGACCAGCACCACTCTGCCTGTGGGATGTGGTGTGAGGTTGTTTTGTGCACTTGCTTTCTTCCATCTCTTTTTATCCTCCCTTATTAAACTGCCTTTATCTTGAACTATGATTTTTTTCTCCTCTCTTTTTTTTTTTTTTAACTTCTTATCTGATTCTCTCCCCCAGACCACTGTGGGGTAGAATGAGCAGGAGGTTAGCGTGTGCTTAGCTTCTGGCAGGGTCAACCCACTATGGGACCTCACACACGCAAATGCGAGTTGCATAATTTACTTTCTCCCTCCTTAATTCTCCTAAGGTCGTAAATGGGTATAACAAACCATGCAGACACAATTATAGGAAGTATTATACATTCTTCAATCTCTGAACAACACAAGGGCTCTGGAAAAGTGAACCAGAAGTATGAATAAAACCTTTTGCCTATAAAAACCCCCAAAAACCAGGAACAATTTAAGAAATACAGAGCAGAATCCTTCCTCTTTGCAATGACACCCCTCGTTTTCATCTTCACTTTACCAGAACACAAGTTATACAACAAAGACTTATTTTCACTGAGAATTGTACAGAAAACATCCATTTCTGCACTGACTTACAATGTAATAAATAACCGAAGATATTTTCAACTTACCAGGTTGTTTATAAATTCTACATGTCACTGGATTTTACCCCTCAAGGAATATTCTGAAATATATGCCCAAGGAATACACACAAATCTGAAGCTCCAGTGATCACAGTAGAATCCATAAGACACGTGTCAGTACGAAAAGGAAAAAAAATAATGAACCTACCAGGTCTTGTTCGTGGCACCTCTGGGCTCGGTGATGTTCTAGGTTTGGAAGGAAAATACTGTGGTCCTCTAGGAACTAAAAAAATAGCAAATATTAGAATTTTTTGGGAACTGATACTGACAGAAAGAATAACATTAAAGAAGAACACATGCCTTTGGGACCCTTTGGAATCACAAAAGCTTGAGCAATGGAGAAATATGAACACTTGTGCTGATGGAAAACCTCTGTAAGAGGACAATATAAAACAAGGCCAATATTGTTGCACAGTATGAAAGGTGAAGCAGGACATGATAGAAATGGAGTATAGAGACAAGCAGTCAAAGTAGGTTGTGGTGCTTCCATCCCCTTTGCAGAACACATTTGTGTGAGGAAAAAAAGACAAAAAGATTATTATGAATCGTTAGTGAAAAATCACCAAACCCCACGTAACAGGATGAACTTTAATGGTAAAAAATTATGAGTGGAGTGCAATGAAGCAGTGCTTGTGATGGTCAGTGAGAAAAAAGCTAGATGTGATGGTCCCCAGGTGATTTACCCTGTAGGTAAAACTGTTACCTATTGTTGGTTTTAGTTGATCAGTTCTAAGTGTTATAGATTCCAGGACTGTATCAGAAACAAAATGGAAAATATGTTTTGAAAGTTGAAAATTTACAATTAGCACTACTTTTTGAATAATATACTTTGTATACTGCCTCATACAGAAACAGTTGTATTAAAAGAAATATCTGAGAAAGCAGTGAAATCTTCAACTTTGTTCTCCCATAGGCTTCAATGAAATATTCAAATATTATCATTCTGTTATTCAGAAAATGGCTTTTTAGGGACACAAATCTCTTTCCTTGGTGATGTGCTTCAAATGCACTCTATATACACAACTGGAATCAGAAAGTACTTGTGTACTGAACACTGTCATTAAAGAGCATTACATGGTGCATTGCATTGCACAGTCGTGTAATTCAGCTCTAGACTGGAGTGGATCTAGAGACTAATGGTTTAGAGTCATAAGGATGTGAAATTAATGTGTCAATTCTTCTGTACGGATTACAATGTAACAAAAAGAATAAATATCTTTGGATATTGTAAGACAATTTAAGATAAGTGGATGATGCTGTAGAAAATGTTCTGTATATTACAGATTCTCGAAGAAACACTAAGTTGTAGGGGCTTTTGCTTTTGTTTGCTTCTTAATTTGTTTTAAACACAGATCAACACAAGCTCATAACTTTTGTGTGACAAAACCATAAACCATTTCTGAGAAAGCCAGGCTACCATAACAATGAAAAATGGCCACAAAGGTAAAAACTGAGTCTATGAGAAGTTGCATCTTAAGGTGTAACTTGGAAACAATGTTTTATAATCAGATGCCATGGTTAAAAAGTTATGAGAAGACAAGGATTTTGACTGTTTCCTACATGAGGAAATCACACTTAATAGATAACATCAAATTTCAAAAATATTGGCCTACATCTACAATTTAAAGATCTTCAAAAAGTATTTATCCTTAAATTTTTTACATTTACCAAAGGGTAACAGATATTGATATTTGAGACCCTTGCAATTTTCTGTTGCTATTACAAACTGGAAACCATGGGACAGAAAGTAATTTTTTCTGCCTACCACTAAATTCCACTGGTCTCACATTTAATGACATAAAAATCCAGTATTTTGGAATACAATGGAAAGGATCATTAATGCCAATAAATGTTTATAAGCAAATACTAAGTATGCATGTATAACTGGGCAATTTAGTCCCTCATGCAGAAAATAATAATGACATGAAATTAATTGAGTGTGGCTTAGAAGGGAAACAGATTCATTTTAACAATGCAAAGCGGCGTTGGAAAGAATTTTACCTCCCAAGTAGCCTCCGTACACACTTTATTTGCCTTGTATTTGCTTTAGTTAGCAGGGTTAATCTGAGTGTAACAACACTATTCTCATCCTGCTGCCTTGAAGTAGCAGAGGTTTATTCTTTTGCTCAGTGAAAAATACCTAGCAAATGTCACTACTCATGAAAGCTGCAATTAAGTTGCTGAATAGTACAGAACATAACTTTATTCTGTTTTAACTGGCT
Source organism: Melospiza melodia melodia (assembly GCF_035770615.1). Classification (NCBI taxonomy): domain Eukaryota; kingdom Metazoa; phylum Chordata; class Aves; order Passeriformes; family Passerellidae; genus Melospiza; species Melospiza melodia. Next base: position 25,058,994 of record NC_086195.1, read on the forward strand.
CAGGTAACTAAACAGCTGCTTATAAACACATTTCAATCCAAAATAAACTGTACTAGAAAAAAAATCACAAAGTAGTTTACCATCTTTGGCTTGTGGAACGTGAGGTTTGGGTGAAGTTTTAGGTTTAGAAGGAACACGTGGAGTCACCCTTGGAGCTGGAAGAGAAAATGTGGGCAGTGAGTCGGTTAAATTGCACAGCAATTACATGTGATACCAGCTGAACACACAAGCACAGAAACCTCACACCTGCAACTGAGAAGAAATAGGCAAATCAGGTAATACTCTCCATGTGTTTGCAACAATCTAAGCAAGAAAGTGGAATTTTAGTCATTTTTGAAGCTCAGTTTTTGTTTGTGTTTTTAAAATAAAAACTAGAACAAGCACAAATAAGCATAATTATGAGAAAGGTGATTGAGAGCTGCCAGCATAATTTCTTTTTTCCTAAAGGAGACATTCCAGCTGTGAAGAAAGCAGTGCACCCAACTGTTCTGAATGCCAAGCAAGATAATTACCTAGAAGAAAAATGAGGTTAAATGAAACAATCCTGAGGCAGGAGGTGACTAACTTCAGCGATGCTTGCTGTGATGTAAATAAAGCAAACACAACAGCTTGCCAAGGAAATATTATTACCTATGGGTGACCTTGGTGGTTCAGTTCTAAGTGTAATAGGTTCCAAGACTGCAACAGAAACAGTGTGACAAAGTGAGTAAGGAACACACTCAAAAAATTTCAATACTCCAGTGGTAAGTAGAAAAGCAGGCACTAACACAACAACCAGTACTATGGATCTTCAAGCTGACTTTTAAATCATGGGCAATTACAATTCTTAATAATACAGGTAAAATAAGAAATAAATAATTGGACAAACTTGACGGCAATAGAAGCAAAAATATGTGGATATAAATCAGTAAATCCAAGAACAAGCAAGAGAAGAGATTGCAGAGTTTAACTTAGAGACAGCAAGGGACTCTTGATGTACAGAATGTCAGACTGAACTCTGTTATTTCAAAGTAGTGTGCTGACTGTGAAAAAATAGTTGAATTTTTCCTCTAAAGTGAGTAATTAAGCAGAGGACTAAAAGGCTATTATTGGTAGAGCTGTATTTATCAGTCATCTGAAAAAAATTAGTTTGATAAAGCCTGTTAATTTTTTCTCATATCCACTTAAAATTTGAATCACAAAACCAATATATAATGCCCTTTTCCTGGTGACAAACTGAACCAAATGAGACAAAAACTTATGAGATGGCAGAACCAATAAAAATTTCTTGGCAATAAAGAAAACCTATTTTAATGCATTAACTCTTTCATCTAAGGCAGTAACAAGTCAAGTAGGGTATAACACACAGATATACACACCTAAAGATAGAATCTGTTCTACAACTCACATACACTTATCTCCCAAACTCTCTTATGCATCTACCCATTTTGAAAATGGGCTCCAGAGTCAATAACAATATAAAACTTTGATTGCAAATGAGGAGGCTAATACTAAAGTATTTATTACATGCCTATTAACATGCACAGTACAACATTCTGTAGTATTAATATTGCTGCAAATGAAGAAAAAAACCCAAACCAACCAGTATTAACTTCTACTGACAGTGGCCAGATACTCCATAGAAATGTCAGACCAGCCACTAATTTTTCAAATGTTCTCGCTACATATGCCTGGTTTGCAAAGACTTTGCCATTATTCAAGCTCATCAGTTACTTTTGGAATTAAAATTCAAAATATTTTCCTAGAAAACACTGATTTCTATTTTCAGGTTGCTTTTGAAAAATCAGTCACTTCTTACAAAGGGAAAAACAGCTTTCAATAATAGAAATATATTTATATTATTTCTTAGTTCTGCAAACTGTTTTCTGGAGCAATATGGTTTCCTTTTGTACAAGTATTATCCAAAAAAATTGAATCTCGCTTCTCCCCACCTAGAGGAAAAAAAAAAAAAAGTTGTTCTCTTCTTTACTTTCTGCACTAATAGCAAGTCTCAAAGTACATCATTTCAAAAGAAGTGCCTCATGAGACTTAGCTTGAGGTGTTTTGATCTTAGCAGATCATTTGGGATTCAAATGTGAGGAATGTGTATTTTGGATACCGGGAAACGTTTGTTTTGTGGAAACCTGCATTTAAGCTGAAAGTAAATGGTCCCATAGTAAATCACATTCAGGTTCAGCAACAAAGAAATGAAGCCTAGGAAATGAGCCTCTGTCCCTATCAATGAATAACCACAGAAAAAGGAATTGTACTATGTGTTTAATGCATGAAATATTGTTGGATATGAACAAAAGAAGCAATGATTATCCATTTGATGGATAATCAAAGAGCTGGATGTTCTTGAGCAGCAAAATTAACTACTCATAGTTTAGTCAAAAGCCAACGAAAAGACTTAACAAGCAATGCTAAGAAAAGGTTGTTATGCAACACTGACCTTGAGAAGTCAATGTCAGTAGAGGAGTTTTGAGAGAATTTCATGGTGTATAAATTGTTGCAGTTGAAAACTATGACTTTAAGTGACTTGTTCTATCAAATAATTTAAGTATGGATTAAAGATGTCCTTGTCCTGTGAAGTATCATACATGTACTCAGCTTCATCCAGGTTTCAACGACCAAAGCTAGACTGCTGAAAACACCTTGAAGCCCTTCCCAGAACACAACTTGCACCGCAAATGCAGACAGGGATTCAAATTTTCCTTTAAATTAGATAAAGCATTTCAGGGCTCACTGCAAAGGAGAGACCCTTGTTCTTTGTCTGCATAAAAAATGTATATATTAAACACATCACTTAACATATATTCCCATACTAAAAAAAGGCCATGTATTATTTTATCTAAACTGTGCTCCTCATTAAAAATAAAATCACTTTTTTTTTTTTTTCCTTTAAGTTGAGCACAAGTTTGGATGTATTAACTGAAAAAATGCAGTATTTTCCATACATTTGAGAAAATATCAAGCAATATGCCACGAAACTCCTTCTGCAGGAATTGTTAACCAGTGTGTAGTTTTAAATGTAATTTTAGATTATATTATTTATATACTCCATAAAATCTTGATTACTGCAATAATTCTTATTCTTTCTTCTTCTAATTGTAACTTTCAGGTAAATACTTTTTAAGTGATATCCTGTCTTTTAGAAGCTATCTCCATGTTAGAAACATGGAGAAACAATAAAGCATCAAGATCATTCTTCCATTTGCTGGGTTTGGACCACACATGAATAAGCAAGAAGCCTCCAGGAAATGCTGTTTTCAACTGCACATAATATGAGACCAGTGAAAAGCAGAATGACTAAGGATGACTCATAATCATTACCCTCTGCAGTCTTTGGACGTTCATATGTGTAGGGACTCCTAGAAGTGCCTGACACTGGAATGGTTGCTGTTGGAATAAAGAGAATTTTCTTAAGAGAAATACAGGTGCATCGGTATCTGTTTTCTAAGTGCTGGTACAGCTCAGCTGCTCTTGCTTCCCAACTAAAATCCACCCCTTCAAAACTCTTCAAATGAAAACACTGAATGAATGATAAATTTACTGAAATTACCCTGTGTTGCTTTTGCTGCTTTTGGAAAATAAAAAGTGCATTTATGCTACAGGATCACACTGGGAGAGGAGCTCTCTAAAGCTTCACCTTGCTATTTTACTGAATTTTTTTTATGTCTTTATGGCTGTAGACCACTGGAAAGAAACAGCTCCAGAGAACATTTCCTTTGGTAAATCTTTCTATAAATTTTCCTGTGTTTCTCCCATAGTGATACAAAGGATAGATATGAAGGCTTCAGGTGTAAATAACAGTAAAGTCCCAGAAAGCAAGGCTGGAGATCCCAGCAGATTATCTAGCGCCACTGCACATTAGATCAATAAGTTAACAAGCTTCCCATCTCTATCTAGAGTACTCAATTGGGTTTGAAAGGAACAAACCCCAAACACCCTGAAAAATATAAAGAACTTTGAAGTCAAAATTGGTAGAATGGTTTGATAGTAGTGTGACTTTACAAACAGAATCCATTTTCCTTCCTAAACACATCCACAATCATTGAGCAATCTTTGTGGTTCCCCTTTAAATTTTGCTTTGTTTCTCTGTTTTGACTCTTAGCCTCTGTTCCTCCCAACAGATTTTAATTGGGAAAGAAAAAGTGATTGATAAATACTGTATGATGGGCCTCAGTCTATATTTTTGGACATGCTAACAATTTGTCATGCTGTAATTCACAAACATTTTAAGTCTCACAAGAAAACTTATTTAAAGGAAGTTACCTTAAAATTTTGAAATACAGTAAAATCTGAGACCTAACAGTTCCAAAATTCTGTCAGTTTAGATAGAAAATCATATTCTTAATTCAAAAGTCTCTATTTCCCCACATGAAGGTTTATGATGGTTTACCTGGGTGGAGGGTGTTTAAATTTAAAAGACTGATTTATTTCAGATTTCTAAATTTTCTCTCTTTTCTTTATTGGCATTTTTTATAGCTTAGACACCTATTATATTTTATAATATTGCCACTATTTTAAGAAAACAAAATACTCCAAAATGTCTTCAGGACAAATAATTTGTGCATTTCAGTAAATACCCAGAGAAGTTGTGGAGTCTTGATCCCTGGAGATATTTTAAAACTTTTCTGTAAAGAAAGTGTGGCAATGTATTTGTGTGCACAATAGAAAATTCATTATAATTTCCTTTTCTGAAAAATGGAGAGAGGTACTCATGCTAACAATAAGAAAAGTGAGGACAATGGCTGGACATGATCACATTGGCAAGAAAACTTATTTTTTTCATATGGGCAACAGATTCAGTTGCCCAAATTCCAAGAAAGAGAATGAAACTGTGAACTTACACTAGAATGTACAGTTTGTTAGCTGGAGAATCTGAAAATCATTTAAATGTTTGGGGTTTTTTAAATGAAAATTTTTTCTCCACTGCCAAAAAAGACAAATACTTTACCAGAAACAGCACAAAAATAATATCAATAATGAGAGCCAAAATTAATTGCTTCACCCAAAGGCAGTTATTTGGCAGTAAGGGCAGTAAGTAATTGATTAAATATGAATTTGGCATTTATTGTTCATTATTTTGATTTACTCTTAGGGAAAGGTGACAACCACTATTATGACACAAGTCTCTAATTTAAGCTGAACTTCCAGGTGAAGCTGGAACACAGATGGGCTCCTGCTCTTTCACCATTTTGCCACCTACTCAAAAGCCATCTTATCCCCATGCACAGCATATTTTATGGCTCAAATCGTATTTTCTAAACAAGAATATCATTTGTCACATTAGAACACACGCCAGTTTCACTACCTACTTACAAGAGAATCATGACAAGCTTCATCTAGATTAAAAAGTGTTTCAGCATTCTACCTGATTGATTTGTGAAACCACTACTGGGAAAGAAAAAACCAGAGGCGCGTGTACAAATATTTAAAAATATCACTTTTCTTCTTAGGCATATAGAAACTTGCTATAGAACCCCTCAGTGTGGAAACACCAGGATAAAATCTTGATCTTGGCAGTCCCAGGGTGTAAAACAAATCTATGCAGCAGTTTCCAAATGAGTTGCTTTTTTTCCTCAGCCAAAGAAAAAAAGCAACTCATGCATGAATTGTGCATGAGTTGCTGAATATAAATCTGAGTCCTGCAAGTTGTTCAAAAAACAACAGGCAGGACTCAGATTGATACTCAGACATAGAAATCTACAGCAGAGACAAAAGTAATGATTCTTGTAATACAATACTGGATTTCCTACACTTAAAATTATGCAGGAGCTGTAATAAGCATAAAATACTAATTATGCTCAGTATTCTGAGACAATTCCAATTCATAAGTGCCATTCCTTGAACAAGCTTCACAGGGAATAATTTGGTCTGAAGAGAGTTAATTTCTGGTTATGGGCAAAAAATAATTTGCAGGGAATCTGGAAAGAATTTAATAAAATCATCTGATCTCTTCCAGTATTGAGTAATATATTCTTACAATAAACAATTATGCAATTTCACGCTTTATAATTTCATTATAAACCATGTAACACTAGAAATATTTTTACAACTCTATTTATTTATTCTTCAGGTCCAGAAAATGCCAGGTGTGTTTTACTCTCTGCCATACATCATAGATGAAATTTAACTTGTGAAGGTGCTATTTCATTTGGGATCATAAAATATGTCTTTACTGAATTCCAGAATAAAATTCCATTCTTACTTTCACAGTTTCATGTAAGTCTACATATGCTCTAATGATCACTGAATCAATCAAATCCTATGGTTCTATGTAAGATGCTACAACCATCAGCAAAACAGTAGAATTTGTGTTTTCTGGACCCTATGCTGAACTAAGTTGGAAAACTTATTATTCCAAAATGAAAAGCAGGGAAACAATTTGCTTTGATATCTGGCTGCGTGAGTTGGTGACTTGGGATATTAACGTTAAAAGGTTTTTTGCTTTGCTTCTATTTTTTGGGGGATCCACTACAAAAATATTATTCCTCAAAGAGGAATTCCTCACCTTTCTGATGATTAAGTGCTGAACTTCACATTCGCACAGAAGAAATTCAAGCTAAAATGCACTATTTAAGTGATACACTATAACAAATGTTTGCTATGGAAATTAGTTACCAGGTTTAGTTCGTGGCTTTTTGGGTCTGGCAGATGGTCTAGGTTTAGATGCAGAAGTAGTGAGCTTTGCTTCTTTAGGAGCTGAAAGAAATATACTGGATTATAATTTTATGCTTTCCACTGTATTACAAAAAAATTAAATGAGGCAATGAATGGCTACTGGGAAAAAAAGCAAGTGGTAGAATCAGATAGGCCAAGAAGGCTTCTCAAAAAATCTTCCTCAGAATTCATTAGTCCAGCAAGATCCCTGTTTGTCTTTCATTGTAAAAGCGAGTAATTGCATTTAAATATGCCGTTGAAACATGCAATCACATCTGAATGTTCCTCTTATTAAATTAGCAAATTAATTTTTGCAAGATACCTAAGAGATAAAATAATAATGCTTTTTATAATTTTGAATTCCAGGTCAATTTGAAGCCATAAGAAACATATATAGACAAAATATATAGAAATGTCCTCATTTTTTGGCATGGTAAAGAAATTACTGGCAAACAGCTGAAAGAACATGGAATCAATTAAAAAAATTGAACTGTTTCATAGCTGCAGTCATTGAATTCTGCTAATGGAATAGAAGTAGCTAATATAAGTTGAGTAATATAAGTAGAATAGCAGCATCATGTAAATGGTAAAAATTAAGAACAATGAGTCCTAGAAACCCTTTTCCCACCAAACATGCATGGGTTGAAACTGTAATTAGTTAATCTGCCTGTTAGTCTGACTCCAGACAAAGTGTAAACTCAGTTTCAGGCAGAGGTAAGTAACTTTGTACATTTTTAAAAAGCAGTGCAATGAGATTGCTTTCCAATAAAATGTTTCATAGCAATTGATGCAGTGAAAAATGTTTGATATCTACAAAAAGAGCAGAGAGGAGTGAGCCATGAAGTGACTGAGAGGTGTTCTTCAAGTCAAAATGACATTCAGGAGGATTCATAAAGCAGTGGAAATAACAAGTTAACCTGGTACCACAGGAATCCTTCACTGAGAGTTCTGGGATTAACATCCACAATAATACCTTTACACTTGGCAGTTCAATTGTATTTCCAATGAGTTTTCTGAATAAAGAATGTTGGCTTAGACAAGCTCTCAGCAAAATGGAAGACAAAAATTTTTACTGTACCATAGAACTCGCAAAACTGCGGGAAAAAAAGGGTTTCTTTTTCTCCTACGTTTAGAAAAACACTTCTGAATGCTTATCTCCAAACTTTCTTCTTTCAGAGAAATGGATTAAATACAATGAAAGCTATGAGCTAAAGTAACAGAGTACAAACTGTGGCTTGGACTGCAAAGAGTGACTAACAGCTACAGAAACATTTATTACCTAGGGTTGCTTTTGGTCGTTTAACAGTCTCAGAAGTTTTAGGCTCCAAAAGTGGTGGTTTAGGGGCTAGAAAAGAAAAATTCAAGTGTAATCAAACCAATAATGACCAAGTTGAGATGGATGAGTTAGTCAGGATGTCCGTGTATCGCATAGCTCCTGTCCTTTTTAGGAAGTTTTCCTTAGATATTTTTAGAGAGCATATCTCCCTGCAAACCAACTTATGAAAATGATGTGCACAATTACCAGGTTTCACATGTTGTACTTCTGGGGTAGCAGATGGTTTCGGTTTAGAAGGAATAAGTGGTTTTTCTTTTGGAGCTGAAAGAAAGAGCTCAGTTTGCAATGAAAAATTGTTTAACAAGCATTTCCCACAACAAACAGCACATGTCACATGTTTATATTGAAGACAACTTAGTATGGAATGTCAAAGCCAGCTGATGAAATCAGATTTCGAAGAGTGGAATGGAGATGATACTGAAATGCTGTATGTTGATGAGAAATAAGATTCTGTGAGCCCAAAAGAGAGAAAATTTCCATTTTGAAAGCTTTACATATCAGAGACAATCAGCACATGCGTGTGCATTGGGAAAGAGACAGAACACTAATAAAATGATGATGGTGTTTTATCATGCAAGAGACAAGTTTTATTTCTCTGAGACAGTAAATCCACCCAGCTTGTTCTCATACACAGGTATGTCAAGAGCAGTCAATATAACAATGATGGAAGAACAAGACTCTCTCACCAGGAAGAAGAATGGTTATGCATGTGAAATGATACGTGGAAGGAATGCATTCACATGGGATGGAGTGCTCAAAACAAACACAGAGTTTTTCACCAGGAGAAAACAACATTACCTAATGTTACCCTTGGCCATTGAAAAGGACGGGAAGTTTTAGGTGTGAAAGATTCCAGAATGGATTCACTTGTCGCTGCTGGAAGAAATGATGACAGTCATAGGAAAGCAAAGAGCTAATGGAAGAAACTCTTCCTTCATGAACAAAAATAATTTTTTTTTTAACAAGAACAACAAATATTTCACTGATGTTTGGACATTTATCACTTTAGTATGCATTAGGGACAAATTCAGAACTGCACAGAGCTTCAGTGACTATAAATCAGCACATCTGTGATGCACAAAAATTCTGGATATTTATTTCCTTTCATTGCAACTGGTCTGGATTTCAACCACTGCCAAGTAAGATTTTAAGTAGAGCTCTTGAACGTTTTGAGTTTTGGTCCAATACTTAAGGGAGCTGGTACAGTGTACAATGTAGATATCTAATGAAGAGGACATGTTGAACAATCAATTAGTCACACATTAAAACATATAAAATTTGGAACAGAAACCTGACAACAGATCCAGCTGTGGTTTCAGTCCAAAACCACTGAATGTCTGTAACTGTTAACCAATTTCACGCTGTTAAGGATGCACTAATGTTAATGCTTTCACTGATGCTACAACAATAAAATGCAACCCACAGTTCACATCACAATGTTTTCATCAGAACTGCTCTACAAATTGTTTTCTCAATTTTCTATGTGGCACATTTTTTAACATACTGAATCATGTGACTGTGAGTTGCCATATGCATTATTACTGTGAGAAAACACCAAGTTCAACCATTAGCAGCAACACAAATTTGAAATCAGCTCTTAGGGGCTAATCCAAATGTCCACTGAAAATAACAGCAGTGTATTAATTTTACTTGAGTTTTAGAGCATGGTTTGAGCTGCTGGATTAAGAACTAGGTAGAGATTATTGTACCTGGTCCAGCTTCTGCTATTTCAGGCTTACTAGGTGCCACAGGACTTGAAAGAAGAGGCTGAATATCACTGAAAACTATAAAAAAAACCCACGTCATGTTAGCTGTGATAATTAATTCTAAACACGGCTTTTTTTGATCATAGAAAAACAACCAAAAATTGTGATATGTTATGGCACACCTAATTTGCACTTCACCATAAGCACACCTTACCTCAGGAATGGAGCAGTATTGGATTAGAGTGTGAGTTGAAGGTAGTGCTTGAAGTGAGAATTAAAACTAAATTGTCAGCCAACCAAAGCTAACATTGCTTTGCATCACATGGTCCACACAGCTTAAAATGAACCAGAAAATACAAAGATAAAAACTTCTAATACCACAATTATAAAGTACTCAATCCCCCCCTCCACGCCAAAACCCATAAAAGCTAAAAAGCACTGCAAGTTTATTTCCATGAAGAAAAGCACCTGCCTTAGTTCTCTTCAGTACTTTGTTTTGTGTCAATACTTTTTAGTGAATTTTAATATCATATAATCTGTGATACACATATGAAAAAAAAGATAAAGTTAAAAAAATTGCTAAACAGCAAAACAATAATAATAAGAAAGGAGCTTCCTATGCTGGCAAAACAATATTTGGTATAAAAAAATGTGTTCTAACTGAGCATATAACAATTAGACTTGTAAGACAACAACAAGTAATTTAAGAATTCTTATTAAGATTTAGTCAGTAGCAGTATTAAACCTAGTTTAGTAGTATTAAACCAGGCTTACTTCGTGTAAGGATATTTCACAATAGCCCTAGAAGATTTTGCAGAAATGCATGTGAGATCAGAAACACACCAGGTGAGTTTCTCAGCAGAAAATGCAAGCTGTCATGAAAAAAGGATGTTTTCAATGATCATGACTCACACAGAAGACAGAATGGAAGATGATGAAAATGGCTAGGATTAATAACATTTCAGAAATGGCTGTCCAAACACCAAAAGAGGTTTAACTGAAAAGCTGATGCATTACTATTACCCGCAGTTGTTGTTAGCACATGAGGTGTTCTGGAAAATGGAGGCATAGGTTTTTCCAGGTCAGCTGAACTTGTAACTGTGGAAAAATGTAAATATCCCTGAGACAGGTGCACATTGATGCAGACACAGCAAGGAGGGCAAAAATCAGAAAAAATAAAGATTGCTTTACATTGCTTTGTAAGATGATACACCACTATAACAGAGTTTCATATATTTCCAACTTCAAAAGAAAGTAACAAAACTTCTAAGTTTTGAAGATGTCACATGCACCTAATAGACACATCCTGACAGGAACTGCAGTCCCCCTAAAAGCAGATTTATCAACAGGAGTCAATTGATCTGTACCCACATAACATGAAAAAACCTGTATTTTTGACTTCACCTGCACCCACAGAAAGAGACCTATGTACTTTAAATGCATGCAAATATGAATTTGTAGAACCAGATATTTCTATTGTCAAAGATTTACTTGTTTCAATAAAACAAAAGTCAGTATTTTGACTAATGGGTTTTAATGTACTACACATCATGTAATTTGTCATTTGTGGTATTTTACCTTATTGACATAATACAGATTAACAAAACTTCTGGAATAGATAGAAGAGACAGACTGAGGCAGAAAATCTAACACAAAACTGTTGAAATATTGACTGCCAGGTTTAGGATAATTTTCCTTCTTATCTCTTGCACATTCCGACCTTTGTAATGAATAGAAATATGTTCTTGAATACCTATAACCCCAGCAATAAAAGTTTCAAGGTGCAATAGAAACATAACCTGAAAAAAAGTCTTATGAATAGAGAAAACAGGAAAATAATGTGTATGATATGGCTAAAAGAAAATCCCCCATGGTGAAATGTCCCGATCAAGAACTTATCTTTATAACTGATAATGAACCTATCTAGCTATTTGATTTATTGGTCCTAATCTATTCAACAGCTTAAAACCATACCAAAAATATTAGTTCCTGTGGTTTCATTTGTATCTGATCCTGTACCACAAAATATCATCATGTAATTATAGAGCCTATCAGACACTGCAACCAAAATTCTGTTTCAGACACCAAGCAATCAGAGCAAACAGCCTGTAACTGTAATATCCTTGATGCAAAACCAAACACTGAGCAATGGAAGAATGATAAATACAATTTACCAGTCTCTGTTTTTGGTATTTCTGCAGATGCAGAAGTTTGGGACAGGAAACTAATATGATTAGAGTCCAGTGAAGCTGGAAAAAGAAAACCAAAACAAAACATTTTTTGGCATCATCTAAACATATACACTGAACAGGTTTCAAGACATGACTAAGAAACTAGGGATTTGGGAAAGGAAAACATCTCAAATGAACATGCCATGGATTTCCTAATGTAAATGTGTGAAAATGCACTGATGATGAAAATTATGAAGAAGCTGCTAGAAGAAAAATGAAGAGACCACATTACAAGAGAAGTGGAATTGCCATAGCCAAAGCTGGAATGAAATGTGGTTTTGCACGTATGGCCCCTTTTATCTGCACACTAAGCTTTACCCAAATCTAGGCCCAAGAGAAAGAGCAGCTTGGCTAAAAGAACAACAATATCTCTTGGGATAATTCACTTCTCTCATCGCTACCAGAGCTGCAATAAATATTACTGCCACAGACAGCTGGCGTCTCTAACCGTGAAGAAACATCCTATTATTCACTAAATGCTGAAATGAGGTTTTGGTCTTAAAACCCTAACATGGCCTCAAAAGCAGCAGCAGAGCAGAGCATTCCCAGTTCCAAGTGATGGCAATGGAAAGGTGGGTCCTCTTGTGCCAGCCAAGCTGGGTTTGTCTCTTAGGAACGCAGTCGTGTTTGAATGCATCAGAGAAAGCAAGACCCACCACCCAAACACAAAGAAGCAGGGATGGAGCTGAGGGCCAGCTGCAGCCATGTGGTCTCTCTGCAGAATGTCACATGCTTCCTGCAGAAAATGCTCGTGGGCCATGGAAAAAGCGTGGGATCAAACAAGAGAACTGCAGAACCGCTGTGGCCAGTGCTTCGGCAAGCCAAGCTGCACCAACGAGACTCCATCCTGTCCATGGCAGATGACAAAGGATGCCAGGTGGTTTGGGGTGGGAGGTGTGATGGGCAGGGAAAGAGATGGCAGACAATGGGAAAGGAGGCTGTTGCTAGTTACCCATCACAGTTTGTTGAGTTGTCAGGGAGGAAGGAGTGGTGGACTTCGGCCTCGGTCTTCGAGCAGCTAAGATCAAACACAGAAACTGCCTTCAGCTCCTCTCACAGGCTGCTGTCGCACAGCTCACATCAAGACAGAGCTACAAAGAAGGGGATGTGGCCCTGTTTGGGCCAGGCTACCATGTCACAGCTCCACTGCCCACGGTGGTGGCACAATGCTGCCTTTCACTGGCACTGGCAGCCAAGGCATGAGAGCAAACCTAGAAATGGCTCCCCAGAACATCTGCAGGTAGAAGGATTTTTAGTAAGGAGCCATAAAGGTCCAGCCACATCACTGCCCCACTCCTTGGGACAGCAGCACATCTGCACAGGCTCATCACTGCAGAGAAGAGCATGGCCAAAGGAAGCAGTGGAGGAGGGAATTGCTGGCTATTTACCCTTCCTTGTGGTTTCCCGTGGAGCAGACGGGGTCCTTTCCAGGTCTGGTCTCTTGGTTGCTATGGTCAGACACAGAAATGATCTTGAGATGTGCACCCAGCCTTGTCCCAGCAGTACAAGCAGCACCAGCAGTACAACACTCTAAATGTCTGTATTTAAGGCCACACCTGCCCTTTCCTGGCAGCACCCTGTGACTCAAACCCGCAATCAAGTGTCTTGCTGTGGTTGCAAGTAACAAAATACTGAGCCTCAGTAGCTAAATGGTTCTACATCAGCAGAAAAATGCCAAAATATTCAATTCACCAACCCACTCCTTATGCATCCTTGGAAGATGCAAAATCAGCAGGAAATGCAGACAGAGCATGAGCCAAGACTCATCTTTAAATTCAAAATTCAGGATGACAAGTGCTGGGTAAGTCTCCAATGCAAGCAGCTGCAAATGCTCATTACTAATTTTTCAAGCATGAGAAATAAACTGCACATTGTGTTATCAATATTTAGTCATAACTCCAACCTTTCTTAAAAGTTCAGTAATTTATGGAAGTATTTTCTTACTGTTTTCACTATTAATGTTTTTTACATATAACGGCATATATAAGCTCTGATCATTCACATGAAAGGCGTTGCAATTCCCTGTGAAATATAATTCCCCTTCTTCTTTACAGTTACTCTATAAGCCATTGATTAACATGCCTATTCATCAAGCTTGAATTTAGTCCTCATTCAAAAAGATAAAAAAAGTTCTATATGCTAACAAATCCACGTTAGTAAGAAGACACAAAATTATGTTTCTGCCATATTGGAATATTTCATTCTAAAAAGACTTTTCAAAATAACAACTGCGTATGGAGTCACACAGGAATTCTGTGACAAATTTATTTTGTCACTGGTGCCTTCAAAACTGACTTTTCAAGTGATGGAAAAAAACATGTTCAAACATCATAACCATGTCATTAGTATGGCAAGTGTTCTAAAGCGCATTAACAACCACAGATATTGCTCAAAGCAAGTGAAAATTATGTCAAATGACATCAAGAAAAAAGAAAAAATTAAAATATATTTTTACCCTCCACTGTTCCTTGGCTTGCAAGGTAAGGAGAAGAAGATTTCAGCTTTGGTCTCTTAGTAACTAAGATTAAATCAGAAAACTTTTAGAAATAGTGACTAATTTCTTTTTTTAAAGATGAGTCAGTATAGGACTGTGTGATTAAGTCCATATTACGTTCAGCTTTTTTACATAACTATTTGCATTCATTATAAGGTTATTCCACTTCAAAATCTGGAGGGCTTAGTTGAGTTAGTGTTGTATACAGACAGTTACTCTTTTAGTGAACTAAGCCTATAGAGATGAAAATGAGGAAGAGCAATTGAGAAACCTAATAATAAAGTATCTCATCATTTACATAAATGATTGATGACCTTGCTGAAATGTTTGGCATTGCCACTATCAGCAAAAGAACTGAAATGTTTGGACTAAATTTTAAAGTACAGCTTTTCTTATTTAAGTATTGTGAAATGATAAAAATTAGGATGGAATCACTGTTTACCCATCACTGTCCTCGTGGTTTTCAGGAAAGGAAAAGATGTGGGCTCCAGAAGTGGTCTCGGGAGAGCTAAGGTTAGAGATGGAAACTGTCTTGAGATGTTATCGCAGTCTATCAATGCATATGAAAGCATTACTTCAATCACACTCAAATAAGTCAATATTTAAGTTGTGGTTTCTCACGTGTGCCCTTTCTACCAATAAATCCTACATCAGTTCATAGTCCTTTGATATTACCACAAATCCCCAGCACTAGCTAAACACTGATCCTATTGCACAATAGTGGCAGTCATGACGCTCCAGAGCTGCTTTTAACTGCAGTAAATGACACATTCCAAAATCCTTTTTCAGGTATCAAATATTTTCCAACTATAAATTGCAAACTAGTCAATCAATATACAGCCAGAACTTTTTTTTTGCATCAAAGATACTGCCCACCTTATATTTAATCTGAAAAACTTAACTAGCTCCGATTATTATCACAACTTCACCACACTTAAAAGTAAACTTTGGTCTAAACTAATATATTCCTGTAAAAAAAAATAGAGAAACAATAGCTTCTCCACTGAAAAATGCATAAAGGTGAACTTAATAAGGATTTCCATCGTGAGTTGGGCAACCTCATAGAAGAAAACCAACTTGTGCCTTCTTAACCAAAAATCCGTAAGAATCTCTAGTAGAACAGCTTGATTAATTTACAAGTTTTCATTCTGAACAGGTATGAAGTACTATGAAGTACTTCAAACAGACAGAATTTCATATAGACACTGGAAGACAAGGATAAGTTACAAGAAGAGTCACATTTACCACACAGTAATTAGTGAACAGATATGGAAATGACAACAGTGAATGCAAAGATCACAATAAAAAATCCGTTCTCTTGTTTAAGAATGTATTATTGAAAGGGAAAAAAGTTTCTCATACAAGTATACAACAAATTCCTAACACAAACAGATGATAATCAAACAGTTTATCTCAGAAAATGGAATCAAAGTTTGAACACTATCACGACACTTGCAAGAAAACAGTACAGAAAAAGTAGAAGAGCACAAATCTGATGGACCAACAAAGAGAACATTTCAAACAAGGAGCTCTTGTTCTGAAAATTCTGTTAGACTCCTCCAGTCTTAGCAAATAAAATCTTTCAAAAATGCATCAAAAGTTTGTAGGGTAAATTGACAGGGGAATGGATTGAAAGAGTTTCAGAAAATTATCTGTTTTCATCTGACTACATACTTCTCTGGGGCACAGGGCTCCTTATTGTCCTCTCCATCTTAATTTTGTTGATGAAAAATGGAAATAATAAGAGTTTCACAAATACATTTTCTGAATATCTTCTCCTTGCCTATCAGTGGTTTAAAGAACTGTTTAACATAACTGTTATGATGGCAAATATAAAAGGAAGTACCTACTTGTTAATATACAGGGGGATACTACAGAATATTTACAATTATCTATAGAGATCTGCAGGAGAAGACAAGGTTCAGAGAATACCAGGAGAAAAAAAAGGAGAGTTCCTGTGTTCAGCATTAAATTTGTCCTATAGAGGAAGAAAATATTAAAGAAATTGACTGGATCACTTAGGACACATGCAGAAATCTGACAAACCTTTATCTCCCCAAGTAAAGGGGTTTTTCTCCCCAAAGATGTAGCTAGACTATCAAGTCTCAAGCTGTTTAAAAAAGCCCCTAACCCTGAACTTGGGTTTGCAATGCTCACTGTGCTACCTTTAATCTCCCTAAAAGGATTTTTGTCGTAGCTGGAGAGTCCTCCTTAATGAAAAATATACTTGAATATTCTGTGTAACTTCAGGATTTACAACTTGAACAACCATTAAGTTGTTTTAAAACCACAACTGAACACGAACAGTATTTACAGAAGATAAATCCACAAAAAAAATTTCCTGCACATGTCACTCTCTGCCCCCAGCATTGTAATTGATCAGGACAATGTCTTAAATACCAATAATCATGGAAATAGACTTTGGTAATAACAAAGTAATTAGAAAATAAAAAAGAGTATGACTTGAAGCAATACCATAGCTATCTGCATCAAGATACACTGCATATAGTAGAGAAATTAAAGTTTGGTCACAAGCCCTATAGTATCACATGGTAAAGTTTTATGACATTAAATAATACATAACTGGTCAGTAGCAATCATGGCTAACACTACCAATTAGTACTGCAAAAGTGAACTCAATTTGGAAAGAAGATGATAATCCAGTATTTTAAACATCATAGATATTGCCTTAAACAAAAATAGCATCCGATCCAGAATTTTTATCTTGCAGTTGTTCTAATCCCTAAAGGAAAGGAAATCAACATTTCACCAAAAGCACCCTGGGAACCCTTCAAGAACAGTCAGTTTGCAAGAAATGTCAATACCAGACTGAGCTGATGGTATTTCCGTGACTCCAGATGCTTTAGATGGGAATTGAGAAACTGTCTGTGTTTCATTAAGAGCTGCACAGAAAATCTGGATTTAAAGTGCTCAGGAATCTGACTGTTGCTGGGATAGCAAACACACAAGCTGTGTTGCTCAGGATGATGTCACTGCAAGCACAAGCAAGATACTGGACACTTCAAAGTCCTTTCAGTGTCATGTGAATTAGGAGAAAGATGTGTCCCAATATGGTGACAAGAAGATCCAGTATCTGACACTTGACAGAACACCTAAGAATTTTCTTCAACACTTTCTGGAGTTTAAATTACACCAACACAAGGAAGAAATTCATACAAGTGGGTGAAAAAGATCAGTCGTTTTGCACCTTGTACCAAAAAATGCTTTCTAGCTGCTGATCAAGAAGTGAAGATACAAAACTGTCCTTTAACAGGCTGGCCATTTGGACTTAGAAGAAAATGTGTTCACAGCAGAAAAAAGGCAGCAACTGGCAATGAGATGAAAATTAAACCTAACTACTTTTTGCTGCAAGGGGGTTTTGGTAACAACTTGAAATTGACTTTGAAGGAAAATGTCATTATTGAATGGAAATTAAATATTTCTTCTTGCAGGGACTCTAAATGAAACAGAATCTTGAGCACTGATAAAACTGCATTTGTTCAGTGCTCCATTTCGTAAAGTAAGGTATTGATAAATTAGCTTATTTTATGAATTGAGGAAGTAGAAGGAGCCTGAAGGATAAATGCTGATAAGGAAGAAGAGGAAAACTATATAGATTATTACATATTATTAGGTGTAATTAATTTAAGTGTCAATAAAATACTATTAATCTACCAGTTCAATTTTACTGGGATCTGGTATAACAAGTTTCAAGGGTGTTTGGAAGCATCAGATTTACCATGGAAGTGTGTGGTCAAGAGCAATTTGTTGTAAATGTTTTCTTTAATTACACTGTTGTGCCTTTTATTTGCAAAGTTGTACTCAAGCAATACAGCAACACCCTCGACATTGCACATTTTTGTTTCTATTAGTCTCGTGCCTATGCAGTCTCCCTTTCCTGCAGCCAAATGTCTAACTTAATCACTGCTTTAAATATATTCAAATTAAAGCATTTTAGAGTCTATTCTCCACCATTTTGAACTCTCTATGTTCATTGCTATTGTTCCTGCCATTTCTAAGGGCTTACTCAACAGTTCCAACTTAGAATGGTTTCATCCAGGGATTTATACAAAATATTACCTTTCACTGTACTCCTCTGCAGCATTGCAACTTAGTAAGAAAACTCTATGTAACAAGACATGCCTATTAACACCAAACACAGCAATACAGACTTGTAAATATAACAGGAATATAAGCCAAAATCAGACAAAAATATTTACTATTTCATGCAAAATTTCCTAAATTAGTCTGGTATTTGAGAGAGCAACCTAATTACAACAGTTATGAAGCTATTTTGAGTAATATTAAACTTAACTAACAATATACAATTTTTTTAATTAAAATCTCTGGGGCAATTTCTATTTAAAATCACATTTGTCAAGTATTACCAGGTATAGCTGATGGTATTTCTTGGATGCCTGACGTTTCAGGTCTTGAAGAAATGTGCTGATTTTCATCAAAAGCTGAAAGAAAATCTGGAGTTAAAATTAGAACTGGCTTCAGATCCACAGATTTGGCCATCAGCTGTTGGGCAGCTCAAGACAACATTGATGTGAGATCAAGCAAGGTGACAGCAGCTGTAAAGATCAACTGAGAAATGAGGTGTTACATGAACACTGAAGCTGGTGTGAAATGAAGGAGAGTCAATTCCAGTAGCTCATGTGAGGCAATCTTCTTCTCACTGGCCTCTTTTTTAAAGCACTTATTCTTTGAAAGAAAACTGCAACTGCCAGAAGAAACCTAGAGGCAACATAAGCTAGCAGAGGTCTATTTGTGGATTGCTGCTCAGTCACTGTGGGGAATTATTTTCCAGCTCAGACTGCACAGAAGTGGCTGAGTGGAGCAGGGGTGGGGTGTGGGGAGAAAGCCCAGCATCAAGCAGTCTTTGGAGCAACGTGTCTGAATGAAGCTTGGCACTCTCCACAGCTGCTGGAAGGGATGGCAAGCAATGGAAAAGCTAATGGAATTATAAGCTATTTACCCATCACACTCCCTCTGGTTTCCATGGAGGGATGAGAAGTGATCTCCAGGCCTGATCCCTGCGTAGCTAAGATCAAATATGAAAATAATCTTGAAACAGTAAGTGAAATCAGCCTTTAGATAAGGTGATCTTCAGCCCTTAGCAGGTCCAAGGGACATATATTTATTTTATGATTCTTGTGTGCACACTTCTAATTGATATTTGTGGTAGCCTACTACATTTTTGTCTCATGGGGTAATTTCTTTTTTGGATACATAACATCTAATTTTAGGCATTAGCTACGAGGCCAACTGTCTGCATCTGATTTTAAAATTCTATCCAATAGCAACAGCTGACAGTAAACCCCTTCTCCTCTACATTTTAGTTTGGATAAGCCAGAAAAATCTTTTAACTAAGGAGTTGCAAATTCCCAATGTGATTTTGATACAGCATGCACAAAATTTTCACACAGGTGGTATCAAGACATTTTCTCACAAATTCATATTTTGACCAAGAATCAGATTTTCACTGAAACTGCCACAAAGCTACAAATCCTGCTTTGATAGAAGCAGGATTTTTGAGACAGGCCATCTTCACCAGATAATGGCTTAAAAATATTTTTAGGCTTTTCTGACAATGTATTAATAAAACCCAAAATTAAAAAAAGAACAAAAACTAAAACCCAACAACAACAACAACCACCAAACAAAACAAACAATAACAACAAAACAAACAAACTAATAAAAACACCAAAAAAACCCCAAAAAACCCCAACAAACCCAGATTCTATCAGCCCCTAAGACCACCATTTCCGTTAGAGAAATTATGGAGCCTAGAGCATGAAAGAAATATTTCTATGAGTGGTATTATATGAAAAAATGAAGAGTGGGTACTCTTAGTGTGAAGAACACTCATGATTTACTAGAGTGTAAGGCCAAGTAATAAGTACGTAGCCCAGTTCTTTAAATTAAGAGAGAAGGTGGTGGTAACTTGGTGAGAACAATACTGAAGGCAACAGCAAAGTCATGCCTCATAAACTGCTAAAAGTTTTCTGTCTACTGAAGATAGAAATGACCTTGGATAGATAGAGTTCTCAGCTTCAAAAGAAAACAAAGGTCTTGTGTTCATGCAGAGGCAAGATAACTGTCAGCACCACCCACTGAGTATTAGTACAGCTGCATCATGTTTGCGTTCAGTGTGAATTCTGCAACAGATAAAAGCTTTTCTAAATTTATCTGTGAAGGGAAGCTAAAAGAACACTGATCAAACTGTAGCCGAATAAGACCAGAGAAAACACAAATAGTGTATGCATTTTGTGATTAGCTAATCTTCAGACGATGAACTACGTCAATGCTCAATTACCCAATTCCATTTGATTGGTCCCCAGAAAGAGAGTGATGTTTGATACACTGATGTAATAAATGTCACTTGTTAAATCATGCTAGAAGGAACAGGAGCAAGGATGAGAACCTCCCAGCAACATTCTACTATTTTTTATTACTATATGCCAGGAAAATCTCATGCTCAAATACAAATGCATAAATTGTGACTAAAAATCTTTATTCTTCATGAATAAATGGAGGGAAATAATAAATTATTAGCAGAAATACCTGTAGAAATAGCTTTTAGTACCAAAATTGTGTACTGGAGCAGCCTTTTAAATATCAGAGACTACTTCAAAAAGTTGTGAACAGGAAACCAAAGACCAACCAATGAATCTCTTTAAATGTGTCCAGCAGGTAAAGAAAAACTTTCCCACTACAAAGGATAACTGTTATGCTGATATCCCAAAATTCATCAAAGCCTGAGAGTTTCCTCTTAAGTGCTAAATTCTGTCCCACTGACCACATCAGAACCCTTCAGAAATACAATATTAGTCTGAAAGTGGCAGGTGGCATCAAGATCACTTACTTGAGGCTAGAACTACTAATTATACACTGGTGATTACTACAAATAACACGAAGCCATAATGAACAAAGGAAAGATCACTGGAGATAACATTAAAAATAGAGGATATATAAGAGACATCAAAATCGTACCACTCGAATATCAAGAAAAATCAAGGATAGGGCATAAAATAAATGCCATTTACCAGTCTCTCGCTCTGACATTTTTCCAGATGTAGAAGTTTGGGGAGTGGAAGTAACATGAAGAAAGTCATGTGAGGCTGGAAAAAATGGTGGCTTATTATTTAAAAAATACATGAACCATCACACCATGGCATCACCTGCAACCATGGACTCAATGGCTTAGAGTTCAAACAATAAAGAACAGAAAAGAGATATATTTTGCAAAACTAGCAGAACATTAAAAAGAAATATGTTAATATGCAAAGATGTGTAAACCCACAAAAAATATAATGCAAAAAATTAAACAGAATGACACAAGGAATATGGAAAAAATTCCCATGTGGTCAGAAGGAATGCAAGACTGAATAAGTACAAGAACACCGGCCAAGAGGAGTCAAGGAGAAAGTGAATTTATGAGATGAAGATACTGGAAAAAATCCAATTTAAAATTTTGGCAAAAATAAGAGAACATAAAAAGTGATTCAGACAACATCACCAGGCGGGGAAAGAGAAATGAATATCCTTAGCCCAGCCAAATTCATATGCCTTGTTATAATTACAAGTATCTGATTTCTCCACTGTAAAACCAAGACAGATCAGAAAATAACTTCAAGTAATGCAAAGTAGGGAATGTAAATTCCCTGGAAAAGATCCTGAAGTGCATGAAATATCTCAGTTGATATGAAAGCAAGACTGCTCCAGAAAAAAGTGCCAAGTCACTTTTTACTGTTCATTACATTTTTAACTCACACTCAGCTTCAGATTTTAGGCACACCAGGCTGTTCATGTAATTCTTTGTTACCCCATGGGCCAAAAATACTGCAAGGACCCAGGACTGGTCTTGCACACCTGCAGTGTGAAAGAAGCTGCTGCCACAAGCAGCTCCCCCACTGCTGGTAAGTGCCACAGGCAATGCCTGAACTAAATAGGGTTTGCATGTATGGCCCCATTTACATCTACACTGAAGGTTTATCCCAATGTAGGCACAAGAGAAGTCACAGGTTGGCTAAAAGCACAAAAATATCTCTTGGGACACTGCTGCCTTGAATGGTTGTCAGATCTGGAAGAAATATTGTTAGTACCAGAGGCTGTCAGTGTCTTAAGCCATGGAGAAACATAAGAATATTCACCAAAAGCTGAAATGAGGGATCAAGTAAAAAAAAAAATAACACAGCCTCAAAAGCAGCAGCAGGGCAGAGCATCCCCAGTTCCAGGTGATGGCAACAGAAAGGCATGGGCAGAAGAAAACCAGCAGCCTTGAGTGTCAGTGGTGAGGGAAACAAGAGGCGCAGCCTTGCCCAAGGAAGGCCTGGAGGGTGGCTGAGCTGCTGTGTTCCTGTGCACTGTGTTTGAATGCATCAGAGAAAGCAAGACCCACCACCCAAACACAAAGAAGCAGGGATGGAGCTGAGGGCCAGCTGCAGCCATGTGGTCTCTCTGCAGAATGTCACATGCTTCCTGCAGAAAATGCGCGTGGGCCATGGAAAAAGCGTGGGATCAAACAAGAGAACTGCAGAACCGCTGTGGCCAGTGCTTCGGCAAGCCAAGCTGCACCAACGAGACTCCATCCTGTCCATGGCAGATGACAAAGGATGCCAGGTGGTTTGGGGTGGGAGGTGTGACGGGCAGGGAAAGAGATGGCAGACAATGGGAAAGGAGGCTGTTGCTAGTTACCCATCACAGTTTGTTGAGTTGTCAGGGAGGAAGGAGTGGTGGACTTCGGCCTCGGTCTTCGAGCAGCTAAGATCAAACACAGAAACTGCCTTCAGCTCCTCTCACAGGCTGCTGTCGCACAGCTCACATCAAGACAGAGCTACAAAGAAGGGGATGTGGCCCTGTTTGGGCCAGGCTGCCATGTCACAGCTTCACTGCCCACGGTGGTGGCACAATGCTGCCTTTCACTGGCACTGGCAGCCAAGGCATGAGAGCAAACCTAGAAATGGCTCCCCAGAACATCTGCAGGTAGAAGGATTTTTAGTAAGGAGCCATAAAGGTCCAGCCACATCACTGCCCCACTCCTTGGGACAGCAGCACATCTGCACAGGCTCATCACTGCAGAGAAGAGCATGGCCAAAGGAAGCAGTGGAGGAGGGAATTGCTGGCTATTTACCCTTCCTTGTGGTTTCCCGTGGAGCAGACGGGGTCCATTCCAGGTCTGGTCTCTTGGTTGCTATGGTCAGACACAGAAATGATCTTGAGATGTGCACCCAGCCTTGTCCCAGCAGTACAAGCAGCCCCAGCAGTACAACACCCTAAATGTCTGTATTTAGGGCCACACCTGCCCTTTCCTGGCAGCACCCTGTGACTCAAACCCACAATCAAGTGTCTTGCTGTGGTTGCAACCAACACAATACTCCCTGAGCCTCAGTGGCTAAATGGTTCTACATCAGCAGAAAAATGCCAAATATCCATTTCAGCAAACCACTCTTGACATTTCCTCTACAGATTCTAACAGTTCTTGCAGAGGTAACATGGCAAGAATCACACCTATGTATTTAGAGTTCAAGATCTGATTTCAGGTTTCCCTACAATCAACGAAATCCTTCATTCTATGGGTCAGAAATTATTTTCCCAGCACTAATAAAACACAGTGTAGAGAATTTATCTCTCTATATATAAATGCTTGTGGGTCAGAAATTATTTTCCCTGGCACTAATAAAATACAGCGTAGAGCATTTATCTCTCTGTGTATAAATGCTTGACAGCAAGTGAAAAAAGGAATATTTTCCATAGAATTCTAGCACATCTCACAACTTACACTTGTACAACTCAACATCTCTTTGTACACTGAAGGACAAGTCCCTCTACTCAAGTCATCTCTTCATACCCTGTTATCCTAATTTTGCACAGGGAGAATGCACAACCTAACACATAAAGTAGTGCCAAATCTGGACTATGTGTACTCACTACTACTATGCATATTTGCCCATTGCTTTGGGCTTGGTTTCAGGTTTAAGGCAGGCAAGACTTGTGACAGTTTACAAACATGCCCTTGGATGGGGCTGGCAGCAATAAGGAAATAGTCTGAATGATTCCTCTGGGATATGTTGATATTCCCAGTCTTTGGAAATGGAAATCCTTCTGTTCAGTTCTCGATCCTTTCCCAGCAAAACAAAATGACTCACTAACAGAAGTGTTTGCACCTGCTTAAGAATTGTAGATAAATCTTTTTTCTGCCTGTGGAGGAGCTTTTCCAATGTGCAAAAGGAGCAAATTGGACATGTTAACATTTATTTAATCATTCCTAACAGTGATGGGGCCTCCACACATATATAAATATATCTATCTATACAAACAATCCTTCACAAGAAAATCCGGACAAGCTAATTGTTTACCAACATTAAAAAAAAAATTCATCTTATCATTGCAATATTTCCTTCCAAATGTCTCAAACCTTGCAGCAGATGCAAATAGTTTCTGTCTTACTGCTTTATACAGAGCGAGTTAGAATAAACCCTTCATTTAGCAAAGCATTGCTGTGTCTTTTGAGAGGCTGCCTAGATGTGAGGAGAACTACAGAGAAGACAGATATCATTACCAGCTGAGATTGGTGGCATTTCTGGCGTGCCAGATGTTGTGACTCCTGAAGAAAGAGGTTCCCTTTCACCTAAATCTGGAAAGATAATCTTGTGTTAAAAGGTTTAATTGCCTCAGAGCTACCTGAATAACTCAGGACTTGGCCAACAGGTGTGGCTTTGTTAAAATGGAAGCACAGGGATGATTGCTGGCAAGTCAATTGGGCATTACTCTGTCTCATGGACGGCTAGGCTGGTGTGGAAGTCAATGTGGAAACCATGTTATTCATACTGATGAGAATTCTTATTACCTAATAATCTTGGCATATAATACATGGTAGATGGTAATAAAACACCTTTGGATCCAGAAAGTAGCTAGGGGGTTTGCCTTTTAATGGAAACAGTACACAGAAATACGTGTAAGCTTTTTATTCCCTCTCAAACTAAGTTCTCTCAGCACAGGAAAAAAACCCCAAAACTAAGGCAGGTCTGCATCTGGGAATCTTAACAATGGAAAAACCAAACACAACCAACTAAAGGGAACTCTCATCTCTGCCTCTAATCCTTCATCCACAAAGATGAATAGTAAGTACAGATGAGAATCTAGTTACAACAGCAATAAATGTATGAATTACTGTGATGGTGACAACTAAAGCAATGCAAAACTTCCAAAAATAGTAGCAAGGATAAAAGAAAAAAGAAAACAAAATTTTGAAACTATATTGAAGTAAACTTTTGAATTTTACCCCATGCCATTCTAACGGCTGAACCTCTGTAGTAATTACAGGCATGGGTATTTCCAAATCAGTAATATCGCTAGCTGCTGTTAAAAAAAAAAAAAAAAAAAACCACAATAAAACAACCTGAGAAATAATTTAATATAAGTAAATTAAAAAGGAACATCTGGTGGAGAGAAACTTTACTTTCCACTACTCTGCAAAGCATTTATTATTTTTTTGCTTATTTATTTAAAAATTAACCTCCTTTTCCATTTCAAATACCATCACTAATTACTTAGCTGAAGATGTTAACTTGGGCATCCTCACCTCCCTAAGGCTACAGGAAAAATAATCTACTCCCAAAGCTATAACTCAAAGTATAGCTTAGTTGGAAAGGTCTGGCCTTAGTTATGTTGATTTACTTATTTTAAGACAATACATAGGAAAAAAATCACAGCAAACTGTTTGCAAAAAATTGACAGGATAAAAGAAATGAAAATATCACAAAAAAGCACGGTATTGTACCTGACTGGAACAGGCTTAAGCCTTGCAAAATTTAAATCCTTTCCTGACACAGCTCTTTGATCAATACTGTATCATTCTACAAGCTACTTGCAGACTTCCTTTAAACTTGTGCTCTGCCTGATCACAGGAATGAGAATGGTGACACAGGAGTGGAAAAAATAAGATGTAGGGCTACACCCACGGCAAGGGGTATGCAATGTCTGTCTGAAATCACCAACATGGAAGCAGCAAAGAACTTTTCATCACCAACCAATCAAAAGGGTATAAAAGGCTTTTGAAAGAATATCATTATAATTTACCAGTGTCTGGCATTTCTGAAGCTGTAAAAGTCTGGGGAGTAGAAATAACATGAAGAAAGTCATGTGAAGCTGGAAAATAAAAGCAAAAATAATGCTGTATTGTTTTGAAGTGATTAAAAACCTTCTGCAACATCATATTCCTTCATAAGCTGACAAAACTTCTGGGTAATACTTAACATGTTATGTTGCACAGAAAGACAGAGTCTGAAATGTACAATAACTGATTAAGTTTTTGACTTGGAAATTATTTCCAAAAACACGCATTAATGCATAATGCATTTTTGGACCAAATTTTTATCAGACTCACATAAAAAGATGACATACAGACTTAAAAAGTGAAAATACAAGGCTATTCAAAATAGGAGAACATATTATTAATAAAAAGTAGCAAATTGTGACTGCATGGAATTTTTTTCTAGGATCAGGAAGAACAATATCCTGGTGCTAAAACTGGAGAAGGAAAAAGGATGACAAAACAGGAGCTGGACCAAATGAAACATAGAAACTGCCTTTTGTCAGACATGTGAACAGCTAACTATTGTAACCAATCTCCCCCTCAGTAAGGGATTTTCTTCAATGTTAATTTCTTCCAAAAACATATGCAACAGGCATTATACTATTGGCATGCTAATGAAATGAAATCTTTCCAACTGGCTCTCATCTTATTATTCTTTTTCATTATTTTGGAAAACTGTCAATTGCCCCAGGCAAATAACATCTATAAAATAATAGAAACACATAACAGAAATTTCATAAGGGCCAACTAGAAAGCATCTGAATCTTCAGTGATATGTTTTTATAGTGCCACTTTAGAAATCTGGGCAGAATTATATCTCTGTTTATACAGAAAGGCTAAGAGAAGAGTGATCGTTTCAAAATATGTTGGAACTTCTTCAGTTCTCATTAATCTCTTAGAACTCAGAATCCTTCAGCAAATCAGGATATTCTATTTATGAAACTCAGGTGTGGACAGTCCTATTTAAATTTTATATTTACAGTAAGTCCAATTTACATTTAAAACTAAGAATTGCATGCTGTTGCCAAACATGGAAAAGCCCCTGAACTACTAGCTTAGTATTTCACATAGAATGTCATAAAGAGACCTAATACTTGATGTAGTGCTTTCATACCCACAGTTATTCTTCATTTATGTTAAACTGAACAAACTATTCCATGAGGGCCACCGTCTCCTCCAAAAATTCCCAACTGTCAGGAGGATTAACCTCATGAGAACCATTACCGGGTCGAGTTGGTTGCACTTCCATGGTACTGGATGGCTTGGATCCTGAAGAAACAGTCTCTTTTTCCTCAAAAGCTGAAAAAAGAATCTAAGCTTAAAATGCTGAGAGAGCTGTGATTTGATGGATTAGCATCAAACACTGAGCAAAGGCTGTGCATTTCCAGATGGTGCCAACGCTAAGCTGAGCAAGACAGCAGATGGCCTCAAGTGAGATGTGAGACAATGGCTGCGACAAGGGGAGGGGATGGCTGGAAAATACAGGCTTCTGGCCTTGGAATGCAAGTGCCACATGCTTGAAAGAAGTCTTACCAGCAAGGAATTCTCTCTTATTAAATTTTCTGGGTAAGGGCTGCAGCTATACCGAAAGAATAAGATGATGATGAGATATGACCACACTGTGTTTGGGCAGTTTTTAAGCTGACAACAGATACATTCTTCAGGTGGTTACACAGACACAAGAACGGTGAATAAGCAGCTCTCTGTGAATGTTGGTAGCCAAGATTAAAATTTGCAGATCTATATGATGCCACGATAATGGAAAAAAATCACAGAACTAATCTGCTAATTACCCATTTCCATCTCTTTTTTTCCTGTAGAAGGTAGAGATATGGATTTCAAGTCTGGACTCTGAGTAGCTAAGAGCAAACATGAAACAAAATTTTATCATTCCAAGACAGACTCTTTTGGCAAGTGATACAAAATCTAATTTCAACTGTAGCTAACAAGGGTTTTTCCATTTGAATGTCTCTTTGCTACATTAATTTCTACCCCATTCATATTTAGCATACCCTACCTAATCAAACTGAATCCTTATTACATGAGAGGATTTTACTCACAGCAAGGCAGCTACAACACAACATTTGATATTCACACCACTTGCAGGTCTCTAGTCACTACTGCATCATGTATAACTATTTTTAAAGAAGTTGTAATGGCAAAAGATAAGAGAAGAGTAGTACAATCAAATCAGTGAAATAATTGTTGAAGTTAGTAACAACACCTACTAGCTGTTATCTGTGATGAGGATTATTACAAAGATCTGGTTTCTTCACTTTGAAGTGCGGATAACCTGAAGTGTGCTTTAATGAAAATGGAGTCAAGATGGAATTGGGCACTCTTACTCTAAAGCCATCCTGAACAAGCTTCCACCATGTGCAGGTTTTGCACTGCTGTGCTGCTACTGATCCTACTTAACTGTGTGAACTGGTCAGTAAGTACTTTTCTTTCTGTTAAAACCCCCATTCAAATAATTAGGTGCAGTGTTCATTTCCAGTATGGGAAATATGAATATCCATGCCAAAAAGTGAACAGCTGCTTTTTTTTCCACACATTGGATCTGCTTTCCCATTTACCTTCAATCTACCTTATCACATTAACAATTTGGATCCTGGGTTACTATCCTGATATAGCTGAACTCAGCAGTTCAACTGGATGATCACTGCAGGTCCCTTTCAAATGAAACCATTCTATTCTATATGCCTAGAGAAGAAAACACTGCCAACAAAAGCCATATGATTCACAGCTTTTGGCAAAAGCTTCCATTGATCCATGAACACCCAGCAAGAGCTATAAGAGATCTTCCAAAGGCATCAGAACATTGAAGGCATGTTCACAAAGCTATCTTTTCAAAAACATTTGAATCCAAAAAGATACTGACCACACAGGAAGTTTACAAAACAAAGGAGAGATCTCCCTCTAGCACAATCCAGATAGAAAAATAAACAAAAAATTCTTCAGGGGAGCTAGGGCAGAATACAGGTCACACACAGTTGAACTTCATAAACTAAATTTTGCTTGCTTTGTTGGTTTTATGACAGCAGGTGATCAAAGCATGCAGAGGCACAGTGCAGAGAAATCTCCTCTGTATAACCATGCCCTGACTCTCACAGAACATCTTTCACTTCAGCAGTGATTTCATGGAGAGCACAGATGCTCCCTTCGACCCACTGGCTTGGCCTAACCTCTCATAATGAAATCCCACTTTTGCCAAGTGGAACTATTCAAAGGGAATGGAGGACACGAGAACAAAATCATAATAAATACTTGAATGAAACACTTCTTTTTTCCTCAAATGTTGCTATTATTCCACCTTTTCCACTGAGACAAACATAGGATTAGATTGTTCTTTTTTTTATAGAAAGAAAAAATATTTTACATCCCTAATAATTTTCAGTTTTCCAACTACATTTATAGCAAATAGGTTCTTAAATCACTGTGTTTCTCTTTTTCCAGTGCTGTTTCTAATTGGATTTAACCAAATGTCTCTCCCCATCCCCTCAAAGATATCTGGAAAAGAGTTGTCAAAAGAATCTAACCAATTAAGAACAGATTATGAAGATAATTTTCATGTTCTTGAGAATCTACTTCAAATATGCATTTCAAGAACTAAGAGGCATTCCTGGAAATTATTTTAAAATTTTGCTGACTAGATTATGCCATCCTAATAAGCCAGCACTATTCTATAATAACTTCTTGACTAATGCTTAATGACATAGAAATGAATCTGATTCAAGGGCCCTCCAGGTAACAAGTATAATAACTGTTAACACTGAAAGCAGCAACAAGCAATAGTTTTGGTAGAAGGAGCTAATTTAACACAAACACAGAGAAAATACGGGCCTGTTATGAAATCAGAGGTCTTGAGCAAGGGAGACACAGGGTACAATGTAGAGGAGTGGAGGCAGGAGATGGTGAGAGGTGGGACTGAGGTTGGCACTGGACACCCCCTGCCACAAACAGCTCAACAACATCAGTTATAAAAACTGCACGCTTGGAACTGGACAAAAATTAGTTCAGGGTAACAACAAGGACAAGAAATAATACCAACCATGCACAAATGGTCCCCTTTGCGGTGAGCTCACATCTGAGAGATCTCCCAGCAGAAGAAAGTAAGGAAGAAGGGAAGAGGAACAAAGCATCCACACAAACATCATGTTCTTCCCAGCACAGGACTCCAGATGCTCATAACTTGCTGAAATATCCCCACTCATCACCAACACAAGCATCAAAGCTCTGGGTTTAGGGTCCAATTACGTAACAAAGGGGTGCACATAGCACGCAAAAAAGAGCACAATATAAGTCACTTGTGCGTTACTGTTCTAATTACATTACTTCTCTTATTGGAGCAAGCTTTGTGAAGATATTTTTTCAGAAAAGTTTACTCATATTTACAAAGAAAGTAATTACCAAGTTCTGTCAATGGACTTTTTGGAGCATCAGGGATTCTGGATCCGGAAGGAGGTAGCTGTATTTCGTTAGAAGCTACGATAAGAAAAATAACCAAAAGGTCTCTTGATTAAGAATAATACAAGGCACAACACGGATTTATGTTTGTCTTCTGGACCACTCACTCCTGAAAAAAATGATAATTAATAAAGAAAAGAAAAAGTGGTTCCAACCTAGAAAAAAACCACATAAATTGCCACTTAAAAAGGTATGTGGAATATGAAGGAAGCCCTTTCTTCCCTACTTGTTAAACAAATATCTATCAGTCATGGGAATTTGACAATGAACATCTGTAAGTAACTACAAGCACCTAGTTTAAAATTAATCAATGACCCATCTTGATTAGTTTTCATATTTTAATCTTTGAAACATAGCATAACCAAGGAAAGTTGAGTATGGTTAAAAAAGGGCAATTGGAAATTAAAATGAAATTAGATTGACTGTTGGTTTTGCTTCAGTAAATTCTGGAAATCTGCTGTCAAATTTAAATGAAAAAAGAAAAAAGTGCAAGTAAGACACTAATGTGAATCCATAGGATTGTGTAAAATGCATTTATTGAGAAGCATTAGCAGTCCTCTTCATGGGAAGATCTGCATTTCGGTCCTGCAAGCATTCCTGGTCATTTCCTTTAGCATACAGCCTCCTGAATGGAGGTTAGCTGTGCTTTAGGAAAATCTAAGTGAAGTTTTTTTAAAAAATAGAATTAAACACAACCTCAAGTTCAGATTTGTCCTCGTAATTTTGCATGGCTCAGGGAAGAAAATACAAGGAATAAAATCATCATTAGAGAATTCAGAATTCTGAATAACTGAACTTAATAAGTGTTACACCAAATCACAAAACTAACCATACAACATTGAGATTAAAAAATTTAAAAATCAGTAGAGCTTCTCCTTCCTTCAAGACAAATACAGTTATATCCCATCACGTGCTATATAAAATTGTTCTTACTCATTCTGTTGGTGTTACTTAAAGAATCTGTAATCAGAAGAAAATCAAGGAGGTAATTATTTAAATTCTATCACTGAGGTCAATTCTACAGATGGACATTTTATGTTATGTCAAACATGCAGATCACATAGACAGAAAGCAGTAATTTTGAAAATCAAATTGAATCACGCAGTGAAATCCGTGAAAGCCACAGTGCAGCCAGAGCTAGGTGCATCCTGCTTTACAATTCATTCCACTATTAGTCACTGAAACCACAAAAGAAACCAGAATATTTTAATCAGGACTTCCTTTGGAGCCAAAACAAAGAGGATGTAGCAAGAAGTAGAAAAATTCTGCTGAAAATAAAAAAGTATTTAATGCAGAAAGAATGTAAAAAGAAGAAAAATTAGTTACCCGGGATCTTTTGAGTTTGCACCAATTTGGGTTTAGGCGTCGACCTAAAGTCTTCAGGTCCATGTGTTTTCTCAGGCTGAGCTAGAAGAAAGAACCTTAATGTAATTTAAAATCCCCTTGAACTTCTCTTGATTTACTACCCAAAGCCTGATGTTTTTCTTATCACCATTTCATGTCACATCATTAGAATGATTTCTACAGCAGCTCAACTCCATCATGATTTATATTTACTTTTGTTTCCAGATGTGAAATCTATATGATGCTTTGGATTTATTTTGCTGCAGTTTTATATTAACAAAAGAAAATAAAAGTCATGAACAGCAAAGTTAAGGTCAAAAACTCACACTGTACTTTTGTTACAGCCTCTTAAATTCATTACAATAGATTGTAAACAAGATCCATTATATCATAACGCAATTTACACAAAATATTTACAAATATATTCCCTGTTATTCAGAATGGTTTTTAATCCTTTCAATATAAAAATTTTCAGGAATGTAATAAATACTCACCTGTAATATCTCAGAATTATTACTAATCTCAGAAAATTACTAATTTTCTAGTAATGATAGAATTTGTTATAGAATAGGTTTTGATTTCCATTCATTCTTCTAATTGCACATTTTTAGAATAATACATAGGCAGTTTATTAAACAGCAATTAAATATACTTAAACTGAATTGCTGGCCATATTTTAATGTACTACTGCACAACTACACTCTGCAAGCTGTTTCACATAACAATTAATGCCAATAGTAATTCAGTCAAGGTCAATTCTTTCCTCTGCATCTTGCTGGAGATCCCAGAGGTGTTTAATGAGTCATGCAGTACCCAGAATTGGTCATCTAAGACTGTAAAATGACATGAATATAGAACACAGAATGGTAAGGGCTCAGCCTTGAATGCCACAAGCACATTAATGCCCTCCACAGAGCAAATTGCACAGCATTTAGTGCATGTAGCTACTTGGAAGAGATCTTTAATATTGATGGTTGGCATTAATATTGCACTAAGTTTTAGTATTAATTTAATAAAAGATCGTTTTCTTTTTGAGATACATTAGAAGAAATTTTGGTTTTTCCACAATCTATTTAACACACTTCAAGCCAGAGCTGGTCATGGAAGTTTATAAGCTTCTTACTTCATTTAGTGAAAAAAAAAAGTGCTGTTTCCCACATTCTAAAGAGTGGGATTCAGATGCTATCACAGTTACAATTACACTGTTTTCTAGTTTGGAGAATGTGTCAAACAGTCTGGAGCCTTTACAGATGCTGCTTTGTCATGGCTCAACTCATCTTCTAAGTCAGTCACAGTGCAGTCACTGCCATCAGTGCAAGGAGGAATTCATTGTCCAGAGAAGGCAGAAAAATTTCCCTCTGTGCAACTTGTGGGAGAGAATTCACTCATAAGAAATACTGAAGGAATAACTAACTACCTGTACACCTCAGGAGCAGTTCAAAATCTAAAATTTCTTGTTGGTGAGGTGCAATAAGGAAAAAAACTCTCAAAACACAAGCAAATACAGAACTCATGATGTTCTTAATTTTTTCTTTTTTTGAGGTCAGAGAGTTTACACTAAAATGAAATGTATCTTTGCTGAGCAAGCTGAACAAGATAAAACATGCTTAGAATTAGAACAAAAGAAACCAAGCTCTTAGTTTTGCACAAAACATTGCAGGTATGACATGAAAATAAGACGGATATTTTTGTTAAAAAGAAGATACAGGAAGAAGAAAATTTAGGCTCTGAAAGCAAAATTAGAGAAAAGAAATTCCTCTGATTATTCCAGGGCAGCAGACAAGTTAGGCCTATTATAGTGGTTCTGCAAAGTAAAGCATTAACACAGCCAAGTTACTTTATCATCACAGCATGGAACACAGCAAGAATGCACCTAGACAATGCTTCTTAAGCTCTTTCCTCTGATTTCTCTTGATTCTCTTTTCATCTTCATGATGATGAAAGACATTATGATGAAAACATTAATCT
The DNA here is from genome assembly GCF_035770615.1 of Melospiza melodia melodia. Lineage (NCBI taxonomy): Eukaryota > Metazoa > Chordata > Aves > Passeriformes > Passerellidae > Melospiza > Melospiza melodia. The sequence goes on from NC_086195.1 coordinate 25,093,288, forward strand.
CACTCCTGATATACCCTGTGAGCACAAGGGGAACTCTTCAGGGGGCAGAATGAGGACAGGAGGAACAGAACTTGGGAGACATGGCAACAAAGGAGTTATTTAAACTGAACATTAACCCTGGTTGATGGATTCACAGGTGGCACTTCTCATTTCAAGCCTATTCCATATTTCACAAACCTAATTCACTAAATTTGTAGCATAATGCCTCACATAAATAACTAGCTTTCTTTTTTTTTTTTTTTTTTTTTGTTCGTTTAAAAAAAATTTTAAAAAAAAAGGAGAAACTAGTTCTTTCATCTCTCAGACTAATGTGCTCATATTTCTAAGGGTTGGTGAGCTCCAATTTCCCTGTGAAGTTAATAGAAAGACACATTTGGCAGAGGAAGAAAAAAAGTTGTAGCAGCAGTTTGAGGTATATTAGACAACAATTCAAAGATTGAGGAAAACACAAGAGATTTGAGCTGCTGCGTTAAGAATAAATGAGTTCTGAGTGGAAAATATTGTAACAAGCCTGGCAAAGACAAAGAATGAAAGAGCTTACTAACTAGTCGTTCCATGGAAATGCATGCCAAGGGAGGGGAGGATTGAAATTAGGAAAATGATGGGATTCCTGGTAGACAAATACATGAAAAAAAGTTACTAAACTGTGTGACATCACAGAACACACCCTTTGATGAAGAGCCAGTGGAAGACAAGTGCAGCCCAGCTCACAGAGCCTTTCAGATGGACTGCTTGCTGAAATACTTGGAGCTCCCTTTTTCCCTTCTAGCATGGCTGATGACACAACAGCTGCTACAGCACAGAGCTCCTGCTAAAGCACTGTGCTCTTGCCAGTCTGGCACCAGTCCTTAAACCCTCCACAGCAAATAATTATTATGCCTTACTCAAAGAATCCAGGATGATTTTTCAAATAGCAATGTTCAGAATTAAATATAATGAAGTAGATTCCATTGCTAAACTCAATTAATTATGTCTATATACTAAACTCAATTAATTATGTCTATATACTAAACTGTTTAAATGCATCCCTTGAAAAGGGTTGGAAGGTTGGTGCTCAGATCTCTCACCTAAGCCACTCATAAAAGAATACTTCAGCATTTTAGCCAGACAAGTTCTTTTTCCATGTTCCATGGCAAGACCTGAAGAGCATTTTTCTTTTAAAGGATTAATTTGCACTTCCCTGTTTCCTGACTTCTTTTTTTTTTTTCTCTTTAACTGAAATACTGTAACCACAATGGAGTGTGACATACTCTTACTTTAACACGAGGCACTGGTGCTGAGATCAACAAATAATATCTGAAAGGAATGGTCACCACAGGGAAAAAAGTCATGGAAGCAAAACCACAAAGGAAGATTGAAATGGAAGATGAAAATTCTAAATATTTCCATAAGTAACTATTGGTGTGAGAGCAATAAGAATGTGTTTAGTTGTAACAAATTGTTACAAGAAAAGAGAGTACTTGCCAATTATTATCAGAGCAATGAAAATTTCTCCAACTTCATAAACATACAGTTCTGTGCCATGTCTAGACATGGCATTGTTTATGGTCAGAAATTCTACATGTTGGTACATAAATATAATTACAGAACACTCCCCTCCTCATCTGCCACCTTTCACTCTTTAGCTCACTGACCAATACATTCCATCAACAAAGAACGACACATTTTGATTAGAGGAATGCAAGCTTGAGGGCTGAGATTTGAGGACATGGATTCTGATGGAGAACCAACCATACAAATGTATTCAGTTCTCACTTTCACAAAAAATGGCAAATACACTTCCAGATTGCCAGTTCTTAAACAGCCATTACTTAAACAAGCTAAATAATCTAGTAACATAATAAAAAAAAATAATTCCACAAGAGACCTTGAACTGTAAGAGAAAACAAACCAATCAAACAACCTAAAAACTCCTTACAGCTTTCTGAAAAGGATCCACACATTTTCAATGCATCCTTTGATAATAAATTCTTGTGAAGAGGCATAGATTTTTTCCCCTCTTAATATTTAGGATGAATAGAAAAGAGCTATCCCTGTGAAGGTTTTGCAGACAGGAAGGAATAATTTAAAGCAGAATTTGGAAAATGTGTTTATCTATTGAGTAGAAAATTAGGTTCTAACATTTTCACAGAAGAAAAAAAGATGGAGCAGTTAGTCTGAAAGATTGTTATCAATGATCACAGGATATTGCTGCATTTCTTTACACCTTTTTTAATTCCCTATTTATTTTTTGAAGGGTTTTTAATTCTGCTTTGGTTTTTTTAAGACTAAGGTGCTATGATGAAGTTAAGCATAGCATTTTTTTATATACTTAAGGAATAAAATAAACACAACCATATTTAAGGGCAGTATCTGTCTGAGTTGTGAGATGTCAAAGAAACCACATGCTACACTACTCCATCCAGCCAGGAAAGACTTGACAGACAGAAGAGAATAACTCCAGCAAGGTCACATAATATGTCTAAACCAAACCAAAGCAAACTTTGGTCATTGTTTCCTCAAATTCCTTTTTAGTTTTAAATTCTTGCCACTGCTCAAGCATCCCTTCTTCCTTTCAGCAAAGCAGTTGGCAGAAGGCAGCTCTTGTCTCTTGTGACAGCAGAACCAAAACTTCCAAATCAGTTATAGGATTAGGGCCAGACTATAGAAAATGAAGATAGGCATATGCCTTCTTAAGCAATTCTGAAATGTGGGTCAATAAAGTGGGTGATAAGTGATCTTCATCATTTGACTCTGAACAATTCAGCTCTTTCCAATCCTTTCCTCCCTCACCCCCAGACTGAAATGTTCAAACATATGACTATACTTGTCATACAAATTCATAAAGTAGTCTGTGTCTACAAAAAAACTCACTTTGCCATTTTTCAAATTTCAAGGCACCCATCATGCCACAAAGTATAATTCTAATTCCAAGTAGTTTTAGAAACTTAATAATTATTTCACCTGAAACTTTTGTCCAGAGTTGGATTCAGATTTTTTATCCACATTACCACTCCTTGCTAATTCAGCCACTATCCTCCTGTTTTCCAACTACTATTTTAACTGTAGAGCACAAAGATGGGTTTCATTTTAGTTTATGTATTTGGCAAAGATATTCCACAGAGTTTCTAAAAACAGAATTTTCATTACCTGGAAGGGACTGTGGGGAGATTTCTTGAACTTCTGGTGTTTTGGATTCAGCAGGCCATACTCCAGTTTCATTCTTAGCTAAAAGAACAGGCATTAGAGAGTAATTACAAAGATGTATCTGCTCTCTTTTACCACAGATTTATTTCTGTCTCACTTTAGTTTGACTAAGTAAGCCAACATGGATTAATGTGGACAGCTGAATACCTTTAGGACCCAATGAATTTCCACTGCACAATCACTGCAAGCTATGTTAAACACATGTGGTTTTGGTTTTGTTTTGTTCATTAAAAGATATTTTAAAAATAAAAATTTACAGTGAGGATTTAATGACTTATGAATCATTATTTTCACAGTGCAAAATGGTTTTCAGCATTTCTCATTTGTTTAGCATTTCTGCTTACCTAGTTTTTTCCTGGATGCTTGAGGTATGTCATCTATTGTCAGGAGAGGAGGAAGTTTCTGCTGACTTTCATTGAGACCTGGAACAATTAGGTGCACTACAGAGAAAGATGTATGCCATTAATTCCAGAAGACATGAAAGCACACAGTCTGCTCTCTGAGATGAGTAACTACTACTGAAGCATTGGGAGCTCAGGCTGAATATTTGGAAAATGAATTTGTTCTATCCTGTAATTATCTATCCCATTTTGTGCTATTTGCCCTTTATACCACTTCTTCTATCACCACGATCTCATGATTTATCAGAGTTGGAAAGCATTTGACTCTGGAACACACAACTCAGCATCACAGATACTGGGGCAGATTCTGTCTGGTGGGCCAAGTGGGCTCAACACCAGACTGGGTTTGTTTGTATGTGTTTGACTCACATCAATACACTGAAACTCACACAAAGAAAGCTTCAGCCAAAGTTAAGCAGTCATAGAAAATATGTAAAGGGATAAACAATAAATCCAGGAATAAATTGGTCGCAAGGTACATGGTGCAGTGAGCCTTTCATGGAAATTTCAGGCAGACCAGTAGTTCATCACACTGTATGACAGACATTCCCTTGGTTTAATGTTCTAAGCCAATATTGCATATTCTTATAGGTGAAACAAGAACAAAAAGCATGAAACTGAATGGCTTGGAGGGAAACAGTAATGCCCTGAGATCTAACATCAATTTCTAATTGCAAGACTTCTGTAGTTTAATATATCAGGTTTGTGACTGGAGATGTGAAGTTACTGTGCTACCTGAAAAGCCCAGTAAGAACAATCCCTCATCTCAACAAGATCTTTGCCATAGAACTTCATTTGAAGTATGAAATAACTCCTTGACTTAAACAATCACAGTTTCTTCTTTTAAATACAATAACAATTAAATGATTCTACTTCAATTAAGTAACAACATTCTTGAACCATCTGTACCGCCATAAAATGCAACAAATATTGTCTGCACCAGCTGCAAAATACCCTTTGATATGCAAGGAAAAACAATTAAGATCAAGAAAATTACAAGCATTTGCGCAATTCTACGTTTCAACCAGGGGTTAAGAGAAACAATAAAAATATCTTCTAGTCACCTAATATTGCTCCTGGGAGAGAGGAACTATCTGGTGCTTTTGACTGCGTCCGATTTTGAATAACTGTGGAGACAACACAGGGATATTAAAAGATAATTAAAACAACAATAACAACAACAAAACTGAAATAAGAAAAAAACACCCCTGAAACAAACCCCAGCATTCTAAAAACCTTTCCTCAATTTGCAGATTAGGACACCATCCTAATCCTTCCTGCATTTACATTCAGTTTAAGAGACTGCAAACTCTGTTTTCTCTACATCGTCTCCTAACTGTGCATCTCTTTCCCCTGGCACATTAATTTTGGTGAAACTGAAATTCTGTGCTTATGTTATTATAGGGCCAGCTGCAGGACATCCCATTCCCCTGACACTCATTTTAGTCTCAAGTTACTCTTGCAGAGTATAAGAACACATTTTAAACAATGCACAAACTTACTTTGTTTGATTATTGTGACAGGGACCAATTTCTTATTATCACTCAGTATAATCTGAAAAAAGAGAAAAAATGGATAAAAGTAGTGCCTTGGGAGAACTGCCATAATAGTAATTGAACTGAGTAATAAAAATAGAGGATTCTAATCCAATACCATGCCTGTCCCAAGTTAACAGTGGATATGGCTCTGGCCCTGGTCCCTGATGGTTGTGCTTCAGTTCCCACGGGCTAATGTGGTAATATCACATTTTGATCTCCTTCTATCTGCTTGAGATGTTTTGCTTAATAAAACCACAGTATTTTAAAGCTTAGGAAATCCCAATTCTTTCTTCTCTTAAGGATCTCTATAGCACTCACTGGGGAGTAGTCCAGAATGCTGAAGAAAAGATGAAATTTAACTACAGGAAAACATGTGAAACATATGCAATTACAATTTGGTCACAGGACACAAATAATTTCTCAGGAATACTATATTTAGAACATAGACTATTCCAGAACCAGGTAAACATTTGTAAACCATCAGCACTCTTGGGTGCATAGCCTGATTAAAGTAGATTAGCTCAGAAAAATCTTATGTAGTGGAATTGTTTCCAAAGCACAAGCGGCCAGCCACCCACATCATTCTTAAATTTTTATGCTAAATACTTGGACTCTTATGCTGTTCATATCTCTTTGACCCAGATTACATCTTGCCTAAATGTGAATGTGAAATTATATTGATACCATAAAAAAAAAAAAGGAATACCTGAATGGACCCCACAGCTATTAAAAGAAAACAGCTGATAACAGAGATAAGAATTATGAACAAATTCTGAAAGCTTAATAATACACTCAACTGATGAGAGAAGGTAGACTGTAATGCTAATGACATAAAAAAGCTACATACATTAAAAGGGAATTGTTTTAGTTATATTTAAGTTACAAGAAAGAAAATAACTCCTTCCATGCTAAATACATTCCGCTGAAATCAGAACCAGACAATGTTAATTTTGTTCTTGATGACATCTGGCCTACTTCATGTGAAAGAACACTTGCATGAGAAGTCAGCACTTGATGACAAAGTGCTAATCATCTACCTAAGGATAGCTATTTTTGTTCCATTCTAAATACTTGTGAAAAGCTTTAAAAACAATGGTTGGGTACACATTAAACACATACCAAAGTTTAAGAAGCTGGAAGAAGGCCAATCTCCACAAGTAAGAAGGACCTTTCCTTGGGGAAATGGATGGAGGCAACTTACTCTATGATCACTGTCTGCTACCTAATAACAATTTTGCATTGGTGAGAACATGGCTCAATCATTGTCATTATATAAGGATAGAAATAATCTTCCTTCTTTATTTTTCCTTTTTTACATTTCCATTTTCTTTCCTGGTGAAAAAATTGTGTTGCAGATCATCTGCTTTTGAAGTAGCCCTCCTATTCATGTGACTAACAGATGGGATGGAATGCATTTGTTAGAAGAAGGTGTCCATTTTATTTTATTTCTCCTCAGAAGCCTTACAATCAAACAGCTCTTAAGTTGTAGTGAGTGCTTGTGTAACCTCTACTGTAGAACTTCTAATCATAATTACTATCAGCCTTTTTACTACTAAAAACTTCTTGTATGGACAAAAGCATTCTTTCTTTGCTGACTAATAATGGATGGCTACAATGATAGCAATATAAAAACTCAAAATACATTTAAATATATTAAAAATGTAGTTTTTCACTCAGGAATGAATAATTACATGAAATCCACATTCCCCAGCTGCTATAATTAGACTGCTCACCCGCATAAATCTGTAACCACTAACTTGAAATCTACCCATGCTGTCAAAGCCTTCTTCTCAGTTTCCACAAAGTGACTAATTTAGATATTCCTAGTAATATTTACTACTTGTACAAAGTATTTTGGAAATGTCAGCCCATCAAGTGTAGGAATGGCACTATCAACTATAAGTTTCAGATAGGGAACATAAAGCATACAGGATTAGGAACATCAGTTATTCATACAGCTGCTGCCATCATGAAAGAAGATGGTAAATAATATATTCCTTATTTTCAGAGGAAAATGAGAGATGTAAATTATACCATAGGTCACGCATCTCACTTCTTGCCATATACATACAGCATATTCTTACAGGACTGCAAATCTCAAATGTTCTGTGAAACAGCATATGGTAACATTACTTTAAGAGACTTGTTCTTTCTTTCTGTCTTGTATTCTGATACTTCAAAAAACCAAAACTAGCTGGCATGCACATAAGAGACTCCTCAAGGAAGGATCATAGTCTGGACTGAATAAGGTTTGGAAGAGCAGGAATATTTCCTTCTATAGTTTAACAAATGGTAGAAGCTGAGTCCTTTTTGGCTGGAAAATTGGGAAGGATCCCACCTTCCAGGCGAACATGAAACTAGAGGAACTTAACCAGAAAGAAGAGGCAATAAATTTCTACTGCATTTTTTCTGCCCTACCACTACCCATTGTTTGTGAAAAGAAGAAGAATGACCATTTCTAGAACACTCCTTTTCTTCCACTCTCTCCTGAGTTGCTGCTCAAACAGCCCTGGGAGCTTAGACAAACTTAAAGGATGAAACTGCCAAAAGAAACACAAGATGATATGTGACTGATGTTGAAAGGGCAGAATGACTAGATGGGTTGGTAACGTTGTTTTAATAAACAGCCTTTAAAAATGTCCTTACAGAGAAGAGTTAGGACCATGTTGATATGAGTCAGTTGTGTCTTTGGAGCAAAATAAAGCACAAACAAACTTGGCCTAAATCACACTCATTCTGGCTTTGCATCAATGATCTGATCACACCACTGAACCATTCCCCACCTAGTGCTGTGGAAACCGAAGGAACAACGCAAACTATCTGCTTTTTGGCTTTTTGCACCACTAAAACAAGAATGATAAGAGAACAATTAGAATAATCTATGGTATGTTTTAATGATATTTCTGTGGAGGGTGATAAAGCAGTGCTGCTCTGGAGCTGAGCCCTGTGAAGATCACAGAAAAGACTAGATGTTGGCTCTAGTCCTCCTTTCATACTTGAGCTGTGCAAATATTTGGAGAACAGGTTTAGCTCATTTTCTCAGGACTTCTCCTGCATAAATAGAATCCCTACTTGCACAGAAGCAGCATAACAGTCAGGGTTCTGGCACACAGGGTTTGCTAAGAGGAGCAAAGGAACTCAGCTTGCACTCCATGGCCCAGAGTAAATTCCCTGATCTCAGGCTGTGCAACTTTTTAAAGACACTCGTGGGACCAAGGGGAAGAACAGTAAAGTTGACTTCATCAACATAATGAGATGAGCACCCTCCTGAATATCTAACCAACTGGATTTATATTACTCACAAATAAAAACCTTTTCTCCTGAACTCAAGACATATTTCCAATAATGTAAGCATTCCACTGATCCTACTCTGTATGTAATGCAATTATTGGAGTATTACTGCCCTAAGTGAATGGACATGGCCTCAAGTTGCACTGGGGAGGTTTAGATCAGATATTAGGAAAATTCATTTTCACAGAAAGGGATGTCAAGCATTGGAAATGGCTGCCCAGGGAAACAGTAGGGAAATCATGCCTGGAAGTGTTCAAATACATGAATACATTGATACAGCAAGAGGACATGGTTTAATGGTAAACATGGTGGTGGTGCTGGGTTAGCAGTTGGACTTCAGGAACTTAAAGATCTTTTCTAACCTCATTGATTCTATGATTCTGAGCATTCCTAGAAGGAAATGTCTTTAATGAATTATGATTTGAGTCCTGAAGGAATTCCAGGTCCGATAATTACAGACCATTTACAATATTCTGAACTATGAAAAACAAACAATGAGAAAGCATGCATTACCATTTCCTACCATGAAAACATTTGGAAAATCTCAGAAGAGAATTGTGAAGAATGGGTTAGTCTTTTGTAATAATTAACACTCATGAGTTAACCATCTAAAATCTTTAAAGACAGATTTCTACAACTTTTCTTGGGAAGTTATCCCATAGTCTGCCTCAGGGATAGTAACTTAAAAAGAAGCAGAAAAAAAAAGTCCTCCAGAAGATTAGATGCTGAAAATTGTACTCTGATTAAAACAAAAAGGAAAGGAAATATAAATAAACCAATTTAATCTCATAGTAGAACTGGTAATGCTCAAAAGTAATGACTTAAATGTCTCTTTTTCACTGTATTAAAACCCACTAGCTGGTTTGGTCTAGAGATCCTTCATTTATGCTTCAGCTCTTGGAAGAAAAAAAAATCTGGGTACACGAACCCATAAACAAATGAAATCCATCCATGCTTGTTTGAGAATGTTTATGGAAAAAGTCAAGTGAGGGGAAAAAAATCTTTATTTATAAAAATCAATTTTTTTTAAATGAAATGGTAAAAATTTTACCATGCCACATAAAAGGATTTAATGGACAGCCCAGCAAACTTGATTAAATTGCCCTTTCCCACTTCCTCTGGTTCTGCAAACACTTGCCTCACATATGGGAACTATCAGTCAATTCAGTGGGATGACTAATTTAGAAAACTTGAGTATATACAAAATAACTCTATAAAATCACATCACCATGTTTTCCCTAACTTAACTGATCACAACAAATATCACAGTTTAACAAACCTGACTTCTACAAAGCAATAAGCAATGTCTAGGTTTTGAATCTACAGCTGGAAATAATCAGATTTATCTTAGATAGGTTGGAAAAAGTGTAGGTAATCATCTCAGTTACAGTTCTCAGTTATTTTGTCCATCAACACATTTAAACATTTTCCACACAATGCATTTAACAGATTGTTTTCTATACTGGCAGTTTGCGGCCTTGATAATTTCTTTCTCACTGAACTCTAACAGAGAATAAAAAATGTGATCATATAAAATACAAATCAGCTTTAAAAAAAGACTGTTTTGCATACCTGTGTTTGGGAATTGGGTACCAACTTATACATATTCTGGAGTTGTCCATTTACTTTTTTACCTATTTTGACAGAAAGAAAAATAAATTCACAGAATTAATTTTTTGTTTTGTCCAAAGCAAAGCAAACCAAGTTTATTCACCTTTGGAAAGTTAGAAGGCTTAATTAAAAGCTTGTATAAAAACACACCACGGAAAAATTGTTTTGTCCTGTGTCTCCAGATCCATTAATATATCTGCAATTCCCTCTCTTCACATTTTGACAGCAAGGAAATGACATGTATTCTTCTTGTTTTGTTTATGGTTTTGTTTATCTCAGTGTATCAACAAACCCCCAGACTTAAACTCTGAAGTTTTTCTCTTAAGTTTTCCTCTTAGTTCCTAAGTATTAGAAGTTTCTTATGATGCAGCTGTTGAGTAAGTCAAGAAACAGTCCTGTTCAGCACCTACTCTATTCTAGCTTGCTGCTTGAAACTCTCTCTGCATCTTCCACCTTCACAGTTTTCTGCTGCCCTTCCAACAATGGATGTGCAAACAAGAGTCAAGCTATATGTTACCATATTTTTTACAAATTCCATCCTAAACAGATGAGAAGTAGAAAAAAAATTCAACTCTAAAGAAATGTCAATTGAGATACATTTCTGTTGGAAACAAGTCTTTCAAAGCGCTTGATACTTCTAAATAACAGGACTTACTATTGGCCTAAATTCAAGAGAAAAGTGACACAAGTTTCTCACTGACTTCATGAGAAAATCATGGCAAGGCAGTCTGAAATAAGCTACTTTCATCTCTTCTGAAAAAAATCAGTTAAATAAATGTTGAACTTTCGCCATGCCTTTAATGTGTTTTCAAATAATGAATTAAAAGCAGATTCTCCTCCCAGCCCCTCCCAACGTGTTTAGTGTATACCAAAAATTCTGCCTGTGGATTCAACAAATCTAGGAACATGCACAAGAACTTTCATTTTTTATAATTGATATATTCTTCAGTGGGAAAAAGAACATGTACAGTGAAGGATGTTTGGTTTAGGTTGAGATGCTTCTCCTATATGAGAAGAACTTGACACAAAAGAAGAAATTAGCACAGAAAAGAAGTGTCTGTTTGTGTTGATTGATAAACTTTACAGGGATCTGGTTGTACATTTATTATAAATACACACTTTCTGTTTACTGCCCACATTTTCTGTATCACAAAAAGTATGAAAGGTTTGAATTTGAAAGTGCTGACAATTTTCCCATTATAAGATTCTTTAACATTAGACCAGAATATAGACATGCAGGGTAATTAAAAACTCCTGGGATTTAGCTGCTGCAGAAGCATCCACTGAATACACAAGTCTACACTGCAGACAAAAGAAATCTTATGTAAATAGAATATGAACTCTTAGAAGAAATCATCTTTCAACCAAATTCAGTGGGACTCCATAAATTTACAAGAATGATTCTCCTGACCTATTAAAAATGTAAAATGTCTGTAAGAAAAAGAAGTTAGAAATACATTATAAAGAAAGATAAAATTTGGTGATGTTTTCACCAGTCTTGAACAAGTAATAAACTATGAATATTTGCACTCATCACCCCCTCTTATTCTAAGTGCTGAAATATATTTCATCACTTGCTCTACAGATGACTTTAAGACGTTTGAAATGTAGAAAAACACAGAAAAAAACCACTTGGTAGGATATCTGTAAGGCTGCAAAGCAGAACTTTTTGTGAGGAATAGATAAAGACTACCACCAATATCTTCTTTAAGGTGTGCTATAACCATGGCATTATTCTGGACTGCTAAAACAGCTCCAAGGACACTGGGCACGTGCTTCAAAGTTAGAGCTTTCTAGTTTATTATTAAGGCCAACAAAGCTGTTTAATAGGGAGTATGAAGGTTTTACAAGTCACCATGCTGCTCCCCTCCCTTATCCTCAAGTATATTGAGCTCTGTAACTCACCTACAAGTTAAAAGTGAAGTCCAAATTAAATTTCAGCTGGAAATCTCATATGAATAAGGCTCTCTAATGAGAATTCCCATCCTTTATATTTTGAGTGAAGCTAAAAATACTAAGCATAGGAGTTTCCACCATCTTCTGAGCAATATCATGCTTCAAAATACCTTTATGCAAATACTTGAGGAAAATAAACCAAATTGGATAATCTGTTAAGTCCTCTCTTCTTCTCATTACGAGGAAAACTGTACTGATGCCTGTTTCCTCTACTGGTATGATTGATTCTTTCAGCAATACATGCTTTTACAAGGGTTAGTTTGACATCACTTTTCCTGCATTATCTTGGGATTTCAGAGGAGAACCTTAAAATATGACTGACAGCCAGCCATAGGTGTTATACACTGCTCCATGAAAACTAAAACAAAAGCATACATGACACTGCATGCTTCAGACAGGATCCATATAATACTTTAATTGTAAATTAGCTTCAAATTCATCTTTTGAGTGAAGTCATAAAGGGCCCATTGAGGCAGGACAGGCTCTAGCTTGAAGAGCAGCTTCAATGTAAATGCAGGTTAAAAGAAGATTCAAATAACGCTAATGATTTCCATCACTCATGATGAAAAAGAAATTCAATAGATTAGTTGGGTGATGGTTGATGGATTAGCTCATTACTTGATCATCTCATTATTCATGGCCTAAGGAAAAAGCTTAGAATCCAGTCAGGAGTATAAGTATTCATACTCAACACTTAATGTGTATCTGTACTAAACACCATTAGAATTCTAATAACCTGCAGCAGATCCTGTATTTGCAATGACAAGAGGACACCTTTCAGAAGACTAGGTGGCAGTTTTTCAAAACTAAAATATTTCTAGTTTCAGCAATTCATATGAGAATTTTTAGGGGCGTAATGCATGACATTTAAACAATAAAAACTTTATCAGTAGCTTATTCTAATTCCATAATAGAGGGGAAAATACTGTCAAAATCAGCAGCTATTTGATTAACTATTGTCAAATACTTACCAGAGAGAACTGTCTTATGATTCAAAGTCTTGCTCCAAACACTATCCTCTGCATTGTCTTTAACTCCAAATTCATAAGGTGTGTTTGGCTTCAGATTGTCAATCACTGTCTCTGTAGCTGGGCAGAGCTGAAAAACCCATTTCTTGTCTTTACCTTTTTCTCTGTAGCGAACTGTATAGAACCTGCTGGGGAAAAAAAAAAATAAATCTACACAAAGGATTCACTACAACAATTTTTGTGAGAAAATAATAATGTTAATGATAATAATAATAAATATGTCATAATAATTATAATAATAATTATAATAACAATTATAATAATGATATAATTATAATGATAATAATGATAATAATTATAGTAAATAATAATGTTCTATTGTTCTTGTTCTTCTTTCTGGGTCTTTGCGGTCACCAAATATCAGAAAAGCCAGATTTATTCCACATATTATAGACCCTGACATTAGGAATATTGTACAAAGAGCAAAAGGACAGTCTCCTTATTCACAAACACCCATTCTATGCAAGGTTTTAACCACAAAGCTCATTGTCCAAGCAGTTGCTGTAATTCTGACATATGCCAGAACCAATCAATTGAAGCATGAGCCTGCTGAGAAGCCTCTACCGATTTCTCAAAATCATCTATATTCATCCAGTGAAAGGTGTTCCTGTCAAAATTAGTCCAAAAACATTATCCAGGGAAAACCAGTAATGTCTGTTGTTTGCATAATACATTCCTCATTCAGAGATCCCATTATGTATTGCCCCCACTTCAAACAAAAAAAATAAACCAAGACATTACTTCCAGCAGTTTAATAACATGATGAATGCTAATAGATCGTGAAATTAGGAAACATTTCTCCAGAAATTGCCCAATTCTGTCAAGGAGCACCACCCTGAAAAAGCATGACTGCAATGCTAACCAATCAAAATCAAAGTAGTGGAAATGGTGAGAGCTTCAGCACAAGAACTCCCCTGGCTGACATAATCTCATTTTCAATATACTTACTGAATCACTACCAGAATGGAGTGGAGGTTTCTTTTCTTGGAAAAGCAAATCTCAGAAAGATCTGGCAACTTTTTAATCCAAGTATTACTGAAAATTTTTACACATAACATAAATAACTCATATCCATCATTCATACTACCTCACACTTACATCATCTGAAAAGGGACAAATTCAGTCCAATTGAATTTTGCCACACTTAAACAGAAAAACTTAATGCATGCAAATCAAGGTTGTGAGATCTACTACAGGCATTATACAGACAATTATATAGAGACAAAGGAATCACTTCCTTAAAAAACCCCAAACCAACCAAAAAAGATTCTTAATCAACGGAAAAATTTTCAAAAGTCCAGACTAAAATTACTTAGTGGACCGAACCTAATACAGCCAATTCATAAAGCTGCTTCTGCTGAAGTTACAGAACAGCACTTTCAGAGTACAGCTTACATGAAATGTGACTGTTGAGTAAATTCCTACTTCACTATTAAAACACAACCTAAGACAAGGCAAGCATCACTCATGGAAAATATTTCCATACATAATGGTCCACTTTGCTTACATACTTTATCTCATAACTGTCAAATTTTTTTTCTTGGCACCAAAAAACATACATTCTCCTGGTAAACCAGGAGCTACAATTCAGCTCATTCAGGTACTTCACCAGGTTCCAAGATCAATATTTAGTTGGCTCACATAACTTCATTAACTGTACCACTTTGTGTTCAAAACAAGATATAGTCTATCTTAAAACTTGAAAACCAAAGAAAAAAAACAGTAAGGGAAAAAAAAAAGACAAGTAGTGAATATCCTTTCTCAGTTCCAGGACTACCAAGTAATAATCTGCCTCCTTACTTCTGTGGGCTGTGATCTAATCAAATGTCAAATAACAGACCTAATTGTCAGTTAAACTGACAAAGAGCATTTTAAACAATCCATTACTGGCAACACTAAAAGAAGGAAAAATTCTTCTCCTTTGTCCTCTTAATCTATTTGTATGTAGCCACAGAGACATTAACTAACAGGAAAAGCTTATTTGAACTCCCTGTCACTGTCTTGCAAAGGATGCAACTTTAATAAACAAATTCAATCTTCAACACAAATGCCTCTTACTGGACCCCATACAGTTTTTTTGGAGAGGGGTTTGGAATAAGTAAAGACAGACATCAGATGTGAATTCAACTGGGAATAGTCACCTTCTCCCCTTGCCTGAAAGAGGAATTTTCATTGGTTTTCATCTTCATCCTCACATTTTCCTACCTATTTTAATCCAATGGGATAGAAATAAAGTGTTTGCATGTGATGGAAAAAAGAGAGTATACTGCTTCAGTTCAGTTATTGAACAATCTAAAAGAACAGCTGCGCCAGAAACAAGGAGAAAAAAAACCACTAAAAACTTGTTGATAATGAATAGGCTTTTAAGTGACTGTCCCCACTTGCTTCTAGTGGACAAAATGTTGTACTTTCTAATGCTGTCTCCACACCTGGAAATTTCTTCACTCTAATATAAATTAAAATACTAAGAACATATGCACAATTAAAAAAAAAGGCCCCATCTTTCACTTAAATTCAAGACCATTATAAAATCTGAAAAGAAGATTTTCATAATTGTGCCAAACTATGCCAGTAGAAAGAAAGAGAAACATACAGCACAGAAGAAATGTGCTCTCAACTCCAAGATTTCCAAGCCTATAAAAACTTCACCAAGGGTATAATTATTTCAGTGGAAACTTGCCATAGTGAGTACTAAAAACACTGACTGTGATGACAGAATTTCCTCAACCATTTCAATAAAAAGCAATAAAAATGAAGTTCCATTTAAGAATTTGCAGGTCACAATCATTTGACTATTGAAAATATCTAAATATCTACATGTGCTTTTGGGAAAATGCAATCATTTGTTTATAGAGTGAAAATTCAGAAATGCCAAGTTTGGTCATCAAAGAACAACAACTCATTGTTAAACCAGACCAAAAAACTGCCAAATAAAATGCAATTTCAGTGTCTGCCTGAGAACACTGTACTGATTGAATATTGTTGTAATTTTAATTTCTCCCTTTTTCGAACCTTTCTTTCATCAAAAATACAATATCAAACAGTCAACACATGTAATTGAAGACATGAGTAAGCAGCAAGATCCAGTCACCACTCACATCTATCAATCCCCTCGTGGCAGTGACATACAGGCACAAAATGAGTGCAGCTGGCTGAACTGGAAACATTCAGCACAACATCTGCATAGGTCCTCTCCAGAACAACATAAGGCAGGCTGAAATAGAGTGCTGTCATACTAACACAGAAGGGAAAGCTACACTACATGTTTCTCAAATAAAATATTTCCCATTATCTCTGTGAAGCAAGAAAAGGAAAAACTGATTGCTCACCACGGGGTCCTAACAGGTAATACACTGTGGAATGCTCCTAGGAATGCTATTCCCACCTGTGAGTACTGGTTTGATGTTTCAGCAAGGAGATGGCACACCCAGCTATGCTTGGTGATAAATTATTTCAATCTAGACTCCCAGCAGCCATAAAGACCTAACAATATTTAACTTAACAATTCATTTCGATTAATTGATTTGTTATGTGCTTTGGTGGGGGACATTTTACCAGAAAAATGTTTATTGAATACTCTTGTATTTATATTTACAACAAATATTAATCAAATGATTGCAGGGGTTACTCTGTTTCTTTGCCAGCTAGCACTCTATAAAACATTAGAGCTCTTTTGTCAAACTTCATAAAAGTTAGTGCCTCCCTCTCTCCACTAACAGGCAATGCTTCACTCATTTGAAGATACCACCAACGAGGCCACCCTAGGAACTGTAGAAAAATTTCACCTCCTTCCTTTTTACTGGACAGCTAAAACTCCAATAATTTAAAACAAAAGGTGGCATGAGCAGGTGAGAGGTTTTGTTGCTCTCAGAAATAATCTCTGTAATAATGAGGGGAAAAAAAGGCATAATTTGCCACAGCAGAGGAATAAAGAGCCTCCATTCATCAAGAGAGCCTCTCTCCATAAACATTTGTGCAAAATAATGGAATCCTTAGTGTCTACATTCCTGAAACTATGTATCTTTGATGATATTTTTACTTTGCTTCCCTCCACATAAGACCTACACAAAGTGTGATGGCAGAAATTAAATAAGTGAGGCCAAGTTCATAATTCAAAGGAAGCCACAAGAGCACAAGACTACTCACAGGCCAACCACTGTAGTGATTCCTGTGGCTGCAGAGTCAATGTAAAAGACTGTCAGCCTGACACAAAAGGCTGTTTCTCTTCTATGTTCAGCTCACAAAGTTTGTTTTTTAAAGCTCTACAATGCAAGGCAGTGCTCAGTTTAGAGACAGCCTTTTCATTGCACTAGAAACCAAAATAAAATGAGAATTTTAAGAAAAGAGCACAGAGAGTTTTTTCTTTTGAGATGAAGCAAATCTTATTCATTGTTAAAAGAAGTAGAATCCTAGGATGGATAGGCAAGACATTAAGTTTTCATCTATCAGTGTGAATGATACTGTTTTGCCAAGAATTCCAGTGCCATTTTTCCATTTTTAAACCAAATCTCATTTCAGCCAGGTTCCCAGAACATGCTTCCACAGTCAAATATTCAGACACAAACAATTAGATACTGGAAATCTTATAAGGTAGATGGTTTTGTGAGATTTCAAGACTAGGTCAGTTTGTATAAATACCATGGATTTATTTGGAACCAGGTCCCAACCAAAACTCCAAACAACTTAATCATGACTATTTTAGTCCCACATAACACTAAACAAACAATTAAGCCTTGGAGATGTAAGAACATTCCAGTTCTGTGCTTTTGTGTTGCCAGAGACAATAGATTAGAAAGCTCATTTCTTTTTTGCTCACAGAAATGTAATTAGAATTTTTTAAAAGAGACTATCAGCATAACAGGTATTCATTTATTTACAGTTAGACTTCATTAGAAGTGCAGCATCCATTTAATGCTAGAAAGCAATAAAAGAAATGGTTTGAACTATGATTTTTCATACACTGAGTGTTGCACAAATTGACCCATGAAGTTGATTATATTGTTTCCTTTTTTACCACTAAGTTTACTTTAAAGTAACAGACACTGACATATATAAAAAATTGAAATAATTACACCAGTGATGGTTACCAGTTAGGTTTGCAAAGCACTTTCTAATTTAGTTTTGACTCTTACATGATCACTAAAATTCACTTCTTCCACTTAAAACTTTCAGTAGAATGACTGTAATGAAGAGTGAGCGTCTGAAAAAGGAGAGACTGAACAAATCATTCCAATTTAAACAAGCTTTTAGCATGTACTCCCATAGCAGCAACTCAAAAGCATCTGAAATCCAAGGAGTGTATTTGCTGCTGTATGTTTTCCTTTAAGAAAGTCTGCTATGTTTCAAATACATTTTGTATGATACTTGCAAGACAAAGTATGACTTAGCTGGCAGCTGCATAATGATGGAAGTTTGTAAATAAGCACAGGAGAAGATAGGTACATTTGTTTCTGAATTTCAGATTTTAAAAATCCTACTTCTATGTACTATGCAACAAAAAGACTAAGCATGGACTCTTCCCTGGTTTTCCCTTACTGTTTTTCTTACATTTTCTTTTTAAAGCATCAGATAAAAACAAAATAAACCACAAAATTTCTGCTACTTGCAAGTACGACATTAGGACATTTAAATTACAGGTAAAGAAATTAAAACAATGCCAATGTGAAAATGCCACAGCATTTAACTTAAAATAGACATATCTTCATGTTTTAAATTCCTATTTTTGCATGTATCTATAGTGTGTTTGCTTTTCTACACAATCCACTCAATGGAATATTATATTTTTATATTATCCATAAACGCTGCTTTAATCTAACACAGAAAATAATGGGTTTTGTTCTAGCCCCTGACTTCTCTTCCTAAAGAAATGAAAGTTGAAGTCCACCTTTTTTGATCCCCAGCTACAGAGGTGTTCTAATCAAAGCAAATACAAAGAAAGAAAATTCTACAGAGTATTCTCTCTTTTTCAGACCTGGATGGAGAGTAAATGAAGCCCCAGTACTTTTATTTTGACAGATCTGTCCACTAATATTTGTTTGAACACAGCTAGGCAGAGAGGGAAAAAACCTCTTACTGTCTTGGAGATAATAAAAAGAGGAACTGAACATGGCAGTGCAGCAGGATATTGTGATTTTGCCATATTCCCTCATCAACCGTCTTCCACTGGTGTCAGAAAGCAGAGCATGCTGAGAAAGGTTCCACAAACTGTACTTGAGTTTTTTGATTTAGATATTTTTGGTTTATTTTAAATTCCAGTACTAAGGGTCTGATGAGAGATAACAGTCACTTCAAGAATGCTTCAAAATTTCACCTTCCATTTCTGGTCCACAAAAATGGCAGTGAATACTTTTGTTTCAACAGGGGATTAGCATTTGGGGTTATCTTGAGGGAAATATGTAGCACTCTATTGGCTTATGCTCTTAATCTCTGGGGAGTTAAGCCAAAAGAATGGTTTGTTGAAAAATGTCACAGTAAATTTTTTTCATCGGAGTTTCTTAAAAATCTCATAGATACAGAAGACCACTATGTTCCCTGAAGAAGGAAACAGTAATGTCACTGAAGCAGTAAAAGATATCAAGGCTGTTAGAGAATATGGAACCTCTTACTCCAAGCTCATTTGCTCACAAAACCAGATCTTCCAAGGAATATCCCACTGAGGTCAAACTTGCACTGGAGAAAACCTTGGCCAGAAGAACTGTACTAATTCCATGTGGTTTCTATCTTCTGACTCAGTAACACATTGAAATAACTTTTATTATGCAACACTTGTACAAAAGCCTAACATCCACATGGAGATAGTAAAATCTGAGGCTAAGAACAGTGACTCCATTTCAGGTCACAGGGAGTTACAAATTTAAACCTTGGTGGGACATTGACTGACGGAACTGAGTTAAGAGGTCCTGAGGACTGCTATGTACTGCCAATGCCAAAGGTTAGAGGTTACCCACTAACAGCAATCTTGGGGATGATTAACAGTCACAGTAAGGAGAATATGCCAGATGAAAAAACATCAAGCCAGGTAGATTGCCCCTAAAATAGACTGAAATTTCGGTGAATCTGTTACTGGCTTTTTAAGACTTGTACTTTTATCACAAAACTAACTTGCTAAGAATGGGCTGCTTCCTATTTTTTTCTTATTGTACATTATCAACTGTCATTCAAATCAATATAATAAATTAATAGTTTTTCTTCTACACACTGACTAGAAATATATGTGGATCTAATCTTTCTTAGAATTCTAGATATACACACCATGGTCACTTGGACAACTATTCTCATAATTTATACAAATCACAAGCACTTTGGTCCAGTAAGGGTAAAATTAATAAGAGCACCACTTAAGTGACTTTTCTTTTCTTCATTAACTTTCTTGTTATGCTTGATTGCAAAACAGAAATCTGGTTATAGGTATATACCTATCTTTGATAAGATCATTTGTAACTGATATAAATGTTTTTAAACTAGCTATTCCTGACAATATTTCAATAAAATGTGCACTTTAATTCCTGAGAGGAGGAATTCCTCAGAATATATTCTAAACACAGCAAGACACTAGTAGCACACTGCCCTGACTGAAAAACTTTGTTAAAAACTTTGTTCCCACTTTGAGTCAATGAATGCCCAAAAAGAAAATTCAGCTACTGAGGAGAAAACACAGAATTGATGAAGGCGTGGTGGTGGATACCATTTGCCTTGGATTTCCAGGGGGATTAAGACAGGATATAGGCTTCTCCTGATGTGTTCTTCATTCCCACTGCACAATAGCTGCTGCAACATTGGTGCTGACACATCACATAAAGATTAATTCCTTGCTGACACATCACAAAGATAAAACCACTACATTCGAACACTTTACAGGCTCATCCAAGATCAGCTCATTTCTTCAGTTTCACACAGTAGGAAAATATTTGCTTCTTCCTTTACGGAAAGAGCAAAATCTGAGCCTTAACCAACTTTTATTTCTATTGAAGAAAAATCTGATCAGATTTGATTCGTGGACATTTACTAACATTCCATAACTGTTTCCTAACAAACGTTAACATTTTTTTCAATAGTGTTTGAAATTCTGATTGGTGATGAAGATCCAAAATTTTTTCATGAGACGTTTCTGATGCTTGAAAAGGATCAGTCCTGTTGTGAGGTATGAAACTTTTGTAAAGGTATGAAAAAAATAATCCTGGCTAAATGGGATGTCTTTTTTAACACAGCCTATGTTTGACATCCAGTTTAATCATGCCAGCTAGAGTTTTCTTATGAACACCCGAGTAAGAAAAGTCAAGTCTAAATTAGACAGCCACAAATTTGACAAATATTAAACAGGTAAAAGAAATGTTCTGAATCATAAAAAAAAAGAGAATATTTAAACCCAAAAGATAACAGTTGCAAAATAGATGTAGATGCATCCCATGGAGTAGAAAAGAGCTTCACACAATATAAATGAAAGTAAAAATATTCAAGGAAGAATATAAGGAGAAACACAAGTAGGGAAAACATCTGCATTAGCAATTTAAATAATTTTATTCATCTACAGAGGGCTGACTAAACCATAATAGTGCACTTAATTGAGAAGTTCTTCTGCACTATGACTTGTCTTGAAACTGCTACTTGGCAAGACCTCCTGAGTTTCCCACCTACTGTGCCATCCAGTACATGCCAAAAATATTAAGATAGAAGAGATCCTTTTTTACTTGCAACAGAAAATTAATGAAAGCTGTTCTGCATCAGTTTTAGTGATAAGATAAAATTAAAAAAAAAAAAATCAAACAGTGTTAAGGCATCATTCCCCCAGATCAGCACAACAAAAGGCTTCTTTTACACTTTTTCAGTCAACTCTAAAGTAAAATATTTCCTGTAATTTAACAAAGTTTCAATTGGTTGAGATACAAATGAAGGTAGATCCAAGGCCATTAATTTTAGAACAAAGGATCCAGTGTGAAATAGCAAGATTTGTAATTCAGCATGTAGATGTCTCACTAAAGTTGCTGTCAAGTAAAGATTTGCAAAGCACTAGCGTGAGCAAATGAAAAAACTGACTTCACATTCGGAACTATTGTTTACAACATTTAAATTTTTACTGTAAAAATTATATTAATCACAGCAGGGAGCTGTCCTGAGTGAACTCATGGTAGCAATAAAGCCCATCCATTTCTGTTGTTACCTGTCACTAGCACAGTTACTTGTTGCTGTCCAGTCATGTTGAGGGTTGACCAGGATGCCCCAGGAGAGGAACACAGAGGTTGGGGTGAGAGTGCCAACCACCAGCTGCAGGGGCTTCTGTGTCTTGTTCCGACCTACACAAGGAACATATAAAGTTAACTTCTCTCTCCTGCATTATGGAAAGTTTTTGCAGATGGATAATTAAGTAAATTAAGATCTCTTCTAAGCTTGAAGGGAAAGGTACAGCAGTTCCCTAATTTTCATGGTCACTGTTTCTAACATATGATTTACAAAAGTGGCAGTGTCCATGGTCACTTTTTCAACCTAACATTCCAGTTAAAACTAGTTTTTGAAAATGGTCATTTAGTGGTTTAAGTACACTTAGTATAAGAATAAGCTACAGGTAGATTAAATTAAAAACTCTGGCTATTGGACTATATCAAGACATGACAGAGTCCAGGACATTAGAAAGTCTCCATGGATGTGATAAAAATAGTAACTTCTTGGCAGGTTTCTCAGTAACACTGCAAATGTATCTACACATAATAAATATTTTCTAGGGCATTCTTAGGAGCAAAATAAAACCTACAAAAGTTCTTTTGCTTTTAACTGCAGGCGGATCTGAATCAGTGTCTTTATCTGCAGGAATTTTCTCCTTTAATTACCGACTATATTGAAATCAGGTTTTGCATGATACTGAACTTCTGCTTTGCTCTGTATAAAGGAGTACAGTTCTTGTGGGAAGAAATAACTTATTTTAAAGAAAGTTTAAAAGCTAACAGATGGAAATGAACAAATTATGTAGAGACTCTATTTTGAATCTGTAGTTTATGGACTAATACCGGCTCAAGCAGAATCTCTGGTGTTTGCAAGATGATTGACTATAGGAAATAAATATATTTACATCACATTACATACTTCAAAAATCTAAAGGATCTGTACCTCCTCAAAAAATACAGGTGACCAACATTTCCTGAAAATTTATAAGCCACTTATCTAAAGGGTTTTTTCTCACTGTTGTGAACCAGATTTGATTAACTTTCTACTGACACATTTTCAACCCTATTGCCTCTTCACTTAACCAGTCCCAGTTACAGCCTGTTTTGTATTTTCAATCAATACATGTGTGTACATTTAGAAACGTTAACCATGCTGGTTTTATCTTTATGTTGATTATTAATATGTTGCTACAAATCCTATGTTAAAAACAACATATATATATGCTGCATCTGAAGGGTAAATCACTTTCCAAAATCTTTCCAGACATTGTGTTATACCTGGCAAAGAACAAGAAAAATATTTATCCTGATCATTACCAGGAGTTAGGAGAAAAAAAATCATCCAAAGATCATAGAATAATTTGGGTTGTAAGGGACTTTTAAGGACCTTCTAGCCCAAGTCCCCTGCCGTGAGCAGGGACATCTTCAATTGGATCAGGTTTCTCAGATGTGATCTGTCCAACCTGACCTTGAGTGCTCCCATGGATAGGTCATGAGTTTATTTTTTGTAACAGTCCAGTTGCAAAAAATTTTGCCTGCAGGAAAATACTTCCTGCAAGAATTCTCCACATTAAAGCACAGAATTAAGTCTCCATATTAAAGTAAGGAATTCAGAACTGACAATATCAATGACATGATTAAGGTCATATAGAAAGTCTTTGAAAGATGAGAACAAAGTTCATCATCTTTGAACAATGAGAACAAAGTTCAGATTTTTTCTCTGTTGTGTATAGATTCAGCTGGAAACATCTCTTTCTGTGACTTCTTGCAATAGTAAACTTAGTAGTAGATTGATATAGAGACAGACACACACTACCATTATCCAATGAGAAACTAAGAAAACATTAACATGTCTATGGATGAAGGAATCTTTACTTGTAGTTTGGAAAGAATTATGTCTTTAAACTTCAGAAATTAGTATTCTAAATTTAAATTCTCATTTGTAAGAACTTTATGCAAAAAAATCTTTAGGTACATCTTCATGTTTTGAGCACCATGTGTGTGGCTGCTGACTAGGAAACACTGTCCTACATTTTACCTGTCCACGTATGGAATTTGTGCATCCCAGTGAGATGCCTACAGGTAGAAACATCTTTTCAGAGAAACCCAGCAGAAGGGCGTGTTTTCTTTCAAATATTTTCAGAAAGAGATGCAGCAATATTAAAATACCTGAACAAGATTTCTTGTTATTTGAAACACGTGCTGGTCTTACTGAAACCAAATACCGCGGCTCTGCATCTGCAAATGAAGGAAAAAGGAATTAGTACAGATGTGCTATTTATTTGAAAAAGAGATTAATCTGAAATTTTTAAGAAAAAGTCAAATAGTGAATTTTTGACACGTTGTCCAATCTTCATGATCATCAGGCTGTTTTCTTTAAAATTCATTGAGTCCAAAATTATAAATGATGCAATTAAAACAAGGTTGAGATATTTATTTTAGTTTGGGGAACTCCTCTTCAGATATAAGATTTTCCCTTACACTTAAAGCCAGATGTCAGAGATTTCTGGCTTTCTTAATTATTTAAAACCAAGCTCTACTCCCTCTTAACGCAACATGAGAGAAGTTGTCTTAGGAGACTCCAGCAAGATATCCACAAGCAGAATTTGTCTCACTCTCTGCTGACCAAAATTATTTTTACTATAGCTTTTAAAAAACAGGATTACTCTACACAGAATTCTTATTCTAGTTTAGATACATTTATCTAAATGTATGGTATAAATAAGAGACTAAATTTCCTGAGTATTTCAGTGTAAGAGGTCCCTTAAATTCTACCAGCTAAACAGAACTGCTAAGAAATCATTCATTTTTCTCTTACACTCTTTCTGTAAAGAGAGAGAAAGGAAAAGCAGTACCAGAAAACCCAAAAGCTTGCTGTACTACTGAAAAGGTTCTGTCAGTGTGGGGAAAACCACTCTAACTTAACTTCTCTGTTTCTGTGCACCTAAAGCACTGGAAACCCATACTGTGGATGTACCTTAATTGTTTAATTAGTCTTTTTAAATGTGTTTCATCTGCACCAAATACCCAAGATAAGCACTGAAAATAGCTGTTCAAAGCAGCGTGGAAAAAGAATTCATTAAAAAAAGGAACCCAAAAGTGCAAATACATCTTCACTTACAAAAAATGTTTTTTGTTATTGAGAGGGGTACACAAGCATGGGAGCTGTGTAACCACTTGGATATTTTTTTGTATTGAGACTGAAAAACAGAAATAAGCATCACTTTAAAATAATTTGGTTTCCCTGTATTATAAACCCAGTTTTCTGCTCTGCATTTATGCCCACTTGTGAGATGTTATAACTCTCATGAAGTATTCAACAGGATTATTTTAAAACATGACCTTGAAAGTTCAAGAATTACAAAGCCAGTCTTCAAAACTAAAAATGTATGGGTTTACCAGTAAAATGTCCAAGAATTTTGAAAGAAAATTATTTAAATACTTTGAAACAGTTTTTCCCTGCTCCATAAATGGAAAAATTAATTCTGGCTGAAATCTGAAATTACTTGTGTAGCAGTATAGAAAGAGATTAACTGCTATACAAAATATGGCAATACACAAAGACTGTTAATGCCTCACTGGACATCTCATCTACAAAACCTGGCAGTTTTCAGGATTCATTAGTTCTACCAGATGTTTTTGTTCTGTAACAAAGTGTTCTCTGTGGAAATATTTTGTGTTTTATGCTGTTCATTAAGCTTTATTTTGGTGAATTTAACAAATGTTGCCTTAATAAAGAATACAACATATTCCCATTTTCCAGAGAATTCATAGCTCTTCTGACTGTAATACAACCTACAAAAGGAAGCATTTAGGAAAACAGGCTGAGATTAGATGTTGACAGAGGGCTGTTAGAGAAGAGGCAGGCTTAAAAAGTACCACTTCTTTAGAACCACTGAACTTAGGACAATATTATGATTATTATAACTGAAATCAGAAAATGAATTTGTTAAACAAATCCACTCAATACATGGGATACAACTATAAGTTTCTGTACTGTGTTTAAGCTATATCTTTATTTAGAAATATGATTCCATGATTCCTGAGCACAACCACCCATGCTACTATATAGATGTTAAGATCAGAGCAACTGTAATTTAAGTTAAATTCATTGGTTTGATGCCCAGTACCAAAGCATTGTGCACAGACAGGAGGACACATGCATTGAAATGCTTTTATTTTGGGCAGATATACATTCTATATCCAAGACAAATGAAATTAAAAAACGCAGAGAGCTTTTTCAATATCGCATAATGAGCCCTGACTCATTAGAACTGGGAGTTTCTTCTTAGTCTTCCACTGCAAATCAACATTTCTTTCAGTAAGTTCAGAAGACTACTGAGTTTCTGCACTGATTCAGCCTTGCTGAGAAATATGACTATCAGTCATCATCACAATGCTGAAATCATCTGATGCCACTATGACTCAATTCATTTTCAGGGCGTTCAAACATGGCCTCACCCATGTATTAAATTCTGTCAAGTTACAGGAAATATTTCATGGTAATCTGTGCTATTTATGATGCCTATATAGTCATAATCCATTCCATGGATTCTTATAGACAGATCTGTCTCTATAAGAAGCAGGAATCTTGGGGAGAGGTAACACAGCAGAAGAAAATGAAAATTCTGCAGAATACCAGAACTCAAATAAAACCATAATTTGCACTAATTCATGTAATGCTTAAGAGATAAATTGCTGAAATAGGAGGTAGGTAGGAAAATGTGACAGTCAAAAAAATATGGATGTTTCACAGGATGTAATTATGATTCACAGAATAGAACAGCTATTTGCATGAAAATATATTCAAGAAGTGAAGCTTGTTTGAAAAATAAAATTATAGCCTCAAATAAAAGCAAACTACACCACAGAAAACAGACAATTCTGTTTGCAACTGAATATTTCTTATTTTTTCTGAATTGTATTTAGTAAGAAAAGGATAGTTATGTAATTAAGATCAATGTTGAAATGTCTGGACACAGATGCATGAATCCAGCATCTGCCTCCAAAATCATTTCACCATTAATCAGTATATAACAGAGACATATATGATAAAGATGCAAAACATAGATATGTCTGTCTCTCATCAGTGAGGATCCAAAATCTCATAAATGAAGGATCCCTAAAAAACAATGCAAGCTTTAACAAGTTAAGTTTGAAATAATTTGCTATGAAAATCTTTGCAGCTCCTTGATGCCTAACCTGTTCTTGGAGGGCTGCTACTCTATGACCACTTGCTGAATCCATTACTGTCTAACCCCCTTCATTAAGGCTAGAACAACAAATATCTTGGCTAAGAACTCCTTTCAGATCAGAAATAAAGTCCAAAGAGTGACCACCTTCAATCCTTTAACCACAAAATACTCTAGGAAAACACCCACGTGTACCAGAGAAGTGCTCCTCCATAAATCCATGCCTCATTATTAGTGGTGTAATCCCCCAAACATAGGCTATTATATCAATAAATTAAATTATTAAAAGAATAAAACTTCTATTACCCACCTTAACAGCTTATGAAGACAACCAGAATGTAACAAAAATACATGCCACTGACATATCAGATTAACAAAGGAGAGCATTTTCACATGCCTTGAGCTAGGCTATCAAATCAGTGGCAGCAGGCAACCAACAGGCACCACAAAATGCTAGGAAATTCTGCTTCTGTTCAAGCACACTATTCAGGGCCCAGCCAGTATGCACTTGCAAGTAAAACAATATAAGTATGAACTGACTGATGAACTTAGAATAAATCTTAAAATACAAGAATGATGTTACAAATGTTGAAGATGTTACAACTGCATCATTAGAATTCATGGACCATTGGATTCAGAAATCAAAACAAAGTCTTTTTTTGCTTCAGGCTGCAAGTCCTTAATCTGTATTTAGGGATTGCTAAAAATTTACCATTGTTCCAGATTGCCAGGCAAGGCATATTCTATTACCATCTGTATGGCAGTTGTCTTTTGTCAAGTGGGCAGTTTGCTCTTTCTCTCTCTTTGAGTGATTACAACCACTGCTCCCTCAGGAGGGGACATGACAGCCTGATAACAGGCTATTGAATGCCACTGCATGACTGATAAAAAATATAACATCCCATTGTGAGATGCTCCACCCAGAGGAAGGAGCCAAGCATTCCTACCCAGATATAATCTGGAGGTTTTTGAGACACCAGCGCAGCTTTCCCCACTGGATTCCCCAGAGGAACAGCAGCTGCCTCTTCTTCCACTGGATCTTCAGAAGAATACATCCTTCTCTACAGGACCCCCCCTCCCCCCCCGCTCCAACAGAATCACACCAGGAGCACTGCAGCCACAATTCCATTTGGACTGCTACCAACACCCTGACCCACAGGGTGTCAGGTTGGGTTCTGACTCTGTCAGTGTTGTTCTAGTGTACTGCATTGTTTATTTCATCCTTTTATTTTTCTTCCCTCTTAAAGAACGGTTATTTCCTGCTCCCATATTTTTTGCCTGAAAGCCCCTTAATTTAAAATTTACAGCAAATGAGAGGGGTGGGGAGAGTTTACATTCTCCATTTCAGGGGAGGCTCCTGCCTTCCTTAGCGGACTCCTTTCTTTGCAAACCAAGGCATCATGGGATGTTGTTAAGGGCAAAGTTGGAGGAAGGGTGGATGGAAAGTATTGTCGTGTAACAAGCATAGGAGAAGACAGAGAGATGCGACAAAGAGGGTGGTATGAATGAAACTGATGCTGATCAATGCACTAGAAGAAGGGGCATCTGCTGGACACCTCCAGCTTCTCCCTTCCACTAGGTTCTGCTAGCATTAGCAACGAGAACCTGCTTTCTGGTAAGTTACAGGAGGCAACATAATGCTGAATTAACATTCATGTTATTTGGCAGCTTGAAAAGCATGCAGCTAACACAACTGCCAGTTTCTGGTAACTGATAAGAAACTGCAGAGCAAGATCTTTTAGCTAAGCACTGCCCCAGCACAGATCCCTGAATTACACTTTCTAAAATGTGCTCAGGGTGGTACTAGAACCCTCTCATATGCATACATAAACACGAAATTCACACAACAATACTGGCACTGTTACCAATACATTCTCCTCTTACACTGTACAATCTTGGACAAGAAAAGGAAAAGTAAAAGCATTGCCCAACTTTGAGTTGGTTTTAGAAACTGAAAGGGAAAATAATTTTGCTCATTCTGTTAAATAATTGCTGTTCATTCCTGCAAAAATTTCCTGTCTCTACCCAACTTTTTGGGTTTCTCCAACAGTATCAACAATTTCTAGGAGGATGCCTTGCAATCTTCCCAGCCAAGTTAGAAAAGACTAACACAAATCTCTTAAGCAAGTACTTTCTTTACAAGTCTGGAAGACTGAGAAAATGAAGAGAAATTTTTAAGTCAAGCCCAGAGCTTTTGGATGGGTCCATTCACCTTTCTATTAGTCTAGCAGAACTAACATCTTGATATCTTTTGACACTGAATATCTTTCAGGACCAAAACCAATGTTGTTTACTGTCACGTGAGCACATAAAGTACACTCAGGATAAAACACATCTGCTGTCCGGAAACAGAGGCATTCTTGGGAACAAACTTTGCTGCTGCCTTGTCATTGTCATTTCAGTATATTCAGATGTATCTGCTAGAGCATGAAGCTGCTCAAGACTTTGCTGCCAGCAGCAACTCATTACAAGTTCAGGAAATCCAATAGGATCCTTTGCCCATGCCCTCTGCAGACAGATCCCAATTTATTGATAAGGTTACCCAATTACTGCCTCAGTTACTGTATAATTTGCATAACAAAGGGAAAACAGATATTTTAAGATAAGAATTACAATGAGGTGCTGAATATTTTGATGCATGAAATGCAGGTGAATGTCACATGTACAAAATTATATATCTTTTCTGAAAATCCTTGCTGACTTCATGCTTCCTGTTAACAGGATCATAAAAGGTGTGTGACCCAGCAGAAAAACTGACAATAAATTTCATGTTAATCTACAATGGGTGTGTTGGAAATAAGGAATTTGTGGGCCTTACAAATATATATTGTTGTGTATATTGTCATCTTCCATATTCCAGTTCCAACTGGGGACAATTATCCCACACAAAATACCGGTTATGCTGCTCCATTAACAAGACCAGGGATGCCGAACTAAATCAAAGAAATGTGGAAATGTCTGTAAGGCACTTCATTATACTTGTAGACCTATGCTCTTTGTTAGAAAGGAGAAATTATATTTTAAAGGGCTATCGCATTTTAAGAAGGCAATAATGACTTATATGTGAGGTCTGTGTGTTTTTTAACATTACCCTAACACTGCCTTTATCTTTTAGTAGTGTCTACAGCTGATTGCATATCTGTATGATTTTTCCTTTAAAATTTTCACAGAATAAACAATTTTAATATTACCAGCACAAGATCCACTTTCATGGATCTTCCATTTTCCTGGATGTAATCTCTCTCCCAGGGGATTATATTCCACAGCATTGCTCCTTAATGCATTAGAAAAATACACAAACCTTTCAGAGAGTAACAAATGCCCTTAAACGTCCATTTCTCATCTTTACCTTTCACTGATTTAAGGCTGTGATCCTTAAATCACAAGGAAGGAACCACTTCTTCCACAGTCTGCTCAATAAAAGCTACACCCATCACTGTTCAGGGAAGCCTATAAACTCACCTGCTTTCTGTAAAATTCGGATAGGTCAAAGCATGAGAGAACCAAAAAGGAGTTCTCAGGGCAAAAATTAATTTTTTTTGTCTAAACCTAGAAGTTTTGACTGTAGAAAAATGTGTGGAACACACTGAAGACTATTTTCAGAGTGTGCAGTGGCACTTGGATCACCGAATATCTAGAACATGGGATTGACAACCTTGCGTGTGAAATTTAAAAGTACATTGTTTTAATATGAAGACAACATACTAGGCCAACTTCATCACATTGTACTAGGAGTACAAAGATAATCTGAAATTTTTCAGCAATAGAGTCTAGAGGGTTTAAATCTTTGGCATATTCCTTGAGAGTATTTTTATTGTCCCTCTCCAACACCTTGCTTTTTCTAAAATCAATATAAAGTGTATGCTAGAGCTGAGGTCTCTGGCTGCCACAATAAAACTTACTCATTGTTCCTAGAATTGCAACCCATTCTGCAGTTCTTCCAGTTTCTGCCAGCAACTAATCCCTAAATATGATGGGGAGGAGGGAGTGTGCTAGCAATCATCTCTGTCTTCATTTCTGCCACACAAGTCACTCTAAAGTAGAGCCAAAGCACAACTGATGTTTATTGCTTTAGCTCGTGTTCCATACATATTTGGAAGGCGCAGTCAAAGATGAAGTTTAATGTTGTGTTTAATATTTGTGAAATGGAATGATTATGCACTCTCTGCTTCCAATCAACAAGTCCCCAAGGCATTCAATCAAACCCTAAATCTCTCAACTAAAAGCAACAGCTCCAATAAACATACAGGTAATTGCCTCAAATAAATGTTTGCCACCTGAAGTACATATTGCTGATAACTTCTTTTACTCCTGTCTTTTCAAAGGTGGCATTTTTCTGAAGGTTAGAAATGCTTGTCTTGCTATCTATATTATGTTGCATTTTGCATGTTTAGTTACTGGACATTCAGAAGTCACAAACATAGATTTATTGTCACAAGGAAACTAACAATTTCTATTAGCATGAGGGAGATAAAATTTTGGCATTATTCTCCTTTGAAATAACCATAAAGGAAGAGTATTCCTCAACATTTGTGCTTTTCCCTCTCCAGACACCCTACAGCAAATGGATATGCATATGGTCAGTGCTCTGATGTGCTGTGGAACTAAAGAAAGGCGCCTAGAGTCCAGCCATTAACTGTTAAGGTTAAAGCTACAAAATATCAATATACCTGAAATTCCAGGTGACCTTGAACTTTCAGTTTTGCAAAACATTAGATATAAAATTTTCTATTACATAGAGAGTTAAAATGATCTTACACAATATTACATTCAGTCCTTTTTTTGCTCTTCCTTAAGATCTCAGAGTACCCAAAAAATTAATCCTCAAAAATTAATCCTCACTACTCCTACAGCAGGCATTGTTACGCCTAATGCACAGTATACTACAGAAAATCCTCTACATCATTCTTAGTAAACTGATTCAGAAGTTACACATAGGATGAATCAGGTATGCCAGATAGGTGATAGAATTACAGAGAGATCCCAGGAGTACCAACTCACAAAAAGGAAAGTTAACTCTTGCCACAGTGATCCTATCAGTCTCCAATTTATTAATTATCCTGTGTCTAACATCTTATTTTTTTAGTTTTTATTCTGCAGGTTTCAGCCTGGAGCAGACACCCACAATGGCCTTAACTGAACACATCAAAAACATGGCAATTATTACTTCTCTGCTCATGCATCCTTTCCTCCAGCTTGCTTCACACCAAGATCACAAGCATTACAATGACGAGGATAAATTGATTCATTTCAGGCTAGAAAAACATAAAGAAATCAATAGGAAAATCCTTAGGGATTGTACAGATTTCTCAAAAGGTCAAATCCTGATAAATCAATGTTTAAATAATTCAGTCTTCCTTCTCTCTATTCCAGATAACAGGATATAGCATTCATGACATGGTTTAATCTCTTCCATAAAACAGCCCATGGAATTCCTTCGGTACCTTCTGACATGGAAGCTAGAGGTTAATCTATAACATGCAATCCTGGAGTAGATCCCTACAAGAAGAGGCATCACGTTGATATGAATGTTTCTGTCAAAAGCTATCAACCACACAATTCTCCAGACTCTTTCACTGCTTTTTCTATTGTTTGTTAAAAGCATGTACATTTTCCTTGTAGTCTCCTTTATATCTGCATTCTTGGGCAAACCATCCCATCTGACGTGTGATTTGTTCAAGTATAGTGCAGGCTCTCACTAAAGCAAAAATCCCCAAAACAAATACCAGTAAGCAAAATTTCCAGACAACAAGAACTAGTTGTTCTCCTTGAAGGATCTGCTAATTCCACTTTCCACTGAAATTCTTGACAGTAACCTTAAATAAAGACAAAGAAACCGTGAGCAACAACCCAATAAAACAAAAAATTAGGTGAACAAAAGATTCATATTCTCCTCAGTCTCTTCCCATAATTCATTACAACAACAGCATGCAAAGCAAATATGTCTTACCAAGCTCTGTTACATAGTTTTTTCCTTCTGAAGGCAAAGGGATGTACTGATTAGAAAAGAAGTTGCTTCCATAACCCAGGACAAAACCTTCTAGTTTGGTGCTTTGACTTGGTCGAAGATACCTCATGCAAACAGTGTCATCTGTGGCATTGATCTGAACCTTCAGGCTCTGCCTTTTCACTGGGGAAAGAGGGAAAAAGAGGAGATCAGAATGCATTGCCTTGCCATCATTCAGCAATGGAACATGACAATATAACAATTTAATTTGCTAATAGCATGCAACTGAAAAATTTCTTATAGGTGATGTCTCCTAGAAACACAATGTATTTATAAAGGTGAACTAACAGTCACCTTTAAGTGTGGTTGCCAACATGACTGTTTTTCCACTAGCTCAGCATTATCATTTGCTTTAACATCTACAATTGCAGTAGTAAAACCATGCATGAAGTAAGTGGAAAAAATGCAAGTATTTTTTCCTTTAAATGCAAGAGTTATAGCAGTATTAGCCATATGTAAGACCCACAGGAGTGAAATGTCCAAGTTTTTTGTTTGATTTTTTTTTTGCTTATTAGTAGAAAAGATGAAGTTTTAAAACTAAGTTAATCAGTTAATCACACTCAAAAATTATGTTAGAGGATAAACAGCAACTAGATCCAAATAAATCTTCTAAATTTTTCCTGCTATGTTGGGCTGGAAATGTAATTTTTTATTTGGAATTATACCAGGACACCTAACTAACATAAATACTTTACTCAAAACTACGAAGAAACTCTTTTTAAACATTCATTTTTATGCTTTCCAGGGGAACAGCACATGAAGTAAGAAACATCTTGTATATCCATCTGTAAAAATTTAACTTGTAGCAACAGAGAATGACTTCACAACAGAATAAGTAACTTTTTAGGCTACAAGTTGGTGTTTTGGCTTCCTCTTGCTGGGGTAAGGGAGGATTGGCTTTTCCCTTTTCCTTCCTTGGTATGTACAATTTTAGTACTCCCTTGTTACTGTTAGGCCTATCATATTTTCAGAACTGTTGAATTGCTGGCTTTCCCTCAAACTTACAACACCAGTACTGGGCTAGTACATTTTCTGTTGTTATTTCTCTTCTCATTCTCAAAATATAAATTTTTATCCCCAGTAGATTTTCAGGCATCTGTTCAAACATGAGGGTTGAAATGAACTTATCAGGAAAAAACAGAATTTCGTAGATAAACATTTTGCTTTGGGAACTAAATCCTGAAGAACACCTATAAGATAAATGTTAAATAATATATCATTGAATGACATATTCAGATAAATGATAAATCATATATCATTGAATAATAGGATAGAACGATACTAAACTTTTTCTTTCTTTCCCTTTCTCTCTCTTTCTCTTATTTCTCAATAATTGTAATTGCAGACTGATATTCAACTTACTCTAGACAAGCACATATTGATTCTCTGGTATCACCCCAACATACCCTGCTTTTTTTAGAGAAATTCTAATGACTAGAGTTGCCAAGAGACCAAAACCCTCACTTTGTTTTAGTAGATGATTTGAGCATCTGCAGTTGTCTGCACACAGAATGTAAAGCCAAAAGCCAACACTTTATGCCTCTTCCCTTTACAGAAAGAAGCGTACAAGTAAAATTGATGGAAAACATCTGCCTCCCTTCCTTTATCTAAAGACTGATCAAGAAAAATCATTCAGCCAGGAAACTGTCACAGTTTTCCAAAGGCAACTCTGCCAGGTTCCAAAAGACTGCAAGGCTTCTAGAAAATTCAGTTCTCTGGCATTTTCAGCAGAGCAATACCTTCACAGGGAAAAGGGTGGCAGTGGCTTCTAATCTCTGTGACATCCTAGCTCATTTATTTTCAGTACACAAGACTGCTGAGGATGGGCAACTCTGAATATTGACAGGGCTCCAGACAGCACAAACCAGGAAGAAAACACAACACACTTCAAGGACCCCAAACAGGCTTCATAAAGACACTTAGTAAAAACTGGTAACAAAGTTTAGGATTTTTATCTCTGACTGACAGTGAGTTACATCTGTTTAAATTATGGATTCTTCAAAACCCATTAAGCATCATTGAAATGATGGTCTCCTGGTCACTATTGAGTGTTCATGCCTAAGGATAAAAGAAGACTTACAGAATTTAATTCAAATATGGTAATTTGAGTTCCATAATAAATTTCTTAATCAGTCTTAGACCTGAATTTATTAAAAAAATTAGAGAACATCTATTTAATTTTAAATTTACAATAATTTAAACCATTTCTCCCCACAATTGTATCTATGTATCTCTGTTGTACTTTACATCAATTTGAAGACTTAATTCTGTATCAAGATTTTATTCAACTGGGTCTGACTTCAGATAGATGGATACCGTTGTTTATTCATAAGCAGTCAATTAGAGTGACAAAGAGTCTTGGTTTTGTTAAAGCCTTAAAACTCAGTGAGGTTTCTGCAATTAGAAAGTTCAAATGGGATCCTATAACAGTACTAGCTTTGAGATAATACCTTTTAGACCTCTTTTTTATAGCTAGCATATCAAAACCACCATGAGAGCTTTTAAAATCAAAGACAGTTCTAGAAGAAAATAAACAGGAATAATATATATATATATATTTTAAAAAAGGATAATAAGGCAGGAAAGAAGGAGATGCACTTGAAATTTAAAAAATAAATCCTTGTCCTCACCACCCTGTCTTGATAGGGTAGGTCATTTTCTGCTAATTTACTTTTAAGTACAGCGATGGCAAAAAGTATTGCAGACTTTAGAAAAAACAAAAAAAAAGACAAAATTATTTAGGTTGGAAAAGACCATCACGATCATCAAGTTCAACCATAAACCCAGCACTGTCAAGTCCACCACTAAACCATGTCCCCAAGCGCCACATCTACACAACCTTCAAATACCTCCCAGGATCGTGCCTCAAACATCATCAGTCTGTGCCAATGTTTCATGTTTTGGTGAAGATATTTTTCCTAGTACCCAACTTAAAGCTCCCCTGGCACAACTTGAGGCCGTTTGCCCTTGTCCTGTCACTTGTTACTTGGGAGAAGAGGCTGACTCCCACCTGGTCCCCACACCCTCCTTTCAGGGATTTGTAGAGAGAGATGAGTTCCCCCCAAACCTCCTTTTCTCCAGCTCCCTCAATGCCTCCTCATAAGACTTTTGCTCCAGTCCCTTCAGCAGCTTTGTGACCCTTCTGTGGACCTGCTTCAGCTCCTCAACAGCTTTCTTGTAGAGAGGGACTCTAAATTCAATATAGAATTTAGAGTGCAGCCCTACCAGTGCCAAGTGCAGGGGGTTACCACTTCCCTGGTTCTGCTTGGCAAACTGTTGCTGATAAATGGGCTTCCACTGGGCTCTTGGCCACCTGGGTACCCCCTGGCTCGTGCTCAGCTGCTGGTGACCAGCACACCCAAGTCCTTTCTGACCAGGCAGCTTTGGGTTGTCATGAGACAGGTGCAGCATTTGGCCTGGTGAAGGTATCCACAATATCCACAACCTTTTTCTCATCCGGTAAGTGTGTCATAAGAGGAGATCAGGTTAAGCAAGCAGGACCTGTCTCTCCTAAAACCGGACCCAAAGAGCAGTGAAGAGCAAGCAGACAAATCTCCTTCTTCACTTTAAGTTGGCCACATGTTTTTCAGGGAAAATAACTGCTAAAGCAACAACACAGATGCCACACTTCATATGACTAAACCACATTCCTATTCGTGGGCTGTGTGCATTCCAGAATAAGGGAGAGTGAGGGATGAATATTAACTGGTAAAACAATAAATGACAGTTTCTGGAAGTGTACAGAGTGGAGCAACCAAGGACAAAGAGAGCTCAATCCTACTTGCTGCACAGACACTGCCAGTCTAATCAAGAGAGGGCCAGCCTGGAACAAGGCAGATATAAATTATTTATAAATTATCTTGGTAAATGGGGACTGCCCCAGGCAGCGTATTAGCAATATAGATTTCACTTGTGCTGATCTCAGAGTGTTTTGAACAATTAACCAGGAAAGCATTCCCATTCTGAGTAATATGTCTCTTTTAATCATCACTCAGATAAAGATTCATTAAATATGATTGAATAGACAAGGGAAATCATGGGAACTTAATTCTTATGATACTATGATAAGAATCTATTTGATTTTGAGAATTTTTTTTTTGTCTTAGGAATCCAGGAGACCTTTTTTCCCTGCTAAAAGACTCAAATGATAAACTAGATGCCGTCTAATTTCATTAATTTGTGTCAGGTTTTGGCATTTATTAGTGAAATCCTGGTCTTAAGAATTTGCATTTGTAATGCAATTCTTTTACATTGAGCCCGTTTCCAAATGGAAGATTCTGAGATCTATGGCTGCCTCTGAAACACAATCTTTCCCCCCATGCTTGCCAACAGAAATTCCACACTGATCTGCAAGTATTCTCTTCAACAAAAGTCAGCTGATGGCCAAGATCAGCAGGAGAAACTGTGCAAAGCACATCTGAAGTAAAAGCACAACATTAAGTGCATCAGAGCACTTGGAGTGTTGGATTCACTCTGAGAAAAGGAGTCTGCCTGTACTAGGAAGGAATGTAAAACAGCTTAATAATGAATCAGCTGCATCATCAGAGGACCAGCCACCACCAGCTCTTCAGAAAGAAGAAAATAGCTACCAATGGCTCAAAGAATCCAGCTGGGAGCACCATAGTTTGGCTAGTTGGAATGCATAGGCAACAGGAAACAAAGGCAAGAATATATTGAAACTTTTAAAAGTTTAGATGTTCCTCTCACTCACATCAGGATTCTGCTGTGTGCTTTAGGTGTGCATGGTCT
Source organism: Melospiza melodia melodia (assembly GCF_035770615.1). NCBI lineage: Eukaryota > Metazoa > Chordata > Aves > Passeriformes > Passerellidae > Melospiza > Melospiza melodia. Next base: position 25,131,402 of record NC_086195.1, read on the forward strand.
CTTGTGACCAAATACAGTCCTATTTTTTGTTTTTCTCCATAGAGTGAGGATCCTTGAACTCTGCCCTACAGAACTAGAGGGTGAATACAGCTGTAGTGTATTACACCAAATTTGGCTTTGTTGCCAGAATTCCTTTTGCCTTACATTGGAAGTGTTTATTTTCCACTATTTCAAAGATTTTAAGGGGCATGAAGGCAAGACCCAGCACTGCCTCCCAGAGTGCTAGACAAATGAAGTGTGCCTTATGAAAATATATTAGCACCATCTATTTGCGAGCACTACCTCATTTATCCAAATCATTCACAGCAGTGCTTTGATTTTTCCAAATCTGGTGTCATAGTACCACCAGGCAAGTTTTCAATGATAATCTAAAACTATGAAACTTTTCTTTTCTGCTCTTTTATATTTTTGTATTTATTTTGGCTGCCAAACATGGAGAAATATCGGTTGTTTGGCTGCAACCCAAATATATCTTAAAATGGGAAACATTTAAAAATAGTTCTGTTTCTATGTACTACAATAAACAAGACACACTTCTAAAGCAGCCACAAGCACAGAATAATGGAATAACTTTGGGTGGAAGGAACTTCTCTAAGTCATCTAGTTCAACTCCCTGCTCAAAGCCTCAAGCTGCTCAGGGCCACATCCAGCTGAGTCTTGAACACCTCTGAGGACACAGATTCCTTAACATCTCTGGGGTAACCTGTTTCAGCGCTTAGCATACTTCTGTTTAAAAGAAAAGTCCTAATATCTAACTGGAATTTCCCGTATTCCAGTTTGTGCCCAGCGCCTCTTGCCAAATTACCCTGCACTTCTGCAGAAAATCTTTGTACTCTCCAATAAGATAGCTGAGGATCCTTTCTCATAAGAGATTACATCAAACACTAAGGTTCCTAGCATGAAATTCACATTCACAAATACTCTGAATGATTAAAGTAGGTACCATATGAAGAGGGCAACCAAGAATACCTTTTTAGGGGAGGGTGAGCTAACAGCCTTGCATGTAGTTTTGTCATTTGCAAATGAAGTTCCCCATTTTTTTCAAAGTATTATTATGCCTACACAAGTCTAACATTGCTTCAGAAGAATCAGCTGTCAACATGCAGCAGTATAAAACAAAAACAAACATGTCTATCTACAAAAACCTAACCCTTGAGCTCTCAACTTCCACCTGAAGTGAACTACTTTCATTTCAAAGAGGGCAACTTTTCTTAGATGTATCAACATTCTTAACAGAATGCACACGGTAAATAAAATAGCATAAACTGTAATTCCTTCCATATTTCTTTCATATCTGGGGGCATTTTAGTAATTTAAATTATGGAGAAATTCACTACTAAACAAATTTCATTTGTTTAGTAGTGAAAGAAATTCACTAATAAATGAATAGGAATTTCAGGAGTAGCTGAAATATGCAGTAGGGAAACTCCTCAATATTGGTGTTCAGCTGAAGGTAGTGACCCAAAAGGAAGAGATGCCCTGTGAGGGCCCACGGTCCTCATAGCCCCATTCCTTCCTGCATCCTTTCTCACAGCTCTATTTCAAGGTTACTCACCTTTCCCCCCAGTTGCTATGCATATTTAGATTTATTAATGCTAATCAAAAATATGCTGCTCTTTAATGTTATAAACTAAACATACACTTCTGAAGGAGAATTGTTAGAGCATTTATATTACAAAATTACAAGGTTTTAAAACTTATTTTGCCACTCCCTCTCCAGTGGTTATTACAGTTCAGAACTGTGTGAATAAGCTGTATTCATTAGTATTTTAGGACAAGTTAGGTCAATGCAGAGGTAAAGATGTATTAGCAATTCCAGCTTCTATTCCAGGTACAGAAACAATTGTACATAGGAAATTCGTTGCTCAAATGTTGCCATCTGTTTCACCAGTTTTCAGGTCATTCAAGAACTTCACTGAAGTTCCACTTCCACCTTTATCTCCTTCACAAGGCTCCTTAAACATGCTGGTTTAAAATTACTTCTTAGTTGACTTAGTAAAGTAATTGTCCCTATTTTCAGGATGAAAAGCTGAAAACAGTCTGGATTTAACCTTGGGATCCCATTTCAGTGGTCCAACCCCCAATTCCACCTTCCATTCTGCAGGTGGAATCACTTAATAAGTGATTTTCCATCACTTATTAAAATACAAAACAAAACTGAGAACAAGGAAGAAAACTGTTGTTTGAAAATAACCAAGCCTGCAGCTCTAGAAAAGGGAAGAGGAGTTAGACCTCTGAAAGCTTCTTTGGTATGATTTAAAAGAACCTGGCTCCTCTTGTGGGATTCCGTTTCATTTTTATTTTGAACCTCAGAAAATTCAGCTCCTTTATGTGTCCAGTTAGTAAACTTAGTTTGGTGTTTGATGGTAAAAATTTATAAAATTCAACATTGAACATTTCAACATTTTGAAAGATAGGGACAAAATCAAGCCTATTCATTATTTTCAATGCATAATGCCCTTTGAAACTCCTTCAAGCTGAATAATTTTTGATAGATAACTTCTAAAAAAAAAACAGTGCACAAATTTAAAAGGACAAGACAAAAACTACTTGTTAATAAAGAAACTTGAAATTCTTATTTCAATTTAGATTATGGATCACTTATTTGTATTAGGATAAATCTTAATTTTGATCTGATGTCTTTAGGTTATCCAGGGCCTTGTTCCCCTGGCTTTTCTCTCAAAGCTCATTATTTGTTGTTGCTTTTTCCAGACTGGCCTGGTATGTATTTTTCAGGATGTAATTTCACCTGGACAGAGCTGATGAGACAGTGACTGCATCTTGCCCAGAAGAGCTGTCTTTCCAATCCTGGCTCCTTCTCCTGTCCAAGGAAACAAGTCCAAGGCAACTCCACCCAGGCTGGGCTATGGAGAAAACTGTGTCCTGGCCAAAGAACCTGACAGATTCTGCTGAAATATATTCAGTAAAGGCAAGCAGAAGACTGTGCAGAGCATGGAGAGTCTCACAAATTTTCTAGGTCTAAATCCCTTTTTTAAGCCTTTAAAAAGCCGATGGAAACACCAAAAGAGAAATGTGGTCTTTGGACCTGGCCTCATAGCAGGCGGTCATACTTTAGAGTTGATCAGTTGAATAAAATCAGGGACTTTCTTTAACAGCCTCTCCTCAATACAAAAAGTTCAACAAAATACTAAGAACTTGAGCAGGTGAAGAATTCTGATGCTGTTGGACTGGCTCTGGCCATAAACTTCAAATGTATTGAACCAATTGGTATTAAAGACCACAGACCTGAATGCAGGAATTCTCCCATGACTGTGCTCATGGGCAGGCAGTGCATTATCACTGTCATTACCTGCTCAATGCCAGGCACTGTTTGGCACCTCCACTTCCTTCAGCACCTCCAATTTACAAAGATTTGTAAAGAGTCGAAAATTGAAGGCATAATAAAAACAGTCTGGAACTGCAGCCATCTTTGGTTCTGTGAGAAGGGTGAGGACACTACACCTGACAATCCAGGATGTAGTGTTTATCACTGAGTGCACAGATAATCTACTTTATGAGTTACTGTGTACCCAGGTTGTAGTGAGGGACTCATTTCCAACAGCCAATTTGGAGTCTATTCCTTACATGTCATCACCATTTATTACATCATAATACTTAATTTTTTTTCCACTCTGTGACTATTCATCTGGGGATCTTTTGAAACACTTTGGGAGGAATCATTCAAAAGAAGACTATCAAAATAACCAACAGCAAGAAAGTATAAATTCTACTGTGTTACAATAAGGCAGCTCCAAATCAACAGTTAAAAAACTTCAAGCAGTAATAAATTGAAATGTGTAGGTTTATCTGCATTAATAGAACAAGTTAGGTAGTCGTACACGGAAATCCTCTTCTGTGATAAGTATTACCTTATTTGCCAGAATCCAAGCAAATGAAGGAGCAAGTCTTTAGCTGAGTATTCGGTAACATTGGGTTAGATGATTTTAAAGCTAACTTTGTTTTACCTCCTTCTCTGATTAAGCACATGGTTATTTTTTAGGGACAAACCTGCTTAAAGATAGTAGTATTTAGACAACTAGGAGAATTTACAAGCTGTAGCGACAGAATAAATTTGAAACCAAGACGTACTTCCAACCCTTCAGTTGTAAATTAATCCATGAGTCTCAGAATCCCCAACATGTCTAGGTATGTTTCAAAATTGTTGCCTTCTCTATTTTAAATCTGAAGAAATGGATCCCAGTCCTTTTATGTTAGTTCTTACTTCTAAAAAGGTCTCATCACTCATGGATAAATACATAGTTTGTCATCCACTAGATAAGCAATGCAAAACAGATCATCTTGATAAATTCAGGAAAAAAATCAAATTCAATGACTAGATGTACAGAGTATATTACCCAGGAAAGAAGCCTGAGAAAATAGAAGTCATTGAGCTTGGAGGAAAAGTACATAGACAGATATGAAAACAGTATCCAAATATACACGGCAAACAAAGCCCTGAGGAAAAGCAGCATAAATTACTTCTGCTCCATATTGGTGAAGAGAAGAGACAAACTGCAGCAAGGAATATACCTGGAAAACTGATACAGGGAGATACACTCTGGAACAAATGGTCTTGAGAATAAGAACGAAGTGGTCAAAATAAGTTCAGGAAGTCCATTTCAGCCCTAAGTTTCCTTGCAAAAAATGCTATTTTTCCAATAGTTACTGCTTTTGTTCTGCACATCTAAGTATATACCATAAAGCTTCAAGGAGGGCTGCCCTCCTCAGTGCCCTGCACGAATCCCAGTATCCTACTTCCTGTCTCTAAGACATAGAAAATGAAAATCCAATAAGGCATGGTCTCTTCATTAGATAGATAGGCATAAGAGAATTGCCAGGGAGAAGTAAGATTTATTTATCATGGAGAAGAAAAGAATATCTCTGTGCAATCGATTGAGTAAAGGCAAGAAAGAGCATCCAGGAAACTGCAAGCTGTTGTCCCTAGGCTCAGTCACCAGGAACAGTCCCACCTATGCACATGATAAACAAGAAGGTGATTTGGAACAGCCAGAGCAAATTTACCAAGGCCAGGCTGTCTGGCAGAGCTTGCTGCCTTCTGTAATGTTATTCCTGGCTTTGCATACAATGGGAAAGGGGTGAACATCATTTACTTCAACTTTGGCACAATTTCCACAGGTATCCTTCCTGTCAGACTGGACAAATGCAGACTGGATGCCTACATTACAGGGGAGATGGAAAACTGGGCTCAAAGAATTGCAGTCAGTGCTTAAAAGTCCAAAGTCCCTTTTGATACCTCTTTGATATTGCTTAAGAAGCTCTTTCTGGTTCTTGAGAAACATCCAGTGTAATTCCTATTCTCACTTCAGTGAGGGAGAATGTTTTGTGCTTTGTGTACACAGGGGAAAGAACTTGGGTTGTGGAAAAGAATAGAAGCAGATGAGTTGTCCATAATGACCTGCTTAGGAATTGAGGGAAAATTAGATGCTGACGCCCATTCAGAAATAGGTGATATTCTGTTTATAAGTCCCCCCACTATGCTGGGTATAACTGAAGAAAAAATCTTTAAAATAATATGCAAAAATGGGATTATCCTTTTTCTGAAGTCACAATTGTTTTCCACTTCCAGCATTGCAACCCACACATGATCACCCAAAATACCTGTGTTCTCTGCTCCAAATAACACCCAACACCCAGGACTTCAAATAGAGCGAGGATTAACAGCTCCGAATGGCACTTGGCAAAGGTGTTTGCAATACTCTGTGTTAACTTTGGAATAATTTCCCCACTTTTAAGAAGCAGACAGATGATAAAGCAATTAAATATCTGAAGCACACATAAGAATTCCTGGGCAGTGTTGTATATCAAATGCTAAACTCGGAAAGAGTAAGAAAACTCTGTCAGTAACAAAAGCAGTACTGAAATATTATATTCTATTGAGCTTGGACAACTGTGATTTGGGCTAGTCAATGGAGTCAAAAAAGCTTTTAGCCAGTTACTTTCCTTTGGTTTAGAAAGCTGTAGACACAAACAAACAAACAAAATGTAAATTTAAAAAATTGCCCTATGTTTCCAAAAGAGTAGTCAAAATAAAGTGGTTTCACTCATGTTCCTGGTCTCCAAACTGAACGTTCTCACACATGTCTGTGACACTTGCTGGATGCAGCCAGTCCTATAAGGATTGATTCCAACTGCACATAGTTTTCCCAGCTGGAAAATGTATCTCATCTTGCACCATTAGATGAGACAGATCTCAGGACTGATGACCTGGCTTTTTACTACTACTTTAAAATAAACCCAACAAAAACCCCAACAGATTAGGAAAAATCAGAGGTGATCCTTTTAATCTTCTTCTATAGTCTTCCACATTTTGAGTTTGCAGAGATCAAAGGAAAGATCCTACAGTTCAAACACATCTGGAGAAAAGAAGCAACGAATTACATCTTTAATTTAAAAAGTACTAATAAATACGTCATATGTTTAGAATTCCTAAATTTGACAGAAATTCTTTTTCAGCTTTATGAACACACTGTGAAGCAGAGGCATTGTTAACTCATCTTAAGAAAACTAAAATATGAAGTAAATTGTTCCACTAAATCTGCTATCCACTAAATCAAATAGACAATAATGGACACCAATCCTAGTAAATGTACCAGACGTAAAATAAAAGCTATGTCTATGATTAATGGAGTACTAAGATAAGACAAATATTTTTTTTTTTTTTTATAATGAAGGTGTTTCATCTTTTCTCCCACATATTTCCCTTCCTACCCAGGACATGGCATAAAGTTCATGCTCTCTGACTATATTTCCAAATTCTTTATCTGTTACATCACCTGCTCTATTTTCACCATATTGCCTTTTTTCTACAGAGATCAAAGAAAGCTGCAGGAAGTAATCTCTCTTCCCAACCTATCTTCCTATGCCTATATTATTTTTTAAAATAAATTCTCCAGCTGGTGTTTCATTGAAAGAAAAATGCCAATGCAGAATACTATCAGCTACACAAAAGGCAGGCTTTTGAAAACTTTGGGGTGGGATAGGGGCATGTACATCTATGCACACCATCAGCTAAGCAATCCTTGTAGGCCTGACTTTGCACTTTTACTTGTACTTCTCTCAGGCATTTATCCAAATGCTCATGGAGAATTTATGGTATGTAGGAAGCTATGTCTCTCTCATTACTGATCTTGTAACCCAGTGTGCAGTAGATTACATTAATTCCCAAGGAATGCTCTCTCACTTAAGAGTGTATTAAGCACATAAATAATGCTTCACAACTTCAGAATCTTCACATGAGATGTATTCCCTGTGCCAGTTTTTTTGACAAGTGTTTTAATACTGCAAAAACAAATTATTGAAAAAAATTTAGAAGGGCCACGTCACAGAAAAAATTATTCACAATGCCCAAAGTTTCAACAGGGCATAAATGAGATTATCTATTCCCTATATTATCTATTCCCTATATGCAACTTTTCTTATCCTTAATACTATGAGCAATCTCACATTGCCTTCAAATAAGTATAATAATAGCATGTGATCTCCCTTGCTAATTGCTGTAAGTATTTCTGAGTGGAAAGGGAACACAAACATCTGCTACATTACTGAGAAGCTGCTTTCTAAGAATTCATGGCTGTACATTAACAACATACTAATGCTTTTATCAACTGCCATTTGATCAGGTTACCAAAATTGTGAGAGTACAGGGGATTGATCAAAGTGTGAAACATTTAAAAAGGCAATTTTTTATGTAATGCATTTACCAAAATCAAATGAGCAAGATCTCACACTGCATTTGTGTGTGCACGTGTATGCCTTAGCGTACCAGAGAGTCTGTGTGAAATCACACTCATGACTTGGTTACTTGTGTGCAAGGTGAGTACAGATTTTCTGTTAGGAGTAAAAATCCCCAAATCTGCCAACAATTCAAAAGAAGTTCTTCAGCTAAAATTAATTGCATAATTAGCATTTTAATCTTCTGGGGAAAAAAAAATCTTATGTTTATACAGGCTTGATTCACAAAGAACATAAATTACCTCCTACTCCATAACAGCAACTGAGTTACATAACCAACACAAGCAAGAAGACATTTCTATTAGAATTGCCAGTTCTTGTGCTCCTTGTTACTCAACCAAGAGAAGGAAGGATTGCTGAAGAGATGGACTATTGGTGCTTGTCAGATCATAGCTAAAAGCTAGTGCTCATCTGTACGGTAGCAAATGAAGAGCTGTCACTGTGGAGCAATTTCACAGACATGTTCACACAGTAAATGTCTCTTAATTAGCTTTATGACAGAAGAAGGAGACCTGTTGATTCCAGATGAATATGAAACCTCACCACTTTTACCTGAGTCAGCTCTCCATCAAACCAAGGGAATTAATGGCTCTTAAGCCTGACTGCAGCCACTTCCCTGACTGTGAAGCAAGCTGCACACTGTGCTATAAATAAAAACTCTGCCCTGCCATTTAATCCAACTACTTCAGGGTTTGTATGAGCCACAGAATGGAACTCTGCCAAAACGTTCAGGTCACACAGCAGTTTTATTTCTATTATTTCTATCCCAAAGCTCAATTTCTTATCAACTTTCAGACTATTGCACCCCTGCCTTTGTTTTCAGTGTGTTTGTTCATGTTGTACTGACACTGAGCTTTCAAAAGAACAGTGACAAGCGATAAAGTCTGAAAGTCTTGTCATTTTCTCAGTGTGCATTTTTGTTGTTCATGTATAGGCTTGAACTGTGCTAATGAGGTAATCTAAATTGCCAGAAAATGTTTTAACTTCGGAGTCAGAAAACTATCTTCTGGGACATTTCAAGTACACATATGTGTATTTTTGAACCAACCACAATTTTATGTGTTCTAAAATTACTCCAGACATTTCCATCACAGAAAGAAAAATGAAAGTGAATAATTAATATAAGGCAGATATTGCAAGCAGCTGACAAAAGAAGAAAAGTCTTTTCCATATGTGAGTTTAAAAATAATGTTATCCCACATACACTCTCAGTCCTTTAAAATTGGCCAGGTTCCCAAAGTATTAATTATGTAAACTCATATCAAGCATTCTGTGGCCATTTATAGATTCATAAACTAATGCCACAACTGCAGGTGATTGGAAAGAATCTTTTCCCACTCTATTTAATCATGCTATTCCTGAGCAGATTTTTAAGAATAATGCAAGACCTTAGAACCATATTAAATTCTGGAATAGCCCTAAAAAATAATTCCCTCATACTTTGAGATTCTATTTTGCCATCAACTCTTCAGCTTGAGAAAGAGTATAGAATTACAATTTCTTTTTAAGTACATGCAGTGACACCCTAGTGTTAGCATACCCCATACACACACAAAATAAATAAAAATCAAATCACATGCAGAGGTTTATGCATGTCATAAGTTGGGTTTTATCAAAGTGGATTTATTCACATGGAGCCCTAATGACATGTTTGTTCAAGGTAAACAGTATTAATATAAGTGCCATGGCTACAATTAGTCTAAAAATAATTTATGGATTCACTTGCCTCATTTATTTTTCTTCCAGAAGATGCTGTAAATAATACTAAATTCTTGCAAAGTGATGGACCTCAGCAACAACTCCAAAGCATTTTAGAGAACACAGGTTATATTTTGTCTACCAACCTCTGAAGAAGTGCAGTAAAACTCCTCTCCAGACTGGGAAGAAAGTAGTTTTCCTCTCATAGAAGAGCATTCCCTACTCCCTGCCCTTAGGTCTAGAATCTTCATAGCTAGAGCCTCAACTCTTCACCAGCATTTTATTCAGCAGCTCTGAATGGGTGAAGACTGTGTTGATATTCTTAATGCAACCATCCTTCCACAACCTTGCCTGGATACCTGCACACTCTGATCACATCACTTTGGTGAAGCAGTGAGTGCAAAAGCATTCGGTTCTGGTGACCATAACTACAATCACGACTTCATGAATAGTAGAAATTCATTTATGGGTTCAAAACTTGATCTGTTTTTCTTCCCCTTGATATGACACACTCTAGTTTGCTCAAATGAGGAGGTTTAGAGTTGATGTAGCCAGAGTAAAATGGCACATCATTGTTTTGTTTTGAGGGATGGCAGTACAGGAAAAGTTGGCCCAGGCCCTGCCCACGCACTGGTTTCATTCATGATGCTGCCAGTAGTCATCTTCACAAGCACCACTCTCACAGCCCAATAAGGCAAACATGTATCTCACAATGCAAACTAGCATTACATACATGTTATCCTGTATTGTAGAAAAAGCAATTTTAACTAAGACCATTTGAACTAAGGCCTGCCAAGCAAGTCTGAATAGGATTTGGCCTGTTTCCAGCTGCCCTTTTCACTTGGGAAGACATTGCAGACTGGGCTGTTATGCTAATGGCACCTATTTTAGGCTGCAGGCTGTCCAGAGCACAAATACCTGCTTCTGTTCTCACCATTATCCACCATGCCAGTGAGGAGGACTCCAACTGTCTTCTGTAAAAGGCAGCAATCAAGAATGTTCCACAGCAACAAATCTGTCTTGCTCACAAACAATTTCAAGTCTGCACTTGAATTCCCCCAAGGAAAATAAATCCTCTAGGAGCTGCATGAACAGTTCTGACTATGGCAGGTCACTGCTAGCCATCTTTTCCCCCTGGAGCAGGCAGAGGTTTTTGTTTCCACATGCAGTGCACACCTGGTGAGCCCAAAAGGTCCAAGAAGGCTCAAACCCATTGTCCATTCACTGTATTATCAGTCAACAGATACACAGACTGTACCATCCATAAACAGTAGGTCTGGCCCCACAGCAGCAGCAGGATTTAGCCTAAAGCTCTCCCCACAAGTGAATTATGTAGCTTGTCCTTCTGGAACAGCAAAACCAAAGATTATATGAAGGAGAGCTGAAAAATAAGGTTTGAAAAGAGATACTTGGGAACACGAAAATTAAAATGAAGAGGTGGAAGGTTATATAGATTACCCAGCAGTGAGATCATTTTGGAGGCATTCACATGCAGTGGAATTTAATTCTGGCAGAATCCACCCATATGTATCATCACAATGTTGCACCACTGCATGTGCCAATACAAAAATGGAATTCTGGTACTACAGATTATCTTTGAACTCAGAAGCCTGACACTCAGTACTGGGTTTTGATATGTTTATGTGCAAGCCTAAGACACAACTGTCTGCGTGATAAGATAACTTTGATTAAATGAACTGCTATAATTGTTACGTTCTTATGGGCTGTTTTCACTCTCAGCAAGAATCAGCCAAATTTGCCATGACATACCTAGTGACTGAAAACCCTTGTCACTCTATGACACCAGATAAAGGATACCTTTTAAATTTCCTGTTGGACTTGTCACTTATGTGTCATTAAACATAAGAAAAATATTTCACAAAAAGCCCAAATTAATTTTGCACTTCTTTTTCCAGACACAACAAAAAATGAAGTTAAATAATTTGGTTCAAACTGGCTCTTCTTCTCAAGAACGTTTTTTTAAAGGTTAATGCATTGTGCATTTTGAAAAACAGTTCCCAGAAAGATGTTTTATAAACCATGGGGACAGTAACCTATAAACCACACGTCATTTCAATCCTTTTGTGATATTTTGATATGCCAGCTTCATTGCATGCTCAAAACCCACAACTTCCAGGAGACTTTTCCCTGTCTTACAGTTTTTGCCCTGCCACCCTACTGCTACCAAAGGCAGGAAGGGAGAGGGCAGCACAAAAGTTTAAAGTTTGGCTGTTGCAATATAATAACTGTGATACATTGCAATAACTCCACATTGTTTTAACTGTTTGACACTAGTAAATGAAAACACATGCTCAGCTTAGTAAGATGCATTACGTAACAGCACAGCCAGAAAACTTAGCTAGGAATAAAATTAGTCTCCTCCTTTTCTCAAATGTCAAAGTTTGGGAGTCTACTGTAAATACAGCATTCACTCTAAAAGGGATGTCAGTTATAATTACCTTAAGTACAAATATGGGCTAGTAGCTATCTACAATATCAGACCAAACATATTCAGGACTTCCAAACAAAGAAACAAATCCTCAGTGCAAAACAATTATTTTTCCCACTTAACCCCACTGCTGACAACTGTAGATACAAGGAAGTTTTGGATCTGGGTTTCCCTACACGAGTTTGTAAATCAGGTTTTTTCACATGGTCCCCTAAGACATGCCAACTCCATATTCTCTTTCCCTAAGAAGACAGCAACCAGGAGAAAGCCAAATTAGGCTTTCCTGAGCCCTTCCTGGACAGCAGAGTAGGATAGGTCTGAGTCCTGGAAAGTAGAACCAGGATGGACCTGAATTCCACTGTACCTGATGACTAATTCAAATAGTAGGAAAACCACAGTGGTCAGAAATATGTCAAAAAATCCCCTGAAAAAAACCCAGAGAAAACATTGAGACTCTTTTTGTAAATAACTTCCTAAAACTGAAATTTGATAAGAAGGGATCAACCCCAAATTCCTTTCAGCTCTAACAAAGTAAAACAGAACCTGAAGATAGACAAAGCTATCACAAACAAAGATTCTAGTGAAAAACCACATTTCCATGTGCCTCTGTGCTGTAACTGGAAAGTCAAGTGACAAAATCAAAAATATGAAATCCTGTTTTACCAAACACTAAAAACTTATTCTTCAGTTGTTCCTTCAACAATTGTATCAGCTCCAACTGGAAAGATGACAATGAAACACGGTTTATAGGGCAGTACAATCTTGGGGATTACGTCCTGTAACTTGTTTGTTCTGGATTCTGTGGCTTTGTTTTCTCATCTGTCTCAGATCTGGGATGATCTGCTCACCAACTCATTCTCTAAAGAGAAGTCTTTTTGTCTGTACTTAATTCCTGTCTAGAGAGACAACACTGAGCTCTTTAAGAATGGAACTTTACTGTTATGCAGAACCATAAAAATTAGAGCATGTTCCCATCCATCAATAAAGCACAGCAGTGTTGAACTTTAGAATCATGTACGTTGGGTGGCACTGGCATAATGGCATAATGAGAAAAATAAGTAGAAAAATTCTAATTAGAAGAAAACTTTAGAGGCTAGACAAAGTTAAACAGACAGCTGCTGAAATACTGGATGAAATGTCATCTGTAATGGTACCACCATCCCTCACTCTGATGTTCTGTGATCCCTCACTCAGCATCCAAAGGCACTGCAGAATTTTCTTAGCAGTTGATCCCTCAAATGAAACACAAACATAAGTGCAAAAAAACTACTGCCTTCTTATTAGAACACACTACCCATCAGCCTTCCTTCCCCAATTATATTGTCTTCACTTATCATTATTATTCCTCCAACAATACCTTAATCTTTCATGTCAAAACAATGAAAGAATTTATTAATAAAAAACCACTTTTGAGAGCAGCAATAATATTTCATTTTTTATCCTAGTAAAACACACACGTATGGAGGTGAAAGTACAAAAACACGTGGGAAAAGGGAGCAATTTGTGTTCCAGCCCTCTGACCAGCACATTTGCACATGTCTCTCAAACAGCTCTGGAAGTCACTGTGCTGGCTCTGTTCCTTTGCAGCTGCAGGAGGCAAGATGTTCCTTCCACCTTGTACCAGTGCAAGGAAATCCCAGTCCATGAGACATGGGGTCAATGTGTTTCACCTCTGGGAGAGAAGATTTGAGCACCAGAATTGCAAAGTGCTGGTAAGAAGGGCAATATTTACTCTGATAACCTGTTCCCACAAGTACCTGCACCACCAGAAAGTGAATTTGCCAGATTGCTCTCCTTCAAGTTATCAACTTGATTCCATTGCTCCCCAGAGAGCAAGAGTGACTCTGAAACCTCAGTTACATGCTTTGGGACTTAAAGAGCATAGGAGTTCACTGGAATTTAAGCTTGCAGAGCAAGGCAGAGAAGCCCTCTTAAAACAGAATATTACTAGTACATATTTTCATTTTTAAAACACTTTAAGATCCACACATTCTCTTTGCTTACAAAAATAGTCTGTAATCCCTATCAAACAAGACAGTGCTGTAGAAGACAATCCTTTCAACATTTCCAGATAGCAGCTAAGTACTAATACACTTGCTTTTTCAATGCATTATTTGAAAATAGTAACTGGAGAGGCAGCTACAAACAAAAGAATTAGACTGCAATGGGAGGATCTTAAAAACGTTATTTCACTGAAAAGAAATGAAGTTTCCACCTGCAGTTTTATGCACTTGGCAAACAGAACTTCACTTCTGCAATGTTATTTTAGGACAGAAAAAATGCATGCCAGAGTTAATCTTGCAGTGGATTAGAAGCTTTGTCTGAATTTCACAGTTAGCATAAACTTAGAGCCACTATTCTACAGTAGTGAGCAGAAAGTCCAGTGAAATCATTTAAAAAGACAAGCACTGGAAAAGTTCCTTTCCTCAGTCTAGGCAACACATACAAGATTCCTGTCTGGTCAACATAATCCTCTCTTAAGTCCTTTTTTGACAAAACTACATTCTTAGAGTTAGCTTGACTTGAACTGCATATCTATTACTTGCAGACTACACACTGTTCTACTATTACCAGTATGCAAAAAAATCTCCACACTGGCTCCAGAACACGAGGTTAAAAGGAAGATAATTTCAAAAGAACATCATCATAGGAAAGAAAGAAAAATAATGAAATTCTGGAAAAAGAAAGTATCTTAAAGAGGGGTGGGGATCAAAAATCACCTCAACTCCCCAAAATACCTTTAGATTTCCCTTCTATGAAAGAGAATCTCCTAGGAAGCCCTCAAAGTGCTTATTTGTCAATAAACACTCTCATAACTGAATCACAGGTTCTTCTGCAGTCGGTGGCTGCAGGAGAATGCAGATGTGAAATGCATTACAAAGCACAGTGGACTCAGGCAAGCACTGCCACAAAGTGAGAGCAATACGTGCAGCACAGAAACAGTTGTGAAATTGCTGCCTTAATGCCAAGGCACTACAAAGTGTTTTACCATCCAGATAGAGAAATATTCTTTTAATTTTATGCTCTTACTGCTCTTCATGCAGTAAGCAATAAAATACTATTAAAATGCCAATGTTACATGTGTCATATAACCATGGAGAAGAAGAGATCACTGCCAGCTTTGCAAATCTACTGTACTTCCAGACTCTGGGAGAAAGGAATGGTTAAACAAATATTCACACAAGTTTGGAGGGTTTTTTCTACTTGTATAAATTTTAATCAGTCATATTTCTCTCCCTCAAAATGCATGCCACCTGCCCAACACTAGTCAATTCCTACTGAATTGTTAGGATAGAGATAAAGGGAGAGTATACAAGTTCTTTCAAAGACGGAACTGAAATCTTCCACCAGCAGCACAGGGTGCCTCCAAGTCACATTGTCTTTAAGATATTAAACCACAGACCTGCACACTGCTGTCCAAATCACTATAAAATCATTAAATACAGTAACTTTGTCATGATAATTCTCATTACAGTCACAAGATACCATGAAAACTTTTGAGCTTATTTTATACAAGAGCTTTAAGGTTGCTGTCATACCGGGATTTGCCCTTTTCCCTGACCTCCTTTCATCTTGTCTATCACCTTTAATCATTTCTAACACGTTTAAAGCAGATTTCCATAACAAAACACATTCTTTAAAAACTCCCCCCAAGTCCCACAACAGAAAAACAAACAAACCCCCAGAAAGTCGTTCATAGCTACTTGCCTCTTGGCAATTTCTGAGTATTTCCCAGGTTTAGTGCAATATATCCACAGAAAAGCAGACAGACAAATCTTGACATGATGGTCACAAACCCAACCTCGCACTGGGAATGGCTCTGACAGGTACCACACAGAAGGACTGCAGCTGCATTTAAGGGAACCGTTCTCTCTGTGACAAGAGGCAGCAACACTTTGACACGAGCTGAGTTTACACAGTGGGAGGAGACAGGATGACATCATTCACTCCCACTGCAAAACCAGAATCAGCATAAAAAAATATTATCAGCCTCCCCCTGCGATAATTTTCTGGAGTTTGTTACAAGATCTTTTCCATCACTAAGTGTAACACATTACCATTTTATTACTTATATTTCATGAAAATAAAGTCATGAATATCAAACTTGCTGTTAATGGAAAACTGATCTGAGAGACATTTTCAGTGTTTTATCCAAGAGAGCTGGACTTAAACTGCAAAAACAGCATTTGCAGTACTCAGAGAACTGTTTGCTATATTGACCTCAGTATTTTTGCAATCTCAACATTTTTCTTAAGGTTAATTCAGGCTACTTGTGGCTTTCATCCAGGCAAAATAAATACTAGTTTAATTTGACATGACATTATAAACAGGCATTGTAAATATTTATTCAGCAAAAGAACTGGACTTGAAAAATCTAAATGTCATTTTTTCACTTGTATCTAGTGCTGGCAATTTAAAAATACTTTATAATTTTCCCTTTCATAAGTGTCTGGTGAGTTAATGGGTACAACGCACATTGAAAGGAATAAAGCAACACTTCTCATTCCAGGGTGATCTTCTCACCAGTTTCATAACTTTAGATAGAAAAGTTGTTCCATTTTTCCATTAAAAGCTGTTGTATTCCAGGTTTACAATGAGCCAAGTAAGCACAGCATTTGGTCCCACTCACAAGTGAGAAGGTGGGAAGGAAAGGGTAAAGCAGAAGAAAAGGAAGAATTTAGTCTCAGTATCTGGAAAAGTTTCCAAAGAGATTAAATCTATTCAACTAAGTAGTGATAGCTCTCTCTGTCTCTGCCTCAAAATAAAAACCCCAAAACCAATCAAGGAACAACCCAACAAACAAAGAAAACCCAAAGCTGTCCCCAAGGGGAAAAAAATAACACAAAAAAATCTAACCAAAAGAATTATCAACAACCAAACTTAAATATATCTCTTGCTTACAATATGTGAAGTTCTTCAGTAGGCTTAGTCTGCTCCCACTCCCTGCTTGACTGGACCTGACATTGTTCTGCTTCCATAGTGTTTATAAGCAGGGAAAATCACAGAGCTCGTACCTGGGTTGGAAACTAGTAGTTTAAAATAAAAAATAATATCTTGAAACATATGAGAACATTTCTTAAAGATCAGATCAATCAGGTACTTAAAAAGACCCCGTGTTTGCCATAATTCAAGAAGAACTTCACTAAAGAAACCAGCAGTCATTGTCTTAGAGACAAACCTGAGGAATTTCAAGCTCTTCTAATCAATATGGACAGCACACAGCTATAACAAAACCAGCTGGACTATGGGAATGTGTTCCAGACTCATCATACTATCTGCATTTGGACATAAGGAAACGTTTTTTATTACTCACTAACCAAGTCTGGGAAGAGCAACTTGAAAGTCAATATTTGAGACAGACCCCAAAAAATCCCCAAGCACTATTACCTGAAGGATCTTTGGGAGGATTCAGATCTTAAATATGAACACTCTGAACACGTAAATGAGACAGGTACAATTAGAAGGAGATGAAAAGACATTTGAAAGGCCATACAGTTAGACAGGGGTCTCCCAAAACAACACACCAAAAGAGTGTTAAATGGCAGAAAGATGGATACAGCTAGAAAACATGTCATTCTTATTGTTTTTTAAGTTGAAGTACTATTTTCAAAAATGTTCCAGAAACCATATTCTATTTTTTCGCCTCAAAATTTAAAAATAAGAAATCAGTAATTTGATGTAACTGTCTCTTGGGAGGAATAATGGGAAAAATTGCTCCATGGTTACACAGAGCTGTCTTTGTATTAGTGAAAACTGGACTCTCCTATTTGTCTTAGGGCAAACTCACTTTCCTTCACAAGATTACACAACACCTTCCAAAAAAAAATGCACAGAGGCCAACTTCTACTCAGAGAAATCTTAGTGAAACAAACATATTAATTACTTGCCTAGCTCACAAGCCCTCTCATAGATAAATATGGTCCCATCCCTGTTTTCACAAACACTTGCTTCTCTGCTGCCACTTACATCTTACTTCTTCCTTCTTGGTGCATTATCCAACCATGTCTTCTCTGCTTAGGTGTTCCATACAGATATTTAACCTTCCCCTTGAGACCCTGGGGCAGACTGTGCAGGTCCCTTTCCCTCTGATCCCTGTAGAACACAGCTCTTCCCAGCCCAGAGTTCAAAAACCCATGCCAAGATGCATTTTCTTCTGTCTTATCAAGCTTTGTCAGGAACAATTTTGGTATAAGCAGATGCAAGTGTAACTTTCCATTTAATATACATCAGGAGTACAAGAATCAGTTATATAATATCATCTTACCATTTTCTAATATGGTCCCCTCATCTGCACCATCCATAGATGACAAATAGAATATCGCTGATTTTGTCCACTTCTTTTCTTGCAGGACTAACCTTTCCTAGGAAACCTCTTCTACATGAAAAAAGAAAAAAAATCTTTATTTTCTTTCTCCTAAAGGAAAGCTTCTGCTTTCCTTTCTCCTAAATCCTCCTGCCATTTCAATGGATGTTGACAGTGCAAAACTAAACAAGGGAACATAAGGGAGTTCCTGGGACTTCAAACACTACCCTGCACTTCCATAAATGCTGTTCAGGTATCCAATTTCTCCTCCAATTTACCTCCTCAGGTATCCAACTCTCTCCTCCATTGAAAGAGAGAGAATCTGATTTCCATTCACAAAGTTATCAAACCGAGCACATTCCTCAGGTTTCTCTCATTCACACAGACCTAGAAGTACATTACCCATCCCTTAACTCCTCAGAAGGAAAACATTAAACCAAGAAGATTCAGTTAATGACAGTTTTGTGTTGCACTTTTAACATAAAAGGCAAGAATACTGAGCTAAGTGCAGGAATGAGAAGTCTCAAGCAGATCAAACAGGAAAAGACAAAACCTCTGATCCTCTAGTGACTCCTCCTTTTCAGCACCAAACTAATGTTTAAGTAACAAATTCAAGCACTCAAAAGTTTACTTGATTACCTCAACTGGTTCTCTGTGGGTTAGATCTCAAAAATGGAGATTCCAACAAGATAGTATCACAGCACATCTGGGGGCAAAGCAGAGATTTTCTAGTCCTCTTTTAATAGATCCCAGACCAGCAAGTGCAATTAAAACAAAAGTATGGGGAAAAAAAAGAAAAATCAAGGGCATGGGAGGAAGAAGAGCAAGAGACAAGATTTTACATTTTATTTCCAAATACAAATATGCTTTTGTTGAGATTGGGCTCAGTCCCAATTCACCTATCATTCCTGATTATTTTGACAAGCAAAAGCCAAGGTGCCTCAACTCCTTGCTGCTCTAATTTAAAGCAGGAAGAATGTGCAAAGAATAACATTAACAAACAAAATCCTGTCTTCACTTCGAAAAGCACAATAATGCCATGTGGAGCTCTCCAAGGGTAAAGACTTACTCACAGTACACTTGATCTGCTTTTTCTCAGAAAATTTCTGGTTGATACTGTACATTTCAGCAATGTTTTTCAATTATTTGTGAAGTGTGTTTTTCATAAAATATGCTATATAAATGTTAATTATAATTTCCATTCTCTTATGGGTGACTCAATTATTGGACTCTCTCTTGCAAATATCATGGGATCTCCTCTAAAGACCTTGAGGAAAAAGAGATGCCAAGGAACATTCTTTCAGATGTGCTGTTTATAGAAGAAAAAGAAGAAAAAAGAAAATTGTAACTCTACTTTCTAGAAGTCTGTAATTACTTTTTTCCAATATTCCATTCTCATTTTGGTAAGCAAATATTTGAGCTCTCACGCTATCAAAAATACAGGGTTCACACATTAGTCTATTAGTCAAATGTAAGTAAACTCATTTCATAGCATAAAAGACAAACACAGGGCATTCTAGTGTCCTTATCCCAAACTGATTTCCAGATTTCCAAATTAATGGGATTTGAGACAAAGTGAAAAGAAGAATTTCAGTGAAAAGGCCTGGACAGACTAACTGGTTCTTGTGACATGTTTTACATAGTTCAAACTCTTTCAGCACTCACTCGTGACACTCATCATTTCAGACAGTGACTCGTCTTTTCTAACAGGCAGTGTATTTCACCAAAATTCTGTACAACATGGAGTGAAATAACAAAATCCCATTTATTTAATTTCTCTATTAAGTATTTATTGTCTCTATTAAGTATTGACTTATTGCTCCCTTTGTAATGCAAATAACCTGCTACACTCAGTTCTGCAGTTTTGATAACATTATCATGACCTGCCACATGAAGAACCAACACAATTCCAGGTTTTCCACAGTGCCACTCCTCCCCATTACCAAGGCTTTGTATTATTTTATTTGGGGCTTATTTTGCCTTTTAAAATTATTTTTTTACTATCAGGTTTTGACTGACTCCAAGGAAGGACTCTGCAGAGTGTCACTAGGCTCCTGGTACCATCCACACAGGGGAAAAACATTTTTCCCTTATAACCAGTCTAAACCCCCCTTGTTTTAGCTCATGCCTGTTTTTTCTCATGCTCCCATCACACACCAATGTGAGGAGCCTGCCTCCAAGTTCTTGGACACCTCTTGGGAAACCCTGTAAGGGCTGCTGTTAGGTTCCCTTATCCCATCTGAGCAAGTCCCTGACCATCTTGCTTGCCCTTCTCTAGACTTGCTCCAGTTTATTGTTGTCTACTCTGAATTTGGGGGTGTGATGAGAGACCAACACTGGATGCTGCCTAGCTGTGTAATTCACCAAGTGACGAGTAGTGGGGGAAATTACTTCCCTTACTCTCCTGGCCATGCTCCTGTTCATACAGCCCTGGGCACTGCTGACCTGCCTTGCTGCCAGGACCCACTGCTGGCTCCTCTGCAGCCTCCTGCCCACCAAGACCCCCCTGCTTTTCGCCAGGGCTGCTCCAACCAGCAGTCCCCAGCCTGTGTCACTGCAGGGGTTAATCCCAAACAGATACAGCACTTTGCAGTTGTGCTTGTTGAATTTCATTATGTTCCTGTCAGCCCATTCCTCCAGTGTGGTGGAAGCATCCCTGCCTTAAAGAGTATCAAGTGATCATCCAAATTTGTGTCAAAGATGCTAAACCAATAGGTTTATCCTAAGATAACCAGCTATGGTGCTCCACTTGTTACCCCCATCTAGGTAGTGTATGATGCATTAACTACTGCTCCCTGAGCCCAAGCATCCAACCACTTACTTGGCCAGATAGTTGATCACAGTCTATGTGAGCCACTTTGGTACAGGTGCACTCCATCAAACACATGACGTGTGCTACAATTTATATTTTAGAACACTATCTAGAAACCTAGCTTCTTTAAGAAAACACTCAACACATCAAATGGGTTCCTCACCTGAAAGCTTCCCTTTCATTGATACATCTTAACAGAAATAAATCTGCCCACCTCATCAAGTCTCTAGAGCAAAACCAAAGCCTGGCCTTTCAAGCACTATGTAATTACTAAGTTCTGAAGACATTGCTTCTGTCTGTGAAGAAAACAACTTTATTCTCCTCTTCTATCAATACCTTTGTGCCACTTGAGGTAATTAACACAATTACAGCCTCTCTATTATTGTATTTCCCCTGAACATGCCTTCCAAACATCTTTTGCCTCAGCCTTTCCCACCATCATATCTCTAAACACAATCTGATTAACTTGAAATAAAGAAGCAAAAAGGTATGTGACAGTAATGAGCCTTTAGCAGAGTAATTGCATGAATCAAATAAATCTTAGCATATATTGATTTTCCTATGATTAGAATGAATTTTGGATAGCCTAAATTATTCTCAATTATAATTCAATTATTCTACACATGCTTAAAATATGAGCAAAGACTTTAAGCACAGTCCTGTCTCAGATTGCTTTGGAAGGTGGGCTTCATAATCCATGCTATACTGAGTCTTGGTCTTTCAGTACTCTGTTACAATCTTCCTTTGCAGAAGTCAGCACGTCCTGGTCTCTTTCAGTCTCTTTCCACAATATGTTCTGACTTGTGCAGATAATGTAAGATCACAGTCCAGATTAGTGAACTCAGATGCGAAGTCTGGAGTCTATTACTACACACTAGGATAGGATACAAAATCTGTTTATACATTTAGAACATGAATGTTGATGCCATTGGCAATTCTGTTTTGAAGAAGAGAGATCTGTCTGTACCACAGATCTGCAGAAGCACTCACCTCAGAACATAACAATGAAGTGCTAATGATTGACTTCTCTGATGCTTGCCAAGTTATATTATAGTGGGTTTGTACAGGAGTAAATACCACATGCCCCATGTCATATCACATATCTGACACAGATTCTGTTTATTTTGGATTATTGCCACAGGACAAACTACTATGCCCTTATGCTACCGCTTCTCATTGCTCAGCCACATTCTATCAAGCACTTCTGGCTTCCATCTCAAAGAGATTTAATACGCTTCCTTACTTCTCAATACATCTACCATTTTTCTGTGCCCTGCGCCTTTACCTGGGCTCGCTCCTCAGCGGCCTTCCCAGCGTTCCAGCTCCGGGGATCCCGCCCCGGGCGCTGCCGCCGCCGGCCGCCAGGGCGCGGCCTCGGGACAGCGGGACGGTGACAAGGGGGACGGGGACAGCGGGGACACCTGGGACAGCGGGACAGGGACAAGGGGGACACCTGGGACAGCGGGGAGAGCACGGGCCCGCGTCCGGCTGCCCAGGCGGGCCGCGGCGCGCTCCGCAGAGCCCTCAAGGAAGGGCTCGGCGATCCCGCTGGGCCCCGGCAGGAAGCGAGGTGTGCCCCTACACAGCGCAGTCCGTGTCTCTGGAGACAGGAGGGGCCGGGAGGATTGCTGCTGCTCAAACTGCTCCTCTTGTAGCCACACACGGACAGTGGCGGCCACCAAGCCCTGCTGGCTCTGCCCGTGGCCTGTTGGGCTTTTCCCTGTTTATTTCGTGGCGCCTCCCAGCATAAGCTCCAAGGAGAGAACGGAGGGAGACGCCAAACTGCTCTTGTATCGAGGCAGTGCATAAAAGCCTACAAGGCTGTTGCTCTTTTACTTAAAATAGAAAAATTTATTCTTCCCCATGGCTGCTGGCTCAATTCATCACAGAAAAAAAAAAAAGAAAAGGTTTAAGTTCTGCCTCACTACAATGGGGATACTGAACTGAATGCAGCTCAGCGCTGAATCTGGCCCACTCCAGAGACAGCAGGTGCAGCCTTAAACTGTGCTTATTTCCCTCTTCCCTCCTCCCTTTCTCTACACCAGTCTCTCAAATATTCTGACAAAAAGCCAGGGGAAGCCCTGCAAAAACTAGAGCAAATAATAAAAACAAAACACTGTCGACTTCTCCACTTTTCATAAAAGTTTTCTCCAAGTTATATGAAGGAAGAGGACCAGATTCTTAGTTTTAATAAAAGATATTTTCTTGGCATAAGAAAATTAGTTCTTTGGCTAGGATGCACAGATTTGATGAATGCATGCAAAGACAGGAGGGAAATAATTCATGTTTTTTCCTCTCTCCTTATGAGTCATTTTGGCCTAAAACACATCTTACAGAAACTTTTTGGCTGAATTTGGCTACATTAGTTTGCACTCGACATCAGCAGGCTTATCTAGGTCAGAATACTGTGAATAACATTCAAGTGTCATTGCTTGTCACTACTGTGCATAGGATTTAAACATAAAAAACACTATGAACTATACACTTCACTTTAAGCTGAAAAAGGCAGCCAATGAGTGACAGAAACACATTATTGTAAAGTACACAGCACATTTATAATAAAGGACTTGTACACATTAATATGAAATTCATGTGTTTACTTGTCATAATTGTCTTCTGTACCCAGGGATAAAAAAATAGGAAGTTATATTATATGAAGATTAATGTAAACAGTGCATGCACAATTTATTTGAAGCAAATTAAACCCAGGATTAAATAAACTCTAAATGCTGTCTTTAGAACAAAATTATTTGCACGGCACTCTTGAAGCAAGTATTTAGCGACTGTAAATCTAATCAAAACAACTCGGAAACATTATTGTCAAAGCACATTATCTGTGGAGGAAAGGGGTTATGTTTCACTTCAAAAATGAACAGCAACTGCACATTTCCAACGGTACCTCTCAAATGTGTGTTAGAAGATTTCTTTTATGCCAAGGACTCTGTGTAGATTTAGCAAAAAGAGCAGCCCAAAAGAAATGGCTTTGTATGGTCAAGCAGTGCATCAGACCCGACATCCTTGCTTTAGGTTCAAGGCAGAACAAATTACTTAATTACTGGTCTCAACCTGGTTCTGTGGCCCAGATGGCCAGTGGTGGTGTCATGGGCAGACCCAAACCAGACGCCAGATACTCAAAAAACCACTCACTCACTCCCCTCTGCAGCTGGACAGAGGGGAGAAAATTTAAAAAGGTCCATGTGTCGGGATAAGGACTGGGAGAGATCACTCATTAAATACCATCACAGGCAATTCAGGCTCAGCTTAGAGATGCAAAGTGAATTTATTACTAACAAAATCAAAACAGGATAATGAGAAGTAAAATAAGCCCTTAAAAATCACCTTTCCCTCACCCTTCCCTCCTTCCCAGCTCTGCCACCTACCCCAGTGGCACCAGGAGACAGGGAATGGGGGTTATGGTCAGTTCATCACCTGAGGCTTCTCCTGCTGCTCAGAGAGAGGAGTTGTTCCTCTGCTGGTTCAGGGGATCCCTCCTATGGGAGACACTTCTCCATGAACTTCTCTGATGTGGCTCAATCTCACAAGCAACAGCCCTCCCAAAACTGCTGCAACCAGAGTCCTTCCCATGGGCAGCATTCCTCCCAAAACTGCTGTGGGGTGGGTCACTCTTCCATGGGGGGCAGTCCCTCAAGGACAGGCTGCTCCAGCCTGGGAGCCAGGGCTTCTCTCTCCAGGGGTCCCCCAGAGGGTCACAGCCTCCTCCAGGCATCCACCTGCTCCAGTGTGAGCGCCTTCTCCACAGGCTGTGGGTGGATCTCTGCATCCCTGGTAGACGTCCATAGGGACAACCTGCTTCACACCATGGTCATCACCATGGCCTGCAGAGGAATCTCAGTGCCAGGAGCACCTCCTGTCCTTCCCTGTCCACTGACTCAGGGTCTGCAGAGTTTTTCTCACGTATTCTCGTTTCCGCTCCTATGACTGTCATTTAAACTGTGCCATCGCCTTTGTTATGATTTCTTTTTGTATCTATTATCAAAGAGGCCTTACCACCATCTCCAATTAGCCCAGCAGAATATCTGTCTTTGGAATTGCCAGGAATTGACTCTGTTGGACACAGTGGAAGCTTCTAGCAGCTTCTCATAGAAGCCACCTCTGTGGCCATCCCTGCTACCAAAAACCAAGTCATGAAACCCAAGTGGCTATAGAGGGTTACATCCTATAAGATGGATCTTACTTTCTAATTCAGTTCCATTTTAAAATAGTCCAGCTATGCTGTCCAAAACATTCCCATCACATCAACAAAATTAAGTGGGGATGAGTAGGAGAGTATCTTTCCAGGCATTCATATATATATGTATGTAAAAATTGAACCAGAATACTTCCTAGCATGTAAAGTAAATATTGGAGAATACAGTCTTTGCTGTAAATTTAAAAATTTAGAATTCTGTAAATTTCTAAATTTAAAATACTATTGACAGCTAAAGAAATCCAGCAGTGCACCAAATGAAAGGGAACTGCAACACAGAAGAGTTATAACATCGCATGTCCAGAACAAACCCCATTTTAACATAATTTGTCTTAAAAAAATCCCTAGTATTTGGGAAACCTAGAGTTTGGGAACTGTCTCATAATTTGAAGAGCTGAGAAACTGAATTCTGAGTTCTTTGCTAGTTTAAAATCCTGCAAGACTTTCATATAAAGTTGGTTTTGTGAAAATATGTAGAACCTCTTGAACCTGTTGTACCTCAGGATCTTGAAAAGCTTTCAAGAAGCATAGATATAGTGTCCAAAATGCAAGTCTTTGAGAGCTCAGACAGTCTGTAAGAGCTGGGAACTGCTACAGAGACATGGACACTCTCTGGAGTATACCCAGTTGTAATAGCACATTTTGGAAATCTCTTCTTGTGCAACAGTGAGGTATTTTTGTAACAGTTGATACTAATATTTATCAAATAATACCAGCATCTGTGTTTATGTTACAGCAAACATGAGTGAACAAACAGAAACATGCACGCAAACTTAGAGCTCATTTCAAAACCTTTTCCCACAAATTTATTGTTTCTCTATTTTCAGAGAAAGGTTGACAGTACAGAGTAGGACAATTCTGAAGGATTCCTGAATGGAGCACAGAGTGCCAGATGACCCTTAACTATGAATTCCTGTTTAATCACTGCACAAATACTTTACTAGGTCAGTAACTGTATTCTGCCAGTTTGCATCAGGCATCAAATGCAAGGATATTCTCCAAACAAGGAGACTTCCTCTCTGAAGCTGTTCATCTTTGGTGTCACTGCAGAGAACTCTGAGCATTGTGTTCATTTTACAGCCCTGGCACCTGCCTGCAGTCACTACCAGCTCACCACAGAGATGTTTGCAGAGGACCCTGACCTGCTCTCAAATTATGGCAAACGCATGAAACACCACAAAACCAAATCTTCTGGGTGACTATTACATGACAGTATAAAACCCTCACTGGCAAGGCACAAGAAGCCACATAACCACGTACATGACTATGCCCTGGCATAACAAAAAAATAAGAATTTTGGGACACTTAATGGATAGCAAATTACATTTGTTCCAAATAAGTTCAAATTTGCATCAATTAATAGAAAAACTAGAAGTTTTTAAATAAGCTCTGTTACTGCTACACCAATGAAAAAGTGAAGGATTCAATGATGAGAAATACTAGTTAAATACATATGGAGAAACATTAACACATGCCTGCTCACCATTGAATAGATTTTCAATTTTAATCTTGCAATTAAGAGAGAATATGAAGATAATTTGTGGATTTGATTCATTCAATCTTTTCCTTCCTTTTCACATTGCAAATATCTTGCTATAACCTCTCCAGTGCACAGGGGGGAAAAAAAAATCTCCCTTTTTATTTTAGTTAAAAGCTTCTTACTGACATACAGTGAGAAACTGAATCTCTGAATCTTAGCCACAAATCTGTGCATTCCAGATCAGAATCAGTATAGATCAAAATGGATCTAAATCTCCTTTCACATACCTATGAAATTGGAAATATATTCTGATCTTGCATATGCCATTTTTATTTTTATAAGCAGATGCTGAACATGCTTTTGCACAGATGAGCTTTAAAAAAGAATTGTCAAACAGAGATTTCCTAGTTTGAGTGTGGCATAAGATAAACCATCAAAACGTACAAAGAAAAGAATACCACTTGGTAAGTAAACTCTTCAGACTGTAAAGGCAGAAAAGAATTACAGTACCACCATTTCTTAGTTTAATTTGATGAGAAAATGAAGAGACAGATGTGCAAAATAATTGGTGTTCAAAGAAGTCATAGTTTGTCCAAACAGAATGGATTCCACTCTCATTACATGATGAAATCACTTTTCAATTAAAGCAGTGTGCATGCTTCCCTGTGGATGAAAACTTCCCTAGCCAACTCAGGAAAGTACTCAAAACTTCAAATTACTAGTGGGATGTGTTTGGCCTTTGGATAGTATCACAACAGCTAAATAGCTTGCATTCCCCTGTATAATTTATAACAACTCTGATAATACCCAGAGATTTGGTTTAGAAAATTTGGAACATAAAAGGGCATCAAAAGCTCTGTCTTCAAACAGAACTCCTGGAATGGTATAAAAATGTTACAGAATAACATAATGCACATCATTTTTGCTACTGCACCAAATTACAACCCAGTCTTGGCTACTGGAATCATTTAGTAGATGGAGATAAACCTTTTTATTAACTACACATGGGCATACAGGCATACCTTTTGTAACAAGCCTTTCCTTTAACAGCAAAATATTCTGTCATCTGCCACATCCCTAAAAATTTGTGGGCAATGATGAGTAAAAGTAGTTAAGGGGAAAAGCCCACAGCATCAGTGGTATCGTGTGAGCAGTACAAACATGGAGTTAATCTACTGAATCAATTCTTCAATCTGTATAAGATGTTGGCTCACCCTCAGTGAACCAGGGACAAGGGAACAAGTGCTGCAAGTGTAGAGCAGTCCTAAAAAAAGGAGAAAAACAGCAGAAAGAAAAATGACCTCTTCATGCTCCAGGGTATGCTGAAATCAAAATTAGCTCAGTCTTGGGTCAGAGGCTTCTTCCCCCTGTTCCACCCACCCACGCTTTTCTTCTATAGGAGAACTGAAAAAAGTCAAACATGACATGGACTTAATTCGCAGAAATTCCTCAGGCATTGGTTATGCACTTTCCACAGATGTTAGCTGTTTTCAAATGGAAATTACAGTGTCAGACATCATTTTCTCAGAAAAACAGTTTTAAGCTCTTTTGATCGGAAGAGATTTAGCTCAGTTTCACATGAGTCAGGGTGAACAATTTCTAGAAGGTCCCCTGGGAACAGCATTTGGATGCTAAAAGACAAAAGCTTTTCAAGCAACATGACAATAGAAAAACTGGAGGTATCTTCTGTAGTGTGCAAGTAGGGGAAGGGAATGGTGGGAAGAAGTGCATGAGGACTACAGGGATTTTCCAAAAGAGCATGTGAGAAAGCGGCCAATAAACTGACAAAGCATACAGCATCACTTATTTCACAAGCAGCATTTAGTCTCTAAGGTACAAAATGGGGGTTTTAGCTTTCAAAACAACTCACAAAGCTGCCAACTGTTACTCAATGCATTATCAAGTTAATGGAGGGAAGGGGTTGGGGGAGACTGAGAAAGAGAGAGCTTTTATCTTCTCCAGCACTGACCAAAAGAATGAAGTCAAAAGTAACAACTCCAGGCTTAGATCAAGATTGTCCCCTTCAGAGCAGTGCATGGCTGGATGAATACTAAAATCCGTACACAAAAATGTGCATGAAACAACTGCCTTGAGATCTCCATATTCAAAATGAGTATTACAAATGTATTCACCTGGTTATGTGAGCCTAAGTTAGCCTTTATTTTTCATTCATCTTACTTTATCCTTTTCTAAAAAGAAAAAATTCTTCTTAGTCACCAGCATGTCCCTTACATGCTCGTGTTACAGCATTCATTTTATGCTTGCTCTGCTTTATTGATACAAAGGCAATAGCCCTTCTGTTGCATTGTGAAATTTTTCATACCATCCTTTTAACTGTGATGAAGAATTTTACTATAGTAGGCAGATTTCTGTTAAGTAATACTTAAAATCATTAAACAAAACAATTTTGAACATTCACCTTGAGGATTGCCAAAAGTCAAAATAATCCTAGCAAACTGCAACAAAGATGTCCTGGATTTAAAACATAACATTTAATTCCCTCTGCCTTCATCCAATGAATAACTGTCAAAACACTCACAATTCTGGCTTGAAACAGCAAAGGCTTTTGCAAAGGAACTCTTCTCCTCTGACCATGCTCCACTTCACTCCTGTCTCTCAAAAAAATAGGGCAGACACATTATTTAGGACACTCAAGTTCAAATGCTGAAAAATTCACATGCATTCAGCAAGTTTTCAATCTACCTCACTATCCACTTATCTAAGCCATAATTTGCCAGTTGGTCAATTAGGATTTCACAGGACACAGAAGGAATCCCAGACCATCCTGTGTTTTAAGTAGTGTCTGCAGCATCCTTTGACAGGCAAAAAGGAGTTAGAAGTAGCAGCTGAATTACTGAAAACAGATTGTATTGATCTCTGGTGTCAATCCTGTTCCCTATTTCTTGATCCTTGTTAACCTTGTCTGATGTTCATCCTACCAAGGTATTTGTGAGATTTCTGCTGATTTTTTCTCTTTCTAGTTGAATTTTAAGGGCTAATCAAAAATACACAGGACAACTATTGCTGTCTCAATATTCTGTTGGGACCTTTTTTAAAAGTCTAAAGAGAATGCCAATAAGGATTTGACCAAAACATGATCATTATAGTCTCAAGTACAGTAATATTTTTCTGTATCTGGAGCTTTTCTGTGTAAATACTTCTAATAACATTTTAATAACATGAATACTATTGAATACTCCTGAAAATAAAATTCAAGTTATCTCTTAAGGAAGATCTTTGATAGAACAGAAAAGTCTAGAAGAGGTTGCTGGAGTCTCATGATTTTATATATATGTGTATTTCTACATAGAGAGGAGGGAGTAGTGCTGAATTACATATTTGCCAGAAACACAATGGAACTGATGATCTAATCATGCCTAGATGCAAGGAAAGCTTCACCTCAGCAAAATACCTGAGTGTATGTAAGTCCATGGAGCCTGACAGAAGGAATCCATGGATGCTGAGAAAGCTGACTGATGAATTTGCAAGACCACACTTGAGTATCTTTGAAATGTTGTGGTGATCAGGAGAGATTCCCCATGATCAGAAGAAGTAAGTGTCACAGTCTTCAAGAAAGGCGAGAAGGAGGATTTAGGCAACAGGAAGCCAGTTCACAAAAAGGCGAGGAGGAATTAATCTTGGAAACAATTTCCAGATACATTAATGCCACTGGGAGTAGTAAACATGGATTTATGAAGGGGAAATCATGCTTAATAAGCCTACAAATCTTCTTCAATGGTGATTATCTTGGTGATAATCTTCCCTTAGATGAGGGAAGAGTGGCAGATGCTCAACTCAACTTTCGTAAGGCTTTTGACACTGTTTCCTGGGATTCCTTTCCCTCAGGTAAGTCCAAGCCTGAGGGACTGAATTTGCTGAGACGTTTGCTATTCATTTTTTTCCCCCTTTCTTAGAACAGCTGACTTTCTCTGCAGTACCAAGTTTCTGGCTGTAGAAGCAGATGTTGAAGTTTAAAATGCTGGCATGGTAAAATTATGGATTGTTGAGCAGTAACCTGCTTAAGGTTCCACATTATTCTCCCTCATGACTTACTACGCATGCTGAACAAGATTTATAGATGATCAATAACCCTTCTCCTACCAAAGGGGGATACTGAGGAGAAAGTAGTGGTCAGGAACAGGACCAGTCCCAAACTAATGTGCAGGCTGTCCCCACATGCAGGTTCAGGTGAGCAAAGAGGACAGTGTGGATGGGTCTGCTGGCCTCTGTGTATTTCCAGAACCTGCTGATTCCACGGTGCAGGGCTTACACACACACAGACAAAATCCACAGTGTCAGGGAAACATTGCAGCACTGAGAACTTGTGGATCAAACACCTTGAACAGGTACCACATGGAGGAAAGTCAAAGCAGCAGATCTCTCCTTGGTGTTCAGATCAACTTACAGCTATGCTCTGCTCTTCAATGCAAAGGAAGAAAAAAATTAAGAAGTAAAGACCACCAATTGGGACTCAAACAATAACTGGACAGGACCTCCCCACTCAAAAAACTTTCATTAAAGGCAATTTCTGCTTTTACGGAAAACGATTTGTTATACACAGGCAGTAAGACCAAATGATGTAATAGTCTCTTGTTGCCTTAGAGACCACATGACTGCCCATAATAACTTTGATTTTGTTCATAAATATTCTGCACAGCAGTCCTGAAATCCAGTGTATGTTGTGGCTAAGCTAGACAGATACCAGAAATACTTGTATGAGATTATACATACACATGACTCTTATGCAAGCTCCTTATGGGAATCAAGGAGAATTTTGAAAAGGAAAAAGTAAAAGCTGTAACCATCCCGAGGAAATCTGATAGCAATGAAGGCAAGGCAGTGGTATCAGAATATTTGCTAGGAAATGAGCAATTTGTTTATACACACCCATCATTACATCAGCTGTTGCACTGCAAGTCACTGTTAATGAGAAAAGTGGGTTTGTCCTTGACTGAGATGGTTCCAAGGTTTATAAAGGCTTCCTAATTTCAAAACTGGTGCTCAATAGCTCTAAATCTGTGCATGAGAAAGCCATGAGTAGTAAATCATGAGGAATAATAGTGTGGAACCTTAAGCAGGCTACTGCTCAACAATCCACAATTTTATAATTCCGGCATTTTAAACTTCAATACCTGCTTCTGCTGCCAGAACCTTGGTACTGCAGAGAAAGGCTGTCAGCTGTTCTAAGGAGGGAAAAAAATTAATGAATAGCAAACATCTCCATAAATTCAGTCCCTCAGGTTGTGACTTAAAGGACTCTAAAGAATTCTGAGGGTTCTGAAACCAGAAAGACACCCATGTTAAGCTCTTCCAGAAATAAGACTAACAGAATCTCATGTCAGAAGCTAGTAGCATGTTGCTAAAACAAGGAACACTTAAATCAAAATGCCAGTGTCAAGATCTCGGATGATGCAAATATATCATTAGCAAAAATAAGTTCTAAAGGATGCAGAGATATAGTACTTTGTCTCTTTTGGGCCTGGTAATTGTCAACATGAAATTGCTGGGAAAAAAATGTATTTCAAAGACCTGCTTAGTAAATATTGACCATATATGAACTCCAATTCCAACACCATTTCAGAACTCCCTTAATTCTCAGTTAGAGTTTACCATACCATAAACATTAACACTGAAGATAACCATTAACATTAACACTGAAGATACTAATTTACAATAAATGTGCCAAGCCAAAAAGGAATTAGGAGAGAGCATTCCTATGAAAATGCTTCCGAGTTTGAGGCTTTTAACTATATTCTTCTCTGAAGATAAGGTATGCTAAGCATGGGTATGATCACTTATGGCAGTTCCCATACCCTGGTGTGAGGAAATCCTTTTAATGCCTCCACCAGAGTATGATGACACAGATGTAAAGCAATGTGATTTGAGAGACCTCATACAGCTTTTACTATGACAGAATGGCAAAATTAACAGAACACAGAAATTTAGCATCTGGCTGAACCGACAATGTTGGGAACAAGGTTTGAGATTCATTCCAAAAAGCAAGAATTTTTCTGTAGTGCAAAGATCCCATATAAGAGACAGGTTTCATCTGAACCTTAGGAATACTCTGCCAGTGGCACATAAAAATTTAAAAGCCACAAACAAGACTTTAAATCACAGAATGCAAGAAAATCATCAAGTGCACAAGAATGTGTGGTACTATTACAGGTAAAGATACAAAAGTAACATCTCTTGAAGAAAATTGTACAGATTTAAAAAAACCAAAAAAGACAAAGCAAAGTAGCACTTTTGATTTCATAAATACAAATTAATTTGATACTTACAGCTCCAAGCAGTTTACACTTTCCACTTCAATCTTTTCTAGTGAGACTTTGGTGCTGTGGTTACTTCTTCAGGCAAAACATCCCAATGTTCATCATCCCTGAATCTTGTCTTTAGGAGTCACACTTGTGACAAGCAGAAGCAAAACTGAGGGCCGCAAAAGGCTTGTACGTCCCCAGGGATGAACTCAACTCAGCTTTTATAGCTTTTCTAACCTTATTCAGCTGGCAATAAAGCCCCATACCCAATACTTGTTTAAACTAATTAGCAAGGAAATGAGGGACCAAAAAACCACAAAGTGCTTCTTGAGCAAAATCAACCAAAAAAATTAGTGTATGGCTCATGTTTAAGTTGCCCCACTGCATTTTACAAGACTTCCAAAATAGCTACACCATGCAGCATCATTTATATAATGTGGTAGATACCCCAGTGTCAAATACCGATTTTCAAATTATTATTTTCAAATATAACTGTCCAATTTTCATATTTGGTAGTCTATTACCCTATGTTTACAAAAACTACAAACTTCCCTCTGTGAGAACACATCATTTATTTATTACACATCATTAAATACATGCCTGGATAGGATTTTTGACTAACAGTGTTAATCACCCTGAGGCCATACAGTCATAACAAAATAAGGTAATTATAAAATCCCCTCTCATCTGTGGCTTTAAATGAAATGCATGTTTCTCAATAAGAAATGTTGGAGTATTGTAACATTCTAGCACAGCCTTCTGAGCAAATGCAATTTAAATGTGAAAGAGGATTGACAATACAGGATAACTGAAGTATTTCTGCATGGCAACAAAATAATGTATCCTTGTACAGTGTAGTTGCCTACGTACACAGTTACAATAAGAGAATACTTATTTAAATGAACTAGGTAGGGACTTTATTACATAAAAGCTGAATTAATTGGTATTAGTTTGCAAACATAATAAATTAGTTGAAGCAGCACGAGTCCTCTGCCCCCTTATTTTATTTAAAGTATATGATAGTCATGATAGGATTCTGCTGTTCCTCAGTCACTCTGCTCTCTGAAGGGGCAAACAGAGATGGAACAGCAGGAAAATAAAACATATGCTAATGAACACTGAAAAAACCAAGATGGGAATGTAAAAGCACAGAAAAACCAAGAAAATAACTCAAAAAGAGCTCAGAAAATAATTATTTTTTTGTATGGTGGTATACACCAGCTGATCTTGATGTAAATTTTGATGAAATATTTGAATACAGTGGGTTTGAAAAATGCAGGGAAGCTATAACACATTCACACTCTGAAATCTGCTCCCTGAACCAGTTGCCTTCTCTCGCAGACAGCAACAGCCTGTGCATACAGAGAAAGAAATCTCTCAGCTACGTGTTCTTTCATGCTTTTTCTGCTTAGTCTAAGAAAATACTCATGGTGAGGCTTTTCAAACAAGTTCATTCATCATCTTAAAAACATGATTTTATGAATAGAAGACACAGTGGATATGACTTTGAGACTGAAGAATACTTACTATATTTTTGGCTAAAGAACTAGAGATGAGTCAAAAGGAACTTCTTGTCAGTACCCTGCCCCAAGCAAACAAAACAATCAGTGTATTTACAATCAAGTTCAAGAGGAAGATGCTGCTTGCTCATAACTCCCTAGGTGGTTCAGGACACGTGCAGACTTTCCACACTCACACTCTGATATTTTTATCAGAATCTCTGTTGAACAATCACAACTTGACTCTCTCATTTGCCAGTGGGAGAATCCATCTGGTTCAAACACTTCTAACCATGCTAGCATGATGCCATTTCTCTGAGGCAAGGCATTGATGCTCTGTTAAGAGTTCTCTGACTGATTTTCTGGTACATTTTGCATTAGAAACTGTCACCAGTCCTATAACAACACTCCCACTCTCTGTTCCTCTGGCGGGCAGAATGCCAAAAAGACAGACTAGATGGCTCTTACCATTTTAAGCCTTTCCCCACAGGCAGCCAAACAATAAATAAGTTCTATTTAAAATCTTTACCGATATTTTCTGTGAACCACACAATTGTCCTTTCCAGCTTGATCGCTTCCTACTCCTTTCATGTACATTAAATACATGTATTTCAAATGAGACATCCGTATTCTAACCAGTTTTAAACATGCCACATACAGAGAAGGGAAGTGTTTTCCTAGGTTGGAACTACAGAAAGATCCTCTCCTCTTCTCACAGAATACAAGAATAGCAATCAGAATAAAAACAGCTTCAATAAGCAGCATCACCAACAAAAACTTATTGTTACACAGTCACAAAGTGATGCCTGCCCAAGCTCGTGAGCATTTACTCAGTATTGTGTTATACAAATTCTGTTTTAAAATAAAATTTATGTTTCCCTAAATTTCCAGTGTGGGCTCAATTACCACAAGAGAATTATTTTGTCAGCCTACAAGTAAATGCCATTGTCTTAGTTCTGATCAGTGACGATTAAGCCACAAGGATTTTTTTAGGTGCTCTCATGTGCTCTCATTTTTCTCATCTTAGGCTGAATTAATTTGGCATTGCGACTGTAAAAGTCAGGAAATTTTAGCTTACTGAAAATTATTCCAGAAATTCCATTTTTTCTGAACATACTTAGGGCTAAACATCAGACTTATCTGCTTGCACAATCCTGTAACCCATGGCTTACTTGTGCATAGTGCCTGTAGTATTTAGAATCACCATCCTTAATTGGCAAGAGTTGTCAAAAGCAAGGGAATTCATTTGTTTATCTTCTTGACTCAGGAAGGACTAACAACTTCACTGTCTAAAAGCTGAGAATTGGAAAAAGCTCCTGTATATTGTGCTCAAATAGATTTATTTTTTTTCCCTAGCAGATGCATCTGACACTCCCTCATTGTGCAAGTAAGCCAAGCCAGATGAAGAGCAAGGGAAGAACACTGTGTAACATTGTTCTTGATGAACCCTAAAAGAATCAAAAAAAAATTGGTGTGATTGAACAGTCTGGCCCTGCTGATTAACCTGAAAGGAGCAGACACTCCACTGATACACTTTTCAATCCTCATTACACAGATTAAACAATACTGCTGAAGTTTGACTGCAAAGCAGAGGACGAAAAAAGAAAATTCACTTTGTTCTGATGACATTGCTGAATGCTTATCTGGCTGCTTTGTCACCATATCTTGTTTAGTCTAACATGAAACTGCTCTTCTTGCCAGTGAATAAAAACTCCTACTCAAGCATCTGACTCAGATGGAATCTAAAAATAATATTCACTTTCAGATATAAAAGTCAGAGAGAAAAGGTACAGTGAAATGGAGAAGGTTAACATCACAAAAACTCACATCTGAATAGTATTCAAATAGCTTCCTGCATATTAAAGCAAATTTTGGCTTGGTCAAGTCTACAGGAAGCTGCAATCCTTAAAAAACAATATTAAAAACGAGCTGGTCATTGATAAGGCCTCACATTCCGACTGCATTTGGGGACTGCAATTCTGATGAGCAACAAGGCCTTAGCCCATGCAAAGATTTACACAGAGAACTCTAAAAACTGCAAAATGAGATGAAGACCTTAAATAAAAGCACCTACTGAGGCTAGTGTTTCTGTCTTGGAAGCTTGGGCTCCTTTTGAGTAAAACATGCAAGAGATTTGCTTCTTTCAAAGTTTATTTTCAGGCTTGCTAACTACAGACTCTTTAAAAATGGCAAGATATGGAACAAAAGCCTTTAAACAATACAGAAAATATGTTCATTTACTTTGTTTTAATGACCATGCATGGCAAATTTGGAAAGCCTGTGTTTCAATAGAATAATTTTAAATTGAGTAAGTTTATCTGATATCAGAGTAGAGCAGATTCACAGAAGACATTTTTTGTCTCCTTTTGTCCACCTACTTGAAGGTTTTGTTGGCTTGTCTTTTATGATGATTGTTAAGCTGTAAATCCCAGAACTTCCTCTTCTTTTATATTTTTAAAATAATACCTATGACAGAAGCAAAGCAGCTTCTAACAAATTCACAATTATTCCTAGCTATTTACATGCTTCTTGTATGAGGGAACATATATTTTGCTTTGGGAAACTTTTTGTTTTTCACATGTGACGGGGAGGGCGTGATATTAGAAATATTGCATTAAAAATCTACAGCACGGGAGCCGTGTACATCCTTAATTCAAAACACTACATCTTCTGTTCTGCTCATTGTAGAGGCAGTAGCAGTTCTGTAAATCAGTGCCTAATTCTCATCCTAGAGAGTCCTGGATTCACCTTGTTTGGGGGGAAGGAGCTACATATCCAAACTGACCCTGAGAAAGTGTTCACATAAATGTGTCTGTAGGAACAACCTAAATAACTAAAATTTGTTGGGAAACTCTTTGGTCCCCAGTACTCTCTCAAAGTCGAAATGTTTAGGCAGAAGTTAAACCATGAAGCAATCAAATCTGCTAAAAAAAAATTGTCCTCTGCTTTAATGCGCACCATTTACATGCTTATTCAGAACATAACATTAGTCTGGAAAGATACTATGTGCAAGAACGATGATGCACATTTTAAAATCCCAAATAAATACAACTATTTATCCATACATAATTATACATGTACATAGGTACACCAATAACCACTTTCCCAGGGAAAAATTACTTCCCTGCAGCTTTAGGCTTGCATCAATAGGGCTTCCCTCCTTTTAGCTTGCCTCAACTTTCAACATTTTTGTCTTCAGTAGCCAGGTGAGACATAAACCACATCTATATAACAACCATTTGATGATAAGGGTATTGTTTGAATTCTTTCACTTACTTAATTTGAATTATTAATGTTAATTGTATCTAATTGCACATGGTTGTTCTCTCTTTAATTACAGGTAGCAGGATTCCAGATCATTTTCCTGATCACCACTGCAGCTGCTGGCATGTCCTACAAACCACAGTGGAGTGTGCAGAAAGCTTTTCACACCAGTGCTGTTTGCAGAAAGCTGCAAATCTCCACCCACTAATATTTCCTGACAGAACCACAGCTTCAGTTCTAAACTGAGAAGGGTCAATTGCTGGAATAATCTCTCAGTTCAGAGATTAAAGCCCTGACAACGTAATTCCATTGCTATACAACTTCCACATGGGGAAGGAAAGAGCCTTTTGGCAGAGACCAGGCACTTTCCAGAGCAAAAATGTCATTGTTTACTCCTTGCCTTTTAACTCCAGGCAGAGTTACCAAGCCTGCTATGCTTGGACAAATGCCTGGAGGTTTGATCAGACTGAGGCAAGCAGGAGGTGCTTGAAAGCTCATCCAGATCCATTTGTGATACCACAGTTTATTTTCTATGCAAAGAACAATTGACAGTTACTTCAGTTGATTTTTTGAGGTTTTTATATTTAGATAATCTTTTGCACTGTTTTCCTTCAGCACTGCAACTAGAGGAGAAAATATGAAAGTTGTTCTTTCTGCTGTGGCAAAGACTCAGATGCACAATATTTGGCCTAGCTATAGTTCCAAAATATCCTAATGTGGACATAGCTTTTACTGGCAAAAGAATACTAGTTAATGTCACAGTTTGCTGAATTAGGCTGAGCAGTTTTTCAATTATTTATACTTTTTCCATTTCTACAAGGTTTCAGCTGTCCAACAATTTTCCTAACCCAAGTGTCCTTTAAATAAATATGCTCCTCAGCAACAAAAAACAAATCCCAAGTCAGGCCCAGATCCAGGGTAAAATTTACACCATCTAAAGTCACTTCCTAAAGAGATGGCTGGACAGAGTGTGTACTTGTTTAACAGAGTAAGCCTGTATCTCCATTCCGGCTTTCAAGCTTTGTGTTAGAATCCTTTTATTTGGGCGGGCATACAGTAATGATTTTCTGCCATAAAATAAGTATTTCCACATCAGAAACATTTCACTTTTCTCTCCTGAAACCTTTTAATTCCACTCCTGATATTTTACATGGATGTGCATTGCCAAATTGCAAACCCAACAAGATGCTTCCCCCATCTTCTTCAATTATATTTTTCAAGATTAAACACAGGTGCAATGATGATGATAGATTTTTTACTTTAGATAAAATGTTAGTGAGTGCTGACAACATCTTGAATCCATGTAAATAGTTTGCACTTTTTTCTGACTTGGCACTGCCTAGAATTTGGATAGGTACATTAAAGAAAAAACACATAACCAACCAAATGAAACAAAGAGTTTCATTTAAGGGTGTCCCTTTCTTGACAAAGGGCCAAAAAGGGAGGATGATCAGGATTTGAGCTGGTCTCTGCAATGCAGAAAAGACTCTCTAAGCCACTAGATCCTTCCACTCACATCTTCTGGGTATTCACTTCATTTATATACCTTCTCTTTCTAAGCTGGTAAAATGTTTGAGGGGTTTAGAAGAAGGAAAAACAACTATGAGCTGTGCAAGCTGTAAATTTTTGGTAGACAAAAATCTGTCTTTTAATTAAAGTCAAATCATCCAGCCACAGAGCAGTGAAGTGGAACTGGTGCAATCTTGAGACAAGAAACATAGATAAACAATATCATCTGTCAGATCTGAGTATTGATATGAATTAATTAATCTATTTATTAGGATAAGAGGAGCATACAGGCAAAATATCAAACTGGCATCCTTCAGCATCTAGAACATTCAGGCTATTGCAAGAAGAAACTGCAATTCTAGAAACCAAAGGAGTAAACTGAAATTATACCACAATTTACTGATAGTGAAAGAATAGGCTTGGGAATGAAAAGCTCTGCTGTTCAGAGCTGCTGAAATTGTCTTGAAGTAAGTCAGTTTGGAATTACTAAACCAGACAAAGTTAACCAGATCAGTGGCAGAAATGGCCAGTTAATGAAAGTGTAGTAGAAGGCCTGTAATGACAACACAGAATTTATATTCCTAAACATGCTGTCCTCCTCAAGAGTGATTTTGAATACCCTCTTCCTGCTCTTTTATTGTGCAAAACAACGTGGTGGTGATGAAGAAACTACAAATTTCAAATTATTTACTTATTCAAGCCATAACATCATTTCCTTGCTATTATGCCCTGTCTGCAAACACACACTGAAAAGTTTTTTTTTCATAAAAAAATCAGAAAGGTGATCTAAAGTATATCTGTCTAGAAGGGCAAGGAGATAACATATTACCTAACAGAATGGTGGGTTGGACACACAGTATCAAAATCTTGGTACTAACTTGGGCTTCTTTGCTTTTCCAGACCTCAACACAGTGAGCCAGCCCTTCTAAAATAAATTCAAACATATTTTGGAAAATGCTGTTATAAATGAATACTCCAATTTAATAATAAGGAAATTTATTAAATAATCAAAGTATAAATTTGGAAAAAGCCACAAGCCAATTCAACTCTGAACCGGCGATCAGAGTTGGGAAACCCAGGACTTGGCCTCTATCACACCAAAGTCCCCGTGGGTCTCCAAATGTCATTTCTAGGGGGTTCATTTTGTGCAGGCTTTTGGGCTCTGGAAGGGGCCCTTCTTTAGCATATTATTGTAGGGGTTTTTTTCTTGTTGCCATGTTTTTGGAACTGGTGAATAATTGCTGAAATCCTGTCAGGTGAAAATCATCTAGGATAAACCTCTGGTGTCTAATATCTTATTGATGATGCCTATCAAATTGCCTCCTGCTGGGGTCTTGTCAGATGAAAAAATCCCTTGAAATATTAATCTCTGGAGACAGTGTCCTCCTGGTGTTTCAATCTCCATCCTTATCACTTAGCCTGTAACTGCTTGCTGTCTGACACTGGCTTTAGTACACAAAATGCTGTGGTTTTTAATTTCCTTTAGCACTAACTATTTTATAACATATATTACAATGCCATTCACAATTTTTCCTTAAATCAGGTCACACAAAGCAAGTGGCAGATGAGATCCCAATCATCTCTCCTGGCCAAGCCCTGCACTGGCTCTCCATCCTTACTC
Source organism: Melospiza melodia melodia (assembly GCF_035770615.1). Taxonomy (NCBI): domain Eukaryota; kingdom Metazoa; phylum Chordata; class Aves; order Passeriformes; family Passerellidae; genus Melospiza; species Melospiza melodia. The sequence goes on from NC_086195.1 coordinate 25,172,257, forward strand.
ATCAGCCAGCGCCCCCGTGGTTCACAGCTGGGGGGAGGTGCAATTTAACAAAAAGCCATTACTACCCCTGGAAAACCCACAAATTCCCAGAGGCACGTGCAATGTGTGCCTCCCAAACCCCACCCCTGACTGAGTACACTGCGTTCAAAGGCTCACAGCTTCCTCAAGCACCACTTCCCCTCAGAGCATGCCAAAACAATTCCAGAAAAGCCAACACCCACATGAACTTGTAAACTGTGTTTTTAAAAAGAGCACATCCATTACTAAGGTTTTTTGTCTTGCCTATTCGTAATGACTGAAAAAAATACTGAATTAAACCAGAATGAAAGAAACATTACAAACAGGAATTACACTGACTTGATTACAAATTTAAATACACATGGTAAAACTGAACACCATAAATACCAAATGGAAAGATTTAATACATTGATATCTACTTTCATCTACTTAGAGAATACTATCTGTAAGTGTCCTTCAAACCTGTGTTCCTCAAAATACAAGTTTAAGAAAAAAAGAGAAACTGTAATGCAACAAAATATGCTGTTGATCTAGCTACACAAATCAGCAATAAAAGACAGTTGAATTAATATAAATCATGAAGAAAGAGGCAACAAAGAATATCACTGTGCCTAAAACCTGTGTAAAGCACAGAAGGTACAAGTGATGCAGCTGTCTCTGCCCCATGCCCCAAACTCAATAAAATGGAGATGGCAGAACTGAAAAGATGAAGAAAAAAAGCAACAGTGGGCAAAGTTCAGAAGTAGAATCCACAAGAAGAATAAATTTATTTCAAAATAAATGAGTAAATAAGGCAACCAAAAAAACCCCACCCAAAACTTTTCAACAGGGGAAACAGCAGCTGAAGGCTCCTACCCTAAAGATGTGTGAATCAGTAGTGGAATCTTAAAGGTGAAAGGGAAGCAATTTTTTCCTTTCTCCCTAATCATGAGGCCAGAAAGAATTGAACTAAACTTTCAAGGGCAGAAATGAAACATGCCACTTGTTTCTTTTTTTCTCCTAAAGTACTTACTTTAAAAATAGTATGGGATTCAAAACAGCATGCATTTAACAATTTCTCTCTGCTACTTTCTCCCTGGATGTTTACAGAATGTTAATATTGCTGTAGCATAAAGGACAACAATGTAAGCAAAATATATGCTCATAACAGCTTCATTTTCTTAGAAAATCAGACCAAAAATGGTACATTGGTCCTCAGACAGTTCTGGTAAACCAAGTGCTTCAAAATAGTTTTATTCCATGTGCTGCTCTTCCACATTTCATCTGGTTTGAATTCAAGTGTACTGTGGATGGTAATAGTCTTAAATGCACTATTATCATTATATATTAATATACTAAATTAAAAAATTTACAGTGTGTGGGGGGGAAGATGAGTAGATTGGAAGAAATCTCTTTTTGCACAAATCTCATAGGTGTTCTATGTTCACACTTTTAATGGGTTCTAAATGGGTAAGAAAGATTAAAAGATAAAAAAATACAGACAAGAAATAGAAAAAAGTACAATTGTGAGACCCAAACTTGTCAGTTTAGGGAACGTGAACAAAATCAGGAGGATTGTTTTCATACTCTGAAAAAGTACACAAAGTGGATTTTTACTTTCATCTTTTGTGGGTAGTGGGATCCAATCCAAAGAAAGCTATAAGGAAAGTCTTAAAGTGTATCATATACCAAAACTAGAAAAAAAATAAACCCAACCATTTTAAGAAATAGTAATACTGGTAATTCCAGCATAATTTTTCATTGTGCTGAAAAACTAAAAAACTAAAACTAAAAAGCCCAACAGCTATTTATGGAATATAAATATCCATGAGTTTGAATGATTTCTTTTTCTCTTGAAGTTAATGAATTCATATATGTCATCCTTCTCCAAAAGTAATTCCGGTTTTGATAAATGCACATTCTTAATAGAAAAAGGAAATTATCTAATATTCCTGAAAAAGTCTGCACAAAAGGCAAGAGCACTTCACATCAAAGAAAGGATAGTAGAAAGTAGCTTTAATAAATGCAGTTCTTTCTATGGAAGATCCACAGAAAAGCAGTGACAGAAGTTAAAATACAGAGCCTACAGTTGCCTACTGCTTCCTACACATGAAATTCTTTAGGGGAGGGAAACACCAGTGGAGCCAATTCTTTGATGCCAAAGTGAAAAAGCATAATCAGAGTAACAACTTGTACCAGTTATGAAAGATCACACTGTACACAGTATTGCTTATGGTACAACACGCTTGTTATAAATGGCAGAAAATTTCCACTAGACACCACAGTTTATTATTTATATAGAAAATGTTACTTGGGGCTAGCTATAAGAACACTTGCCAAAAGTGAATCCCAAATGGAAGTAATTTTGAATTAGCCTAAGACTCATTCATGAATCATGAAGTTAGCATTTCAAAACTACTCACCTATGCAACAATCAAATAAACAGAAGTGGAATAAAAACTCAAAGATGCATAGCACCATCTTACACACTGACCCCTGAACCTAACTTTATATAAATGGCCTCTTGATTGTATAAAGGAAAACTGATTCTGAGGAATGCATAGTCAGCTACTACAGAGCTACTAACAACTGGGGATCACATGCACAATGTTAGTTGATCAAACTACCAAGGACAAATCAATTCTATATGCAAATTATTATGAAATATGATATACCATTTATCCTTTACATTTTGAATTTTCTTCCATATTATGAGCATTCTTTCATACTAAGCATCATAAATGCCAAGATGACTGATATTTGTCATTTCCTGACACATATACTCATTTGAGACATGTGCATTTCCACACCTCTTTAGACTAAATCAGCCCTGTGAAGGGCCATGGTAGCAGGAGCTGGTACTGTTTACTGTGAGAGCAACTGGAAGAAGCTACACAAGAAGAAACATAACTTTCAGATTACTGGCAAAGTTCTCCACTCTGTGCTCAAGAAGTTTTAGCAGTGAATTTCTGAGAGGCAACATACTATGTCATGACAAAGGGAACAGTAAAGGTCTACTCCTAGGAGGCTGTGACAAAGGGAAGGAGATACCTCCAGAACAGTGGTAGGTAGAGGGTGATATTTTTGTATTCCATCTTCCCAGTATGTAATCCTAGTAACCCCAAGGCCATATTGCTCCTGATATAAATGCAGTTGATACCCACAGCAAAACATAACCTGCAGCTCCTTATTCTTTTTGAACAATTGGAAAAGAGGTGCTAGGCTCAGAGATGACTGAGGACAAGAAACCAGTGCAAGTCATTTAATTCTGAGAGACATCTATTTTATTGAAACACTCTTCTGAGAGGTCTGGAGACTGTTTCAACCTCACTCCAGGGACAAAGAAAGAAAAGTTCTTGGGGGACACCAAAGTTGTAAAATACAGTAAACTATGTCACAAAGAATCAAAATAGCTGTGGTTTACATTCACAACATTTTAAAGGATATTAATTATTGAAGACCTAGAGAATAGAAGTGAACCAAAATATATATAACACTCAAATTGCAAAACATTTTTACTGGTACTACAAATAGCCATTGTCTTTTTTATACTTACAGATGTATCAAAATATAATCAATCTAAGCATATGAATCAATACCAGGTTTCATTTCAGAACACTTAAGCTTAATACAAAAAAACATGTAATACAAAGCCCTTTATATCATTAACAAAGTGTTTATAGACATAACATATGGCTGTACTACAGTGGACAGCACTGTCCAAAAAAATCAAAAGTTAGAACTGACACATGAAATAATAGAAAAACAGAGCAAAAATTAATCTTAAATAAAAAACAGGTTAGTCTCAACAAAACCAGATACTGATAAAAATGGGAATCACCAAAGTTTTAGACTGATAAGCAATGAAAATATGAAACTCAGCATCATATCAACATAATTATCATCTGTTGTTTGACCCAATTAAAGAGATCATATACATCCATCTTTCTTTTACAAATTAAGATTAGAACTTAGTCATACAGGAAATCAACTCAGCAGAAATTGCCTAGGAAAAATTTAATTAGACTTCTCCTTTCAAGTCCACTGTGCATCAACACAGTGACTGGCAAAACTAGACACAAACAACAACCAGTTTAACCTAGGCTAGAATTGCAAATGTGTTGCTGTTCTCATAATTATGTGAATTTTGAATGACATGATCTGCAAGAAAGACTAAAACTAAGATGGCAAATTAAATACATTATTTCAGATAATATTTTACAAAACCTTTATAGGCCACTTTTATCAACTGACATTATAAGTATATCTCTGTTCTGGTCTAAGTAGTAAAAACAATTGCTCTACACATCAACATCTGTAACCGCTTGCTGGCACCCTCCTCAAAATCTGGGGTGGTGCAAAGGGAAAACAATTCACAGTCTACTCAACTCGTGACTGAGGTTCATTTGTTCAGCAGCACTGTGACCACATAAGCCATCCTGGTCAGTACAAAAATAAACAACATAAAGAGCAAAGAGGTGAAATAAAGTGTGGCACCTGTCACTACAATCTCTCAATGCTAATAATGCAGTTCATTTCTAAATGTTAACTTACTTATTACACAAATTGATTATTTCACTTCCTATAGAGGAACTTAAAAATGCTAGCTGCATTTTTTACTGCATGTAATTAACTAAGTCTGTAGAAAAAGTCAAATACTTCATAGTTTTATATTAAAGATTTAATTTAGCATAGAGTGAGAGAGATTAAGTACTTCATTTGACTCATATTTCCCTGAAGGAAAATAGACAGAACGAAAGCATTTAAACATTAAATTTTTGGTCAGCAGTCCAGACTTAGTTAACCAAGCCAAATTAAAAAAATTACAAACCTCAGAAAAACACAATAAACCAAACCCAAAAATATGCTACTGTGCCAAACCAGAGACTTTTCAAAGGATTTTTTTTCACAATTTCCCATTAGAAGAACCACAATTTCTAAAGCTTTCCCAAGTCAAGATTAGAATAATTTGCACAATACAAAAAAGTGTAGGATTTGATCCACTTGGTGCCAGATATAAAACAATATACAGTATACTTAAATAGCTAAACTACTAGGTAAATATTAGATAAACACCTAGATCAAGCACAGCCGTGTTTCAATGCTTGGCCACATGTTAAGTTTAAAAGGTCTGTTGAGTTTCAGTGATGCAGGACTCTCAGATTACTGGTGGAATCTGTCAGAGTACATGGATTAGTGTCTTTTTCCATTAATATGTTTTGCTGAATATGACACTTGGAAGAAAATACATGTGCATGGAGCTGCACATGACAGGTGAGAAGATACAGCAGAGAAGCTGATACAGACAGAACACGTTCAGTGTTTAGTATGGCCTCTTCCAGAATGTCTGGTGACTGCTCTACCTGTTTAATGCCAAGTTTAATGCCCAACCAATTCAGCTGTTTATTTAGCAAAAGCTGCCAACAAAGATATCAAGACCATAAACAGTAGTTACTTGTGCAGTTTAGAGAGCTGCCTGCTGGGAGAGGAATTGATGCAAACAAGACACAACAGACTGCGAAACAAGCATTGGGAGACTGTTTTAGACATAAATTTGTATTTGCACAGGGTTTCATGGATGTCAGTGGCTGAATGGGATTTCAACACTCCTAGCAGCAGCAAAGCAATTGTTAATAGATTATGAAAGTTCACCAGATATAAATCAGTAATTGAGGATATTGAATTAGTCCAGTCTTTAACTTACAGATGTTAATTCTATGCATATACTTCCATATTCTCCAATTAATATACTCTCCATATCTATTCATAACATCTCATTTTCTGTCATTAAAATAGATGTAATTGGCAATGTAGGAACCAGCTGCTGATTAAGTTCTCTGAACATTGTCTCAAAACACAGTCCACACAAGCACAATACACAATCCAACTTCTGCATGCCAAAGGGAAAAACAAAGAAGATTACTGCATAGCTTAGCCTGCGTAAAACTGCAAAGGTTGACTCTCAAAGATTAAAAGTCTTTGAGGTCTTAAAGATTCAAAAAGTTTTGACCATGGCTGGCACCCTATTAGACTGTGTCAGAGGAATTAACCAGGGCAGTCCTATCTGGGAAGTAAACCAGTGCCATACAGACAGCTTAGAAGGGAACAACACACGAGGGAAGCAGAGGAAAACTTTGCCATTAAATGGTGAGCCAAGGAGTCAGCGCTCAGACATTCCACTTTGGGCTGATCTCTCGTCTTTCTTGTGGGCCTTATTCCTTAGGGGCTTTTTTCTATCAGTCCAGCATGTCAGGAGAACAAAGTTTAGAGCAGTAAGAACCAGCCATCAAGCCTTGGAACCTTGAGCCCTTCCCAAAAGAAACAAGACCTCTATGTTATTTTAGGATTGCTTTTATAAACAAATGGTTTTGCAACTTGAAAACAAATCTCAAAGAGCATATCTTAAAATTTAAAGAGAAAAACATAGAAAGAATACCACCTTCATTAATTCAATCAGTTTTCAAAGGAAGTTATTATGGTAACAAAAGTAAAATTTAGCTACGTGCATAAATCCCTCTGTCACCAATTCTTTCTCCTATCTCAGTATTTCCAAATCACTGTACATCACCACACCATAATTTCCCTGAAAACTGAGCTATTACTTAAAAGCATAAATCTCTTGAAATTATTTGAAAGCAAGTCAGGAAATAGAAAAATACGTCACCTCTTACTCCTTTTGGAGCAGCATAAGAACTTCAATCTGCAAGGCATGAAAAATGTTATCATTCTCATGTGGGATTTTTTTAGCATTAACATCCATAATTTTCTTTGCCATAGTATGGTCCCAATTCTATTACTCATATTACAGCCAAAAATATTAAAGGACAGCCATGGTTCAATGTTAAGGGCTTCTTGAGGTGAAGTAAAGCATTCTAAAATTCACCCTCAAAAGAACATGTGGACTCAGTAAAAGAACAGCTTTTCTATTAATTAAACTTTACCACTTTAATACAGAAAAAGGCACCGATTCTTAACAGAGAGAGCAAAAGCTATTTCTGCCCCTGCCACCTTTACCCCTTCATTACTTTTGTACTTCTAAACCCTGGAGAGAATTATTTTAAAAATGAGCTTTCTTTACTTGCAGCTTTGTCAGCATCTTACTCAGGTGACAGCAATATACTGCTTTTAAGCATTTGTTGTTTGGTTAAAAGGGAATCCAAATGTAGGCGTTGCTTACATATGGAGTAAATTTAACCAACGATGATTAAATAAGGAAAAAACGGAGAACATTCAAGTCCTTTCTCACCAGATTATATTTTGTCACAAACATCATATGCTATTTTTAGGTGAGAGTGTCATATGTAACAATGCTTTTAAAGTTTTTGATGTTCAAATCTCTCTTTAAAGATAGCTGGCTCAGCTCGTGTATTAAAAACATGAGGATGCCAATGTGCACATTATTTTCAGAAACAACACAAAGATGAGAAAAAGCATTAAGAAGAATCTTAAGACGACTTGGCTCTTTTACTATCTTCCCTATTGACAACTGGAACATGCCAAAAACATGATATTAATTAATGTTACATTATTTGTCAACAGATAAGCTGAAGGAGTTTTTAGAACAGCATGGAAGCAAGCAGGGCCCTTAGGTGTTCCTAACTTTTCCTGCTATTAACTCTCACAGCTTTTAAAAAATTATAAAAAACCCCAACTAACAAGGTAACTGGGCAAGATATTTGTTATCTCAGCAACTCACAAAGGTAGTTCTACCATTTTGACAGGGCTTACAAAGTAAAATGTAGATCTCAACTCTAATCTCTAGAACAACAGAATCTGATCCTCCTGTTATAATGGACACACCCACATCAAAAACTCATCATGTCATAGGTATGCCATTATGCTGGATTTCTGTGGAAGTGACTCTTGCAGGCATTATTTATCCTTTAAAGATCCTGTAAACATGCTGCAAACATAGAAAATGAACTCAACATAGTCAGGAGAGCCCTTGCTGTGCTCTGTCACTCTACCATACTCTTGAGGAAAACATGCTACATCATCTTAATTGTAGCAACATCTGCATTTGCACAATTGTTTCTGCATTACTTCTTGTTAATAAATCAAGATGACAGAAGTAGAATCATGATCATTTTTTCAAAGGTTTCCACTAGTTGAATCACTGCCGTTGGCTCTGACTCCCAGCAGAGAGCCGAATGTGGGAAGTGCCCCAGACAGCACTGACAATACTGTATTGCTGCCCCTACAGAACCTCCCTGCAAACCACACTGCATCAATTATTCAGTTTTATATGCATGTTAGAATGATTATAAACCACATTAATCTCTTATGGTGTTGTCAGAAGTATTATTAAAGACGGTGTTCTGGCAGTTCTGCCACTGAAAACGAGGAAAGCCGGGTAAACAGAACTCCTGAGCAGCAGTGCAGCATCAAGCAGGGAGTGAACATTGTCAGCCGTACCCACGGGGCACAGCTCCATCTCTGCAAGCCATCACAATTCCCAGAAATCCATACATATTATAATTGTTCATTACCATAAAACCCTCCCCTGGTTCAGCCCCTTTCGTGGTCTTTGGCTGTGGCTGCATTCCAAGCCTGACACACTCCCCTCCAAGGTTCCTTTGTCTCCCTTCTGTCCTTGCTCAGCGAGCACATCCTCTGCACCCTGTTGCTTTGCTAAGAGAGCATAGATGCAGTAGAACTCCTTGTTCTTAGATTAATCCTTTGAAATCAATTCCCCCATTTGAAACGTCTCAAATTCCTTAAGGCTATTTGATAAGTCTCAACTCAGGTTTTATCCAAGTACATATATTCCTGCAAGTTTAAGCTCAATCCTTTTGTGAACACAACCAATTGCAATACTGATAATTATTACAATTATAATCACCATTATACAGTGGTTTCCTGTACCTTAGCCAGCCATCCTTTCGGAGACCATTCTCTTATTTCTTGGAAAATTTTATTGAGTCATTTAGTTTCAGAGGCTGTTTGGATAGCATTGCTGTCAGCAACTTGCTCTATTTTGTTGTCTTTGGAGATCTTCTTTTACATTTGGGATGTGCATACAACAGTGATCTCTATCTACAAACCCCTTGTTCTTTGGCCAATAATAGATCCAAGGCCATTCTGGTTTGTAATACTATTTTAGTATCTGTTTAAAACCTGGAATCCCTTTTCTGTGACTTTGGATAGTTTCTTTACTTACCAAGTTTCTTTGCCATTACATTAGTCAGGTTATCATATTGAATCATTGACAGATCTATGGTGATAATTCCCCAAGGAATGTGTTCCCCTTCTGAATTGGGGATAGGGAAGCAGGCTGTAATGCTGAACAGATTGCACGTTTTGCCAAATCCCTGGATTAAAGTCAATATTAAATTTTCTTCAACACCACAATCACCTAAAGATAAAATTATTCCCATAAACATTAATCTATACGTTTTGCTGCTCATTTACAGTTGTTCTTGAAATTTTCAGCTACCAAGGTGTGGTGTTTTCCATTGTCTATTCTGGGTTGAGAGCCCTCTTAATTTGGGTGCAATATATCCAGGAGTTAATTCCTTTCATGGCAATTCTTCTAGTCAACAAAACCAGAAAAGTTCTTTCCCAGTGCTCCTGAAGTGGCTCACATTTCCAGGTCATGATATATATGTGATCCCTGGCTGAAATCAATGAACTGGAGTGTGTAGGGTAAGAGAGATTTATCATTCTGAGAGAATGATAAACCTTCCATGTTAATTCAAGGATTTCCCTAATTAAATTAAATATTCTATTTCCTGATTCCCAATTTGTTCCTCAGACCCAGGGAAGGTTGCAATAGTCTCCCAAACATAAACTGATAAGGGCTCACCTTCAGGGTAGTTCAGGCCAGTACTCAAATTTATAACTAGGCCAGTGGAAAAATCATTTCAAGAAAGTTTCCTGACACATTTTGCTAATGTTCCCTTTCAAGGTTTGATTCATTTGTGGAACCATTCCATTAGATTGTGGTCTCCATGGACTATGCAAATTCCAACTAATACCCAATGCTTACTAAGCTGATGTAACACTTCAGATATAAAATGGGATGCCTGTCGCAGACATCTTTTCATTAAAAATCTTTCCTTAAGATTTTTTCTTCCTGAGAAGCTGAGGGGCTTCAGGAACAAAATGTAAACAATAGTTATCTGCTGCCCTGGAATGCAACAGGTGCACCTGTGATTGGTCTCATGTGGTTGTTTGTAATTAATGGCCAAACAGAGCTGACTCAGACAGAGAATCTGAGGCAGCTGCCTTTGTTAGCATTCTTTTCTATTCTATTCTTAGCTTAGCTAGCCTTCTGAGATGAAACTTCTATTCTTTTTACTATAGTTTTAATGTAATATATATCCTAAAATAATAAATCAAGCCTTCTGAACATGGAGTCAACGTTCTCGTCTCTTCCCCCACCTGAAAACCCCTGTGAACACCATCACAGGTGCCCTATCAGGTCACGTCCAGGCCTGGGTATGATCTCTTTGAGGAGTACCTTGGTGACTTCCATAACTTTGTTGGTGCAGCAGGGGAAAGCTTCTGGACACCTGGAAAAACTATCTACTGATACCAGGAAATACTTGTATCCTTGGCATGGTAGCTCAGAAAAATTAACTTGCCAGTAACCCCCAGGAGCGTTTCTTGTCTTAGTAATTCCTGGGGGCAGCCTTTTTGAATTCAAAGTATTATTTTTAAGACATATCAGGCATTTTTCTATAACAGACCTGACAATTTTTGTCATGTACATCAAGTATCTGAATCCACAGACCAATCACCATAGCAGCGGTTCCCCAGTGGGTTTGCTGATGTTTCTCTTTCACAATTTGCAACACCAGTTGTAATGGGAGTCACCAACTACCCACCCTTTTTATTCTGGGCTTTGAGCTAAGTAGTTAATTTTGAAACAGCTTGACTGTATCCAGGGTTAACTGCTGGAATGAAAGAACTTTCTTATGCATTAATGCTTGTCAGAACCCAGTACATCCCTCTGGGTGTCCAGAGTTGCCAAGGACCCTGGAGACCTTGGCATGCTGCCCAGAACACCTGGGGATTTGATTTTGACCCTTGGAGCAAGTTGCCAACTTGGTATGAGGACCTTAAAGTCACAGAGGTTTAAATAGTGTAATAACAAAATGATCACAGGGTGAAAATGTAGATTTTAGGATTTTTGGTACAGGGGTTATGGGGACAAGATGGAGGAATCTGGGCATGTCTGACCTTCCTCCTTTTTCTTCTTGTTCTCCATTTTCTGCTGGGATGTTGGCACTTTGGGATTGGTCTAGAGTAGAAGTGCACTGTCCAACATAGGTGATAGGTATTGGGAATTAAGTGTAAATAGGATATACGTAGTTTGTAGTATAAAAGGACAGCACCGCCTCGGGGCCGGTCAGAGCACTCGTGGCTGCCCTGCAGAGCGGATCTCTGCCGGGCAGAAAGAAAATTTTATAGATAAGAATTAATAAACATCCTCAAGACCGAAAAGCAAAGAGTCCAGACTCGTTCTTCAGAGACATCCTACGCATCTCAGGGCAGCAATTATCAAACAATGCTAAGATGCCCTGTTGTACAACCTCTCTCACAGCTTTCTGTGCAAGTCTACTTCCTATGTGAATTTGGGAATCCCCACATTGGTGTGCCTTGCAGAGTAGATTTAGGGTAATGTTCACAGACTGAGCTCAGCAGAACAACCTGGACCTCTGCCAGCCCAAAACAAGGGTGCTACTGCATTTTCTGTGGTTTCTGGTATTCTTCCACAATTGTCTGGTTTCAGCGTTCCCTGTAACATAAAATTCCTTGCCTCAATGGCTTTAGTCCTGGGTACCAATAACTGTATTTTTCCATCTTTAAATTCAATCTGAGCCTCCAATATACATTATCATCTAATTGCAAAGTTCCCATACCTTCTCAGTGATTACTCGTAGGCAGCTCCTCACAGCACTGACTCCTTCTTCTTCACAGCACAGCCAACAAACTCCAACTCCCTCCTCACCCAGCTAACCCACTCTTTTGTAGCACTCCTCATTGGACACAGCTGTGGCCTGTTAAGGGCAGCCTGTTCCTAATCTTTGGTGATTAGCACAGCTGCAGCTCCTCAGATGTGAGACTACCTTCTGCACTATCTTTATTTTCTTACATTCTATGCCTCCACAAATATTCAGGTCTCTTCCTAATAGAAGAACCAGACACTCAGGCATATATAAAAACTGGTGTATTATCCACTGTTTGCCAAATTCAAAGTTAATTGGGTTAAAGAATATTTGTTTTTCCAATTTACCAGTTGCTCCACTAACATTTACTGTTTCTTGGCTTAATTTTCCAGTTGGTATTTAACACTAAATAAGTAGCCCCAGTGTCTGTTAAAAGTCCATTTTCTATTTCTATTCTTATTCTTCCTTCTCTTTTTTCCTCTTCCACTCAGACACACAGCACACACACAGTGCATAGAGAGCACATGCAGTGTACACAAGGCTAGCACAAGACAACATCAGTTGTTAAATGCTCCCCTTCAAACCTCTTCCAGCCTTGAAAAATACAGTCTAGAGGTGAACTCTCTGTCTGGAGCCTGCGATGAAAATTCTAAACCCATACCAGATCTTGCAATCACTAAGACTGAAACAAGAGGGCACTTCACACCCACAGATGCAATTTCAGCTACACACACAGAAATCAAAGCACAATGGACAGCAGTTGCCACAAAACCCCAAAATTCACTCAGCCATGCATCAATAAATGAGCGAACAACCAAATGAGCCTTACATCTCGGGCATCCCAGTGTCAATCCTACGTGCTGGCAAACCCAAATCAACACACAACTCCCCCCCATACACATACACTCTGAGAGGCCAAAAAGGCCTCAGAGCATTGGAGCAAACCCCACCACAAACCATGGGACAGCATCAGCCATTCAGAAGAGAATACAGCCATCACCTCAGCCAGGGACCCCGCAGAGGCCTCGGGACTGTAGCGGGGCAGGGCCACTGCCCAGGCGCTGCTGCTTGGGGCAAGGGAAGCTGTGTTGGAGCTCGTGAACTTTAGGGTAATTGGACAAATGTGCCCCCACAGAGTCTATTGCAGAACCCAGATAACCTGGGCTTAGAAACTTTGGAGGAAATGGAGAGGTTTGTGGGGGGAATAGGTGTTGCCACATTTCTCTTCACAGAGAAAAGCAAGGCACAATTCTTCCCAAGAATATTTCTGGGTTTCGCATCCTCTGAACCTCAGAGAAAGGAAAAACATTTCTTATCATTAGCTGTGCCTGTGTTTGTGCAAAAGTAGAATGCAGTATGGAGATTGTTTACCCAAAGTGATTGTGTTTTGCCTCCTTGGCCTATCACGGCCAAGCGTGTGTGTGTTGGGACTGTCGGCTGACAGTCACGAGATTCTGTGCAGTGGAGTGCAGAGTTGAGTGCTTAGCAGATTCAGTTTAGATGTAATATAATATAATATGATAATTAATTAGCCTTCTGATCAGTTGGAGTCAGATGCATCATTCTCTCCCCTCACTGGGGGCTCCTGCAAATACTATAAATACATGCTAGGCTGTTTGGGAAGGCTGTACCTTCGCAGTACCTCAGCCAATGGGGCAATATGCACGGGGAGTTTAGGGTAAAAGGAGGCTGCAGCCTCCGAAACCTTGAGAGAGAAACCCCATGAGTCCCCAGTGGCCTCTCTCCCTTTATTTGAGCAAAGGTGCAGGACTTTGGTGTCTCTTTTGTGAGCAGTGGCTTTTCATAGTGTGATTTTCCACACGACATGAAGATGGAAATTGAAGATTATAAAGATTGAGATATTGGTGAGCGGTAAGAATGCTTAGTTATTTAGGGCAGGAAATTCAATAAGAGGAAGGACTGGGGAGCTGTCTCTCAAAGCACACTGATGAATGCTTTCATAGATGATGGAAAGCACACTTCCCCCAAAAAATACGTACTGGAAAGCACATGCCTCAAAAACAAGTGCTCAGAGAAAAAGGAAGAAAAATTGGCAATAGGATGTGCTCTTTTTGCTCATGCTGCTGGAAGATGGGAAGATGTTCCAGCAGCTCACATTTCCTGTCTTTTTGGTCTAGGAGACAGGTCCAGCTCAAGCTTCCATGCCAGCATTTGCATTGCAGCCAACCCTTGTCATTTCCACTTGTGCAGGTTTGCTACATCTCCTGTTCAAGTCCAGCAACTCTCATCTCTCCTCCCACACACTCACCCCTGCTATAATTAGCTTAACAGCTACAGGGTTTTTGACCTTAAATGTTAATTTGATCCTTTTCAGCCCAAATGCAATAAATTAGACTGACTGCATGCTCTACAACTGGAATGAACATTCCTTCCTGCACTTAAAAGGAAAAACAGCATTTGGGGGAGCAGGAGGCCCCCAGCTAAAGGAAAGTACATACCACAATAATCCTAAACTGACCTTCCTTCTAACAGATTAGAGTATCATCTGGAGAAATGAGGAGCTCACGTTCTTGCTGTGATTTAGACATCTCTTCTTTTTTAGTGTATACACTTGCTCTTCACAGGCTTTCCAGTTCTAGGTAGCAAAATTTGATTCTTGGTATCTTTTTTGGTATCCCAATTTAAAAAAAGTTGAGACCAAGAACTAATCACCATGTTTAAAAGGAAGTTAATTTGGACTTTGCCTCTCTGCTCTGGGATCTATGGACATAGCCTTGGCAAGATCTGGAACATTTGCCCCAATAAAATTACACAGGGTGTAGCCAAAACAGGGAAATTTTACATTTAATGTTTGTGTCAAACTAGTTGCTACCATCTGTTTTCAAAAGAATGTTATTTTTAGTTTTTAAAAAGAAACCAAGCAAACAAAACTCCTACATGACAAATGGGTTGTGCCCAGTTGCAAAATGGTGAACAGCTTTCTCTGCCTTCTCACAATATTCACAGCAATGCACAATTTCCAGTCAGAATTTCTCTGTTGTGGAGTTTAGTAGAAAGTGGCAAATTTTCCTAACCTAATTTTAGTTATATCTTGGAGATATGTTTCTCTCCTCAAAGACTTCAGTAGAGGACTGAGATACACATATTTTACTCTATAATTAACAATTTTTTCTGTGTAACTCTAAATGCGTGGTTATTTTCTGGAGATGTATTGATTTAATTGCTCACCTAGTCTTGTAGAGTGCCATGGTATGTCTTTGAGACAATAATAATAATAATAAAATAATGGGGTGGGCAACAGCAAAATTTAGGAACTTTCTCCTTTCCACTCTTCCCTTCAGTGCAGATAATCATGATAAAAAATAATTAAATGAATACTGCATCCCCACTTTTCTCTTGCAAGTTGGCTTTTCCTCTCATATTTGACATAGCATTTTTTTCCATTTTTCTTGAAAGTTATCATTGAAGTGAAGTCTTCTGTAGTAATTTGGGACAGCAGTCTAGATGTAACAGTCTAGTCTGTGCCCTGTCCTTAAGACAGTAGGTATTGACTTCTTCCCTGAAATTTTCTTCCCTGTTGTCCCACACTGGTGCTTACTTCTAATTAAAATTGTGTGCTCATTATTTGAAGTGCAGGTACCTTTTGTAATGCATCTCTAGGGCACAATGTAATAATATTATACTTTTAATTGTAATTATCATTTGTATAGGTATAAAAGTAAATTACTTGGAAAAGCATGAGTGAAAAAATTATTAGTTAAGTACCAGCCTAGAAATTCCAGCAGAGTGTGCTGTAGGTTATCTGCTTAAATGCATTTGAGAGTGAGGGAATAGAAGCAGTGTTGGAAAGGCAGGTGAGTGTTTCCCTGTGATCCAAAATGTGAATTTCAGATAGCGAAGTAGAGCCTGTATACATACCTCAAAAATTTCTCAGGTGTTTTTATAAATTGTTACATTTCGTAGCTGTAGAATTACTTTATTTATTTGAAGCCATCACATTTTATTATTCAGCCTGAAATAATAGAATAGATTGATGTCAGCAAGCCATTTACATTTTACTTCTTTATTCAAGGTTACCCTGTTTAGGAGACTAAACTGGTGAAGCAGATATTGAGAGGAAGGAGGAGTGTCTTTCACTCCAGTTACTTTATTGACTCTTTCTAGCTTGTCTTGGTGATTGATCTGAATGGAGGGAGCTTAATTTATTTTAAATGGAAACATTTTCTGTCAATAATACCAAAATACTCTTGATACTGTCAGATACCATGAACTACTTTGTGGTATTCACATGCCCTCTGAACAGAGAGAAGCAGAGAAAAGAATGGTCAAAACAATTCTTATTTCATTTGCTGCTGTGTTTTTCAACATGTGGAATATGTTGGAAGATTGTTTACCCAAGGTGATCACTTGATTGGATTCTGGTGAGGGGGTTTTGATTCACTGACCAGTTGGATCCACGTGTGGGTGTCAGGACTGTCGGCTGACAGTCACGAGTTTTTCAGTAGTTAGTTAGACATAAGTATGATGTAGTATAGTTATAGTATAATGTAATATAATATACTTTTATTAAATTGAGAATTCACCATTCCATGGAGTCAGATGCCAATCACTTCCTTCATCAGGGGTCCTGATTTTACAATAATACTTCACTTTCACAAAATTGATCCATGTTTGTCTGCTGCCTTCCTAATAGCCAATAATGGTCATTCCTGTCTGCCAAACCAGTATGCACTATATCAAACAGCCTTTATGTAGAAGTCTTCTGAACTAAAGCCTTCTGAACTATGTCTGGTTTTGAGTCTCTTATCTTTCCCATTTGTCCCAAAGCACAAAAGGTGAAAAGAAATAACACAAGACTTTCTAGAGAGATCTCATGAGAAAGGCTCAAGTTAACAAATCTTTAAAATCAGAGCACAATTACAGCCACAAAAACACACACACACATCCTCACACCAAAGAAAGCAAAGCAAATACCCATTTTAAATATGTTCTTTTAAGTGCACCATTGAAAGAGGTTTCCTGTGCTTTATGAGCAGCCAGAAGGTGTTGCTGGAAAGGCACCAGCTGATTAACTGCATTCAGGTTGGCATTCCAGCATGTCCTACAGCCTCACAGTTGCTTAGTCAGATGGCAGTCTATTTTTACAGACTTGCTGGTTTGTTGCCAAATGGGATAAAGGGACTCATCTGACTGACAGGAAAGCTTAAATTTTTCCATGCCTGTCAGGAAAGAAGTCTTGTAGTAAGGGGAAAGCTTGCACTATGCCATTTGCCAAAGACAGGACTGACAGGAGGTAAGACTATTAAATAAATGGATCAGCTTTCTTTACTCAGAAGCTGTGCAGGAATGATACACCATCTGCTCTCCTGATTGTCCTTAAAGGATAAATGAAAATTGAAGAGAAGTTTGGCCAGGTTTTCTCCTTCATTCTTTCTAATGAGCCCTCGTGCTGCTAGTTCAGCATGCAATCTTAATTTAAGACAACTGTTACTCCTTATGTCAGCTGACAGCTTGCAAAGACCCTGACACTGTGGTTAGTGAGACATGAAGAGAACCATGTAAATGCAAAGAATTTTCTACATGTGATCTGGAGGAGAAGTAATATATGTTTAACAGGTTATACAATCTTTCATAAATCTTTACTTGTCCTGCACTATTAGGGATTGAGGTGTTTCACTGTTTTGCTTTTCTGTTTAGTTTTGGCCAGATTTAATGGCTTTTGTTGGGTTTTAGTTTTGCTCTTTTACCAAAATTAATTTGTACAGCTTCTATGTGAACTTTCCTCAAATGATTAAGGGGCCTCTTCAGCACCCAAATGAGGCACTAATATAATCTCTGTCTAATTATTAGGGGAGAACTGAGGAACAGGCATACAGATAAATATAATTTGGCCTACCATTAACCTGAGAAAGCTGAGTACTTCTCTTGGTTCTATGGAAGGGGAAGTAAGTGCTCCAGATTTCCCGATATTTAGTAACTTAGCAGCTCGCCCAGAACAACACAGAAACCCTGTGACAGCTAGGAATGTGGCCCAGAGCAGAGGAAACTGAATGTGATTCTGTAAACTAAATGTACAAGGCCAGACATAATTTCAGAATATAAGAATGGTGTGTTTATAACTATATAAAAAAACTTGAAATGGGATCCTCTTCTCTGTGTTATTAAAAGGAAGTTAAATTTTCTTTTCTTACTTTTGTAAGTTGGGATTGGTAGGATTTTTTTAAGTTAGCTGTGCTCATTTGATACATCTGTTGGGTAGATTTCCTTCTGGGAAACCATGTCTGTGGGGTTGGGAAACCAGCCCAGTCACCCCAATCATTAAAAGTGTTCCAAAAAGGAAGACAGGGAAATCTCCACAGAGAGATGTGGACAAGAGTTTTCTGTTGGAGGTGGTACAGAGAGTGGGACAACAAAGGGTGGTGGCACTAAATGGGATGGATGGCAGCACAGTAAAGCAGTACAGGGTAAGACAAGGTACGTTCCTGGAGGCAGAGGATGAGTCCTGGTACAGCTCCCAGGCGTATGAGGATGACTGATCAATGAAGAAAATGTAATTGAAGCTCCTGCTTAGGGTAACTATATAAACAGTGCTACACTGAATAGCTGTGAGGAAACGTGATGAGTGTAGAAAGGCCAGTGGTGATGGAGCTGAAAGAAAAAATATCAAGCTGATGAGAGGGATCAGATTCTATAGGTATTACAAAGAAAGAAATAGCAGGCACAGGCTGGAGATGAGACACACATGAAAAATGCTGTGGTCAGTGTCACAAGTGTGATATCTTTACAGAGGAAGAATCCAATTTTGTTTTTGACCACGTTGTATTAAAACCATTACAGAATGTCTGGAAAAAATAAAAAGTGAAACTTTTGTCAGGATCCAGGAGCTGACAAAAGATGGATCAAAATTTTTTTTCTTTGTGAACAGTTTGTGAAATTCACAATTTTTGAGGGAAGAAGCCCCCTTAGGATCTAACAGAGTTAAGAATGTGAGTCATGAGAATGTGAGAAAACTTCTAGCAGAATGTGCATGCATTAACTTTCCAGAGCTTTGTTCCCTTTGGCACTAGTTTCCATCTTTGTTACAGAGAACAGGACAGTGCAAACTTGCTGGCTGGGTTAGCTCTGGGTGTGTACATGGTTTTTTATGGGTACTACGCAGATATGCTGATTTTTATGCTAAGTAAACCCAGTCTCATGTAAGTGTTTCTGTACCCTGAGGCTCAGCTATATCACAGCAGCCACGTGCAGAATGTGGAGCAGAATTGCCAAAGGCAGATGAGGAGAGACGGTGATGGCTGAAGCAATATGTCAGTTTGGTGTGGTCAACTCAGTCAGGGGTGTAAATGAGGACAAGGATGAAGTCCACATGCATGCTCGTGCTCAAAGGTATTGCTGTCAGATGCCTTCAAGGGTGCCCATCACATTTCCCTCTTGGAAGTGAAGCTCAGCTGTCCCACTTTAGAAAGCTGGGGGGAATAGTATTTAGGTTTGAGGACTCCAAGTGGGAGTCCAGAATCCATGCAACCCCTCCAGAGCCACTGTGTGTTTAAATGCCTGAGTATTTCTCATTTGTTGCCCAATTCTTTTAAGTTCATTGTCAGGTCACAGGATCTTGTTAAATGTCTTTGTATGCAAAGTCCTCCAGTCTCAGACAGTTTGTTTTATTACAGGTGAATAGCAAGATTTTACTCCTTATTTTCAATTATTAGCCCATGATAACAACCATATTGAGGCATAACACTCTGATCAAGGAAAAGCAACTGGATATAAGGGGATACAAAATACTGTTTAAAGTTGAGACACCTGAGAAAATCAGCAACCATTCAGTGTGCAACACACATTCAAGTCCCTCTTTGTGACAGGAGAAAATGAAATACTATACTAGATTGTACCGGTACTATAAGAAATGCAGTTAAGAAGTGGGAGAAGTTGAGAAAATTAAAGGAGCAAAAAATCAGAAACTAAAAGAGAAACTGGGGTGAGGAAAACAGTAAGAAATAGAGAATATAGTCTTAGCACACACCCCTTTTTTCTCTGAGCGTTTTCTGGTACTTCTAATACCATTGAAGTCTGCTGCAATTGTTGTATGTCATTTTTTTTAAATTCACATTTGATATTTTATTTTACTTATTTATTTATTCACTTGGAGACTGAGCTAAAAGAGTTAACAAGGCATAGCAGGCTCAGCAGTTTCCACAGGCTGAGTCCTGTCAGTGAGGAAACTTGCTAATTACAAAGCTAGAGGCAGTTTTCCTTGCTTATTACTGCAAATGTAAATCCAAAAGTGACTCTAGCACCGAGGTGTGCACTCTGAGTTTAGGCTCAGCCAGGATAATGTTCCTGCATCCATGGCTGTGTGCTCCAACATGGAGCCCAAGGCTTCTGAGAGTTCACTGCAGAAGTCTTTGCAATGTGCAGAGGCACCAATCATGAATTAATTTCTCTGGCTTTTGAAAAGCTTGGTCCCAGAGGAGCTGCAAATTGTGGGAAGCCACTGCTAGCTTAGACTCTGTGAATTGGACACCTTACCAAACCTCTTGGGATCTTTGCTCTGGTTTTACACAACATCCAGTAAGACACCTGGTTTGCCTTGCAAATGCCACTGAACTCTGGTTTGAGCTGGTTTTGTGGGGATGGCAGTGAGTCTCTGGTACCCCCTGTCCTTCTGGTTTGCCTTTTGTTAAAAGAGCACAAGCTTGTGTTGAAGTTTTGTGGTCCATTTCAAAGCAAACTTTGCCCCTTTATCTCTTTTCTAGGACTCCATCTAGTTTCAGCCAGCTTGTAATTGTATTTAAACCTGTGTCAAGAGGTTACTTTTCCATTCTGGTTTTGTATTTATGTTATTGTTGTTTTTCTCCTGCCAAACTTGCTAGAGCAGTGCACCAGCTGACAGAGAGCCTTGAAGAAGCCATTTGCTTTGATTAATAGACATTCAGTAACATATAATGCTATCAAACTTATATTGCCATTCATACAACCATGCTCTATGATTGTGTTTAAAGAAGATGTAACACTAAAGAAAGGTTCAGTTTCTCCTCAAGTCTAAAATATTCAGATCATTATTGATGAGAGACAGGAAACTTGTCAGGACTATCTGAAAGCAAGGCTCAAATTAAGCAGTCTTTCCTTTTGTCTGTGCCACAAATACATAGAAGAATCTGAAGGACAAGGGCTGTGGATTGAAATCTTAAATGGAAAAGTGTCAAGCAAATCCTAAACTGAGTTGTCTTTCTAGCAGCTATGGGCAGGCATCTGGGCCCGTGCACTTTCTGGCCCTTGAAATTCTTGAGTAACTTCTCATGCGTTGCTCTTTATTTTCAGAAGAGCACCCCTTGAAACTTTGCACATTCCTTCAGCCAGGAATTCCACTGTGGTTTAGCAGCTGTGTAATTCATAGCATATTAAAGCTGGAAGGGAGAAGTCATTACAGAGACCACTGTGTTTAAACTGCAGCCTGGAGTTTGGTCACTTTGAAGTGATGCAGACTGTTCTCTGTTGTACAGGGCTACTTTTGGCTCCAAATATTTGGTGACTGAGTAGTTACTGACACTTTATTTTATTATTATTTTTCTTAGATTAAGGATAAAAGCCCAAAGATACCTGGAAAGCTTAGCAAATGCATGAAAATATTCCCTGGGGAGCCCTGCCAGACAGTGTATCCACACACAGGTGGTCAGAGCAGGGAGCTGGTGTGGCTGGAGTATGAAAAGACATAATATGATCTGTGAGATGGTGTTTCTGGCAGATCTCAATCCCTTTTAGTTATTTCTAGCTTTGTCTTACTTGGCATGTGTTAATCATCCCGATAAAACAGGCAAAGGAGAGAGAACAGAAAATCTCCAGTTTGCACTGTCATGCCTTTGATCAGTAGTGCTTAAAGTGTACATGGGGTAATGAAATAAGAACCCTTATTGGGGGTTTTTATTAAGAGGCTCCAAAACAACAGGTGCAGATTTGCCAAGGAAACTTAAGGGATTTCTCTGATGGGATTTGTGTTCCTGGTCCTTACATGATGGGAAAGTAGCTGCTCTCAGCCTTAGCCAAAAACACACTACTTGCTCTGGGATAAAAATAAAGCTTTAAAGAAGGCAAGAAAATTATCTTCTGACTACCCCAGTTTCAAGTTATTCAGAGAAGCTCCCATATGCCATTAAGAAAGATCAGATATATTAAACAGCTAGTAAGTTCTGCTATATATAAGGTGATTTCCAAGTGATAAATTAGAAGGAAATTCAGAGGACTTTTATGTACCTGTTGCTATTAATTTTAAAACAGATAGTAACTGATTGCATGTTTCCTACAATATTAATGATAATATTTCTTTTAGAAAAGAACCTTTCTAACTCATAGGGAGAAATTGGAGCATGAGAGAGCAAATTTAGAAACAAACCAGGTAACTCAAACTTGGATGGTACTCTTGAATAAAAAAGCATAATGTTCAAAAGAATTCACAGTGGCATGGAAGCTGATTACTTCAGGCTTCCTTGTTATGGGTGATATGAGAGCTACTAAATGTGAATCATGGTAAAGTAGCCCTGCCATAGCAGCAATGATTTAAGAAGCTAGATAAAGCTTTTAGAAAAGGAGAATATTGTTACACCTACTGCTTTGGGGGATTGTGATGGACGAAAGAAATGGATGAGGTTTTGGGTTGAAAACCATAAATCATCCTGTTCCCTAGTAAAGGGAATAAAGTATGTCATATTTTAATTTCTGGTATTGAATTGGTAGTAGTATTTGGCATTCAGCTGTCCTCATTTCTCAGGTCAATAGACCAGTTGTACTGGAGGGGGAGAAGAGTGTTCTACACCTCTTTGATCTGTCTGATGAGAAAGCCAACAAGACTTCCAGTTATGGTGGTGGATTTTGCTTATTTTCCATAAAGCAATAAGTCACCAGATGGTAAAGGTTTTTATCCATGCTGCTCTAGCTGGATTTGTACCAGTAAATTGGAGGTGAAAGGTACCATATGCTACTGTTAATCCCCAAAGTATTCATTATTCCTAAAACAATTTTCAACACCTTTTAGTGCTGACATCTCCCTTTTATTAACATCCATACTTATTTATGTGGGTAATATTCAGATGAAGTGTAACTTTGAGTACATGGGGTTTTGTGTGAGTGCTCATGAGATTCAGTGCCAACTAGAAAATCAATTTTCCTTGGATAGTGCTTTGGTGGTTTATGTGAATTGGTCTCCATGGCAGTCTCCTGTGGCTATGGATTGTCACCAGCAGCTCAGCAGAGAGGCAAACTGCAGATAAGTGTGATAACTTGGGAAGTGATACGTGTTTGGGTGGAAAATAGCTAATTATTACTACTGAAAATGTTTTACTGTGAGCAGTGGTGCTTACTGTCCCTGCTGGGAAGGACCTACTAGACTGGGATGAGACTGCTCTGAGGTTCTGGAAGCAGAACTTATTGAAGATACAATAAGATTGGATCTTGGTGATTGTGTGGGTAGATGGCAGTTTTGGAGGGAGCTGTGGAGGAAAGGATTTAGTGTTGAAGGAGTTTACCTAGATCAGAATTTTTCAAGACTGGGTCATGATCAATTCTGGGACAACTCTCAGGGGTTTGTTCAATGGCTGGATGTTCTTCTGGCTACTAAGTGTCCAGGGTGATGTTCAGCCAACTTTCTGCACAAAGCACCCTGGCTACAACACAGTGCCCCTAGAAACACCTTGTGGCAGATTTCTCAGTAATGTGTCAATATCTGAGTTAACAGGTTGCTTTCTAAAACTGATAAGCGTAAGATTTTCAGCATGATTTAAAGAAATAATTTCAAAGCAAGTAAAATGTCAAACCTTGTGCTGACAGTTGGAATAGCACTGCATGTATTCATTCTTCCTTTAAGAAGTGAAGGCAGTAGTTGATGTCTTCTGCAGAGGAGTTAGTCATGAAACCACTCTCCATAACAAGCTATGAGGTGAACTGTCAGATCCTGAAACCAGAGAACACTTTTGTCTTTGTAGTTCTGTCTGCTCAGGAGACCCTGGAAAATGTCTGTTTGACAGCTGCAGTGTTTCCACCCTTGGCAGGAGCAGTGTCCAGCATCCTTCCAGCCTGTGCCATCTGGAGAACCAGTACAATGCTGTGTGTGCCAGATGTGAGCACCCACCAAAGCCAGGGCACCCTTCTTGGCCAGGCTGAACTGCTCTGCCATCTCTGGGGAGGGAGCTTGGCCTCCCTACCCGTGGGAAGGTGTGGATAGGGCTCTTGCTGAGAGGACAGCTGCCATCAGTGCAGCTGAAATGACCAGGGTGATGTGGCTGCCCCATGGGATGAGCCTTTCCAGGCCAGCAATTGCCAGCTGCAGCCAACCTGCTTTTCCAGAGCTCAGCTGCTGATCAAGGCACCAGATCAGCACTGATCAAACCATCACTTGTGTGTTCTGTGAGGTCCCCTAGTCTGGCAGCAACCTGAGCAACCTTACAGTCCATGTGGAATAGCTTACCCAAGAGGGCAAGTTGGCCTTCACTGAACTTCAGGCTGTGCTACCCTGCACAGGCCTTTATCTCTAGACCTCTGCCCTGAACCCAAGCTAGGCTGGCAATCTTCCCTCTCAGTATGATATCTTTTTGTGGTCTGAATGTTTTATATGTCACTTGCTTAGTAGGCTGACACTTGCTTGGTAGGCTGTAACTGCTTTGGTCTCCTTGCTGTTGCTCAGGAGAACCCTGTTTGTCCATAACTTATTTTGAAAATAACTCTAAATGAGATGTAATCAGTTGGAATCAGCCAAAAATCTTTTAACTAGAGTAGGCTGGTATCAGTTCTTTGTCCTGCCCTTGGAAAGACCCTATAAACACAGGTGGATGAGACTTCTTTCCATTTCTACAGTTTCTCATAGACTTGTATCTAAGCTGTTGTTGATGACTCAGACTATAGCTTTGTCTTTTCTCTGTTTTTCTCCCCTTCTTTTGCTCCTTCCTCCCAGCCTCAAAAGCACTCCAAAGTGGGATCCAATTGAGATGGATGTAGAGCAGTTAGTATTGCTGTTGCTACTGGGCTGGGCTGCTTCTTTAATTTGAACCAAGTTTTGATTAGGCCTTTCTCTTTGATACTAACTAGAGGGAAGAAAGCTCAGAGTGGCAGGGTTTTGAGGCAAGCACCCTGGAGATAAGCAGATGTCCTGAAATGATCAAATAATCCCAGATGCCTGAGACAGCTGATGGTCTTACAAAGTGCAGCCAAAGTAATGGCATTTTTCTGTATCAGTTCTGTTTTTCAGCATTAATTTTTTGTGGGATTTTGCATGATCTTTCATTTAAAGCTGGATAAATACTTCTGATTTTCAGATTTGGTCCCTGAATGCATCCTCTGATGACCGATCTTTGCTAAATTTGAGATTTCCCTTTTCCCAGAGCAGAATGGGGACAAGGCACAACCATTGTATGTCAGAAGGCTTAGTTACCTAGAGCTGGTTTAAGGAATGTTCATGAGAGGTTCACATGAATGTTGGAGAATTCTCATCTTTGGTTTTCTATATTACAGGGCTGAACAGCTCTCCTATTTTTGCTGGGTTGCAGGGGTTTTTCCCCAATGACCAAGTTTCTCCTGTTATAAAATCGCCTGGTTTTTGCACACTAGTAATTAAAGAGTGGGAAGTTTTGTTAAGTGCTTCTGAAACATACTGGTCATCACAGCTAATCAGGTTTTTATATGATGGCAAGGGGTGCTGCAGTGCTCCACCTGCAGAGGAACAGTGCACAGTTCACAAGCAGCTGAGAGTACCTGATACAAGGCAGTTCTTGAACAGGTGCTGAGCAGTGAAGCTGCAGAACCTCTGCTCTACTGGGTCATGCACATCCCTCACTAATATTTCAGAAGTAAAATTTTCCATGTAACCTCCAAGGACAGATGCACACAGCATACTTCATCCTCCCTGCTCATCTCTGTGTGCAGAGCAGGCTGCACAGGGCCTGACTGGGCAAAATTCTCAGAGTTCTGCCCTCCCCTTTGCAAAGCAATATTAAGGATATAATTACATAACAGCTTGACTTACTAGAAGGTTTATCAAATCATAATGGTTGGGGGATATTTCTCCTCTTCCTTATATAGGAAAAAAACCCTTTAAAATATAACCTCTTTGTTTACTTTGTTTCTCCTGACATGACTTTAGTCCATCTTTCCAGGCTAAATGATTCCCTTTTAGAGACTGGCTTGGTCTGCTTGAAAACTATGGATGGGTTCTCTGCTTTGAACACCTTACCAAGAGTTTTATTTCCTTTCTTTTCTTGGCAGATAAGTGAAAAGCTCTCATGTGCTTTGCTCTTTGAAAAATGTCCATCAATATTCTTAGAGATAACCCCAAAGCATTTACCATCTACCTTACTCTCAAGTCACACACCCACTGCTTCTGCTTTTGTTAGCTTGGTGTATTCAGTGGTGCATTGGGCATGTCCCATCAGGAGCTATGTGTGCAATGGTAAAGGTTTTAGGGTCAGTCTCTGTGTTTATGAGGATCCCATTCACATTCCCTCCCAGCCCTGGGAGGACATTCCAGTGTGGGATCATTTTTGAAACTTGATGGGTTTTCTTAACAGATATTCATGTGCTGACTTTGTAAATGTTGCTGTGGTGGGAAGAAGAGCAAAGTGAGAATTCCATGTGGAAGAGTTCTGTAGACCACACTGCCTTCCCATCATGGCTGTGGGTTTGCCTCCATGACTAAGGAGTTTGTATAGCACACATGTTAAGCAAACACTCAAGATAAGTGTGGGAAGGTTTTGTTGACTTTTGTTGTCATTGTTGTTGTTGTTTCTGGTTGTTTTAGTTTAATTTTTTAATCAAAGCTTTAAATAATAAAGGATAAAAAAGGAAAAAGAGAAAGCTGTGCATCAGTCTCTGGTTTACTGGAGAGCTGTATAAAGCATTCTTTTGGATCAAAACATTCTGATCTTTCCATGTGAAACTTGGGATGGGAAGAAAAGCCACTGCCTTACTGAGCAGGTGATGGGATGTACAAAGAGTAAAGTGCAGTCAGTCACCTGTAGGTCATGGCAGGAGAGGAGTCCTGTGCTGCTGCTGGGAGTGCTCTGCATCCCCCTCCCTTTCTGAGACATGATTCCGTCCAATCACTGTGTAATCTTTAGGTGGGGCTGAGTGGATGTCCTCAAAATGGAAATATTTCCCACTTCAGATTGCTTGTAAGCTCACCTCTGAAAAATCTACCTCTTCACTTACTCTTTTATCCAGCCACAAGCCCGTGCTACCACATAAAGTTTTGATGTACAGACATATCCTTTACTGCTCCCATTTTCATTTCTGTTCAAGGTATGTCAGCCTTTCCAGAAAGACACGGTTTCCCCATCTGGTAATCATCTGTGGAGATGCAACTGCAAGCCTAATTAACACCAGTTCTAATTTGTGCTTAATAGATTTTTGAACAACATTTAAACCTCCAATGATTCAAGACAGATAGTCAAATTTTGTTGGTTTAATTGTATAAATGAGAGCAAGGGGCAGTGTCCCCTTCTATAAAGGTCAGGCTTTAAGTGTAGTTCACTCCAACTTATATATTTAGTACAGAAACAAAGTCCTTAGATATGCTGATGGTAGAATTGATTTTTAAAAAATATAAATTGGCATATGTCTCACAAAATTCTAGTATTGAGGGTATTTCTCATCCTGAAACAACTAAGAGGTGAAATCTACTTTTGTGTTTAACTGGAAACACAGGAAAACTAAAAGAACAGGCTCAGATCAGCTGTAGCACCTCAGGCAAGATGACAATTTTAGTTCTGCAACCTGCTGCCATCCCACAGGCAGAGCTGCCTGCACTGCTCAGTGTGGTGGGTGACCCAGCGAGGAGGATGAGTAGCAGCACAAACAAGAGTCCAAGAGGACAGGAACTCAGCAAAAATTCCTGGGGGTCATTAATAGTCTGAAATAGGAGAGCTAATTAGTGGTAAATATGGCAAAACCAGAATTTTCCCTCTTGGTCTGACAAATTAAAAAAAAACTGGCACAGGAATAGCTTTGGAATTTTTTTCCAGCTGCAAAACCAAAGCAAATGGATCGATGTAATATAGAAGATGATGCATCTGTTCCCAAACTGGATCAAGTAGCAGAAGGATAAGACAGAAATGCTGCTGGTGTTGTGTATTCTTCAAATAAAACAAACACCACAAAAGCCCTGTGAGTTTTTTACTAATATTTAAAACAGCAACAATGCCCTGAGCCATTTCCTATGCTGTACAGAGTCAGTCTGTGTCTGTCCTATGATGCTTACAGATAGACAAATGAATTGGGATTGGTGAATATTTTTGTTTTGTGTTTTATAGGATGAGATGACTCTCCCTATGTTAGAGCTCTAGCACCTTTGTGTGCCCCTCTTCACAGCATCCATGGGGCAGAGGGCTCACAGTCCTCTCATACTCCTGCAGCCCTTTAGAATAAGGACCATTTCCAGCAAGCCTGATCAGAAATGGTAATGAAAGTCTTGATTATTAAAGGCTTTTTTCATTCTAACATTTCAGCTGTAAGTTCTTAAAACCTAAATAGTTTATTCATGCACTTCCTTGGTTTGAAGGAGATAGGAGAAATGTGTAGCTTCAGCTGTCTCTGAGAACCTGAAAAAGCCTTTATTTCTGGAACTAAACTGTTATCCAGCAGTACAGGAATCTCACAGTCTGGGGCTTCATGGAATAGAGACTCAGTCACTTGATATCTTCTAGCTTCTTGCTGGGAAAGGCTCTATGCTATGTGAAAAAACAAATACAGAACAAGCACACAATTCCTGGCAGGCTTGTGTGCTAGACTTGCAGCTCTGAACACTTGTTTTCTCTTAGAATTTCTGGCCCTGGTAGAATTCTGCCACTGTGGATTAGTGACTTGAGGTTTAAAAATGAGGCCTTGAGAGATCCAGCCTGGGCTCTGTGTGTTTGAGATCCTCTGTTAACGGGGCAGCTGGCAGCATCCTGGGGGACCTCATTTTCTCCCATGTTTCCAGCCTTGAGGGGAGCCACAAATGCAGATAGACCTGTCAGCATTTGGTAAACAATACCTGCTTTTCTCCATGCTCTTAAATTAAGCCAACTCATTCAAGTCATTACTTTTATCTAGTGAAAAAGTGCATGCTCACTGATAACAGACTGATAGACTTGTACACAGACCTGGTTGGGTGGTTGTTGGCTTTTTTGTTGTTTTGGGGGTTTTTTTGTTTTTTTTTTTTTTGTTTTTTTTTTTTGCTTTGTTAGGATATTTAGAGTTCTTTATCTTTGCCTTGGATTGGGAAAGTATCAAAGAAACTCAATCATTCATTAAGTTCTTGGCTTTTTGATTGAAACACCTTCAAAAGAGTTTAACTGAAATCAAAGCACCCAGGTATGTACTTTCCAGCATGAATTTTCAGTCTATAACCTTGCAAGTGTTAATGGACTCTATTTGGCACTTTTGTTAGCAAAGGAGTTTAACAGCTTAGCCAACTCTAATTTCTGATCTTACACACACACAAATGCTCATGGCTAAGACACCTTCTCCATATCAACTCATAGTCTCTACATGAATGTTATAGAGAAAATACTTTGGAAATAATTTTTTATTGTAGTGAAAACATACCATCATGTTCATATGTATATACACACACACAAAGAAAATATCACTGTATATTCACTGAACCACCTCACACTCAGTGTAATCAAGCCTCATCTCAGCTTGTGCACAGCAGAACACCTGGAAAACCTCTGTGACCCCAGCTGCACCCAGCAAGAGCATCACCAAATCTCCCAGGCTGGCAGCTGAGCTGCACAGAAACAAGTCCCAGGCTGCTGCCCACCCTGAGCCCAGGAATTCTCTGCTCTGATCACAGGCCCTGGCATTATGGGATGCTCAGGGCCACGAGGATTGGGCTGTGCCTCAGACTCTGACAGCCCCTGGGCCTGCCAGCAGAACTCTGTCTCATAACATCTGCTCACAGTGTTCAGCAGCACCATAATATTTCCTGCTGTCTGGCATTATTTGGCTTTCAGTGGTTTATATAAGCATTTCTTTGACAGATGTGTGGCTCTGATACCCATCCCCTGCCACTCAAGGCAAGAAGGTACTACACAAGTGATCCAGTGAGGTTCTCCAGGACACACAGAAAAAATGCATTGAAATATTCTGTTGTTTAGCTAAGCTGCCTAAAGAAAACCAAGTAATTCTCACTGTCACTTAACTCTGGAAAGTATCAGGTGGCTGTTGGCACATGGGGGCCGAGAACTACAGATGTTATAGAAATAAATCACTTGGCCTTTTTTGCTAGCACAAGCTAATGTGATTGTAATTGGTGCCCTAACCCTGAGACCTGTGTTAATGACTTAAACAAGAGGCCCTGGGGGACGGAACAGAGCCCCAACACAGCTTAACATATAGTCAGAACTCTCTTCATCACTTGAAGATAAAATTCCATTTCTTTACTTGGAAGTCCCCCTCTCAATTCAGCTATTTCAAAATGCTTTAGGCTTCTTCAATTTAAGGGATTCTAAGAATAATTTCAGATTTTCCCTTCCCCACAGGAAAGTGCTGACATCTACCAAATGTGCATGGACTCAAGTACCTGATTTTGAAAGGGAGCTCATGGCAGGCTACTGCCCAGTTCAGTAATTTCAAATATTAGTTGGCTGAATTCAACACTGAGTAAACACTAAATATAATATAGATATAAAAGAATGGGCACAAATGCCAGTTTAGTATTTCGTTATTAAAACTAGTCATCTTTCTATCTCAACAACTAAATCCATTTATGAAAACAAGCTGGGAAGGAAACACACAACAGATAAATAATGCAATTGACTTACAAAATATAAAACAAAATGTCTACATACAAAAAAAAAAAAAAAAAAAGTAAAAATCAATGTTAGCCACTTAAGCTTCACAGAACATTTGTACAATAGAAGCCCTTCTTGTGCCCCAGCTTGTGTGTCTGCCAGAATGAGCTGGAGAACCACCCCATCCTG
This sequence comes from Melospiza melodia melodia, assembly GCF_035770615.1. Taxonomy (NCBI): domain Eukaryota; kingdom Metazoa; phylum Chordata; class Aves; order Passeriformes; family Passerellidae; genus Melospiza; species Melospiza melodia. The sequence continues at coordinate 25,203,053 of NC_086195.1, forward strand.
GCTTTAAAAACACTGCAGTGTGCTGCAGAAGCACTGTCCTGCCTGCCAAGGCTCCCTCTATCCCAGGGAGAGCCCTCAGGGGGCTGCAGGCTCAGTGCTATCCTCTGCTTTGCTAATGCCAGCTGGCAAAATGTACATCAGGCATCTGTACAGAAGAAAAGCTTTTCCAGTGAGGTTTTGTTTGTGAATGCTTTAAAATCATACTAACATAACTCTAGCACAATAGTTCTCCCCTAAAACTCATTCCTTTGCAAATCAAATATTTCCTTCTGCTAGTGTTTTATACCCATAGAATTTCCACAGAAAGCTCCTGTGAGGGGATAAAATGCCAGGCAGGGATTTCAATACACATTTTATTTCTGTTGTGCATGTATCTTGTCTTATCCAAGAAGATTTTTTTTTTTTTTTTTTGCCTTTGTATACAAAATCTTTCAATGTCCATTTTGAAGTTAAAGAAAAATGAACTTTCATAACCTCTGCCACTTCTGATTACCTCTTAAAAGTGTTAGTTTACATGGAAAAGCCAGAGACAAACAGACATCTGTACATTTTAGCCATTCATGTAGAAAACATCTGTATCCATCCATGCAATGTTAAGTCTATGAGTAACTTTGCAGTTACATCTGAGCCCGTTGCTGGGGCAGCAAGGTAGCATTTATCTCCCATGTGTATTCTATCAATTTCTTTTTTTCTTAAAGCAGCTTCCTAAAATGAAAAACAGAAAAGCAGTGGTTAAGTTCAGCTCTTTCAAACATTGGATTCAAGGCTTATACAAGGCAGCCCTTACTGCTTTCCAGCTGTGGGAAATCTAGATGCTGATCCCTTTAAAGACAGAAAAATGAATGACTGACATGGAAAAATGGGAACTGCTGTTCCTTTCAATTAAAAAAAATTATTGCTGAAGATCTGGGAACATGACATTTGGCTACTGTATATATTTTTACTAGGATGCCAAGGAACTGTACTCCAGTATTGTTCAAAGTGACCCAGCAAGTTGTGGTTTGCTGCTTCCTACAGCAGGAATACAGTTCCTGCTAACAATTCAGTCTTTGAGGACCTTCCTTGTGCTCGGCTTTCATCAAAGCACACAGCTCAGATTGGTTAATTGTTTGGAATTGTAAAGTTTCTGCTACAGCTGGTGCCCACCATACCAGACAGGCCTGTACCAATGATCTGTCTGGCGCTGGTCAGTTGCCAAATCTCGAGAACTCAACACAAATCAGCATTTTTGTTTTGGCTTTTTAAAATTTCTGGTTTTAAACAAAGCACCGAGCAATGGGAATTACACCAGAAGAATTAATAAGATTCTATCTGTGCTTTCAAGGACCTAAAATGATGTCAGAGCTCTGACCCCCCTTAACTCTGGGATTCCTCTTCACTGCTTTTTTTTTTTTTTCCCCTGGGACTTCTGGGATTATTAAATACTGTAAAAGGGTTGAACCTCTTCAAAAATATTGTTGAAATCTTAGCCTCTAGTGTCCTAGCCTATCTAAAACCTTAAAAAATAACACAATAATGTAAAGGCCACAGGACAAAACATCAAAGGAGTTAGTTATCCAGACAAGACATTCCACTCACATTTGATGCTGCCTAACAAACTCTGCAAACTGGCGGTCTTTAGCGTAGAGCTCTATAATTCGAATTCTGTCCTGAATCTCCTGGAACACAATAAACAGAATTGTAAGTACATAGTAGAAATCAGAATGCTACAGAAATAACTAATTTCTGTGTTTTGGGAAATAAGGCTCCTATGTGTTGCTATTGTTATTTCAAAGAGTGGAGCTTGAAATTGGGCGCTCCAATGCTAAAATTCTTCTTTATTTTATTTATTTAATTATAATTTCTCCAATTGAAAAAAAATAAGTGAAGCATTTAATTTGATTTCAGTAATACCTCACTTTTCAAAACCAGGGTTTGGACAGAGTGTAGCATTTCAACAGGCTTTCACAAAACCATTTATCACTCAGAGATACTTTGCCTACCAGCTACATACTGGATTCACACCTCTCACAGTTGCTTAATGACCTGTAGTTAGTTCTGGGAAGTAAATCCCTTCTCTTTAGCCTTCTAGAGTAAACCTTGGATACTGGGTATACTGGAAGAAATAAGATGGGATCTAATTTGCAGGTTATAGAAAGACTTAAACTTTAAAAACAATCAGAAGACACCCAAAACAAAATCATCCTGTGAAAAGGCCTGGATGTACCAATTTTTCACTGTGCAACTACTCTTACATAAGAGAGTTTGCTTTAAAAGGTAAATGTTGTGTCAAGTAATACATCAAACCTCCCCAGCTCCCATGAAGTTACCTAAGTGATGAGATCCTTTATTATGTGAAATTCATTACAGAATTACAGAACAAAACCATAATTTTCTCTGAAAGCAAGCAGGGAAAGCAAGCTTTTCTGCCTTCTTTTAAATAGTTGTATCAGCTGCAACCTGTTTATCTGGATGGAGCATAGACACTGGGGAAAGATCGGGCCCACCTCTGAGGTTAGAAGTGTGGAATAAGCTTACTGTTTCCATGATCTTTCCCATGCCACTATGAAAACAAGGTCATTTACCTCCTTAGTAAGCTCACTGTTTTCATAAATGTGCCTGATCTCTTCACTGCTGTAGTCTGTGGATGTCTCTGCACTGGTGGAACTGTAGGACGTGAGCTGCGGATATCTCCGGTAATAATGGCTGTAGCCAGTCGTGTCACTTTCATACATGGGGTTGTATTTAACTGCATTCTCAATGGACGAGAGGCTGTCACCCTGCCTGGGGGAGCAATAAACACACTGTGAGCTTCTCTGCAGCCTGCCAGGGCAGCAGATACACTAAGGAAGCCTGGCATTTGGAGGTGCCTGTACGTCCTGGTGCTTGCAAACTGTGTGATATAAGACTTAGGACAGAATTATCCTTATCGTAGCCGGTGTGTTTAAAATATTAGATGGTGTCACCTACCCCTGCGAGTCCCCAGTGTCACTCTTTGTGTACTGATCTCGAAGGGTCCTGGCCAAGAAGAAGATGACAGCAGATGCCACAAGAAGGAATCCTGCCACAGAAGCAATTGCAATACCCACAACCAGTGGCTCAGACACGTATTCCTCACAGTGCTCCCCTCTGTACCACCAGTTCTCTCCCACACGGCACCTGCCACAAAGAAACACAGGGAAATTACACACCAGCAACAGCTTTGGTTAATGTATTTAAGTTCCTGTTATGATGTGCCCTCAGTTAGACCACCCCAAAAAATATCTTTGCATTGTCCAATCACTAATTTTCTTTATTATTGTTATTATTATGGACATACTTTTTGGTAGATAATCATGTAACAGTTTGAGTTAAAAGAGACCTTTAATGGTCATCTAGTCCCCTTCAATGAGCAGGGACATCTTCAACTAGATCAGGTTGCTCAGAGCCCCATCCAATCCAGGGGCATCTACCATCTCTCTGGATAACCAGTTCCAGTGTTTCATCACCACCACTGCAAAAAATGTCTTCCTTATAGCTAGTCTGAATCAACCTTTTTTTAGTTTAAAATCATTAGGCCTTGCCCTATCACAACAGACCCTGCCAAAGGCCTCCTCACCTTTCTTTCAAGCCCCCTTTAAGTATGGAAAGGCCACAGAATGGGTCTCCCAGGAGCCTCCTCTTCTCCAGGATGAACTACCCCAATCACAGAATTGAATGAAGGTAGGAAAAATAGCAAAAGGGTAATGCTTTTGTGGGGGAAAACATCTATGCTTTTTGAAATTTACAGTACCCTGTGAGGTGTTAAAACGAGAAGGTGTTTCAACTGAGGAAAAATTGCCCTAATTGAGCCTTGCATGTGATATATCATCACTGCAAAGGTAGAACTGGAACAGGCTTGGCTTCAGATATTTACCTGCTTCTCATTAAGACTATCACACAAATGTTTAAATGTATGATGCATCTGTGATAATATCCAATTTTAAAGTTTTAAAACAATTTTTATTTCTTCTGCTAACAGTCTAAGATTGACTTTAGAGAAGTTCTAGGTGAATTTTAAAAACAAAATCACATGAAGAAACAAATAACTACTAGAAGTAAGACTATTGTTTGTGGTCGTTTTTGTTAATTTTTGTTGATAGGCACACTGTTTTTAAAAAATAGACTATTACATTGTTTGAAAAGTAAAAAGTAAAGTGCTGTGTCAGGGGCATCACCAACTTGTCTGCATCTTGCACAGTTTTCTTGATTACCTGCACAATATAGCAATCCTGTATCTTTTTTTTAAGCAAATATCTGGGGCCTGTTCCTTCATCCTTTTATGAACCCACATGATTTTTCCCAAATGTACAATGATTTACTTTTATGCTTTTTTCCAGACCAAAAGCAGTATATTTAATGTATTTATGCACTATCAATTTGATGTTCAGATATAAATTTCAGTTATGGAATTAACTCTCATAGGTGACATGACACCATCAAACACTTTGCTACTTGAGAAAACCTCTGGAGGTGAATTCTGTCCCCAAAGGCCAATAAAAGTGATTTGAACTACTGAATGTGTTCCATTACAACCTCTATCCCTTGTTAGTTTTATTTTCTGATGCTTCTGTTCTATTAATTTCTTACTGTCTCATTTATGATATATATATAGAAAAACTAATATTAATGCTGCGACTTGCACTGAGCAGCACAACATGAATGAGTATCACAATCTACTCACTTGTTACACAATATTGCGCAGAATTTTGGACAAATCCTATGGAATGCTACAACAGAGAGGGGACAATGGGAGTTTTCATCCAGGAAGCACAACTTCCAGCAGCAGGGTGCCCTACCTGCAGATGGCCCCTTGCCCAGGGCTGATGTCACACTTGCCGTCGTTCAGGCAGAAGTTTGGCTGCAGGTCACAGATGCTGTTGCAGGGCAGCCCATCGATGCTGAGGTAGCCAGGGTTGCAGACACACTCAGCTTCCCCACTCCAGCGATTCACCAAGCACTCAGAGAACTCGTTGCAGGCCTGGAACTTGCAGGGATCTGCTTGCTCACCTGACAATATACAGAGCAAAAGCTATTAATGAAAGGGGAGAGCCTTAACTGAGACAAGGTGCTGGCTGCCTTCTTCTCTAATGCTGTCCTGATAATCCACAAAAATCCAGTGTGCATCTTTCCTGAGTAACAAAAGTTTCTGCTAAGGTGAACAAGCACTAGAAAATATTCCTCTGTCTGCACATGCCAGTGGCATGGCTAAGACCACCCAAAAAAATCAAAAAAGCAAGTATAAAGTGATCTTTTTCATACTGGAACAGACAGTACCTCCTATTTTCCCTGTCTGCTGGAACTCTCCCTTACAAATGAGTAAATCACAGGTGATCTCCAGTATTTCTTGCTATGGAAGACCTAGGTAGGATATGGGGAAGGGCAGTGGGATTTCAGGCACTCACCATCTGCTGTAAGGGGATTTGCCTGTTTGTCTGCAAGGAGTACGAGCTTGTAGCATTCAAGACATCTCATTTGTATCAGGCTTAAGAGGCTGGCATACAGTTAAACAATCAATATCAGAACATTTACCGTGCTAATTAGACCATCCTTACTGGAGACCTATCTGGGAAGAACAGCTACCATATGCCAACAGGTCAGCAGTCTTCTTTTCCTCTAACCTCAAAACAGGAGATATTCCTGGGTTGCTTATGTGGTAAATTACTGGCTAACTTGGACAGGGGAAAAAACCAAAACAACCTTCTCCCTGTACCAGAGAAGTGAAGCAATAGGGCCTGTGACTTTTTAGTGCAACCAAGACCTTACCCCAAGCATAAGGCAGCAACTGTTACCTGTGCAGATGCCCACCTGGCAGGTAAACTGGCTACCACCTGTGGGAATAACCATGTGGAGTAAGTTCAAACCACACATGAAAGTAAGCGCAAGAGAGATGGGCACCACTGTTCTCCCTGAGCTGTCTTCTCCTCCACTCCCCAGGTCAAATACAGGGACATTATACAGAGTATTCCATGAGTTATTTTTTCTCCATAAATCTATATGGACCCCATACAGCTTTCTCTGTCTCGGTCCCACTTTGACTTTCATTTCTTTAGTCCCAGAGCAGATCTTCATTTGTTTGTTTTTACTCTATGAAAGACTGTCTTTCTAAAGCCCAGCCTGTGAATAGCAGTGGGCAGCCTCTGAGCTGTTGGGATCCTTAGCACTTAAACCAGACATTTTTCTGGATCCCTTGATTTAAGCTGCATTTTCCTGCTGTCCTTACCCGATTCAACATCCAGGGAGTATTTATCGATGGCCAGGTTCATGGTGTGATATGCAGTGTTGCAGAAATCTTCCAGGATCATGTACACAGCGTTGGTGACATTCCGAGGCACAGGTTTGGCAAACTTCATTCGACTGTTCACCACAATGCTGCCATTTCTGAAGTTCAGGATTTCCAGATTCTGGAATCCTGTCAGATTTGACTGAAGGTAGGGCACCAGCTGCAACACAGGGGATATGACAGAAAAGCTGAATCTTTGAGTCTCTCTACTCAAGCCAGTTGCACTTTTACTGCAGTGGACAATTAGAGTCTGAATGGTTTTATCCAAATCCTACATCAAGGACATTAATCTTTACCCAGCTGAGGTCTGTGCTGGAGCCTGAGTATTTCAGACAGTTCTTAAGAGTATACCAATTTTCAAGGAGTTTCTAAAAATCTACAATTCAGAAATACAGTTCTCAAGACACATGTTGTGTTCTCCCTTGATCTAAGTACCTGGAATACTTGCCATTTCACAGGGTTTTTCCTTCAAGCATGTCCCCCTTCCCTCTCTCTGCTTTTCTTCCTTCATCTCTCACTAGAGAATGTTTGTTTCACTCAGAAGAGGAGAATTCCCCAGTTAAAATTTGGCAGTTGTTGCTGTGTAACTCCTGTGAGGCTTACCAAGTCATCAGTCAGGTTAGGAACAGCTTAATTCTCTGAGCTACCTCTTACTTAGGACAGGTTGAATGTGTGGCAGAAAAGTTACTTGCTCACAGCCCCAGGTTTTCTTGCTTCTTCCTCTCTATACAGTAAATACAGAGCACTCTGGAAGCAAGTAGGGGGAGTGAAGAATGACTTCAGCTACACTGCTATATTTATTAACACCAGCAGAGAGAGACTATTATCTGAATAAGAGATGAACAGCATCCCACCACCCATTTCCAGACAGAACTTTCCCCACAGAAGGACATAAGTCTTATATGTAAACACCAGTTTTGAGCTGCTCTCTGTGAGGGATGACTAAATATAATTTACCAACATGTTTTGTCTATCTGGTAATGGACATTTAGCACAGAAGTGACTCTTACCAGTTCCAAGAATCGCTGCTCCAAGGCTTTGTATTCAGGGGAGTTTTTATTAAACAGGTCCTCTGAAAACATCATGTTGGTGACCCGAAGGCTGAAGAACACAACTAGAGCTCGGGATGGGACGGTGCTGCTGTAGTGAGTTTCATGTGTGGCCCAAGCCACACTGGCCATCTCTGTGGACTGGACACGAGTGGTTAGCTCGACGTGACTTTCAGTCATTCTCCTTCCTTCCTCAGTCTGCTCAGGAGAAAACTGGGCAGTGCTAACATGACCCAGGTCTACTGAAACATCCAGGACTCTTGTTGTTTCATCTCCCAGCTTTGTTGAGGTAGCCACAGATAATGATGGCGTGGATCCCACAGGAGGGAGGTGGGACGGAAGCTCAATGGTGCTTGTTGTTACACTCACTGTTTGATAATCCACAACAGTGCTGAAACTCATGGAAATGTGTGTGCCATGGTCTGTACCATCCTGTCCACCAAAGCCGTCTAGTACAGGGGTGTGATCTACTGCAGAAGGAGCTGCAGCTGAACCTTGAGTAACCATTGCTGGCATTGCTGGTTGCACTGTCTGATCTAAGGAGGTTTCTAGCGCCCTGTCAGTAGGCCAAACATCAGCTCGTTCCTTCACTGCTGATCCATGAGTGTCTTGGTCTGCCAGTGATGAATCTAGGGCTTGCTGCTCTTCTGTGGAAGCAACAGGCTTTACCACAGAAGGATCTGCAGTCAGAATAGTTTCTGAAGAGATTGTGTCCAAGTGTCCTATTGTCGCAGCTTCCATTACATCCGGCTGCTTCACTGTGAATGGTTCTTCTACCACTGCCCTGTCTTCGCTTTGGTGTTCAACTCCTTCAGGGATTATGTTCTGGCCTACACTGGACTCCTCAGGTTGCTCCATACTGACAGTCCCTGTAGAAGCATGGAGACTATCTTCCACAGACAGATCTGTATGTGGTGGTGAGACAGGGGCCTCTCCAGTTGGCATGACAAGAGAGGAATCATACATGCCCAGTGTTTCTGTCTGTGTAGATGGTTCCACAGACGATGGCTCTTCTGGCTGTAACAGAGGTACTTGTGGAGTTGTAGTCTCTGGAAAGACAAATATTTCAGACTCATCAAGGAAATCTTTTATATTGACTATCCCTTCATTCTCATCTTTGGAAAGATCATAATCTAATTTATTACCAGAGTTAAGAATATAGTCTAAAATCATGCCTTCAGGAATATCCTCAGTTTTGGTTAATAAAGACTCATTGTCATCTTCAAGCCAGCTATCAGGACCAGGGTAGAAAACTGGTTCCAGAGTTGCTTCTTCCCAAGGCCAGATACTCGATTCCATTTCTTTTCCTGAACCATCAAAAGCTGAACCAGACCCATCATCATATATAACTCTATCTCCAAGAAATACATCAGTTTCATCTTCCATAGGGGGCACTTCTAAGGGAAAAGGAATTTCTTCCACAGAGTTTGCACTGTCACTGCTCTCAGGACTACCTTGGATTACTTCTTCCTTCTCTTTAATATCAGTCTCTACAAGTGATGAAGAGGCCACTGTTGGTGCAGAAAGCAAAGGAACTGCATAGTCATCGGTAGATGGAGATGCTTCAGGCACAAGGTGAGAAGGACTTAAAGGCAAAAGTTCTTCAGATAGTCCAGTGTCTTCAAACATTAAAAATAAAAACAAATTGACAATTAGATGTTGTTTGTGATAAAAAGTGTCAAATTTCATTAATTTTATTATCTGCAGATCTGTGTTTCACATTTTCCATAATATATTCCGGCCTTTGTATGCCAAAGTCATAAAGACCCCTGTTAACTTCTCCCACTTTCCCTTCAGATATATTCTATGGGCCAAGTCAAGACATACAAAATTACTTTTATGCTATTTAACATGTGCCATGTATGTATAATTTCCAGAAGAGAGAAACAGGTATTATTACCTATTACAAGCATTTTACCTTGGTATATTGCTCTTGGATACAGGCACAGACAAAAGGTAAAAACTGGCAGAAAAAGATACTCAATTTTTAGACCTTTCTGAAAACTCATTTCAGTGAACTATAATTTGGTGAGTATCAGGAAATACTTGTACCCAAATTTAAGCTTCAGTCAACAGCATTAACTTACCATCTAAAGAACTGGGGGCTGAAAGCCATTCCAGAGAGTCCACAGAATCATGCTCTAACACTGGTACAGTGACTAAATGACTAGTCTCTAAATTCTGCCCATCAGGCAAAGAAGTGACATCAACCTCTGAGGAAAGTGGAGCTTCAGGTGCCAAAGCAGCCTCATGGTCAATGTTCTCTGGTCTTGGCTGGATTTCATTGTCACTGGCCTGCTCACTGTCTGAGCTGGGGTCTGGTTTGGCGTGATCAAAGGGCAAGGCGTTGCTGACAGTGGACTCATCTGCAGAAGGACGTTCAGCCAAAAAGGTGCTGTCCTGGAACACAAAGCCACTGTTAATATTTCCACTGTTACAGGGGAAACACTGACTGTCTGCCTTGGCCTGGACACACAGAAGGGGTTAACAGCAGGCAGTGGCCAAGGGAACTCAGACTACTGCCTCTGAGGGAGCAATGCACAGCAGCAGGATGAGGGGCAAATATAGACCCTTGATAATCTTGTGCAATAGACATGTAAGATGCACATCCTTCTGACAAATGCCATGTCCAGTCATGTCCACCAAAAAGGGAAAGGAGCCATTCTGATTGCTTGGAGTGCAGAACTCCTTAGGGTATTAAGAGATTTACCATCTATATCCAACCCCATCTCCTTTCCTATGCTGAAAAAAAAAATCAATCTGTCGATCTCCAACTTAATCAAAGAAAAATGTTTTCTGCCTTCCTAAAGCATGATGAGGTTCTAACAGCTTATTCAGGTTATTCATCAGCCGCACAACCAATACAGTAATTCTAATATTTCAGTTACCATGATACATGAAACAATGTAGAAAGTGAACTTCAATGGATGCATGCCCAGTTATCATTTATTGATATATTTTAGTTTGTGGGTATGAGAACCCAGGGGAATAAGAGAGACCAGAACGTAAAGAAGAGCATTTAGAACTTGGAATAATTTATTCTCAAAGCCAAGATACCTTTGCACAAAAAAAAAAAAAAAAATCTATCAGCAGTAATGATGAAGAACAAAGTGCATGCAGAATGAATTTGTGAATTATTTGAAATGTGAAAAAATAATTTGTTGTTACATCTCCAGTTTCCACAATGTTTACTTACTATTCCTTGTCCCAGACATTAGTTGGTTTACAGTTAAAGTAATTAGCATATTTCATCTTTGAATAATAATCTCCTACTATGGTGTCTGATGATATTAGAAAAAGGCAATAAAGATAGTAAGTTATTTGGTCAAGGCTATGAAAGCAAGCTGATAGCCTAAAACTCAGGAATTAGTGCTCTACATGGATACCTGCCGACATATAAATGCTGTGCAGCAGTGGGATATGGACCAAAAACCCTGTAGGGTGTTATGAAACACTGCCAAGCAATTTCAAGAAGCAGCAATTTGCAAAGGGCTAACAAACTGCCAATGGTGACAAGTAAAGTACAGTGGACACAGGTTTCTGTAATTTCAATTCAAAACCACTGTAATAATTTCTGTAGCTCACTGTCCCTGTCAAATCTCTTTCTGTTGCTTGATCATCAGAAATAACAGGAAGAAGCCAAATACTTTTCAATTTGAGATTTTACTTCAGGTTGAAATGTGGGTGAATTAAATTTTCAGGGTAATTCAAACTGCATTTGAGTGCTTTGGAAACAGAGCAGTTAAGGTACTTTCTTTTCTTAAATTATTTGTTTGCATGTAAGGATCATATTTAAAAATGCCAGTTGTGATACCACCACAGTCTAATCAAATTTTTTAATTTATATGATGATAATCAGTTGAAAAGTATATGTACCATAGAGACATGTGCTCCAGCAATTTTAGTTTTGGCTAGACTAGCCACTATAAATAAAGCTTTAAAAAGAGTTACTGTACAAAATTAGAAATAAATTACACATATAAATTCCATAAAGAATGGATTAGGACTACCAGCAATTTTTCCTCAATACATTTATTTAATATAAGCATTTAGTTGCCAGGGATTGCACCTCATCATTTATTTGAATGTGGATAAATGCTCCTATGGCAACTAACATTATTCAAAGATTCTTGTTACAGTGCAATACATTATACTAACAAGTTTAATATCATATTGGCTACTTCTGGTTTTCACCAATGTAAAAGGCTTACAAATATGATAGATGGCTGTAAACACAGAACACTTCTCTCTGATTTTTCATTTTCTGCTGCCACAAAGGCATTGTAATCCTCAAGCTAGAGCATTCTACCTCTTACAACTCAACATAAACAAGAAAATACAGATTTCAAAAACTAGAGCCGATTTTTGCTTTACTTTTAAAGAGAGCTGCAAAACTCAAAAGAATTAGGTGTACCATCTAGTAGCAATTGGATGGTGAAATCATGACAGTCCCATGTAATGTCATGATATTGGTATGCTAATACAAATCTAGCTTACTCTCAAATCCCCTGGGGAAAGCTATAGCAAAATTCTTTTCTATAGGTAACAGTTCTGCTTGAAAGCAGCTACTTGAACCATAGAGGTTCGACATCTGTGGAAATAATTGATCAATTGTGTACTGTTTAAGCATATTTAGGATTTTCTTATATTCATCTGAAGCTACTTTGCAAATTACCTGTGTATTGCAGATTGTACACAGCTGGTTTGGGGATATACTTGATACCTTTTACATAATCAGAGTTTTTGACTGAAGGTATAAAAGCCTTTATTCACAGTCATGATTAGAGAAAATATTACTTCCACAATTTTTTGTCATAATAATATTCCCAAAACCCAGTTTAAAATTTATTATTGCAAAGCTACCACTACTCTAAAATATCTTCATACCTGCACATCTGTTGGAATGGCAGAATTCTTTGTCTTACTAAAATAAACATCTACAACATTTTAGAATAGTTTGATGTCTACAGTAAGATGTCTCCAGCAGAGAAAGCCCTTTTCTGAAAGCCAACTTAAATTCCTGTTTATCTACACCATGTTTAATCCATTATGGTAAATCCACACAAATTTTCATTTTAGACATCAATGAGTAGTTTTTAGGACTCAGTGAAAGCTGCCATGAAATTAAGGACATTATACCTATATCCATTCTAACAATATTTGCATTCTGTGAAAAAAATTTTGCCTACATAAGCATTTCAGAAGCTGGCTAACATTAAACGTGTCTGTACATAACATACACATAACATTATCTCATGATGGACTGAGTAAGAACCTAACATCCAGCACAAGTGGATCTGGATTTTAGGGCATGATCTGAGCTCATTTCTTGTTGAAAGCACATCTGTGTTACAGAACAGAGTGGACAGCAGAAACCAACTGCCCAGACAATGATTCAGCACTCAGAAGATCTCTCTGATCTCTCTGTTGGCAGAACTGACTGACTTGATCTCAGCATTGCTGGCACCTAACTCAGTATCTTTGCTTGAAGTCCCTTTGCACAGACATGGTCCAGGACACCAAGTCTCCTGTCCAATATGGAACTCAAGTCTGTGCCTTGGATTATTCCAGAGGGAGTCAGAGGTGACAATTACAATTTCAAGAGACAAAAAAAAAAAAGTGTCATTTTCCTCTCCTGGTATTAGGAGGATGGATATAATTTTAAAACCAAACTGAGAACTTTGTTTGAAATAAATACAATAACAAAAGGAGCTTATAAAACTTAGCATTTTATCTCTTCGAGCAGCCAGCTGTAGGATTTACATCTATTTCTTCTTTCCAGAGAAAGGCAGTATCATGGAAGGAAGAATCACCTCTTTAGAGATGTTTACAATTAAAATAAGATGATCACAGAAAACTGTTGGGCAGCAGACACTAGAATTATCATATAAGAGGTTTCAGCAGTTTTTACTCCGATATAAGGTGTGCCTTCATTAGTACTTACTCTGAATGAAAAACAGGATAGAGAAGCTCTGAGTGTTGGCTACAATTCTACCTTGCTGAACTAAGTTGTTCAAATGCATCCAAAGGCCACTGCTCAGAACCATACTCACATCAAACTCCGGGCGCTCCAGCACAACTGGGTGCTCAGTAATCCAGGATGGGTCTTCTGATGTGGGGTGCAGGATTTCCTTCACTGTGGAAATAGAAAACCTTGGGATCTAAAGGCTGCATAACAGTGTGAGGAAGTTGTGTTGGAAGACTGACTGAAAAACCCTCTCTGGTTTCAGATTTGTAAGTAAAATATTGTCAAAAATTTTGCCAGAGAGATTTTGTTTCTGGAAATACCTCCAAATCACTGACAGGAAGTGAAGGGGAAAGATAAGAACAAAGGGGTGTCAGGTCTTTCATCACCTCTAGCAGATCACTGAATAATCAACAATAATCTGGGTATTCCCTTTGTGCTGCCTAAGGCCAACACTGAGCTAAGTTAAAGGTCACCCTGATGCAATGTGCACCATGTGAACCACGTTTCCCCCTTTTATTCCTATTAATTTTTGAAAGTATTACTGAAACTGTACACCACAAATTTCAGTTTCAAAATAAAACTAAAATAAAATGGGGGGCTAGGCTAATGGATCAAGAATAGAGTGTTACTGACTTGAGTGTTAATGAAGTGGAGTGTTAAAGAATAGAGTGTTAATGACTTGACCTGGTTAAGATCATAGCAAAACAGGCTATAACATAGTTGATTTTTTTTCTGTTTAATTTTTCAGAGGACTGCTGATTAATTCACTCATCTGAGATTTATTTTATAAGAAGTCAGTTGTGTGGCACACCAATGCATCACAATTAGTACCCACCATTAGTAAGCTGAAGAGAGTTTGGGTCTAAAGAGATGGAAGCATTTTCAAGCAGAGCGTTTTTCTGGAGGATCTCAGCAATATAATCTCGGAAATCACTGATGGTGTACACAACTGTTGGATTATCCTCTATGCCCATGAAGGAGTTGTCCTCCACCTTGTTTGAATGAAGGTTAATCAGGTCCCAGGTGGCATTGCTGATGGCTTTTCCATCAAATGTGACAGCATAGTGAACTTCCACCCCACTTCAGTTGTACAAAGAGAAAGAATACAGATGAGAAATTCCAGGTTTTCCTAAGCAAGCAATCGCTATATTTTTTTCACAAGGGCCCACGTCAATACACTTTTAAATATAAAAATACACAGCTTTAAAGGATGAATAAAAACAACTTGATTCTTTTCACAAAGTTCCCAAGGGAAATACCCAAAACTGACATCTGATCTGGTGCCAGCCCCACATTTCTACTAGTGAATGGCAGACAGACCACAGGCAGACCAAAACACTGACTTTCTGCAAGCATTGTTAGTGGGTCCACCAGCATGTAGTGGAGAGAGTAGTGATTTTAAGATCATATTAATAATAGGAACATCTGAGATATGAAAATACACAAGAAAAGCACATTGCAATCTATAGTAGCAAGTGAGAGCCCTA